>NC_138183.1:238979444-241379444 GCF_964194105.1 Spermophilus citellus
TACATCTCTTCATGTTACTTTTTAAAAAACGATTTTAACATAGTTGATTTGTGTATATCAATTGGATTCACTGTGAAATATCCATACGTTCATATAAAACACACTGATCATGTAATCTATCCATTCTCCTTCCCCCTTTTCCCAACTTGCTTTCCTGTACCTACTGATCACTATTCTACTTTCAGGGTGACTTTTTTTCATTATATATTTTGTTTCCACATTTGAGAAGAATACATGATATTTGTCTTTCTTTGCCTGACTTATAGTGCCTTAATACATGGCCTCCAGTTCCATATTTTTTGTTGTTGCACATAATAGAATTTCATTCTTCTTTAAAGCTGACTGATAATCTATTGTTACCATTTGGATAAGAGATGTTCTCCAAAAGCTTATACGTGAGACAATGCAGGAATGTTCAGAGGTGAGATGGTTAGATGAGAGCTATAACTTAATAACTGGATTAATCCAGTAGATGGGTTAACATTTTGAAAGGACTACTGAACTGTGTTGTGATTATTGGCAGATTGGCACAGTTGGAGGGAGTAGGTCACTAGGTGCCTTTGGGGTTTATATTTTATCCTTGGACACTACCTTCTTTCCTAGTTACCACGAGGTGAGTAGCTTTCCCCCACCATGCCACGATGTTCTGTTTCACCTTAGGCCCACGGGATGAAGTCAAGTCACTATGAACTGAACCTCTGAAACTTTGAGACCAAATAAACTTTTCCTTCTTTAAGTTGTTCTGGCCAGGTATTTTAGTTATGGCCATTAAAAGCTGACTAACTTTGCCCATTTATTCACTGTTTTCCTGGTGTTAAGTTTTTTGAGTTCTTTATATATCCTGGAGATAAATGCTCTATTTGAGGTGGAGGTGGCAAAGATTTTCTCCCATTCTATAGGTTCTCTCTTCACATTCTTGATTGCTTCCTTTGCTGTGAAGAAACTTTTTAGTTTGATTTCATCACATTTGTTGATTCTTGATTTTACTTCTTGCACTTTAAGAATTTCATTAAGGAAGCTGATTCCTAAGCCAACATGATGTCTCTGGTCTAATTCCTATCCTAGGTCCTTGATCCAATTTGAGTTGAGTTTTGTGAATGGTGAGAGATACAGGTTTAATTTTATTTTGCTACATATGGATTTCCAGTTTTCCCAGTACCATTTGTTAAAGAGGCTGTCTTTTCTCCAACGTATGTTTTTGGTACCTCTGTCTAGTATGAGATGACTGTATTTATGTGGATTTGTCTCTGTGTATTTTATTCTGTAACATTTGTCCACATGTCTATTTTGGTGCCAATACCATGCATTTTTTGTTACTATAGTTCTGTAATACAGTTTAAGCTCTGGTATTGTGATGTATTCTGCTTCACTTTTCTTACCAAGGATTTCTTTGGTTATTCTGGGTCTCTTATTTTTCCAAATAAATTTTATTAGTGCTTTTTTTTTATTTCTGGGAAGAAAATCCTTAGAATTTTAGTGGGAATTGCATTAAATCTGTATAGTGCTTTTGGTAGTATGGTCATTTTGACAATATTAATTCTGCCTTTCTAAGAACATGGGAGATCTTTCCATCTTCTAAGGTCTTTTTCAATTTCTTTCTTTAATGTTCTGTAGTTTTCATTGTAGAGGACTTTCACCTTTTTTATTAGGTTGATTCCAAAATATTTATTTTTTTAACCCAATTAATAAATGAGCAAAGGAACTGAACAGACACTCACAGAAAAAGAAATACGATCAGTCAATAAATATATAAAAAATGTTCAAAATCTCTAATGGTTAGAGAAATGCAAACTAAAACTGTACTGATATTTCATCTCATTTTAGTCAGAATGGCAATTATCAATAATACAAGCAACAATGTATATTGGTGAGGATGTGGGGAAAAGGGTACACTCATACATTGCTGGTGGGACTACAAGATGGTGCAACCACTCTGGAAGGCAATATGGAGATTCCTCAGAAAACTTGGAATGAAACCACCATTGAATCGGTTATCCCACTTCTAGGTATGTACCCAAAGGACTTAAAATCAGCATACTTTAGTGACACTGCCACATCAATGTTTATAGCAGCTCAATTCACAATAGCTAAACTATGGAACCAGCCTATGTGCCTTTTAATATATGAATGGATAAAGAAGATGTGGCTTGTATACACAATGGAATATTACTCAGCCACAAAGAAAAATGAAATTATGACATTTGCTGATAAATGGATCAATGGGGACTATCATGCTAAGTGAAAAAGCCAATCCAAAAAAACCCCAAAGGCTGGATGAATGTTCTTTCTGACATGTGGATACTAACTCACAATAAGGGGGGGTAGGGGAAAATAGAAGTACTTTGGACTAGGCAAAGGAGAAGGAAAGGAAGGGAGGGGAAGTGGGAGTAGGAAAATTAGTAGAATGAATTGAAGATTACTTTCCTCTGTTCATATATGTTCATATTTGAATATACAACCAGTAGAATTCCACATCATATACAACCAGAAGAAAGGGAAAATTTTCCCATATATGTATAATATGTCAAAATACATTCTACTGTCATGTATAAAAAAATGGACATACAAAAAAAGGAAAATAAAACACACACAGCTGACTACCAAATCCTTTATGTATATACACATATCATATATATATTATATAATATATAAATATAATCTATAAATATATAAATGTAATATATAAAAGTATATAACTGTGGATATATATATATATATATATATGTTATATAAATATCACATTTTCTTTATCATTCATCCATTGATGGTCTCACAGGCTGATCCTATATCTTAGCTATTGTGAGTAGTGCAACAAGAAACATGGGTATGCAGGAATCTCTTTTGCATACTGATTTAATTTCCTTTGGCTTTATGCCCAGGAATGGGATAGCAGATTGTATGGTAGTTCTATTTTTAGGTTTTTGAAGAGTCTCCCTATTGTTTTCCATAGTGGCTGTACTAATTTCCATTCCCAGCAATTATTTGTAAGAATTACTTTTTCTTTTTCTTCACATCCTCGTCGGCATTTCTTTTTTCATTAACAGTCATTCTAACTGTAGAATGAGATAGTGTCTCAGTGTAGTTTTGACCTGCATTTCCTGATGACTAGCAATATTTAGCCTTCTCAATATATTTATTAGCCATTTGTATGTAAGCTTTTGAGAATGTGTCAAAGATCTTAATCTAAGTTAAATTTTGAGAGCTCAGTTTTTGAAATTTTTATGCTATTCCAATTTCCTGTCAGCCACAATCCAAAATCCAAGCTTGTGAATTTCTGTAAACACCTTTTTTGCCTAAAATTAATGAGCCCTACACTAGCATGAACTTCACAAGATTATTCTGAATTTTAAATCAAATAATACACACATAAAGATTTTGGGAAGGAACATGGTACAGATAACATGGCTCTAAATTAATATAAATCCTTAGGATCATCACCATTAATTTTATTTTATGTGTTCACTCTATTCTTGTCCACACATAGCTCTTTCTGTCCTGCAGAACTATTCAGAATAGGTGTTGATTCCATCCCCAACGCTTTCAAGGACTTGTTGGCAGTTAAACCACTGTATTTTGAGGATTTGGGGGTAAACATTCTCTGTTGCTTAGTTGCTTTCTTAGTGCCTAACCCAGTACTTGGCTCATAAGGGCATTCAATTAATATTTGTAGGTGGATATTGATTGTAGTTTAGCCTCCTCCTTATCTTTTATGTTAAATACATTTTATACCCTTTTATGTGTGTTTTAAAACATTTGTAAACATACTATGCTCCTCTCTGGACACCTTGCTTGTTTAAATCAGGCTAGGATTTGAGAATACAGGCCATGGTAGGGGTTGCTTACTCCTGAGCGGTTTGGTTTCCCCAGTGAGAGAGACAGAATGTTGTCAATGAACTCTTGAGTCATTTGAAATTGCAAAGGCTGATAAATCTTACTGTAACTGAACTATGAAAATGCTCAGGGATTACCTCGCCTACTGAGGGTTGAGATGGTGTGGGTCTATTGAGAGCTAATTATTCACGTTGTTGCTGTCTCACTTGAAAAAACGCAGAAATTGAAGAAGGCATTTTTCAGTATTTTAGAGAACAGTGTGAAATGTGAAATATTTAAACTTCTCTTCTCAAGTCATAGTAGTCTCTCCCACTCTGCATTCAAGAGCACACAAAAGCTGATTTTGTAACACCATTAAAAACTTACACTTTTTTAAAAGATGCCACTTCTGGCATGTTATAAATATTGATGATTTAAAAATAAAATGTTGCACCACTCTCCTTTAAATGTTCTAATGAGATAAAAATACTATAATAATTTAAGTTCTAAAATTACTCATTAAAAATAACAGGATTTTTTAAAATGGCTTTTTGTCCTTGAACAAGTTTTTTCATTTCATTTCTCCTACAGAATGCTATTCCAAAGCAATATAATGTTATGCTTTAAAAATTTCTTATTGATTACCCTATCATGATTCTCTGCAATAATATATATGTAAATTTAGCTTTAAAATTTTCCTGTGACTATAATGCTAGGTGAAACCAATAATATTATTATGTTGCACACAATGCATACATTTAAAATATTTCTTTTGTCCTTAGTCATCATTACTTTTATTATTAACAAATAATTTATTGAAACCTAAAATATGTTGATAAATATTAATCTTAAGAAATAAAGTTTTACTGTTTAGAGCCCACAGCTGAATTGGGATGGTGCCTAGCATTTTACCAGTACTTTTGTGTTCTCACGGAGTTCCCGTTGAGTTCTGGTTGAGCTCTCGCAGGGATTCCTGAAGAGTTCTCCTTGGTTGGTGAAGTTCTGGTTGGTGAGTGGTGTTCCTGGAGGAGCCGCGTGAGTGGAGTTCGGGAGAGTTCCTGGGGATCGTGTGTGGAGTGTGCTGGTGGAGTTCAGAAATAAAGTTTGTTCCTGCTTGAGTGGCTTGTGATTTGTGCCCAGCCAGAGTGCAGCATTTTACTGTAAATCTCTAATTAAAAATTTACCTTTAAAAATAGTGTAATCTTTTTTTTTTAAAGCTTTTTTTTTTTAAAATTTTTTTTAAAGAGAGAGTGAGAGAGGGAGAGAGAGAAAGAGAGAGAGAGAATTTTTTTTAAATATTTATTTTTTAGTTATTGGCGGACACAACATCTTTGTATGTGGTGCTGAGAATCGAACCCGGGCCGCACGCATGCCAGGCGAGGGCGCTACCGCTTGAGCCACATCCCCAGCCCCTAGTGTAATCTTTTTAAAGAAATTTGTAGAAGGTAGTTTATCTACTCTTCATATGCAATAGTGTATTCTTTTTCCATTAGGTATTTTCATCTGTGTAGGTTTAGGTTGGACTTCCCAGAAAAGCAAAGCAAGTTAATGGATAGAATTACAAAGTCCATAGGTAGAAAGTGCAGCCCTGAGGGAGATGTTTCATATTTCTGCTGTCCAGTGAGGGAGTGGCTAGTGAGTACTTGCAATGTGAACAGAGAAATTACTTTTATATTTCACTTAACCTAATAAGTTTAAATCCACATGTGGTCATTGAACACCACGTGGGACAACCTGGCTCTGGAATTTTATTCATATTGAAGAAGGAAAGAACTGATCACTTTCATTTTAGGAGATTCTCTCAGTGTGCCACATAGCATCTTTGCTTTCATCCTACTTGATAAAAATGAGTCAGATGGCCATCCTTAATTACAAGGCAGTCTGGAAAGGATAATCTTTGATTCTGTGTGGAATTCTGTTCGGCTAAATATCAGGTTTCTTTGTCCCTAAGGAGAAAGGGAAGAATGGATGTAAGGATTGCATGTGTTCTCAGGCACTTTACAGCAATTTACCACGTGAAGAAAACTTTGTCATAGACATGATTTGTAATGGCTTGGTGCTGTCACAGTATCTCATAACACAATTTAATCAGTCTCTCATTCCAGGGGTATTAGATCAATTTAATAATGCATTCAACATGACTAATTAAATGTGTACTATGTGCCAGGCTATGTTCTAGGTGCTAGGGAGACAATGGCACACAAGACAGAGAAAGTCCCTTCATGGAGCTTACATTCTAGAGAAAAATTCTGCTTTCTGATGCATACACAGTAGCCTGGGCCATGTGGCAACTGAACACTTGAAATACGTGGACTATCACTGACAAATATGAATTTTTACTTTACTGAATTTTAATTAACTTAAATTTAAATAACCACATATGATTAGTGGTTACCAATCTGGACAGCAGAAATCTACAGCCTTTCAAGTGTTCACCTCTGCTTCAAACTTGTAGCTGTCACTCAGTTGGCCCAAGACTGCTGCTGTCCTAGTGTCCTGGTGGTGCTGCAGCTGACTGCCTTTCACTAACCGGCTCTTCTAATCCACCCTCACATGGTCACCCATTCTCCACACCAGGTGCCAGGGTAGTTGGAGAGAAGGGACACCAGCAGCAGCCACGGGCCTTCGCCAGTCAGCTCTCCCCCTTCCTGTCTCCACCCTTTCTTCAGGAATGGACTTGAGGTCCTTGTGAATTCCTGCCTCATGTTTAGCCACTTCCTGGAATGGCCTTTTGCAGCATTAGATGCATCTAACTATTCCCTCCTTGAAACAATAGCTTCCCTTATTTCCCATGAAACCTTTATCACTTGGCTGCTTTCCTACTGGCCATTCCTTGGTCCTTGGCTGGTTCCTTCTCATTTTTCCACCTTCGTAGCATCAATGAGCCCAGAGCTTTGTTCTCATCACTGCTCCATCTCTAAGTTTCTAAACACAACCCACTGAGTGTTGTGATTTTCAATGACATTATGGAGTTGATGACTCTCAAACTTGTGGCTATAGCTTGGACCTCATCACTGAACTTTGATTCAGACACTTGACTCTCCAGTCAACAACTTAGCTGGAAATTTTAAAATGCAAGTTCATCGAACTTATCCTGAATCAAACTTCTGGTCTTCCCTGCTCTCCACTTAAAAAAAAAGTTATTCTCACATCAGGAAGTGGCAGCTCTGATCTGATTGGATGATTTAAACTGTTGGCAGGATCCTTGATTTTCTATTTTCATCTTTCAGCCAAAACACCAACAAATCTTGTTAGTTCTACCTTGAATGTGTCCAAATTTGATACCTTTCTAAAAGCTTCATCACTACCATCCAGGTCCTCGTTATGATCATCTCTTGACTGGAATATTTTGATGTCTCCTCACTGGTTTCTTTATGCTTCCTTCAATTCAGGTCAGAGCAACCAGAGCTTCTCAAACCAGATGGCTTTTCCTTACTACCTCTCTATAAAATAACATTCCCCAGCATTTCCTGTCATCGGTAATTTGTTTTATTTCCTTCAGAGGCCTTATTGCTGAGTTGCCTTAATGCTTTATTTATGTTTTGCTCACTTCTCTTCTACCTTCCTTAGGTTCTAGAAGGAATACGAAGGTGA
The DNA here is from genome assembly GCF_964194105.1 of Spermophilus citellus. NCBI lineage: Eukaryota > Metazoa > Chordata > Mammalia > Rodentia > Sciuridae > Spermophilus > Spermophilus citellus. Next base: position 238,986,849 of record NC_138183.1, read on the forward strand.
TAAATCCCATAAGTATAGGGACTTTGTTTTTTCACTGCCAAATCTTCAGCACCTCGGACAGTGCTTTGTATGTCCTAAGACTAAATGGTATTTTCGAATGAGTGAGTGACATCTCTTTCAGAGGAAGTTTCCAAATATTCTCTGATAGAAGATTACGGGTTAGACTTCCATCTTACCCTGTGCAAAAAATCAACTCGGAATAGACCTTAAAATAAGACCTAAAATTTAAAACAACTAGCAAGAAAGCAAGGGTGAGGCACCTTAAGATATAGGCAACAAGTTCCTGAGCAGGACTCTATTGCCTCAGGAAATAATAGTAAGAATTGAGAGATGGGATTACACTCAAATTAAGAAAACTGTGCACAGCGAAGGAAACAGTCAATAGAGTGAGAGAGCCTACAGAATGGGGGAAAATCTTTGTTAGCTATTCATCTGATAAAGGATTGACACCTGTAATATATAAAGAACTAAAAAAAATTAACAAACACTCCACAAGTAATCAAATTATTAATGGGAAAAATAATGGAACATTCACATCTTAAAAAGAAGAAATACAAAGAGCTAATATGTATATTTAAAAAATGGTCAACATCTTAAGTCAAATAGGAAATCCAAATCAAAAGTACATTGAGATTCCATCTCACCTCAGTTAGAATGTCTGTTATCAAGAATATAAAACATAACAAATACTGGCAAGTATATGGAAGTTCCTCAAACAACTGAAAATTTATCCACCTTATAATTTAGACATAACTTTCATGAATATATATCTAAAGGAATCATAGTCAGCATGCAATAATCAAATCTGCATTCCCACATTTGTCATGGCACAAGTCACGATTAGCCACATTATAGAATCATCTTATATGCTCACCAGCAGATGAATGGATCTCTCTCTCTCTCTCTCTCTCTCTCTCTCTCTCTCTCTCTCTCACACACACACACACACACACACACAGCCATAAAAAGAATGATGTGATATTTATAGAAAAATGTATGGAACTGGAGACTATCACTTTAAATGAAATGAACCTGACTCAGGAAGACAAGTATCATATGTTTTCTCTCAAATGTTGAATTTAGAAAATAAATTTAAAGAGGGATGACATGAACGAGAAGAGTATTTTAATTTTTTTGATGCATTACACTTATTTATACCAGTGGGATTCATTGTGACATATTTATCCATGCAGATAATTTGAAGAATTTCATTCCCCCGTACCTTCCTTTTCCCTTCCTACCTCCCTCCCCCGATCCCCTGCTCTACTCTACCGTTCTCCTAGAAGGGGAGCTATTGAGGAAGAGAAGGGGAACTGGAAGGAAGGAGGAGAGGAAAATTGGGAGGATGAATACAATCACAGTATGTTATATATGTATATGAAATTGTCACAATATTCTCATTATTTTGTACAATTAATACCTCCTAATAATTATTATCATAAAATATTGCATGCTTATGACTGCTATCATCTATAGAGAGATGGAGACACAGAAAGACTGGGTAATTATATACACGAATATTATGCATAAATATATGCATGTTAGGGCAGGAATGTGAGAATAGGAAGGTAATCTAGGGAAATGCAGTCATTTTATATAGAAGTAGAAACAGGGGGGAGTAAGATATGGGGGGTGGCAGTGAAACATCATGGCTATAGTCAGATAGTTAGTCAACTACTGAACCAGAACCAGTACCCAGGGAACTTCTTTCTCATTATTATTATCATTGCATTTATTTTCAGTAGGCAAGTCTGGGCCAAAACTTGTTTCTGTCCTAATTTCAACATTTTTCTTTTAATTCTTTGTCATTAAGCATAAAAATTGTGTTAATTTTACCAAGTAATTGAAACAATTGAGTCTTTCCTGAAGTCATAGGTAATTTGTCAAAGTTTCACTGTAGAGAAAAGAAATTCAGCAGGGGAGTTGGTCCCTTGGTTATAGCATGTAACTTAATTTATTATAATAGTTCAAAGCTCTCACCATTTAAACACAACCTTTGGACTTTATGTGGGTGGGTAGGATTTCTGCCTCAAAACAGGATCTCAAGATCTCTGGGTTTGCTATTCCTATAGCTTTTGTTTGTTTCTTAAAAATTATAAACCCAAATATTAACCCTGACACAGATTAGTTTTGATTATTTCTTTCTTTGTTATTATCTTACATCATTTCTTTATTTTTCAAAAGCTCTCAGGACCATGGGTGGCTTGTCCTTGGGGATGCATCCTATCCTTCAATTGCAGTAGCAACTCCCACCCAGTACCATTAGAAGACAGCCTAGGTTGGAAAATGACTGGAGTGTGGTTTTGGGAAGACAAAACCTCTTAGCCTCTCTCACATCTGTGAAGAGAAGGGAATACCTCTGTAAACTCTTTTCAGTACCACCCTTAGAGTGGTTTAACTGAGACTTTGTCTACTGGGTTCCTCAGTGAGAAATCTACTGGTTGGTAAGATTAGCCCAGAGAACTTATTGGCTGAAGTGTCAGAATTTTCAGGGAGGGATCCAATACCCATTCCTATATAAGTTTTCCCAAACCAGAACAGGTCCTTAAGAAATGGTCTATTCCAGAGGAGTGCTAACTTCGTGATGAATTGGAGACACTTGACTATATTTTGAGGTCCATCTGGTCTAATTCCTTTTTCCGAGGCAGAGCAAAGCCACACCAGCTCTATTGACCTGAAGGTAGGTTATGTGAACAGAAATGTATTTAGTATGTATTTATGTATTTAGTATTGAACCTGCAAGATTTCTAAATCTGTTTGCTGTAGGATGTTGGGTATCTTAAATTTGTTCTTCGACCTGTGGTAGTTCATGTGTGAAATGAGGGGGTCAGGTGTGATGATCTTGGGTGGGGCAGGGGAAAATAAATTAAATTGATAATTTTTATCTTAGTAAAATATGCACAGCATAAAACTTGACACTTTTGAAAGCCCTTACATTCTTAGGTTCTGTGGGCATTATTTAGCAATTACAAGGGAGAGCCATGATTGGGGTAGAGATTCCACTATTTCACTTGGGTCAGTCATAAGAGTGCATCAAGACTCTCCTGTCTTTCTCTGGGTGTTGTCTGCATCCTGTTATTATGCTCTGGTGTGATGCACAGCAGGTCCCCTGACATATATTCTACTCACTGGTGTGTTGGTTGTGGCTTCTATCTATGCTGATCACCTTTCCACTCCCTGGTTTCTGAGTGAGGCAGCATTGTGTGTTTGTGGGGGGGAAGTAAACATTTCTCACCAGCTAAGTTGGAGACGTGGTAGGAGCAGGTAAATGGGGATGAGGGGTAGCAGACAGAGGAATGAATATAGGAAAGATGTGATGGAAAAGGGAAAGATGGCTTTCAAAGAGGAAAGCTAGCAGTTATTTATCTTCTAGGGGATGAAGCCTAAAGAAACCTGAATGGTTTATGATTTTCCTCTTATCTCTGAGTGATTTCTCAGATTGGTTTAAGATACATTTACTTATTTGCTCTAATGGGCCACAAAAAGATATGCTCAGATGAGATGGTTTATGTTGGCCAAAAATGTACCTTTGGCTTCTAACAGCAGGTCATATTTAATTTGAACTCTTCACTGCTGTGTTAGTTATGTGCCCTATTCCTGCAAATGATATAGCATTACCTTTAAAAAGCACAGAATCTTGGCTTTTAAGTCTCTTCTCTATCTCTGTTTTCTCATGACAAAAATATAGGAGGGAAAATAATTATATGCATCTTATAGGTTTTCTTTGAAACCTGAGTGAATTAATGCATACAGAGCATGTATAAATATGTAGTGTACAGTAAATACTATGGAAATGCTAGTTGTTGCTACCAGTCAAAACCGCAAATAAATACGAAGATTTAAGAATAATATTAAAAATTTTGAATAGTAGAATAATATGTTTCAAAATGCAGACATAGAAACTGCAATCACAAAACAACCTATTAATTGTTTAAAAAGAATATGATAAAGTATGATAAAGAGGGAACTTTATGTGGTGAGGTTCTGTATAGAATTCAGAAAGAAGGAAGAGAGGGCATCCGGGGGTAGGAAATAGCTGCATAGTGTTCTCCTGGGGAGGGATATTAGCTTGCAAAGGAAGATCATGGTCAGTTCAAATGAGGAGCTTGAACACCCTGCTGTGGGCAACAAGGAATTGTTGTTAGGTTTTATGCAAAAAAGTCACATGATCAGATTCATAATTAAGGAAAATGACTAAAGTATTTTTCCAGATTTGTTCAGAGAAGATTCATATGCATTGGAGTGGTTATGGTGAGCCTCACTAAGCACACTGGAGTAGAACTGGTCCTGGAAGACTGGCAGGATTTGAAGGGATAAGGAGAGGGCATTTCTGGTGAAGGGATGCTCTGTGGTGGGAATGGACAGGGTGGTCTTGTGGGCTGGGGAGAGGACCCTGACTTGAACAGAAGGGAGTTGAAGTTGAGTGGGTAAAAGGGTGAATTTTTGAGATGGCTCAGAATGTGAAAGTCACTAAAAGTGAGTAATTCAGGGTTTAAGAAAGAACAGTGTGGGTGACAATTTTCCAGGTGGAGTGTGTGGGATGGAGAGGGCCCATCTGGAGACTAAGGCTTTGGCAATTTAGGCATAGCTGACTGTGAGAAAGGGGATGGCAGCAGGAATGGGGACAAAAGGGCACCCAGGGATGGTGGTGCAGTGGTTAAATTAATGGGATAAAATGGCCAGTTGGGTGGTGGAAATGAATGGAAGGCACAAATCGTAACTGATATAGAAGCTACAAGGCTGGGCAGCTGGAGCACAACAGAGTCATCCAAGTATCAACAACACTTGCCTGTTGATCTCTTGAGACCTCACCACTTAGTCCCATCAGCTGTAACCCTAACTTCTGTCTGCCCTTTCCCTGGGCTTGTGCGTGAGATGTGTTGAAAGGTGATTTCTAAGGATCTCACGAATTATACTCATTCACTGACTTGATTTTCCAAGCAGATGAGTTATTCATAGTGATTTGGGGTGCCTGGTATCCCATCACTGCCCTTCGTGGTCAGGGCACACAATAGTGATGAACAATGCTGCTTGTGTTGGCCATGGGTTTCAACGTGATTATTCTGCTGAACTGATCTTTTCACAAACCATTAGCTCTTGGTTAAAAAACTTCTTTCTGCTTCCATGAATGTCTGATTTCCTTTTCTTCCACCAGGTGCCACTCCTCTTATTTCCCCTGTAGCAGACATTCTGTCTAAAACATGAAACAGCTATAACTCCTTTATGGGTAGACAGAAAAGCCTATTATACCTTTAATATATATTAATATTGCTTAAATTTTTTTCTCTGCTTTAAACCAATTAAGAGAGATATCATTTTGATGTGTTTGAGAAATTTAATGCATCTCTTCCTTGTATGAATGTTGAGCTAATTTGGAAATATGTCATTTGGGAGAAATATTGCCTTTGTTACTGATAACTATAATTATTGAGATAGTGGATTATATCTGTTACAAGGGACCTTCCTAAAACTCATCCTAGAATTAGGTAAACATGCACACCCAGGCATGGCAACTCTGGACCCACCCAACAGAGGATCCAGACTGTACCCCAAACAGAGAGAGATTTCCCTTGAGGCTGAGTAGAAAGTGTGTTCCTGCTGCATTTCATGTAAGAGAAGGAGGAGAGTGGAAGGGCCCACCTGTGCCTAATGTCTCTTTCCAAACTGACTCTACCTCACCTGCGGCAGGGTGGGACTGGGAATGTTGTTTTTGTAACTCCCTTCACATGCAAGGAGACATCAGGAGTGGAAAAAAATGTTCTTCCATTACCTTTTATCAAGTGATATACTGGTAAATGTATCAGTGGCTTTAATCCATTGACATGGATTAATTTAATGGTAGGTATAGGCAGATAGCTTTGTCTGGAAGAAGTAAGACATAGAGTGGGGGTGTGACTTTGAGGCTTTTGTTTTGTCTCCAGTGAGTGGAGCCCTCTCTTTTCTTCCTGGTTTCCATGTACTGAGCTTCTTTCTTCTGCTGTATTCTTCCCCCGTGACGTTCTGCCTCACCCTGGACCCAGAGCTATGGAGTTGACCAACCATGGACCAAACCTTGGAAACTATGAGCCAAAGAAAACTTTAGCTCCTCTAAGTTGTTCTTTTCAGATAGCAATTGGTCATAGCAATTCAAAAGCTGACCAATTTCCTAAAAGAGAAATTGGTACCAAGATTGCAGTCAATGCTGTCACTAACCTGGCCACATGGATCAGAAACTTTTGTTTTTGGTTTGAGGGATGAATTTCAAAAAGTTAAAGATACAAGTAGGGAAAGTTTTAGAATGGGTGATTCTGGTGGAAGCCCAAAAGACCAGAATGCCAATAGGACTATGAACACTACAGACTGGTTCATGAGATTTGGGAGAAGGAGGACTCTATTGGAAAGTGGACTAGAGCCATTCATGTTACATTCTGACAAAGAAGTTGTCTATATTGTCCCATATCTTGAGACATGAGGCTGAATTTAAAGGTAACAAACTAATTTGTTGGAGGAAATTTCAAGGAAGCACAGCAGTCAGGTAGTGCTATGGATATTGCTGGTGGCTTTTAGCTGAGGTTACTGTGATAATCAGGAGAAGAAAGCAAAGCAGAAATATTTTAAAAACTTGCAGTTTGTCCAGAGCAGTGCAAATAAAGCTTGGGATGAGGTAGTGTGGTTGTTAAAGACAATAGAACCACTTAATAAGTGCTAAGTACTTTCTACACAAACAGTAGGAATGGTGACTTGAGGACATCTCAGGAATTGGCAAGAGGACACCCATCCCAGGTTCAAGGGTATAAAAGTAATAATTACTCTGAGAAAAGACTACAGGGACACACTGCTTGCCCAGGATGGCTAGGAAGTTGTCTCACTGTGCTCAGTCACCCAGACCCTTAGAGGCTGCTGCAACGAGGGTTCCAGGAGGACTGGCTACTATTTGAAATGGTGGCAGACCTTGACATCAACCATGTGGTCCTGGTTCTGCAGCAATGCAGGATGCTGGAGTTAGGGGGTCATGAAGGCATCCACTAATATTTCTAAGGAAGGCCTGGGAGGCCAGGAAAAGTGTAGCAGAGTTGAAATCCCTGCAGGCAGGCTCTGAGAGTGTGATTGTGAGGATGTGAGAATGAATCCAAGGCTACCATGTAGAGAACCCTGAGATTAAGAGATATCAGTAGTGTGGAACAAAGCTGCAGGATTCAAACAGGAATGAGCCAAGCAAGAGACAATGTGGGCTCCAGCCAGAAAGGTCATAGGGCAGGAGCTACACAAGCCCTTTGGAGAGAACGACACAATGCTATGTGCCCTAGATGCTGGTCATGGGGCTACAGGACTCAGCTGAATTTTGGTCTTGCTTTGGTCCTATCCCTTCTCTCTATGCCCTTATTTCTCCCTTGTCAATGGCAATGTTTCCTCTGTGCCATTATGTGTTGGATATATGTGACTTGCTTTTATTCTCTATAGGGGAAAATATCCATGAGTTTGTCTTGAGTCTTTGAGGAGACTTTGGACTTGGAATTTTGGGTAATAATAGACTGTTAACATATTATATATTTTGTAGTGTGAGATGGGCATGAGTTTTTTAGGGCCAGGGTGGAATGTTATGGTTTAGATATGAGGTGTCTCCCAAAAACTCATGTTTGGGATGATGCAAGAATGTTCAAAGATAAACAATTAGATGAGATTTCAAATGATTCAGGGATTAACTGGGTAGTAGCTGTAGGCAGGTGTGGCTGGAGGAAGTAGATCATGGGGTGGGGGTAATGATTTGGGAATTTATATTTTGTCCCTCGTGAGTGGATCCTTCACTCTTCTTTTTGATTACCATGTCCTGAGCTGCTTTCCTCTGTTGCATTCTTCTATCCTGATGTTTTGCCTCAGTCCTGGGCCAGTGCTATGGAGTTGACCAACCATGGACCAAACCTCTGAAACTGTGAGCCAAAATAAACTTCTTCTCCTCTAAATTGTTCTTGTCAGGTATGTTGGTCATAGCAATGAAAACATTGACTATAACAGTTTAACCATGGGCTTTTCTTAAGAAATAGTTCTTTGTAGTGTTTGCTGATTTTCAATGTGCATATATTCCCAGCTCAGCTGATTTTAGGCTACCCTGGCAACAATTCTGAATGTGATTTGGAAAAAAGATGCACCCAAAGTCGGTCTGAGGTGTCCCACACACCTATGCCTCCAACACTTAACCAATGCCTCCTGGGATGTATTATTGGAGGTAGAAAGAGCATTTGTATTTGATATACACTATCAGGTTTGCTGTTCAGAATGCTTTACTGATCTTTACTTCTTCCATAGAATATGAGGCTAACACCAACTCTAACCCTTTCTTGCTATCTTATCCTCACTAATTTTTCACAGACCACCTTTTACTTATAAATAAAAAGTGATATTTGTTATGTTTTGTGGGCATTTATTTGATTATTTGTGAAGCTGAACATTCTTTCATATGTATATTGATCTTTTAGTCTTTGTGAGTTTCTCATTTATTATCTTTGCTCATTTTCCTTTGGAATGCATGAACATCTTAGAGATATGAAAGATTTCAAAAATAGAAGGCTCTTGAGATTTATTATACATATTTTTGCATTTTTTTCTGATTTTATCATTTGAGTAATGATTTTGTTTATGCTTTTTTTGTTTTTTATTCAAAAGTTTTTATTTTTTGTGTATATTCAAATACTATCTACTATCATTTATATCAGACTTCCATCATGATCACCAATTCTGCTTTGTGTTCTTTAAATATTTGTATTTTTATTTCTAATACTTTAATTCAGAATTAATTTTAATGTGTGTGAAAGTCTGGTAATCAAATTTAATTTTCCCCCAAAATAGTTTAACAACTGTTCTAGCATCCTCTTTTGAATAGTAAATCTTATTTCTACTTTTTCATGATTACTTCTGTTATATAATTGACACTACATTTTTTAATCCATTCATCTAGTGAAGGGCATCTAGGTTGGTTCTACAATTTAACTATTGTGAATTGTGCTGCTACAAACATTGATGTGGCTGTGTCTTTGTAGTATATAGTGGAGTAGGGAGGGGGAGCATGGTAGGAATAGACAAACTCTAGGTAGGGCAGAGGGGTGGGAGGGAAAGGGAGGAGGCATGGGGTTAGTAAGGATGGTGGAATGTGATGGTCATCATTGTCCAAAGTACATGTATGAAGATACGAATTGGTGTGAACATACTTTGTATACAACCAGAGGTATGAAAAATTGTGCTCTATATGTGTAATAAGGATTGTAATGCATTCTGATGTCATACATAAATTTTAAAAAATTAATAAAAATTCTATGAAATAAACAATAGTAATTCATGAAAAAATAATCCTATATACAAAAGAAAATTAAGCTGTGTTTTGATAAAGTATAAAATAGCATAAAGTATTTTATCTTATTGAATAAAAACATGGTTTGTCTGAAAAAAAGAAAAAAGAGGGGAAATATAGGAATAAGTTTTATAGTAGGGAATCAAATTTTTCATGTTTTTCCTATTAATATAGATTATATATAATTAAAACTTCAACTGGGGAACCTTCATGTGGAGTATACTGTTTTGGGTTACATGATATTTTTATCCTGAGGTATGTATTGTGGTATGCATTTCTTCCGTGTAATCTGGTAGGTGTTTAGTTATGTAAGAACTTCACAGTATTTGCACCAGAGAAAGAAACATAGAGAGACATCCTCACTCCTGTTATTGTATGCTTTTCTAGTGACTAATCAACCTAGAACCACACCTGCAACTGCTAGCCATAGCAAGTTCTCAGAGGACATGCTATTAGAGTGTAGGATCTTTCAGTAGTTTGTGTGGTAGTAGGTGTGAAATGGTGGAATGATGGAGGAAGACTAGTGAATTCAGTTCTCCCCAGAGTGTGTGAGCATTTGTCATAGAGACATGCTCTCTGAAGCTGTGAGATTGGTGAAGAACATAGATCTGCATGAATTGAAGACTGGTATGATGGAGGAAGGGAGACTGCAGAGAGGATTTTGGGAAAGGGAGGGCTGTCAGTGAAAAGTAAGTTCCTGAGGCACAGATAAAATAAATAAGGAACACAGGAGTAATGGTATGTGCAAAGGGGATTTCCCATTAGGAGAGAGCTATAAAAATGCAATGCACGTAGTAAAAATACAGGCTATTCACTTGAGTGGCTCATAAAATTCTGAATTATCTTGTGGTGAATTAGAACATTCAAATAAAAGTCAGAAAGAGTGGTTCTAAGTCCCAGAATCCACCATTTTCTGTGTGGTCATGGAAAAATAATGATTTTCTGAGCCTTCATTTTCTAATAATAAAAGTAAATTAATTAAAATGAGTTAATGTTAGATTGCTAAAATTTAATGTTAAATGATTACATGTTGGCTAAATGAATGATTGAATAATAAGCATACTGTAAACTGTTTTTCACCCTCTAAAGTGATACAACCACTGTATGCTTTATTGCAGGTTCCCTCAGGATCTGGTATCCAGCACACCTGAACTGAACCCATGGCCAGTGCAAACAACGTGACTGAGTTAATCATCACTGGCCTTTTCCAGGATCCAAAGGTGCAGAGAGTGTGCTTTGTGTTGTTTCTCCCCGTGTACCTGGCCACCCTGGTGGGCAATGGCCTCATTGTTCTAACAGTCAATATCAGTAAGAGTCTACACTCCCCCATGTACTTCTTCCTTGGCTACCTGTCCCTGGTGGAGATCTGTTACTCCTCTACTGTGGTCCCTAAATTCATCACGGACTTACTTGCCAAGGTCAAAACCATCTCTCTGAAGGGCTGTCTGGCCCAGATCTTCTTCTTCCATTTCTTTGGGGTCACTGAGATCCTCCTGCTTGCCGTGATGGCCTATGACCGCTACGTGGCCATCTGCAAACCCCTTTACTACACAGCAATCATGAGCCGTCCTGTGTGCCACCGTCTGGTGGTTGGTTCCTGGCTGGGGGGCTTTTTTCACTCCATTATTCAGATTTTTATCACCATCCCACTGCCTTTCTGTGGTCCCAATGTCATTGACCATTATTTCTGTGACCTTCATCCTTTATTTAAGATCGCCTGTACAGACACATTTGTGGTTGGCATTATTATGTTCATCAACAGTGGATTGTTCTCTGTATTCTCCTTCCTCTTCTTGGTGTCCTCCTACATTGTCATCCTGTTCACCCTGAGGAACCACTCAGCAGAGGGGAGGCGCAAAGCCCTGTCCACCTGCGCCTCTCACATCACGGTGGTCATCTTGTTTTTTGGACCTGCCATCTTCCTCTACTTGAGGCCCGCCTCCACCTACACTGAGGACAAACTGGTGGCCGTGTTCTACACGGTCATCACACCCATGCTGAACCCCATCATCTACACACTCAGAAATGCAGAAGTGAAAAATGCCATTAGGAAGTTGTGGGGCAAAAAAGTGAACTCAAGGATAGGATAAAAGTGCAATCTGATTTCAGTCAACCATGAAGGAGTAGAGCAAAAGTTCACCTGGTCTTCATTTTGTTGTATTTCTAATGAGTTAATTTAACTCCATGGTACCATTTTAGACCCTGTCATAGTTATCAGTATATGGTACTGTGTTCACATTGGGATGCTTTCTGTGTCTTCTCTAATAGTCAGCAGTGCAAAGCCTTTAAAATTGACAGATGGATCACGTGAAATGGAATTTCACCCAGTCACCTCTCAGCAGTGTCACCTTGGCTGTGTTCATTTCACCTCTGTGGTGAACATGTAGTGGAAGGGGGAAAGTTCATGGTACTTGGATAACAAAGTCCATGTTTTAGCTGGTTTTTCTTACCAGTGTGATCTTGGGGTGGTTCCAGGAAGCCTGCTGTACTATATTTGGTGACTTCCTCCTATTAGTCTGGTTCTCATGCCTGAAATTCTACGGTAGGAAATTTATTTCATGAGTAAGAGTAGCATTGTTATAATGAAAATGTCTCTGGGTGAGTGAAAGTCAAGAAAAGTGCTACTAACCATTATTATATGAATCTAGACAATTTTAAAAGACTCTTCTCTTCTAGACAGTGGTTATCTGGGCTCTGAGGGAAGGCCAGTGATGTAGCTAGGACTGCGTTTGGTTCGACCTGGTGAAGAACAGCTCCAATCAAACCAATCTCACTGCCTGTTCTTATGTGGACTGTGACCTAAGAAGTGCTTCTATATTTTTAATGATTGATAAAAATAATCAGAAGAATAAGAAGATTTTTTTGACACATAAAAGTTATGTGAATTTTGCATTTTAATGTCCATAGTACAGTTATTGGATGAGAGCCATGCTCATATTTTATAGGTAAGCTGTACCTTTTTCTATGCTTCATGGGAAAAATTTAGCAGAAGCTGTGACAGAGATTGCAGAGTCTGCAAAGCCCTAAATATTTATTTTCTAACGTTATAGAAAAAGTTTACCCAGTCTTGGTTTAAGCCACAGAATCATGTCTTGCTTTCTAAAGGAAAACTTTGCAGATCAATGGTTTGATGGTGTTTTCCTAATTCTATAACTGCAGCACATGGATTGGTGCCTCCTTGGCTCTCTATGTTGTCATCCTAGGATGCAAGATGCAGAATGGCAGCTGCTTCAAGCTTCATATCTTCTTCATATGAAGAATGGGAAAGGCCCATTCCTTATTTTGAGAAATAATTCTGAGAAATGTTTCAGCAAAATTTGAGGGTTTTTTTTTTTTTTTAGCAGAAAGAGGTCATGAGGTCACCCTACATGTAAAGGAGGCTGGGAAAGAGAGTATTGGGAAATGATGTTGGGATTACATGATGGGCTTAGATGAGGCAGAGTTTCTGCCCTGACTGGGCACATTGCTATTAGAACAACCTCAGGGTCTGCCTTGATGGAGGGAGTGCTGTCCATAGGAGGTTTGGTAAGATGGTTTCTTGGAGATTGGTACACCTGGGCATAGCAAGGTAGTTAAAGATTTGACTCTGTCGCCAGATTGACTGAATAAAATCCAAATCTACCACTGAATGACTAGATAACCTGAGATAAGCATCTTTGAAATACTCCATGATTCTGTAACCTTGTCCTGGAAATTGGAGGCAAAGAGCAGGATGGTTGTCCTAACGTCACAGTTTTCCTAAGAGCAGACCCAGTTTTCATCTCCCTCTGATGGACAGAAGGCAGAGCTGGGATGTGAATGCCTGGGAGTTGGGAATCAGGGACAAACTACCCTTAGAGTCCTTGAGGACAGAGAATGGATCCTATTTGCATATGTATTCCTGTACCTAAGGTCTGGGGCCAATTCACTGCAATTTCATTCCTCACATTGCAATTTGCTAATGTGGGTGAATTACCACATAAGTAATGTCCTGAAATTTTGATCTATCAAAACATGTTTCCATCAACCCTTTATAAAACTTGTAGTTCTTATGTCTTGTTGAGGTCAATAATGAACAATGTATTTGTGGTGCAGATTTTATGTAGTTTGAAACTTTTTGTGTATCTTTGAATTTCTTGGAAACAGTGAATGTAAAAGGATTAAATATATGGTGTTATGTCTCTTTTGATGAGTTTTAGTATCAGTCAACTGCCGTGCTATTTCTCTTCACTCTTGGTTTTATTTTCTCAAGCATAGTGTAGTTCCAAGTATAGAAGAGGAACATCCCACCTGGGCATGATGTCTCAAGTGTTAACCAAACTTACTTGGGTCAGACTGAGTTTCAGCCTCACTTCTTCACCCCAAATCTTGTGTCTGTGCCCTTTTCCATGTGACTTTGCAGTTGGCACAATGACTGACAGATGACAGACACTCAATTGCTGCTGAATGAGTAAGGTCAAGATTGTGTCAACATTTGTCTTTATCATTTGGAAGGGTTTAAGTCAGATGTGCGGTCCCTTGGAGTGAGGGGACTCTCTTATTGAGATACAATTAAGATATCGACAAAAAGAGGTTTTCACGCATTATCTTGCAGTAAAACAATACCAACTTTCCAAACTGTGTGGGTACACCTGGAAGGCATATTTGGATTTGTTAATATTGTAATTGATATGCCTTATCTTTGCATAATACCTTGTTATTATTATTCCAAAGCCATTTCACATCTACTACCTCACTGGAGTCTCGAAGAAATCCTGTGAAGTCAATGAAACAAGAAATAAAACATACGTTTTACTTGCAAGGATCAGGATCTGAAACAAGAGAGAAGTAAAAAAAATAAACAATTCAGGGTAGAAACATTCTCTTCACCATGTTTCTCCATCCTTAATAGCTTCCCTTCCAGTGTTCACCTTAGGGCCCCAGAGGGCTATTGGAGCTCGTTTCTCAAAGCCAAGTTCCTGCCATCCTTATAAAAGAGGTGACAAAATAAGTGTATATCCCTTCAAAGTTATAACGAAGCCTGGGTAATATAATTTTTATTTCGTTCCATGTGGGCACATGCTCCAATAAATCTTTAGGGGTTCTAATGTTATACAGGAAAGAAAACATCAAGTCTTGGGTAACACCTGTGATCTGCTCCAAGATAAATCAGGCACATGCCTGGGACCAGATCCAACTATTCTGATTCAGATATTTCCTTCTGTTGTAGTTCCCTATCTCAGATAGTTTTTACTTTGTAATCAACTTAAAATTATATCCAGTGAAACGTAAAGACCTTAAGTGTACAATTCAGTGGTTTTTTTTATCTTTGGATAACTAATGAGCACCCCAACTGAGATGTAGATATTTTATCATCCCAGAAACTTCTTTTGGCTCTTGTAGGTATCTCCTTCCCCAACCCCAGCTTTAAGTTCTATCATCATGAATTAATTTGGCCTCTTCCCATGTACTTATGAATGGAAGCTTTGGTATCTGGCTTTTTTTCCTTCATTCAACACAATGTCTTTGTAAATTGTCTGTGTTTTGGATTCCAATAATTTGTTCTTTTTAAAAAAATTGTTCTAATTAGCTATATATGACAGTAGAATGCATTTTGACATATCATACACAAATGGAGCACAAGTTCTCCTTTTTTTTTCTGGCTGTACATGGTGCAGAGTCACTCCAGTAGTGTAATCATACATGTATACAGGGTACTAATGTCTCTCTCATTCTACTGTCCTTCCCATCACGACAACCCCACCCCTTTCCCTCACTCCCTTCTACACAAACCAAAGTTCCTGCATCCTTCCCTATCTTTCTGCCTTACAATGGATGCTCTTTGTATTAAGTAGAATTTCATTGCATGAAGATACCACAATAAATAAAATTCACTGTTGGATATTGGATTGATTTCAGTGTTTGTTTGTTGATGAAGTAAAACCTCCTGGAGACTTTTAAAAAATTATTCTTCTTTAAAAATATAAAGTTACTTATTTTTTCTAAATAACTTTTCACAAGGAGGAATGTATATGGATTCATTCCTAATTCTTTTTTAAGAATATATTTATTGATCATGATGCTAGAGATAGTGCATGCTAGGCAAGTTCTTGATCACTGAACTACACTTCCAGCCTGGATATATTCTTAATTCTAAAAGAAAAGGATTAGTGTTGTCAAAATCAATGGTTACTCTTGACCAAGTTAGGAAATGAAGTCAATTTCTTATGACAAATGTAATTTAAAGTTTTATATGAACAAGTCCACTTTTATACCACAATATACTTTTAAAAATGTAGTTTCCTCCAATAAACATTCACAGACACAAATTTGAAAATTGACTTCTGTAGAGTTATTAAAGCAAACTTTCAGCATAGAAAATATTTTGGTTGAAAGATTTTCACAGAAACTCAACTTCATGAGGATTTATTATACACACTTAAAAATTTTACTTAAATATTTTAGCATTTTATGTAATTATTTTTCTTCAATAATTTTAGACTTTTATGTAATTGTGTGCCAATTATCTTCCTTGTGTTTCTCTATAAAGAATAATGTTTAACTCAGTCTTTATATGTGCAAAACATATTGTGTTGAACTTAAATCTTAAAAGGTCTCATTATAGTTTTATCTTTAGTTAGTAGTTGAAACGTACGTCATCTCCATTCAACTCTGAATATAGTCAAGCCTGAATTGAAAATATTTGTTAGTAGCGCTTGCCTAGAGCCCATTCTTTTTACAAACATATGTTCATTTTACAAAATATTATCTTGTTTTATATATAAAACAATATAATCCATCTCTAAAACATTCTATCACACTAAATTTAAAACACTCAAAATCGTGGTCAAAGAACTGTAAGGAATTCCCATGTTCACCACACTTAATTTCTTTTTTTTTTTTTTCATTTTTTTTTATTGGTTGTTCACAACATTACAAAGCTCTTGACATATCTTAATTTCAATGCTTATGAATTCAGAGCAAATCTGCTTCAGCTATAGCAGGGCATCTCCTGGGCAGTCCTATAGACACTGGGCTGGGTAATTCTCTGCTATGTGGACAGTTCTGTGCTTTGTAGGATGTCACAGCCTCCCTGGGCTCTCCCAGCTTCATGTGAGCAGCCCCTCCCTCACCAGCCAGCTTGGACAACAGCCAATGGCTCCACACATTACCCAGTGTCCTCTGGGGTAAATCACCCCTGGCTGGGAACCACCCATCTATACCTCTTCCACACACAGGCTTTGAGATGTGCTATGTCAGTTTCCCTAAGCCTTGGACCCACAGTATTGAGTACTGTTATTTTATATCAAGCCCCAGATTCAAGCTCCTGATGAGCAGGAGAGGGATCATTGCCTTGTGAACAACTCCATGCAGGGGAGTGCTCTGTGAATTCTGGGACAATTTAATTTGTTCACATTTCCCAATTATTTTTTTTTCCTACTAGGCTTGTGCAGGTCCTGCTTCCCCTGAGACCTTCTGCCTAATTAGGAAGGGGAAAGGCTACAGATCCCCTGGGTCCCTCTTCTCACCTGATCATGCCTTCCCCCGAGGTGTCCCTTATGCAGTATGGCCCTAAGGCCGAGCTGCCAGGGTTCTTAGTTCTCCGTGGAACACGGGGGAGGCGAGTCTACTTTGCTCTTGTTTTTAAATCAGAGGAATTTGAGATCCAAGTGCTTTAGTCTCCCACATTCTCAAGTCTAAGGCTGTAGGGGTAGCAGATCCCTGTCTTGGAGCTCCTGGCAAGCAGGGATTCTGGTTCCTAGATTGGTCGAATGCTTCTCCGTTGGTTAACTGGCAGCTTGCATGAGCCCAAGGTTGCTCTCAGGGAGGAACCTGCATCTCTGTGTTCAGAACAGAAATTTGCACCTCTGTTCTGAGATGAGAACAGAAAAGTCACTGGTGCCAGTTTTGTTTTGTGAACATGAGATTATTTAGTATGTGAAGATTGATTTCACTTTTAAAGCAAAGAGAATGGGCCCTGAGGCTCAGGATGATTTTCAACATTCTCTTCTGTGGGTCCGGTGCTGGTGGCAGCTTTGTGTCTGGCTCCAGGATTCAGGAATGGAGAAGCTGTAGTCTTGGTCCTTAGGGACCTTTGTTCTTACAATACTTACTGAAAACATGATATAGCAAATACCACGTTAAGAAGGCCTGGGCAGACACCCACCCACTGTCACTCACCCCGGTGACACTCACTGAGTGCTATTAGGTGATGGTCACGGGAGCAAGCAGTGGAGATGGAGTGGTGAGAAGATGCAGTCTCTCTTCAGGAGGCTCAGATGGCAGCAGGGCAGGTGGGCATATAAAACAATATAATCCATTGTGAAGCCCTGTGATTGCCAAATGTCCTGAGGGGAAGGGGGCCACTGGCTGTGAGACCCTCTGGTCTCATAGCACGGATTTTTATCTGAGAGGAATTCACAGCAGCACACAGAATGGCAACTTTATAACATGGAATCACACTGGGATTGGCATTCATGGTGTCTCCCTCTGAACTAGGAAAATTTGCATGTTACAGTTTGGATCATGAGTCCAGAGAGGCTAAGGAACTTGCTAGATATCACATAGGTAGTATTTGAAAAATACCTTAGCTTGAACCCAGGAGTCCAGAATGTTCACAGTGTTTTTTTTTTTTTTTTTTTCATGAATGACTTGGCAGAATTCCCCAGTGATCTATGAACTTGGGGATGGACCTTGCCTTCTCTTTGTTTCTGTAGCTGTAAGTCCTCTCTGTAAGTCCCCTCTGCCTCCTGGTGGTCTTTAACAACCTTAGCTTGTCTTCAATCACTGCAGAAAGAAAGGTAGCCTTGTGGCGTGAGTACAAGTCCCAGGCTCAGGAGATCTGGGGTCTCCCTGAATGAGACCACATTGACTTCAGCTAGCTTGGACAAAGTCCAGCATGGAGCAGGACAGTCGGGAGATGGGGGAGCTTTGTTGGCACTGGATGCATAATGATTAGAAGAAATGGAAAATGCTGGTAAAGAGGAAAATTGGGTATGTACTGAATGGATCCTAAGAAAGCAATAAGGTCACACAGAGACCAAGTTTAGAGGATAAGAAATAGGCGGTGAGACAGAAATAAGGATTCAGAGACATTGGTTGTCTTGGGGGTGCACCAAAGGACATCTCTTCTGAAGCCTCTGAAGGGCATGTGGACAGGTTGAGAACACTGTTTTGGAAACCAATTTTAGGAAACAATAAAGAGAAGAATGATGTAAGAAAGTTCCAGTTAAAGGATAATTAAAAATATGCAAAGCTCTATTACATAGACACAGGAACACCCTGTCTGCCCCACATTGTCCAATGAGGGGACTTACTGACTTTTAATAGGTTAACCACTCCTTTGCTGTTTCCACTAGTTCAACTTCTGAATACAAAATGATTTTACTTTCCAAGTGACAAATATACTTGATGAATCCCTATATTTTGTAGAATAAAACCCATAATGTTATTTTAAAATATTTTTTTAGTTGTAGATGGACACAATACCTTTAGTTTTTTGTTTATTTATTTATTTATTTTTAGGTGGTGCTGGGGATTGAACCCATTGCCTCTTGCATGCTAGATAAGCGCTCTACCACTGAGCCACAACCCCAGCCAGAAAGAAAGGAATCTTTGTGGTGTGAGTGCAAGTCCTCAGGCTCCCAGGCTCAGGAGCTCTGGGGTCTTCCTGAATGAGACCATGTTGACCTCAGCTATAGCTTGGACAAAGTCCAGCATGGAGCAGGATAGCCTTCGTGACGATGATGTGATGATGATGATGATCTCAATAGTTCTTTATTAACCTGTACTAGTCTCTCTCTACACTTTTATTTGTTGCTATTCTTTCCTTTATTCCAGCCACGTATGATGCATTTACAGTTGCTTTCTCCATTCCTGGGATGCTCTTCCCTTCTACACTTTACTAACTCCTCCACACTTTTCAATACCATGGTCATAAGCCTCTGACACAGGCAAGTGTCTCTGTGTAACTCACCCACTTCATGAAGAAGTCTGTGGTTTTGTATCATTTCAGGTAACACCACACAAATTTCTGCCTCTTAATGGTGACCTCATGGCTAATACCTACAATGTGACTGAGTTTATTTTCTTAGGACTATCTCCCAATCAGGAGGTGCAGAGAGTTTGCTTTGTGATTTTTCTGCTCTTGTACGTGGCAATTGTCCTGGGGAATTCCCTCATTGTGCTCACTGTCCTGACCAGCAGAAGTCTGGGATCCCCCATGTACTTCTTCCTCAGCTACCTGTCCTTCGTGGAGATCTGCTACTCCTCTACTATAGCCCCCAAACTCATCTCAGATCTGCTGGCTGAGAGGAAAACCATACCTTGGTGGGGCTGCATGACACAGCTTTTCTTCCTGCACTTCTTTGGGGGTGCTGAGATTTTCCTGCTCACAGTGATGGCCTATGACCGCTATGTGGCCATCTGCAAGCCCCTCAACTACACCACCATCATGAACTGGCAGATGTGTATGGTCCTGGTGGGAATGGCATGGGTGGGGGGCTTTGTGCATTCCTTTGCCCAGGTCCTTCTCATCTTCCAACTGCCCTTCTGTGGTCCCAATGTGATTGACCACTATTTCTGTGATGTTCTTCCCCTACTTGAACTTTCCTGCTCAGACACTTTCCTCATTGGTTTGATGATTGTTGCTAATGGGGGAACCTTGAATGTAATCAGTCTTTCAGTCCTTTTGACATCCTATACGGTCATATTGCTTCATCTGAGGACTCGAAGCTCTGAGGGGCGGCGCAAAGCCCTCTCCACCTGTGGGTCCCACATCACCGTGCTCATGTTGTTCTTTGTACCCGGTGTCTTCATCTATCTGAGGCCTTCGACCACTCTGCCTGTAGACAAGATGGTAGCCGTGTTCTACACAGTGATAACCCCACTCCTCAACCCTGTCATCTACTCCCTGAGAAATGCTGAGGTGAAGAAGGCCATGAAGAGGCTGTGGACCAGGGCAATGAAACTCGGTGGGACATAGAGGCTGAGCCTTGGTACTGGTCCTTGGGTTTATAATGATACTGGGATCCAAACTGCATGGGCATACTATGTAGGAGGAAAGGTCACAGGATATATTAGTGGTATTCTATCTTTTCTCCATCTTCAAAAATTTCATTTTAATTGTTTGTAATTCCTTATGGACATTCCATAACCTACCTAGCCATTTTAAGTTGTCTTTAATTTTTTTACTACTTCCATGGTATTGTGGTAAATATTCTTGAGTAGGAATATGTACCTCTATTGCTGCTTTTATTTTAGACTCATTTATTGTAGTGAATTTACTGTGTAATTGATTGTAAAGACACTTGATGCACAGCATTAAATTGAATCAGCTATCTTTTGAAAGTGCTTTTTACAACATTCAACTCTGTTATTAAATATTTGTTCATCCAGAAATAACATTTTTAATTAATAAAAAAGAATCTCCCACCAAGACAGTTATTAATTTCAAGTGGAAAAAAATAAAACTTCACTGCCCCCTTTTCACCATTTCCCAAGGTTAACATCACTAGGAGTGGCATAAGTCAGTGCCATATGTCTCCTGATGTGATTCATTGGTGAGACAAGCATCATGACGATAGTATTTCTACCAAAACCACAAAACTGAGTATAATCAAGAAAAAAGAGAATAAGGGAAACCTGAATTAAGGCGAATTCTGTAACATTACTGCTCTTCACTCTTCTAACATGTGAAGGAAAAGGTTTAATTATTGCAGTTTAAACATTGATGACAACTGAATGCAATGTGGAATTCTGTATTAAAGGATGATATTGGGGCAAAACTCTGTAAATGAGCCATTATAATTGTATAAATATTAATTTGCTGATTTTGAAACTTATGTTTGCTATGTCAGAATATGTCCTTGACTGTTGGATGATTCACTTATTAACTAGAGATAAAAGGTCATGTTGTTGGTAGCTTTCAGAAAGTTTAGAAAAATATTGTTATTTTTATTGCGTATATTTAAGGATTTCTATATGCTGTTTGATATAGATACATAATGAAATGATTTGTATACTCTGAAGTGAATTAACATATCCATCACTTTCCATAGTTAGCATTTTTTGGTGATAAGTTTACCTAAAATTTTCACTCTAAGCAATTTCTCATTAGAAAATATAACATTGTTGGATGTAGTTCCCAGGCTCTACATTAGCTTTGGAGACCTATCTTTTAGAGCTACAAATTTGTATTCTCTAACCCACTTCTCCCTATTTCCATTGTATGAGAAATATTCTATCTATGCCTTTGTCTGTATATTTTTATTTGTTGAGAATGAAGGATAATGAAAATATGGAAAAATACTAATATTTGGGGAATTTGGAATAAGGGAAGTAGGAATTCTTTCTACTTTTCAACATTTCTGTAAGTCAAATTATTTTACAATACAGTGTAAAATGTTTTGAAAATTAGGGGAAAAACTTATTGTATAATTTGCATTCTTTGATTTTTTTTTGGTGGGGATAAGTGTTCTCATCTTTGGTTTTGAGTCTTATTTTCAATGTTTATAAGCTTACAGTTTTATAAGGTATAATTATATATTTTATTTATTCTATTAGTTTTGCATTTACAATATCCTATGCCACTAATTAAATTCATATTTCACCTTAAAACTACTTAATTCTTTAATTTAATTAGTGCCCAGGTAATATACTCATAAGGTTTGAAGAATAAACAAAATGAACAGGTACACAAGTGAAAAGTTTCTTTTCATTCTTTTTCCCATTCCTCCTTTCCTTGTCCTACTTTTCTTAGTTTCCTATATTTTTTCATAGTTTCTTTGAGCAAATGAATGTATAATAGGTGGTTTCTATATCTCTACCTTTTATGTGAATAATAACATGCTATATAAAGAGATATGAAATTTGCTTTATAGACATAACAGTGTATATTGGAGGTTTTTTCTATATTGTCACTAGGAAAATGTTCTCATTTACTTAAGTAATCTATTGATGAAACAGATGATATAGCAATGTTCAGAGGTGAAATGACTAGATTATGAGAGCTGTAACCTCATTAGTGGATTAGTACATTTTATAGATTAGTAATTTCAATGGACTAATGGGTGGCAACTGTAAGCACATATGTTGTAGCTGGAAGAAATAAGTCACTGTGGGCTGAATAATATTTGTCCCTGATTCCTTCTTTTCTATGTGTCTCTCTCTCCTCTTCCTGTTTGCCACGTGGGGAACAATTTTTCTCTGCCAGGCCCTTCTGCCATGATGATCTGCCTCATCTTGGGCTCAGGACAATGGAATGAGTTAGTTGACCATAGACTGAGACCCCTGAAACCATGAGCTCAAAATAAAATTTCCTCCTCTAAGTCATTATCAGGCACTTTGATCATAGCAGTGGAAAGTTGACTAATACAGACTGAAAAATGTATAGAATTTTGCATATGGAAAAGGAAGGTGAAGTCATTTCAGGTAGAACAAGCAGCATTTCTTCAGGGATGAATAATGGCCATCCATGGGTATGATTAGCAGAGACTCCAAGGAAAATGAAGATTTCCTGGGGCCTTACAACCACTACTCACCTACATTCTGAACTAGTGCCTACAGGGGAAAGGGAAAGGTCTTCAAGGCCTCTAGCACACCCAGGATGCCGCATCACTCTTCCAGGGAGGATGCATGCATTTCACCTGATCCTCAGAAAAGGTTGGTGGATGCAGTGCAAACTCAGTGCCACTCCGTGGAATTCCAAAATTGGTCAATTCTGTGATACTCTCTAAATTGTTCACAATGATGTTAGAGGGTGAGTGACATGGAGACCCCAAGAGGTGAAACAACAGCACACACCCAGACTCTCATATCCCTTCAACAAGAAATACTAACAAGCATTTAAAAAAAAAAATAAATGTGCCATGGCGAGTAAAAATAAGGGACATGGTTCTAGATTGAAAACACATGGACAGTATAACCCCCACCTTCATGCTCTAATTGGGGCAGTAAATATTGTCTAACATTCTATGATTTCTACTTCTAGATAAGGTAAAAAAATTCCTTTTTATGAATAAATTTGACTTCACTTTGCCCAATTGATAAGTACAACTGATACCATTTTGATATTGTTTTTGTTTATCAATGTTGGACACTGTGAGACATCCCAATTCACCCTTGTGAGTCAACATGTCAAAAGAACTCCAGGGACTTTTCTGATGACCATGATCACATGGCTATGGTACTAGATGCCAAGTGCCAGCAAGAAGAATTGAAAATTTTAAAGATACTCTTGTCCATATTGGAAAAGAAAAAAAGATTTATACTCTCATACCCAAATATGCCCTACTAATTCCTGTGTATGGTCTTCTTTTATATGAAGTACAAGTTGTTAACATGAAGGATGTTGAACAAAGGGAGAAGGAAAGAAAGGAGGGAACTTAAAAAGGGAGGGAAGAAGGGAGGAAAAAGGAAAGGAACAGATTTTAAGCAATGATGTCTTTTTAAATATTTTTATTTTTAAATTGTAGTTGGACACAATACCTTTATTTTATTTATTTATCTTTATGTGGTGCTGAGGATCGAACTCAGGGTCTCTCACGTGCTAGGCAAGCGCTCTACTGCTGAGCCACAACCTCAGCCCAAGCAATGAGCTCTTTTTAGCAATACAGGTAGATAGAAGAAATAGCTCCTAAAGTTCTATCACATAGTACAATGGCTTTCAGTGACACAAATTAATGACTATTTCATGGATATCAAGTGGAGACAATGACAGCTTACCCAACACAAGAAATGATAATTATCTGATCATATCTATGTATTTTTACCCTAATTTGAACATTACACATTGTATACATATATTGAAATGTCACACTGTACCCCACAAATATGTAAAATTGCTATTGAAGGAAGAATAAAAGAAGAAAAGGAAGCAAGAAAGTAATTTTAGCCTACAAAACATTCATCAAAATATTATCCTTGCATTTACATTTGATTTGTCCCTCCAATTACCCAAACCATTCTATTATTGGATATCAGAGAATCACCAAGTTCCATGAGGTTCAGCAAGAATATTTGACCTCTGTCCTTGGACCATTATACCAATATACGAGGGAGTCCTAGTTACGAAGGAGAATTGTCTTAGCAATACCATGAAGTTCTTATATTTGTTGTTGCCATTCTTGAAAATCATACAAAACTTAAAATCCATTCCAAGAAAGACAAAAATCATGCACATATTATATATCATGTTCCCATCCCTGACTTTTCCTTTCTGGCCCACAGCTTCCTCATGGCAAATTTCACCTCTGCATTTCTGAGTGTGTAGATGATGGGGTTCAGCATGGGAGTGATGACCGTGTAGAACACAGCCACCAGTTTGTCCACAGTGAAGGTGGACAAGGGCCGCATGTAGATGAAGATGGCAGGTCCAAAAAACAAGATGACCACCGTGATGTGAGAGGCGCAGGTGGACAGGGCTTTGCGCCTCCCCTCTGCAGAGCGGTTCCTCAGGTTGAATGGGATGACGATGTAGGAGGACACCAAAATAACAAGGGAGAAGACGGAGATTAATCCACTGTTGGCCAACACAACGATCTCCTCCACAAAGGTGTCCTTGCAGGCTAGCTTGAATAAAGGCTGTAGGTCACAGAAATAGTAGTCCATCACATTGGGACCACAGAAGGGCAGTGGGATGGTGATGAGAACCTGAATTATGGAGTGGATGAAGCCCCCCCAGCCAGGTACCAGCCACCAGCATGTGACACAGTTGATGACTCATAATGTTCATGTAATGAAGAGGCTTGCAGATGGCCACGTAGCGGTCATAAGCCATCACCATAAGCAAAAGGATCTCAGTGACCACAAAAAAGTGGGAAAAGAAGATCTGGACCAGACAGCCCTTCAGAGAGATGGTTTTAACCTTAACAAGTAAGTCAGTGATGAATTTAGGGACTATCGTAGAGGAGTAAGTTATCTCTACCAGGTACAGGTAGCCAAGGAAGAAGTACATGGGGGAGCACAGACTCTTACTGACACTGACTGTCACAACAATGAGGCCATTGCCCACCAGGGTGGCCAGGTACACAGGGAGAAACAACACAAAGCAGACTCTCTGCACCTCGGGATCCTGGAAAAGGCCAGTGATGATTAACTCAGTCACGTTGTTTGCACTGGCCATCGATCCAATTCAAGTGTGCTGGACATCAGATAGTGAAAAGCCTGCAATGGAACAACAATTTTTAGCTCTGATTCAGCTCATTTAAGCACATAAGACAGTGTAAACCAATCTATAATAGACTCTTCAGTTCAGTAAGTACTCATTTACCATTAAATATTAGCAATCTAACACTTTGTATTATTTTAATTTATTTAATTTTACTAATTTTAAGTGGAAGTTAAGAGCTATAGTCATTTTCCTAAGGTTACACAGAAAAGTGGTGAATTCTGGGACTCAGACCCAGCTTTCTGACCTTGAGCCCAGACATTTTTCACATTCACTGCAAGATATTCTGAATGTGGGAGCCATTGAAATAAATAGCCTATATTTCTATTACCTATCCTGAATTTTGATAGCTCTTCCTCTTGGGGAATCCCCCTGATCCACTTCTGGTCCTGTGTTCCTTGTTGCTTTCATGTTTGCTCCAGGGAATATCTTTGTCCATTTTCTGTTGCTATACCTAGATAGACTGGGAATATCATAAAGAATAGAGGTAAATTAGTGTACAAATCTGCAGGCTGTGTAGTCCAAAACTGTAGCCTGGGTCTCTGCACAGCACCTAGTGGTGGCCTTCTCTGTGGGTCATAGCATGGTAGAGGGCATTATGTGGTGAGCATAGCAAGCATGCCAAAGACTTCCTTTTACAACACTTCCTCGATTGTCTATTAATCCATTAACCCATGAATGGATTAAATGATTTATGAGCACCAAAAATAATAATAATAAATAATAATGAGTAAAATAATGAGAAACTTCAAATGGAATCACTGATTAGAAAGCACAACTGAAAAATATTGCATGTATAACAGTATTAAACTTTTTATAAATATAAAGCACTAGAAATGTAAAATGCTCAGAGAGAAAATCCTAAAACTCTAGTGAAGAACATAAAATAATGTGTATTTTAATGCAAGACACACACACACACACACACACACACAGAGGAATAAATCTATCAAGGAGATGAATGACCTCTACAAAGAAAACTATAGAACAATGAAGAACACTGAAGATGAAAAATCCTCCCATTGAAGTTGGAAAGACCTCCTGTGTTCATGGATAAGCAGAATTAATATTATTAAGATGGCCATACTACCCAAAACAATATGCAGTTTTGATGCAATACCCATTAGAAAAACCAATGACTGCACATTATGTACAACCACAAGAATGAGATCCTAACTGGAATAGGTTGTACTACACGTATATATAATATGTCAAAGTACACTCTAATGTCATGTGTATCTAAAAACAACAAATAAAAAAAGAAAGAAAACTCCAATGATATTCTTCACAGAACTAGAAAAAACAACTTCAAGATTCACTTGGAAGAATTAAAAGCACAGAATAGTCAAAGCAGTTTTAAGTCCTCATAGCAAGTTTGAAGACATCTCAGTCAGAGTTCAAATTGTACTACACGGCTTATTGTTATAAATTGCATGGTAATGGCATAAAAAAGATACATAGCTAATGGTACAGAATAGAAAATACACAGATGAATTAGTTACAGTCATCTGATCCTCAACAAAGATGCCAACAACATGTATTGGAGAAAGGCAGTCTTTTTAACAAATGGTGCTGGGAAAACTGGTTATATATATGTAGAAGAATGGCACTGAGCCCTTATTTCTCACCCAGAACTAACATAGATTAAAGATGTAGGAATTAGACCACAAATATGTAACTCCTAGAAGAAAGAGTAGGATAAAAATTCTAGCATATAGGCACAGGCAAAGACTTTCTCAATAGGACTCCTAAAGTTCAGGAAATAATGCCAAGAGTTAATAAATGGGATGACAACAAATTAAGAATCTTCTGCACAGCAAAGGAAACAAGAATGAGAAGAAATGACTTACAGAATGGGAGAAAATCTTTGCTAGCTATTCTTCTGATAGAAGATTAATATATATAATATATAAACAACTTAAAAAACACCCTGTTCATGGTATTTCCTGTTTCGTGTTTTCATTTTCCTGTTTAGTGTTTTTCAAAACACCACCACCACCACCACCACCACCACTATCTGACTTTAGTCAACTGTGATGTAGCAGAGCAAAAGTTCACCTGTTTGTGTTTTTCCTGTATGTTAAGTGAGTCACTTTATCTCCATGCTATCATTACAAGCCCTGTCATGGTGGTCAGTACAGTATAGTATGTTTAGATTGGTATTCTTTCCAACCCTTCTCCAGTAGTCAGCAGTACAAAGTGTTTAGAATTTAGGGATCTATCACCTGGAATGGAATTCCACCTGGTCACCTATCAGTAGTGTGATCTTGGCTTTATTTACTTCACCTCTAGGGTTAGCATGTAGTGGTAGGGGAAGAACTGTGGCACTTGGAAACAAAAATCTATGTTTTGGCTGGTTCTCCTCACCAGTGTGATCTTGGGGCAATTTCTACTTCATTGAATGCCTTCCTCCCTTTGGCCTGGTTCTTATGTCTGAAAGTCCATGGTAGGAGCTTTATTTCATGAGCAAGGGAGGTATTGTTAGAGCAAATATCTCTGGGAGGCAAAAATGCAAGACAACCATTATTAACCATTGCTATCTGCATCCAAATAATTTTAAAAGCTTTTTTCTAGACAATGGTTATCTGCCTCTGAGGTACGGCCAGTGATATGGTGATATGCATGCGGTATATAGCTAGGAGTGCATTTGGTTGTAACGTGATTCAACTGGATAAACAGTGGCTTCAGTCAAATCAGCTCACTACCTGTTCTATGGCTTTATTCACTCAGTGTAAAGTTTTTGAGAGTCATCTCTGTTGTGGGTTCCAATAGCCAGTTCTTTTGATTTAGTAAATAATAAATCACTGAAAGAGCACACCACCTCACCAAAAAATTCTCTTGTTGGTAGACATTTATTTCATTATTTGTTTGTGGTAAATAAGTTGCTACAACCACTTTTTATATTCAACTTAAAAGAAAAGCATAAACTGATAGACATTCATCTATTATTCGTGCAAAATAACTTTTCCCAGGTAGGATGTATATGAATATATTCTTAGTTCTAAAGGGCAAAGGGTTGGTGGGCTCTAATTGGAACTGGAAAAACAAGGTTGTTTCAGTCAGCGTTTTTGTCCCTTTGACCAAAAGACCCGACAACTACTATTAGTGGATATAGAGTTTAGGGCTCACACTTTGAGAGGTCTCTGTCTACAGACGGCAGACTCAAGTGCCTTGGCCCAAAAATGTAGTGGAGGAAAAGCAGCTTAGGACATGGCACCAGGAAGCAGAGATTTCTTCTCACCATGGACATGATACATACCCCAAAGGGATGTTCCCTATGACCTACCTTCTCCAGCCACACTCTACCTGATTACAGTTACTGCCCAGTTGATCCATGTGAGTGGATTATTCCATTGATTAGGTTGCAACTCTTGCAATCTACTGTTCCACCTCTAAACAACTTCTTGCATAGTCTCAGACATGAGCTTTTTGGGGGACATCACCTATCAAATCATAGCAAAGTTCGTAGTAAATGGGTTAATCTTTCAGAATTGGAAATAAAATCAACCTCCAAACTCAATTTACAGTTTTAGGTAAATAAGCACAGCTTTATAACACAAGTATTTTTAAAACAGTAGTTTCCTTAAAACAAACAAACAAACACTCATAATCACATACTAAAATTGATCTTCTTTAGATTTATTAAGCTGAAACTGCATATAGACAATACGTTGCCAGATTTTCACCAAAGCTCAACTTCATGAGACTTATTGCAGAATACATAGAAGTTTTGCACAAACATGTAAGGCTTTTATGTAATAGCTTGCTAAACTTTTCCCCAGTGTTTTTTTCTTTGTAAGGGACAATCGTGTCAAACATCTCCATAAACCTTAAAATGTCTCATCATGGATTTCTCCTTAATCATTAGTTGACACATAGGGCACTTTGTTCAACTTTCATTTTAGTCAAGGCTGAGTTGACATTTGTGAGTAGAGCTTGTGTGGAGAACATTCATTTTATAAAGTTCTTTTATAGCATCTCTAAGACATTCCATCACACTAAATTTAAAACACACACAGGTGTGGTCACAGCACTGTAAGGAATCCCCATGTTCTCCACTCCTCATTTCAATGCTTATGAGTTCAGAGTAAATCTGCTTCAGCTATAGCAGGGCATCTCCAGGGCAGTCCTATAGACACTGGGCTGGGTAATTCTCTGCTATGTGGGCAGTTCTGTGCTTTGTAGGATGTCACAGCCTCCCTGGGCTCTCCCAGCTTCATGTGAGCAGCCCCTCCCTCACCAGCCAGCTTGGACAACAGCCAATGGCTCCACACATTACCCAGTGTCCTCTGGGGTAAATCACCCCTGGCTGGGAACCACCCATCTATATCTCTTCCACACCACAGGCTTTGAGATGTGCTATGTCAGTTTCCCTAAGCCTTGGACCCACAGTATTGAGTACTGTTATTTTATATCAAGCCCCAGATTCAAGCTCCTGATGAGCAGGAGAGGGATCATTGCCTTGTGAACAACTCCATGCAGGGGAGTGCTCTGTGAATTCTGGGACAATTTAATTTGTTCACATTTCCCAATTATTTTTTTTCCTACTAGGCTTGTGCAGGTCCTGCTTCCCCTGAGACCTTCTGCCTGATTAGGAAGGGGAAAGGGTACTGATCCCTAGAGACCTCCTCTCACCTGATCACGCCTTCCCCCCAGGTGTCCCTTAAGCAGCATGGACTTAAGGCTGAGCTGCCAGGGTTCTTAGTTCTCGGTGGAGCACCCGAGGGGCAAATCTTTTGCTCTTGTTTTTAAGTCAGGTGGATCTGAGACTCTGGGGCCTCAGTTTCCCACATTCCAAAGTCTAAGGCTGCAAGGGTAGTAGATCCCCTGTCTTGGGACTCCGCCAAGAGGAGTCCTGGTCCTCGATTGGCCTAATACTTCTCCTTTGGCTAACTGGCAACTTGCATGAGCCCAGGGCTGTTCTCAGGGAGGAAATTGAATCTCTGGCTTCAGAACAGAAACACTGGTGTCAGTTTTGTTTTGTGAACATGAACTTCTTAGGTATGTGATGATTGATTTCACTTTTAAGGCAAAGGAAATGGGGCTCTGAGGCTCATAATGTTTTGCAAAGTTCTTTTTTGTGGGTCTGGTGTTAGTGCCAGTTCTGTGCTCTGGGATTCAGAAATATAGAAGGTATAGTCTTGATCCTTAGGGACCTTTGTTCTTACAATTCTGATTGAAAACCTATAATATAACAAAAACTGTGCTAAGAAGGCCAGGAAAGATACATACCCACTGTCACCCCAGTGACACTCACTGAGTGCTATTAGATGGACGTCACTGGAGTAAGCATTGGAGATGCAGTGGTGAGAAGATACAATCTCTCCTCAGGAGGCTTAGACTACAGTGGGGCAGTTGGCCACGTAAAACAATGTAAGCCATTGTGAAGTCCTGTGATTCTGAAATATCCTTAGAAAAGGGACATGGTTCTGAGGGCCTGAAGTCTTTGGACATGGATTTCTTGTGTATTAGACAGATCTAGGCAGTACAGAGGATGACAACTTAATATGCTGCTGGGGTGGAATTCAGGACTTCTATGTGTGGGGTAGGTAGGTATGAACTGCATGCTCATTTGAACTTCCTGTGTCAGAGAACTTAAACAGCTATAGCTGGGCTTAGTGGCTTAAGTCTGTAATATGTTATTCAGGAGTATTGAGTCAGGAGGATCACAAGTTTGAGGTTAACCTGAGCAACTTAGGGAGACCCTGTCTCAAAATAAAAAAATAAAAAGACTGAGGATATAGGTCAGTTGTATAGTGCTTACTTAGCATGTACCATAAAGAAACAAACAAACAACAACAACAACAAAAATAAGAGAACTTTCTATATATCACATAGTTACTATCTGCAAAACTTGGAATGTGAACCCAGTAGTCCAGACTGTTAGCATTGCTTTCTTCCATGAATGTCTTCCTGGATTTTCCCAGTGATCTAAAACTTTAGGTACGGACCTTGCCTTTTGTTTCTGTAAGTTCTTTCAGTGAGTTCCCTTTGCCTCCTGGTGGTCTTTAACCATTTTAATCTCCATCTGTGAAGAAAGGAAACTCTGTGGCATGAGTGCAAGTTGTCTGGCTCCCAGGCTCAGGGACTCTGGATTATTACTGTATGAGACCATGTTGACCACAGCTGGCTTAGCCAGAGTCCAATATGGACCAGGACAGTCTTCAAGCCAATCAGTGGGTAATCTTGGGGATGACAAGGTGTGGGAAGACTATGATGTAGAGAAGGATGAGTCACAGAATGAGTGGGCATTGGTGGAGGGCTGTGGGAAACTTGTTGACATGGGACCCATATGATTGGCGGAAATGAAAATGTATTCAAAGAGGAGAATTGCTCATGGATTAAATGGATCCTTAGAAAGCAAACAGGACACAGTGACCAAATATGGAGAGTAAGAAATAGGAGGGGATGACAAAATTAGAATCCAAAGTTTTGTGGTCCTTTTGTGGGTGCTGAGTCCAGGGAGGTGTACCAAAGGACATCTCTTCTGAAGCCTCTGAAGGGCATGTGGACAGGTTGAGAACAATGTTTTGGAAACCAATTTTGGGAAACAAGCAGAGAAGAGCAATTTGGTAAAGTTGCAGACAATAGTTGAAGACAATAGAAAGTTATGTTACATGGACAGTCACGTTGTTCTCTGTATCAAATTGTCTAATGAAGTTATTTACTGACTTCTTAATAGGTCATCCCTCCTCTGCTCTGTTTCCACCAGTCCAATCTCTGTGTACAAAATGATTTTACTTTCCAGTTGATAAACATTTTTGGTGGCATGGCCATCTGTAAACCCCTCAATTACTCTACATCCTTTTTTTACAGGACAAATTTCAGGTCACGAGACCCAAATATCTGCCTGTTGGAGGTGATCTTATGGCTAATACATACAACGTGACTGAATTCATTTTCCTGGGACTGTCTCCCAACTTGGAGGTGCAGAGAGTTTGCTTTGTGATTTTTCTGCTTTTGTACGTGGCCATTGTCCTGGGGAATTCCCTCATTGTGCTCACTGTCATGACCAGCAGAAGTCTGGGATCCCCCATGTATTTCTTCCTCAGCTACCTGTCCTTCGTGGAGATCTGCTACTCCTCCACTATAGCCCCCAAACTCATCTCAGATCTGCTGGCTGAAAGGAAAACCATATCTTGGTGGGGCTGCATGACACAGCTTTTTTTCATGCACTTCTTTGGTGGCATAGAAATGTTCGTGCTCACGGTGATGGCCTATGACCGCTATGTAGCCATCTGCAAGCCCCTCAACTACACCACCATCATGAACCAGCAAGTGTGCGTGGTCCTGGTGGGAATGGCATGGGTGGGAGGCTTTGTACATTCTTTTTCCCAGATCCTTCTCATCTTCCAACTGCCCTTCTGTGGTCCCAATGTGATTGACCACTATTTCTGCGATATGCTTCCTGTGATCCAACTGGCCTGCTCAGACACCCTCCTCATTGGTCTGCTAATTGTTGCTAATGGGGGAACCCTGTCTGTGATCAGCTTTGTGGTCCTCTTGGTGTCCTATGTGGTCATCTTGCTTCATCTGAGGACTCGGAGCGCTGAGGGGCGGCGCAAAGCCCTCTCCACCTGTGGGTCCCACATCACTGTGGTTGTCTTATTTTTTGCACCTTGTGTCTTCATCTATCTGAGACCATCTACCACTCTGCCTGTAGACAAGATGGTAGCCGTGTTCTACACAGTGATAACCCCACTCCTCAACCCTGTCATCTACTCCTTGAGAAATGCTGAGGTGAAGAAGGCCATGAAGAGGCTTTGGACCAGGGCAATGAAAATAGATGATAAATAGGGACTGAGACTTGGTACTGGTCCTTGCATTTGGAATGATGTGAGTCCAAACTGATGGGGCTTAATAGGTACAAGGAAAGTTATCTGGATGTGTTAGTGGTATTTTATCTTTTGCCCATCTTTAAAACTTTCATATTAATTGTGTATAAAATATTTCCTTATGGATGTACCAAAAATATAACCAGCCATTTTAGAATTTTTCTATTTTTTTAAAAACTATCTTTCATGGCACTGTGGTAAATATTCTTGGGTAGAGATATTCGCCTATACTTCTGACTTTCTTGTAGACTTGCTTCCTATGGTAAATTTACTGTATTATAGATCCTAAAGACTTTTTGGTGTACAGCCTTCGATTGAGTCATGTATGTTATGAAAGTTTTAACAGAAGGCAACTCTGCCATTAATTATTTGCTTATTATGAAATCATGTTGTAACTAAGCTCAAAGTGTCTCTCAATAAAATAGTAATTAATTAAAAATGGAAAAATATAATGTCATAGTCCTTTCTCATCATTTCCCAGAGTTAATCTTAGCAGGAATAACCCAAATTGATGCCACGTGCCTCCTGATACAATGTACTTGTGAGGCACACACCATCATTACTGTGGTATTCCTACTAAAGCACATAACCTGAGTGCAGTCATGAAAAAAGCATTAAGGAAACCTGAATTTAAAAAGATTCTGAACAATTACTGCCTTTCACTCTTCAAATGTGTGAAGACAAAGAAAGATAAAAGAATTGTTGTAGATTAACACTGATGCCAATTAAATGCATTAGTGGGAAATGAAGAGCATTAGCAGGAAAAACTATAGATGAGATAAAATAATTGCACATATATTAGTTTGCTGATTTTGAAAATAATTTCTTGCTTATATTAGAGAATGTCCTTGGCTTTTTGAATTGTTCTTCCCTTAGCTAGAATTATAAAAGGGCATTTTGTTGGCATGTTTCAAAAATTTTAGAAAAATGTTTTTTTTTAATTTGTTATTTTTATTGCATATATTTAAGATGAATACATGCTGAATACATGCTGTTAGACATATATAGTAAAATGTATCATGTATAGCAAAGTCTATTAACATACCCATCACCTTACAAAGTTAGCTTTTTCTTGTGGTAAGTGTAACTAAAGTCTACTCTAATCAAAATTTTAATATATACATAACATTGTTAGATATAGTCCCCATGCTATACTTTTGATTGGTACAGTGATTTATCTTATAGAACTAAAAATTTGTATTCTCCGACCTACTTCTTTTTTCCGCTTTATGAGAAAAATTCTATCCATCTCTTTGTATATCTTTTAATTTTTAAGAATGAATCATAATGAAAATCTGGAAAAAAATGTAATATTTGGGAAATTTAGATTAAGGGAAAACAGTTTTTTTTCTAGTTTTCATTTTTTCCCTGTAAGGCAAATCATTTTATAGTAAAATATTAAAATGTTTTGCAAACTAGAGAGAAATCTTATTGTGTGATTTGCATTTCCTTGATACTTTTGTGAAGATGGATATTCTCATGTTTGATTGGTTTTGAATCTTATCAAGATTTCAGTGTTTATAAACTTTACATTTTTATTAAGTAAAATTGATTAGATTTTTGTATTGATTTATTCCATTTATCTTATGCCATCAGTTAAATTCATATTTTATTTAAAATTACTTAAAAGTTTTAATTTAATTAGTGGAAAAGTAACATACTCAGAAGGTTTAAAAATAAACAAAATGAAAAGGTACACAAGTAAAAATTTGCTTTCTATTCATTTCCCCTTTCTTCCTTCCCTTTTCCTACTTTTCTTTACTCAGTTTCCTATATTTTTTCAGAGTTTTTTTTAAGAGAAAATGCACATGTAATATGTAGTTTCTCATTTATCTTCACCTTTTATAATAACACGCTATGAATGGATATGAAACTTGCTTTATTGTTTTGTGCCTATTGGAGATTTTTGTATTTTAACACAAGGAAAACTTCCTCATTTCTTTCTTATAATTTCCTGATACTCATTGAGTGGGTGTATCATTATTTACCTAAGAGGTCGCCTACTAATGAATATTTGGATTGCTTTCAAATAGTCTTATAAGCAATTAAACTTGATTTAAACACGTGCAGCTAATCTGTGAGATACATTTCCAGAAATGAAACTGCATTCATGTGTATATTTCAAAGCTGGATGTTTCGCTTTTTCTCAATTAAAAACATATCACAAAGGTGTAGTAACCAAAACATGGTATTGGAATAAAGACCAACATATAGACTATGGAACAGAATTGAGGTCCACAAACAAATCTGTGCATATTTGGTGAACTTACTTTAACCAGGTGCTAAGAGTACAGAATGGAAAAGAATATCTCTTCAATAAATGCTGTTGAGAAAGCTGTATATCCATCGGCAAAAGAAGAAAAAGAAGAGTGCAAAAGAAGAAAAAAATTAAACTTATTTCATCCTGTATGCAAAGTCACTGTCTATTTAAAAATCAGTAAGGACTGGTCAGCTGTCATTTGAGGTTTAGAACATAGGCTCTGGAATCAGACTCCTGACTTCTAAATTATACCTTTGTCACTTGGTGTATGTGACCTTCAATAGTTTATTATAAATTTATACTTCAGTTTCTTCATCTACATAATGGGGCAGCACTAGTAATTATTTCATGGATTCCTTTGATGATTACATAAAATTTCATGCAACATATTTAGCAGAGTAATAGGTCTCTATTAAGTATTCCATTGTGTGTGTGTGTGTGTGTGTGTGTGTGTGTGTGTGTGTGTGGTGAGACAAGAGGCAGAATGAAACAGCTCTTTTCCTTTTTTTCTTTAGGCTGGTAGAAATGCCTGCATGGGCTATCTGTTCTGATTCTTCATGCCATTTAGCCAGTCTTTATTAACTTAAAAAAATTCTTCTCATTTGTTTTCATTGGTGTGAGTTTTGCACCATTTTTTCTTCTCTTTCAGAGGTGTGTTACTGAGAAGTTGGGAAAGGATGTGACTATGACAGAAGACAATGCGGTTTATTTTGAAACTAATAAATTAGGGGCTTGTGAAGGTGATATACAGAAGGATTTAGTAGATTTCATTAAATAGTGCAGATGGGGCTTTAAAGACAGAATTTGAGTTCCATAGTGTTTCTGGTGGGGTATGAATAGGAGCAAAATGCCATGTCTATACTTCATATTTCTGTACATCTATATTTCCTTCTTCATTTCACCAAAGATATACAACTTTGGAGAAGCAGCATGGCTATGCAGAGCAGATTAGAATAGTCAAAAGATGTAATAATCTTTTTTTTTGCTTGGGAAATGATGGCTAGAAGTTCCAGCCTTCTAGCCTTCTAGACTTCTAGACTCTAGACTTCTAGAAGCCCCTGCACAAGAAAACCATGAGCTGAGAATCTGTGGCAAAATGCTTATAATTTTACAGTGAGCAATTGGAAAACCCTTAGGATAGGAATTAGATGACAGCTGGTTTATTCAGCTACCAACATATATGTCAGTGTTCCTTTTAGACTAGAAGGTCATTACTTGTCTGGAATTCTTTTGTTCAGACTGTCCAAAGAAACTGTGTGAAGTGGTCCTGATCCACTTGGTTACAGTCTTACTGGAACTCACTGACATTACTGTCCAATAAGGTGTACGGGCAGAAGACCAAGAGCCCCTTGAGGATGTCTATGGTAGGGACCTGTGGGTGATTTGATGTTGGATTCTCCTCTGCCACTTACTTGAGAACAGGAGGGGGCCAATCATGAGGGCAAGCAGAAGTCTCATATTTATAATTGGGTTAATTAGAGAGACAGGTTCCTTTACCTCTGAATGTAGCAACTGGGAAATTTTTGCTTTTCCCAGAAACTCCCCAGATGGAGGATGCTAGAAAACTTCAGGGAATTCAATTCTCTGATCTCAGCTTTCCTTTCCATACACCTTAAATGTTTTAGGCTTCTTAGCCCAACAAACATTTCCAGCTCTTCTTCATGGGGGTTTTAGGGTAGACCGACCCTGTTCTATTTCCTTATAATTCTCCTAGTGAAAAAGTCATTAAGTGCTGGAGTTGGCACATGGAGGTGGGGGATGGGGGAAGTCAGCACTTATCAGTGCCTTTTATGGATGAAGCAGATTCTGAGTCCATCCTTGGGCCCCTTCAAGGATGAGCAGACCCTCAGGTGAGGTCTTTTTTGCACATTGGCACTTTCTGTTGGTGTTAATCTTGCTTCACATACTTCCCTTCATGGGCAGACTTTCTTAGACTTACTGTCGTCTGATGGGCAGAACTTTGGTATCATTTTGTTAAAACCTGTCTGATTAAATTACAGGACAAGAAAGTTACCTTGGCTTAGAATGGATTTTACAGTCATTCTCCTCAGAGCTACTGCTAACATGGTCAGCACAGAATAATTTGCAAAGCTAGTTTTCTAAGTCAAATTCTGAATAACAAAATTTTCAGGAATATTCTTTTCAGAAACTCAAGGGACCTGCCTAAGACATCCTTACATCACCTTCTCTGGGAGAAATAAAAGTATTAGCTCCAGTTGAGCCTGAATGGAGATTAGCCCATGCAGAAGCCCAAAATTTGCTGAGGAACAATCTTGAACCAAGATTTCCAAATTTTAGACCAGTAAACACTAGCATACTCTATTTCTTTGATAACTTTTTCTTTGGACATTGTAAGTTAAAGAAAATCCTGTTTTCTTAGGGTGAGTTGGTGCAAGTGAATCAATTTTCTGACTACAAAAGATCTGGAAAATCAGATTAAGAATCAAGGTAACAAACCATCAAGGTAAGATTATTTCACCAATCCTCCTGGGACATGCTGAGAATTATTTTTTAAAAAAATATCTTATTTTTGAGACTACATACCCTTCCTCTGTGAACTTTCATGTATGCACTGTTTATAAGACACCCTCAGGGTCATTTTGGCTTTGAAATAGCTGGAGTAGCAGATGGAACAATGAGACATCACAATAAAACATGCATTAACATCTACTCTGTGTTCCTAGATCTGTGCCGAGTGCTTTGAAGGATAGGATATAAGAGATACTTCAACAGCCTTCAAGAGCTTACATTTTCATTGGAGAGCCCTGACTGATACATGTAAACCATATAGACAATAGTTAACACTTGGTGACAAGGTGCTAGAGGTAAGCACCCTAGTTCTGAAGGAAAATCTTGCAAAGATGTTTTTTCCTTGGCATCCCAGTTTGGTTGACTCCAGAAACATGCTCTCTTCTTCAGGATTTCTAAGCTTTGCACAGGCTGCCTGGATAGAAATTATACCTGGGGCAAGTGAGCAATGGAAGCTGGACTGCACTATTCTTTTCTTACTATTATTATTATTATTATTATTATTATTATTATTATTATTGCTATTATTATTATTATCATCATCATCATCTTATGCTTCCTCCTGGCTTTACCTTTTTATATACATGGTTCTCTTGTCTCGTCATGGCATCCCTCCCTTCTGGGTACAGTTTTGCATGAGCACCAGGAAGAGAAGTCGATAAATGAGATGGGAAATGAAACAAGTGTAGAGCAGGAGCCATTAAAAATGATTTTCTTCCCAGGTCTCTACCAAGAAGCTGCTGAATTCCAGGCCCCAGATTCCTCTTCTGTAATTTAGGAGTCCATGAGCTTCTTTCCAAAATTAATGGTCTATGTTTTCTCAGTAGACGAAACTAGAAAAGAGAGGGCCCTCGGTTTCTCTATGACATGATATCTAGAGAAAAAGAGGGGGGAAGGGAATGCTGGAAAAAGCCAATGGGGCTGTCTTATCTTTTAGAACCTCATAGAACACGGTACTTATGATAGGAAAAGTCAAATGGGAAACCACAAGGTAGGGACTAGATTCATTTGAAAGTTTTGGAAAATTTTCATGGAAGTTGTTTAATGAGGTCAGCAGATCTTAAGCTTCTATGTTCATCCCTATTTTAGGTTTTCTTAACTGCCATCCTTGGAAAAATATGGAAACCTTATGAAGTAATTTGCTGTCTCATAAAACCACATTATTTTTCCCCCTGAATTTCCTGCTTTGGTCTGTCAATTAAAAAGTCAGAATTAAAAGTTATTTTAGACTCCACAGGCAAAAAATCATGACTGGTCTGATGATCCCTTTATGAAACAAACTGTTCTAAATTTCTATCTACAGAATCAGCAATTGTTAGTTTCCTTCCATTCCAAATCCATTTAATTTTTAACTTTTTAAGACAATTTGATAATTACCTTGTACATAAATCTTGCTCTGTTAGCCTTTAACAGTCTTGAATAAAAAAAAACAATAATTTTTTTTTTAAAATCTGAAGACTAAAGAGATCCTTTCACAGTCTCTCAGAGGAGAAGTCTCATTGCTACCCCAGATCAGAGGCAATTATAGAAACAGAGATGATTTGTTTTGAAGCTAAAGTTCACAGAAAATATTCACTCAGAGTCATTTTTTCCCATGAGAATGAAACCTATTCTGCTCATGTAAGGTTCCTGCCTTTCTGCATAAACATCTTGTGTGTGAAACACCAGCACTTCAGCTGGGTGCATAGAGGAGCATGGCAGTGGGGTATAGGGAAAGGGGACAATAATGAGAGGGCCATACTATCCCTTTTTACAGATTAGGGAACGGAGGCTGAGTAGGTTTGATTACTTGTTCAGGGTCAGATAGCTCTTTTGATTCAAGGTCTGTATTTAAAAAATGTAAATGCTTCTGCCACCTTTCATAACTTAAAGTAGTTATGTAAAAAGAGCATCATATCAGTATTGCCTTATAACATGGTGTGGAATGAATTTTGTACATTGAATCCCATAATTTCTCAATCCCAATTATTCTGCAACCTAGGAGACTAGCTGGACTCCCTAACAGGCATAAGAAAGAAACCAAAAGTATGGGGATATGATACAGTCTCCAAGCATCAGCTACTCTCCTTGGAGGTGGATATAGAGAGGGGGAAGGATGTGAGGTGGTAACATGTCAGAGGTGTTTCAATTGTTAATTAATCAATTACTTAAGTTGTGGACAAATACAAATAACAAAATTGACCATTTAACCATTTATAAGTGTGAAGTTCATTCATGGACTGGGTGTGTAGCACAGTGGTAGAGTCTTACCTACCTTACCTTGAGGCCCTGAGTTTCATTACTAGCACTGAAACAAAACAAAACAAAAAGAAATAAAAACCATACAGTATTGTATACAGAAAATTGTTTGCACTGCATATATATATTATATATTGTATGTATATATAGTATTGTACATACATAATTTCATACACATGCACACACTGTGTGCAATCATCACCACCATCCATCCACAAGCCCTGAGATGCCCCAAAGTGAAACTTACATGTTCAACATCAACTCTGCATTCTGCCCTCCCCAGCTCCTGAAAAGCAAGGTTCCATTGCTCTGCTTTCTGTCTCCATGCACTTGATTACTCTGGATACGTCACATAAAGGAACTCATGCTGTAGTTTTCCTTTTGTGTCTAGAATAGAATGTCACTTAGCATGTTCAGTCCCATGTTTTAGCAAAATCAACTGTTCTAAGGGCTGGTAAGATGCCTGAACCAGAATCTTGGAACACTATCAGTTTGCACCAGCTATGATGGTTGTCAGACCTGCCTCCTGCAGCAAGAGCACCTTAGTGCTCACATGAGGTTTGAACAGGGTCATAAGGCAGAATACATTCATAATCAATTATACTCAGAGTTTATAATTTGGTTTGAACATTTATGAGCTCTGGAGCCTGGTTGGTTTCACAGGCTGGAGAGTAATTTCTGCTGAGAAATTCTATCACTTGTGGTAAAATATTGGTACCATGTTCTGGTATAAGATAAGACTGATCTGAAACTGCTAATATACCACCAGCATAAGCCATTCTTTTAAAAAATATTTTTACACTTTTTTATGTATTTTATTTATGAGTGCCTTATACTGCTAGGCAAGGGCTCTACCTCTGAGCCACACCCCCAGCCCTATGAGTCATCCTTCATAGCAGGAGACCTAGTGCAAGCATCTAAATTTTGAAGAATATAGATCTTAGTTTGAATATGAGCTACATGACCTTGGGCAAGTGACTGCACCTCTCTGATTCTGTTTCTTTATCTATAAAATGTCCTCTGATTTTTGTTTGAGGATGAAATCAGCTAAAGCCTGTGCTTGGATCCGAGGAAACACTTCAGTGTAGCTTCACAATGAAGTCAAATCGGATTCTGAGAATAGTGTCAAACTGCAGATAATTGCTGTTTTATCCATTTGGTCTTCTGGAGTCCATGCTCTGGGGAAACTCAGGGCAGAAAGGGAACTCAAAAGGGAGCAGACAGACACAGATGTTCAGGTCCGAGAAGGATGTTTCTAATGACTGAGGACAGTTTTGCTGATTCCAGGCGGTCAGCTCCTGCGCTTTAAAACATGGCAGATACAAGCAATGTGACTGAAATCCTTTTCCTGGGATTTTCCCAGAACCAGAACGTGCAGAAGGTCATTTCTGCCTTGTTCCTTCTCATGTACACGGCCATCGTGCTGGGCAATGGCCTCATCGTGGTGACCATCGTGGCCAGCAAAGGGCTCACCTCGCCTATGTATTTCTTCCTCAGCTATTTGTCCTTGGTGGAGATCTGCTACTGTTCTGTCACAGCTCCCAAGCTCATCTGTGACACTTTGACCAGGAGGAAAGTCATTTCCCTCAAGGGCTGCATCACACAGATCTTCTTCCTCCATTTCTTCGGCGGCACTGAGATCTTTCTTCTGACGGTGATGGCCTACGACCGCTACGTGGCCATCTGCAAGCCCTTGCACTACAGGGCCATCATGCACCCGCGAGCCTGTGGCCTCCTGGTGGCGGCGGCGTGGGGTGGGGGCTTGCTGCATTCTCTCGGGCAAACCTTCCTCATTTTCCAGCTGCCCTTCTGCGGCCCCAATGTCATTGACCACTATTTCTGCGATGTCCACCCGGTGCTGAAGCTGGCTTGCTCGGACACGGTCCTCATCAGCCTGCTCATCATCCTCAACGGCGGCTCCATCTCGGTGCTGAGCTTCGCGGTGCTGCTGGCTTCCTACGCCGTTATCCTGCGCTCCCTGAGCAGCCGCACCGCCGAAGGGCGGCGCAAGGCCCTCTCCACCTGCGCTTCTCACCTGGCGGTGGTTGCCCTCTTCTTTATACCGTGCTCCTTTGTCTACTTGCGGCCCTGCGTCGCCCTCCCTGCGGACAAGATTGTGGCCGTGTTTTACACGGTGCTCACGCCCCTTCTAAACCCGGTCATTTACTCCTTCAGGAATGCAGAGGTGAAAAGTGCCGCGTGGAGGCTCATGAGGAGGAGAGCAATCGGGGAGGGAAGCAGATGACTGAGGCCAAACTGGGGGAGTCGGGTAGGAAACGGGGGCTCCTAAGATCCCACTCTGCCCCTACCTCGCCTGATGGGGTGGCCTTGGGGCTAGAGCCTGAGCCTGTGGTGTTGAAGTGACAGTAGTGAGGGGTCCCTCCTGTGCCTCCTGCACAATCCTGGAAACACTGAGGATTTGCTGAGAGGTTCCGGTGCAGGCCGAGCTGTCTCAGAAGACATGGATTTGTTAGGAGAGTCACATGGGCTTGTGCTAGAGTTAGACTAGGGTTTCTAAAGAATCAAAGGGGAACACAACAGATTTTTTTTTTACGTGATTTGAAAGCACTAGATAAGGATGCCCGTTTTCTAGATAAAAGTGTTATTTCTGATGTATATCATTAACATTTTGATTTCTAAAATTCACTTTTGTTCACTTTTGTCTGCCCTTCTTCTCAGTCTGGCCACCTCTTGGCTTCTTAGGCTTCACATGCTTTTTAACAAAACACCCGGGTGCCTCACTTCCTATACCACCATATTGTCTAGTTGGGCTCCATCCGTGAGTGCTCCACTTCACCCAGTCTT
Source organism: Spermophilus citellus (assembly GCF_964194105.1). Lineage (NCBI taxonomy): Eukaryota > Metazoa > Chordata > Mammalia > Rodentia > Sciuridae > Spermophilus > Spermophilus citellus. Next base: position 239,029,964 of record NC_138183.1, read on the forward strand.
CATTTGAGAGCTGCTTGTATGGGTTATTTAACTGTTGTTGGTCCCTTATTACAGTCCTGCGGCATTTAAACCATCTTTCAAAATAGTCTTATTTGCGACAGCTATCAGACCATAATAGTTGTATGTATGCCCCAACAACAACCCAAATCCTGCTCTTCATTTTCAGCAGATATATTTTTTCCCCACATTTCCACACTAAATGCCTTCTGATTTTAACTGGGTCCTCCTCAAAGATCTTTAGTGACTCCCATTGCCTTCTGAATCAATTGTACATCATCTTATTTCATTGAACTAATATTTACTGAGAAAATAAGCTAAGTTAATTGCATATGTTTGTTCAAACTAATACAATGATGCTGGGAAACACTAATTATTGATTTAGTTGTTTTGTAAAGGCAGGCTCTAAAACTCATAGATAAGATTACACATAGTCAGAATTAATACTCCTAACTCTTAACTTTATACCATGGCTGAAAAAGAATACAATGCAGAAATCCTTTTGTTAGTTACAAACTCAGAGTCCATTCAAGTGTTTGCCTTGGAAGATACATAGTGTCAGAACCAAACAAATCAGACATAGACATGATAAAATAACAAAAACATGTTAAACAAATAAATGAACAAATAAATAAAATAATAGCTATCTCAGGCTCAAAGTAACTTTGTGAATAAATGGTCATAAGTAATTGTATTAAATTCAACTGGTTCTTAAGCGATTCACATCCTTGTCAAATGACTTTCCCAACATTGTAAAGATAAAATAAGATTTGAGAGAAAGAATGATACCAAAAGGGAGAGAGAGGTTGACATTAGAAAGCTGGGCTTCAGGTCAATCAATAAACTTGAAAAATGGCAGGAGGTTCTACTGTGAGTATATTAATAACAACTGGAGGGTGGTGAATGGTTATTACAGTGTCACTGTCAAGAACAAGTTCACAGAGAGTAAGGACAAAGGAAGTGAAATCCCAAAGGATGGTGTCCCAGCACTGTTCTCACCACAATTATTTTGTTATTCTGGTTGCAAAAAACAAATAGAGTGACATTTGCTAACAACATGAAAGTAAAGAGAGCTTCTGCTCTATATTAGAAAGACTTAGACTGGCTCTGATTCCTGAATCTCCTGGAAAAGTGTTCATAGAAGACTCAGAATAGCAGAAATACATGGCATATAGACTTGCTGAGGTTGGCAGGAAGGGTTTACAAAGAGGAGCCAAAACAAAGCAGCTTCTGAATGTTAGAGAACAACAAGAAAGAACAATGCCAGAGAAAAGAGCAAGGAAATGTCATCTCCTAGGATTTTTTGCCCGGGAATATTGAGCATCTTTTCTTTCCCAGAATTTCACAACAAAACTATATGTGTTTTGTAGCATTTTTATTTCTCAAACTCTCCTCTAAGATTCTGAAAATGGTTTGTACAGACGGTTACATTTTTTCCACAGATGGAGAGGAAACATAGCTCTAGAAATAGCCAGTTTTTGCCACTGAAGGACGCTATAACAAAAACAGTGTAATCATGTAATATACACCAAAAAAGACTTTGGCTGCAGGTACGTGTCCTAACCATTTTTAGATGGAAAAAAAGTTTTAGCCATATTTTATTTTTGTTGAGACTTATCTTAAATATAAAACATGAACATTATTTATCTATGCTCTTTTGTAACACTCCAAGAAAGGATCAAGTTTATTCTGGTGTGAGAACAAATGCCTGCACTGGGTTGTGCAGCTGGTACACTGGCCATCATCTGAAAACTGTTGTGTGGTGCAAGTGCATTATAGATCTGTCTCTCTCTAGCTGAACGACACTGGGAAAATTAATTGATCTGGAAACTCAGTTCCCTCAGTTGTAAAATAGGGACAGTAGTAACATACATCACCTGGGAGCATTGTTGTAAGTTTGTTGTGAGATAATGTATTTAGCCCAGTGCCTGGCACTCAGTAGGTTCTCAGTAAATATCAGTTATTATTAGATTCATCCATCCATTCTTTCCTTCCTTCTTTCCTTCCTTCCTTCCTTCCTTCCTTCCTTCCTTCCTTCCTTCCTTCCTTCCTTTTTTTGTACCAGCGATTGAACCCAGGGACCCTTTACCACTAAGCCACATTCCAAGCCCTTTTTTATTTTTGAGACAGGGTTCCACTAAGTTGTTTAGGGCCTTACTAAGTTGCTGAGACTGGCTTTGAACTTGTGATCCTCCTGCCTTAGTCTTCTGAGCTTCTGGGATTACAGGTGTGCACCACTGTGTCTGAATAGATATTTTTTATCCAATTAGAGCATTATAGTTATACATAGTAGATTCATTTTTATAAAATTGTACGTATATTTGATGTACATCTTTCAGTCCCCATTCTCTCTTCTCTCTATCACTTCTTCCTCTTTCCCTCTATTCTCCTTCCTCTACTCTATTGATTCTCTATTTATTTATTTATTTTTGATTGTTGCTTTCTATATAAAGATAAAATTCCCAGTGGTATATTCATATATGTACATAACATGATTTTGCTAAATTCATTTCCCATTTCCTCCCTGTCCCTCTTACCTCTTTCTTGATCTTCTTCTACTCCACTGATCTTCCCTATATCTTTATAATATTTGATTTCCCCTTCTTTCCCCTGTATTGCTCTAGCTTCCATATATGAGAGAAAACATTTCACTCTTGACTTTCTGAGTGTGGCTTATTTCACTTGGCCTGATTTTCTCTAGTTTCATCCATTTATCAAGAAATGCCATGATTTCATTCTTCTTTATGGCTGAATAAAACTCCATTGTGCATATACACCACATTTTCTTTATCCATTCACCTATTGATGGGAATCTAGACTGGTTCCATAACTTGGCTATTGTGAATTGTGCTGCTATAAACATTTATATGGCCATATCACTATAATATGTTGATTTCAGTTCTTTTGGATATATACCAAAGAATGGGATAGCTGGGTCATATGGTAGTTCCATTCTTAGTTTTATAAGGCATCTTCATACTGTTTTCCAAAGTGGTTATACTAATTTGCAGTCTCACCCACAATGTATGGATGTAGTTTTTTTCCCCCACATCATCATCAGCATTTATTATTATTTGCATTCTTGGTAATTGCCATTCTGACTGGAGTGAGATGCAGTCTCAGTGTGGTTTTGATTTGCATTTCCTTGATTGTGAGAGATGTTGAACATGTTTTTTTCTTGTATTTGTTGGCTATTTGTATTTCTTCTTTTGAGAAATGTCTGTTCTCTTACCCGTTTATTAATTGGGTTATTTGTATTTTTTAATGTTAAGTTTTTTGGAGTTTTTATATATTCTGGACATTAATCCCCTGTCTGAGGAACAGGTGGCAGAAATCTCCCATTCTGTGGGTTTCCTTTATGTTCTTAATAATTTCATTTGTTGTGCAGAAGCTTTTTAATTTATGCTATTCCAATTATTGTTTTTATTTCTTATACTTTAGGAGTATTTTATGGAAGTCAGTGTCTGTGCCAGTGTGTTGGAGTATTGAGCCTATGTTTTCTTTTATCAGTTGCATAGTTTCTGGTCTAATTCCTGGGTCTTTGATCCACTTTGAGTTTACTTTTGTACAGGGTGGGAAATAGGGATCATGTTTCATTCTTCTACTTAAGAATATCTAATTTCCCTGATACCATTTGGTAAGAAGGCTATATTTTCTCCAAAGTATGTTTTTGGCTATTTTGTCAAGTATCAGATGATTGCATCTGTAAGGTTTACTTTTAATTATTATTTTTTGAGGTAAGTTAAAGATGGTACTTTCCCTAATTTCTTTCTCATCAGATTTATTATTGGAGTATGGGAAAGCCATTAACGTATGTGTTTTGATCTTGTATCCTACTATTTTGATAAATTTGTTTATCAATATGGAAGTCTTCTGGTGAATTTTTTTTGGGTGTTCCAAATATAGGATCATGTTATCAGCAAGAGATAATTTGACTTCTTATTTTCCTATTGGTAATCCTTTAATTTTCTTCTCTTGCCTGATTGCTTTGGCTAGAGTTTCAAGAACTATGTGGAGTAGGAATGATGAGAGTGGAATGTTTGTCTTGTTTCTGTTTTTAGAGGAAAGACTTTCAGTTTTTTCCATTCAGTATGTTGTTGGCTTTGGATTTGCCATATATAGCCTTTACAATGTTGAAGTAAGTTCTTTCTATGCCTAGTTTATCTAGTATTTATAAACTAGAGAAATTTTCTTTCTTGTAATAATCATATGATTCTTGTCCTTAACTCTATTTATGTAGTGAATTACTTTTTTTTTGCATATGTTGATCCATTCTTGCATCCCTAGGTTGAAATACAGTTGATTATGGTGCACTATCTTAATGTGTTTTTAAATGCAGTTTGTGAGTATTTTATTAAGGATTTTTGCATTTATGTTCATCAGGGATATTGGTCTAAAGTTTTCTTGCTTTGATGTATCTTTGTCTGGTTTTGACATCAGGGTGATATTGGCTTCATAGTATGAATTTGGCAGTGTTCCCTTCTTTTTCTGTGCTGTGGAATAATTTGAGGAGGACTGGCATTAATTCTTCTTTAAAGGTCTGGGTAGAATTTGGATGAAATTCTATCTGGTCCTTAGCTTTTTTATTGTTGTTGTTATTTGTTTCAAGGTTTTTAATCAATGCTTCAAAGAAATATCTTTTCTCATTCTAATCCTATAATCTTTTGGATAATTTTAAAAGTTACATTTCAAATTGTACATAACAGCCAGTTAGAATTTTGCCTGAAATTCTGTTGTATCAACTTGGGAAGAACTTATATTTTATGAGATTGAATCACTCATGGGTATGGCTAACTCTTATTTGGTTCTTTGGCAGTGGACAATAAAGTCTTTTTGAAAAACTAAACACATAGATTTCTGTACAAGAGACTTATTGGAGAAATGTAAAGAAAAAAGGGAAGCAAATCAGGGACTGGGAAAAAAAAATCTAAGCCAGGATGCAGTTGCAAGTAAATTCCACCAGAGAGTCCCTTTAGCCTGATTTTTTTTTTTTAAGGGAATTTAGGGACTGTGAATTATGGCAAGGGTTGTTTTGACTTGAGGCAAGGAAGTGTAGTTTTTATACTCTCACACTATTTAGACATTAATTAAGGGATTCTCTGGGCCTGGATAGGGGACATAAAGACCCAGGCATTTTTGATTATTTAATAGAGGGAACATGGACTTCAGAAGCAGGTGCTAGCTGTTGGAAATACAACATATAAAGTCATGAACAAATAAACATAAAAAGCAATAGTAAGGGATGTGACAGGGATGTGACCAGACCTTTACAGTCTGTTCCATGGTTTCCTTTTATTGGACCACTCCTGGACTATGGTTACCTTAATCACTTTTGGGTCTTTTTACAATCACATCTGCGAATTCTGTTGATTTTGCACCTAAGTCTGTCTTCATTTCTTTTTAAAACCTTGGATAGGAATTCTGGCACAATGTCCAATGCAAATGTTGATAATATAAGTCTTTTACTTTCCTAATTTTAAAAGGAATTTTTCTAAATTTCTCCATTGGGAATGATGTTTAGAGAACATTTTGGGTAGATATACTTCCTCAGATTAAGAAATTTCCTTTATTTTTAATTTATAATAGTTCTTATGGAGGTTGAGTGCTATTATTATTTCCTGCAGTAAAAAAATTCTCAAACCAAGAATTTTAGGCGATTTATAAAGTCATTAGTAATGAAAAGACGAAATATAAAAAGCAATGATACATTACTTTTCTGGCACACAAGGAAAAATTCCTTTCTGGGGATGTTTAAATCTCTGATTCAATGACTTTAGTAGATACAGGATTATTAAGGCCTTAACTTTTTTTAGAGTCCATTTTGGTAGAAGACTATGCATGCACATATTTAGTCCATTTCATCAATGATTTTGAATTTGTAAAATATACAACGTTATAAATTAATGATGGAGTAGGAGACCTTCTCTTATCCTTGAGAGACCTGCACTATTTCAGTGAGTGTGTTTGTTCCAGGTTCTGCTGTCCTACACTGAGAAGATCCTTCAGAGAACCTTGACAAATATTTTCCAGAATGTCCATTTTGCCTTACAGTATAAAATAGAAAGCCAAAATTAGCAACAGGTTAAAGTGAGGGTTTCTGTCCTCTTGGCTGCAAGAGATTTGGGATATGAGGTGTGGGACATAGGCTATTTACTTATTTAGTGCTTTATGGTAATCGTGGGGTTCCTTGTGACAGATTTATATGTGCACATAAGATAATTTATAAATTTAATTACCCCAGTATCACCCCTTTTCTTCTTCTCCCTCCCCATGGTCCTTTCCTCTATTGTACTGGTATCCTTTGTATTTTTATGAGGTTACTTTTTAAATGTTTTTCTTTCTAGTTTCCACATATGAGAGAAAACATATAACCCTTGACTTTCTGAGTCTAATTTGTTTCACTCAATATGAAACTACAGTTTCCACCATTCAACATTTGCAAATAATGTAATTTCATTCTTTATGGCTGAGTAAAACTCCATTGTATATGCATACCAGCTTTCTTTCTCCACTCCTCGGTTGATGGGCATCTGGGCTGGTTCCATAGTTTGGCTATTGTTAATTGCACTAAGCAGCCAGTTTAAGACTCCAACACACTCTGATTGCAAAGCCCTGCCTCATTCTTCAGCAAATCTTGTCCTGGTTTTTGTTAGTTTTTGCTAGATTCCAGGGCTCTACAAAATCTGATTCTTACAGTTTTTTGCCAGCTCATTAGTTGTTCCTCTGGAAGGGGAAGATGGAATCTCTCCTCTGCTATTATTTATTTATTTATTTAATTTATTTATTTTTTTTCGTTTTCGGCAGACACAACATCTTTGTATGTAGTGCTGAGGATCGAACCCGGGCCGCACGCATGCCAGGCGAGCGCGCTACTGCTTGAGTCACATCCCCAGCCCCTCTGCTATTTTTTATACTATCAGTCTTTCACTGTCTCTTCTACTCATTCAACTAATTCTCATTCCCACTTATAGATGAGTAAACTGAGACACAGAGAGATTAAATAACTGGTCCAAGATCACAGAGCCCTAACTTATGGATCCTGGATCCAGAGCATGAAATTTTACTGTATTGTACAATAAATACTTATGGCATAGACTATAGCAGAACATGAAAGTTAAACTTCCTTGTTGTGTGATGATTTGGACCTTGAAGTACTGTTAGTAGTAAGAGGCTCCTTGAGTAGACTTGAGTTATTTATTAACAACTTTTGAAGAGGTAAGGTGGGGGAGAGAAGATAGTAAATGAGAGAGTGTGGTTCAGATAGTGTGCTGTGTTTAACAAATCCTTTTATTTTTTATTCTGGGGACACAGAATGCTTCTTGTATCCAGTTGGGGTCTTGTTTTTTTTTGGGGGGTACCGGCAATTGAACTCAGGGACACTTGAGCACTGAGCCATATCCCTAGCCCTATTTTGTATTTTATTAAAGACTGGGTCTTACTGAGTTGCTTAGCACCTTGCTAAATTGCTGAGATTGGCTTTGAACTCTCATTTTTTCTGCCTCAACCTCTTAAGCCACTAGGATTACAAGCATGCTCCTAAGGGGTGGAAGTGATGAACCTAAGTTTAGACTTGTTCCTTAAAGTTTCCTCCTTGATCCTTTATCTCCCCATGGTTGTTGGCTAGCCAGGTAGAGACTCTGGGAGAGCCCAGGAAGCTGAGGCCACTGTAGGAAGCGCAGTTTGGAGGAGAGCTGCCTGAGTAAGCATGTCCCTATTGGACTTGGTGCGAATAAACTAATCACTTATTCACAACATTTCTGACTCAATTCACATAGGAGCTAACAGATAGGTTTTTAAAAATATATTTTTAATTGTGATGGACCTTTATTTTATTCAATTATTTATATGTGGTGCTGAGAATCGAACCCAGTGCCCTACACATGCCAGGCAAGGGCTTTTACCACTGAGCCACAACCCCAGTTCTCAGACAGGGTTGTTAATGACTTTATCCAAGAAATCAAGGAATGGAAGGGATGGAGATGTCGACACCCAGGAAGCCTGGGTGCATTACCATTCTGAAGAGCTCGATTCATCGGATCAGGAGCTGTCATGCTACTGGCTGTACCCGAGGACTACATTGGACACTGTCTTTTTTTTTTTTTTTACCTCTGTGGATACTTCCTCATAATGTCTCCTCCCCAACAATACCCTCAGTCACCTGCAGTGACCAGGCTAATGATGGAGGAACATCATTAATTTACTTGTGTCTGCATCTGAACTGAGCTCACTAGAGACCCCTGAGCTAAGGAGTGGTCAGTGGGGTGGCACCACATTGCACAATAAATCAAAGTAGAACACTGAAGATTGCATCTGCTCCTTGTTTTCATGTCACTTCTAATGGCAAAAGTATTAATGGAAGAAATCATCCTTTGTAAAATGTAATGCATATATGAGAGAGAGCGTAAATCCCTCTATTGATACCTTTTAGCCATACTGCCTTTGAGTTATGAGATTGGGAGTAACGAAAAAGCTTTCTGATCCCAAATTACTTCCCCCTAAACGTGTCATGACTGAGGCTTGAGGGAATGAACTATGTTGTGCTTATTTCCCATCTCTTTGACATTCCTGTTCCCCAGCCCTCGTTAGGCACAATGTCCAGAGCATGTGTGAGAAGTTCCTCTTAGATGAAGGATAGAGCCCAGAGAAGGAAAGCAACTTTAATTAAAGTTTGTGTATTTTCTGAGATGGATCCTGCCTCTTTATTTGTACCTCCTCCCCATCCTTTCTTGATTTCTCTGAGATGCTATTTTTTTAAAAAAAGTTTCACCTACATAAGTTTTCAGAGATCCATATCAGATTTTATATTCTATGATTTCAGGAAAATTTTAATAGGTTGTCTAGAATTTAATTTTACAGTTCTATTATGCCCTTCTGTGTGATAAATGGCCAGTGGGAGGAGGAAATAGATGCACATGTCATCCTGGAACCAGATGACATCATGTGACAGCATGTTAGGTTTTGAGGCACAACTTAGAGGATGTTTGAGAATGGGGATGTTGAATCAGAGGAAGGAGGGCCACTGGATTCCTGGGAGAAGGTAGTTAGAATAGATAAGGCAAAACATTTGGAATTTTTTTTGATTTACACTTTAAAAAACAACAGTTGAGTCAAGACACTAAGAGTGGCAGCAGAATTCATGTTTGGGTTGAGTCCTTCTACTTTTTAGGAAAATATTTTCATAACCCTCTGATTTTTATGAAGGCAAGGTCCTAAGTCTCTAAAGGGAAGTAGAGGCAAAAAAGAATTCAACAGTTTTTCTTAATAAAATGTAAAAAAATACATATTAGTAGTAGATAATAAAATACAAATAATCCAAAGAAATAGGTGACTCTCAGGGGCAGAAAAGTTGTAATGATGTTAATTGAGTTCTTTTGCTCCAAGAGGTTGAAGGCAGCTTGGTGCTCTGGGTGGGGGAAGTGACCTAGCAGATGGGATAGAGCCGGAATAACAGCATATCTTGAGACCCAGTCTGGTGGCAAGCATGTGCATGGGCCCCCTGACTTGTAGAGTGGCTGATGGACATGGGAAATACCAATGAGTGATGTCAAAATTTAGGATTTTCTTTTTGTTGTTGTACTTCCTTTATGATATACTTGAGTCATCTAATTCAGCCAAGGATCCATATACTGAAGGGATAGAAGAGAGGACTGGGTGACATAGGGAAGTGGTGATGAGGTGGCTAGGGATACAAGGTCAGGGAACAGTAGCTAATGATGATAATGAGGATGATGCTGATAGGAGCAATAGTGGAGGCTGGGGTTGTGGCTCAAAGGTAGAGCACTCACCTACCACATGTGAGGCACTGAGTTGGGTCCTCAGCACCATGTAAAAATAAAATAAAAATATTTAAAAAAAGAGAGAAATGGTGATAGCAAATACTTACATACCAATTTCCACGTGCCAGGCATTGTTCTAAGCATTTTAGATCTATCTCATTTTATCTTAATAATGACCTTAAAAAGAAGGCAATGTTTTTTTTATTTATTGGTTGTTCACAACATTACAAAGCTCTTGACAAATCATATTTCATACATTAGAATCAAGTGGGTTATGAACTCCCATTTTTACCCCAAATACAGATTGCAGAATCACATCGGTTACACACCACATTTTTACATACTGCCATATTAGTGACTGTTGTATTCTGCTACCTTTCCTATCCTCTACTATCCCCCCTCCCCTCCCCTCCCATCTTCTCTCTCTACCCCATCTACTGTAATTCATTTCCCTCCATGTTTGTTATCCCATTCCCCTCATAACCTCTTATATATAATTTTGTATAACAATGAGGGTCTCCCTCCATTTCCATGTGATTTCCTTTTTTTCTCCCTTTCCCTCCCGCCTCATGTCTCTGCTTAATGTTAAACTTTTCTTCCTGCTCTTCCTCCCTGTTCTGTTCTTAGTTGCTCTCATTATATCAAAGAAGACATTTGGTATTTGTTTTTTAGGGATTGGCTAGCTTCACTAAGCATAATCTGCTCTAGTGAGAAGGCAATGTTTGTAGCCCCATTTTATAGATAAGAGAAGGAGACACAGAAGGTTACAGGTTAAATGATTTGCCCAAAGGGGAAAAACTAGGAACAGGAAACTGAGTGGGAAGGGATTCCTGCAGGCACCCAAGACTGAGTATTGAGTTGTTTTATTTGGAAAGCGAAAAGTATGACCGTGGGAAGCCGGAAAACCTGGGGCCAGTGCCTCTGCATTTGTGTTGGAGTTTTTCCACTTTTCTGTGTTTACACACCCTGGCCCTGGGCACACTCAGTGGACCTGGTAGCCTCTGAGACAAGGTCTCAGAGGACTGTGATATTTAAATTACTGGTCCAGTGCCAACTTCTTCCAGCTTGGGAGGTGGAGAGGGTTGGTCCCTTTCAGAGCTCAATTTCCAGCTCAGATACTCAGGGAAGGCACCTTTGACTTATGCTAGTTTTCAGGGCAGGAAGGACAATGGGGTTAAGGTGTTCCTAACCTGGTTGGGTCATATATTTAGTGACTTCATCCAAGAGCCCATACACCAGGGATAGAGCAGGGATCATTTAGGAGACAGAGTAGCCATCTCTTCCCCCTCTCCTCTTCTCTCTCTGACTCCAGGGAGCCAGCAAGGTGGAGAACAGAACGTATAACAGCTTCAGATGAGTTTGGTGCTACGGTGTTGCAGCGTGCAGCATGTTGAGAACCATCCTTACAGGCACAATCCAAAATGCCAACTGGCGCTTCAGAAACTTGCAATGCTTTAGACTTTCTTCCTAGAGAAAATGTCTTAGAACAAAATTGTACCTTGTTCAAATCTTTCAACTTGGCTGGACAAGTAAGTTTTCCTTCAGTATGATACCTTTTCTGTTAAATTCAAATTTTCTATTGCTTCCTACATGAAAGGGAATGAAATAACCTGTTTGACTCTTTGTAATGAAACTGTTTATTTTCTCTGCTGAATTTTGATTAAAATGTCTAAAGTCATATTATATACTTGATAGAAGGATTTGAATTGAGAAAAGAGACAAAACAACAACAACAAATAATAATAATATCTTACTTTTTTTTCCCTAGAATTTTATGGTGTCCATAGTTTGTTCATATATTTTCTCATCTGATCTTTTCAACATGTTTAGAGGCAGGTAGATTACATTTTGAAATTTTTATTTTACAAATGAACCTGGAGGTCACACTGGCTGAATTGAGGAGTTGGGACTTCCATGGTTTGATGTCTAATTCAGAATCTCAAAATCTGAAAGCTCTGTAGATATGCCACTAGACCCAGAAACTGAAAATCCCAGTCTAGTGTAGTGTGTCTTCCATTCACTGGAATCGTGATGTACTTCTTTAGTATGGTTTATTCAATTGTCCTCTGCCAGCCTTCTTTAATTTCATAAGAATATAATAAGGCACACAATGTAGAATTTTCTGAAGTTCTTTTCTAAAAAAGACCCTGCTTAAAAAAATACTAACGATGTGTTAAAAATGCTAACAATAAATGTACCTGGCAATTCCATAACAATTCTGTAGCATGCGGTAAAGGATCTTCTTTAGGCTTTCTTTGTTTTTGACTGTCAAGATTACGGAGGAATGCTGGAAGCATCAGAAACAGGTTCCATATATTTGAAATTTATGAACCCTAATTGGTAATTTTTGACATCAGAGTTAGAGCTTAGAAGTAGAGAAGGGCATTTCAGAACTGTAAATAAAGGAGATGTAACATTATTAGGGCCAGGATGGGGTAGAGAACATAGCATGGTGGATGACAAGGTTCAAGGAGCTACCAACCATGGCCCATGTGGGGTTAGTCATAAGGGACAGAGGCCAGAATTGTGCATGGTTGTATAGTGTGAGACTGGGTGCATAGGGAGCTGAGTTTAGCATTTGCAAGTAGATTCGGGGTGGTTTTCTACTCTTTGCATCCAGGTTGGGTGGGATTCCTCTTCCATGATCATTCAACTCCTTTGGCAAAGTTCTGTCACAGCACTGAGCACAGTGTATTCATTGTACCACTCATTTGGATTAAGATGTCAGTGATTTTTGTTTTTGACCCAGGCCCAAGTTCTTTCCACAAAAAAAAAAAAACCAAAAAACAAACAAACAAACAAACAAAAAACCCAGAAAAGGGCAACTGAGCATGAGCACCATTCTTCTCGATCTGCATTCTTTTTTTTTTTTTTTTTTTTGTACAGGGGATTGAACCCAGAGGGGTTTAACCACTAATCTACATTTCCATTCTCCCTTTTTAAATATTTTATTCAGAGACAGGTCTACATTGAGTGGCTAAGGGCTTCACTAAATTGCTGAAGCTGGCTTTGAACTCATGATCCTCTAGCCTCATCCTCCCAAACCTCTGGGATTACAGGCATAAGAGGTCATGATGTTCTTTGGGACTGGCTGGGTCTCAACTAGCCATGTAATCCATCTGTGAATCCTGGGTCCCTGCCATAAATGTTCTGATTTAATGATAATCTGGTTCCTAAATCTATTTATTCAGAATGAGTATCCACTCTTTTTGAAGGATTATTATTATTATTCTCAGATGACTACAACTGAAAATTTGGTGTGTCTGGGTTATTCCTTTTCAATCACTGAGGTATATTCAGATGGCATCAACTCAAGTCCAGATGCAGCTGCTTACGGACCATGGAAAGTAAGTTGGAGAATGCTACTTATCTTCTCTGACCCTGTTTCTTCATTGTAAAGTGACATCTATTTTTTTTAAAGATTGTTGTGGAAATTGAATGAAATAATCATTTGAAGAGCTTTGCACATCAAGTTGCCTCAAATTCAGTGCTATATTTTAAAGTATTGGTTAAAATGGATATTCTTTAAAATTTTCTCTGGAATGTCTAAATTAGTATTCTGTGTTTTACAATTTTATTAGATTGATGGTACACCTTGTATTTGGCAAATGTTTTGCATGTTGATAACATTTTCTAAGTCATTTTTCTTAAGCATGAATGATTTTAAAAAATACATTAAGATGATGCAGTGTTATGTGGAAAACTGATGTTTCAACTGTTGTTAAAGGTACCAAAAAAATCTTACCTCACATATTTATTTTTTAATAAGTAGAACTTCAGTGATATGCTTGGTAGAATATTGCAAGTCTTTTGTTTTACATAGTGGTGCCCTATCTTGTTGTTTTCTTCCAAAAAAAGCATCTGAACATTTGCATTTTCTTATGCAAAGGCATCCACATCTAAGTGATATTTAGTCGTTCAAAATATTTCATTGTGAAAGCATTTGAAAATGTTTCCAGTCAATTGATTGTGAATCTCAATAGTATGTCTAATCTTGGAAAAACTAAACATGCTAGATTAAAATTTCTTATAAAATCTTTAAGCAATAGAGCTGTGGACTTGTGCATGATTTAACAGTATTCTTTTGATCTTCCTTACAGTGATTCATTCCTTCATTTGTACAGTGGCTTTGTGAAATAATGTTGCTGTGAATTGTAATCAATAGAGTGCTTTTAAATGGAAAAAAAATAAAGAGCCTAGCACAAAGTCTTAAATGTGTTAAATATTAACACATATTTGTATTCTCTCTGTAAAGAAAAGCTTATCTCTATTCCTTGAATTTTCTCAGCAACTTCAACCCTGCAGGAGCCTGGATCATGTGATACATCCAGAGCTTCCAACAGATGATTGCTATCTCCTAGTCACATTGAAATCCTGGAAAACCACCTTTGGTTAGGGTTTTAAGAGAGCTTCTCTTAATTGAGAAGTCCTCACTCATTCAAATAAGAGTTAGTATTAAATATGACTCTGGTTGGTTACAGAAAATTTGGTAAGAGTTATGAATAACTGGGAAAGAGAAAAGTCACAGTGGAATAACAGTGGAAAGAGGCATTACCTGCTAATACTGGCTTCACCCCTTGTACAGAAGTATCTGGTTCTTCATTTGTATCCATTGTGAGGAACCAGGAGTTTTAAGTAAACTGTTTCCCTAAGTTCTGTGAGCAATTAAAGTCCATTAACAGTCTGAGGGGTTTGTGGGATCCCCTGATTTGTAGCCAAGTCAGACAGAAGTGAGGGTAACCTGGTAACCCACTACTTGTTCTTGGGGTCTGGAGCTGGAGGCAGTCTTGTGGGACTAAGCCCTTACCCTGTGGGTACTATGCTAACTACCTGTGAGTGGTTAGTGTCAGAATAAAAATAAACTATAGGTCACCTGGTTGACCTGTATAGAAAACTGGAGTATTGCTTAGCATGGAAAGCTTGCACACAGGGTCTCAGAAGTGTTAAGAGGGGAGGAACAATTTTTTCTTTCTAGGTCAAGTCCTGTTTTACTACTTATAAACTTTGTTAGAGAGGCTAATTTTGGTGAAAACAGTTAATTTTATCATCTACAAAGCGAAAAAAAACCCTATGATTTTCAGTCTCATTATAATGATGAAATAACATGACTTATACAAAAGTCCTGAGTTACAAATTCAAATAGAACAGTTAACATGGACATAAAAATTTCTCCACCAGTTCCAACAGCTGCTTTGGCAGGAAACCTGAAGAGTTGGCATCTGAGAGTCTGAGTTGGGAACTACTGACCATACACTAAGCTCCTTTTTGCATTAATAATATCTAAAGGAGATACTATATAGGATAGAAAAGCATAGAAGCTGTTCAAAATCAGTAGTGGTTAAAAAATGTTTACCTTATAATATTAGGATAGCATTAAATATATGGCATGATTTACAAAGTATAAGTTAGAAATGAATAAAGATTTATAGGTGGAAGAAAGAGTGGATGAAAAACACTAGGAAGCTGGTAGCTTTCTTTTTTTGGATGGCAGAACTAAGGAAAAAATGTTTTCCTTTTAAATGTTTTCTAAACTCTGTCCAATAATCATAGGTAGTTTTCACTGTCCTTATCTCTTCCCCCTTTTCCTGAGAGGTTCTGCTGATATACACCTTTGCACAGTGTGAAGCTAGAAACTTTGCCTTCTCTTCTGTTCTTTTTGTGCTGTCTATGGGCTGAGTAATCTTGGTTCTGAGAAGAAATACCGTGGTGTAGGAGGGGGTTCAGGCTGGAGAGTCAGAAAGCCTGGGATGTGTCCTTTGACTTGGGCCAGCTATTTAATCTTTCTAGGTTAAAATTTTTAGCATTTTCAAACCAAAGATGTTTATATCAGATTATCATATAAGTCTCTTTCCTTAATGGCTTTTTAAAAAGAAAATCAAGAGAGATGGTTCAAGAAGTCCCCTGTAGCTCATAAGTGGATGAGATTCCTTATTGTTTTTTGAACCCAGGTCACTTAGATTTTGATAGGTGTGCAATTCAGA
This sequence comes from Spermophilus citellus, assembly GCF_964194105.1. Taxonomy (NCBI): domain Eukaryota; kingdom Metazoa; phylum Chordata; class Mammalia; order Rodentia; family Sciuridae; genus Spermophilus; species Spermophilus citellus. The sequence goes on from NC_138183.1 coordinate 239,045,718, forward strand.
GAAGAGATTATGGAGCTGTAGTTTCTCACTGCATATATTTTCTCCCTGTAGGAACATCCTTTAACACTGTCTAGACATTTATCATATGGGTCATTCCAAGAAGGGAAAGGAAGACCAGATGATGTAGAAGAAAGGACCAGATGACCTGTGAAGAATCCTGTTAGTTCTAGCAGTCTGCCCTGTTAGAATGGAATAACAATTCTGGTAAGAAGCTATAAATTGCCTTAGATCCAGTGGTTGTAATCTTCTTATGTTTGTTTTGGGTTTTAGTTTCAATTAATTCAGTGTGCATTTCATTGGACACTGCTCTAGGCTCTGGCACTATGGATATTAATCACACAGAACTCCTGCTTTCAAGATATTGCAAATGTAAGGTAGGTGGAAGTAGATCAAGAAAAAGTAGTGTACAAAGAATCAGGATGCAGATGCAATCTGTAGGAGTGCCATGGAAAGCCTCATAATGTAGCTCTGGGTAGGGGAAGAGATGATATTCCTTACAGAGATGAGTGATATTTGAGTCTGTTTTTGCAGGATGTATAAGAGTAGGCCAGCAGAGAAAGAGAGGCTGTGGGAAAGCAAGGAGTTGAAAGTGAGCCTGGCTTGATTAAGGAGTTAGAGTAAGTTAGTATGGCTAAAGAACACAGCAGTGGACAGAGAGGGGACCTGAAAGACAAAGTGTATAAGTCAGTGGGGTCCTTGTAAGGAGAATAAAATTCTTGTATTTTATCTCTTAAGAAGGTAAAAAGGAGCTTTTCAAAGATTTTAAATTGGGTAATGATTTGCATGATCAACTCCTAGAAATAACATTGTGACTGCCAGGTGGACTATTGAGCAGCTGTATGAGACACAAGGTAGAAGAGATTAGCTATGATGTTGTTCCTTATTTTGCTAATTCACCTAACTCTAGTGCTAACAAAAAATTGTAGAAAATACTTAGGGAAATTATTTTGCTATAATTGGTTATTTTTAATGAAAAATACAGAATTTAAAAATGGCATATGAACTGAAAATAATAACTATGCTTATTTGTGGGATACAATAAGACTTTTCCTGTATTTATGAATTGTTCAGCATCTTTTGATTAACATGTGATAGAATTTTGCATGTCAATGAGCTATAGTGAGATATTTCAACACAGGCACACAGCATGCACTGATCAAGTAATTAGCATTAATTAGCATTTCCTTCATTATTTCTTTATGCTAGGGCCTCAAATTTCCTCTCTTCTATATCTTCATCAAATATATAATAAGCTGTCATAAATGATACTAACTGCATTGTGCTGCAGAACACCATTACAAAAACTCCATGAAGAAATTTTTAATCTGAAAAACAGAGCTAGTTTTAAAAAGAATTGCTTTTTATTTGTCAAAAAGCAAAAGATGCAATGTTTTGAAAGTTATCAATTTCGTCTATTATGTTTTCAATCAAAATCCCAAATGAGAAATGCAGAACCTGATTGGCATTATTTCTTTGGGGATCAGTTTGGGTTAATTATATTCCACAAATCTTTATTTTTTTCAAGTTTTTGAAATGTCTCTAAAGAGAGATAACAAAACTTTCTTTATAAATTTCTTATTGCAGCTCAGGGTTCATGGATAGTCATCGAAACATCACAGAGTTTTTCATGCTGGGACTCTCACAGAATCCTGTGGTGCAGAGATTTTTATTTGTGCTGTTTTTGATTGTCTACCTGATCTCTGTTGGGGGCAACCTACTTATCATGATCACTATTATCTTCAGCCCCACCTTGGGCTCCCCTATGTACTTTTTCCTTTCATGTTTGTCCTTTATTGATACTTGCTATTCCTCATGTATGACCCCCAAACTCATCGCTGACTCCTTGTATGAAGGAAGGGCCTTCTCTTTTGAGGGCTGCTTGGCTCAGTTCTTTGTTGCTCATTTATTGGGAGGAACTGAGATCATTTTGCTCACAGTGATGGCCTATGACCGCTATGTGGCCATCTGCAGGCCTCTACACTACACAACCATCATGACCAGGCGTCTCTGTGCCATGCTGGTGGGGGTGGCTTGGCTGGGGGGCTTCCTGCATTCCTCAGTTCAGCTCCTCCTGGTCCTGTGGTTGCCCTTCTGTGGGCCCAACGTGATCGATCACTTTGTGTGTGACTTGTACCCTTTGCTGGAGCTCGCCTGCACCAACACACATGTCATTGGTCTGCTGGTGGTGGCCAACAGTGGTGTGATCTGCCTGTTGAACTTCCTCATGCTGGCTGCCTCCTACATGGTGATCCTGCACACCTTGAGGTCCCACAGTGCAGAGGGGAGACGCAAGGCCCTCTCCACCTGTGGGGCCCACTTCACGGTTGTGGCCTTGTTCTTTGTGCCCTGTATATTTATTTACATGCGCCCATCATCCACTTTGTCCATAGACAAAATAGTAGCTGTGTTTTATTGTATTTTGACACCCATGTTCAATCCCCTGATTTATACCCTGAGAAATGCAGAGATGAAAAACGCTGTGAAGAATCTCTGGAAGAAATGAACAATTGTGGATGGACAACACAAGGCACAGTGGGGAAAGAAATAATAAGCCACTCTCAGAATAAATATTGTCATGATGAGACAGGAGAGATCAATAAAAAATTCTGAATATAACTGATTGGAATATTTGAATTACTGGACAATCTATCCCTGTCCCAAAGTATTGCCAGACAAATAAATATATAACAGCTCAACTTCTTCTTAATGGTTTCACCTGAAGAGCATGGAAGATCAACCTCTCACTTCCTCACCTGTGCCTAAGAGGGAGCTTGCTTCACCCTGGGATACTGAGTGTCCTTGATGAACCCAATCCCCTTGATAAAATATTAGCAAACTGGCATCGAACTCTGGACACCAGAATACTGATCATTTTAATGACTGATGGTTCACTTATATGTGTTTTATATCTATGATAATATGAGAAGAATCTATAGCTTGGGATACTAAGAATACAGCAAATGAAATTAGGAATGACTGAACGCAAATCATGGAAGTATGCAGAACTGGCTCATGCTAAAATTAATGTAAGCATGATTATATATAATAAGCCATAATATATATTCAGAAATAAATTTCGACATGGTATGTCAGGTGATCCTCCCTCACAAATGATTGAACATTGACTTAATGTTAGGTGTTGTGCTAATAATTGGGTAAGCAAGGTCACATGGAGTTCTCATAAGAAATTGGCATGATTTTACTTTTAAAAAGTTGGAAACTACAAGGAAAAATAGGGCAAAGGGGATATAAAAAAAGTAGGAGGGAGGCCATGACAGTGGAAATAAGGGGATTAAGGAGAGGGAGGAAAGAGGGTGAAGGAGATATTGGGGAGTGAAATTGATTAAATTATGTTTTTATGTATGTTTGACTATGCCACAATGAGACTTAGCATTTTGTATAACTAATATGCACCAATAAAAATTAAAACATTATTGAAGTTATTCATAGAAGTTGGGTTACTTAACCAAAGTTGAGCTGGAATCTATATATGAATCTTTCTTGCTTCAAACTGCATTTGTCGAATGCACAGAGCTTCCTGATTTACTGATCTTCTTGTGTGTTTTTTTTTTGTTCATATTTCCCCTTGTAAGCTTTTTGTCAATGTCTTTATTGCCAATCTATGTTATGTTGAGTCCAAATTTATTTAGAATCCAGAGTTATTATTAAGTTCATCATCAAGGAGGTATTGATTCCTCCAATCTACTTGGTAAACTGCCATTCCCTGATTTTGTGCTCCCATTAAGATGTGTTTGTCTTGTTTTATGTCTCACTACAACTTGGGCCTTTTGAATTCTCTGATTAGCTATCCCAGCTATTCTGCTTGAGGGCTGGATTTGTTGATATCACAGTGAAATATTCCTTTCTTGCAAGTATAATAATATAAAATGAAAAGCTTTATTGTGGGTGATACCATTTTCTGTGTAGTGACACTAGATAGTTCCCATGATTTCATTAGCTTGCAATTTTACTGTTTCACATATAATGCCAGTTATACATTTATTTGCAATTTTATGTTCCATGGTACACTAATTATATGATTGTATTTAAAAGACATTTGTTATAGAAAGTGTTTGCAATATAATATGGAATTTTAAAAAGCAGGTTATAAAACAATGTAAGGCTATTGGTGTAAAGTTCTGTACCTTATTATTAGTTTTTGGTGTTAAGTTTTTTTAGTTCTTTATCAGTAGGTACAGGTATGGTTAGGTATGTATTATTTATTAATTTTTAAATTTGTTTTAATTAGTTTTACATGACAGTATAATGCATTTATGCACTTTGATATACATAGATGAGTTATAATTTCTCATTTTTCTGAGTATACATGTTGTAGAATTATATTGGTCATGCAGTCATATATATACACAAAGTAAAAATGTCTGTTTCATTCTACTATCTTTCCTATCCCCACATCCTCTTCCCTCCCCTACCTTTACTTCACTCTGTCTAATCTAAGGTAATTCTATTCTTCTCTAGTGTCCCCTTCCCCCTGCCATATTGTGAATTAGCATCCACATATTAGAGAAAACATTTAGCCTTTGGTTTGGGGGGATTGGCTTATATTGATTAGCATGATATTCTCCAACTCCATCCATTTACTGGCAAATGCCATAATGTCTCTCTTCTTTAAAGCTGACTAATATTCCATTGAGTTATATACTACATTTTATTTATTCATTCATCTATTGAGGGACACCTAGGTTGGTTCCATAGTTTAGCTATTGGGAATTTAGCTGCTATAAACATTGACCTGGCTGCATTACTGTAGTATGCTGTTTTTAAGTCCTTTGAGTATAAGCCAAGGAGTGGGATAGCTGGGTCAAATGGTGGTTCCATTCCAAGTTTTCCAAGGAGTCTCCATACCGTTTTCCATAGTGGTTGCACCAATTTGCAGTCCTATCAGCAAAGTGTGAGTGTACCTCTTCCCTCACATCCTTGCCAACATTTATTATTATCATTCTGACAGGAGTGAGATGAAATCTTAGTTTTGATTTGCATTTCTCTAATTGCTAGAGATGTTGAACACTTTTTAATGTATGTGTTGATCGATTGTATTTCTTCTTCTGTGAAGTGTGTATTTCTTCTTCTGTGAAGTGTTTGCTCAGTTCCTTGGCCAATTTATTGATTGGGTTTTTTTTTTTTGGTGTTAAGTTTTTTTAGTTCTTTATATATCCTAGAGATTAATGCTTTATTGGAGGTAGATAAGGTAAAGATTTTCTCCCAGTCCGTAGGCTCTCTCCTCATGTTATTGTTTACTTTGCTGAAAAGAAGCTTTTTAATTTGAATCCATCCCATTTATTTATTCTTGATTTTACTTCTTGTGCTTTAGGAGTCTTGTTAAGGAAATCAGATCCTAGGCTGACATGGTAAAGAATTGAGCCTATTTTTTTCTTCTATTAGACACAGGGTCTCTGTTCTAGTGCCTAAATCTTTGATACACTTTGAGTTGATTTTTCATGGGGTGAGAGATAGAGGTTTAATTGCATTTTGCTACATATGAATTTCCAGTTTTGTTAGCACCATTTGTTGAATAGGCTATCTTTTCTCCAGTGAATGTTTTTGGCACTTTTGTATAGTATGACATAGCCATATTTATGTGGATTTGTCTCTGTGTCCTTTATTCTGTACCCTTGGTCTACAAGTCTATTTTGGTGCCTATACCCTGGCATTTTTGTTACTATAGCTCTGTAGTATAGTTAGAGGTCTGGTATTGTGATGTATCCTGCTTCACTTTTCTTGCTAAGGATTGCTTTAGTATTCTGGGTCTCTTATTTTTCCAGATAAATTTTATGATTGCTTTTTCTATTTCTATGAAGAATATCATTGGGATTTTAATAGGAATTGCATTAAATCTGTATACTGCATTGGGTAATATGGCCATTTTGACAATATTTAATCTGCCTATTCAGGAACTTGGGAGATCTTTCCGTCTTCTGAGGTTTTCTTCAATTTCTTTCTTTGGGGTTCTGTAATTTTTATTGTAGAGATCTTTCACATCTTTTGTTAGATTGATTCTCAGATAGTTTATTTTTTTTGAGGCTATTGTGAATGGAGTAGTTTTCCTGATTTCTCTTTCAGTGGTTTCATTGCTGATGTATAGGAATGCATTTGATTTATGGGTGTTGATTTTATATCCTGCTACTTTGCTGGATTCATTTATTAGCTTTAGAAGAATTTTTTTGGATCTTTTAGATATAGAATCATGTCAATAGCAAATAGTGATAGTTTGAATTCTTCTTTACCTATTTGTGTCCCTTTAATTTCTTTCTTTTGTCTGATTTCTCTGACTAGCATTTCCAGGATGATGTTGAATAGAATTGTTGAAAGAGGACATCCTTGTCTTGTTCCAGTTTTTAGAGAGAATGCCTTCAATTTTTCTCCATTTAGAATGATGTTGGCCTTGGGTTTAGCACATATAGCTTTTGCAATGTTCGGTTATGTTCCTTCTATCCCTAGTTTTTCTAGTGTTTTGAACACGAAGGTGTGCTGTATTTTGTCAAAAGCTTTTTGTGCATCTATTGAGATGATCATATGATTCTTGTTTTTAAGTGTATTTGTATGGTGAATTACATTTATTGATTTCCATATGTTGAACCAACCCTGCATCTCTGGGATGAATCCCACTTGATCCTGGTGCACTATCTTTTTAATATGTTTTTGTATGTGATTTGCCAGAATTTTATTGAGAATATTTGCATCTGTGTTCATCAGGGATATTGGTCTGAAGTTTTCTTTTCTTGATGTGACTTTGTCTGGTTTTGGTATCAGGGTGATATTAGCCTCGTAGAATGAGTATGGAAGTATTCTATTTCATGGAATACTTTGAGGAGTATTGATATTTGTTCTTATTTAAAGGTCTTGTAGAACTTGGCTGAGAATTTATCTAGTCCTGGGCTTTTCTTGGTAGGCTTTTGATGGCGTTTTCTATTTAATTAATTGAAATTGATCTGTTTAAATTGTGTATGACTTCCTAATTCAGTTTGGGTAGGTCATATGTTTCTAGAAATTTGTTGATGTCTTTGATATTTTCTATTTTTATGGAATATAAATTTTCAAAATAGTTTCTAATTATCTTCTGTATTTTAGACATGTCTGTTGTGATATTTCCTTCATTATCTTGTATTTTAGTAATTTGAGTTTTCTATCTTTTTCTCTTCATTAGCATGGCCAGGGATTTATCTATTTTCTTTATTTTTTCAAAGAACCAACTTTTTATTTTGTCATTTTTTTTTCAATTATTTCTTTTGTTTCAATTTCATCTCTGATTTTAATTATTTCTCCAACCAACAGCCAATCTCTGTCAGCTTCACTTCCATGCTTCCTGTGAATTTTTACTTCTAGCTTTTTTCTTCCTCCCTTGCAAATATCACATACTACACTACCTCTGTTCTCTCATCCACCATTTGAAATTGTAAACCATTTTAACAAATTTTCTGTTTATACTATAGGTAGTTATTGAACTCATCATTTTGGTTTAATGCGAGAAAGCAGCAGATGCCTTAGTGGGAGCTTTTAGGTTTAGGCCATATATTGTGTGCACTGGGTGCTGTTGATATTGATCTCACTATTAAAGGTGAAGCACTGGAAACTTTCAGGTACACTATAGGTCTACAGGGTAGAATGTATGCTCCCTTAGATCCATACTTCTAGATGGGAAAACACACTAACAACATGAAAAAAACAGGGGAATAAAGCATCCCAAACAAACCAAGAAAGAGGCAGGAATGATTTCATATTAAAAGAACTAATTCTGTATGCGTGACAGGAACATGCAATGTGTAACCTAGGATTCTCTTTTCCTACAAAGAAGGCATTATTGGGGTAACTGGTGATATAACAATATGGAGATTAGATGATATGATAGTATTTTTTCAACATTAATTTCTTGACTTTGATTATGTGCTGCTGTGATTACTAAAATTTTTTGCTCTTTGGAAATACTTAGAAGTTTTAAGACTGAAAGGTAATCATGTTTACATCTTATTCTGAACCTTTCAGAAAATAATAGCAATAAGTTCATACTTACATATGGGAAAGAAAAATGGAGAGATGAAAATTGCATTTGCACATATCTACAATAATGTACCTATACTTATATGTACAAATTCACAAAGAGAGAAAAATAAAAAGAAAAAGCAAATGTAGAAAAATGTGAATACCTGGGAAAAGTGGGCAAAGGGTATTCAGTAATTTCAGTCTGAAATTCTGCCAAACTTAAAATGTTTTTAAACAAACAAATAAAAATATATAAAAATGCAGAACTAAAAATATAGCAGCAATTAAAAGACTTGCAGGATTCTGTTTGTTCCATTTATGCAAACAGGTCTGAAGGTCTTGTCTAACCGTACCTACCACAGGTGAGCACAGAACACAGGTCTCAAATTTGGTTTCTGGCATGGCTACTCTCACAAGATCATGACCCTGTAGAGAGTTCCTGACTTCCATAAAAAATGGTTGCAAATATATAAATCTCTACTATTTTTACTAATGAAAATCAATAAAGAAATCCCTTTCAAAAACTACAATAATCCACGATTACTGGAAAAATGATACACATTTTAAAAATCAGTATTTGATTTTACTCACAAACCCCTTCAAAGAAATATCATCCAATGCTATTTAAAGTGTCTCATATGAAACATTTTGAAAACTAACTCCTTCTGTAAGACATTTAATCAACATTGTTTATTGTGACCAGAACCTTTATATTAAAATAGAAAATAGATACTAAAATTTTAAGAGTAAAATATATACCATGTCAACTAATCAAATGTGCTAACAGAAAGTAAACATTAAATGTGTAAAAGCAATAAAAACATTTGTAGATGAACTTACTGAGAAAGATTATTTAATACACCTTAGTAGATAAAATTGAAGATATAAATATATATAATATATATAAAAATTGCACAGATATAAATCTCTAGTATTTTCACTAATAAAATTAATATAGAAGTCATTTAAAAAATCACAAGAATCCATTAATACAAGAAAATCATATAATATTACACTAGCATAGTTAACAAACTCTGAGATAATTTACTATAATAAAATCCTATAATGTAGTTGACCACATTAATATGTACAAAGATAAAGTTGGGTCGTCATGTATCTAACTTCTAAGAAGGCACTTTAAAATACCGTACCGCTCTTCATTTTAACAAAAACCAATAAAATGCAAATTAAGATACTTTTAGCTCTCATCGCCATCATTTCATATTATCCTGGATATAGCAGCCAAACCAACCTAACAGGAAAAATAAATTAGCACTGTTAGAATATTGACAGTAAGAAATACCAAAATCATTGAAAAATGACATTAGTTTAAGTGTATGCCAGAAAGGCCAGATAGAGGGGGAAAAAAGCCATTCCTAAACTGAAAAAAACAACCTCCAAATGAGTTCAATCTTCATAAAGTTCATGACATAACTGCAAAGAGAAATGGACAACTTAAGTAAAGTGGAATCACAATAACAGAACTGTGAATCTCTGGAATAGATCTTATAAGTGAAAAGAACTACAAAGAAGTGGTAGATTGTATTGATGGGTAGTCATATTTTTAGCAGCAATAGTATGGTTTTATGTTTTCCTGATATATCTCAGCACACTACATTCTATTTTATGGAGTGTTACATCTCTTTCCCTTTCAGTAAATCTATGCTCTGCTGCTTTCATAAAAGGTCTACTGATATATAATTGACAAATAGGAATTATATATGTTTATGGAGTATAATGTTTTGATATATGAATACATTGTGAAATAGCCACCAAAATAAAGCTAATTAACACATCGCTGGCTCTCATGATGAGAACTTCTTTTATGAATATTTTTGTGGTGAGAACACTTAAAAGCTACCTTCATATCAACTGCCAAGAGCAATGCAGGATGGTTGATGACAGTTACCATGCTATATATTAGACACCAGAAATCATTTATCCTACAAAATAGAATTTCATGCTCTTTGACAAACAGCTTCAGTTCTCCTCCCTCCAGCCCACGACTGCTCCCATTCTGCTCTCTGCTCTGAGTCTCTTTTTGACTCTACATGTAAATGACAAAATACTTTTGTCTTTCTGTGTCTGGCATACATCACTTAGCATAATGTCCTCCAAGTTCACTTTTTTTTTGTCACAAATGATAAGATTTCTTGAAGAATCTTAGAAACATAGCACAGTGCATGCATCTGAGAGTAGCCCTGAGAGACTCTAGGATGGGTAGATACATTCTACAGTTTTTTCATACTGTGCAGGTCTACATTTAAAATAATTATCTATGGAAATGTTTCCCATTTTTTTATTTTAGGAGAAAAATTATTTTATGAAAGTTACACATGACACAATGGTTTTCAAATAAAAATTAGAGTTTATATAGAATTTACATATTTAACTACTATAATGAAAAGAATAAAAATTCTAAATATAAGACAAGGAGTGACAAAGTAAGGAATCAAATTAATTGAGAAATTAAACCACTGCAATGTTGCAAAAATTTCATTCATTGATTTATAGAATTTTTTATGGACTCCCTACTATATGCTCCCTACTATATGTAGTGATAAACAAAACATTACAGAGCATATGTTATAGCAGGGAACTCAATTCATGGCACAAACACATGGTTTGTTCTTTAATCATACTTATCGGAAATGCTTTGGACAAAAGAGAATTTAGTGTTAGTTTTAGGAAATCTTATACGTCCCAAGGATACAGATTTATAGTGAAATGACTTTCCTCATAGTGGGAAACTCAGTCATTTTCTACCTGATGTAACTTTTCCTCCCCAGATTTTCTTCATAGCATTTGTCATCTCTGAGTTTCTCAGAGTGTAGATGAAGGGGTTCAACATGGGGGTTATGACTGTGTAAAAGACACTCAATGACTTGTCAATGGGGAAAGTCTTGGCTGGTCGTGCATACATGAAAATACAGGGGACAAAAAAGAAGACAACCACTGTGATGTGGGAGCCACAGGTGGAGAGAGCTTTCCGCCTCCCCTCCTGACTCAGGTTCTTGAGAGAGTGGAAGATGACAGCATAAGACATGAGTAAGAGCAGAAACACAGTTGTGCAGATGAGTCCCCCATTGGCCATCACTAAGAGGCCGATGACATAGGTGTCAACACAGACAAGTTTCAATAAAGGGTACATGTCACATATAAAGTGGTCAATGACATTGGGGCCACAGAATGGGAGTCCATAAATAGTGCTTAGTTGAATCACAGAGTGCAGAAATCCTCCAACCCAAGAAACTACCAGCAGCACAACACACACCCATGGCTTCATGATAATTAAATAATGCAGGGGCTTACAGATGGCCACATAGCGGTCATAGGCCATTGCCAATAGAAGAAAGACCTCTGATCCACCAAAAAAGTGTTCTGAAAAGAGCTGAGCCATACAGAGCTTGAAGGATATGGTATTTTCCCCAAAGAACAAATCAGAAATCAACTTGGGACAAAAAACTGATGAATAAACAGCATCCATAAATGATAAGCTAGCAAGAAAAAAGTACATTGGTGAGCTCAGGGTCTTACTGAAGGTTATGGTCATAACGATGAGGAGATTTCCCGCCATGGTCAAGATGTAGAAGAGCAAGAATATAACAAAAAGTACTTTCTGCTCCTTTGGATTCTGTGTGAGGCCCAAGAGGACAAAGTAAGTTGTATTGCTCCTGTGTTCCATCTATTCCTTTATTGATGCCGATTCCAGATATTAAAGCAGTTTATCTACAAAGCAACAGAAACTTTCTTAGAAGTATTACAACCTTAATCTTTATCCATTCATTCTCTAAAATATGTGCAAGAAGCATCTATTTGCATCAGTCTACCTGTGGCAGATATCTGGTTTACCAAGTTGAATAATATAGGATTCTCTGGCCTAAGTGATTTGATACATAATGATGTCACACAGTTAAAGATGAACTTAATTAGAGTCATTACAAACATGTTTATTTATGCTGTACTATAGTTCCACAGTGGTGGAATTGCTAAGCCTCCTGAAATCTGGGAAGGTTTCTCAGAGGAAACATACTTATGATGAGTTTACATGAGAAGTGACATAACAATATGAATGAAAAAGAAATTCCATGAAAAGATGCACATGGGTAAATACTGCAAGAATCTCAACTGTAATACCTAAGATACCCTTAAGGCAATTTGCATATTGAGAATGAGTAAAATAAATTAAGATTGTAAGACCATAAAACCAAAGTCACTGTATTAGTCGCTAAAGCTACGACTCTTAAGAGTGATTGATTGCCCTTCTTCCACTTTCCAATTACACATTCATTGTACAGTCTATCACAAGCAACTTAGCATTCACATATCCAGGAACATTATGCTCACATTGTTTGTCATTTCTAAGAAAGAATGCCTTCTCAACAGCTCTCCTCTTCCTTTTCTGAGTCCTCCCCAGAATCACCTTTCAATACAGTTTCTTTAAGGAAATCTAGGCTTTTTCTATCACAATCTCAAAATTCTTGCAGCATCTCTACCCATTACTCAATCTCTGAGCTCCTTTCACATGTTTGGATATTTATTGCAGCAATACCCCATCCCCATTTCCCATCAGCTAAGCTGTATGTTTTCTAGAGCTGCTGTAACAGTAGCATCTACTGAATGGTTAGATCAATAGAAAATTGTTGTCTCAGAGTCCTGAATACTAAAATTCAAAATAAAGGTATGGATGGTGTTGATTCCCTCAGAAGACTACGAGGCAAGGACCTGTACTAGGTCCCTCTCCTTGGTTTGCTGGTAACCAACTTTGTATTCATGTGTTGTTCTTCCTGTATTCAAATTTCCCATTCTAAAAGATCACCAGTCACATTGGATGGGGCTAGCCTTTATAACCTTAGTTTAATTTGATGAGCTCTGGAAAAACCCTATCCCCAAATAAAGTCACATTCTGTGATATTGGAAATGTGGGGTCTTCAACCTTAATTTGAGGGAGGAATGGGGAGAAAGAAACACAAGGGAACCATAGTATTGAATATGGCATGATGTGTGACCAATAATTATCACATAGTCTCCCTGTCCTACCAATTCACTGAAACCACTTTTAAGGACCTTTACTTGGATATTCTTTCTTTTCCTAACCTGTAAATGCCTAAAGCACTCTGGAATAGTCTGTCTTCACCACTGTATCTCCCCTAATTTTCAAACTGGTGTCTGCAACCATTTAATTGACACCTCCAAATGATATCCATTTAGTAATTACAAAAGTAAATTTTTAATTTTTCCACAATAAATCTTTTACTTCTCATTTTCTTTATATCTAACCAGTGTTTCCTCTTTTCGTGCAACTATTCAGGCCAAATTCTGACAATACCCTTGACTCTTTTATTCCTTTAATGTTACTTATTGGTCTACATAACTCTAGATGACTGTCATTTAGGCAACTGTCCAAATTTGTCTCTTAGAATTCTCCATGTTTATTTGCTCAAAGATTTTCACTAATCCTCAAATATCCATAATTCTTTTCAACCACATTTTCCCAATTCCCTTATCATTTTATCTTTTTTCTAAGAACATTGACTTGAAAAGTCATAAAATAAGCATTTCTGTCTTCCTTTTCTAGATGTTTATCAGCAGATCTCCTGATGATTTTGCAAAATATTTTCATTCGTAACATTAAAGCAATTTCCTTCCTAAAATTAAAGCATCTTTTGATAGAATTTTCAGATTATCTATTGAACAAGTCAATATTTGCTTGGATAAGCTTACTGGAAAGAGTAGATTGAGTACCTGGTACTTTTTATGTGCATTTTCTTATGTTTATTGGTTCTTTTTAGTTTTATATAACATTAGAATTCATTTAAATTACACTCCATGCTTTTCAACCACTTTATTCTTACCTATTCTAAGTAGTAATTGCTAATTTCAGAGACTGTAGCAGTTATCACAACATCTAAATTAATGATAAATCCTGTAGAAGGGTGCATTGCATAGGTAATCTTTTATTTATTAATTCTATCAACTTGTATCTGTATAGTACCTACCTTGTGTCATGCTGGTCAAATATTGTGAATTTCCAGCCATCACAGAGTGTCCACTATCTCATTAAGACTCAGGGTCTGCATCAGGCATCATGCCTTCAAAGGACACAAATTGGTCCGCTGAGGAATCACCTTTTCACCATGGGTCTTCTACCTTTCCAGATGGAAGCATAGTTCTTGAAGATATAATATGGTCTCTGACTTAATTTAAAAAAAATTTTAAATATATTCAGGACAGCTATCAATTAAAATTTGACCATTCACTTTCTGCCTATAGAAGTTTTCTAAACATTTTAATGTTTGAAAACTTACAGTGATATAATTTCCTATTTAATAAAAAATTCACACAATTCCAGTTGTGGTTTCTGCTACCGAGGGTGACGTCTTACCTTCAGAGGTTTAGATACACTCATACATAGCTGGAATTCCCTCTGCTATCCAGGATGCGAACAAAAGACTATCCTGCTTCTTCAGAATATATTTGAAATCATAAAATTATGCCTGTCAATTTTATCTAATGTCTTGTAAATATTGCAAAAATCATTACATTCATTGTAGATTAATTTCAGGGGAACCCTATGGTGCAGACAGAAAAATTACAATTTTTCCATGTTAGGATATTTTATCATAAATGCAAAGTGTTAACACAAAAAGATAATATCTAGTATTTTTAACAGGAAAATATTTCTGTTATTTTCTGGTAACTTAAATAATAGTAATAATAAAATAACTACCATTCAGCTGAAAAACCTATCTCCACTTGTTTGGGTATGATCATATACTTGTACTTAATTTTTGGATATATCATTCCTTTGTTATTTCTAGATGTTGTTCTAAGTCTAATACTTCATCATTTGAAATAATTAATCAATTGCTAAGAAGACAGCATCTTTAACCTCACAGAGGCAAAGATCACTGATGATTTTTATATGATGATACCACATTAATCATGGAGTCCTGCAACTGGAATGTGTCCAAGACTCATTCTTGCAATTAATTAATTTCACTGGGTTTTTCCAAATAAAACTTGAAATAACATCTATTTGTAATGGTATCATCAGATCAAATACATAGCTGGAATAAAAAAGATGTAATGAAGAAAAAAAAATAGTTCCAGAAACATTATGAGGCAATTGAAAAATCAAGAATAAACATAAATCCAGTTAGTTTGTACAAATAAGAATGAACTTGTCACTTCTTTTCCTCATTTTCAAGAGAATTTTATTTCCAATTATATAATATTCAATATTTTTCTCTCTATAGTGTGGTACTTGACATGTGTTTATAGTAGTTGTCTAACTACTTATGCATTTTTTTTCTTTTTAAATTAAAGATATTTATTTTGTTTCAGATTCTATGTAATTAGTTGGATAAAGAATAGTTAATAAACTAGAAGAAAAATATATAAATATAGTCCTACCTGCATTGTCTTTATAGAGTCACAAAATAATAATGGGAATACCTAAAAATGTAATTATAATCAGTAATCAGTGTTAATTAGGCAACAAACAGGATATTGTCAAGGAAAATGGGAGTGAAATACTTTGTGAATGAAATAATTAGATAAAGCCCTTTGAAAGGTGATATTTAAGCTAAAGTCTAAAGGATACTCCTATGGGAATTACTGTTATGTATAGGAATTTCCAAAGCTGAATAGAGCTGAGCAAGTTCAAGATGCTGACAGGTTATTGTACTCGAGGGGAAATAGAAAGGGGAGGGGAAATAGAAAGGGAAAGGAAAGAAGAAGGTGAAGTTGAAGATATGGACAAGGCCAAACCCTTTGGAAATTACAAGGAATAAGGAATTTGGATTTCACCTGAAGTTCTTTTCAAATGAGAATAAGGAGGACTATGGTCCAGCAAAAATTCTCAACCAGCTATCAGCTAATTCAATTCATAGTGTATGAAAACAATTATACATCTTGACCAACTGAGATTGTCTCAGGTAGGAAAGGCTGGTTCAGCATTCAAAAGTCAGTTAATGTAATCCATCAGCAAAGGTTAAAGAAGCAAAATCACATGATTGTACAGCAGAAAAACATTTAAAACATTCAATAACATTCATTATAAGAATTCTCAGTGGACTTGGAATAGGAGAAAATGTCCTAAACTTGAATAGATGTACAAACACCCTACAACTGACATCATTCTTAATGGTGAAGCTACAAGCTTTTATTCTAAAATCAGTGCCATGCTTGGGGGCTTCCCAGCTTCCAGAACCATGAGCAAATTATTCTCTCTTCTTTATAAATTCATTAGGGTCAGTTATTCTGTGATAGCAGCAGAAAATAGAATAAAAGACAGTGAGGGACACTATGGGGCAGGTCAGGGGTTGTATAGGAACTCTCTGTGCTTTCTGCTCAAATTTCTGTGAACCTGAAACTTCTCTAAAAGTCCTCTGGCTGGAAGCTCAAGAGCAGCAGTTTGGAGATGTTGACAGGTGAGTTTTTCCTGGGTGGGTAATCTATGAAGTTAATTAAATCTTTCTGAAAGTGTGAACAAATAAACAAACAAGCAAACAAACAAAAATACCTGATAGGTATCCAAGGTAAGGAAGCAGAAACCTACCTAAAGGTAAGATAGATGACCCAGGAACCTATATTTGGAGCTGAGTAATAGGAATACCAAAATAAGGTAAGATGGAATAATCACGCCATTTTGAACAGAACGTACTATAGACTTTGAACAGGATTACGCATAGATTGGAAGAAGGTCATCAGTGATTGCCTTCTTATTCTTTATAACTTTGAAAAAGTTGTTTTAAATGTATTTAAGTGTCACTTTACTCTTAAATGTATTTAAGTGTCATTTTACTCTTGAATAATAAATGATTCAAGAGGTTTTGATAATATAACAAAATGTGCATGAACTATTTCTGCTGTGCCTGATACACAGAAGTGTGAAAAACAAGTTTTAGGTGTTTTTAAATGACAGTATTAAACCAGCCTGATTCTGCTTTTTAAAATAAATTCATAGATCAATCAGAAAGCCAGTAGAAAACAATTGCAATTTTTAAATTGCCACTACCCAGAACCATATTTTAAAAACTCTCCAGTGAAAGTGCAAGTCAAAATCAAATACTGGGATATACAAAATAATTCAAATGAAAACACCAACTATCTGAAACCATGGGACACTAAAGCCCGTTCTCAGAGGAAAATTTAAGGTCTTAAGTAAATTATTTTGAAAAAAAAAAGAAAGAATGGATTAAATAATCTTTCAACTAATAGCATAAAAATCCCCACAAAATTAACCTATGCAAAAGTAGGTAGGAGAGCATAATAAAAATAAAAGTGATGTTCTCCATTAGAAAAAAATATTAGAGTTATTAAATGTATGTTAGTCTGCTTACCATTACTGTAGCAAATATTTGAAATAAATCAACTTAATAAGAGAAAAACTATCTTTTGGCTCACAGGTTTGAAGTTTTCAGCCCATGACTAATAGGCCCCTTTGCTTTGGACTAGAGGTGAGTCAGTACCTCATGGTAAGGTGTGTGTAGTGGAGCAAACTCTTCACTTTATTTCTGGAACAAAAAAAAAAAAAAAAAAAAAAGAGAGAGAGAGGGGGGGGGGGAAATTGTTGCCCCACAATTCTTTCCAGAGCATCCTCCCCAAAGACCTAAAACCTGCCACTGGCCTCACATCTACAAATATATCTTGTATATTTCAGCTGTGCATCCATCAGGTCCTGAGCTTTTCTTTGTTGGTAGGCTTCTGATGGCATATTCTATTTCATTGCTTGAAATTGATCTATTTAAATTGTGTATATCATCTGATTAAGTTTGGGCAAATCATATGACTCTATAAATTTGTTGATGCCTCTGATATTTTCTGTTTTATTGGAGAACAAATTTTCGAAATAATTTCCAATCATCTTTTGTATTTCTGTAGTGTCCATCATGATATTAATGTCTTGCTGATGTAAGTTCCCTTAAGCAGTATGAAATGTCCTTCTTTATCCCTTTTGATTAACTTTTGCTTGAGGTCTACTCTATTTGATATGAGGATGGAAACCCCTGCTTGTTTCCATAGATCATGTGAGTGGTATGATTTTCCCCAACCTTTCACCTTCAATCTGTGGATGTCTTTTCCTATAAGATGAATCTCTTGAATGCAGCATATTGTTAGGTCTTTAAAAAAATCCAATCTGCCAGCCAATATCTTTTGATTGGTGAGTTTAGGCCATTAACACTCAGGGTTATTATTGAGACATGATTTGTATTCTCAGCCATTTTTGTTTATTTTTGGTATTTAACTTGACCTGGTTTGTCCTTTGGTTGGCCTTTCCTTTAGTGTAGTTCCTTCCTTGGCAGATTTTCATTTTCTCCTCATGAAATATTTTTCAAGAATGTTCTGTAGTGCAAGATTTCTTGCCGTAAATTCTTTTAGTTTTTGTTTATCATGGAAGGTTTTTATCTTGTCATCAAATTTGAAGCTTGATTTTGCTGAATATAAGATTCTGGGTTCACATCCATTTTCTTTCAGAGCTTGGTATGTGTTGTTTAAGGATCTCCTGTCTTTGAGGGTCTGGGTTGAAAATCTGCTGAGATCCAGATTAGTCTTCCTCTATAATATAATCTGATTTCTTTCTTTTGTGGCGTTTAAAATTCTATCCTTATTCTGTATAGTAGTTATTTTCATTATAATGTGTCTTGGTGTAGCTCTGTTGTAATTTTGAACATTTGGTCTCCTGTAGGTCTCTTGTATTTGATTTTCCAAGTTATTCTTCATGCTTAGGAATTTTCTGATATTATTTCATTGAAGAGATCGTGCATTCCTTTGGTTTGAATCTCTGAGCCTTTCTTTACCCCCGATAAATCTTAGATTTGGCCTTTTGACGCTATCTCACAATTGTTATGTTCATGGTTTCTTATCATTCTTACTGTGTGGTCAACTTTATTTTCAATATTATATATTATATACTTTATTGCCTGAGATCCTGTCTTCCAAATGATCTAGTCTGTTGGTGATGCTTTCTAGTGAGTTTTTAATTTGGTTTATTGTTTCCTTAATTTCAAGGATTTTTTTCCAGAATCTCTCTCTTTCTTGAAATAATCTCTTGCTCCCACTATTTGCTCTCTAATCTCTTTGTTGGTGTGACGATGGTTGCCTATATTTGTTCAATTAGGTCATTCTTAATTCCCAGATAATTTTAATTATGTATATCCTGAACTCCTTCTCTGACATTTCATCTGCTGTGCTATTGATGGATTCTATTGTCATAATATCTTGGTTTGTTTAGGGCACTTTCCTCCCTTGTTTTTTCATGATGTCTATGTGTCTTCCTCTCTTGCACTGTAGATCTGAGGTATTGCAACTTCTACCCTATTATCTTATAGTGTCCCTACAGGTTACAAATACCTCACTTTTAAGGGGGATAGTGATATTACAGCATTCAACGTAACCAATATGTAGCAATAAATCATAACTTATCTTCTATTTTGACAATCACAGATTTGTTGCTATAAACAGAAATGCTGAGTTCGGTTATCTTCTACCATATAGTGAATAGGCTTGCATAATACTTTACAGTTTCTAATTGTAGAGGGAGGAGGTAGGCTGTGATGTGTATGAGGTAGGATGTAAGAATATAGAGGTATTAGATTATATGACTAGTGAAAGAGTAATCAAAAGAAGTTGGCTGTTAGCAGGAGAAACAGGAGAGAGGACTCTGAGACAGGATAACTGTTAGCACCCCTAGTAGAGATATCTCTGGTGCAACCAGGCCTGCAGGGACCTTGGTGACGTTTTACCAGGTCCTGATTATTGTCCCTAGATAGAAGCAACGCCGTCTCACTTTGGAAGCTGTGGCAGGTCAAGCCTATGGGTACCTTAATGTTGGGCTATAGAGCCACACTTTGGTGAATAGGGAACCACAGCATGGGTATGGTGTGCCTTTCTGGGGCAGTGGGCCAAGTGGTGCTGGGGTGGGCCTCCATCATAAATATGATTCTTAAGTGCATTAGTTAATTCTGCATCACTTTATGAACAATACATTAGGATAGAAGAATAGGTTGATTTTTCTTAAAGTAGAAATATAAATATTAAAGCCAAAATCAGTGTTCTTCATAATAGTCAGACGTTAAAACGAGTCTTTCTTTTTCAAGAGTCATTTTAAAGCAGAATGTTCTTCCTCCTTATGTGAGTCGTTATGTCAAAACAGAAATACATGAGACAAAAATGGGATTCTGACATCCAGTGGTGCTTTCCTAATTGAGGTGAGAAAATGGAATGTCATCAGGAGTGGCCTCAACCCTTTAGCCTCTTCCAACTTCCAACTGGTCAGTGTGTTAGTCAGCTTTTCTCCACTGTGACCAAAACATCTGACAAGAACAACTTAGAGGACAAAAAGTTTATTTTGGATTCACAGCCTTAGAGGTTTAGTCCATGGTCTGCTGATTCCATTGCTCTGGGCCTGAGCTGAGGCAGAATATCATGGAGGAAGGGCGTGGGGATGATGTTTATACCAGTGGGAAGGAGAAAGAGAAGAAAGGAAAGAGAAGAGTCAGAGAAACAGAAACAGAGAGAAAATGTGACTGTTCAAAAAGCCAGGGACTAAGATACAATCCTCAAAGACAGGCCCCTAGTGACCCATTTCCTCCAGCAAACCCCCACCTGCTTACAGTTACCACCTGGGAGTCCTTTCAGATTATTAATCCGCCAAATGGATTAATCCACTGATGAGATTCCAAGCTCCCATCATTGTCTTAAATTCTGTCCTCTGAACCTTCTGTGCTTGGGGTCATGCTGTCAAGATGTGACCTTTTGCAGGGATATTTCTAGATCTAAATCGTAACAGACCATGTCCTTTCTGTGGTGCACTTCAGTATCCTCACCATTCTCACCACAGAGAGGCTGCATGTGCTGCTGCTTCTTGTCAGAGGTCACAGTTTGAATCTTTTGTGGGAAAACACCAGTTAAAAGTAGGTACCAGGGGCTCGGAGGGTAGCTCAGGGGTGGAGCGCTTGCCTAGCATATGTGAGGCACTGAGTTTGATCCTCAGCACTGCATAAATAAATAAAATAAAGGTATTGTGACTATCATTAAGATCATTTAAAAACAACAACAACAACATAGGTACCAAATAAAATCTAAGCTGTTTAAATTGTTCAGACTTTTGGAATAACATGAATTCACTACTTTCTCCTTTTCCTCTTGGAAACCATCCAAACACAACAAGAGACATTGTTTGCTTGCTTGCTTGTTGTTTGTTACCAAATGGAGAAAAAAAAAAAAACTGAAACCTGCTAGATTTTGGACACACCTGGATGTAAATTCCCAGAATAACAGTGTCCACATATAGTTTTTTAGGAAGTTCTTGAAATGGGTTTTCAAGAGTGGAAATGTGCATAAGAATCCTGCTTGGCCATATGATGACGAATATCCTCCTCAGCTCAACAATCCCCACAGAGAACCTGATAACTTCCCTTATCCAGAAAAAAAAAGTGTCCTTTTTTTGGTACTGGGGATTGATCTCACATCCCCAGCCCTATATTTGCATTTTATTTAGAGACAGGGTCTCACTGAGTTGCTTAGCTCCTGCTTTTGTTGAGGTTGGCTTTGAACTCATGATCCTCCTGCCTCAGCCTCCTGAGCTGTTGGAATTACAGACATGGGCCACCGCACCCAGCAAAACATGTGACCTTTGAAGAGACAAGATGATCATCTAGGTCTACTCAGAAGAGCCTGAATTCTTCCCCTACAATTCATCCAATCAACAGGCAGCTCCTCCCATCTCCCTTCCTATACGTTGTTACTACCCATCAAATCGGAGAGACATATTTAACCTTCCTTAGCTCTATTACCTTCTAGCTTCAATAAATTTGCCTCTTTTTGTAAAATTTACTCATATTAAGGCTTCTATGTGAATCAGGCAGTGATCTTTTTCTGTCTCAAACCAAATCCTTTGAAAGAGTTGTCCAAAGCAGTTGAGTGTTCATAGGGGCTCCTAAATTGGAAAGAGCAAAGAGGAATACAGATTACTAGTATCAACATATCTCAAAAAGTACCCCTCAAAAGTGTTTTTAATGGTAAGAAACTAACCATGAAGAAAAGAGAGAGAAACATCATAACCAAATGATCAAAAGCAACTTTGCAAGCAATGGGTCCATCAGCAGCAAGTGACTCCTAAGGTATCTGAGAATTCAGGATCCCTTGTGAGATACTCCTGCCAAAGGCATGAACTGAATTGAAATATAAAGAAAGGGTAGACAGACCTAATTAGGAGTACACAGGACATTCTGCAAAATAACTGACTTGTACTTTACGGAAAAGCCAATGTCAGAAGATATAGAGAAAGATTTAGGAATAATTTCATATTAAAGAAATACATGCTGTGCCTATGACAGTAAAATGAAGTGTTTAAAGTGTTTGAACTTGAATTCTCTTTTGCTACAAAAGAGCATATTATTGGGAAAATTAGAGAAAGGACACCAAGCTGGGTAGATTACATAGTAGCATTTTTTTCACTGCTAATTTCTTCAATTTGATCAGCGTGCTGTGGTAGTGCAATAAAATGCATTTTGTAAATGCGTTGAAATTTTAGGGCTAAAGAGTAATCATATTTACAACTTATCTTCAACTAGCTCTTAAATTGCATGAAAATTTAAATAAATTTATACAAATATATGACAGAGAATGGTAGACAAGAAAATGATATTTGCATGTATTCATAACAATGTAATATATGCTTATGAACAAATACACAAAAAAAAGAGAGAGAAGAAAGCAAAAAGCAAATGTAGAAAACAATATATGACTATTTGGGGAAACTGTGTGAAGAGTATCCAGGGATTCTTGCAACTGCTGAATCTGAAAATAAGTCAAGCTTAAAATATTTTAACAAAACCACAAAATATAGAACTACAAACACCAAAAAGTAAATAAATAAGTAAAAGAAGCAATGAATACTATTTGCTCAACTTATGCAAATATGTCTGGAGGCCTGGTCATTATCACCAGGTAATAGTGCCTATCATACCTGAGCACAGGCAAAACTTCTGGGATTTAGTTTTTGATATACATACTCATGACCTTTTACAGAGTTCTTAATGTCCATGAACCTCTGTACAACTGCAAAAGGGTTCAATAATAGTGCCTATATCAACATATCATTGGAGGTTTAAATCATGAAACACACATAATACCTGATACAAGTCCTGAAAATGGTAAGTTTTTTGTAAAACTGGAAATGCTTGTTACTCACTAACCTTCACTGAAAACATCATTCTAATGCTACTTAAACTGTAAAAAAAATAAATTATTTTAATTGTAAAACTAATTTTTCTATAAGGTATTAATTCTATAATTTACTCTTTCCAGCATTATTAGATGCTGAAGACTTAGCAGTGAGCTTATATTTTGAAGAAAAACAGAAAATAAAGTTTAAGAGTAAAATTCACAGCATGCTAGCTAAAGTATTAACAAAGTGTGAAAGTAAACATTACACATGACAGAAGAACGAGGACTGTTGGGGGTAGATTTTTAAAGGGTGATTACATAAGTCTCCATATATAACATTGATATAAAATTCCAAATAATGTGGCACATATAGAAATATTAACTACTTTAACTTATAAAAATCAACATGGAAATCTTTTGAAAAGAACCAACAGATTCCAACAACACAAGAAAACAATGTAACATATTGGCCTAGCAAAATTTATTCAGCAAATGCAGAGATTAACCAATGCCTAACATTCTATTATATAATTTATCTTATCAACATACATAAATATTAAATTGTGTAATCATCTAAACAACTGATAATAATGCATTTTGGAAAATTACACCATTCCTGATATTTTTAAAAGCTTGATAAAATATAAAGTAAATAAATTTCAGCTTTTGTCATTATTATTTTATATTTTACTGAATTCAGTAACACATACATATAAATAGGAGATTTTTATTATCAGTGTTAGAACTTGGAAAGAGAAAGAAGCTGAAGATAATGAAAAAGGGTAAGTATGTACCTGGAAAATTATAAAGAGAAAAAGAAGCATTTCTTAAAATTGAAAACAAACCACCAAATAAGTATAACTTTCATAAAGTTGTTGAGGTAACTACAAAGAGAAATGGATAATATAAGTAAAATGTAAACAAATAATTTAACTGTAAATCTCTAGTGGATTAGACTTGAAAGCTTAAAAGAACTGCAAAAAAATGGCAAATTGAGATGAGTAGAAACCATTTTTTATTAAGTTGCATCAGTGTTATTTTTTTTCTTTTTAAACATTTTTAGCTCTAATTTTTTAAAAAATATTTTAATCTTTTGTATTGGTTCTTTTAAATTGTATTGTATTGGTTCTTTTAAATGACAGTAGAATCCCTTTTGACATAATTATAAAAGCATGGGCTATACCTTGTTTTAATTCAGTCCCCAATAATTGATAAATAGGAATCATACATGTTTTGGGTGTACAACATGATATTTTGTGTATGTGTACATTGTGAAATGATCACCACAATTACCTCCCCTCATCACCTTGCACAGTTAAACTTTAATTTTTGGGGAGGTGAGAATACTTTCCTCTTAAATTTCAAGTATACAATACAGTATTGTTAACTATAGATACCATGCTGTAATCAGACATCAGATATCACTTATCTTTTTTTTATTTGTTCTTTTTAGAGATACATGACAGTGAAGTGTATTTTCACATATTGTACACATATGGAGGATAACTTATTAAGATCCTTTTCTTGTGGTTGTACGTGATGTGAAGTTACCTTGGTCATGTATTCATATACTAGGATAGAAAAGTTATGTCTGACTAATTCTACATCCTTCCTATTCCCCCCCCCCACTTCCCTTACCTTCATTCTTCTTCTTTTAATCCAGTGAACTTCTATTCTTCCCCTCCCCACAATCTTTGTTGTGGGTTAAAATCCACATATTAGAAATTTGACCTTTGGTTTTTGGGACTGGCTTATTTCACTTAGCATGATATTCTCATGTCCCATCCATTTACCAGAAAATTTCACAATTTTATTTTTCTTTATGGATAAGTAATATTTCACTGTGTATATACCATATTTTATTTATTCATTCATCTGTTGAAGGGCAAATAGGTTGGTTCCATAGCTTGGATACTGTGAATTGAGTTGCTATAAACAATGATGTGGCTATGTCATTGTAGTATGCTTATTGTAAGTCCTTTGGGTATAAACTGAGGGGTGGGATAACTGGGTCAAATGGTGATTCCATTCCTAGTTTTCTGAGGAATCAATATGCTGCTTTCCAGAGTTGTTGCTCCAATTTGCAGTGTTGCCAGCAATGTATGAGTGAACCTTTCCCCCCACATCCTTGCTAACATTTATTGTTACTTGTGTTCTTGATAATTGCCATTCTGATTAGGGTGAGATGGAATCTCACTGTAGTTTTAATTTGTAAGAAATCACTTATCTTGATGAGGAAACTTCATAACCTCTGAGAAACACCTCCAGTTTTCCCCTACCCTCCTGTCCTGGTAACCAGCATTCTGCTGTTTGATTCCATGAGTGGAATTATTTTGGGTATGAGTGATACCATGCAGTATTTGTCTTTCTCTGTCTGACTTACGAAACTTAGCATAATGTCCTCCTAGGTATTCCTTTGTTTTCACAAATGATAATATTTCTCTCTTTGTTAGAAGAAGATAATATTCTATCTACATACATGCATCATGTTTTCTTTATACAATCATATATTAATGGTTACTTAAATCATTTTCATATGTTGATTTTTGTGAATAATGCTGCAGTGAACATAAAAGTGCAGTCTCTTTGGGATCTATATTTTATATATATATAAAATATGCATAATTAAATATGCATAATTAGAATTTCTAGATGATATATCTATTTTTAATATTTTGAGGATGCTGCCTACTGTTTTTCATAATGTCTGTGCCATTTTTCATTCTCATTAACTGTGTACAAAATTCCCTTTTCTCCATTGAGTTGTCTATACTTGTTACCTTCTTGATAACAGCCATTTAAATAGATGTCAGGTCGAATCTCCTTGTGGTTTGATACGCATGTCCCTGATGACTTGTATTATTGAACCCAGGAGGTATTTGAAAATGTGCTTTTTTTTTGTTGGCTAAGTTATATGTGTGTTTGTTTGGTTGTTTTATTGTTTGGTTTGACACTAGGAATTGAACCCAGGGTTGCTTTACCACTGAGTTACATCCCCAGCAATTTTTAAAAAAATTTTGAGAACAGTTGCTCAGGGCCTCACTAAGTTACCGAGACTGGCCTCACACTTATTATCCTCTTGCGGTCACCATCAGAATGGCAGGGATTGCAGGCATAAGTCACCATGCCTTGAATTTTTTGATATTCACCCTTATCAGATAAATGAGACACAGTAAAAGTAATACTGTTAAAAATTCATTGTATTCAAAGCCTACCTTAAAAATAAGAAAGAACCTCAAATTAAAAACCTAACTAAAAACCTCAAAAGCTAGAAAAAGAACAAATCAACCTAAGTTAGCAGAAGGAAGGAAATAATGAAGAATAGAATGGTTATAAATAAATCAAATAATGAAGATTTTAATGAGAAAAATATTTATAAAACTTTTGTTTTTTTATAAAATTAAACGAAATTGACAAATCCTCAGCTGCAAACCCTCAACTACAAAACAGCTATGAAAGAAATCAAAGAATATCTAAATCTAAATATGTGAGGAGGTAACCCACAGCCAAGAACTAGAAAATGCATTAGTGTGAAGATCTCAAAATTCCAAGTTGATTGAAAGAGCAGTTCCAAACAACAACAAACCAGTGAGTTTTTTTTTCTGTTTTTGAGAATTTGACAAGTTGATTAAAAAATGTGGAAATGCAAAAAGCTAGGATAGCCAAAATAATTTTGAAGAGGAAGAAAATTAAAAGACTCACAGTACCTGATTTGTACACAGATCGTGCTGTATAGCATTAGAGAAAGGATGCACATAGAGATCAACCAGACACAACAGAGCCCACAAACAGACCCTTGCCTGGGTGATTTTGTTGACAAAAATTGCACAGGTAGTTCAATGAAGAAATGGTAATCTTACAACAAATGATGAGGAGGTAATTAGATATCCATTTTCAAAGAGCGAACTTTGGTTAATACCTCACAACATAAAAATTAAACTGATTGCTTATAGACCTAAATGTCAAACCTAAGCCTATAAAATGTCTAAAAGGGAACATAAGAGAAAAATTTTGTGACATTGGGTTAGGCAAAAGTTTCCTAAATGTAGAAATAAAACCAGGATCAATAAAAGAAAAAATGATGAATTGTACTCCAGTAAAAATGGCAAAATCTGCTTTTCATTTGACACTTTCAAGAGAACAGATGACAAGCAGATAGACCACAGAGGGGCAGCGAGTAATTGCAAATTACAGGACCAAGTAAGAACTTGTTCTCAAAATGTTTGATATGCACATGAATTCAATATTAGCTTCATAATGTACACAGAAGAACTGAAGAGATGTTTAACCAAACAAGATAACTAAACCACAATCAAGCTATGAAAAGATGCTCAATATAATTATTCACTCAGAAAATTAAAATTAAAGCCTTAACATGCAATAACTGCAAAACAATTAAGATGATTAAAAAAAATGTAAACTCAACAGTTCCAAGTTCTGACAAGGATCACTTGTTGAACCTGAGAATGTTATTTGTTGATAGGTAGGAAGCAAAATCTACAATCTGGAAAATAATTTAAAAAATCCTCATGAAGTAAAAAAAAAAATTCTTGCCATAAAAACCTGTCTCTTCTACACCTAGGTATTTATCTGAATGTAGTGAAAACATATATTTATTGAAAAATCTATCAGTAATAAACATGTACATACATTCATATTAAAGCAACTATTCATAACTTCAAATATTTGGAAACAATCTGAATAATTCTAACTAGGAAAGGTCTAAACAAACTTATAAATCCATAATTGGAACACTACCCAGCAATAAAAATGAATGATCGATTTATGGCCACACATTATTATTATTAACCTCACACACATTATACCATGAGAAGAAGACAGATCCAAAGACTACATATCTCTGTATGTCATATTCTTGGAAAGGCAAAACTAGAAGGGCAGACATGGGTTGGCTTTTGCCAGGATCTTCAAGAAAGGGAACAAGCAACTTCAAAGTTGCACAGGGAAATATTTTAGGGTGCTCAGACACTGGGCCTACTGATAGTGTCAGTGGTTTATACAGCTAATGTGCTTGTCAAAACTTAAAGAACTATAGTCTAAATTGGGTGAACTATGCACTGTGAATACTATTCTTACTTCCAAATGAACAAAACAAAGGTAAATGTCCTCTATCTAAACCATCTATACTTGGAAAATACAATAGAAGTCAAGATCTCATTTACAGAACTAACATAAAAGACAAACTCCAAAGGACTAAATTTTAAAGAATCTTACCAGATATCTGTGAAAGAAATATAAGGCACTACTGACCATAACAGAACCCAAATTTAGGCATAAAAATTACTTGATTGCAGAATTATTTGTTATTGAAAAAGGTTGGGAGCAACCTGAAGAGGACTTGATGCTAATTTTATAAAAATCTTTATAAGGTGTTATATAATAAAAGGAAAATTGAAAATGTGGTGCAGCTATGTGGACCATAATAGGAAGATGGCCAAGAGGCTGAGAGGGAATGCAAACTTTCACACATAAAAATGTAGCCACTTGTGCTCATGTGTCAATATGCCTGTATGAGAGTGAAAATTCTCATTTGAAGAATCTCCGAAGAGCATTTCAGTTACTGCAGCTCAGAGTGGCACTAGGAAACCTTGTGAGAGATGGGAAGATTTGTTCCACAATTGTATCATTTGTATGGGTTCTTTGTTTTTGGTTTGTTCTGTATTTGGGGTGCTGGGGATTGAACCTGGGGCCTCATGCATGCTGGACAAGCATTCTACCACTGAGCTACCTCCTCAGGCTCTAGGTTCCATTTTTTAATATTTATAAGTATCTATTATACTTATTTTTTATATTTCAAAAAGTAAAACTTTACACTGAAAATCTCATGTTATACAATTTAAATCAAAATAATATAGCATTAAATATTTAGCAAGCAAAATAAAAAGAATCAACATAAAAGAATCTAAAAATAGAAGGATTACAAAATAAGGAATAAAATGAGTAGAGAAAATCAGTGTAATGCTATATAAATTGCACATTTATTGACTCTGCTCTATGTACACTACAAGTTTCCAGGTGCAACTCATTTATTTTCTATCTGATATGAATTTTCCTCCCCAGAGTCTCTTCATAGCATTTGTCATCTTTGAATTTCTCAGAGTGTAGATGAAGGGGTTCAGCATGGGGGTTATGACTGTGTAAAACACACTCAATGGTTTGTCAATGGGGAAAATCTTGGCTGGTCTTGTGTATATGAAAATACAGGGGACAAAGAAGAAGACAACCACCGTGATGTGGGAGCCACAGGTAGAGAGAGCTTTCCGTCTCCCTTCTCGACTCAAGTTCTTTAGAGAGTGCAAGACAATGGCATAAGACACGAGTAAGAGCAGAAACACAGTTGTGCAGATGAGTCCCCCATTGGCCATCACTAAGAGGCCAATGACATAGGTGTCAACACAGATGAGTTTCAATAAGGGATACATGTCACATATAAAGTGGTCAATGACATTGGGGCCACAGAATGGGAGTCCATAAATGGTGCTTAGTTGAATTACGGAGTGCAGAAATCCTCCAACCCAGGAAACTACCAACAGCACAACACACACCCATGGCCTCATGATAACTAAATAATACAAAGGCTTACAGATGGCCACATAGCGGTCATAAGCCATCACCAACAGAAGAAAGGCCTCTGATCCACCTAAAAAGTGTCCTGTAAAAAGCTGAGTCATACAAAACTTAAAAGATATGGTATTTTTCCCAAAGAACAAGTCCACAATCAATTTTGGCGAAGTGACTGATGAATGAATGGCATCCATAAATGATAAGCTAGCAAGAAAGAAGTACATTGGTGAGCCCAGGGTCTTACTGAAGGCTATGGTCATAACGATGAGCAGATTTCCCACCATGGTCAAGATGTAGAAGAGCAAGAACATAGCAAAAAGTACTTTCTGCTCCTTTGGATTCTGTGTGAGGCCCAAGAGGACAAAGTAAGTTATATTATTCCTCTGTTCCATGTATTCTTTTATTGGTGATGACTTTGGATATTAAAAGCAGCTTACCTACAAAATAAGGAAAAATACTTAGAACTATCACAATCTTAATCTTTATTCATTAACCCACTTATCATATGTATGTGTTTGTGTGTGTAAGTGTGTGTGAAGTTATATGTTTATATGTATATATCATCTGTCTGTGTCAAGTTACCTGCTATAGATATCTAGGTTAACAAGTTCTAGGAAAAAAATATCATTATTCCTTGAGGATGTTTTTGAAATCATATGGCTATATCTTCACTCCTTTATTCCTCTCATATTACTCAATTATATATTTAATAAGTTCTATTGAATCTTTCCTTATAAATAGATTGCAAATCTGATCATTCTCATTATTATTATTATTACATCCCCTGTCTACTGCAGTTGACCCCGTGAGGTCTATTTAGTTTCATTTTAGACTTCAACAAGTACCCCAAATTATCTTTTTAAATATTATTCTGATCATATTACTCCATTTCTCAAAACCCCTACAAGATATTCCTACTGCATGCTCATTAAAGTCTATTCTCCCTACCTTGACTTAGAAACCACAGATGACTGGAATCCAGGCCACTGCCCAAGTTCATCTCTTGCAATTCTACATGTTCATATGCTCAAGTCAGTTTCTTCTTCTCAAATACCCAAAATGATTTTCCATTTCCACAGTTCCATTATTCTTTGGTAGATGCCAACTTCAGAGAGCAGAGGCAGATATGACAATCTCTAAAATAATGTTAAACATTGTGCAAATTTTGTAGTATGTCCAGTGTTTTACATACTCATCAAACAACAAGCATTTGTAGAGAACCTACCTGTGTCATGCATATCAAATGAGGTGGACTTCAGGCCATCCAAATGTGTCCACTAGTTCATCAAGTCTCTGGGGTCTACACCAGGGACCATATCATCAAATGACAGAAATTTTGATGTTGACTGAGGAATCAGCTTCTCGTCATGAGTCTTCTACTTTTTCCAGATGGAAGCCTAACTACTGAGGTCACAACATGGGCACTGACTTAATTTTTCAAATATATTCATGACAACTATCATATACTACTTGACAAGCAACTCTCTGTCTGCCAAAGGTTTTTTTTAAACATTAAATTCTTATAAATACAAGTGATTTAACTTCCTATGTAATGAAAAATTCTCATAATCACAAAGTCTGGTTTTTGCTCATTATTGTAAAGTCTTATCTTTGAAAGATTATTCACAGTTTGGAGAATATTTATGCCCTTTTCATGAATAGAAGGACATCCCTGTCCCATCTAGAAAAAAAAATGCATTATTCCTTGAGGATGTATTTGAAATCATATGGCTATATCTGTATATTTTCCCCAGATTTATAAATATTGCGGAAACCATTACTTGCATTGTAAACCTATTTCAAAGGAATTCCATGGTACAAGCAAAAATTAAAACTTTCTTTTATAAAATAATTTATAAGAAATACAAATTGTATGTATTCCAAAGAAGATAACAGTTAGCCTTTTTAACATGTAAAGTTTTCTAAGTTCTTTTCCAGTAACTTTTATAAGGTTACTAGAAATAACTACCATTCAGCCATTTATCCCATCTTCTCTATTGTGTTGTTATGGCCAGATACTTGTATTTGAGAATAGAAGATAACATTCTTGTGCCTTTTATAAATCATGCTGTAAGCATACTAAAACATCTTAAACTGAAATAATTATATCAGCTACTGAGAGAACAGCATCTTCTACTCAACAGGGGCAAAGATCACTGAACATTTTATACCATGAAAGCACAATAATCATGGAGTCCTGCAAATGGAGTGCGTCCAAGACTGGTTTGTATTTAATTGCTTTCACTGGGATTTTCCACAAATTTTCAAAAGAACACCTATCATTAGATTGATCACATAACTAGGGTCAGGAAGATTCAGCCAGGAAAATTATCTCAACAACATTGTGGGACAATTGGCAGTCATGTTTAAACTACCAGTCCTATTAATTTGCTTCACTGAAGATGGATTTATCAATTATTTCCCTGCTTTGCCAGGGAAAAATAATTTTTCATCTATCTCAATTTTTCCTGCCTGTTAGTATGGGATTGCATATATTTTAAAATGTATTTTTTAGTTTTATAAAGTACTTAAGCATCTGTTTGTGTTCATTATTTTAAAAATATTTAGTACATATAATTTGTGTCAAGCTCTGTGCTATTAAGATACAATAATTAATAAAACAGAAAATATTAGAACATGTTACTGACTGCATAGTCCTAACTGCATTGGGTTTGTATCTTGTAATTAAGTCACAAAAATGGGACTATCTATAAAAGTAATTGTAATCTGTGATCAGTATTAATAAGAAAACCAACAGGTTATTGTGAAGGAAAATAGAAGTGAAATACTCTGTGAATAAGGTAATTATAAAAAGCCCTTTTTAAGGGTGAATATTTAAACTGAAGTCCAAAGGATGAGACATTAGTAGCTTCTATGGGAAGCACTGTTATATGTGGGAAGATACAATGTTGTAAAGGTCTAGGCAAGTTCATAACACTGAAAGGTCACTGTACCTTAAAGGGAATAGGGTAGGGAAAAGACAGAACAAATTGAAATAGAAGACACAGATAAGAACCAACTTAAGGCATTATAGATCTTACTAATAAATTTGAATTTTTGAGATTAAGAAGGACTTCCAGTTGCTGGAATTATAAAAATTTTCAACAATTATTAGCAAGTCAAATTAAAAGGTATAAGAAGAATAATACATCATGACCAATTGAGATTATCCCCACGTATGGAAGGTTGGTTCAATATCCACATGTCAATTAATATAACTCATCAGCCTACAGGATAAATAAAACACTATATCAACAGACCTAGAAAAAATCATTTAAATAAAAACACTTCTTCATTGCAAAAGCTCTCAGTAAGAAAATGTCCTAAATTTAATAAAGAACATCTACAAGAAACATAAAGCTGATATCATCCCTAATAGTGATAAACTAGATGATTCCCTGCTAAGACCATAAATAAGGAAAAGAAATTCCCTCTCACCATTGATTTTCAACTTCATACTGGAAGCCCTAGCTAATGCAATAAGACAAGGAAAAAAAAAAAGAAAAGAAAAGATATGCTGATAAGAATAAATAAAACTGTCTTTGATGACAATATGATTACATGAAGAAAACCTAAGAAAAATCTACAGCAATCTGGAGCTAATAAATGATTACAACAAAGCTGTAGGATATATGTTTAATATTCAAAAGTCAGTCACTTTCTATGTAAACCAGAAATAACAAGTGGAATTTGAAACTAAAAACAATATCATTTACTTTAGCACTCCTGAATAATATATTTATGTGTATATAGAACAAATAGCTACAAAATTTAGATAAGAGAAACTACAAAGTGCTGATGAACAAATCAAAAGACTACATTAATGAAGATAAGTTTCACATTCAAGGACAGAAACACTCAAAATGTCCATTCTTCACAGTTTTGATCTTTTCATCCAATGAAACTCTAATCAAACTCCTGTAAACTGATTTCAAGATACTGACAAACTATGAAATTATATGGCCAGGCAAAGACTCTGAATAGGTAAAAAAAATTTTGAGAAAAGAATAAATTTGGATCACTACCACTACCTAACTTTAAGACTATAATAAAAAGTTATGTAACAAGACAGTTGAAATGTAAAGGAATAGGCAGTAGACTGCAGGATAGATACATATGTCTGTGACTTCACAAGACAGTTTAACAGTTTCTTATAAAGCTAAACATAATTCTAGCATAAAAGCAAACAACTGGGCTCCAATGGTGATTATCCAAAAGAGTTGAAAACTTATACCCATATAGAAACACGTGCATAAGCGTTTGTTACAGCTTATTTGTTATTGCTAACACTTAGAAGAAACTAAGATTCCTTTCAGTAGGTTAATGAATAAATAAAATGTTACATCCATACAATGAAATTTTTTCATTACCAAAAATAATGAGCTACTGAGCCATGAAAATAAATAAATGAAAGTTAAGTATACATTACCCAATGAATGATGTCAGTGTGAAAAGACTACATGTTATACGTTTCCAACTACTTGACATTATAGAAATGGAAAAACTGGAGAAAGTAAAAAAACTAGTTGTTGTCACCAATTGGAGGGAGAGATGAACAGATGAGGCACAGAAGACTTTTAGTTCAGTGAAATTGTGCTATAAGGTACTATAAGAGTAGATTGGTGCCATTACACATTTTTCCAAGACCATATAACACCAAGAATAAACCCTAATGTAAGCTACAAACTTCTGATCAGATTGAAGTGTCATTTGCATGTTAATCAATTGTCAAAAAGTTTATTCTGTCATTTGAATGTCCTCAAAATTTCATGTTAAAAATAAAGAGTTGATAAGTGAAACCTTTAAGAGAGTTAGTATAGATTAATGCCGTAATAGTGGAAGTGGGTTATCAGGGGATGGAAATGTAGCTCAGTGGTAGAGCACTTGCCTGGCATATATAAGGCCCTGCATTCAATCCCCACTAAACTAACACACACACACACACACACACACACACACACACACACACTTACTTGTAATCTCTTCACCATGTATATTAAAACATCATATTTATGTCTTAAGTTTACAAATTAAAAAACATAATGTTATAAATGATGAGAGTCAATGATGTATGTAAGGGAAGCATTTTTTTTTCTTTTTAAATTTAGGAAATCTTCCATTAGTAAGCTCAAAATCAAATCAGAGGAGCTACTCTAGATTTTCAATCAAGTCACATGCTATACTATGTGGGTTGCTGTTTGATTCATTTGTGTTTCTATTTCAAAACTAACCACAATAACCAGGATGTCAGGTACTTGGTAAAAATTAAATATTTGACTAACTGTCTCTGGTATCAATAATGTTCCTACTTTCTAGCTTCCTCACTGTCCTTTATTTCTGATTTTCTTTCTATGTGCAGGTCATAGACCTGGTTATTCAAATCATGGTAGGAACAAATATATCTTAATGGGATAAATAAAACCTATCTATGAGATCCATTGCCAGCGATGGTGACAATGAGGAGCATGAACATCCTGAATATGTCATTAGTTTCCAAAATGTGAGTCTATAAAATTCCAAAACTACGTTTCTCCATCCTCTGCCCTTGTGTACAGACACGTGACTTAGGTCCTGCCAACTAGTAGCATCTGTGAAGTCTGTAAGTTAGAAACTCGCTATGAGACTGAATTCTTCTATGACAACAGTGTTTGAGTGGTTCTGAGGTCAGGGAAGCATTAGCACGTTTGAGTTTGCCAGTGACCACGTGGTCACGATCTCAGCACCTCAGCACTCTCCCCAGCAGGTCTATCCTAGCAGATGTGCTTCTGCGAATTACTCCTGTCTGCTCACCACTCTGTGACTCTAACCCTTCCAAAGGTTCTTTAGGTTTTCTAACTTCATGTTATAAATCTCTTATAGTTAAACTACCAATGATGCCAAGTCGGCAGCTAAGGACCCTGGTTGATATACTAAACCGACCTGAGAATCCCCATTTCACTTGGTTACAAAGAAGGGAAAGTCACCAATTTCAGAAGCATTCTAGTTACCAATGGTCTCTTTAAAAAAAGTATTTACTCTTAAAACAATGAAGGGATGATGATGACCATTTATTCAGTAAATATTTTTTCTGGCATTTACTCTGTACCACGTTTATTCTAGGTGCTGGGATTCTGGGAGTGAACAAAACAGTCGATGCCTCCGCTTGGACAGAGTGATGGGATAGGAGGTAACTCAGAGAATGGCTCTGCGTGGTGGTGGAGACCTCTAAACTTCAGACTGAGCCATGGAATGGGCCCAGCCAGCAGCAGGTCTAGAGGAGGAGCATCCAATAGAGCTAGTACAAAGGGCTGAGTTCAAACACAAGGCCACTGCAGCAGAAGCACGCTGACCAAGGGAGGGAGCAATACCAGGAAATATCCAAGAGTTGCATGCAATGGCTCCACCTCTGATAGAACATGAACATGTCAATTACCATTTCATATAAATTTAGTTAAACAGATAGCTTTCCTTCTTCTTCTTAATACCTTTTATTTATTTATATTTATGTGGTGCTTAGGATTGAACCCAGTGCCTCCACGTGCTAGGCAAGTGCTCTAGCACTGAGCTATAACCACATCCCTAGTTTGCCTTCTTCTGATCAGCGCAGTTTTTAAGGCAATGTTTTCACATGGAAACAATATAAATTAAAATAAAAGAAGGTAATGAAGAAGGAAAGTAGAGACCATCTGGGTCCGGTGGCACATGCTTGTAATCTCAGCAGCTTGGGAGGCTGAGTCAGGAGGACCATGAGTTCAAAGCCAGCCTCAGCAACTTAGTGAAGCCTTATCTCTAAATAAAATATATAAAAAAGGGTTGGGGATGTGACTCAGTGGTTAAGTGCCCCTGGGTTCAATCCCCAGTACCAAAAAATTTTAAAAAAAATTAATAAAAGGAGAAAAGAAAGTAGAGATCAATGTTGACAACACTAGAGTTCATCAAAAAAGAGCAACTGCCAGGAAGTGTACCCAAAGTCTTCCAGGAGGAGGGAGCAGATGGTTGCTTGAATACATGTTTTATCCTGATTTTAATTGGAACTGAACTAAAGTTGGAAGAGAGTAATGGCATTCATCCAGGCTGGGTAAAATTTCCCTTGGCATGTACAGAAACTCCTTGCTAGTGGTTTTACTCAGGCCTTTGGCTCATTGTCTTCATTCTTGACATGGTTAGATAAGCACTATAATTCTTGTTCTGGAATCTTCTTTCAACACCCAACATAAAGTGGCACCTCTGTCTTCTGAGTTGCTATCTTATCATTTGTTTCACCTTTTAAAGGCATTTCCACTCTGGGTTTATCCCTTTTGTGTATGTTTATGCACATATTGCCCATATCCCTCAGGTAGAAAGTCCCTCGATTCGGGTTCGTCTCATTATTACAGTATATACTGCAGGGTTTAAGAGCACAGGTCTTGAAACAAAGCTTCACAGAGTCAAATCTCCCCTCAGGTATTTGCTACCTTTGTGACCTAAAGGAACTCATTTTAATTTTCCAAGCTTCCATCAATCAATTTGAAAATAAGGGGAAAAACCTTATGTCTTTCAGAAGGCTCTTGTGGGGACTAAATGAGACTTGTAACATGAGCCACATAGTAGTAAGTTGTAGTAGGTTTTACTGCAATTTTTAGTTATGGTAGTACAGCTTCCTAATTTTTCATTTTTTAAGCTTAATTTCTTTTTCAATCTACTTTAATGGGTGCATAGATATTAAAAGTTACACATATTAATGTGATATCATGTAATGTTTCAATATGTGTATACATGGTACAATGTTTAAATCAGGTTAAAATATTTATATCTTCAAATATTTATCACTTTATGGTGAAAGCTTTCAAAATCCCCTTTTTTAGCTTTTAAAAATGCACAGTACATTATTATGATGTACAGTCCCTCTACTCTGCAATTGCACAGTAGAACTCCTTGCTTCTAAATGAAACGTACTCTCCACTGATCAACCTTTCCCTATCTCACTCCCACTATTCCTGGCCTCTGATAAAAATTTTACTCAACTTCTATGAAATCAAGGGCTAGCAGAGATGTGGAGCAAAGGGAACCCTTGAACACTGCTGGTGGGAATGCAGATTAATAAAGCCACTGTGGAAATCAGTATGGAGGTTCCTTGAAAATTCAAAAATAGAACTATCATATGATCCTTCAATTCTACTACTGAGTATATATTCAAAGGAAATTAAATTAGTATGTTGAAGAGCTATCTGCTTTGCCATGTTCACAGAGGCAGTATGTATAACAGCCCAAAAAAGTTGTAAACAAGTTAAGTGTCCATCAACTGGTGATTGGTTAAAGAAAACATGGCACATATATACAATGGAATATTATTCTATAATAAAAATAATGAAATCTTGTCATTTATAGCAACATGAATGGGACCGGATGTCATTATAATAAATAAAATAAGCCAGGAACAGAAAATAAACTACCACATGATCTCACTTATGTTTGGAGTCTAACAAATTCGAATCTGTACTAAATTTTGAGGTCTTTCTCAACATGTTTTTAATTTTGTAGACGTTCAGTTTTTTAAAAGGTGAACTATTCACAGCTCATGTTATACATCTTGCATTAATTTGAGGAAGGGAGAGTTATTCTAAGAATTTATAAAGTTCTTCATAGTCTCCTAATACCATATCTACATATAGTCAAAAATAAACATAAATCATGAAGTTCTTTTAAGAAGACAGATGGAAATGAGACACTGATGAAGAAAAAAAG
Source organism: Spermophilus citellus (assembly GCF_964194105.1). Taxonomy (NCBI): domain Eukaryota; kingdom Metazoa; phylum Chordata; class Mammalia; order Rodentia; family Sciuridae; genus Spermophilus; species Spermophilus citellus. The sequence goes on from NC_138183.1 coordinate 239,084,181, forward strand.
GAAACAATGAAGATTATGATATTTATTACATACCCACTGAGTGACAAGCACTATCCTTTATACTTTGTATGCAATATCTCATCGAAGGCTTAATTAAAGTAATTCTATGGAATATGTACTAACTATAGTATATATGCCAAAATTATACATATTATGAACTAATTATACATATTATGGACTTATGAACTTTTAATTATACACATTATGAACTCTGATTAAAATAAACTTTGAGAGATTGTGAAATACACACAATGTTACATAAGCCAGTCAGAGAGAACCCAATCCCAGCTCTATTGATCTACTACCCCAAATCCTTCCACATCATCCAAACCTCCAGCAGGACTTTCTGATACCAAAATAATGATGTTTTGAGTCAATAATTTCCTTGCCTAAAGTTAAAGGGAAAAGTTATATGATACAATATTGCTCATAAAAGAAGATGTCAAAATGGATCCTTTGTTATGTGTAACTAAAAAGAATCAATAAAAAAGAAGATATCTTTTTTACTTGAGGAGACAGGGATCAGGGCAAGATCCACAGAGGGTCTGATACAGATATAATGAGGATTCTGCTATTTCTGAATATAAGGCAAAATCTGCCCAACTAGACATTGGGTCAGCATCAGTCAATAATATTTGCCCTTAAAAACCACTTTCACAGTATTTACTATGTGTCTGACCTGATAATAAGAACTTAGCAAATATTAATTAATTTAATTGAACCCACAAATTTATGAGAGAGGAACTAGCAGTCTCATTTCCACAGATGAAGAAAATGCAGGATAAACAGATTAAGCAATTTGTCCAGGTCATATCTGAGCTCAGGGAGTCTGACTCCAGAGATGGCTGTTATCTCTGTGCCACATGACCTTCTCTGAACAATGTCTCACTTCACGTCTTTTCATATTCTGGTTGCCTAACAATTGACCCAGATTCACAGTAAAATCCTCTGTTGATCCTTCAAACAAGGCTTGTCAGAGGACAACCAAATCCATAAGTGGATCAACCCCAAGGACAGAGGAATGGGACCAAAGGGGATCAGAAAACCAGGAGGGAGCAGCTTGGCAATGACCAGGCATGCACAGGCGCAGCCAGACCCTAAAATTCCTGCAATACCTGTCAGTTCAAAGTATTATTCATCACAGCAGGGACAGAAATTATGGATCATGCCTTCTCAAGTAAAAAAAAATAGATAAGTGAGACTTAATTTTAGTTACAGAGACCCCAATAATAAAGAATGCTCATAACAGCTAAGTGCTCTTGAGCATTTAGTATTAAAAACTTTACAAGGATTATGTATTTGATTTTGAAAATATCTCTATCATCCCTCTTTAACTCAATCTTATAGAAGTGTGATTAAAAAAAACCCATACCATCTATGGCAAAACTATGTTTAGACCTCTCTTGCTCTGAATCTCTGCTCTTAACTGTGACAGAAGACTATTACCTATTCCACAAAAATGTGCTTTCAAAAATTATCTTCACAAAGCAAAACTTTGAAAACAAGGCTCCCAGAGTGAAGGACCAATTAGGATTATTATGTTTGAGTCCAAATAATGCATCTTTAATACATGGTAAATTTGCCCTTTGGAGGAAAAGGCATAAAGAATCAGACCAGAGAAGACAAAAATTAGAATGAACAAGAAGAGAAGATGAAGAATAAATATTCATAATCTCTCTGTGTTTTCAGAATACTTCATTTTAATTTCTTTTTGTAGTTGTAGATGAACAGAATGTCTATTTTCTTTGTTTTATTTTTATGCGTTGCTAAGGACAGAACCCAGTTCCTCATGCATGCTAGGCAAGCGTTCAGCCACTGGGCTACAGCCCCAGCCCAGAATACTTCATTTTTACTGTGAAATTACAAATGCAGTGAATATGCATTGCATGATTTATGAAAAATTGAGAGTTCATAATTCTCATATTTTCTACTATGAAAGATACTTTCCAGGAACTCTTTAGGAAGATGATTCATTAACAGGATAAGGATGCGAGCATAATTTATACCAATATTGCTCAAAGTATGTACATAGATCACCCATTTAAAAACTTCTAGTAACTTATTTAAAATGCATAAATACCTGTCCACTAGTGGTGCTGCTATATTTATAGAGTTATATCCTGGAAATATGCACTTTGACAAGAATCTTAACTAACTTTGACAGTGCACAAAAGCTTGATTACCAAACGGGCAGTAAATGAACCTTAGTGGGATATTTTTATAATGAAAAACGATGTATTGCCTAAGCCTCTACTCATAGGAGTTACATACCAACAATATCACCTTCGACATATTCATCACTTAGCTCACAATCTTAAATATTTTAGGCTTTTCTCTTCAATAATTGAAGAATAAATGATCTTATATTTTGTGATTGTTTCTTCACTGAAATTAACTTTTGACCCAGAGTGTCTTCATAGCACTTTTCACCTCTGCATTCCTGAGGGTGTAGATTAAAGGGTTGAGCATAGGAGTTATCATGGTATAAAACACAGCCACAGCTTTATCAATGGAGAAGGTGGTCACTGGGCGCAGATACACAAATATGCAGGGTACAAAGAATAAGACGACCACGGTGATGTGAGAGACACAGGTGGAGAGGGCTTTACGCCTTCCCTCCAAGCTTTGAGACTTCAGAGTGTATAGGATGACTGCATAAGAAACTATCAAGAGGAGAAAGTTCAATAGACAGATGAACCCACTATTGGCAGCAACAAAGAGTCCAAGGGTGTGGGTGTCCATGCAGACAAGTTTCAACAAAGGATTCAAGTCACACATAAAGTGGTCTATGACATTGGGGCCACAGAAAGGTAGCCAGACAGTGAAGAGGATCTGAACTGTGGCATGGACAAAGCCTCCAGCCCAGGCCACTGCCACCAGGAGGCTACACACCTGGTGGTTCATGATGATCCTGTAGTGCAGGGGTTTACAGATGGCCACGTAGCGGTCGTAGGCCATCACTGTGAGGAGAATAATTTCAGCAGCCCCGAAAAGATGCTCAGCAAAGACTTGAGCCATGCATCCATGAAAAGATATGGTTTTGTTCACAGAAAGAGAGTCAGCTAGCATTTTAGGAGTCATAGAGGAAGAACAGCAGCCATCGAGAAGGGATAAGTAAGACAGGAAGAAGTACATGGGGGATCTGAGGGCTCTGCTGGTGCTGATGGTAACCATGATGAGCAGGTTTCCTGCCAGGGTGGCCAAGTAGACAGTTAAAAAGACAACAAATGAGAATTTCTGAAGCTCCGTGTTTGGGGTCAAACCCAAAAGGATGAACTCTGTCACATTATTCATCTTCACCAAGAATTCAGTTCATGTCACAGGTAACTATACTGAAAACAAAAAGTCATACTCCTTCTCAATAAAAAGACTTTTACTTTGTGAATAAATAAGTCCACAGCTGTCTTATTTTTTTTCTAGTCTATTACATAGGAAAAATGAGCACAAAACCACATTAACTGTTTCTTCTTCTTGTCCAAATGACAGATAGGTGTATTCATTATGTTCTTTATATGTTCCTGATGGGTTTTCTATCTTCTATAGTTAAAAACAATGTGTAGTTTTTAAAATAAGAAAAGAAAAATACTATGCACCATGTTTCAAGGGCCAGTGTAAGATGTGGACAGAAACTAGCACACATGGGTTTTGCCAGAGTAGGTGGACATACCAGAAGAAAATGGTTAGACTAAATTTAAGTCCCACAGAAACTGAGGGACACACAGAGACCCTTCATGAGTTATTCTTTGTCCTACTTTGCCATCTAGAAGCTTTTCAGCTTTTTCAGAACTTCAAAGGGTGCGTCTGTGTCTGTGCATTCCCAGGCATTGTGGTAAATGTCCATTGCACCACGGTCTCCTGCTCCTCTGTCTGTGTTCAACACTTTGTAAAACATTTACTGAGAGAAGGAGAAGAAGAAAAGAGGCAAAGGGGAGTTAAAATGGAAGAGATAAAATAAGAGGAAGAAAATATAAAAACACTAAAGTCAAAGAAAGAGAAATACGCTGACAATCCAAAGTTTGGAATCCTGAATCCAAACATTACTGACAACACAATATTTACTTTACATCTCTGTGCTTCATGTTTTTATCTGTTAACACAGAGATAAATGTACTTGCGTTTAGTATTGCTATAAAGATTAAAAGCTCTTTCAGCCTAATGCTGTTGTTGGATGATTTACTGTTCTCATGCAAGTATCCCTAAATAAAACTAAAAATTGTCACTGAACATTTTCAAAAGGCAAAGGATCTGAAAATACAGCTGACCAAGTGAGAGGAACGAGAGACAAGGACAAATGTCAAAAATAAAGGTCATCAGAATAAAAAGAGAAATAAGGAAAAGTATCCTTAACATAGAAATTTAATTATTGCTCTTTTTGTTTTCTCATTTTCTAGGATTTAGTGTTCATTCATTTCATTAACTTATTTTCTAAAGCCACATGCAAAAAAAATAGAAGATGTAATCTTTCCAAATTGGACTCTTATGACTGAATGTGGAGATTTTCAGAAAATATTAAACCTAGATCACTATTTAGATAAATGCTTAGTAGATTCATCTTTGTATCTATGGTGCTGCCAATATTGGAAGTTATAAGGCATTTAAAGACAGTGCAAGAAAGGCTATGTAGAAATATAGAACATAAAAAAGAAAGGAGAAGAGAGAATAGAGGAAGGAGAATAAGAGAGGAAGGAGAAGAAAGAGAAATAGGAACAACGAAAGGAGGAAAGAGAATAAGGTATAAGAGGAGAAAGATGGACATAAAGTCATGTAGGAAGATACTTTTTTTTTAAAGATATGTTATGAAATTTCAAAGAAGTGTTCCACTTGAAATCCAAAATTTTGGGACTGGGGTTGTAGCTCAGAGGTAGAACACTTGCCTAGCAGGTGTGAGGCACTGGGTTGGATCCTCAGCAACACATATAAATAAATAAATAAATAAATAAGGTATTGTGTCCATCTAAAACTAAAAAAAAAAAATAAATAGATCTACAATTTTTTCAAACTCACTTGCTAATTGTGGTGTTTAGGTTAGCATCAGAAAAAAAATATTGGTGTATAAATGTCATAGTTTATTCTTGTACAATAGATGAAAACTAGTAAGAAAAAGGGGTTCATTTTTCTCACAACTCTATTTTGAGAGTTAGAACTACTAACTTTTCATCAGCTCGTTCTTTTCAGACCCCAAAACACTTAAAATAGGCTGTATTAGAATTTGCCTCATTGAGAAATGTGTGCAGAATAGTGTTCACATTAATTTGCTGTAAAAATAAATACATAGATAGATAGATGAATAAAACCAGCATTTCAGAAAAGAAAAACCTGAAGGAAAATAGAAAAGAAAATCTCTGTTCTCCTACTTACCAATGCTCCTCCCCACCCTGCACATCTGGAGCTTCTCAATCCAGCCTCAACTAATCCAGATAATAAACTATGCCAGACACCAGACTCACTGACTTTATGGTTACATGGAATCTGGATTTTGAAGGGAGTGGCATGGTTTCACCAGGTCTGGTCCAATCCCTTTTCTATGGGACTCACAGAAATAAGAGTTTTTATAATTTTTATATAGAACTTGATCTGACTGACAGCCTTGATTTTTGCCCTAAGAACAAGGTAGACATTTCCAAAGCTGGGAAAGCGAATCCAATGATCAAACATCAGGAACTAATTAAAAGTCCCCTGGATAAAAATCTCCTGAAACTGGTTCTTCTTTCTTTTTTCTTTTTTTTTTTTTTTTTACAAGTGTTTTTTAGAACGTTGTTGCCTGGTGCAGAGTCACGTATTCTTGTGTTTTGGACTCAGGTTTCCTTCTCCAAAAACCATTCTCTCCAGATTGCTTGGTAGAGGCAGTGCTTTTGAGACTAGTTCTGCCCAGAAATATTCACTTCCCTGACTTCTGAAGTCCTCCAATTCTCACAGTACAGGTACATGAGGTTTATTCAAGTGGGCAACTCCCCCGACACTATTTCCCCAGATAAGAGCAATTTTTAGGAACCTTTACCAAAAGGTCAATGACTTATCCCATCCTCCTACTGTCTCTTTGCTAGTGAGTGACTTTTTTTTTGTGAACAACCTTTTTGATAAAAGTTTGCATTCATCTGGGGGACTGGAATAACCATCAGGCTGCAGTCAAAACCGGAGTGATTTCTTTCTCTCTCTTTTTAACAAATGTTCTTTAAGCATTAATATGTATCAGCACAGTGTCATCCTGTAACAATGATGATAACTAACTATTCAATGTAATTTACCAAGCCCTTGACTAAACACATTGCATATGGTACCCTTTATGATAGGTACTATCATTCCTGTCACAGATGAGGAGACTAAGGCACTTTGAGTTTAATTATTTATCAGATATTAAAAGTGTATTAGGGGCAGAACTAATATTTAAAACAAAAAAGTCTGCCATCAAAGTCCAGATAGTACCTCTGGACTCATGATGCAAAAATTCAACTATTAAAAAACAAAATGTAGTTGGGCTGGAGATGTGTCATAGTGGCAGAGTGCTTGCCTAGAAAGCATGAGGTCCTAGGTTCAATCAAAAGCACTGCAAAAAAAAAGAAACCACTAATAAATAAATAAATACACAAAAATAAAAGAGTGGTAAGCTCTATAAGAAAAAACATGGTGCTATATGTCTATGCAACGGGCCAAGGCTTACAATGGGTAAAAGTGAGAGTGTTCAAGAAAGATCTTCCTAAGGAAACGATTATCAAGTTAAAGCCTAAAGATCTTCTCCAAGGTCTGGGTGAGAAAAGTAAGTGTGGTTCTTGGCAAGATGGATAAGTTTGAGATTGAGTTGGACAACATTACTTGGTGAACAGCGCAAAAAGTACCTGTGTGAACACTCCAGCATTTGTAGTCTACCCTGTTGCAAATTCAATCCAATAAGCTGCACTTTTCCAAAAGTATGTCCAAGTGCACTATAGGGTTTCACGGCCACTCTCAATTAACAATAAATTACTCAAACAGAAAGCAAAAATGCTCCAGGCAATTGAAAACCCCAGTTGTATCAAATTCACCAACATCCAACCAAAGATAACGCAATAGAAAGCACACAGACGTTGAAACACACTGAGCAGTTTCTCATAAGCTCAACCAGATATGGTGTTTTTCAACCAAGAAATAAGGAAATAAAACTAGGCTCAAAAGACAAATGCTGCATGGTTTCCCTTACATGGGAAAATTAAAAATGTTAAACTCATAGAAGCGTAGGATAGAAATATGGTGACTAGAGGCTCAGGGAGAGTTGGGGAGCTATTGGTGAAAGGATATAAAATTTCAGTTAGATCAAAGGAATAAGTTCAAGAGCTGTATTGCAGTACGTGGCAACTATAGTTAATAACATCATACGTGCTCTGGAAAATGCTAAGGAAAGAATGAAATGCAGCTAAGAAAGCCTATAGTAGTTACAGGACCACAGCAAATGGACTAATGCATGCATTATGAGAATTTAAGATGGAGAAGAGAAAAAAAGTTGGCAGAAATATTATTTAAATTATGTAATTTTGTAATTATTATATATTTCTCTTGAATTCAGTCTTCCATCATTATATAGTGATCATCTTTATCTCTAGGTAAGTTTTAACATAAAGTATATTTTGTGTCATGTAAGTATAGTCATCTTTGTTTTCTTTTTACTACAATTTGCATCAAATATCTTTGTGCATGCCATTGATTTCAGCCTGTGCATGTCCTGTAGACAGCATAGCAAGCTATCATTTTTAAAAGAACCTACTTAGCTACTCTCTGTCTTTTCATTGGGGAGTTCAATCCACCTACATTTGAAGTCATGTTGATCAGTAAGAACTCACTTTTGTCATTTGGTTACTTTTTTTCTTCTTCTATTTACTGGTCTTATTTTTTTTTTCTATTTATTTCCTTTTTTTCTCTATTTCTATTACAACAAGACATGGACCTAACATCAAACACCTAAATGCATAAAATAAATATTAACAGATCTACAGAGAGAAACTGGCAATAATATAGTAATATTAGGAGGCTTCAATTCAATACTTTCAGTAGTGGATACAAATTCCAGTCAAAGTAGTTAATTTGAACAATGCTGTAAACCAAATGGACTCAACAGACTTTCAAAACTTTTTACCAAATGACAGAAGACTATGGCTGTTTTCTTTTGTTTGTTTGTTTGTTTGTTTTTGTACTAGGGATTGAACCAGGTTCACTTTACCACTGAGATACATCTTCAGCACATCTCCTTCAATTAAAAAAAATCTAGACAGAGTACCACTAAGTTGCTGAGGCTGGCCAGGAACTGTCTCAGAAGACTCTGCTTTTTACTCAAATACACATGGAACATTCTTCATGTGATAGATGACATGCTATATCACAAAATAAACCTTTTTTTTGCCTTTTAAAAACAAACTTTATTTTAGAATAGTTTTTAATTACAGAAAAGCTGCAACAATGGTAAAGTTCATATATAACGCGTATCCTCTATTATTAATATTTTACATTAGTAGGATACATTTTTAATGATTAATGAACCAATATTGATATATTATTATTAACTAAACCTTAACAAATTTAAGAGCATCAAAATCATACCAAGGATCTTTCTTGACCTTTATTGGATGTAAAAGAAAACCATTAGCTAAAATCTGATGAAAGTTTGGTCCCTAGTACAACAGTGTTGGGTGGGAGGTAGTACTGATGGAAGATATTTGGATCATGAGGGCCCCACCCCATGAATGGAATAATGTTGACTGCAATAGGGTTAGGACTGTCAGTTTGACCTCTTGCTTTTCATCTGTGCAAAGGGAAGATACAGCAAGAAGGTCCTCATTGCATTTGGGCCCTTAATTTGAACTTCCCAGCCCCTAGAGCTATAAGAAATATATTTCTTATCTTTGTTTAAAAATGCATAAAAATTTTAAAATAAACTTCACCAAATTATTGAATAACTAAGGGATCCAAGAGGAGGTCAAAGGAGGATTTTAAAAGTCCCTGACTATCCCCCAACACACATACACACACACACACACACACACACACACACACACACACACACCACTCATGGGACACAGAAAAGAAGTACTAGAAGACAGTTTACAGTAGTAGACGTCTATACCAAGAAAAAAAAAATCTAACTTCACACCTCAAGGAATTAGGAAAGGAGAAATGAACTAAGCCTGAAATCAGTAGCAGGTTAGCAATAATAAAGATTAGAGCAGAAATTAAAAAAATAGAGATGGGAGAACAATAGAATGATCAAAAAACTAAGTGTTGGGTTTTTGCAAGATAATTAGCAAACCCTTAGACCAGTGGAAAAAAGAGGGAATACTCAAATAAATGGGATATGAAAAATAAAACATTATAATGAAGGCCTAAAAAATAAGAAGGACTCTCACAGATTACTATAAACAATTCTACATCAATAAATTTGATAACCTTGAATAAATGGCTAAATTCCTAGAAATGAACAACTTGACAAAACTCAATCAAGAGAAAAAGAAACTTTGACTGAGCTAATAATGAATAAGGAGATTTAACAAGTAATTTAAAGTCTCCCAACAAAAAAATAAGCCAAGACTCTATGTCTTCACATGCTCTAACAAACACGTAACAAGAACTAAAACCAATCCTTCTTAAATTCTTCAAATAAACAAGAACATTTCCAAATTCATTCTCTGAGTCCAACATCACCTGATACCCAAACCAGATAATAACACCACAAGAAAATAAAACTACAGGCCAATATTCCTGATGAACACAAATGTGAAATCCTCAAGAAATAATGACAAATGAAATTAAACAGTGCAGTAGAAGAATTGTGCACCTTGATCAAGTAGGATTTATTCCTGAGATGCAGGATAGTTCAACATACAAATATCAATCAATGTGATACACCACATTAACAACAACAAAATCATCTCAGTTGACACAGGAAAAGCACCTGATGAAATGCCAATCATGAGGGGAAAGTTCTCTCAACAATATATATAGGAAGGAATCTACCTCAAACAATAAAAGTCATATATGAAAAGCCTAGATCTAACATTAAGATCAACAAGGTCAAATTAACAATTTTCCCTCTAGATCTCCTATAATTCAAATATGCTCATTCTTGCTGATTCTATTCAACACAGCACAGGGCCTCTTAGTTAAAAAAAAAAAGAAGTAAAAGACACCTAAATATGAAAGAAATAACTAAAATTATCTCAGTTTGCAAAGGATATGACCACATACATTGAAATACCTATGGATTCACCACTGCCACCAACCATATCCCCCCCCCCCCCACACACACACAAGCTGTGAGAATTAAAATATCAATTCATTGGAGTTTGCAGGGTAAAAAGTAAAGGGAAAAAGTCACATTTTTATACACAAACAAGTAGTTTTTATAAAGGAAATGAAGAAAGTTTAATTCCCTGTACTATAAAGCCTACTTAATAATAATGTTAAAATATAAAATATTTATACACTAAAATTATAAAATATTGATGAAAAAGTTAAAAAAGGCAAGGACAAACAAAAATGTTACAAGTTTATAGATTGCAAGAATTATACTGTTAAAATGTTCATAATATCCAAGTCAATGCAATCCCACTAGAAATGCCAATGACATTCTGTATATTAATTTTTTAAAAAAAAATCACACTGAACCACAGAAAATATTGACTATCCAAGTAAATCTTTAGTAAGAAGAAATAACCATCAGATATTGTACATTTATATTTCAGGATATATTACAAGGTTACAGTATTCTAAACAGTATAGAACTGGCACATAAAGAGATATATAGATAACCCCTATATACAAAAGTCAAGTCAATGTGAGAGTAATTATCCCTGCTTGTTTACAAGTGCAATATGTACGGTATGTCTTTTCCCATCATTTCACCTTCCATCTGTGTATGCCTTTGCCTGTGACATGACTGTCTTGCAGACAGCATATTGTTTTGTAGTCTTCTTTAATCCAATTTTCCAACCTTTGTCTTTTGATTGAAGAGTTTAGACTGTTTATCTTCTATATTAGTATATACAGGAAGTGGATTTCAAGCCAAAATAAATCAAGGCAAAGAATTTCACTTCATACTACTTAAGAGAATCATACAATAAGATATAAGGATTATAAATATTTACTCCCCAAATAATGTTGCATTTACATATTTAAAACAAACTCTTCTAAATATTAAGAATCAAATAAACTAAATAATAATGGGTGATATTAATACATCTCTGTCAACACTATATAAATCATCCAGAAATGAGTAAATATTCTACACAACTAGAAAATACAATTACACTGGGGAAAAGATAAACTCTTCACAGATGGTTCTTGGAAAACTGAAAATCCATATGTAATAGAATGAAAGTTATCACTCACCTTGCACAAAAATCAACTCTAAGTGGATCAAATAACTAGGAATTAGACCAGAAAAACTGCATATACAAGAAGAAAATTTAGGTCCAACACTTCAACATATTGGCTCAGGAACTGATTTTTTTAATAAGACTCCACTTTTAAACACAAAATTAATAAATGAAATGGCATCAAACTAAAAAGCTTCTTCACAGCAAAGGAAACAATCAAGTCCATGAAGAGAGAGCCTACAGAATGGGAAAAATTCTTTGCCACTTACACCTCAGATAGAGCATGAATCTCCAGATTATATAAAGAACTCAAAAAAACTTAACACCAAAGCAATAACCCAATCATCAAAGGGGCAAAGGAACAGAACAGACCATTTTCAAATGAAGAAATATGAATGGTCAACAAATATATAAAAAATGTTAAACATCTATAGCAATTAGAGAAATGCAAATTAAAACTACACTGAGATTTCATTTCACTCCTATCAGAATGGCAACTATCAGGAATACAAGTAATAATAACAAATGTTGGTGAGATTGTGGGGGAAAGGGAACTCTCATACATTGTTGGTGGGACAACAGATTGGTGCAACCCCTCTGGAAAGCAGTATGGAGAATCCTCAAAAAACTAGGGATGGAATACCTATTCAACCCATATATCCCACTCCTTGGCATATGCCCAAAGGATTTAAAATCAATATACTACAGTGACACAGGCACATCAATATTTTTAGCAGCTCAATTCACAATAGCTAAACTATGGAGCCAACATAGACGCCCATCAATAGATAAATGGATAAAGAAATTGTGGTACATATACATGATGGAATATTACTCAGCAATAGAGAAAAATGACCTTATGACATTTGCTAGTAAATGGATGGATCTGGAGATTATCATGCTAAGTAAAATAAACCAAGCCCCCCAAACCAAAGGTCAAATGTTTTTTCTGATATGTGGAAGGTAAACTGTAATCAAGGAGGGGAGGGTAACAAGAGAAGTTCAGTAGATTAGACAAAGAGGAATGAAGAGAAGGGAGCAAGATAGGAATGGGAAAGACATTACAATAAATCTAACAATTTTTTCTATAAAACATGAAAATACCTAAGTGAATCCCACCACTGTGTCCACCTACAAGAATGAAGTCCTAATTAGAATAAGATATATTCCATGCTGGTATAATCCTATCAAAATGTATTCTACTATCATGTATAACCAAGGAGGACCAATAAAAATAAACAAATAATCAAGAAAATCAATAGTTTAGACTTAAAAACACATATAGAATATTTCATCCATCAAGGACTGAATTCACTTTCTCCTCAGAAACATGGAACATTTTCTAAAATAGACCATATTTTAGGTCACAAAGAAAAATCTTAGCAAATACAAAATAATCGAGATAATATATTCATTCTCTCAGATCATAATGGAATAAAATCAGAAATAAATGATAAAATAAAAATAGAAACCACTTTTACACCTGGAAATTAAATAGTACAGTAATACAACATACAAAATTTGGGGGATTGTGTGAAGACAGTTCTCAGTGGAAAGTTTATAAAATTCAGTTTATGCAAAAAAAAGAATAGGCATCAAAAAATCTAACATTACATCCCAAGACCCTAGAAAATGAAGTACAAACCAAAACCAATATCCGTACAAGACAGGAAATAGTTAAAATCAGAGCCAAAATAAATGAAATTGAGATAAAACAATACAAAAGATCAACAAAACAAAGAGTTGGTTTTTTTGAAAAGATAAACAAGATTGATAAACCCTTACCCAAACTAACCAAATGAAAAAGAGAGGATACTCAAATTAACTAAATTAGGGAAGAAAAAGAAATATCACCACAGACACTATTGAAATTCAGAGGATAATCAGAAAGTATTTTGAAAATTTATACTTCAAGAAGCTAGAAAATCTTAAAAGATATGAATCTCAACACATATAATATACCCAAATTGAACCAAGAAGATATAGAAAACTTAAACAGATAAATTTCAAGTAATGAAACTGAAGCAGTTCTCCAAAATCTTCCAAGAAAAAAAGCCTAGGATCAGGAAGATTCTTAGCCAAGTTCCACAAGACCTTTAAAGAAGAACTAATGCCAATACTCCTCAAATTATTCCTTGAAATAGAAAAGGAAGGAACACTGTCAAACTTATTCTATGAAGCCAGCATCACCCTAATATCAAAACTAGGCAAAGACAAAGAAAACTTCAGACCAATATACTTGATGAAGGGAGATGCAAAAATTCTTAATGAAATATAGGCAAACTGCATACAAAACCACATTAAAAAGATAGTGCACCATGATCCCTGGGTTTCATCCCAGGGAGGCAAGTTTGGTTCAACATACAGAAATCAGTAAATGTAATTCATTATATAAATAGAATTAAGGTCCAGAATCACAGAATTGTCTCGATAGATGCAGAAAAAAGCATTTGAAAAAGTACCACACCCATTCATGTTTCAAACACTAGAAAAACTAGAGCTAAACTTATCTTAACATTATGAAGCCTATCTATGACAAACACAAGGCCAACAACATACTATATGGAGAAAAACTGAAAGAATTTCCTCTAAAAACAGGAACAAGACAGGGATGCCCATTTTCACCACTCTTATTCAACATAGTCCTCGAGATCCTAGACAGAGCAATTAGATTTAGATAAGGAAATTAAAGGGATTCAAATTAGAAAGAAAGAGCTCAAAATTTCTGTTTGCTGAAGACATGATTCTATATTTAGGACACCCAAAAATCTCCACCAGACGACTCCTAGAGCTCATAAGTGAATTTAGCCAAGTAGCAATATACAAGATCAACACTCATAAATCAATCATATTCCTATACTGTAACAATTAAGCTGCTGAACAAGAGATTAGAGAAACTCTCCCATTCACAATAACCACAAAAAATTGAAAGAGTTAGGAATCAATCTAACAAAAACAAGTGAAGTACCTCTACAATAAAAACTATAGAATACTACAGGAAGAAATTGAAGAGGATATTAGAAGATGGAAAGTTCTCCCATGTTCTTGGATAGGCAGAATGAATACTGTCAAAATGGCTATACTACCAAAAGTGCTATAAGATTCAATGGAGTGCTCTTCAAAATGCCAATGCCATCCTTCAAAGAACTATAAAAAGCAATTCTGAAAATCATTTGGAAATACAAGGGATCCAGAATAGCCAAATCAATCCTCAGCAAGAAGATTAAAGCAGGAAGATCACATTACTGAACCTGAACCTGTCCTATGGAGTTATAGTAACAAAAACAGCGTAGTACTAGCACCAAAAGAGATGTGAAGACCAATGAATAGAAGTCAGAGACAAATCCACATAAATACAATTATCTGATATTAGACAAAAGTGCCAAAAACATATGTTGGAGAAACCAGCCCTTTTAACAAATGGTGCTGGGAATTCGTGTGTAGAAGAATGAAAGTTGACCCCTGTTCCGCACACTGCACAAAGTTCAACTCAAAGTGAATCAAAGACCTAGAAACTCTGTAACTGCTAGGAGCAAAGGTAGGTCCCAACACTCCAGTGTGTTGGCAAAGGTACCAATTTCCTTAACAAAAGTCCTGAAGTACAAGAAATAAAACAAAAAAATCAATGTGGTAACATCCAATGAAAATGCTTCTTCCAAGCAAAGTAAACAAGAATGAGAAGAGAGAGCAGAATGGGAAATCTTTGCTACCTGTGGCTGAGATAGGGCATTGATATCCAGAATATACAAAGAACTCAAACACTTTACAACAAAAAATAATAACCCAGTTAACAAATGGGCAAAATAACTACACAGACACATCTCAAAAGAAAAAATAAAAATGTTCAATAAAATATGTAAAAAATGTCCAACATTTCTAGCAATCAGGGAAATGCAAATCAAAATTATATTGAAATTTTATCTCACTCCATTCAGATGGCAATTATCAAGAATAAAAATAATAAATGATGAGGATATGGGGAAAAGGTATACTCATACATTTATGTAAATTAGTGTAACCACTCTTGCAAACAGTATGGAGATTCCTTAAAAATCTAGGAATGGAACCACCATTTGACTCAGCTATCCAACTCTTTGGTATATATCCAAAAGATTTAAAGTCAGCATACTACAGTGATACAGTCACATCAATGTTTATAGCAGCATAGTTCACATTAGCTAAGCTATGGATCTAACTTAGGTGCCTTTCAACAGATGAATGAATAAAGAAATTGTATATATAAACAATGAAGTATTACTCAGCCATAAAGAATGAGTTTATGACATTCACCAGTAAATGTATGGATCTGGAGACTATCATGCTAAGTGAAATAAAGTAGTCCCCAAAAGTCAAAGGTCAAATGTTTTCTCCGATTGGGAGACTGCCTCTCTTTTAATGTCTTTGGTGTCTTCTTATCATTCAATAGCAGTTTCTTAAAGAGATGCTTCCTGGCCCATTATTCATTCCACACATTATTAATGATAGACACAAAATCAACCTAATAGTCCATCAGTGAATGAATGAATAAAGAACAGGTGGTGTGTGTGTGTGTGTGTGTGTGTGTGTGTGTGTGTGTGTGTATGAGGGAGATAAGGGGAGAGAAGAGATCATATATATAATCTTTCCATCTTATAAAGAAGGCAGTCTTGCCAGTTGAGATGTGTATGGACCTGAAGGACGTGCCAAGTGAAAGCCAGCCAGAAAGATAAATGGATGTAAATTCTCACCAATATGTGCAATCTAAAAATGTCAATGCATAGAGGTAAAGTTGACTATTGTTGCCAAGGGCTAGGGGGTGGAGGAAATGGGGAGATGTTGGCAGCAAAATATGCAGTTTCACTCATGTAAGATGGAGAAATTCAAGATATCTAATGTACAGTGAAGCTATGAGGGTAAATCTAATGTCTCACTAACAAAAAATAAAATAATAACAGTGTTAACTATGTAAATTTTGCTTGTGGTAATTATTTTACAGTGCATATGTACCTAAAAACTTCAAGTCATACAATTTAAATATGCACAGATTTTATTGGTTAAATCTAACTCAACAGTCAGGGATGGTGGGGAAGAAAAACAGATTTTGGAATAAAATACTTTAAAATAACTGCCATTAATTTTCTGACTTCACTATTCTGACTTCCAAACAATCAGTGATAAATTTCCAGAAAAAAGTTTGATATTGATAAGAAAACAGAAGTTCCTTCTGTGACACAAGTCAACAGGGAGATCAGAACCAAAGTTCTCATGCTGGAATCATGCCACCTTTGTATCCACGTGGCATGCAGGCATCTTAACAACCCAACATCACACAGAGAAAAGAACTGACCTGCTTATATTCCAAGGGCAGGGGATACAATTCCCCATTCAAACACCCCTGCCCCCACAACATGCCCATGTCTCTTCAGAATATGTACTTCTAAGACAAAGCTTTTCCATCAAGACCTAATTAATTCCTGGGAGATAAAGTCGAAGATATAAGAAAAGCTCCTTGAATCTCTGTGGAAACCTTTATAAATGTCTATGCAGTGCAAGGTAAAAAAATAGATTTTGTTGTTAATATCCTCATGTCAAGATTCACCAGGAGTAGAGTGGCTCATCTAAGTGTATTTCCTCTACTCTTTATGCCTTTTGCCCTGTGAGACAGTTTTTCCCAGAATATCAATTTTCCATAATATTTCAAATAATACATTAAAATTCAAATGCCGGGTTTTCCATGAAAATGTTTTGAAGCTTTAGACTAGAAGAAAAGACTTAGGTGTATAGTGATACTCTGTTAATAGCTGTTGAGTTCATATCAATTTACATGAACAGTTTCTAAGTGTGATTTATCTTTCCAGTTGAAATTTATTTCAAGAGGAACTCAGATTCTACCTGATCACTCCCAAACACCATTAGAATCATTCAGATGGAGTAAGGTAAGTTTTTCAGTGGTACTGATGCTGATATAAAATTCTTACTTTTCATACATATTTCTTCAATAATTTTCAAACATGGTAATAGAGTCTTTTCTCCTCACCCCAATTCTTTTTTATTTGTTTTAATTAGTTATACATGATAGTAGAATGCATTTATGCACTTTGACATATCATACATAGATGGGATATAATTTCTCATTTTTCTGAGTATACATGTTGTAGAATCATATTGGTCATGCAGTCACATATTACATAAAGTAATAATGTCTTTCCTATGCCAAATTGGTAAAATCACTTACATCATTTAGCAGCTAAAAAATTTGAACCTTTTGTAATTAAGCAATTTGTAGGGTCCAGTTCTCTGAAATCAGGTATCATGCATTTGCTTTGAGACATCTCCTTAATAAATCAAGATGAATTATGAAAACAAAACAAAATTCAATACATTTTATATATGTGAGACACTTAAATATGAATACTATATAGCCTAAATCATCAGCTGTTTAGTCCAATCATGAAAATAAAGAGTTCTTCCTGGGATGAACTGCTGTAAATAGTTTCAGTCTCTGTGGCTTAGAGAGTAATATTGGAGATGATTCCTCCTGAATGTATTGAGAGTTTAAATATTACTCTGTATTATTGTTTTACTGTCAATTCTGCCTGTACCTTAGGTATATGCATGCTCATAACAGTAAATTCAAGTTCTGTATACGGCCACAGCACTGTGGTGGATATTTACCTATGTTCCTTCTATCGATTCTCATGACAACCTGTAAGGTGTACATCATTATTCTCAGTTTACAGGCAAGAAAATATAAATGTAAGGTTCCAAGAAATGCACCTGGATAAAATAAATTGCATGTAGCAGATCTAGGATTCTAATCTAGACTGTGGGTTCTAAAACCAATATACTTAAAGACTGCAATAATTGTGCAGTCTTTTTCAATATTTTCAAGAAACATTTGGAGACCTGAATTTGGGAATGGTGTTAGAGAAGGAATGAATAGAGCCAGGAGAGAGGACAAGTCAAAAGGCTCTTCATTGAATGCAGCACTCAGTGAATGCGTTTAGATGTTATTGTGTATATGAACATGTGTGTGTCTGCTAATAAAATTGTCCCATACAAATTTGCCTGTGAAGGCAAAATAAAATAGTTATAATTACATTGATCACATCAAAAGGAGATGACTAGCTCAATGTTATTAATTCTAACATTATAGGAGACAAGTTAAAAATTTGAAGTAAAAAAATAAATACATAAAAATAACTTCAGATCTAACCTTGACTTTGCCCTTTATAAGCTGCTGGACCTTGGGCAGAATCTTTAACTTGTGTGCTTCTATTTTCTAATGTGGGAAATATGTATAAAAGTGATTGTAGAGAGGATGGAACCAGCAAATGACTACAAAAACAGAACACACTCAGTGTTCACCACATTTACATAATAATATCATTGTTGTTATGTCCAATAACATTCGATCTTCGAGACTGTTGTCTCATTTGCAAAATGAGTAGAACAATACCAACCACAGGGGTTGTCACAGTTATTAAGTGGAATAATGTGTGAAGAAAACTCAATGCCATACCATGCATAGTCAATTTAAATGGGTATCTTATCAGCTCTTATAAAGTTAGATTTTAAAAACAAACATTATTAATATGTCCACTGTAGCCCTTACATCCTTTATTGCTGCATCAACTCTGCCCTCTTCTTATGTCCCCTACTCTAAATAGTCTGCTAATGAGCTCCTGTCTCGGGTATCTTCTCCCTTACTGAACCTCAGACCACCTCACCCAAGGCACACAAACATCTTTACTAGAGTAATATCCAGGATTTTCCTTTCTTCAGATTCTTCTTTCCATTTATGACATTGGCTATTTCCAAGGTCCCCCATTTCATAAAGATACAGAGAAAATTCTTGAGGTTGCATTCATGAAGATCATCATCTACTTCCCTTTTAAGGCTTAACTGCCACTAGTATATGATCTAACAATACAAGCTGGATTCTAAGTCATCTCAAATGATTAACTGTACACAGATGTCTCTTACCCTGGTGTTCACAAAAGTTCCTCAAACCTATGCTCTTAACAGAGTCTTCATCCAGGAGACAATTTAGGTAATCCTCAAGAATTCAGAATATATTTTTCTGTATCAAATAAAAACTTCACAAGAGTTCACAGCTCAACATAATTCAGACATTTATTATTTATTACAATGGAGAAATTTAATAAATGCATGATTATGTTAATAATTTTTTCAGGTAATATAATTAGTCATCATATGAAATAAATGGAGAAAAGGAACAATGTGACAGAATTTGTTCTACTGGGACTTACAGAGAACCCAAAGATGCAAAAAATCGTATTTGCTGTGTTTTTGCTCATCTACATTATCTCTGTGGTAGGAAATGTGCTCATTGTGGTCACCATTACTGCCAGCCCATTGTTGGGGTCCCCTATGTACTTTTTTTTGGCCTATCTCTCCTTTATTGATGCCTGCTATGCCTCTGTCAGTACCCCTAAATTGATAGTGGATGCACTCCAGGAAAAGAAGATTATCCTGTTCAATGGATGCATGACTCAAATCTTTGGGGAACATTTCTTTGGAGGCTCTGAGATAATTCTGCTTACAGTGATGGCTTATGACCGCTATGTGGCCATCTGCAAGCCCTTGCACTACACAACCATCATGAACCGACGTGTGTGTGGCCGTCTAATGGGAGTAGCATGGACAGGAGGCTTTCTCCATGCAACCATCCAGATCCTCTTCATCTTCCGACTACCCTTCTGTGGCCCTAATGTCATCGATCACTTTATGTGTGATCTGAACCCTTTGCTCAATCTTGTCTGCACTGACACCCACACTCTGGGGCTCTTTGTTGCTGCCAACAGTGGGTTCATCTGCCTGTTAAATTTCCTCCTCCTGCTGGTCTCCTACGTGGCTATCCTGCGCTCCCTGAGGACCCACAGCCTGGAGAGTAGGCGCAAAGCCCTGTCCACCTGTGTCTCCCACATCACCGTGGTCGTCCTGTTCTTTGTTCCCTGCATATTTGTGTACATGAGACCTGCAGCCACATTACCCACTGATAAAGCAGTTGCTGTATTCTACACCATGATAACTCCCATGTTAAATCCCTTAATCTATACCTTGAGAAACTCCCAGATGAAAAGTGCCATTAGAAAACTGTGTAGTAGGAGAGTTTTTTCAAGTGACAAATAAAATGTGTCTGGAACCCAACAGTGATTCAACTGAGTAAAATACCAAAAGGGATTTTTTTTATAATTTCAGATAAGCATACTTATTGGATAAAGAAAAAAAAATATCCAGGCAGTTGATTTACAGATTCTTAACTGAAGGGAGTAGAAATGGATACAAGAAAAAATGGGAAAACCTAACCCATTGCCATTCTCTTCATATTGGGGAAATTCTACAGTAGTGGTCCTTAGTATTATCAGCTTCATCCTTATATATGGGTTTATAAGCAATCACTCAATAAAAAGTATAAATGAAATAATATATATTAGTGCTGAGCTGTAATATCTGCAATGATCTGAAGCAATTGGTACTGCTATTATTCCTATGTTACTGGTAAGAAAACCAGCAGTAAGGGTGAGATACCAAAACTTCCAATATTGATATTGATATTGTTGAGCCAGGAGTAAAAAATATCACTGATTTCTTGGACCTTTCTTTTTCCTATATTCCCCACCAGGTAATGAAGATAAAAAGATCAGAAAATTATTACAGCTGTAATATTTTTTAAAAAATTATTCAGATGCACTTTTATTCTTAGTCCCAATTCAAGCATGAGCAACAACGTGAGAACATTTTTTGTTTTTAAAGCAGATCATCAGTCACTTAGATAAGAACTTCTCAAGTTTCATCACAAGGATGTTTAAAAATAGAAAGCATTTCAGGACTGGTTGCCCTATGAATAAAAGCAGAAGATTTACTTTCACACTTTTGCAAGGGTGAGAAAATTATTGTCTTCTGTGTTAGGATTTACCTAGAAATCTTTACTGACTTTACTATTTAAATAAACTCTAAAAAGAAACCACTGTTTCCAACAGTTGGAATTTATCAAAGAATGAACTGTATTGGAAATATAAAGTATAAAGCACACACACATTAGGCAAGAAAAATATAATAATTTTTTATTAGTAACTCCTTGTATTTGTGTAGTCAAATTAATGCTCACTTGTTTTCCGAAACTGTGGTATTTAACTGTGTCAGGGATATAAAAGCAATGGGCCCTTTCACCTCTGATGGGTAGTGATGAAGACTATACCATGATTCCACGCTTCCTTATTGGCTTCAGATCTATTTTGCATTGCAGCTGTAATCTGAAATTTGTGGCTGACCCATCATAAAAGATGATGACGACTCAAAGGAAAGAGCATCTGAGTGTCAGATTGGAGTCTCTACTCATGAACTACACAATCATATTCCGTAAACTCCTACAACAGATTCCATGAGATAGAACAAAGCCTGGAGCACAATACATGTTTCATAAATGGACCAAAGTATAAAGGATAAAAAATAAATTAACACGTGGAGAACAGGAAAAAATAGTGAAGAAGATGAAGGAATTCTTTCCAAAATAGATTGGATTTAGATCCTAATGAGAATTCTAATAGTCCATGCAGGGAAACCACATTTGTTTTTATTCTTGCTTAAACTGGAGGAGTGAGAAAGTTATTGAAGCAAATTTTCAGCATGAGAGCAAAGATTTTACCTTGATATTTCTCTGCACTCAACAAGATATTATTTCTCTTATGATTATGAGCTATCTATATTTTGTTGGCTAAACAGTTTATTTGGAGGCAACATTTTATTACTAAACACCATTAAAAAATATGGCTTTACCAGGGAAGTATACAGTGGAGGGAGGGATGGAAGGAGGATGGCTAATGGGTACCAGTGTGGAGTGAGAGAGGAGGAATAACTACTACTGTTCTACAGCACAGTAGGATAACTACAGCTTACAACAATTAATTCACTATTTCAGAATAGGGAGTAGAGAAGATTTGGATGTTTCTAACACAAAGAACTGATATAGGTCTGAGGTGATAGATATGTCAATTACCCTGATCTGATGTATGTATTGGAATGTCTCATTGCACCCCAGACATATATGTAATTACTATGTGTCAATTAAAAATAAAAATATTTTTCAGTTTTTAAGTGTTTTTGTTAGAGCATTATAATTATGCATAATATTTGGGTTTATTTTGATATAATCATTCAAGTATGGAGTAGAATTTTCTCCACTTTAGTCCTCAGTACTTTCTCTTTCCCTTTCTTCATTTTCTCCTTCCTATGCTCTTCTGGTCTTCTTTCTATTTATTAATGACTTTTTGATACTTTATAGACATACACAAATGTGAAATCCACTGTGGTATATGCCTATCAACACACAAAGCGATTTCAGATTAAATACATTCTATTTATTCCTCTGTCATTTATTAATCAACAAATATTGTGAGTGCCAAGTTTGTATCAGGCATCCAGATATTTGACAGAGGTTTGGTAATGAATAAAAAGAAACCCAGATCCTGCCTTCACAGAGCATCTTTGCTACAACATTTCCAGAATAGGACAGAAATCACAACCCAGCGATATAAATGGGATGATCGTGGGAAGCACATGGTGCTGGGAAAGCATGTTGAAGGGCACACAAAAAAATTCTTTTGGGAATCAGGAAAGGATTCCTAAAACAAACAAACAAACAAACAAACAAAAACACCAACAATGGGACCTAAAGGATCAGAGTCAGGAGAGTGCACAGGCAGGAGGCTGAGCTGAGGGTATTCCTAGAAGACTAGAAGTTCTCCATCTGCATGATCATATTTGAGCTGCACCATCAGTTTTTTTTTTCCTGCTTTGGGTTTGCACTGTAGCTCCATCTCTTCCTGCCAGCATGTCCGCTTGAACCATAGCACTGACTCTGTTTCAGGACTTGTTCTTGGGGTGAAAATGTACCGCTGGCTCTCCTAGGTCTCCAGCCAATTGTGGATCTTGGAACTTATCAGCCTCCATAATCACATGAGCCAATTTCTTAAAATAAATAAATAAGTGTGTGTGCCTCTACATATGTATCATATATATATAATACATATACAGAAATATATTCTTTATAATAATAAATACTTTCCCCATATTTATTATAGTAAATCATTATGTTATTTTATTTTATTACAATAAAATAATGTTTCATTTATTTGAGGCCATGTGTTTGTATTCTCCAAATAAATAGAACCAACAGGAGACAGCTAGGTAAGTAGAGAGAATAATAAATAGATAGATAATCTCCTATTGGTTTGTGAGCATCTCCTGTCAGTTCCATTTCTCTGGAAAATAATGACAAAGGTCCTAAAGATGTGATGGTCATTTCTATAGCCATTTTGAAAGCTAGAAAAGAAAGTTAAATTTTCAAGACTTTAGGAGTTGATTAGAAGTTCCCTGGTGAGAAGACTCCTGAATCCAATCCTAGCCTTCTTTCAAAGTATCCGGTCTCCGTGCAGTCACATATTCTGATCCCTAGAACTGAGCCTTCCTTCTCCCATCTCTCATATCTAGAACTGGGGAGAGGCATTGCCTTTGTGATTAGCTCTGCCCAGAAATCCTCACAATCTGTGCTTTTTCAACTCCTTTAAAACTTATGCTACAGAACCATGAGTCTGATTCAAGTGAGTGACTCATATTTACAATCTTTTCTTAGAAAAAAATCATTTAATTTTAGGAGCCATTCCCCTCAAAAATCAACCAAGTGATGTTTCACTTTTCCTTTCTCCTACTGTTCTTTTGACCAGTGAATGACATTTTTGACAAGGTTTAGAATTCATCTATAGAACAGGGAAAATTATCAGGCTGCAGTTAGAACCTTGAATGTTTTTTCTTTTTTCTTTCCAACAAGTGTTCATTAATATCTAAAATACACCAGGCCTGGTGTTATTAAATGAAAAAAAGAATTACAGTAACTTTTGAGTGTTATCCACCACTGTGGGAGGCCATCCTCGCACGTGATTTGAGTTACCGCAGTGGCTGGGTGAGAGGTGCTTAGACAGCTGTGTCAGAGCTTTCCCTACCCTTTCCCAGGCCTGAAGGCTTGTCCGTGCAGAGGCGTGTCTGGCCACTGCTCCCAAGACCCAATCCTCGCCCCTGACCTTGGGATGCTGCCCCCTTAACCTTCATTGGATGGGATTTTTCCCTTGATTTTTTTGTTCCCCAATAAAAGCTCACTCCGTGGCGTGCTCTCCCTCTCTCGCTAGTCTCTTCTGTGAACCTCGCCACTGCATTAGGTGGCTGGATGTTGGAGCTAGGAGAAGCTGACTCGGAGCTGGTATTAAAGGTAATGAGAGTCTGTCTCTTTAATTTAAAGCTCCCTAGCATTTACTCATGAATCGAACCTTCTTTCATGAAGCCAGCGCTGGTCGAGTGGCAGACACCACATCCCGCCTTAACTCTGTGAGAGGTCCTGCTATTAATTCTACTTTATAGCTGAAGAAATTGAAGCTCATTGAATTTAAGTAGCTTAATCAAGACCCAAAGTGAGGAGGATGGGCTGGGGTTGTGGCTCAGCAGTAGAGCACTTGCCTCACATGTGTGAGGCACTGGGTTTGAGTCTCAGCACTACATATAAATAAATGAATAACATAAAGGTCTATCAACAACTAAAAATAATATTTAAAAAAAGTGAGTAGATGACTGAACTAATATTGAAAGCCCCCCAAATCTGCCTCCTTTGTTCAGATGGTGTCTTTAATTTCATGATGCAAGAAACCAATCACTAAAAGAAGACCAGGTATTACTATAAAAAGGACACAGTACCATATGAATGTATAAGGAAGGTGTGGTCTAAGCTGGGGTAGGGGTTGAATGGTCAGGGAAGATGTGTGGTCCACATCCCAACTGTTTTCTTAAGGGAGGGTTATTTAAGCTGAAACCAAAAGTTATTAAGCCCTAGAGTAGATAAATAATTGAGAGCTTGGGAAGGCTAAAAAGTTTGGGAATGAAGCTGGACTATATTATTTGGTCAACAGTGAGAAGTTATATGTGGTAGCCCACCAGGTAGATATGCAGATCTAAGATTTTTTATGAGCTAAAGTTAGTCAATTTCACTTTCCTGAAGGCATCTTAAAATACATTATAAGCTCTAATTGTAACTCTCAATGAGCTGGAAGTTTACTAAATGTATTGAACAAGTGAGAAACTAGTTATAATTGACCTACATTTGAACAAATACAGTTTAGTACTTAACATCTACCTTTAATCTTAACTGTCATAAATGTTCTCTTACTTTGAAATAAGCTACTTAATCTTTCTGAGCCTCAGTTTTCTCATCTTCAGAATGGGACTAATAATATATTTCATTGCTTTGAAGGTTAAATAAACCTGAAACTGGAGTTTTGAGATGAGACTAAACATTTTTAAAGCAACCAAAAAAGGGAAAATATAGAATCAATTGCAACTAAATTTATAACACATCTAAATTTATAGAAAATTGTAAAAGCAATGGATAATGTGCCATTCTAGCCAAACCTAGTCAACATAGTACTAGAATTCCAACCAGAAAAATTAGAAAAGAGAAAGAAATAAAAGGCTTACAAATCAGAAATCAAAATCAGTCTGTTTGCAGAAAACATAAAACTTCCAAACTCCACCAAAACAATCCTGTTAGAACTAATAAACAAATTCAGTAAAGTTGCATGATACAAAATCAACATATCCCCAAACAAGTTTTATTTCTATATACTAACAATTACTATAAGATAAATTATAGAAACTATCCCAACTGGTTATAAAAGCATCAAAATAATAAAATATTTTAAAATAAATTTAACTAAGAAAGTGAAAATGAGCACTGTTATGGTTTGGATGTAAGCTGTCCCCGCAAAACTCACATGTGACACAATGCAAGAAGGTTCAGAGGAGAAACAATTGGGTTGTGAAAGTCTTAACCCATTCAGTGAATTAATCCATTGATAGGGATTAACTGAGTGGCAACTGAAGAAATGGGATGTGGTTGGAGGAGGTGGGAATTGGGGATGTGGCTTTGGAATATATATTTGGTGAGTAGAATTTCAATCTCTCTCTCTCTCTCTCTCTCTCTCTCTCTCTCTCTCTCTCTCTCTCTCTCTCTCTCTCTTTCTCTCCTTCCTGATCATCATGTGAGCTGCTTCCCTCTACCATTTTCTTCCACTGTTATGGAGCTGGCTACATATGGAGTGAGACATCTGGAACCATGAGCTCTCAAATAAACTTTTCCTCCTCCTCGATTGTTCTAGTGGGTCTTTTAGTCCCAGTAATGAAAAAGCTGACTAAAACAAGCACTAAAATCTATAAATGATAAAAAGTATTAAAACCAACAAAAATAAGTGTAAAAAAATAGCACATGCCCATAGACTAGAAAAAAAATAATACTATTAAAATATTTGCACCACCCCAAATTATCCACAGATCCAACATAATTTCTATCAAAATCTCAGTGGCATTTTTCACATAAATAGAATAAACAATCCTAAAACCCTCTTGGAACCATGAAAGACCACGAATGGCCAAAGTGATCTTGAAAAAGAAAATCAAACCAGGAAGCATAATACTAACTGATTTTAAACTACATTTTGAAGCTATAGTACTCAAAATAACATGCTACTGACATAAAAACAGACAAACCAATTTAAAAGAACAGAGAATGCACACACGAACCTGTGCACACATGGTCAACTAAACTTGGATAATAACACCAGGAGTACAAGTTAGGGAAAGGAAATTCTTCAATAAGTGGTGTTGGAAAAGCTGGATATCCACATGGAGAAAAAAAGAAATTGTATTCCCATTTTATACCATATACAAAAATAAGCTCAAAATGATTTAAAGATTTAAATGTGAACCTCCTAGAAGAATACATATGAGAGAAACTCTTTGACATTGGTCTTGATATTGTTTGTTTTTAGATAAGACACAGATAACAAAAAATCTAAAATAAGCAATTATGACTAATCAAAGTAGAAAGTTTCCATATAGCAAAGGAAACAACAAAATTAAAAGCCAAAATAAAGAATGGAAGAAATATTTACAAAGCGTGCATCTGAGAAGAAGTTATATACAAAACATCTAAGGAACTCACACAACCATATAGCAAATAAATAAATAAATAAATAATTTGACTTAAAATGGGAGAAGACCCTGAGTAGACATTTCTCAAATAAAGTCATACAAATGACAATGAGATGTATTAGTGAACATCACTAATTATCACAGAATTTCAAGTCAAAACCACATTGAGATATTACTTTATACATGTTAGATTGGCCATTATCAAAAGGTTTAGGGATAACAAGTCTTGGAAAGGGTATGCAGAAAAGAGAGTTCCTCTACCTTTTTGGTGGCAATTTAAATTAGAAAAAAACTGTAATGGGAAGCATTACTGTGGTTCCTCAGAAAATTAAGAAGAGAACTTGCATAAGACCCCACAATATCAGGTCCAGGTATGTGAGAAGGAAATTAAATCAGAATCTCAATGAGAGATATCTACACCTCTATTTTTTATTCACAATAGCCCAAACATGGAAAAACCTGTTTCCTTTGGTGGATGAATATACATGATTCCTCCATTTGTAACCACACAGAAGAACCTGGAAGACATTTGTGTTAAATAAAATGTGCTAGAATCAGAAAAACAAATACTGTATCTCACTTACTTTGGGAATTTAAAATAGTCAAACTCAGAGAGGAGAATCATGGTTGCCAAGGGATGGGGCGAAGGAACAGGAGCATGTTGATCTAAGAATACAATCTTTCTAGGGTGTTAGAAGGAACTGCATGGGTCACTTGGGAGATCGAGAATGTCACTTTGTGTTTGTGATCATTATAGGAAATGGGAATATGCTAGAACGTGACTCCCTGGGAGGGATTAGAAGTAAAATTATTTATTTTTTAAAAGAAACAGTACAATCTAAAAATATTCCATTATTTTTTTTAAAAAAAGAGTATAATCTTTCAGTTTTAAGGTCAAAAATTTCTGGGGATGTAATGTACATCATCAGTGGTGATAGGCGTTAATTTGTAATCGTTATACAATGTGTGCATATATCAAATCAAATCATCACATTGTACACCTTGAATATACAGTCTGTCAATTAAGTATTTTAAAATGGTAAATAAATGAACAAAAGGACTGCCGTAAATTATATGCCCTCACTTTCTCTGGCTCTCAAGCAAGCGTTAGTGGTTTTTTAGAAAAGTTGCAATATCGATTTCAAAAAAAGAAACAGAAGCCCTTTCTGATGAGTGAATTAACAGGAAAAGTATAGCAAAGGTCCACCCACTTGATTTACTACACCTTGCTCTTCATATGGCACCAGATTTTCTACCAACACAGGTTCAGTTAGAGAAAGGTTTAGGTTACAACTGCAGGGAATATAATTCCCCATTCAAGAATAGGATTTTTTTCCAAACATCTCTCTCCAGAATACCAATTTTGAAGAAAATCTTTTCATCAAAGGGGATAATTAATTCCTGGGAGAGAAGGCAGCAGAAACAGAACAAGCTCCCTCAACCTTTATGGAAACCTCTTTAAATATCTATGTGGCACAAGGTGAAATGTTTTGTTATTCAAACATCCATAGCAAAATTAAGCCATGGGAACAGTGATCCATTTCCATCTGATTCCTCCATACCGTGTTCTTCTTGCTCTGCAGGACAGGAGCCATATATAGGAACCATTCTTCATGTGTTTCAAGTAAGTCCATTTTAATTGAAATCCCAGATTTTCTGTGAAGAAGTTTTTCAGTACTAAACTAGATGGGAATATTTACACTCTTAAGAATGTTTTCATTTTTTTTTTCAGGCAACTTTACTTTGGTAATTGATATGTAAGAAAAGGAACATGTTTAATACAATTTCTTAACAGTAATTAATTTAATATTGAAATTTCTTGGTTTTTTCCTTCTTTTGGTGTGTTGGAATTAAACTCAGGGTCTTGTGCATGGTAGGTGAGCACTCTACCAACTGAAACTACATCCCTAGACCCAATTTTGATGTGTTTGAACAAGCTCTTTCTGAAGAAGTATAGCTTTAATATTGAAACTTTTTAATTCCAAGATGAGGTCAATTTGAGACGAGATTGTTTCTGAATGCCCTGAAACATCATTAGGATCTTTTAATATGACTAAGGTCAGGTTTTCAGTGGTGCTGATGCTGATTAAAGATGGTTACTTTCTATGTACAGTAATAATTATAGTTCAACACTTCAAATATAATCATAGCATCTTTTGTCCTCACCCCAATTCTTCAAAGTATAGTTGGTAAATATCATTAACCTAGTTTGCAGCTGAAAAATTTGAGGCTTACAGAGATTATGCAATTTGTAGGACAAATTCTCTCTTGACATGAGACACCATGCTTTTTCTGAAACACATGTTTAATAATCAAGACAAATAATAAGTGTTAACTTCTGTTTTTCTAATTTTTATTGATGTATTATCATCATACATAATACGTTATATACATATATGAACATGCATATAACATGATTTGATCAATTTCATTCCCTATTAACTCCCCCTTCCCTTTGCCTCTCACTCCAACCCCCTTCCTCAATTCTGCTAGTCTCCCTTCTGTTTTCATGAGGTCCTGTTTGTCATATTTTTCTCTCCAATTTCCATGTTCGAAAGAGAACACAGGAAACCTGACAGAGTCTGGCTTATTTCATTTATCATGATGTTCTCCATTCCATGCATTTTCCTGCAAATGATATAATTTTATTCTTCATTAGGCTGCATAAAACTCCACTGTGTACATTTACTTCCTTTTCTTTATCCATTCATCTTTTGACAGACACTTAGGCTGGTTCTACAACTTGTCCATAGTCAATTGCACCGCTATAAACATTAATATTATGTATTTCTATTATATACTGACTTTAATTCTTTTAGATAAGTACCAAGAAGTAGTAAAGCTGGGTCATATAATGGCTGCCTTTTTAGTCTTTTGAGGAACCTCCATACTGTTTTACACAGTGGTTGTATAAATTTATGATCCTACCAACACTGTATTAGTGTTTCTTTCCCCCCTACACCTTTACCATCGTTGTTACTTGTAGGCTTCACCATTCTAACTAGAGTGAGATGAAATCTCAATGTAGCTTTGATTTCCATTTCCATGATTGCTAAAGGTATTAAATGTTTTTTTCCAAATATTTGTTATCCACTTGCACTTCTCATTTGTCTATACAAATTTAAACAACAACCCAGTTTTGGGAAGACGAGTAAATTTAAAATGAATTAAAAATTTTAGCAATTGGTTATTCGTGACAATGGAGAAATAGATTTTGGCAAATATATGTTGAAATGACAATATAGCAGAGTTGTAGGATGAAAAACAAAAGTATTATATTTAAACAAGTTTTGACTGTGTAAGAGGTGCTAGCCAGGGGAAATTTAAGATTACAGCCAATAAAGTAATGCATTTCTTTGGAAGACTATGTATCAAAAATTGTAGAGATAATACAACATGCAGTACTAACTCTTTAGGTATAACTTCTTAGGAATTCACACTTATGGATATTAGCTCTTCAGGAGAAAAGATTTATTTCCCTCCCAGTAGGATCTGGTACATGGAAGTTCCTCACAAAATATTTGTTGAACCAATATAAATGAATTCTAGTAAATTCAGTAATTAAGCAAAAAGAAGACTAGTCATAGGATTTAAAAATTTAAATATACTTCATACACACAAGACATAAATATGAATATTAAATGGCATCGAGTAGCTGATTAGTCCAAGTGCAAACATGGAGAACTCTTCCTCCTGTGGATGACATCAGTGTCTGTGGTTTCTGTGAGATCAATATTGGAATGTTTCTCCCGGAACTTATTCCATGGTTGAATATTTCTGTTTATTGCTCTACCATCAATTCTTCTTATCTCCTAGGCATAAACCTATTCATATAAATGAAATTCCTATGTGCATCTGCAGCTCTGTGGTGAGTGTTCATATATATGCTCCTTTGATCAATTTTCATAACAAACCATAATGTGATACTATCATTCTCACTTTATAAATGAGGAAACAAGGATGCAAGGTGCCAGGAAATAAACCACAGGTAAAAGAAGTGGAGTGGAAAACACTGTGATTCTAACCCAATGTGCTTCTGATTCTAAATCTGATGTACTCAACTACCATTGTCACTTTAAACGTTTTGCCAGAGTCAGGTTCCCATGCTTTGGAGGAGTGTGAAGAAGAAAGAGCTGAGACTGAGGGAGAGACCAAGATAAAGGAGACTTTAATGCATGTGAAACTACACTTTTCCTAATATCTGGGATATCAAAGATGTCATTACCTATGTAGGTATCAGTGTGACTGTTAATGAAATTGCTTCATAAAAATATTTCACTGATGTAGTGGTAAAGTAATTATAAATATAATGGTTGTATAAAATGGAGATTACGAATTCAAAATCACTTATTATCACACAATGGTATATGATCTAGGTTAAGAATATGGAGGAAAAAAATTTAAGAATTATCTAATCTAAGCTCCACTAAGACTTTTGTGAACTGCTTGATTTTAGATGTGTTATTAAATTTCTCTGTTTCTATTTTCTAATATGTCAAGTTAAGCATAAAATGATAGTAGTAGTTAATTGAATTTGTATTAAACATTAAATCAGCAAATGTCAGCAAAAACATTTAAAATACTCTACCTTTTAATAAATTTAGTTCATATTATCATTATAACTATTAATGGTATAAGATTAATATGTTATTATTATAATTATCATTGTGTTAATGCCATGATCAATGTTTATTTTCATCTCAAGAAAAAACTATTGGTATTCAGTAGAATCCAAGCATTTATTATTTATCAGAATGATGAAGTGCAGTAAATTTTAAGATTGCTTTGATAACTTTTTTTCAGAAAATGTAATTAATTTTCACATGAAGTACATGGAGAATAGGAGCAACGTGACAGAGTTTATTCTAATAGGACTTACAGAGAACCCAAAGATGCAGAAAATTATATTTGCTGTATTTTTGCTCATCTACATCATCTCTGTGATAGGAAATGTGCTCATTGTGGTCACCATTACTGCAAGCCCATTGTTGGGGTCTCCTATGTACTTTTTCTTGGCCTATCTCTCCTTTATTGATGCCTGCTATTCTTCTGTCAATACCCCTAAACTGATCATAGATTCACTCCATGAAAAGAAGACCATCCTATTCAATGGATGTATGACTCAAATCTTTGGGGAACATTTCTTTGGAGGTGCAGAAGGCATCCTGCTTACTGTGATGGCCTATGACCGCTATGTGGCCATCTGCAAGCCTTTGCACTATACAACCATCATGAATAGAAGGGTATGTGGCCTGCTAGTAGGAATAGTGTGGGTGGGAGGCTTTCTCCATGCAACTATCCAGATCCTCTTCATCTTCCGACTACCCTTCTGTGGCCCTAATGTCATCGATCACTTTATGTGTGATCTGAACCCTTTGCTCAATCTGGCCTGCACTGATACCCGCACTCTGGGGCTCTTTGTTGCTGCCAACAGTGGATTCATCTGCCTGTTAAACTTCCTCCTGCTGCTAATCTCCTATGTGGTCATCCTGCGCTCCCTGAGGACCCACAGCCTGGAGGGTAGGCGCAAGGCCTTGTCCACCTGTGTCTCCCACATCACAGTGGTTGTCCTGTTCTTTGTTCCCTGCATATTTGTGTACATGAGACCTGCAGCTAATTTACCCATTGATAAAGCAGTTGCTGTATTCTATACAATCATAACTCCATTGTTAAATCCTTTAATCTACACCTTGAGAAATGCACAGATGAAAATTGCCATCATAAAATTATGTGGGTGGAAAGATATTGCTGGTGACAAATAGATGTTCCTGGTGCTCAATACTGATTCAGCCGAGGCAAGAATCAAAAGGACGTTACAGATGCAAGAAATATTTACAGGATAAAGCAAAACATTGCCTAATTTAACTCATAGCTAAGTATTGAGGGGACAGAAATGGGTCCAAGAAAAGAGAGAATGTCTATCCTAGGACTATTCTGCACACTTCTACCAAATTTTGATTTAGTTTTACTAGTCGTGCAGTGTATGGATTCATAGGCTTTTATCCTCATTAAAAAGGAAATGGCAGGGCTGGGGTTGAAGCTCAGTGACAGAGCACTTGCTTATCAAGCATGA
Organism: Spermophilus citellus; assembly: GCF_964194105.1. Taxonomy (NCBI): domain Eukaryota; kingdom Metazoa; phylum Chordata; class Mammalia; order Rodentia; family Sciuridae; genus Spermophilus; species Spermophilus citellus. The sequence continues at coordinate 239,117,625 of NC_138183.1, forward strand.
GACATTGGGTTCAATCCTCAGCACCACATAAAAATAAATAAATAAAATAAAGGTATTGGGTCCATCTACAAATAAAAAACCTTTTTAAAAAAGGAAATGGCAAATGTATTGGTATTGAGCAGTGATATACAACACTCCAAAAATGTGAGCCATTTTAGGTGAAGAATTATTCCTATTTATAGGTGAGGAATCTGAAAGCAAAGGGAAGTTAACAAAATAGACATGTTAATGAACCAGCAACCAAAATGTGACCGGTTTTCGAGACCACACTCTGAACTCTGATATGACAGAATTGATGATAAAAAGTCAAATAATTCAACTCTTTACCATCAGGAAGGAGACTGAAGTGGACATATAGTATGTATTATCTCATTTTCTATTTTTAGGGCTCTTATAATTTTTCATATATACCTTTTAATGTATTATAATGAATGCCTACCTGTTACCGAAGCATTATGATATCTACTATAAAGCCCTGCTATCCATGGCTCTTGATCCAATAGTGAGTAGATAATGTAAATTTCATCATTTTTCTAAATGTCCGTGTAAACTTCAGAATCATTCTGTGTTAACAGTGTCACGTTATGCTGTGCTAACAACTCATCAGAAAGAGCAATCACTCAAATAAAAGGACATCTCCATGTCAGGCAGAAATTTCCATTTATTAATTATAAAATTATGCTCCCAAAAGTTTTTGCCTGCTAGAGCAATTGTTGCCACAAGGTAGCACAATGTCTGGTGCAAGATAAATGATGACTGAATGAATAAAAATGTTAAAGAAGATAATTAAACTCAACAAAATTTAGATCAAAAAAAGAAATAGTATTGGAGACTGGAGAATCCTTTCCTGCCCTTATATGATTTGAACTCCAAGGAGAATTCTAGCTAGACACCTTGGGGGAACTATGATTTGTTTTTATTCTTCCTTAAATGAATAATTGAAAGACATCCTCAGCATATGCGCAAATAGTTTACTTGAAATATTCTCTGTTTTCAACAAGGTGGCATTCTCCTGATTGTGAGTTTATTTTTTTTAATGTTTTTTAGTTGTTGATGTACCTGTATTTTTTATTTATTTATATTTGGTGCTGAGGATTAAAACCAGTGTCTTACACATGCTAGGCAAGTGCTCTGCCACTGAGCCACAACCTCAGCCCTGTGAGCTGTTTTTTTTTTTTTTTAAATCAATTTACTTTGGGTCTTTTTTATTATTAAAAGTTATTTGTAAAAATATGTGGCTTCATCTGTACACAAAGAACTTTCAGAATAAATGCATACCTCATATTGTCTATCCCTCATTCATTGATCAACAAATATTTTTTTTAGACAAAGAAGATATCAGGCACACTGACTTTTGCAAGTTTTTGTTGAAAAAAAAAATTCCTCATAGTCCCATGAGGGTCCCCTTGCATTTGCCAAGTTGCTTATCAATTTTAGCTTTCAATAATCTATCTTTATCCTTAACTTTTGACAATTTTATTATAATGTGTCTTGGTATAGGATTTATTCTATAAAGTGCCTATTGGATTTCCTGATCTTTACTTCTATTTCCTTCCCATGACTTGGGAAGTTTTCTGTTCAAAAACTACAGGTATAGAAGGAATGGATCTCAACACAATAAAGGTGATTCATGATAACCCCACAGCTACAATCATACTCAACCCTGAAGAGTAGAAAGCTTTTCCTCTAAAATCAGAAATAAGACAAGTTTGCTCACTCTTGTCTTATTTATTCAACAGAGTAATGGAGATTGTAGCTACAGCAATTAGGGAGGAGAAAAAAATAAAATGCATTCAAACATCACAGGAATAAATGAAATTGTCTTTTGTTGGTGAAGTGATTTTATAAAGAAAACCCTAATGATTCCACTGAAAATCTGATAAAATTGATAAACTTGGTAAAGTTTTGGGTTTCAGTACAAATTCAGTAACATTGTGGTATAAAATCAACATATAAAAATTGTGACATTTCTGTACATTAATAATAAACTATCCCAAAATGAAATTAAGAAAATGATCCCATTTATAATAACAAAAAATAGTTAGAAGTAAATTTGCTCAGGAAAGCAAAAGAAAGAAATATTTGTATATCAAAAACTATAAAACATTAATAGAAAAATTTAAAAAGACAAAAATAAATGGAATGATTTGTCAGAATGAATATTGTTATACGTCTCTACTAGGCAAAATACATAGGCAATCTAGAAATTCAACACTATTCCTTTCAAAATTCCAGTATCTTTTTTCACATAATTATAAAAACAATCCTAAAATTTGTATGGAAACATAAAAGATCACAAGTAGCCAAATAAATCTTGAGGGAAAAGAACAAAGATAAAGGTATCATATTCTCAAATTTCAAGATGCATCATGAAGTTATAGTAATCACAACAGCATAAAAACAGACACAAAGAAATGGAATAGGATTCAAAAAATAGGATTCAAAGCCCAAAGTAAACCCAAGAATATATGGTCAATTGATTTTTGACAAAGGTGCCAAGAACACAATGGGGAAAGGTCAGTCTCCTCAATAAATGCTACTGGTAAAACTGGACATCCACAGGCAGAAAGAATGAAGTGGATTTTTGTTTCACACCATATGCAAAAATCAATTCAAAATAGATAAAAGTTTTAATTTTAAGACTGAAAACTATAAACCTACTAGAAAACATAGAGGGAAATACTCCTTGGCATTGGTCTGGGCAGTAACTTCTTAGATCTGTCTCCACAACCACAGGCAACAAAAACAAAACTAGACAAATGAACTGAATCAAACTATAAAGCTTATGCACAGGAAAGGATTCAATTAACCAAATGAAAAAACTACCTATAGAATGGAGGAAAATATTTGCAAACACCCATGTAATATCCAAAACATATAAGAAACTCAAACAACTCAATAGCTAAAAACAATCCCAATTTAAAATGGACGCAAGACCTGAATAAAAATTTTTTCAATACAATGGGTACAAGTAGTTAATGGGCATATGGAAAAATGCTCAAAATCACTAATTATTAGTGAAATGCAAATTATAGCCACAATGAGATATCACCTCAACCTGTTAGAATGACTGTTATCAAAAAGACCAAGAATAATCTGTTTCTGCAAGGATATGGCATCAAAAGAACCCTTGAACACTGTTGGAGAGTATGCAAATTAGCACAGTCATTATGGAAAACAGTGTGGATTCTTCAAGAAATCAAAAGTACAAGTACCATCTGATCCAGCAATTCTACTCCAAAGGATATGAAAGCAATATTTAAATGTGATATCTGCTCCTGTGCTTTTCTTTTTATTTTTTGGCAACACTATTCACAATAGTCAAAATATGGAATCAACTTAAGAATCCATTGATGGATGATGAATGGATAAAGAAAATGTATGTGTGTGTGTGTGAGAGAGAGAGAGAGAGAGAGAGAGAGAGAGAGAGAGAGAGAGAGAGAAATACTATTTAGTCTTTAAAAAAGAAGGAAACTGTCATTTCCAACAACATAGATGAATCTGGATGACATTATCCTAAGGGGAGTAAGCCAGGAACTGTAAAACACATACTACATGCTCTCACTTATCTACAGGAAATAAAAAATATGTTGAACCCATAGGACAGCAAGGTCATTCTCAGGAGTTGAGGGATGAAGGTAACAGGAAGATGTTTGTCCAAAGGTACAAAGTTTCAGTTAGACAAGAGGAATAATTTCTGGGGCTTCACTGTATGGTGACTCTAATATTAGTGCAATGTGCTTGAAATCTGCTAGGAGAATAGATCTCAAAGCTTCTTGCCAAAGACGGTAACAATGTGAGTTGACATGGTAGTCATTTCACAATGTATGTGTATATCAAAGAATGACATTATATATCTTAAATGTACAATTTTTATTTGTCCCTTTTACCTCAATAAAACTAAAGACAACAAGATAATTTGTATGGTATAAGTATTTTATAATATGTGCTTATTATTATAAAGTTACTGATTCTGTGACTATTATCTTCATAATTCCAAACTGTGAAAATCATAGTTGAACATATCTATGACAGTTCCTGGCAGTAGCCAACACTAAGACAAAGTACATAAACTTGTTGGAATAAACTGGAGGTGGAAACCTGGTGATTTGAGAAGTATGGGTATCAGGATACAAAGGGGTATGGACAGTGAAATATCCCTGATTACAGGGCATTTTTTTCCCATGAGAATTAAAATTATCCTGTAATACTATATGGAAAAGAGGTTTAAAAACATGAATAATGAAGTGCAATGTGTATGTGGATCATCATTTATTAAGGCTATTTACCTAATGAAAATATCTGGGACCACTGGTATATACTCAATGAAGAACTCATGTAAAGTTCATAAAAAGTTTTGATAGGGCTGGGGATGTGGCTCAAGCAGTAACGCACTCGCCTGGCATGCGTGGGGTCCTGGGTTCAATCCTCAGCACCACATAAAATAAAATAAAGGTGTTGTGTCCACCAAAAACTTAAAAATAAATATTAAAAATCCTCTCTCTCTCTCTCTCTCTCTCTCTCTCTCTCTCTCCTCTTTCTCTCTTTAAAAAAAAAGTTTTGATAGACATTACCAGGTTCATTGACCTCCTTTTGGTCTAAACTGTTTGGGTATCTGTGTCGACCTCCTCACAACTTTAGAATGACTTGGAAGATACTTTAGAGCTGTACTGCAGCAATTACTTCAGGCTCCATTTTTTTTACACATTCCTCAAAAATTTCTTGGGTATGTTGATGTTGGATATCTTTCTTGTTGACTTACATATGATCTTCACCTTCCTATCAGTTTGAAGACTCATTCATCTTTGGATATCAATTCTAGTTTTGTCCTGGTTGCTACTTCATATTTTTCATAGCTCTGATTTCCACAGTTCTTATTCCACTGCCAAAGTCTAATACCTAGAGATTCGTCAACATTTTTTATAAAGAAGCAAAGACTAGATCATTCATACTTGGACAAGTGCTACACTTACTGAACCTGAAATCCAGTTAAAAGTTTAAATAATAGTAATTCAATCTGTTCTACGAAACTACCTCACATAATTGTTCATCTTCTTTCTATATACCTTCAATGGAAGGATTAATAAAATAACAGTGTACACTAGTAATAAAATTAGATGAAATTACCACAAATTAGGTTATACAGAATCTTTCAATGAATGAGGCTTCTTTGGTTCATGCATAGCTACCTTATCCCAGGTAATAAATGCGATTTTTACTTAAAGCTATATAAAATGAGTAGAAAGTATGTAGGATAAAAATTTACATCTGTTTGTATATTATTTCTTCCACTAACATGAAATGTGGTCAAGTCTTGCCATGTTGAACTTTAATATCCTAGAAAACATGTTATAAGAATCAAAGATAAATTTAGCGCCTCTCAGGTCCAAATACATCCTTCATTGCCTGCCCCATATTAAGGTAAAATGGCTCTGTAAGCACTTCATTCCCTGATCTGCTGTGGTGTTAGTATTTGTATGTATAGTACCATGAAGCAGGCATCTCTTCCTAATTTAAATATGTTTCTGTTTTCATCTTGTACTGACTATGTGGCCTCCAACAGTGTGTCCATGTTTGTGTGTCAGGGGAGCTATCCAACGGCTCTCATTTCCCCTGGGTTTCCCTGACATCTTCATGGACAATTTCCCATTGTGTTTTAGTGGCATCTCTGCAGGCAGATTCCAGTGATTCTCATAGGCACCAACCAATCACTCTCCCAACTCAGCCTATGCTCACTGTAGTAGGATGTTTTCTTCCAGTCTTGGTCCAGCTGCACCCAACCTGCTTGCCAATCCAGACCACAGTTCCTTGTCTACCAGCCCCAGCTTCCCCATCACCCCAGTAGGAGGCTCACAAATTACCAATACCAGACAAGTTTCTTGTGTACTAGTTTCTATCCAGATACTGTGAACTAGTTCTGGCACCAATAAACACAGTGGACTTCTCTGCCATTCATTGGATAACGGATATACCATTCCAAACTATCGAAGCACAGCCTTCCTTTGAGGGTTGGGGAGGAACCAACCCTCAAAATTTGATTACATCCTAGACCTTCATCTTTCAGCCTTAAGGTGTTCTTATTCCTTTATCATTAATCCTATGATATAATTAATAAATTTATGTAAACTTTCCCTTTTCACATCAGAAAGCTGTGTGATCTGTCTCCTGATTGGACCCCAGCTGATACAATATAGAAGACAATGCCAGATTTTTAGAAATTAAATAAATAGCATCTCTTTTTACTATACACTCAATGTTTAATGAACAACAAAATACACAAAAATGAAGCTATGTGGAGGCCAGAGTCCAAAGTAAAAGAATATCATAATACATGTATCTTCCATTATCAGTAGAAACCAACATCTCAATGTTGATAAGCTAGTTTTAATATCAGTCCAAATATTCTAGATCCATAGTTTAGCTTCTAGAGGCATTTCAGGTTTTCAGTTCATTTATGAATATTTGTTGATTCAGGAAAAACTTATGCTGGCAAAAGTATGGGATGGGGAACAATAAGTCTGGATTACAACCCAGGCTTTAAACTTATGCTTGAGTAACCATCTACAAGTTTGATCAAACTCCTTGTTAGAGCTAAAATCTTTATCTGAGGATCCAGGAACTCGGATTCAGTTCCATCTGATACCTCTGTATGTAATGTTCAGCGATTCTGTTTAATTGTTACCTGAAGTCACTTTTTTTCTCCAGAGCTTCCTGATTGCATTTTTTACCTCAGCATTTCTGAGGGTGTAGATTAAAGGGTTTAACATAGGGGCTACCATCGTATAAAAGATGGCAACAGCTTTATCCATTGGCAGAGTGGTCACGGGGCGCAGATAGACAAATATGCAGGGCACGAAGAATAAGACGACTACTGTGATGTGCGACACACAGGTGGAGAGAGCTTTACGCCTCCCTTCCAAACTATGGTTCTTTAGGGAACGCAAGATGATCACATAGGATACCATCAAGAGGAGAAAGTTAAACAGGCAGATGAACCCACTGTTGGCAGCAACAAAGAGACCGAGGGTATGAGTGTCCATGCAAACAAGTTTCAGCAAAGGGTACAAGTCACACATAAAGTGATCAATGGTGTTGGGACCACAGAAGGGCAGCCAGACGGTAAAGAGGATTTGGATGGTTGCATGGAGAAATCCCCCGGTCCAGGCCACTCCTACCAGGAGAAGGCATAGCTTGTGGCTCATGATGGTTGTGTAGTGCAGAGGCTTGCAGATGGCCACATAGCGGTCATAGGCCATCACTGTGAGCAGGATGATCTCAGTAGCACCAAAAATGTGTTCTGCGTAGACTTGAGCCATACATCCATTAAAGGAGATGACTTTCTTCTCTTGAAGGGAGTCCATGATCAGCTTAGGAGCTGAAGAAGAAGAATAAATTGTGTCTATAAAGGACAGGTGGCTCAGGAAGAAGTACATGGGGGAGCTCAGAGCCTGGCTGTTGATAATGGTAACGACAATCAGCAGGTTGCCTGAGAGTGTTATCATGTACAGAACCAAAAATATCACAAATACTACCTTCTGTATTTTGGGGTTCTGTGTAAGACCTATTAAAATGAATTCAGTCACATTCCTTTTATTCTCCATCTAAGTGGCCTAGGTGATGAAAACTCCAGGAAGGAATATTTTACCTTTAGAAAAAGGGAAAAAAAGAACCATGAAAGAATAATAGTTCAAAATTCTGTCTTTTCAGTACTCGGCCATTTCACAAAACTCTAGGAATCAGAACTTCAAAAACTCTTTAGATGACTTTCAGTCTTTTTGTTTTTTCCTGACTTAAAAAATATTCTTATAAGATATATAACATCCAGAACAAAGGGATTTCATTTCCTAGGATCAGGGGAGTAATTATAAAACTTCACTCAAGCATCATTACGATGGAATAAGGTAGTTACTAGAAGTAATCATATTAACTTAACAAGATTTTAAAATGTACATATAAAATAATGTGAATCAAAACCAGAGAATAGTCTATATGCCCTAATTATAAATATGTAAACACATTACAGGTTAAAAGTTAGTGATATTAGTTATGGAATTAGTATTTGAAGATTGTAGGTTTTGTGTCTGTATTTTAAGAATAAAATTCAAAGTTTTCACCTAGATTTTTATGTAAGTTCTGTTTCACCTATGCTCAACATAGATGTATAAGTTTCCTTTGCCTTACATCTCTGCCAACATATTTTTACTTTATTTTTATTAATGTTATATAATTATACATTATTATATGAATGGAACTGGAGGATTTTAAGTGAAAAAAGCAAGGTAAATAAAGTCAAATACAAAATTTTACCTCTCCTATATGGAAGTAAAAAAAAAAGTAATCTGATTGCAGAACAGGGAGGGAGTACTAGAGGCTGAGAAGATGGGAACGGAGGCCAAAGGGAGGTTGGATAACGGATAACAAAATGCACCTAGAGAGAAGGAATGAATTCTGATGTTCCACAGCACAGTACAGAGACTAGAGTTCATGATAACCTGCTGCATATTTTATAAGTACCCAGACTGGAGAAGCTTAAAGATGCCAAATATAAAGAAGGGAAACAGAAATATACCCAGTGCTTAATGTATGCATGTGTTGAAATATCACATTATACTCCCTTAATATGTGTAATTATAACATATTAATAAAAATAAAATAAAATTCTCCAACATTATGCTGTAATTAAATATATGTATAGAAAAAAAGTGATAAGTCACTTAATATATTTAGGACATTTACTTCAGGTGTGAGATTACAGCTGACCTTTTCCTATTTTTAACATTTTCCAAATTTCTACAGTTCGCATTATTAGTTTTATAATCAGAAAATCAATAAAATTTTCATATTTTTCCCCTGGAGGCCTGTACTTGAGGGCATGCATTTTTAAACTGAGTAGAATGTATGAAATAACAAACAACAGCAATTGTAAATTTGCCCATCATAGGAATACAGAAAATATTATTTGAATATAATTAAAGTAATACATTAATTACTTTATGTGCTCATGAAATTGTTGTCACCAATTCACCAAATGGACATAGGATGAGGGCCTGAATGGGGGCACTGACCACTCAAAGAAGTTCAGAAAAGAAGATGAGTCTGCCCTTGTGAAACACTTAGAATTGTTATAAATACCATTTTTAGTCTACCAGCCGGACTATTGAACTCTGGTTCTAAATTACACAATTAGTCAATAATTGATATGGGTAGTTAATAAGTCCAATGTGGATAATCAACCAAAATCTATTTAATGCAATGTCTATGTTAATTTCTTGATGTGGAATGCCAATGTCACTCAAACTTTGAGATAGTATTTAAAGATAACTTTTGCCATTATTAATTCTCACTTTTTCCTGGACCTCTGATTCCTTTTCTTTTTTCCCTGTTATCTTAATGTATTCTAAAAACACCAAGGTTGTGAAGGGCAAGATGAATTGTCCCCACTACATGTGGGCAGGATATATAACTAATGAGGTACATGGAAAGGTAACCTGCTTCACATGATCCCACAAATGCTTCATTAAGGAGCTGGCCTTGGAGAGCCAGGCCCAGGACTGCAGCTTCCCTTCTGGATAGTCCAATGTACCAGAGAATCCTTCCAGGGCCCAAGAGCCCCTGAGAATACAACCAAGTGAACGTCTAATTGCCAACTCTCCTCTAGAGGACGCAGCCCTTGGGAGAACCAAAGGCTGAATAGAACGAACCTACCTTCCTTCCTTCCTTCCTTCCTTCCTTCCTTCCTTCCTTCCTTCCTTTCTTTCTTTCTTTCTTTCTTTTTTCTTAATACCAGAGATTGAACTCTGGGAGCACTTGGTCACTGAGCCTCATCCCCAGCCCTATTTTGTATTTTATTTAGACACAGGGACTCACTTAGTTGCTTAGTGCCTTGCCATTGCTGAGGCTGGCTTTTGCACTCAATTCTCCTGTCTCAGCCTCTGTAGCCATTGGGATTTCAGTTTCTATAACTTCCTGGATGTCTGTGCCAAAGGTCAGATTTCATAGTCAAAAACAGACAGAAAACCCTAAACTTGACTTTTTCATCTTCATTATTTACTTATTCATTCAGTGTCTAATAAACCTTGAAATAGTCTGAATATTTTGAAGAACATTCTCTTTTACAAATTTCATCTTCCTCCTTCTTCACATCCCACAGAACAGACACATATATGCAAACCAGGTAACTCAGTTTTCTGTTAAAATTGATGTTCTTGGTGTTAATTGGCATGTTCAGATTTTTTTTTCTTGTCTACTCCCAAAACCAGTAGTGTACCCATTAAAGCTAAATCTTCTAATACCAAACCTCAACTTCCATAAAATGGTTCCTAGACTGTATTTGACAGACAAGAACCTAAGTAGACAAACTTCTTCCCAGAGAAAACTTTGCTACTTATTTAAATTCCACATACTCAAATATTATTAAATGAAAACTTTCATTGTAACTCTGTTTATCCCTTTTTAATGGCATGCAGAGAACTATTTTTCAGCCACATGTTTCCTATTTAAGAATTTTTATTGTCGGTCATTTTCTCAGCATGATACTTAATGATTTATATGTACTTTTTTTTTTAACCTAGTCCTCAGGACAATGATTTGAGATTGTTACACAAGAAAGGGAAACTGGTTAGAAAAAGGTAAATGACTTGCCCAAAGCCATCCTGATTAAAACCATAGGAGCTGTATTCAAATACAGACTGTCTGTCAATATCTTTAGCACTCCACTCAGTGCCTCTAACAGATCCAGTTTACCTCTAGGGATCAGCTGTGCCAGAGTTTGCACTAGAAGCTAAAGCCACCACCTGTAATCACAGGGAATCCATGCAGTCATTTTGCTAAGCTATGAAATGTAGTGTCAGATGTTAATTTGTTCAAGTTTCCACTGGACAAGCTCCTAGAATTGTTTTTACTCAGAAGTCCTCAATCTTGCATTTGATCAAATTAATCATGTTTTAAGGGTGAGTAGACTGATACCAGGCAGGCCAAGTCCTAGGAAAATAGTTGATAGATTAGTGGCAGAGGACAAGAACCCAAGTCTACTAATGCCTAACACAGTCAAATTTTTTTCCACCTCCATATCTTGCCTTCCATAGGATGCCATGAGATGAGTATATACAAGCAAAAATCACCCTAAGACAACAGAGAATTAACTTTCAATTAATATTTATCAATACCTGTATTAACTCTCTAAGAAAGAGGGCTGGACCTGAGCTGAAGGATGCAGGAATTGATTCAGGTCCACTGAAGCAAAACAAGTTCCTGCTGAGTTAGAACATTATCTGAGAAAATCTGATAAAGTCATAATTAAAAGTGTCTCTAGGTTGGATTTTAATCAGATTTCCAATCACAGCACAAGGTACACCGTTTCCTGGCAGAGTCTCTTTTTTAATACATTTCCCTTTTGGATCTCAGTTTTGGAGTTAAAGGATTCCTTTGAAAAACAGGATTCACATATTGCCATCAATGGAAGTGTAACTGATGTGATTCTGCAATCTGTATACGGGGTAAAAATGGGAGTTCATAACCCACTTGAATCAAAGTGTGAAATATGATATGTCAAGAACTATGTAATGTTTTGAACAACCAACAATAAAAAAAGAAAAAAAAAAAAAGAAAAACAGGATTCAGATGCTGTGCCTCTTTCTCCCATGCTAATCTGTCTTGACTAGAACAAAGGTCACATCCCCTACCTCAGCTCTACCACCAATTTACCTTTTTTTTTTTTTTTTCCCCTGAGCTGTATCTCATCATATCGCCCCTGAAAAACCCCAGGTGAGGTTTTCCCTCTGTTTCATCCCTGGGAAGGTCAGAGCATTGTTTCAAGGAAACTAGTGACTGACGGTACATAAACCAATCTGACTATTCAAACCACCATCTCTATGCCTTACCCCTGGAGGAAACCCCCAGCCACCCAGCCAGCCACCCCATTATCTCCACACTCAAAAGCCTAGAAATTAACTTCAGATTCTATCAATTATAAACTGATAAATTGTAGATTATACAGATCTAGTTTATGAGAATAAATACTTCTGCAAAATATCCTAAAACGTATAACAGTGATCTCTCATCACATATCAGAAAGTAATGCCTCAATGATTTTAATTATGAACACCTTGGAGGAAAATGGAATTACAAGGAACCAGATTAAAAATCAATGATTCTAGGTAACTTACTTCGATTGCCTCTGTAGTTGAGAAGAATGCCCAATATATTCAGAAACACAAAGTAATCGTTATATGTAGCTATCAAAACAGTATTTTTTGTCATGTATATTTTCCAAATCCGTATCCACTAGACAATATTACTGGAAGCAGAAAATATCAAGATGGCACAAATTTCTTCAAATAGATTCATCAAGTATTCTCAAAGCTCCAGTACCTTTGGAACTCATGTTAAAAAGAGAGAAGAAGGAAGGAAGGAAGGAAAGAAAGGAGGAAAGGAGGAAGGATGGAAATAAAGAAGGAAGGATGGGAGAGGAAACTTGAAGTCCTTGGATGCTGAAGAGCGTCGTCTTCTCCTGCACCTAGATCTATAGTTACAGAATAAAGGCATGAACATTGGTATCGATTATCCCACACTTAAGATAAGAAAATGACTTCTCTTGAATTAGAGTGTGCAGGGAAGGAAGGTCCTGAGAAGTTTATAAGTGATGCATCCTTCTAACTAAGGCTTCACCCTCCCAGGAATTAATTATCTCTGTTTTTCAAATATTCTACCTTAGAAACATATATTTAGGAGTATTTATCTATAAATAACTCATCTTTGCCTGATTAGAGATTTCCCTGCAGTTTAATCTGCTACCAGCCTGCGTTTCTGGTCTGGAATATTGTGTGATAAAACACTTCTCCACAAGCCCTGGAGTATTGTAAACTGGGACATGAAGGACTCTGGATGCCGTGTGAATAGCAACATGGGGAAATTTCCTCACCACCCTAGGTCATGGAGGACGTTGAGATACTGAGTCAATTTCTCAACAGGTGTTCACCTGGGGACATATTTTGCCCACAGGAATGAACCATAAATTTGATATTCTTTCAGACAGAGTGATATGTAGAGCTGACAGCTAAAAGGAGGATAAAATTTTGGTGCCAACTTTTTCAGCATAGAAACAAAGTCTATTTTGAATTTTATGGCTCCCCATTGACACGTTAAGAAGGTAAGGAATCTACTGGCTGTTTGGTAGAAACAGCCTCCCCTAGGCAAAAGTTTTTCTTCAAATTTTCTTCACATGTCATTTCCCCAGGACAGAGGAGATTGGTACAGCCAAATATTTTCTGACATCTTGCAAACACATATTACAGCAATTACTCTGTAGCCTGGAGGACAGGGTGTTGTTCAACTCACATTTCATAAAAGTTGAAAGAGTTGCTGTATTTCAATATATGGCTGGGCAGTGAATGGAGAACAAGGAGAAGCAGTAACAACAGCTGCCATTATTACAGAGCAGTCCTTTATTCTATTAAAATGGGGCATTACATCAGTTGATTTTCATGTACAGAAACAACCCTCATTCCCAGCACAAACCCCACTTGGTCTTGTTGTATAATACTTTTTATAAGATATTGGGTGCAACTTGCTAGACTTTTGGTGTAAATTTTTGAATCTATATTCAAGAGATGGTTGTAGTTTTCATGTGATAGCTTTGGTTTTCATGGAATAAATTGGGGAATATTGCCTCTTATTCTATTTTCAGAAATGTTTGTGAAGAAATGGTTTTTAATTCTTTTTAAAATCTTTTATAAAAATTACCATAGAAATTACGTTGTTTTTTTTTTTTTAATTCAGTCTCTCCCTTTGTCCTTCCCACTGTTCACCTTCCTCTATACTACTGGTCTTCCTTCCAATCATTTATTGTTTCTCTAACTGGATATACATACTTTGAATTTCATATATATATATATATATATATATATATATATATACACACACACACACACACACACAGATATATATATATATATATACACACACACACACACACACACACACACACACATATATATATATATATACATATTTATATATGTACATAACATAATTTGATCAGTTTAACTCTGCAGTTCCTCCCTTTTTCAATCCCTCTTCCCTCCCCCCTCTATTACTTCCTTTTATTCCACTAATCCCTGATTTTCATGGGATCCTCTCCAAACTCCCCCTACTCCTTATTTTGGTCTATCTTCTATGTACAGAGATAATATTTGACCCTTGAATTTTTGAGTCTTGCATGGGGTTGCCTATCTCTTGTTTCTCCTACTAACTGTCAACTTCTTATGATTACCCTCTCACTAGTCATGCAATCTAATACCTCCATAATCTCACATCCTACCTAATAAACATCTCAGCCAACCCTCCACTCCCCCTTCCACTATCAGAAGCTATAAATAAATCATTATACAAATTTATTGGCTATATGGTTGAAGATGACCAAACTCATCATTTTGAATATAGTGACAAAACTGTAAATGTAAAAATAGAAGCTGATATATGGATGCACATTGGGCACACTGAGTGCTGTAACATGGATCTCTCCCTTAAAAGGGAGGTATGGGTAACCTGTAGGCACACTATAAGACAATAGGGCAGAAGCTGTAATAACTCAGATCTACACTGCAAGAGAGGAAGACACATAGACATCATGAAAATATATGGGAGAAAAGTGCCCCAAACAAGCCAAGATACTATAATAATAGAATCCATAGATAGTACAGTAGGTGAAATGTCAGAGGTGGAGTTCAGAATATACATAACTAAAAGGATTTGTGAATTAAAGAACAATCTAAGTGAGCAGATACAGGCAAAAATTGATCACTCCAACAAAGAGATAAGAAAACAAATTCAGGAGACCACTGATCACAACAACAAAGAGATAAGAGAGCAAATACAGATTGCAAAGAATTACTTCAAGAAAGAGATAGAGATACTGAAAAAACAAACAAACAAACAAACAAACAAAAAGAAATCCTTGAAATGAAAGAAACAATAGCCAATTAAAAAACTCAATAGATAACATCACTAACTAGTCTAGACCACTTGGAAGACAGAACCTCGGACAATGAAGACAAATTATACAATCTTGAAAATAAAATTGACCTCACAGTGAAGATAGTAAGAAACTATGAACAGAATATCCAATAATTATGGAATACAATCAAAAGACCAAATATAAGATTTATTGAGAAAGAGGAATGTTCAGAGATTCAAACCAAAGGAATGCACAATCTCTTCAATGAAATAAATTCAGAAAATTTCCCAGGTATAAAGAATGAATTGGAAAATCATATACAAGAGGCCTACAGGACACCAAATGGACAAAATTACAACAGATCTACACCAAGACACATTATAATGAAAATGCCTAGCATACAGCATAAAGATAGAATTTTAAAGACTGCAAGAAAGAAAAATCAGAGTAACTATAAGGGAAGACCAATTTGGATCTCAGCAGATTTTTCAACCCAGACTCTCAAAGCCAGGAGATCCTGGAAAAACATATACCAAGCTCTAAAAGACAATGGGTGCCAACCAAATACCTTATATCCAGAAAAATTAAACTTCAAATTTGAAGATTAAATAAAAATCTTCTATGAGAAACAAAAGCTAAAATAATTTGTAGCAAGAAAGCCTCCACTGCAGAATATTCTTGGCAAAATATTCCATGAGGAGGAAATGAAAAACAACAATGAAAATCTGCAAAGGGAAGAACTACAATAAAGTAAAGACCAACCAAAGGAGAAATCAAAGTCAAGCTAAATACAAAAAATAAGTAAAAATGACCCATAATAGAAATTATATCTCAGTAATAACCATAAATGTCAATGGCTTAAACTCACCAATCAAAAGACATAGGCTGGTAGATTGGATTAAAAAAGACTCAACAATATGCTGCCTTCAAGAGACTCATCTCATAAGATGCCCACAGACTGAAGGTGAGAGGTTGGGCTAAAATATACCATTCAATTGGTCTATGTAAGCAAGCAGGGGTTTCCATCCTCATATCATGAAGTAGACTTCAAGCCAAAGTGAAGTAGACTTCAAGTCAAAGTTAATCAAAAGGGATAAAGATGAACACTTCATACTGCTTAAGGGAAACATATCAACAAGACATAACAATTATAAATATATATGCCCCAAACAATGGAGCATCTATGTTCATCAATCAAACTCTTCTGAAGTTCAAGAGTTAAATACATCATAACATATTAATTCTGGGTGACTTTAACACACCTCTTTCACTGCTGGATAGATCTTCCAAACAAAAGCTAAACAAAGAAACTATAGAACTCAATAGTCCAATCAATAACTTAGACAGAGGTGAAAAATGCCATGAAGAAGCTCTGGGGCCAAAGAATCACCTTGGGCAATGATTCACATGAATACAGAATATAAAAACAAAATCTATTTACATATTAACATAAAAGATGAGAACTTGATTAAATGATGACTGAGGCATTTCATATTAGAAACACCCTGAAATTTATAAATTAGTCATCAAAAGAAAGCACATTTCTAGCTAGCATAAAAATATCACCACCTAGAACAGTTCTATTAGTTTATGTATCAAATTTGGGGCAAAGTCTGAGGACACCATACATATCAATAGGCCAAGTAATTGCAATATTTTTGCAAATAGACTTAACATTAAAAATTGTGTTGAAAAGCATAATTTTAACTATAACTACTGAAATCCAGGTATACTTATTATTGTGAAAGAGAGAGGATAACCAGAAATGAATTGGTTTTGAGAATATGAGTCATTGAGACAGGATTCACTCAGAAATTAAGACTGTTGTGCTGCACAATTTCAGGAGGCTCCATTTACCTTCAAATATTGCTCTTTCCAGAATAAATTTGTTTTTCTGCTGAAAGTCATGGAAGAGTATAAAATTCTTCCAAGTATAGTCATAAAGAAATTTTGGACATCATTTCTCAAATAGAAGATACTTCATGAGGAGCTTTTCTACACAGCATGTCACCACCTAAAAACTTCTATGGGTTGTATTTGTGGCTTGGCTAAGAAGGACAAAGGCAGCTGACATACAAGAAAATGATGATATCTGAGTAATCAGGGAAGACGCTCAGCACATACAAATTTGGGTAGAGAATTACAGACAAATGATATGGGAGTAATTTCAGTAGTACCCAAAATATAATTTTAAGAAAAGAAGCCTAGATTTAGAAAGAAAGAAGAAAAAGATTTAGGTCGATTCTAGGATACAAATCTTGCAAATCTTCTCAATCCTACTTCTGTCATTATAAAAACGAAACCCAAAGAACTCCCTTGCCATCCTACATCTTTTGTTAAGTATATATTACATGCAGATGACTTTCAGCAGGTTTGTAAACTATTCATTCCAAATGAGACATGAGTTCTTCTTGCTCATGGTCAACCCAATTGATGATCATGAAATACCAATGTGAAGCAACCTTACTTTCCAGCCAACATACTTTTGAAGTAGGACTACATTTGCGGAAATTATTGATATGTGTCACTTTCAGGCAGAACTACTTAGCAGCCAATTTTTATTCCCCAGCCTTCTTTTTCCCTCCTGTAACAAGGCTAAAAGACATACTGAGCTGGAAAGGCCATACAGAAAAACAACCTGGATCCCTGAGTACCCACATGGAGGAGAGTTGTGCTACAGAAACACCCAAACCTAGAGGATGAACAGGAAATAAGATTGTATATGTTAAACCACTAAGACTTGGTTTTGTTACCCTAGCAAAATGCAGCTTATCCTAACTAATGCACCCACTAACTTCGTCCTTTAAAAGACATATTGGTATTAATGTGAATACATTTAACATAACTTTTGCAATTCTCTTGATTCTCAAATAGCATAGGATGTTTAAATAGCAATGTGTGTGTGTGTGTGTGTGTGTGTGTGTGTGTGTGTGTGTGTTATTCTTTTTTGTATCAAAGATTGAACTCAGGGGTACTCAACCACTGAGCAACATCCCCAGCCTTATTTTGTATTTTATTTAAAGACTCACTGAGTTGCTTAGCACCTAAATTTTGCTGTTGGGCTTTGAACTTGTGATCCTCCTGCCTCAGCCTCCCAAGCTGCTGACAATACAGATGTGCACCACTGTGCCTGGGTTAGCAATCCGTATAAAATCAAGCCCATATATGGACTTTTATGATTCAATGTAACTAAATGTCACATATAAAACACAAATTTATATAACTTCCTCCTATTCCCATTACCTACTATAAAAGGCAATACTAGAGAAAATTATACAACTTTGTACTACAACAGTGCCAAGAAAAATTATGACCTCAGATGAGAACTAGGACTGCAAAGGCTCCAGAGCATATTCCCTCATACAGGTCTTTTTTCCTACATGTTCTTCTCAGCCTATTTTCCAATTTTCACCAATTGCCTATGATCTATATCCCATAAGTTTCCCTTGAATCTTGGAAGACTATGCTTGGTACATGTCAGGAAAATAGAGAACAAAACAAAATCATTCTTCAAATCATTAGTTTCTTCATCAATAATAGTATCCACATTGAAACCAGAAGATAGAAGAATAAGAGTCTATATTTCCTTTGTCATCTCATAAACACCATTTGAACAACTATCAAATATACAAAAGCTCCTCAAAGGAGCTTAGAAAACTAGGAGAGAACTTATAGCTCCTGGTTTAGCACAGAAACAAGAAAAGACACGTGGCAAGTGATGTAAGAGAAACTTTTGCAATACCTGCATCACCCTCTCCCCCAACACCAGGCAGCACAGCAGGGAAAGAGATCTGCTTTTCCTGGGGGAAACAGAGGAAGGTGAGTGCTGGACTTTGCTTTGGACACAACACCAAGCCTGCCTCACTCAAACCCAGCGCTGACTGACAGCTGACCTGCTCTCCAAGCCCACACCACCAGCACGCTGACCCCAGCAGCTTCAGACCTTCAGCTTGTCCCACTTCCAGACCAGTCCACTTAGATTCAGCTTCAGGCCTGTTCCCAGCAGCTGTGGACACTATTGGTGGAAATGGGGCAGCTGCAATGGAAAACAGAAAGAAGATTCCTCAATTGTTAAAAATCAAACTACCATATGATACACAAACCCCACTTCTGAGTATTTATACGAATGAATTGAAATCAGAGTTCAACTTTCTTAATGTCTAAAACTATTTCAAAACAAAAGACAAACAAGTCATGCGGTGTACACCTGTGATCCCAGCAACGGAGGAGGCTGAGGCAGAAGATCACAGGTTCAAGGCCAAACTCAGCAACTGAGCCTGGCCCCAAGAAACTTAGTGAGACCCCAAATGAAAAAAATAAGAAAGGGCTAGGACTGTAGCTCATTGTTTAAGCACCCCTCAGTTCAATTTATAGTACCCCAAAAGGACAGGGGGAAAAAAAACTCCATAAAATTAAAGAATTGACATAAAGAAAACATAAGAAATATCTATAGTCAGTCTGTTAATGACTGTGGGATGGTTAAAGAAGTAGAAATTTTCAACATTCTTATGTAGATGAATGGATAAATAAATTGTGGGATATATATTCAACCGAATGCTCTTAAGTCTTACAAAAGAAGGAAACCCTATCATGTGAAACTTTCTTTATAAGGATTTTTTTTCTTTATAGGGATAAAGCTTAAATATACCATGCTAGATGAAAAAAATAAAACCAAACAGTTACAGGGGATCAAATACCCCATTATGCCACTCATATAAAATATCTCACAAATTCAAACTCAAAGAAATAGAGAGTAGAGTGTTATTTACCCTAAGCTAACTGAAAAGAACAGTTCAGAGTGTTCATTCAACAGATACCAAGTTTGAATTATGCAAAATTGTTCCATTTCTATAAAATTGATAGCATATTAATATTTGTACTGTAATTTTGGTTTTCTTGAACTTTCGTTGCATTTTTATTATTTTTTATCATATAATGTATCTGTTTTGCTTGGTTATGGAAATTTATTGTGCATTCAGTCTCTAATGCATATCTTTATTATCCTTTTTACCGTTACAATCAAAATTGACTAAGAAAATAATAAATGAGAGGAGGACTGTAAGTGTGGTTGGGGGTACATAAGGGCAATAAACTGACAATTATTGAGAGCAGAGGAGACTCTTTCCTATTGTGTCCTGGACTTCAGGAATGCCTCAGTTTGGTTTAAAGGTTAATAGCAAAAAAAGAGCGTTTCCAATGAGGTTGCAGCCATTTGTCATCATCTCAGAAGATGCAGGAGACAAGATAGTGGTGTGGCCTCCTTTCCAGAGAGCTCTGTGTGTCTTTGTCCACAGTGTTCAAGTGACTGTGGTGTTCTCAATAGCTAATATTGGAAACATGATGCCTAAGTCTAAGAATCAGTATTCTCTCTTTCCATTAGCCAGGGAAATGTGTCATCTATGAAATTCCCTTGAAATAACTTGACAACCTTATGGGTTTTAAATTATGCAGTCGTTGGTAGCTGGGATGCTGCCATCTACATCTCTTCAGTCACTAATAAGAATGCACAATCTTCAAGCATCCTCAGACACAGAGTCTTGGCAGTTCCATCCTTCTGAGCAACCATACCTTTGATACCAATCATGTTTCAAAGAAGAATTATTCTCTGGTTTTATGCCTAAACCAACCCAAATCCTAGGCCATGCTCAAAAAGTCACAATTAGATAAAACAAAACAAAAAAACAAACCCAATAATGAATTTTCCTAATTTTATTACTAAATTTCATCCTAAACTGTAGCCTGGGCATACTTTTAGCCCCACCTTAAGTAACTTTCTAAAACTAGCCACTACTGATGTTTATGGGTACCAAGGGGGAGTAAGCAGAGGACTATTACTGTTGCCTTGGAAATCAGCAGAGCCAATTACGGATTCTCATGGGTACTTGAGAGGTCAAAGCATTTCCAAACCCAGCAGTCTGTGAAAGTCAATTTAAACATCTCTCTAGAGTCCACAAGGAGAGAATTATAATAAAGGGTTCGTGAGCCACTGACAGCAGCAGAGCCATGATCTACAAGATGGAGACGTGTTTGTGAGGCCCCACTCCTGAGCTGAGAATTTGAGTTAGGATGAAAGGAATCCCCTCTCCACATTGCTCCTAGGCTCTTAGGAAGGAATAGTTTGGTGAAATTGATTGAGAAAACAACGTTCAAACCATGAGATTCACTTATGTTTTGTTGTTGTCTTTAATGACTTTCCCTTATTTGGATAATTAGGCTGTATTCCATTTGTTTTTAATTTGAATTGGATATAGTTCAAACTACCTGAAAATATGTTTTTTTCTGAAAAATTAACACAGAAGATTCATTTATGCTTTCATAAGAAACCAAGGAAATGAGCAGAAATTAAGTACTAGAGTTATCAAAGCTTCCTAACTAAAATCGTTCAGTTTTCTGAGTAAATTCAGACTGACAGTGGAACCAAATACACTAAAAGGTCCACGTTGGAGAATTGTCTAAAGTGACATTAATTCCAGTCTTAGGTCATGGAGTCCACGGATTGCAAATTCCCAGAGGGGAAGAAAACATTGACAGAGAATTCCACCATCACCAGACCCAGGTTAGTGAAAGCTAAACCTTTTTCTCCAAAAATTTCAGCAGAGTAACTTGATTGATCCAACTTATTTTCTCTGAAGTTGTTTTTGTAAATACATATTTGATTGGAAGTTTAGTATTTTATTATGAGAATGAATTTGGACACAAATTTCCACTGAAAATATCAGTGGAAAATATGATCTGCAATTTTTCCAAATCAGTGGCTGGTAAGAATGACTGGAGTCACTTTTAAGCCATTGTGGATAATATTAATGCCTCACTAAATACACTGAGTCTGTAGAGTTCTGATTGTAAAGGTTTAAAAATTTCCCCTATACCTGACTTTCATTTGCCACTTTAAAATAAGACTGTGAATTAAGTCATAAAAAATTAAATTTAAAAGTTAAAAAAAGAAAAATTAATAACTGTATTTATCATCCACAAGAGTCAAAATAGAAAGGAAACTATTCAGGCATAGAGCTTCCCTGCCACCAAAGACATTTTTTCACACTTTTATGGAGGCTGAGTGGTCTTGAGGCTGACTTGTGTGTCTAGATTTTTTTTTTTTTTTACAATTTAATATGGATTAGTGTCATCTGAGTTTTCTTCCTCATACCTTGCTGAAAAGAATCTGATGTGAATTAAATAAGGAAGGAGGACTCTCTGTGCATATATACATGTGTACATGTGGTGGGCACAGGAGGGCAATAATAGAAATTTAAAACATTGGGACACAATTTTGGGTAGGATGTCAAAGACAAGCTTTGCCCACATCAAAATTTGCTTGACGTTCATCCTGCTCTTTCCAGTAATTCTTCAGTCCTGCCTTCCCACTTGTTCTCTGGGGAGAACAGTGTGGAAGGGAAGAGAAGGTTGAAGTTGGTTTCTTTAATCTTTTTTTTTATTTATTTATTTTATTGGTTGTTCACAACGTTACAAAGCACTTGACATATCATACTTCATACATTAGACTGAAGTGGGTTATGAACTCCCAATTTTACCCCAAATGCAGATTGCAGAGTCACATCGGTTACACATCCACAATTTTACATAATGCCCTATTGGTAATTGTTGTACTCTGCTCCCTTTCCTATCCCCCACTATCCCCCCTCCCCTCCCCTCCCTTTTACTCTCTCTACCCCATCTACTGTAATCCATCTCCCTCCTTATTTATTTTCCCATTCCCCACCCAGCCTCTTATATGTAATTTTGTATAGCAATGAGGGTCTCCCTTCATTTCCATGCAATTTTCCTCATCTCTCCCTTTCCCTCTCATCTCATGTCACTGATTAATGTTACTCTTTTCTTCCTACTCTTCCTCCCTGCTCTGTTCATATTTGCTCTCATTATATCAAAGAAGACATTTGGCACTGGTTTTTTAGGGATTGGCTAGCTTCACTAAGCATAATCTGCTCTAGTGCTGTCCATTTCCCTGCAAATTCTATGATTTTGTCATTTTTTATTGCTGCATAGTACTCCATTGTGTATAGATGCCACATTTTTTTTATCCATTCATCTACTGAGGGGCATCTGGGTTGGTTCCACAGTCTAGCAATTGTGAATTGTGCTGCTATGATGTGGTTATGGATGATTTTGGGCAGGGATTCGGAAAAGAAGTATAAAAAGCTGAGGAAAAAATAAAATACCCAATGCTCGTTTGTAACAATATGAATTTAATCTTGAAAACCCAGGCCTAGGTAATTCAATAAAAAGGAATATTTTTAAAATTTTTGCATATATTCAATACTTCCATAAGTTAGCCATGAAAATAACAAATAGATTTAACTTAATGAATTTATGGTAACTATGATAATTGTATCCTCTTTTCAGATCCTAATATATATGTCTTGTCAATAGAAAATTCAGGGTAAATTCATGTCTCTTTTAGTTCCATTTGTAAAATGTGAGTGGGGAAATATATCTAATCCAGAGCGTAGCACTGTATCTGTTAAAATTCCAAAAAATGCAAAGAAAATTTATTTGTGAATTGTTGTGAACTTTCAGGAGAATCTTGTACCATTTACATCCATATCCAAAGGTGTAGAAAGACTTAGCATGAAAGGGTGGCATAGAGACAGGCACAATATCTGGAGCTTTAGAATGAATTGTTCTCACTGATATGTAGTAAAGACAATTCCTTGGCATTCAGAAAAAGAAAAAAAAAACACCTCTATCTGCAGCTCTATCTCTATGTGCATGTGCATTCATATGAGGTAGAGGAACCAAAGGTCAAAAAAATAGATGGTTTAGATCAAAGAGACTTGACACCCTGATATAGGATACAGTTGACTTTAATAGAATATTGTGTTCATATATCATATCCATGAAGATAAAGAAATAGAACTTAAAAAATAATTGTTATGATATTTGGATCCTCCCAGCAATGAAAGAAAGCCATCTTTGAGATTTTTTTAGAGAAAGAATGTTCAGAAGCCAAACATAAGTCAATGTTCATAACAGCATCTTGCTTTCTTGTGGTACCTCTAAGGTATTGTCACTATTTTATAAAAATGAATTAAGAGAAATCTAACCCCCTTCTGTTCTTTACAACTACCTGCAAAACAGCTGAGGTAAATAAAGTCTAACTCCATCCATTGCAAGACCAGGTCTCACAAGGCAATGGAGTACTTTAACACAGAATTTGAAATGTCATCACTCAGAAATGTTGTGATTTTCTTTTCTAGATGAACCATGATATGCCCCAACACAAGCTAACTTGACAAGAAAGATGAGCAATGTAACAGAATTCATCTTGCTGGGCCTGACCCCAAATCCACAACTGCAGAAACTCTTATTTACTGTGTTTCTTCTGACCTATTTGATCACCCTGGCAGGTAATATGCTCATCTCCATCACCATCTTCATCAGCCCAGCCCTGGGCTCTCCCATGTACTTCTTTCTGTCCTATTTGTCCATTATAGATGGTTTCTACTCTTCTTCCATAGCACCCAAAATGATCTTTGACTTGATCTCTGAAAAGAACACCATATCCTTCAGTGGCTGCATGACTCAGCTCTTTGCTGAACACTTTTTTGCTGCAGCTGAGATCATCCTGTTAATGGCCATGGCCTATGACCGCTATGTGGCCATCTGTAAGCCCTTGCACTACATGACCATCATGAACCGGCAGGTGTGTGGTTTCCTGGTGGGGGCAGCTGGGGTCTTGGGGTTTATTCATGGAGGGATACAGATCTTGTTTATGGCCCAGTTACCATTCTGTGGACCCAATGTCATCGACCACTTTATATGTGATTTAATTCCTCTCCTGGAGCTGGCCTGTACAGACACCCGCACTTTGGGGCCCCTGATTGCTGCCAACAGTGGGTCACTGTGTTTGATCACCTTCTCCATGCTGGTGGCTTCCTATGTCATCATCCTGCACTCCCTGAGGTCTCACAGCTCTGAAGGGCGCCGCAAAGCCCTGTCTACCTGTGCCTCTCATGTCACAGTTGTCATCCTATTCTTTGTACCTTGTTCATACCTGTACCTCAGACCTGTGGCCTCCTTTCCCTCTGACAAGGCTATGACTGTGTTTTGTACCCTAGTGACACCTATGTTTAACCCTTTGATCTACACCTTCAGAAATGAGGAAGTGAAAAAGGCTCTGAAGAAGCTCTGGAATCAAATGATGAAAGCTGATGAAAAATAAGCCCTGTGGGTAGTGCACTAGGCAAGAATATTGAGTGATATTTTATAAAGCTCTATTCTCCTTGACTCATTAAAATTGGGATGGTCAATTATCCTCTGTGCATCAAAATTTTAATTGGCATGTAATCGTATATATTTATGTACAATGTGATCATTCAGTATATGTAGAGTGTATATAATAATCAAATTAGGGTACTTACAATTCCCACCTCCTTAAATATTATTACTTTTTATAATGGGAATCTTTAAATTCCTCTCTTCTAATTCTTTATAAAATATGTAATAAATTGTGAACTACATTAACCCTCTTGTGCTGTAGAATATTAGAACTTATTCTCCCTATGTACTTATAATTCCTACCTCTTTAAACTTTATTATTTCTTAATGCTTGGGATATTTAAACTCCTATTTTCTAATTATTTATAAAATATATTTTTAAAAAGTGAACTACAATCACCTTCTTGGGCTGTAGAACAGTAGAACTTATTCTTTCTACTAACTTTTAATAGCTTTTTCATTTCTGTGACTAAAATACCTGACAAGAACTTAGGGGATTAAAAGTTGATTTGGGCTCATAGTTAGAGGTTAGGTCCATTGTGAGCCAACTCCATTTTTGTGGACCCAAGTTGTAGCAGGACATCCCAGGAGAAGACATGGTGAAGGAACATTGTTTTATTTATGGTAGATAGGAAGCAGAGAGAGAGAAGGCAGGAAGGAACCACAGATAAGATACCTCCTTCCAGAGCTTTCCTTGGTCACCCACCTCCTGCAGCTACACCCCACCTACCTACACTTATCCCTCAATCCATCCATTCAAACTAGGATAGACTGACTAGGCTACAGCTCTCAGAATCATTCCACCTCTGAATATTCCTGCATTGACACGGAGCCTTTGGAGGACACCTCATATCTAAGCCATAAGAAAGTACATTTTGGTTCTCATTATCCAACCTTCTGTTCCTCCTCCTCTTCCACATGCTTAATAGACTCCAGCAACCACTGTTCTACTTGAAACCTCTTTGCAATCAACTTTTTTAGCTTTCACATGGTGAGAACATGCAGTGTCTTTTTTATTTCCCTTACATAATGTCCTCTAGTTCTGTTCATGTTGCTACAAATAACAGAATTTCATTCTCTTTATGGCTGAATATTATTCTATTATACATACACATTATTACATATGAGTATGATTTGCATATACATCACAGTTTCTTTATCCACCCGTACATTGGTGGATACATCAATTTTTATTATTAGCCCATACAGGGAGATAGTGCCAAGAGACCATGATACTTTAAGGAACCTGTGCATTGCTTCATTTCTTGAAAACAAGAATAAAGATAATCCAAATCCAACTTGGGTTATATTCATCTTTATACCAATGCACTCATAAAATATAATTTTTAATATTTTCTTGAATGGATATATAAGGGAAAAACTACCAAAGATTCAGAAGGGGTCATATTGTCAGCCTCACTGTGGTGTGACACATATCAAGGGCAATATTTCTCCTTTTATGCTCTTCATTATAGCCATACTGAAGTTTTATTGTGAAAGAGGAACAGAAACTATACATGAAAAGACTGTAGAGCAGTAGGAAGTCTCTTTAAAAGTACATTCATCAAAATATGCTTTTCTTATCTTCCTGAGTTTGAGAGGTTAACAGAAGTTCCATTACAGCAATAGAAAACTTTTCACTTAACAGAGTCACACAAAGAGCATTTTCACCAAGAAGCTTATTTTGACAATTGCATCTCTATTATTCGTTCCTTCTAGTGTATAATTATCCACAAAAGGAAGTGGAAGAAGAATTGGCTGGCACAAAAGACAGAAAATGAACAAATCTTGAAGTGTTAAAGCTGAAAATATCTGAACACTGGAGTTGGGTTTTAGACAGGAACAAAGGAGAAGAGAGTTCTGAAAACAGCTGTTACAGGAAATTACAAGTGTAACAACAAGTTGTGTTGTGGAACTGAATGATAATGTTCTCAAATCTGGATCATAGAAAAAATTCCTAATCATGAACATAATGAATACTAAAAGATTTAGAAACTGCAGATGCTTTGATATCACAGAGTAAGAGCTTTAGAAGAATCCATATATTACGTGTATGGCCTGATGAAATATATAGATATACACTGCGAAATGGATAAATATGGTAAACATATGTGTTACCTCTTATCACTATCCTTTCAGTGCTAAGAACTCTTAAAATCTAATTAAATGAGTTTGATATTTTATTTCACTAAAATTTGACTTAGGCAGAATTCCAGTCTCAGTCAATCTAACTCAAAGCCCTTGTGCTTCATCCAACCTCACAGTGATTTCCCCCAGATAAAAACAAATGAGTTGATTTTCTATGTTTGTTTAAATTTATAATATTTTATTTGGAATTCTCTTTTTTGAAATCCCCCTGACATCATCTGCTTTCACAAACAGACCTGGCTGAAAATGCTGTCTTCAAAGAATCAGCTGATGATTTGTCAGTAATTTATAACTCCATGAATGTTTTGATTCTCACATAACAGGAAACGTCTTTGAAATTATTTCTCTCTCTTTCTTTAATCTTTGAGTTCGAAGAAATAGCCTGCAGCTTGCAAGGTGGTACTTTCCTCCGATACATAAAATCAAAAGAAAAATATCATCAAACGTATTTCACAGAAATACGTTGTTTTAGTCAGCTTTTCCTCATGCTGACCGAAATACCTGGCTAGAACAATTTAGAGGAAGAAAAGTTAATTGTGATTCACAGCTTTATAGGCTCAGTCCATGATCTGCCCATTCCATGGCTCTGGGCCTGAGTGAGGTGGGACATCGTGGTGGAAGGGCATGGCTGAGGAAATCAGCTCAGGACCTAAAAACCAGGAGACAGAGGAAGAGATCCAATCACGGTGGCCAAACTATAAACCTCAAAGACATACCCCCAAATGACCTACTTCCTCCAGCCACACCGTACCTGCCTACAGTTGCCACCCATTTAGTCCACATCAGTGGGTCAATCCACATATTAGCTTATGCTTTTTTTTAAAAAAAATCTTTATTTTATTTATTTTTATGTGTTGCTGAGGATTGAACCCAGCACCTCGCACACGCTAGGCAAGCACTCTACCACTGAGTCACAACCCCAGCCCCTAGCTTACGCTTCTTAATCTAATCATTTCAGCTCTGAAGATTATTGAATTATTTCACACAACAGCTTTTGTGGGACATCTCATACGTAAACCATAAAATATGTACTCATCCTAACATTTTCCATGAAGAAAGAAACTTCACATGATGAACAGGTTTTCAGAGAGGTGAACAAAATAAATCCTATTTTTAAGTTCTTTGCCAGTGGCCACATAAAAATGAATCATAAAAGAAAAATTTCAAATACAGGTATTCTCCCTTTGTACTCACTACTATTCTTTTTACAGCACTTAAAATCTGGAGGTTTAGGTAATTTTTAGTATTGATTCTTCTGTTTTCCCTTTTCTCCATCTCAGGGAGGGAACTAGCATCTATCACACTTCTGTCACTAGGCAGCTACTACTGCTTCTGTGTGCACTCTCCTTTTACTGGGGCATAACCTAAGGAATAACATACCCGTATTTGGACAAGGAAATGGAGCATCTGAAAGGTGCTTCGATGCCTTGTAAGCCGAACAAAGAACTAATTTACATTCAGAGTGTCGTTTCCATCTTTCAGGCTAGCAGAGGCTTAACCAAGTCTGTAGATGAAGTCAAAGTTATAACAGAGCATCAGTTGACAATAAAAGGGTCCTGGAGCTGATGGGTTTAGAGGAAGTGATGGGAGCATTGGAAGGACCAGCCTCAACTGGGAGAATAAGTCAGAGTGAGTACAGATGCTGTTTAATATGTAGGCACTTTAGGAATTCATTGACTCAGGAGCCAGGCATCATCAGAATTTCTTCATTTTGAAGGAGGGGCGAAAAATCACCATTTTCTATCACCATTAAACCGCTATTCTGAACGATAGAATAAAAAACATATCTGTACTTATGTTTATTTTCACTTTCATTATGATGCTATATATACAATTATTATCTTTTTAAAATTAAAGTTAAAACTAAGATATAAAATAAAATAGGCTCCTTTCCTATTTCTCATGACTAAAAAAACTATGATTATGAATTTCATAGTATTTTTTCAGTCCTTTCTTTAAAAATGGCACTTGTCTTCATAAACTTAAGTGCACACACACACACACACACACACATTCACACATAGAAACAAGATAACATTGTGTTTGATTCTGACATACTAGATGCACCATTTTTCACTTCACTTATTCACTCAGTTTTAAGCTTTTCAGACAAATCTTCATTGGTAGAGATTCAGCGTCTTTCTTTTTCACTGGTGTACTATTACCCATCAGATTTGCCATATTTTATTAAAGTATTCTGTTTTATTATGAAGATTCCATTATGAATACCCTTGTATGTTCCCATGTGCACATTCATCAGAGTTTTTCTAAATAAACACCTGTAAGTGGATCAAATGTTTGTTTTTTATCTTGAATAAATTCCATGGAGTAGCTTTCTGTGGTGAATGTCACCAGCAGTGTGAGAAAGCCTGCCACTTCTCATCTTTAGCTACATTGAAAATGTCAAGTGTTTTAGTCTTTGCCAAGCTACTATGTAACAATGGTATTTCCTAGTTACAATAACTTGGCATTGTTCTGATTACCACTGAAGTTGGGCATCTTTTAAAATGTTCATAGCAAGTATAAATTTCTTATTCATGCATTTGCCTGTTAATCTATTGATTGTTTAACTTTTCTTCTTACTTTTAGTTGTGATTTTTGCATTCTGCTTTTTTGGTAGTTATATAGATCACAAATATACCCTCCCAAGTAGTGACTGCTCTTTTAACTGTCTATGGTGTCTTCTTATCATTTAATAGCAGTTTAATAAATTACATCATTTGTTGATCCTTTTTTTTATCTAATTCAGAAAGTATTTTTCTGTCTAGATCATGAATATATTCTCAAATATTGTCTTCTGATGAATTTTTAAAAAGGAATTTTTGAGTTTGGAATTTTTTAATCTAAAATTTATTTTCATAGTTCTGTAAAACAAGAACCTAATTTTATTTTAAGTCCCTCAAAGAACTCCACATTTGTTTACATGACTGAGTCAAACTCCCACTCATGTATATTTCTATATGAATGGGCAAGATATTCAATTATTATTAATTTACTTATTTTGGTAGGCTATTATTAATTAGCCTATGAAAAGGTGATTAAACAAAAGATGACAATATTTTTTTTGCCTAAAAGTTCTGTTTTTTTTTTAATAGACACAGAAACTTAAGGGTCAAGCGAGAGCTATTTCTTTCTTTCTTTTTTTAAAGAGAGAGAGGAGAGAGAGAGAGAGAGAGAGAGAGAGAGAGAGAGAGAGAGAGAGAGAGAGAGAATATTTTTTAATATTTATTTTTCAGTTTTTGGTGTACACAACATCTTTATTTGATTTTATGTGGTGCTGAGAATCATGGGAGGCATGCCAGGCGAGTGAGTTACCACTTGAGCCACATCCCCAGTCCAAGTGCTATTTCTTTTTAAGCTTCCAAATTTGTTGGCTCTTAGGAACTAATTTTAAATGTTACATCTAATAATAAAAATATTTCCTTTCATATTAATTTTCATCTTGTTAGATTTTTTCTTTGTACAAAAGTGGCATGGGGCTGACAGTGTAGATCAGTGGTGGAACACTTATCTAGCATGTGCACGTCTCTGGGTTCAAATCCTGAAGCCTACAAAAGCAGAGGATACGTTGCAACCTGGTAAGTTACAGATTATTTGTCAAACAAGAAATAGAAATATGGAAGCCTTTGGCTGAATAAAAATGCCACTGTATAATGTCATTTGCAAGAAAATAGGTGGAACTAGAGCAAAATATAATTTTGAGAAAAATAAGTCAGATTCAGAAAGAGAAGTTTTTTCTCCTCTTTGTGGAAGCTAGAAGGAAAAATATTATGTAAGAAAGGGACTCCATGAAATTAGAGGGAGATGAATAGGGGGTTGGGGAGGGAGCAGAGGAACCTGGGAGCAGTGTTGGGGAATGAGGTTGATGAGATTATATTTTTGTATGTAAATATTATATAACACAATGAAAACTACCATTGCGTATAATTAATATGCACAAGTTTAAAAAAGGTAAAGTTTGAAAGGAATATATGCAGAGCTTGTAAAACTAAAAAATATATGAAATAAACATGGGCATCTGTTCCAGATTCCAGAACACAAGAAACCTTTGGTGTCTGAAAAAAGAAGAATTATGAAAAACAAAAGAAAATGCCTCTTTGCATCATTCACACAAAAGTATTCTTCTATAAGCATGCATATTTCCAACCTAGCAGAGACAGGAGAGCAGGCACTTTATGGAGGGTTTAGGAAAAGCTTGAAGTAGACATGATAATATCAAATAAACATCCTGGGAGGTTACTCTGTGACAGAGAGTGCATTTAAAACTGTATAGATCATGAAGTTTTCACAATAACACTTTGGAACACATATTACCTTCACTATTTGCCCGGAGCTTTATTGAGGTATACAGTTAATACCTTAAAAAGAGGAATGAACGCCCTGGCATTGCTACATGTGGGTAGACCTGGGGAAATTTATGCTAAGTGAAATAAGCCAGTCATGTGAAGACAAACACAACCTTATCGAACATGTGAATTTGAAATGTCATGACTTTTACTTTAAAGATAGGCATCACGTGGGGACAGGTGCATGGAGTACTGCATAGGTGGCATATGTTAAGGGCGTCCCCCCCCACAACAGGCGTTTGAGCGGCAAACCACTCACCCCGTAGGCACAGCCCTGTGCATAAGACTACGTGTTGCAGTCACAGTGCTTGCTTCACAGCCCATTCCTTGACTGGTTGCCGCAAGGACAGTTGGCAAGAAATTGTATTGGTGGCTGCCTGTAACCTGCTTAGCTATTGCCCAAGTATACATAGATTGGTAACTATCAATAAAATCAGATGCTTCCACCTTGGTCTCTGAAGGTCTTGATTAGCGACTCTGCAGCCACACTGTCCTCTACCCTGTTCCGTGGAGCTCCTCTTTGGATGAGAGAGAGCCCACGCAGCATCAAAGACTTGTAGAAATATGACATTTTTGAGGGCGGGGATTGTGGCTCAGTATTGGAACACTTGCCTAGCATGTGTGAGGCACTGGGTTCGATTCTCAGCACCACATATAAGTAAACAAAAAATAAAGATTCACTGACAACTACAAAATATTAAAAAAAGAAATATGACACTTCCTCAAGGCCATGCCACAAGTAAACATAGGAAATTAGATTCAGACTCTGGTCGATCTGTCTGCAGCTTTCAAGCTGTCTACTGTCTGCAGCAGCTACATTGATGACACCACACAGGGTGACAGGAGGGACAGAAGTTGCAGGCATGGATAAGCTTGAAGGTATGAGGTTATGTCTTGCCTTCTCTAAGGCTCAGTTAATTATCACACAGATTCAAAGTTATTAATGTGGATTGCTATTTAAAGATGATTGATCAAAATAACTGAGCTTCAGAACCAGATAACCTTAATTAATCAATTATCCACATCACACAACACCCATTGCCTCATTTATAAAATATGAATAATAATTCAGGACCTGTGGATTCCATACAGCTGTTTTATAATGAAATTATGCAATGCAAGTGAAAAGGCCAAATAAATCATGAAAGTCCATGAAGAAGAATGATGGAATAAGATGATTTACAGTACCAAAAGTGTCAGTTGTTTCATTTGCAGAAATTAAGTCACTTGTATTCCCAATTTACCGTTTATCATCCCACCCTCAATGTCTTACAGTGTAAAGAGCTTTCTTACGGCAGTTTTTACCTCTTCATTCCTCAGGGTGTAAATGAGTGGATTTAGCATAGGTGTCAGAATCCCGTAGAACACTGCCATGTGCTTGTCTATTGGCAAAGTGGATGATGGGCGCATGTAAATAAATATACAGGGCACAAAGAACAAGGCCACAACCGTGAAGTGGGCCCCACAGGTGGAGAGGGCTTTGCGTCTCCCCTCTGCACTGTGAGACCTCAAGGTGTGCAGGATCACCATGTAGGAGGCAGCCAGCATGAGGAAATTCAACAGGCAGATCACACCACTGTTGGCCACCACCAGCAGACCAATGACATGTGTGTTGGTGCAGGCGAGCTCCAGCAAAGGGTACAAGTCACACACAAAGTGATCGATCACATTGGGCCCACAGAAGGGCAACCAAAGGACCAGGAGGAGTTGAATTGAGGAATGCAGGAAGCCCCCCAGCCAAGCCACCCCTACTAGCATGGCACAGAGATGCCTGGTCATGATGGTTGTATAGTACAGAGGCTTGCAGATGGCCACATAGCGGTCATAGGCCATCACCGTGAGCAGAATGATCTCAACACCTCCCAAAAAGTGGGCTCCAAAGAGTTGAAGCATGCAGCCTTCGTAAGAAATGGTTGTGCCCTCATACAAGGAGTCAGCGATGAGTTTAGGGGCCAGAGAAGAAGAATAACAGGTGTCCACAAAGGACAGGTTGGCTAGGAAAAAATACATAGGGGAAGCCAGAATGGAGCTGGAGGCAATAGTGACCACAATGAACACATTGCCACCAACTGTGGCCACATAAATCATCAGGAAGACCATGAAGAGAATTCTCTGCACCTCTGGCTTCTCCGAGAGACCCAGCATGACAAATTCCGTAATATTATGAGATGTTCCCATGGAGTCCAAGGTCACTGAGAATGCAGGCACGGTATTGCCTGTAATGTCAGAAAGCATAAATAAGAGTTAATTCCAGGGGTGGGATTGTGCCAAGCTTTCTTTTGGCAAAACCATTTACCCTTTGTCCCTCTTAACCCTCCTGTGTTCCAAAGATCTTATACCAATTGATGCGGTTAATTACAAAATGTGATCATGTCTAGGTTTTACATCACTGGGCACTGGATATTCTAGTTATTAGCTGAAAATATTAACTCAATTAGTTTAGCGTGTAACTGTTATTACAGCTGGGATTGAACGTTGGACAAGAATCGATTTTACGATTAAATCTGGAGTGCATCTTGACTATTTTCAGCATAAATAAGATGGCACTGGAGAAAACCATGAATATTTTGGATCTCCCGAAATCCCTGCCTTTGTGGTCTGTAGCCTCTGAATTAAAATTTTCTTCTCAGACTTCACAGAAAGGCTTGCTGAGCTGTGAATCAGGGTTTCCAGTGGCAACACAAACTGATGTAAATCAAACTGAAACAGAATGGGGTGAAAACGACTTGGTTGCACCGGGAGACTCGCCCTTGCTCCCTTCTCTCCTTGCTATTTCCTCCCTTTCTGTCCCCGTGCAGTGGACCGTATCTAAGAAGCAGCCTGATTTAGTCCCCCTCCACTTGCTTTACACATTTGCACACTTCTGGGTGTTTCTTACCCTGGCATTTTAGAACCACCCAGGTAAAGGTTGCTGATCCCTCTTCAGTCTACATGAAGGACTCAAAGTAAAATATAAATAAAAACATAAATTGATGAACATCTTTTTATTACATGATTATCTGTCACTTGACTACATAAGGGAGGCTACAAGGACAGAGAGAAGAAAGGCCCTATCTTAACCAGCTATGGATAATAAGCTCATCTGGCAGAAGATACCTACTTACTCTTCATTCTCCTAATGATGTTAAGGACATGCCTATCTTAGCTTTTGTTTGAAAGATCATCACTGACCTCCCCACATCTTAGAAATACAGGTCTTCTTCAAGTCGCTGAATCTTTCAACTTGCTGAAGATCTAATGTTCAGTGTGACAAGCGTTAAGGAGATCCAGTGTCAGCAGAGGAAAGAGACACCCAGATAGGAAATGCTGAGGAAAGTTCCTCTGCTGACCAGGAAGCTGCTCCCTTTCTTCTGCAAATGCTTTATTGCAAGAAGGCAAATTCAGTTTCTGGGAGGGTCCAGTCTGATGAGGACTTTTCCTGAGCAGAACTTTCAGGTCAGAAGCACAGAGAGCACCATAGAGCAAAGACCCACTGCTTCACCCTCCCTTCAGCCCCGGGAGGTCAATTCCTCTTTGAATCTCATTTTGCAGAGTGAGAAAGAGACATAGTTCACAACTTTCAGGTGGGGATCTCAACTTTTTCCACTGCCCTCCCCTCTCTGTCACTTTGTGAAAAGCACAAATAGCAAACAAGTGGCAGAGCTAAGTTCTACCCACATAGTCTTGCCACAGGGTCTGTGAGCTTTGCATACTACACTGTCACTCAGATACGCCTGGGTTCAAATCCTTCCTCTGCCACTTTTGGCCACATGACTATGAACGACCTCACAAAGCCTGATGTTCCTATCCGTAAAATAAAGGTAAGAGTTTGTACAATCATTATGTGTCAAGTTTTAAAAAACTACTTAAATTTATAAATAAAAGAGCTCTACTACAACCCAAGGTTACAGAGAGGACATGAAAATAGTGCATGTCATGTGTTTGTAGAAACCTGGATATGATAAATATTCAATAAATGGCATCTCTGATTGTCACCATCATCACCACCTTAGGCAACAAATCTTCATATTGCTTAAGGAGCCAGGACCAAGTGTGTGCGTTCCGGACTAAGCAGGTCTTGATGTGGGTATATTTCATCGTGAGTTTGAAATATATCCTAACACTCATCCTCATACAGAACAAAAGAATGCAGAGAAAATATAATAATGAATTATATAGTAGTACATCCAAATAATGAGTTGATAATGCCAATAAACAAGAATGATAAACTGGTATGTTTCTGGAATTCAAATTTTTAGGAGTATGAAATAAAGCATTTGTTAAAAACCAGTAAAGAAAAGTCTCCTGTTTGGGTGATCCATGAGAAACAAAATTATTTGTAGAATATGATGTTAATGTTAGCAAAATTATTCCACTGCATTTTTTTAAAACTCAGATTGAAAATTTTGTTTATTAAATTTGAAAGATAACTTATAAAAAACTTACATTGATTGGATCTGAGGATACAACAAGTCTCCAGAATATCCTTAATTCCCAATATCATACCATGATGTTCCTGAAAGGTCTTCGAGGCTAGCTTAAAGTATATGATTCTAAATTTCACTATTTCATGTTATAAAATATCAGTTGAGATTTAACTTCTTTTTTTTATACTGAGGCAAAGCACAGACTAGGCAGTTGCTATTCACTGAAGAAACGTATCTAATCTAAAAGGTTTTTACAAGAGAACTAGGTGAAAACCTAAAGAGGGACATTCATTTACAAGCAGCTAGGAATTTGTCCCACTATCCATTTCCCTTTGATTTGCTGAAGAACACCTGACATTTAAAATCATCTTTCCCAGTTGCCTCCTTTAATGGTGGATTTGAAACTCTGCAAGATGAAATGTAGCTGTTCTGAAGTTGCATGGGTGATTGGTGCAGAAGCACAGCTAGAACCCAGTTCTCTCTTCACTCCACTACATAAGGTAGCCTCCAATCTGTGCCTTGGGCAAGTGAAAAAGGCACCCCTGCCAATGCTCAGGTGCAAAAGCCTCAGGGAAGTGACAGCTGGCTTTCTGGCTCTTCTTTCTGAGAAAAATATTCATCAGCACAGTCTCAGAGAAAATCTGTCTCCTCCCAGCGAAGAGTGTCATTTATAAGGTGGAAACGAAAACGCGGGATCATCAGCACTGTACACTCTCTGCTTCTCTGAGGGATAGAGTGCTGGAAGCAGCTTCTGCCTGTCCACAGATTGGAACAATATGGATGCATCATTAATTAGTCCCCGTGAATATAAAGCGTCTCTCAGGGAAGTAACTTGTATTCTACTTCTTGAAAATGTGCAGTGGCTTTCTAGTGTCTAGAGAAAAAGTCCATAAAGTGCCAGGAAGAAAAGCAGTTAGGATATTTCAGGAAATGATAATGGAGGGTCAGCAATTTTAGAGAAATCTCTGACCTACCATAACAAAATTGACAGCTTTTGTTGAATATCTTGTTCTAGGCACAGACCAGGTCCTCCTACATGCATCTTCTCTTTCATCCACCTCCCCCACAAAGCTGAGAGATAAGAATCACTGTCCTGTTGTCCCCAACAATAGTGTGTGGTGTGCTAAAGATCAAGGGAAGCAGAGTCAGAACACCTGAATTGGAATCACACTTCCACCAGGTCCATCTGTCAGTTAGTAGTTGTTCAGGCTTTACCTAATATAAGGAAGCACTTTGGTAAATGCCAGGCATACCATGGTGAGAAAGACTCACCTGTTTCCTAGCATCTTGGAGTCTTTATTCTAAAAGGAGTGGAATTCAGTCAAAACAAAACAGGAAAAAATTAATAAATAACATGCTTGCAAAACCAAATATATGGCATTGCTGAGCTAATTTTAGTTATATTGTTTATGATCATAATAATTGACAAGATTCTCTCCAAAAATCCATTACAGTTTATATAACCATCTGAGCCAAGCAAGTACACATTCAGGAATTAATCCATCAGGTTCCACCTGCATGTGTAATGGGATTGCTGAGCCAGAGGGACATACATGCTTTGTATATACGTGGATACATGAAGGAGCCTTCCTCCAGCAGTTGTGTAACCATTTAGATTTACAGTCCTCTTTCTAGTATTGGCCAGGTTTACTCAACAGTTGTAACCAATGAATCCCACCCTAAGCCTTCTTGTAAACTGTTGTCTCAAAGCATCTAGAATAAGACAAAATAGGGAAGATCTAGTTAGCTGTGAACTTTGTCACCACCCTCAAAAGGCCATGGGGACTGCCCAGCCATGCTACTGTGTTTCCTTCATCAGCACATATTCCAAACCCTCCTCAAGGACCATGCATGGCCTTCCTCATTCTCCTCAGAATTCCCTTCCCTTTCCTCCCATCTCACTTTTAAGGTAGATTCTCCATCAGTCTGGACAAAAATTCTACCACCACATTGTAATCCATAGCTTTCCTCCCTCCCCTCCCTCTCTCCTGCACAGAAGACAGACCTGCATTCTTCCTGATGGTTCTTCCCTCCTTCCCTTTACAGTGTTCCCAGTGAATCCCTTGCATCCCAGACAACTGTAACTGATACAGAATGTTTAAGGAATTCCTACACATCAGGAATATCGCCAGCCAAGTGAACCTCAAACAAGGACCTCAGGACAGAAGATGACTAGGAAACACTAGGACTTTGTCATCCAGAAAATATGATGGAGATACACGATAAATTACCACTACAGTGTTCCTCCTACATGACTCTCAATACCCAGTGTTTGCTGTTGACATAGAGGAATGGCTTCTCTCACACACAGCTGGTGGGATTTCACAGTAGTTTTCCAAAGGTATATAGGAAAGCTATTCAAGGTTGTCTACTAATGCTGACTACACATACAAATTATTACCCAGAGAACCCATTCCTAGGCACAAATACAAGAGAAATTTATGCACCTGTGCATTGAAAGACACATTGTAAGTATAGATAACATTGTTCATCATATCATAAAACTGGTAATGATGCTAATGTCTATCAAAGTTAAGATAGACTTTTAAAACTATGGTATATTCGTATAATGAGATAACACAGTGTAGGGAGCATCTGCCATACACATGCTGGGACATACTGGGACTCACTAAGTTGCTGGCCATAAGGAACAGCAGCCATTGAACTTCTTAGTCATGTCTGCTTACGATTGATAAAGAGCTGTAAGGGGCACTAGCCATAGGCATGCTTAGCAATGACTAGTTACAATTGATAGGGAGCACAGCTCCATGGACATGAGCAAAGAACATGCCAGTTGCAATTACATCACCGCACTGGACATAACCAATGGACATTGACTTTCACTGGTGTAACCAATCATCAACTTGCACCACCAACTTGTAATTGTATTTCAATTGCTGGTCCTGCCACATTGAAGAGTTTTACTGCAAGGACATTGGTAAGACTGGCCACCTTGCTGTCATTCCCTGGACTGACATTAGTCTCTGATGTCCAGCCATCAGTTGGAGAGAATCACCAGACAAGGACAACACTGGCTCTTTAGCTAAGAGAAGTTGTGTGGCATTGGAAGTATTTTGGCTTGTGGTTTGTGGGGACAGGCACATGGAGTACTGCATACATGGCATACATTAAGGGTGTCTGAGTTGCAAACCACTCCCCTGTGCTAGGCGTCTGAGTGGCAAACCGCTTACCCTGTAGGCACAGCCCTGGGCATGAGGCTGCATGTTGCAGTCACAGCACTTGTTCAATGGCCCACTAGTCAATTGGTCGCTGCAGGGACAGTTGGCCAGAAATTGTATTGGTGGCTGCCTATAATCTGCTTAGCTACTGCCTGAGTATATATA
Organism: Spermophilus citellus; assembly: GCF_964194105.1. Taxonomy (NCBI): domain Eukaryota; kingdom Metazoa; phylum Chordata; class Mammalia; order Rodentia; family Sciuridae; genus Spermophilus; species Spermophilus citellus. The sequence goes on from NC_138183.1 coordinate 239,157,058, forward strand.
CATGGTAACTGCGCAATAAAATCAGACCTGCTTCCTGCTTGTTCTCTGGAGGTCTTGATTAGCAACTCCGCATCCACACTCTTCTCTACCCTGTTCCATGGACCTCCTCACTGGACGAGAGAGAGCTCACACAGTGGTTGCCCTAAGATCGCATGATTTGCTTTTAGTGTTTAATTTGTGTGCATTGGACCCTAGTTGGGGTGCTCCAGCATACCCAACACTTTTGCATAAATTGTTTATATTTGATGACTGGTGTGATCTAATATATACTTGCATTGAAAGACAATCTGCCTCTGAGTAATTATTAATAGTGCCGCTTGCAACAAACAGCAATAAGAATAAATGCACTATAGGTACCTGTAGCACGATTCTCCCATGTCCAATGATGATTCAGAAATTGTGGAAAGCCAAGAGCACATACTATGTGATTGCCTTATTTAAAATTTAAGTATGGACAAAATTAAGTATACGTCCAGTGTACCAAAAGTTAATGTACCAAAGTATAAAGGCAAACATAAGTTTTATCATAAAAATCATAGTAACCACGTTGATTTTGAGAGAAAAGAAATATTTTTGACCGGGAAGAGATAGTGGGCCCTGGAAGGACTAGTGTTTTCCTATATCCCGAGTGGGTGTTATGATTTGGATATGAGTCTCACACACAGCTCATGTGTGAGACAATACAGGAATGTTCAGAAGTGAAATATCTATATAATGAGTGAGGTAACCTAATCTATGGATTAATCTATTAGTTAATTTGAATGTATAAATGTGTGGTAACTGTAGGCAGAGAGGGCATGGGGGAGGAAGTAGGGCATGGGGAGTGTGCCTTTGGGAAGTATATTATAAATTATTCCTTGCACCCAAGATCTCTCTGCTTCCTGTGATATCACTTGTAACATCACTTTTCACTTCTGATTTTATTTATTTGAGTCTTCATTTTCCCTAGTTAAAATTTTGCCTTTTGTTTATCTTTTTAAAAAACTCTTAGTTTTGTTGATCCTTTCTATTTTTTTTCCTAGTCTTTGTTTTATTTATTGCTGCTGTGATTTTTGTTATTCTCTTCCTTTTGATGACTTCAAGTCTAACTGGTGCAGGTTTGGTAGTAGTTTATTTGGGATCTCTCTTCTTTTTTGGATGTCAGCATTGATTGCTATAAACTTTCCCTAAAGACTGCTTTTGCTGCCTCTCATGTCTTGACATGTAGTATGCTTCCAATTCATTTGTCTCAAGGTATTTCTAACTATCTTTTTAAATTTCTCCTTTGACCCATTGGTTGTTCAGGAGTATATTATTTAATTTCTATCTGTTTGTGAAATTTCTAAGAATTCCTTAAAAAGTTAATTGATTTAATTCTCCAATCAAATAACATTGGGTTTCTGAATGGTTAAAAAATATAAGATGCAAAGAAAATGTGGTATATATACACAATTGAATATTATTCAGCATTAAAAGAGAATAAATTCATGGCATTTGTGGGTAAATGGATGGAGTTAGAGAATATAATGCTAAGTGAAGTTAGCCAATCCTCAAAAATCCAAATGTCAAATGTTTTCTCCGATTTAAAAATGCTTATTCATAAAGTGGTTGTAGGGCGGGGAGGATTATATGAACTCTAGATAGGGCAAAGGGGAGGGAGGGGAAAGAAGCATGCATGGAAATAGGAAAGACTGTGGAATGAGATGGACATCATTACCCTAAGTACCAGAGATATGAAGAATTGTGCTCTATATGTGCAATATGAATTGTAATGTATTCTGCTGTCATATATAACAAATTAAAATTTAAAAAATCTAATGAAAACAAATATAAGACTCACCAGGCATGGTGGCACTCGCCAGCCATGATGGCGCACACTGCACACTTGTAATCCCAGCAGCTGGGGAGACTGAGATATGAAGCTTGGAAGTTCAAGGCCAGTCTCAGTAAATTAGTGAGGCCCTAAATAAAATAATATATAAATAAAAATTAAGAAAGGAAGGGATGGGGATGTGGCTCAGTGGTAAAGTACCCCTTGGTTAAATCTCATCCCCCCCAAAAAAAGAAAAAAAATGATGGGGTGATTGCAAGAAAATAAAGGGGAGAATAATAAAGGAAGAGGACTGAGGGGGAGATAGGAGGGAAGGGAATGTGGAAATATTGGAGAAGGATATCTATCAAATTATCCTATGTATATATGGATATACCAAATGAATTCTCCTTTTATGTACATTATAATGGAATAATAATAATAATAATAATAATAATAATAGAAGGGAAATCAATAAAGTGGAGCAGGTGAATGAGGGGAGGAAGAGGGGAAGAAAAGGGAAAGTACTGAGGAATCTGATTGATCCAATTGTGTGTGTAATGTTATATGTCAAATCATGTTTTATGGCATAATGAATCCTACTATTATGTATCATTATAATGCACCAATGAGAAATTTAAAAATGTAATAATTGGCTTATTTTTTATTAATTACTAAATTTATCTTAAAAAGCAAAATCAGACATGGTCCTTACTTTCATTTAACAAAAGCTTTAAACATTTCTGGTTATGAAGCACTTTGTATGCAGTTTACACACATAATGCTGTATTAGCAAAATTTCTTGAATTACATATTATCCCCTTCATTTTGAGAAAATAAATATCAGATTTAAATACATTTAATGTATTCCAGTTATAAAATCACAAGCAAGAAGCCTAGCCCCAGTCACAATTCTTCAACATCTTTGCGATCCTGATCAAAATTATGCTGTGTATGTGTATGAATATACCACAGTGAACTTCATCTTTATGTATATCTATAAGGCACAAAAGTTTAAAAGAAAACTAAAAATAAATAGAAGGAAGAGTAGAGCAGAGGAAGGGGAAGGAGGAGGGAGAAAAGGGGAGAGAAAGAAGCATGGTAGACAGAAGTGGAACAAATTATATTCCATGCTTGTCTGATTATGTCAAAATGAGCCCTGATATTATTTATAACTATAATGTACAAATAAAAAACCATTAAAGATTTACGTAGGCTATGTTCAAAGTTTCCATCCTACCTTATTTGTTTTTACGTCAACTTGAAATAAGGATGGTTGGCTCATCTGGCCTATCTGCAGGCAGGTTAGTGCTTCCTTACCCTGGGTGGTTCTCCATTTTGGTTTTTAATAATGAACTTTATTTGTAGGGCACTTTTATGTGCTCAGAATTTGTTTTGAGCAGAAAGTATTTACACTTCCTATATAACCTCTGTCCCCAATAGGCAAGGCCTCCCTGACTACCTTAGTCCATTTTTTTCTGTCATCTGAGCGTAACTGAGACTGATGAATTCATACAGAACAGAGATTAATTCGCTCATGGATCTGCAGCTGGCAAGTCCAGGAGCACAACACTGGCATCTGCTTATTAACAAGTTGTCTTACTTCCATTTTCTGTCACATGGCCTGTTGCTTGTGTTTTAAGTACTGTTCAAAGACCATAATTATTATTTTTACTTGCTTCTGTCATTATTGATGGACTATTATAAAACATAAACCCAACACATTTTTTTCTCTAATCTTCTTCTGTTTTGTTAAATCTTGTAACTCCAGTTAATAGCACAAAATATGAAATAAAAGAGATGCTATAAGATTTTTCAACAAGTTAATGAATAAATAAATAAATAGTTATCCCAACTACATAAATGGTCTTCTATCCAAAACTAGTAGTAAGAAAAAACTTGAATGTTAGATTTTTAAAAAATGCTCTTTCAAAGCAGGTAACATGTGAGAATTTTTCTTCACTGAACAAATTAACTGGGATGATATATTTATTATTATTATTATTATTAGTAGTAGTAGTAATAGTAGTAGTAGTAATCATTATTATTATTTGCACTGGGGATTTAATGCAGGTGCACTTAACCACTGAGCTACATCCCCAACCTTTTTTAAATTTTATTTTGAGACAGGGTCTCACTAGTCGCTAGGGGAATTGCTGAGTTGCTGAGGCTGGCTCCAAACTTGTGATCCTCCTGTCTCACCCTCTCAAGTTGCTGAGGTTACAGGTGTGCATCACTGTACTCATCTTGAGATGTTATTCTAGACTGTCAATTTTTCATAGTGTTTCTGAAACAATTTTTTTTCCTTTTTACATCTCCCAATCTTAGTTATGTGATTGATCTAATGATATCTTTACATATTGATGTTGTTTTAAAAACCTGTGGAAAATCCCAGTGATTATAATTAAGCAAGAATCAGTTTGGACACATTCCAGATGCAGGACTCCAGGATTAACATGGGCTCATGGTATAAAATCTTCAGTGAGCTTTGCCCCCTCAGGTAGAAGATGCTATCCTCTTAGTAACTGATAAATTATTTCCCATGAAGCTTTATTAGGCTTGCAGCCTGATCTGCAAAATGTACAATAATACCCTGTCCTAAGCTTTAGAACAAATATTTGAGTGGATCAACACCAGAAGAGATGGGTTAAACAGCCGAATGGTAGTTATTCTTTATTAAAAAGTATTTATTTTTCTTTATTTTATTTAATTATTTAGTTTTACAGGAAAATAACTGAGGAGACATATCCCTTTTAAAATGGTTAACTTCTATCCTCTTATGCAGACAAATGATTCATTGGCATTTATCCTCATGTGGAAATTTCAATTTCTCTATTTGTACCATGGAAATCCTTTGAAATTGATCTACAATGCTAGTAATGGTTTCTGCAATATTTAAAAGACTCTGGAGTAAGTAGACAGACATAGCCATATGATTTAAAATTCATTTTTAAGGAATAATGTCTTTTTTTTTCTTTCTGCATGTATACTGAATGGAAGAGGTGTTTCTAGCTCTTTGTGAGTACAAAGTTCTCTTTCAATATGTAGAGAATCTCCCAAAGGTAAGATTTCATCAATTGGTAGTGAAAACTATGCTTCACAGTTATGTGAATTTTTTTGTTACACAGGAAATTATATTACTTGAGTTTGTAAGAATTAAAATGTTGAAAAAATTTCTGCAAGCAGAAAGTGACTGGTCAAGTTTTACATAATAGTTGTCACAAATATACACATATATGTGTATATATAACATATATAAATTTTAACATATTATATATTTTTATAAATATATAAATTAATATATATATTTATATATAATTTGTGAGAGCTTTAAGCAATTATAGTTGAAGAAAAGGAGGAATATGCAAGAAAGACACTAAAGGGACGTTTCAGTGAGATGGTGGATATCTGAGACTGTGATAGTTATTGGTTACTCATTGTCATATGAAACAGTTATGGTTTTATTGTGCCTTCCATATATATATATATATATATATATATATATATATATATATATATATATATAAATTCAGGGACATTTTATATTCTCAATAGTTATGCTTCCATCTGGAAAAGTAGAAGATTCATGGTGAAAAGCTGCTTATCTGTCAGCACCAAGATTTCTGTCTTCTGAAGACATGACCCCTGATGTAGACCCTGAGCCTTAAAGAGCTAGTCCTGAAAGTCCTCCTTATTTGATCAGCACAATGAAAGCGACATGCTGGACAGACCCATGTTGGCAGAATAAATAAATAAAAGATTGCAGATACAATATAACTTTCTGCAACACTTTCCATTATTTCACAGGTTGTGGTAACTAACTGCTTCTGGTCTCTGAAATTAGTGTCTACTTAATAGGTGAAAGTAAAGTGGAATCTCCTGGACAGGGTTTGAGTAAGGGAATGATATGATCTGAATAAGATTTAAAAGGATCATTTGGAATGCTTCAGGGAGACATTTTATTGGAAGCCAAGATGAAAGTAGGCAGGCCAGGCAGGGGTCTATTCCAGGAGACAGGAGATGTGAACAGGGTGTAGTGAGAATAGTCAGATTTGCAATGTGTTATAAAGTGAGAGGGAACAAGACTTATTAAATGTATGAATGAATAACATGAGAGGAATAAAGTATGGACATAATCTGAATTTGGTCTTGTCTATTACAAAGAAGTTTCTATTTCTTTAAATAGAGGATGAATCACTTATGAGGAATATATTTATCATAAAAGCTTAAAAATTTACTTTTTAAATCCTAAGTGGATACTTAATTGGGGGTGCCAATTGGTAGTTTGAAGAGTAGGGGAGAGATACTGTTGAGGACATAGAATTTGTGAGAGCTTTAAGCATTTATAGGTGAAGTAAAGGAGGAATATGCGTGTGAATACACTAAAAGGAGGTTTCAGTGAGACAGTGGGTATCTGAGACTGTGGTAGTTATTATTGGTTACTCATTGTCACATGAAACAGTTATGGTTTTATTATGCCTCCCTTCTCAAATATTTGTGTCAAGTTCTTTGCCTGTTATACCTCAGAATGTGACTTTATTTGGGATAAAGTCTTTGGGTAGATAATCAAATTAAAATAATTTGGCATTAGGGTGGGCATCAATCCAATATGGCTGGTGTCATATTGGAATTGGAAATTTAGACATAAGGAGAATGGTAAAGTTCACCATCTCTAAGCCAAGAAGACATACTTGGAACAGCTCCTTCCATCATGGTCTTCTAGAGGAATCAACACCGTAGAAGCCATGATATTGAGTGTCCAGATGGTGGGATTTTTGGAGACAAAAATTGTGCTGTTTAACTACACAGTTTGTGCTGCTATGTTGTGGAAGTTTTAGCAAATGAATGTATTTTAGCTACTGGGAATGGAGTGAGGCTGCAATAAATATCCAAAACTGTGGAACTATCTCTTGGATTTGTGGTTAGTTGGTCAATATTGCCTTGAAGAACCCACAGGTAGAAATGTGAATATTGCAAGGTGATTATGGTGAAGACTCAGAGGGAAGAGGGGAGTCACAGAGAAGGCATTCACTGGACTTGAGAACCCATACATCATAATGAGCAGAGTGTTCCTAGAAATATGAATGCTAACGCATGTGTGTTTGAGGTCTCACATGAGCAACGTGATTAGAAAGTCGGAGGAAGGCAATCATTGTCTTCAAGTTATAGCACTGGCAACTAATAGTGTCTTTGGTCCAATTTCAAATTCATAATTTATTTTGCCATAAAATTACGTCAAGTGAGTCTTTGGCATTACACCTTCCTGACTTTTCAAATGTGTCTTTTCATGGAATTTCTTTTTTTTTTTTAATCTATTTTTATCTCATTTCTTTAACCTCACCTAAAGTGCTGATTCCTGTGAGAATATTTTCCAGATACCAGTGGGTTTGGATGTTTCAGCACTGTAAATCCTATAGCATGGCATATATACCTGTATGACACTTATCAAGTTGGTCTTTAATTGCCTGACTCCATGATTATGCATTATGTCACTTGTGGCAGGGCACTGTGTTATATTCAACTCGGTAATTAAGCTATCCACAGCAGGTATCTTGATACAAGTGGACACCTCTTATATGTTTTCTTAGTGGATAAATGAGTAAAAATTAACATTAGAATACTTATAAGAATATTTTTCATTGTTTTGTAGGTAAACTGCTTTAATATCTGGAATCAGCATCAATAAAGGAATAGATGGAACACAAGAGCAATATAACTTACTTTGTCCTCTTGGGCCTCACACAGAATCCAAAGGTGCAGAAAGTACTTTTTGTTATGTTCTTGCTTTTCTACATCTTGACCATGGTGGGAAATCTGCTCATTGTTTTGACCATAACCTTCAGTAAGACCCTGGGCTCACCAATGTACTTCTTTCTTGCTAGCTTATCATTTATGGATGTTGTTTATTCGACAGTTATTTCCCCCAAATTGATTGTAGACTTGTTCTTTGGAAAAAATACTATATCCTTCAAGTTTTGTATGACTCAGCTTTTTACAGAACATTTTCTTGGTGGATCAGAGGTCTTTCTTCTGTTGGTGATGGCCTATGACCGCTATGTGGCCATCTGTAAGCCCCTGCACTATTTGGTTATCATGAGGCCATGGGTATGTGTTGTGCTGCTGGTAGTTTCCTGGGTTGGAGGATTTTTGCACTCAGTAATTCAGTTGGGCACTATTTATGGGCTCCCATTCTGTGGCCCCAATGTCATTGATCATTTCATATGTGACATGTACCCCTTATTGAAACTTGTCTGTGTTGACACCTATGTCATTGGCCTCTTGGTGATGGCCAATGGGGGGCTCATCTGCACAACTGTGTTTCTGCTCTTACTCGTGTCTTATGGTGTCATCTTCCACTCTCTGAAGAACCTGAGTCGGGAGGGGAGGTGGAAAGCTCTCTCCACCTGTGGCTCCCACATCACTGTGGTTGTCCTCTTCTTTGTCCCCTGTATTTTCACGTATGCACGACCAGCCAAGACTTTCCCCACTGACAAGTCATTGAGTTTGTTTTACACAGTCATAGCCCCCATGTTGAACCCCTTCATCTACACTCTGAGAAACTCAGAGATGACAAGTTCCATGAAGAAACTTTGGAGAAGAAAATTCTTATCAGGTAGCAAATAAGTGAGTTGCCACTATGAACAGAGTCATTTCAATATAAAACTGTCTCTTTAGGAATCATAAGACTTTTAGAAACTGATGCTAACTTCCTTTCCCTCAAATGAATTTCTGGAAAATATAATTAAACAATAAATTATGTGTTTGTGCCATTAATACATTTCTCTGCTGTAACTATATAAGGTCTTGTTTATCACTGCACTGAAAAATTATAGTGCACATGTAGTTGGAGTCAGTATAGAATATGTAGAAAATTAATAAGACTTTTTATAGCTTTGCAGTATTTTTTAAATTTCTGAATTAATTTTAGTTCCTTCTGATTTCTTGTTTTCTTTTGCATTGATTCTCTTTATCATTCTATTTGTATTCTATATAAGTGGTGGTAATTATTTGACCTCAGTGGCATTACATATGCAATTTTAGTGCAATATTTTATTCTTTAAATTATAAAATCATAATATGAAATGACATTAAAAACAGAACCCACAGGGGCTAGGGTTGTGGCTCAGTGGTAGAGCACTTGCCTATCATGTGCAAGGCACTGGGTTCCATCCCCAGTACCACATAAAAATAAATAAATAAAATAAAGGTATTGTGTCAATCTACAACTCAAAAAAATATTGAAAAAATATAACCCACACAAAATGGCAAGACTAGAATAAATCTTGTGTTTGTTCCCCACCAAAGTCTCCCAGTGCTACTTGCAGATGCACACACTGGGCTCTTTCTAAAATTCTTCAAGAAAGAAATGTTATCATTTGTGATAATGAGAATTACCTTGGAGGAAATTACACTAAGTGACATAGGGTGGATACAGTAAAAACAAATAGTGCATGATAGCTATTATATGTGGCATTTATAGGAGCAAAAAGCATAATGGTGGTTGTCATGGGCTGGAGGGTGGTGGAGGAGCAGAGATGCTGGTCAAAGAGTACAAAGTTTCATTTGAAAAGCTAAATGAGATGTGGTGTCTTATGACAATGATACTTTCATAAGATGATGTGTGCGTCAATTAGCTCAATTATGGTGATCATTTTGATACTATCGGTTATCAGTGGTGAGTTCTATTCCCTCAAATGTTGAAGTTTGAACATTAGTGAAGCACGCTGAGGCAAGCATATAAAGCAGGGTTTATTTAAAAAGGGGTAACATAGACGTCTCCCAGGAGGGAGAAGGGGGCCATAGCTGGTATCCTCATATGCCAAAAAGTGAGGTGCTCTGCCCTTTTTATATGTCCTAGGCTTTCTTTGCTCTCCTGTCCTCTTCTCCTTATCTTTCTCCCTCCTGCTTAAGTGACCAGGAATGCTGGGTGGGATGGCCAAAAGGTGGGAAACAGGTGGGCTGAAGGGAGGGGAAGGGCAGGATGGTGCAGCCCTGGACACATCAATTATCAACTTTACAGCTCCCTGTAGGGAGGGGCAATTCCTGGGACAAGTTACCTTAGCAACAAGTTGGAGCAGGGGGAATTTCCAGGATAATGTCTCTTTAGCATCATTGCCAGAATTCCCATCTCCATCCCAGTGCCGGTGCAGACTAAGATAAAACCAAACTACAGCTTCTATGATAGCCATCACAGTAACTGTATAAACTGATGCATCAATGAATATAACTCAACAAGTAATGCTCAATCAAGGACTTGATTTACTTTGGGAGGAAATGGACATATTGATAGACTCCTCCGATTTGAACTGCCTGCAGAACTTGCCTGGACTATATATCAGTTGCATGCATTGTGAAATATCATCAGATGCAGCGAATTGTGGTACTGCTGGTATATCTTTGCTGATGGTGTCACCAGTGATGCAATTTCCTTGCCAGCGCACCCCATGTTAATTGTGGTAATGCTGGCATATCTTTGCTGATGGTGTCACCAGTGACGCAATTTTTCCAAAGGAGCCATCAATTGGCTTGGTGTCGTGGCATTTCTGCATCCTCCTCCCTTCTACTAGTGATAGTCTAAAATTTGGGGGCCAACAGAGGTGAGGCAAAGAACCTCACCCCCCCACTGGCACCAAGGCTAAATTTGGGGGCCAACAGAGGTGAGGCAAGAACCTCACCCCCCCACTGGTGCATAGGCCTATCCACAAGCATGGCTAAATGCTGGACCGGTAGTCAGTGACGGGTTGATCTGATTGCAGTGGATTCAACCTAAGACAGGAGGCTGACACCTAAAGGTCAGTTCTCCCATGACGGGTAAGAACCATATGTTGATTTGGACAACCTACCAGGCACGGTCCTTAAGCCACATTGCTTGTTGTTTAATTAATCAGAAGGGGGGAGATGCTGAGGGCCGTTGCCAAGTAGGAATGACGCATTCGAAATTTCCTTGCCAGCGTACCCCATGTTAAATGACTTGCCTTGGAATTTCGCTGTTGACATTGCATGTAAGGTGACCTTGCTCAAGGAAGGCGGATCCGGATTTAGAGCTGATCAGGTTTGAGGAAGTATCCCAGTCCTTGGGTTTAGGGCGTTCCCAGTTTAAGACCTTGGATTTTAGGGAAGTTCGATGTTGAGGATTATTGCTGCTGGAATTAGGGCATTCCTGCTGCCTGAGCTCCCGTTGAGTTCTCGTGGGATTCAGAGAGCATTTTTGGGAAAAAAAGCCTCGTGGAGTAGGTGAATTGGGTGGCAGCAGAACTGGGATTGCCCCAGAACGTGTGTGGAGGCCGGTGTGAGTTCGGGAATAAAGATTTTGCTGTTTGAATCTACAAAGCTGTGTGGTGGCTCGTGATTCTGTGCCCAGCCAAGACTGCGGCACTTGATAAGGGTGGAGGAAGGGCTCTGAAGGAATCAACAATTTAATCCCTCAGGGGACAGTCTCCAACTTCCCAGGACTCACTCAAACTTGGCCTGACTTCATCTGACCTGACTCAATTCACCTATCATCTATACCGACTGCCTAATTCTGGCTTCAATGTCACAATGTGTGTGTGTGTCTGTGTATGCGTGCATGTGCGTGTGCATGCATGAGTATGTGTGTGTAGATATATCATTTTGTCTACCTGAAGTGTGTATGACGGCTATTTGTCAATTTTACCTCAATAGGGCTAAACATTTTTAAATATAAAAAACGCTTATGATGCTAACAAATATAACTACTATTTGATGCAATTTAGCATTTTCTTGTTACCTGTTCCTAGAAGACTTATTTTAGTAGAGAGTCACAATTAAAATTATTGTGCTTTAAGTTTCTTAGATTGTCCATTTATATTTACAGTTATGACACAACTTTATGAAACTTATGTTCATTGGGTAGTTGTTTTCAAACTTTGAAATTGCTTCTTTTTCTTTTTTCTGATTGTCCTTATATACATCTATTTAATTTTCTACTATCTTCAGCATTTCTTTTAAACTCTACCACTGTTAATTAATTTCTCTGGTTGAATTGCATTGGCTCCTACATCCAGCAAAATGTGAAATAATGGTGATAAGAGCTGACCTTTATCTTAATTTATATTTTGTTGAATTTTTAAAAATAATCAAGAATGATATCACTTTTCAAAATGTCTTTTTATATGTCATTCAGATAACTACATGATTGTATCCTTATATATACTAATATGATCAATTATATCATTTGAATTTCTTGTACTGGATCATCTTGGCATTTGTGGAACAAATTTTGCTAGGGATGTGTTATATTCTTAATTAGTTTCACTGTTTAAAATAATTTATTAAGTAGAATTGAGGTAGTGTTTTCTCTACATGTTTGTAACAATCACCACCATCATTTATAAAACATTTATCATTGCCAGGAATTGTTCTAAGCATGTGATGTGTGTTTCCTTTGTAATTCTGTGAGTTTTTATTCTTTTCAATACAACCTTGAGGCACATACAATTATTGAATCCATTTTATAGTTGCACAAATAAAGGCCTCATGGAGGTTAAAAATCCTACACAAGGTGATGGCCTTGAGAGAGCATCCATGTCAGACATCATATCCAGAAGACATGCCTGGGCTCAGGTGTGGCAGGTGCTCTTACCTGGTGGTGATGGTGAGACCTTCAGACCTGTTTGCATAAATGGGGTAAATAGTATCCATTGATTCCTTTTTTTGTAGTTTTATAGTCTATATATAATTTTTTTATTTAAAAAATTTTAAATGCGACATATTTTCAGACTCAGATAAAAGTTGTGAGACATTCTAGAGAACTTTCTTCTACTTTCTTCCCACATATTCATATTTTTCCATATTTGCTGCTTAAATTCTTGTCTCCTGTGTGTATGTAAAATTATAGACATATGCCAATATCATTACTTTTCCAGTCTGAATTTCTCTCTCTCATTTACATCCCTAAATGTATTGATAGTTGTTTCTTAAAGGCTGAGTAATAAATTGTAGACATGATGACCCTTTAGTCTTAAAATTCTAAGCCTTTCCAAAACTCTATAAACTTAGTGAATAACCACAACACAGTGATTGAAATTAAGAAGCTGACATTGAGACAATACTATTACACAATCCACACAGCTCATTGCCACTTGACTAACTGTCCCAATAATATCCTCTTGTAGCAAAAGAAAATATAAGGCCATACATTGTGTTTTCCTGTCATATGTAAAGCATGGATTCCTTCATGTGAAGCTATTCTTGAGACTTTTTTTTCTGGTTCCAAGTGTCCTAAAGTTGTTTTTCAGGAAGTGCTTCCAGAATTCACTCAAGATCACCTTGAAACCACATTTCAAGAATGGAATTAGGAACAGGAATCTGCTAGGAGCTACAACCAAATAAAATGATGCATGGCACTTTTGGTTGTAAGGTGACCCCAGCTAGCCATTGAGATGATATGATTATGTTAAGATTTACATTCATATGGAAATTGGACTCCTGCTGTTCACCTTGGCCTGCTATGGGACTCATGTTATGGGACTCCTGGAGAGTTCCCATTGGTTGGGGAAGGTCAGTAGGAGGGAATTCCGGGGGAGGTGCTGGGCTCCCGTTCAGGTAGACCCGACCGCGTGGGTGGACCGGCTTGCTTGCCAGGCGAGTACAGAGTATTGGCGGCATTTTCAAAAATAAAGTTTTGTTCCTGCTTGAGTGGCTCGTGATTCTGTGCCCAGCTAGACTGCGGCAGGAATCCACATGAATCCATATTATAAACAGGAATCCATGTTATAAACTGTTTTTGTAATAAGCTTAAAATCCTCCCATGGCTCATGATAAAACCCCCACCCTGAGAAGAATCTTGCAACATATCGAAGAGGCAAGATGACCATCTTGGCCTACACAAAAGCAACTAAAACTTCTCCTTCTCAGCCTGTATAGTCTCTCTCTCTCTCTCTCTCTCTCTCTCTCTCTATATATATATATATATATATATATATATATATATATATATATATTTTTTTTTTTTGTACATGGCAATTATGTGGTAGAATGTCCTGTGTGCTACTGTTTAGGTTTGGGTTTATTTTATTTTATTTTATTTATTTTTGCTTGAGGTTCAGGCTACTCCTTTGGCAGGACTTTTTGCAAGTGATCCTGAATTCCTCTTAGATACCACACCTGTGGTCATGGCTGTCTTCTGAACCAGTGCTTGCAATGCCACATCTACTCAGTGGGCTATGATGATGTCTTCCAGTTCTCTTCACTGTGTCATCAGAGTTGGCTTCTTACTGCCGAAAACAATTTGGATAGGTCCTTTTTTGAGACCTATTGCCTAGAAATTTGTCTCTTGTTTTGCTCTTTACTTATGGGGCCTCAAGTGCTGTGGGCAGATCTTCCAAGGTATTTTACAGTTTTAATATCAAGCAAGCTCTCACTGTTTAACGTACCTAGAAGAAAATAATACTGTCCTGTGTTTTATAATAAGAAAGAAGTTTTATTGAAGTTGGACAGAGATATAGGAGTTATCTTGGTCGGCAGTAACAGAATTTCAAGGAAAGGTGAGGAGGGAAGCTGTGTGTTGCCTGGTGGTGGGACGGGAAAGTCTTTGGGTGCAGGCCTACACGGCCATCACACTTTTTTTTTTTCACAGTTACATGTTTCTTTCTGAGGGTGGGAGAGTTATCATGCTCCAGTTGGTGTATTTTAAGATCATGATGAAAAAGGTTATCTAGTGGATAGTGGGCTTCTTTTGTGCATCACTGTGGTTGTACTCTTCTTTGTCCCCTGTATTTTCATATATGCACAACCAGCCAAGACTTTCCCCATTGACAAATCATTGAGTGTGATTTATATGGTCCTGACCCCCATGGTGAACCCCTTCATCTACACTCTGAGAAACTCAGAGATGACATATGCTATGAATAAATTGTGGAAAATAAGTCACATGAGGTAGGATCATTGAGTCTCTCACTATAAAGAGAAACATTTCACTATGAAGCTATCTCCTTAAGATGCACTATTTATTTTCAGTCTTAAAATTGATGCTAATTTGCTCAGACAATTTTGTTAAGCATAATTAAAGAATAGATTATAGATTTTTGACTTTATCATATTTCCCCAGTTTATTGGTCATTTTGTAGTGTCTTTTTATTAAGAGACCTGGCAATTTTTGGAGTGCATATACTAGGAAGTCAATAAAAATATGCAATTTATTTATGAATAAAATTTTTATAGTATTACAAGGGTATTTATTTAATATTTTACACTTATTTTTAATAACCATGTTTTCATTTCTCCTTTCATTATTACTTTTTTCTCATTTTTAATCAGAAGTTAAATGCTATATGTGTCTCATTTTTATTTGATTTTACTATCATTACAATTGTAATTTTAGTGCAATATTTTATTTTTAAATTTAATATGGGTAGCATAATAAATATGAATATTACAGTGGAACCCTTGCAAAATGGTAAATCTGAAAAAAGATATATGATGAATTATTCACCAGCATCTCCCAGTACTCATCCCATGTGCAGTGACTGTGTTTCTAAGGTTCTTCAAGTTAAGAGAGCTTATCATTTGTGCAACAAGTACTGCATGATGTCATGCATATGTTAACACTAAAATCTTCACACTCTCAGAAGCAGAAAGAAGAATGATGGTTGTCATAGCTGGAGAGTGAGAAAACAGTCATGTTGGTCAAAAAGCACCAAGTTTCATTTACAAGCTAAGCAATTCTGGAGTTGATAGCATGGTAGTTATTGTATCTTTTGCTGTATTATATACTTGACTCCTAATAAGAGGGTAGATCTGAAGTGTCCTACAACAAAAATATTGAAGAAAACTTAATCATGTGACATGATGTGTACGTGATTTATAGTCATCATTTCTCAATGCATACATATACCAAAGTGTCATGCTGTACACCCAAAACATATATGAATCTTATTTGTCAATCAGATATCAACAGAACTGAAAAAAATAAAGATGATACTACAATTACTGCTAAAATATGATTATGGCTCTATATGTTTCACTAGTTTTGGAGTTCTTTTCACCTCTAAGATCTATTATAGTAGAGATTCACAGCTACATTATTGTGTCTCAACTTTATTAGGTTGTCCATTTCTCTTTGTTTTTATGTCACCAACTTGATGAAGATTATACTAATTTAGTGGTCACTTTTCAAATTTAGGTGTTGCTTTTTTTTTCTTTGTTGGTTTTCCTGCTATATTCTTTGGTCATTTTCATATCCATAAGCATTTCTTTCTTTTCAAATTCTAACACTGCTAATCTATTTCTCTTGGTGAGCTGGATTGGTAACTACATCCAGGATAATGTGAAATAATGTTGATGACAGCTGAGATATGTCACAATTTTTTTATTGAAATTAGAAAATCATAATGGTATACTTTCTCTAAATACCTGTTTTGCAGTTGTTTAGGTGATTAAAAATTTTTACTCTTTTACATGTTTTGTGATCCATGTTACATAGGATTTTATTGTATTAAACTATCTTGGTATTTGTGGACTAAACTTTGTTAAAGTTACATTATATTGTTTCCTTATATTAAAGGATTCTTATGGTTCTTTTCATGTTTTATTTGCATTGATTTTTATAATTTAAAAGAATATAGATATCCATATATGCAACAATATTTTAGAATGTTATATAGAAAAATTTTGATCATACTTCAAAAATCCACCCCAATATTTCTTATCCCTGTCACATTTAATTTTCTATTACAACATTTAAGCTTAGCACAATTGACTCACCTCTCTACATATTTTACTTTAAAAATTGTATTGTAAAATGGGAGAGATGATACCGTGCTGAGGTTTTGTAAGAATGCTCTAGGTAGGGCTGGGGATGTGGCTCAAGCGGTAGCGCGCTCGCCTGGCACGCGTGCGACCCGGGTTCGATCCTTAGCACCACATGCCAACAAAGATGTTGTGTCCTCCGAGAAATAAAAAATAAATATTAAAAAAATTCTCTCTCTCTCTCTCTCTCTCTCTCTCTCTCTCTCACTGTTAAAAAAAATTATTCCACATATGATTTTTCCTGCCTTGTCTATTTTTGTATTAGTATATGAATATATATCTCATTGTATGTGCATATATCATTCTAGAAATATGTCTATATCATTTTTTATTTTTCATTTCTCTTGGTCATTTATTTGTATAGACTTATTGATATTTTTTTTCTTAAAGAATGAGGAATCAATTGCAGAATTGATGACCCATTAGTCTTAGAACTATAAGATTTCCAAAACTCAAGACACTTATTGAATAACAACAGTGCAAATTAAGAAGTTTACATTGAAACAATATTTTTAATAATCCACACAGTCTATTACAACTTTACCAACAGACCCTATGAAATCCTACTTATGGCAAAAGAGAATACAAGTTCACACAGTGCATTTTCCTGTCATATGTAAAATATGGATTCCTTTTATGTGAAACATTCCTGAGCCTTTATTTTTTTTCCCCTGGATCCCAGTATCCTTAAATTGTTCTTCGGGACTTGCCTCCGGAGTCCACTAAAGGTAACCTTGAAACCAGTATTTCGAGAATGGACTTTGGCAACAGAACACCACATGTCTGTATAAACATTTCATTTTTTGCATGTGACAAGCTCAAAATTCTCCATATGGCTCATGATAAAACCCCCACCTTGAAAAGTATCATACTACCTATGAGGAAGCTATATGACTATCCAGGCCTGCACAAGAGAACCCTAAAACTCCCCTTCTCACTCTTCAAATCTGGCAGAGTGCATGACAGTTGTTTGGTGGTGTGTCCTGTGTTCTTGTTTAGGTTTGTATGCTGTTATTTTAGGTTGAGATTCACATTAAAGGTTTTGCATGTGATTCTTATTTGCTCTTAGATACTGTGATCATCACTGTTGTCGGAACAGTTAATTGCAATGTCACATTTATTGACTGGGCTATGATGGTATCTTCTTTTGTGCGTGCCTATTCTTAGAAAAACAATTTTGAGCCAACTTTGAGTAGACTCTGAAGGCACTTCCTTAAAACAACTTATAGATAATTTGTTTTTCAGAAAATAGCTGGGCACCTATAATCCCAGTGGCTCAGGAAGCTGAGACAGGAGGATGACAAGTTCAAACCCTGCCTCCGTAACTTAGGCCCTCAGCAAATTAGCAAGACACACTCTCAAATTAGAAAATAAAAAATGGCTGGGGATGTGTGTGGCTTACTGGTTAAGCACTCTTGGGTTCAGTACCTGATAAAATAAAAAAATAAAATTTTTTTTCAAGAAATTATGTCCAGGTGTATCCATGCATTATTTGGTTCAGTTAATTCTCCATTTGTTTACAAGAATCTCTAGTTGTTTAAATTATACTATAGAAGAGAGAGAGTACAGTGAATTTATGTAATCTTGTTTATTCTAAAAGTCTGAGCAAAGAATTTTTAGGAGTAAGAGTCTACCCCATTTGATCAGCCCAGGTTTTATATTCAATCAAGTTTTTACTTTTCCCTGTTTATAATTGTAGTTTACATTAAATATTTCCTCATGTATGTTGAGAATCACATCAGAAACATCATAATTTTGGTATCAACTCTTAAACATAATTTAGAAAACTCAAGAGGAGAAGGAAAGCCTATTACATTTGCCCATTTTTTTCCTTAGCATGTTCTTTCTGAGGTGTCTCCTTGTGTCATTTCCTGTTGACAGAAGTCCCATGGCCATTCTTCTGGGGTAGTTCTGCTGATGACAGATTCTTGTTTCCTTCATCACAGAATGTCTTAATTTCCCCTTAATTCCCAGGAGATATTTTCACTACATTTACAGTCTTCTTTCAACACTGGGGAAATTCTGAAGAACATTTATTTTTTAAGCAGTTTTCGGTTCACTGAAATTTTAGCACAATAGACATTTTTATGAAATCTCTTCCTCCCCACAGTTTCCCCATTGGTCCATTTTTGGCTGTTCTAACAGAATAAGTGAGACTGATGAATTCATAAAGAATAGAGAATAATTTTCTCATGGTTCTGGAATCTGGGAAGCCCAAGAACATGGTACTGGCATCTGGGGAGAGTCCAGGGACTGTGCCATCCCTTCACGAAGGGAAAAAGGGTAGAAGATGGCAAGAAAGAGACTGCAAGGGAGGGCTGAGGTCACCTCTATCAGCATCCCACCCCTAAGATAACCAACCCTTCCCCCAGTACCACAATATTAATCCAGGGGACTAATTGCCTCTCAATATTGTTACATTGTTTCTAAGAGATGACATTTAGGGGACATTTTTAAACCAGAGCACATACTACCAACTTGCCACACCATATTGGGTCCTTTGACAATTCATTAATTAACACTTGACATTATCCAAAGTTTCTAGTTTACATCAGGGTTATCTCTTGGCTTTTGGAGTTGTACTTTCTATAGTTTTGGAAGAACATGTAACGATGTGTTCACACTCACAGAATCATACAGAAGAGAGTAACTGAACTAAAAATACTATATATTTCACAAAAACTTAGATTTTTTACTTTTCCCACAGTTTTGACTTTACTGGATAGTCATCCAGTAATAACCACACAACTTTTCAGATCAGCTTCTTCACTTGGTAATAGATTCTTCTAGGTCTTTCCATGGCTCAGTACCTCAATTCTTCTTAGTAATAAATAATATGTTATTGTGCAATGTAATTTCTTATTGTTCCATACCTTATTGTTCAGCCACTAACTGCCATCTTTGTTGCTTCTAAGTTCTGGCAGTTAGTAACAAAGCAGACAGAATGTCTGTACAGGTTTCTGTGAGAGCATACACTTCTGTTTCATTTGGATGAACACCAGGGAGCCTAATTGCTTGACTCTGGGTAAGAGCATGTTAGTACATGAGAAACTACCAACCTGTCTTCTAAACTTGTCTCCTCTGAAATCACCTTCTATTTTCTTTCACTAATACTGCATGTCTTGATTACATAGCTTTGTGGCAAGTCTTGATGTTGGGTAGTGTTCAGTGTCCAATTTTGTTCTTCAAAAAACATCCCCCTGGACATGGAGCTACCCTTTCTGTGTCTTTGTCTCAGAATGTAAACTTCATAATGAGTTTGTCTGCATCTATAAAATTAGGTCATAACCTACCTTGGCAATATTAAGTCTTTCTGTGCATGAGCAATGGATGCGAATGAACACATTTACTTCCTTTTTGATGAGAGCATTGTAGTAGCAAGTGCTACAGTGTTTTTACTTCAACTTTCACTTGTGCATTGCTGGCGTTTAGGAAAGTCATTGATATTTGCACATTATACTTTTGTATTTCAGCTTCACACCAATCATTTATTAGTTCCAGAGTTTTGTAGAAGTATTTGGGATTTTTTGCATAGATGATGTCAACTGCAAACAAGGACAGTTTTATTTCTTCTAATTAGTATATACTTTCTTTTCTTTTCTTTAGTGTATTAGCTGGGACTTGAGTACAATGTTGAAAAGCAGTGAGAGGGAACATCCTTCCTTGTTCCTGATTTCTATGAGTTAGATATGAGGTATCCTTCCCAATTTTCTGTGTGAGACAATGCAAGAATGTTAGGAAGTGAAATGATTAGCTCATGAGAGTCTTAATCTACTGAGTGGATTAATCCATTAATATGGATTAACTGGGCAATAACTATAGGCAGGCAGGGTGTGACAGTAAGAAATAGGTTTGGTTACAGTGACACAAAAGCTGACTAAAACTTCCCTTATCAGGAAATGTTCTAGACTCTCACTATTATAGAAGATGTCAGTTTTGCGGTGCTTTGATAATAATCTTTTTTTTTAACTTTAAGAGCCTTTTTCTATCCATATTTTACAGAATGTCCTTAAAATGAAGGGGTGTAGATTTTTATTAACACTTCTGAAAGTATTTATATAATCCTGTGATTTTTCTTCTTTATCTTCTGGTGTGATGGAGTATGTTAATTGATTTTTGAATGTTAAACCAGGTTTTCATATCTGGAATCATTTCAGTTGTTTGGATATACAATTCTTTTTCCACTTTATGGATTTGTTTTGCTAAATATTGAGAATTTTTGATAAACTAACAGGACATCCTCTTTACTCTCATTTGAAAAGTGCTTTAAATGAAGTTCAAATTTCTTAGTGAGATCTGTGATAACTTGTGGGCTTTGGCTCTTGCTCATGCCTTCAACTTCCCTTTGTTCTATTCTCTCCCTGTCTCCTTCCCCTTCAGGTTCAGTGACAGCACAGCATCTTGAAATCGCCCAGCTGTCTTCCACATTGCATCTTCCCACATGTAACCCTGGACCTGCAGGGGCAACTGACTTCTCATCCTGGGAGTTTAATTTAAATATCACCTTTATAAAGGCCTTATGTATTATGCAAAATGTGTCTCACTCTTATATTTTTTCTGTCATAATAACCTGTTCTCCAAACAGTGATTTAAGCTGCAAATTTCCATTATTATTTCCATTACTATTCTGTGGCTCTATTAGGTATAAAGCTGATGCAGTTACGACTACATTTTCATTTTTTTCTTCTGTTTTAATAACTATTGTATAGCCAGTTGGTATCTTATTATAAATGAAACAAAATAGATGCTATTTAGATTTTTTTGTTTGTTTATTTGTTATTTGCTTTTGTTACTGGAGATTGACTCAGGGGCACTCAAATCTGAGCCATATCCCCAGCCCCATTTTGTACTTTATTTAGAGACAAGGTCTTACTAAGTTGCTTAGCGCCTTGCTGTTGCTGAGGCTGTCTTTGAATTTGTGATCCTCCTGTCTCAGCCTCCTGAGCCTCTGGGATTATAACTGTGCACCACCCCACCTGGTGCTCTTTAATTTGTAGAAAAAGAAAGAATAAGGAGAAGAAATACATAAATAACTAGTTACTATAGCTGCATAAAACTTTTAAAACTGTATTTAATCTCAAACTCATATGGAACACAATGAAGATTAGATAAATATAAGATAAAAATTTCTCTGACTAAAAAAGGGGATAAGTGATAAACTCAACTCTTCAGAACAAATTAATGGGGCTGATATTTTATTATTGATTATTATTTGTCCCATAATGTTTCTGAAATATTTTTCCTTGTTACATCCTTGTGACTCTACTTATGTGTTTGCTATATTGCATCTTGACACACAGATGTTCTTTAAAAGTGTTTGAAGAGTCCCAGGGAGTGTAATTAAGCAAGATCAGTTTGGACACGTTCCAGTTGCAGGGCTCCATGATTAACATGTGTTCATGCTATAAAATCTTTAGAGATCTTTGTCCCTGTCAGACAAAACTGTCCTCTGTTAGTCACAGTTATAATTTTTAAAAAAGATGGCTTATTCTTCTTAAAGAAGGATTTGAAAAGGTACAAGAGTACTCATATCCATATACCAAGCACAAGTATTTGGCCTTTTCAGGACAAGAGGAGACAGATTAAAAAGCTAAGTGGTATTTATTAAAGATACCAGAAAAGAACTTAGAAATTTTTCTTTTTTTTGAAAATTCTAGATGTGCTATTTCTATGTTTAAATTGTTTGCATTTTTTCTTAATTGTTGTTTTAAGAGAGTGAGAGAGAGAGAGAGAGAGAGAGAGAGAGATTTTTTAATATTTATTTATTTTTTTAGTTTTCGGCGGACACAACATCTTTGTTTGTATGTGGTGCTGAGGATTGAACCCGGGCTGCACGCATGCCAGGCGAGCGCGCTACCGCTTGAGCCACATCCCCAGCCCTCTTAATTGTTTTAATATGGGAAATTTTCATTTTTCTCTTTTTACCAAGTAATTCTTTTGAATACTACTACAAACACTAATTATTTTCTGGAGTATTTAGAAGACTCCAGAGAAAATGGAAAAACATGGTTGTGTGATTTCAAATATAATTCTCCAAGAATAGCACAGATTTCTTTCTTCTGTGTGCATATAGAATGGAAGAGGGATTACTCACTATTTTGGATTGAGATCAAACTTCCTCCTTCAAACTTCAGACAAGCTCCCAGAGGTAAGACATTCTAGTCAGTAGCAGAAATCAGACTTTGAGATTGTGGGAATGTTTAATTACACAGGTAATTATATCACCCGAGTATGCAAGAAAATGAGAATAATAACTTCTGTAGGCAGAAAGTGGCTGTTTAGATTGTATAAAATAGTCACTAAATATAAATTCAAAAAAAATTGAAAATGTAAGTCAGGGCCCATGTTATATCTTCAACACTATTGCTTCCATTTGGAAAAGTAGAAGGCCCAAGATGAAAAGCTGATTCCTCAGTTTGCATGGAGATTTCTCTCCTCTAAAGTCATGAGCCCAGTGTAGACTCTGAGCCTTCATGAGCTAGTGGACACACTGATGTTCACCTTGTGTGAACAGTGAGACAGAATTACAGTGTTCTATGAACACTTTTTGGTTGGATATTTGAAAAGATTGGGTGTACCAAACACCTTTGCACAATAACCATCATAACTTTCAAATTTGTGATGTCTGCTTCTGTTCTCTGAGATTAGCATTTGTCAAAGAGAAAATGGCAGATGTGTCAGGGGGCTCACGCAGTTGACTGGGAATGTAAGGGGATTAAATGAGAATGATCACATTAGCAAGATATTATAAATAGAAAGCCAAGGGGTCTGAACAAATGTATAAAAAAGCAACGAGAGAGGAATAAAGGAAGTTTGAACACTGTTATAAGTTTGAACACTGATATAAAATTCAGAGAGTTTTAGGTATTTTGGGGTTAAGATAATGTGGAATTTTCAACCAAAGACTATAGAAGGAGGTTTCAGAGATCTGGCAACCTGAGACTATGGTAATTAGTGGTTTGTCAAGTTCTCACATAAAACTGTTATGGATTTTTTTGTGTTCCCCCCACATAATTTATATGTTGAGGTCCTACCTATAGTACTGCAACAAGAAACTTTATTTGGAAATAGGGAGTTGGTGAAGTCATCCAGTTATAAAATTGTATTAGGCTGGGTCCCAATTCCATATAACTTATATTCTATTGGAATAGAAAACTTGAATGCAGGAAGAATTATACAAGAATATAAGCTGGCCATCAGCAGCCAAGGATGGAGCTGGTCCTTTCCTCCTAGCCTTCTGAAGGCCCCACGAGTGCTCATACCTTTATTTTGAATGTCGGGCAGCAGGGCTCTGAGAGTACAAATTTATGTGTATAATAACTGTAGTTCCAGCATACTAATACTGGGGAATTGCTGTGCTGCTGCAACAATTAATGTCTAATATATGAAGTCCACTTTGTGATTGATTAATGAACAGATATTGAGAGATGTTTGGGAATCATGATCAAAAGAGCCCAGATGGCCTTGAGAAATGTGAACAGTACAAGGTGTTGCTGGTGAGGGCTTAGCAAGGAAAGAGGACAATAGTGGACATGGCCTCTGTCTTGGAGAACAGAAATCATTGTGAGCACATTGTCCTTGGAAACATGAATACTAAGATGTTGTGGGGTGACATTTCCAGCGGACCTGAGGGCCAAAGAAAGTAGAGGAGGAGCATTATTTTTAAAAAGTTTCAGCACCAGTATTGATACATTGATTGTGGTCTATAGTCTTCCATTGGTCATTTGTTTTATTCACTCTTCATATGAAAATTACCTTAAGTGAGTCTTTGGTTTTTCACTTTGTGACTTCATATATAGTACATCTTTACATGGATGTATTTCCCTTTCATTCTCTTTTGTTGTTTCACATATTTAAAATATCTAAAGAGTAACTTTCTCTGAGAAATTTGAACCTTTCCAAATTTAAACAGATTGAGAAATTGCAGCACTGTGAATCTATAGCATAGCATCAATAAATATACTTATCAACACATTTCTCAAGTTGCTCTTTCAATGTTGGACTACATAGTTATATATCAAATCACCCAGGGCAGGAAACATTGTATTATTTTTCTTAGCAATCCAGATATCTACTGCAGGTACTGTGTCACCAGCAGACGCTTCAAGGATATATGGAAGATGAATACTTGTGGTTATAATATTTCTAAGGAATTTTTCATTGTTTTACAGGTAAACTGCTTTACTCTTTGAAATCAGTGCCCATAAAAGACCAGATGGAACACAGCAACAATGTAACTTATTTTGTCCTCTTGGGCCTCACACAAAATCCAAAGGAGCAGAAAGTACTTTTTGTTATGTTCTTGTTCTTCTACATTTTGACCATGCTGGGGAACCTGCTCATTGTCCTAACTGTAACCTTCAGTAAGACCCTGCACTCTCCAATGTACTTCTTTCTTGCTAATTTATCATTTGTGGACATCATTTATTCATCAGTCATTTCCCCCATTTTGATTTCAAACTTATTCTTAGGAAAAATTATCATATCCTTCAAGTTTTGTATGTCTCAGCTCTTTGCAGAACACCTATTTGCTGGGGCAGAGGTCACTCTTCTGTTGGTGATGGCCTTTGACCGCTATGTGGCCATCTGTAAGCCCTTGCATTATTTGCTTATCATGAGGCCATGGGTGTGTGTGGTGCTGGTGGTAGTCTCCTGGGCTGGAGGTTTTGTGCACTCTGCATTTCAACTTGGCATTATTTATGGGCTCCCATTCTGTGGCCCCAATGTCATTGACCACTTTACATGTGACATGTATCCCTTATTGCAACTTGTCTGTGTGGACACTTATGTCACTGGCCTCTTAGTGATTGCCAATGGGGGGCTGATGTGCTCTATTTTGTTTGTGCTCTTACTCGTGTCTTATGGTGTCATCTTCCACTCTCTGAAGAACATGAGTCAGGAGGGGAGGTGGAAGGCTCTCTCCACCTGTGGCTCCCACATCACTGTGGTTGTCCTCTTCTTTGTCCCCTGTATTTTCATATATGCAAGACCAGCCAAGACTTTCCCCATTGACAAATCATTGAGTGTGTTTTACATGGTCATAACCCCCATGCTGAACCCCTTCATCTACACTCTGAGAAACTCAGAGATGACAAATTCTATGAGGAAACTCTGGAAAAGAAGTCACATCAGGTAGGAAATCACTGAGTCTCCCACTGCAAAGCTATCTCCTTAGGATGCATTATTTATTTCAGACTTAATCCTGATTTCAATTTGCTCAGGTAATTGTGTTAAGCATATTTGAAGAATAGAATATAGGTTTTGACATTAACATATTTCCTCAGTGTATTGCTCGTTCTGTGGTGTGTTGTTTATCAGTGGACCTAGGAATTTTTGGTGCACATATACTAGGAAGTCAATGAAAATATGCAATCTACCCATGAATAACATTTTTATAGTATTACAAGGATGTTTGTTTAATTTTTATATTTATTTTTAACAACTATGTTTTTATTTCTCATTTTATTTTTACTCTTGTTCATTTTCTATAATAGTTAAATGCTATATGTGTCTCATTTTTACATCACATTACTGTCATTATATTTATAATTTTAATGGAATAATTTAAAAAAATTTAAGTATGGAAAGCATAAGAAATATGAATGTTACAATGGAACCCTTTCAAAATGGTAAATCTGGAGAAAGATATATGATGATCCCAGATGCAGCAACTGTGTTTCTAAGGTTTTTCAAGTTAACAAGCTTATCATTTATGCTACATGCATGAACTTGGAGGATACCATGATAAATGATATGAGCTGGACACAGAAGAGAAATACTGCATGATGTCATTCGTATGTGAGCACTAATATCTTCACATAGAAGCAGAAAGAAGAATGTTGATTGTCATGGCTGGAGAGTGGGAAAATGGAGATGTTGGTCCCAGAGTACCAAGTTTCATTTACAAGCTAAATGATTCTGGTGTTGATAGCATGGTAGCTATTGTTTCTTATATTGTATTGTATACTAGAGGATAGACTGAGTGAACTACCACAAAAAGATTAAGGAAATGTTTAATCATGTGACATGATGGATATGTGAACTACAGTCATCATTTCACAATGCATATATCAAAATATCATGTTGTATATCCAAAACATATGTAATTCTTATTTGTCAATCAGATATCAGTAGAACTGAAAGATAATAGTACTATTAGTATTAAAATATAATTACTATTCTATGTGATATACTATTTTTTGCAGTTGTTTTTGCCTAAAAGTTCTATTTTAGTAGAGAGTCACCGTGGAATTATTGCGTTTCAACTTCATTAGGTTGTCCATTTCTCTTGGTCTTTATATCACCAACTTTATGAATATTATTCTCACTTGGTATTTCCTTTTTAAATGTAGGCATTGATTCTTTATTCTTCATTGGTTTTAATGCTATATTATTTGGTCATTTTCATACTCATAAGCATGTCTTTCTTTACAAATTCTAACTATGCTAATATGTTTCTCTTGGTGATCTGTATTGATGGCTACCTCCAGGATTGTGTGAAATAACAGTGATGATAACTGAGACATGTTACAATATTTTTAATTGAAATTAAAAATCAAAATGGTGTACTTTTTCTAAATACCTTGTTTGCAGTTGTTTAGGAGATTAAAAATGCTTGAACTTATACATTTTTGTCATTGATCTTACGTCAGATTTTATTGTATTAAATTATATTGGCATTTGTGAACTAAAGTTTGGTATGGTTACATTATTTGTTTCCTTATATCAAAGGATTCTTATGGTTCTTTTCATGTTTTATTTGCATTGCTTTTTATAATTTAAAAGAGTATAGATATCTGTACATGCAACATTATTTTGGAATGTTATATCTCAAAATTTCGATCATGTTTCAAAAGTCCACCCCAATATTTCTTATTCTTGTCACACTTAATTTTCCATTACAACATTTAAGGTTAGCACTGTTGACTTACTTCTCTTATATTTTACTTTAAAAATTTTATTATTTGTTTCTCTCTGAATACAAGTTACTTCTCAGCCCTCAGCACCTGTAATAGTACTGGCCACAGTTAAAAAATTGTTGAATGAGTGCTTTATAGAAATACTTCATCATTAACAATAATCTATTTTTCTGAGACAACTTAAGTAGCACTGGGATGGTATTCTCTGAAGTAAAAATCACACCCAGAATTTATAAAATACTTATCCATTTTAGGACTTGTTCTACATATGTTATGTGGGTTTCCTCATATAACATTCCATGTATTAATTCCTCCAAGAACATCATGAGGTGAGTACTTTTATTGAACCCTTTCTATATTTGCACAAACAAGGGCTCGTGGAGGTTGAAAACCTGTGAAAGTTTATTACCTGGAGAATGTTCAGACAAAATGCAAGAAATCTTGCCTGTGTTCAGGTATGACAGGTTCAGTTACCTGGTAACAATAAGGCCTTCAGACCTACTTGCATATATTAAGTAAAGAATCCATTGATTCTGTTATTTTTAGTGTTGTTTTAGTTCTATATTTTTCATGTGTAGTTTTTGTTTAAAAATATCTTAGATTGATATATTTTCAACCTTGGATATATGTTGAAAGATACACTGTAGAACATTCCCCGAGATTCCCCATGTATTAAAATTATTCCACATATGCTTTTCCCTGTCTTGTGTCAATTTTTGTATCAGTATATGAATATATATATATATATATATATATATATATATATATATATATATAGATAGATATAGATAGATAATATATATCAATACAAATATGCATATATGTCATTATACACATATGTTTATTTGTTTTTATTTTTCATTTATTTCATCATTTATTTATATAGAATTATTGATAGTATGTTTTTCTTAGAGACTGAGGAATCAATTGTAGACATGATGACCTATTAGTCTTAAAACTCTAAGACCTTCCAAAACTCAAAGATACTTATTGATTAATACAGCACAGTTGAAGAACTAAGAAGTTTTCATTGAAACAATTCTATTTTGTAGTCCACATGGCTTATTGTCACTTCATAAACTGACCCAATGACATCCTATTTGTGGCAAAATAGAATACAAGGTCACACAGTGCATTTTCCTGTCATACGTAAAACATGGATTCCTTTTATGTGAAACATTCCTGATCCTTTATTTTTTTCTGGATCCCAGTATCCTTAAATTGTTCTTTAGGACTTGCCTCTGGAGTCCACTCAAGGTAACCTTGAAACCAGCATTTCAAGAATGGACTTCGGCAACAGAACCCTACATGTCTGTATAATCATGTCTTTTTTTGCTTGTGATAAGCTCAAAGTTCTCCACATGGCTCATGAGAAGTATCATGCTACCTATGAAGAGGGTAGATGACTATCCAGGCCTGCACAAGAGAACACTAAAACTCCCCTTGTCACTCTTTAAGTCTGTCAGAGTGCATGATAGTTGTTTGGTGGAGTGTCCTGTGTGCTCCTGTTCAAGTTTGTGTGCTGTTGCTTAAGTTGAGGTTCAGGTTATGCCTTTAGCAGAAGATTTTGCATGTGATCCTGAATTCTTCTTCGACACCACAACTGTGTTCCTCACTGTTGTCTGCACTATTATTTGCAATGTCACATTTATTGACTAGGCTAGGGTGGTAGTTTCTTTGGTGCATGCCTATTCTTGGAAAAATAATTTTGAGCCAACTTTGAGTAGACTATGAAGGCACTTCCTTAAAACAACTTATAGATAATTTTGTTTTCCAGGAAATAGGTGGGCACAGTAGTGCACCGATAATCCCAGTGGCTCAGGAAGCTGAGGCAGGAGGATGACATGTTCAGACTCAGCCTCAATATCTTAAGCCCTCAGCAAGATAGCAAGAGCCACTCTCAAAATAAAAAAAAAAAATAGAAAGGTCTGGGTATGTGTGGCTAAGTGTTTAAGCACCCTGGGTTAAAGCCCTGGTAACAACAACAAAAATATTAAGATAATTTGTTTTTCCAGAAATTATATCCAGGTGTGTCCGTGCATTGTATGGTTCAGTTAATTCTCCATTTGTTAACAAGAATCTCTTCTTGCTTATATTATACTATGGAAGAGAAAGAATGTAGTAAATTTATGTAACCCTGGTTATTCTAAAAGAACAAAGAATTTTTAAGGGTTAAGAGTCTACCCATATTTGAGCAGCCCAGATTTTACATTCAATCAAGTTTTGACTAGTGTTTTCCCACAAGGGTTTGAAGTGTCTCCTCCAACAGGAGCAGCAGCAGGGGCAGCTTCTGTGTAGGGAGTGTGTTGTGGGTGCTGAGTTCTGCAGAGAGAGGTGCTGGTGGCATTGGGAGAGGCTAACCGTGGAGGACAGGCAGGATGATGTCCTCTTCCCTCAGCTCACATGGTGCAGGAAAGCACCCTCCTCACTGTTCTCAGAGTGTTAGGAGCATCCTGGGTGAGTAGATTTCCATTTGTATCTCATGAGTTCCTGTTTTGACATGAAGACTCACATACAAAGCAGGAATATTCTCTTTTAAAATGACTTGGAGAAAAAAATCATGAATTTTTGTGGTTTGCTTTAAGCATGGTATTAATTTTGGGTTTAGGATACATTCCTTCAATTTATGTTAAGAATATATATATTTGTTCTATTTCTCATAAAGTGATATAGCATTAACTAATTATGCTTTAAGAACCTATTACAATTAACTTGTGATTTTTGGCCTATTTATGATATTTACTTATACTTGTTCTTATAATGTTAATTTTGGCCATGATGGGGAAATGAAGAGATTTTTACTCATGTCTATAACAACACATAAGCCAGAGACAAAGACACGATGGTTTGGAACACATTTCATTTGATAATGGAAAACAATTAGTGGGAAATACTGAGAGATGGGGTACACAAAGTTGATCTGTAGGACAGTCCCTCCCTGTTTTCTTTGGACATCTTCCATGCTGTGCCCAGAGAGGAAGGAGAGATAGAGGGGGGGAAAGGAGGATGGAGGGAAGGAGGGAGAGAGAAAGAGAGAGAGACAGAGAGAGAGAGAGAGAGAGAGAGAGAGAGAGAGAGAGAGAGAGAGAGATATGCAAGTGCAATGAAACAAGATAAGGAGCACCATGGAGAATTCCAGAGTTTCCCCTAAATTATTCAGCACAAGGCCTGCATTTAAGGAAGCTACCTGAAACAGCAAAACTCCTAGCCAGAGAGAAGAGTGCAGCATTCGCTGGGCCTAGAACAATGTCTGTTTTCACCAGCTGGACTGTAATCCTCACAACACAGGGGGCGGATCTTGGGCTGAGACTTAGAAAGATCCTTGCTCAGTTGTGGGATATTATTAGACTTGCAATCGATATTTCTCTAGATTGATTAAGTATAATAAGAATATTTCAAAAATTATGAATAGAAAAACATACAAAATCACCTTATTTCTAAACAACTTCATTGTAACTCAGAACACTTTTCAAGAATATTTATAGATGTGATGATACCTAGTACTCAACATGGTAAAACAATAAATTCTGACATCCAGTGCAAAAACATAAGGCACGAAAAGAAGCACTAAATCATGCCCTTAAGTAGAATAAATAAATCATTGGAACACTACTCAGAAGCAATATATATATATATATATATATATATATATATATAAGCAGTAACATAAAGGGTATTGAAAGAATTTGTAATTATATTCCATATGATAAAAAAGTTGACATATGAGATAAAAGATAACCCAATCTGAATTTGCTAAAGAGACAAAAGTTACACTATTTTCAGTAAGAAAAAAAAAAGGCGGGAGGTACGTGATTAATAGCACATTAGACATTGCAATAGATTACAAAAGATATACTAAAACTATTCAAAATAAAATGTATCAAAATACAAAACAGGAACACACACAGTGAGTTGCTGAACCTCTACAACTAAATTCATAAATATATATGCCAAAGGAAAATGGTGTCAGAGCATACAAAAATATTTAAAGAAATAAAGAAAGAAATATTTTTAATTTGATAAACTTCATAAATACTAACGAATGAAGCTGCATGAAGAAAGGCATAAGAAGAATAAAGAAAACTATATGAAAACACATCCTTAACAAGTTACTCTAAGTCAATACCATGGATAAAATGTTAAAAAAGTCGATTAAGATAATGGTGGTCTCAGTGGTTCTCATTACAAAATGTTAAGGAAAGTAATTCAGACTCATGAAAAATGATCCTAGGTGATAGTATTAGTCAGTACAACCAGATGAAGATCACCAAAAATAGTAACTACATGAGTCAATATTTAAGAATTTTTTTATTATTTAAATTTCTTTAAAATATACTGATTGAGCTGGGGATATAGGTCAGTTGGTAGAGTGTTTGCTTTGAATACAGAAAGCCTGCATTCAATCACTAGCACCACAACACAACAAACAACACACACACACACACACACACACACACACCCCTGATTGAGATAACATATTTTGTGCTTTTAACATACATAGTTTGACAATAATGCCATAAATGCTCAAAGGGAAATAATAATTTTACTATTTTAAGTTTTATAAAATACATAAAGTACCATAATATCAGTTGATATTAGACTGAAATTAGCTGGAATTATAATTTATAAGCCCCCAAAGTAAGAGTTATATAAATAAGTGAACAATGAAGATAAATAATAATGCACAAGAAGACATAAAAATGGAAAAAAGAATAAAGAACATACAAAAAATATAGAAAAATAGCAAGATGATATGTTTAAAATGAACTTTACTATCAAGTACATTAACTGTAAGTGGTCTAAATACCATGATAAAATGCAAAGATTGCAGACTCCATAAAAATAGCAAGACTCATTTATATTCTGCCTATAAGAAACATGCTTTAAATACAAAACAATGAATGTATTTGAAATTTTGATAGTCTGTAATTTCTTGTGAAATCATAAATTGAATTTAGATTAAAATTTATTTTACTTGATTCTAATTCAGTTACTTATTGTTGTATTACAATTGATGCAACTACTTTCATTATTTAAACTTTCTTTGATTTCTTTGTGTCATTTCAAAATTTGAGATTTGTGATTCTTTCACTATTGTGATTTGAATAGATGGTAATTTATTTAGTTTCTCATTAGTTATTAACTTGTGTCCAATTACCAAATATATATTACTAGTATTTGAATCTGGAATGTCCCAAAATACACACAAAAGTTCATTCCTTGGCTTTTGGAAGATGGCTAACGTGTAGAGGTGAGGCCCAATGAGAGGTTTTAGGTGGTTGAAGGGGATGCTTTGAAAAGGATTGTGGGACTCTCATCCTTTCCTCTCTTTCATTTTTATATTCCATAAGTGCTGTGAATAAATCACTCAGCAACTTGTTCCCCACTATCATGTCTGCTTCACCAAAGGCCCAAAGCCAAGAGGCTAATTGGTGATGAACTAAAATAGTGAGCCTAGATAAATCTTTTCTATTATTAAGTTGAATTAGCTCTGATTTGTTATAGTAATGGAAAACAAACACACACAGATATGATAGATCTTTTTTATGATGGAGGAAACCATTTTTATCTTCATTTTGTTCTATCTATTTTACTTTTGGTTATTTTTATGCTTTGTTTTCTAACATTATTAGTTGAAAGATTTCTTAATTGCTTTTTTAGTGTTTAAAACATGCAAAAACTTATGACCTTAAAATTTCCTTCAAGCACTAGTAATAGTATCCCACTATTTGAGATAGGGTTTTCCTTTGAAAAATTTTATATGTTCTAGAATTTTGGTTTCAATTTCTTTTTCCACAAAACAGTATTTATTTATGTATAATACATTTTTAAATTTTCTTTTTATTTGTCCTAAGTAGTTATACATGATGGCAGAATGCATTTCTATTCCTTTTACACAAATGGAGCACAACTTTTCATTTATCTGGTTGTACATGATGTAGAGTCACAACTCATGTGCAATCATACATATACCTGTATAATGATGTTCCTCTCATTCCCCCATTGTTCCTGTCCCCCATGCCCCCTTTCCTTCCATCCTTTCCTTTGCCCAATCAAAGTTCCTCCATTTCCTCCATGCCACTCCCCAACCCCCATTATGGATCAGCATCCATTTATCAGAAAGAACATTAAGCCTTTGGTTTTTTGGGATTGACTTACTTGGCTTAGCATGATAGTCTCCAATTTCATCCATTTACCTGCAGATGCCATATTTTTTCTCTTTTAATTCTAAGTAATATTCCATTGTATATATGTACCAAATTTCTTTATCTGTTGAAGGGCATCTAGGTCAGTTCCACAGTCTACATATTGTGAATTGAACTGCTATGAACATTGATGTGGCTGTGTCACTATAATATGCTGATTTTAAGTCCTTTGCATATAGAACAAGGAGTGGGATATCTGGGTCAAATGGAGGTTCCATTCCAAGTTTTCTAAGGAATCTCCATCCTGCTCTAATATTGGCTACACCAATTTGCAGTGCCACCAGCAATGTGTGAATGAACCTTTTTCTCTATGGGCCTACTTTTTGGGACTAACTTTTTCTTCTTTTAGGTGCAGGATCTCTGGTTTAATTTCTATGTTCTTGATCCACTTTGAGTTGAGCTTTGTGCATGGTAAGAGATAGGGACTTAATTTCATTTTGCTGCATATGACTTTCCAGTTTCCCAGCACCATTTGTTGAAGAAGCTATCTTTTCAACAATGTATGTTTTTGGAACCTTTGTCTAGTATGAGATAATTGCATTAATTTGGGTTTGTCTCTGTGTCTTTTATTCTGTGTCACTGGTCTACATGTCTATTTTGGTGCCAATACCATGCCATTTTTTATATGATAGCTGTCTGTTACTGTGATGTCTACTGCTTCACTCTTCTTGCTAAGTACTGTTTGGCTATTCTGTGTTTCTTGTTTCTCCAAATCTATTTTATGATTACTTTTTCTATTTCCATGAGGAATGTTGTTGAGATTTTAATTGTAATTGCAGTAAATCTGTATGACACTTTTGGTAGTATGGCTGTTTTGACAATATTAATTCTGCCTTTTCAAGTACAGGGGAGATCTTTCCATCTTTTAAGGTCTTCTTCAATTTATTTATTTAGTGTTCTGTAGTTTTCACTGTATAGATACT
Source organism: Spermophilus citellus (assembly GCF_964194105.1). Lineage (NCBI taxonomy): Eukaryota > Metazoa > Chordata > Mammalia > Rodentia > Sciuridae > Spermophilus > Spermophilus citellus. The sequence goes on from NC_138183.1 coordinate 239,191,664, forward strand.
TCATCTCTTTTTTTAGATTGATTCCCAAGTATTTTATTTGTTTTTTTGAGGCTATTTTGAGTGGGGTAGTTTTTCTAATTTCTCTTTCTGAGGGTTCATCACTGATGTATAGAAATGCATTTGTTTTATGGGTGTTGATTTTATATCCTGCTATTTTGCTTTATTCATTGATTAATTCTAGAAATTTTATGGTTGTGGAGGTTTTTGGATCCTCTAAATGTAGAATCATGTTTTAGGCAAATAGTGATAGTTTGAGTTCTTCTTTTCCTATTCATATCCTTTTAATTTCTTTCATCTGTCTGATTGTTCTGGCTAGAGTTTCAAGGACTATGTTGAATAGGAGTGGTGAAAGGGCATCCCTGTTTTGTTCCAGTTCTTCAAGGGAATGCTTCCGATTTTTCTCCATTTAGAATGATGCTGGCCTTGGGTTTAGCATAGATATCTTGTACAATGTTGAGGTATGTTCCTACTATCCCTAGTTTTTCTAGTGTTTTGAACATAAAAGAGTGTTGTATTTTATCAAATGCTTATCTGCATCTATTGAGAAGATCATATGATTTTTAAGTCTTTTAATGTGATGAATTGCTTTTATTGATCTCTGTATATTGAACCAACCTTGCATCCCTGGAATGAACCTCACTAGATCATGGTAGACTATCTTTTGAATATGTTTTTGTATGTAATTTGACAGAATTTTATTGAGAATTTTTGCATCTATGTTCATCAGGGATATTGGTCTAAAGTTTTCTTTCCTTGATGTGTCTTTGTCTGGCTTATGTAACCAGGCGAAACTAACCTCATAGGATGAGTTTGGAAGGCTTCCCCTTCCAAATTTTCTATTTCATGGAATAATTTGAAGAGTATTGGTATTAATTCTTCTTTGAAGAGCTTGTAGAACTCAGCAAAGAATCTGTCTGGTCCTGGGCTTTTCTTGGTTGGTAGGCTTTTGATGGCATCTTCTATTTCATTGCTCAAAATTGATCTATTTAAATTGTTTATGCTCTCCTGCTTCAGTTTGGGCAGCTCATATTTCTCTAGAAATTTCTTGGTGTCTTCAATGCTTTCTATTTTGTGGGATATAAATTTTCAAAATAGTTTCTAATTATCTTATGTATTTCAGTGGTATTTTTCCTGATTTTTTTATCACAAATTTTAGAAATTTGAATTTTCTCTCTCCTTCTGTTCCTTAGGGTAGCTAAGGGTTAAAGAATTTTATTTATTTTTTCAAAGTACTATTTTTTTTTGTTTTGTCATTTTTTAAAATTGTTTATTTTGTTTTAATTTTATTGATTTCAGCCCTGGTTTTAATTATTTCCCATCTGTACTACTATTGGTTTTGATGATTTCATCTATTTCTAAGGCTTTGAGATATTTATTTGTTGATGTTTTCTTCTTTTAATGAATTATCTCAATACAATGAACTTTCCTCTTAGTGCTGTCTTTATAGAATTCTAGAGATTTTTGGTATATTGTATTAGAGTTCTCATCTACCTCTAAGATTTTTTTAAATCTCCTACCTGATGTCTTCTGCTCTCCATGCATCATTGGATAGCATATTATTTATTCTCCAGGTTTTGGAGTAGCTTCTAGTTTTTATTTTATCATTGATTTCTAATTTAATTCCATTATGGTCTGATAGAATCCAGAATAGTGTCTCTTCCTTTATTATTTGATAAGAGTTGCTTTGTGGCATAATATATGCTCTATTTTAGAGAAGGATCAATGTGCTGCTGAGAAAAAAGTATATGTGCTCATTAATGGGTGAAATATTCTATATATTTCTGTTAAGTCTTAATCATTGATTGCATTATTGAGTTTTATAATTTTTTTGTTTAATTTTTGTTTGGAAGATCTATTTAATGTTGAGAGACTTATGTTAAATTCACCCAATATTATTGTGTTGTGGTCTATTTGATTCCTGTAATTGAGAAGTGTTTGTTTGATGTTTGGTTTGTTATGCCCCATTGTTTGGGGCATAAATATTTATAATTTTTATGTCTTGTTGATGTATGATTCCCTTAAGCAATATGAAATGTTCTTTTTATCTCTTCTGACTAACTTTGATTTGAAGTCCATTTTATCTGATGTGAGGATGGAAACTCCTGCTTGTTTATATGGTCCAAGTGAGTGGAATGTTTTTTCCCACCCTTTCACCTTAAATTTTCCAATAAAATGAGTTTCTTGAAGGCAGTGTATTTTTGGGTCTTTTTTAAAAAAATGCAATCTGCTAGTTTATGTCTTTTAATTGATGATTGGCAAACATCAATTGACAAAAATAATTGACAAACATATTTCAATAATAACCCTGAATGTTAATTTAGGATTATTATTGAAATATGTTTGTATTCTCTGTGATTTTAGTTTGTTTTGGTGTTTTACTTGAATTAGTATCTTTGATTGGTTTTTCCTTTAGTGTAATTCATCTCTTTGCTGATTTTCATTATTGTTTTCCTTTCTTCGTCATGGAATGTTTTGCCAAGAATGTTCTGTAGAGCAGGGTTCCTCACTGTAAATTCCTTTAACTTTTGTTTATCATAGAAGGTTTTTATTTTGTCATCAAATCTGAAGTTTAATTTTGCTGGATATTAGATATTAGCCGACATCCATTTTCTTACAGAGCTTGATATATGTTGTTCCAGGATCTCCTAGCTTTGAGGGTCTAGATTGAGAAGACTGGTGAGATCTACATTGTTTTCCCCCATTTGTAAACTGGAATTTTTGTCTTTCAGCTTTTAAAATTCTATGCTTATTCTCTCTGCAAGGCATTTTTATTATAATGTGCCTTGGTGTAGATCTGTTGTAATTTTATTTATTAGTGTCCTGTAAGTCTCTTGCAGTTGATTTTCTGATTCATTCTTCATGTTTGGGAAATTTTCTGATATTATTTTATTGAAGAGATTTTTCATTCCTTTCGTTTGTATCTCTGTGCCTTCCTCTGTCCCAATAAATTGTAGATTTGGTCTTTTGATGTTATCCCATAATTCTTGGATGTTTTGTTCATTGTTTCTTATCATCTTCACTGTGTGGTCAACTTTATTTTCAAGAGTGCATTTTTGTCTTCATTGTCTGTGGTTCTGTCTTCCCAGTGATGTAGTTTGTTGGTGATGATTTCTAATAAGCTTTTTATTTGGTTTATTATTTTATTCATTTCAAGGATTTACATTTGGTTTTTGTTCAATCTCCATCTCTTTCTTGGAGTAATCTTTCTGCTCCGTTAGCTCTTTGTTGGAGTGATCAATTGTTGTCTATATTTGCTCTCTTATCTCTTTGTTGCAGTGACAATTATTGACTGTATTTGCTCTCTTCTCTCTTTGTTTGATTTGCAGGTCATTTTAAGTATATAAATTATTAACTCCTTTTCTGACATTTAATTTATTGAGCTATCAATGGATTCTATTGCTGTATCATGTTGGTTCATTTGGGACTCTTTCTTCCTTTTACTTCTCATTCTCTCTATGTGTCTTCCCTTCTATCAGGTATTACAGTTTGTACCTATAATCTTATAGTGTCCCTGCAAGTTACCCATGTCTCACCTTTGAGGGGGAGATCAATACTAACAGCACACAATTCAAAGTATATACATCTTTAAACCATATAGTTCCTGTCTGGATGATTACAGTTTTGTTACAATAAACAGGAATAATATGTTTAATTATTATCTGCAATATAAACAGTAGGTTTGCAAAAGGGTCTACATATTATAATGGTGAACAAAGAGAGAAAAGTTTGGAGGGTTGTAGGGTGTTATGTTTATGAAGTAGCAGGTAAGAATGCAGAGGTATTTGGTCACAGGAAGAGTGAAAGCTGAATCAAAAGAAGTTGGCTGTTAAGAGGAGAACAAACTATATTTTCAACAATAAAGGAAACAAAAAATTATGAAATGCTTCTCTGAAGCAATATTGTATATGCCGCAGTCTGGCTGGGCACAAAATCACGAGCCACTCAAGCAGGAACAAACTTTATTTTTTGAAACTGTCGCCAATGCCCCGTAAGCCCCCGGGAAGAAATCCCGATCGACCCACTCAGCGTTCTCCCGGAACCCCAGAGGAAGTTCCTCCCCCCCCGAATTCCCTCCTACTGTACTTCCCCAACCAATGGGAACTCTCCAGGAGTCCCGTAGCAGGCCAAGGTGAACAGCAGGAGTCCAATATCCATATGAATGCAAATCTTAACATAATCATATCATCTCAATGGCTAGCTGGCCTCACGTCACCTTACAACCAAAAATGCCATGCATCATATTACTTGGCTGTGGCTCTTAGCATGTATGGGGTTACTTAAAATGTCTACTCAGTTGTGTATGAAGAAGAGTTCTCTAGTTTTAATATTAAGTGAAAAAAATTGAGGTAAAAATTATACATACAATATGGCCACCACAAAACAAAACCACAAGAGAAAAATGAAAGAAAATATAACCAAATGTTAATAGCCTGTAGATAACTTGTTGTCTTGTTTTTCTCTGTATTTTATAAAGTGCCTGCAATGGAGCAATATTGTTATAATCAAAATGTTGTTCAATTTCTAAAAAAGAAAAAATGTTTAATTTACAGCATATTAAATTCATTCAACATGTTTAATTTATATCTCATTAAATTTAAAAAGAAAAAAGAAAAAAAAAAGAGGAGAAAAGAGAGAAAGAGGTGACCCAGTTCAAGGCTCTCCTGCCTCTGCAACAGGATGGTGGTTATTAGCACACCTAATAGGCATAGCTCTGGTGTAACCAAATGTGCAGGGACCTTGGTGATGATCTTCTGGGTCCTGGCTGTTGCCCCTAGATGGAAGTGGCCATGTCCATAATTTGTGTGGTGTAGCATCAAACCTGAGATGTCATTGGTGGTATCCCAAGATAGCAGCAATCACTTTTAGAGATGGGGCTGAGCAGGCAAGCCAAAGGATAATTTAGGGAAACCTGTTTGGAGAGGCAGTGCTGTAATGTGCAGGTGTGGCCCTCAGCATGGTGGGCAGTCTTGTGTCTGGGCCTGCCTGGGCTCCACATGGGTCACCAATACTGTCCAGGGCCTATCTGGGCTCAGCATGGTTGGCAGGGCTGTCCTGGGGCTGCCTGTCTGTGGGAGTTGGCAAGACACTCCTGGCTTTACTTGATCTCCACATGGATCCGCGGGGCTGACCTGAACCTACCTGGTTTCTGTAAGGGCCAGCAAGACTGTCCTGGGCCTGCATCTCACAAAAAAAGTTTTTAAAGTTGGGATTATTGGTTCTGACATCTAAAAAGGAACGATTGGCTTCTATTCACTATCTCATTCATTTCCATTTAAAAAGGTATGTTTAGTATTCTCATTTAAGAAAATAAAAGTCTATTATATACTTCTGTGTATTAGACAGTGTATGAGCCCTCTACACTACTTTACTGTATTATCAAAGTTTAATTGCAATATTTCTTTCATTTTACAAAAAATGCTGCTTACAGTTTGAAAAAAAACTTTAAAAGGAATAAAATCATAAGAAGGATAGTTAACCTAATCATGTCTCTCAACCTCTTTGCAGTACTGTTTAAAATCCATAATATTATGCTCAAAATGGTATTATCATTCCATCTTAACTCACGTTTTCGTCTGGTTGACGAAATTTAGGTCTCTGGATCTTCTAGCTTATCCTCTAGTATTTGGGTGCTCCTTGGCTTTAATTAACTCTCACATTTAAAAAAAAACATAATCTTATTTTTAAAGCAGTTTTAGAGTCAAAGACATTTAAATACAAAGGACCTGGACCGTCTTTATAATCTTCTTCCCCAGTAATGCAGCCTCCCCCACTTGCACTTTCTGGAATGTCCATTTTCTGTAACTGTAACAGAATGACTGAGGCTGATAAATTCATAAAGAATAGAGAGTAATTTTCCCATTGTAACGGAAGCTGGGAAGCACAAGAGCACAGCACTGGCATCTGGAGATGGTCCAAGTCATCCCCAGTTAAAGGTGGAAGGGCGAGAGAGGGGAAGAATGGGACAGCAAGGGAGGGTTGAGCTCACATTTGTCAGGAACCTGCTCTTGTGATAAACTACCCACTACCATGATAATAGCATTAATCCAATTGATTTATCCCCTCTTGAGGGTACCACCTCTCAACACTATTGCATTGTTTCTAGCTCATGAAGTTCATGGGTCTCATTTAAACCATAGAATACACAGTTAACTCCCTACACCTTGGTGGTACATATTACAATTGATTAATCAGTAATGATGCAACATTATCATTTAAAGTTCCTTTATTAATCAGGGTACCCTCTTGACTCTTGGTGTTGAACTTTATAAGGACTTGAAGAAATGTATAAGACATGCATCTCTCTATTATAGTGTCATAGAAGAGACTCACTAAAGAAAAAATTCTTTGTGATATACCCGGTCATCTCCCTCCCTCCAACCTCTGACAACTATTAATGATTTTACTTTCTCCACAGTGTCACACTCTCTGAAATGTCATATGATTGGGACAATACAACATGCAGTCTTTCAGACTGGCTTCTTTTACTTGGCTATTTGGTGTGAAGTTTCCTCTACGTCTGTTCATGGCTCAGTATCTTATTTCTTTTTAAAAATGAATTATATTTTATATTCTGGATGGACCACAATGTGTTTATCCATTCATGTGCTGAAAGCATCATTGTAGCTTCTATCTTTTGGCAAGTATGAATTAAAATTTTGTGAACATTTGAGTGTCTCTTTCTCTAAGGAGTACATTTTTTGCTTATTTGGCTAAATGCTAAGGTGCCCAGTTACTCAATTCTATGGTGGGTATGTTTAGATTCATAAGGAACTGCCAGTTTTCCAGAGTGGCTGACATCTCTGTGTATCCTTTGACCTATTTTTCTACTCTTTCATCAATACTATACTGTATTGATTTCATATCTTATACTGTATTGAAATTAGGTGTTGTTAATTGTCCATTTTTATTCCTCCCCTCAGTATTGGGTTGCTCATTCTGAGCCTTGTGCTTCACCATGTGAACCTCAGAATTAACTTGTGAACATCTTCTAAGTAATGTGATAGGACTTTGATTGGATTTGCATTTGTTATGAAGATCTAGCTGGGAAGAATTGACCTCTTGGCAATGCTGTTTGAGTCTTACCCTCTGTGAACAGTTAGTCACTCTCCATTATCTTGTTTCTTTGTTCACCCAAGCTTTGATAATTTTCTTGTATAGATCTTGTAACATATTTTGTTAGATATATGCTTAATTATTCCATTTTTGGAAATATTAGAGTAAACGGTATTGTGTATTTAACATTGGCATCCTCTTGTTTGTGGCTGGTATATAGAAAAGTGAACACCCTTTGCATGTTAGCCTTGTATCCTGCAGCTTTGCTGTAATTACTTATTCCAGATATTTGTAGCATTTTGTTTGTTTTTTGGAAGTTCTTTACAGATTATTATGTTATTTTAAACAAAGATAGATTTATTTTGTAAGCATGCATTTCTTTCTCTATTGTGCCTGATTGTACTCATAAGCACTGTCAGTACAATGTTGAAAAGCAGTGGGGAGAAGAAGAATCCTTGCCTTATATGAAAAAAATCTTATCTTACAAGGAGGTTTCTTGTTTCTTACTGCTGAGGATGTTTTCAGTGATAGGCCATTTTGTAGGTACTCTTTATTAATTTTAAGATATTTTATTATATTCCTAGTTTTCTGAGAGTTCTTTTAAAAAAGAGGTAAGTGCTGAATTTTTATAATGCTTTAACCACAAATATTGACATAACCATGTGTTTTTTAATATTTATTCTTTGGTTTAAAGCATTGCATTAATTGATATTTGAATTCTAAGCCAGTCTTATGTATCTAGTCTACCTCTCAGTTGGTCATGGTGTGTGATTCTTCTTATTGTCAGATTGAATTTGCTAATAGTTTTTTGAGAATTTTTGTTGAACTAGAAAGTGCAAGTCCTCCTTATTCTCATTGGAAAAGAACCTTAATAATTTCAAATTCCTGAGAAAGATCTGCGATGCCCTGGTGGTTTGCTATTGTCATGTCTTGGGCTTCACTTTGTTCTATCTACTGTGTTTAGTTGTTCCCATGATTGTTTTGTGACTACGTTACAAGACATAAATCTGATGCAGTCTATCTGTGATCTGATTTTCTGTTTCATTATTCTTATATATCCATTTAATAGCATAGAATTTGAAATAGATGTTCTAATATTGTTCAAAACAGTAATTAACAAATAGTTAAATAGGTAGTTACTATACCTACATAAATCTTGAAAAAATATTCCCAATCCCAAACAAATTGTGAGATAAAATTCAGTATTAGATAAATGGGAAAAAACTTGAATCTGGCAGTGTGGAAATAAGTGATAAATTCATCTTTGTGAAACAAATTAAATGAACTGATATTTCTGTCAATTATTATTGTGTAAATTTTCACCTGTTTCTGAAACTTTTTTATTGCATTTTCTTGACCATAATAACATGATTTATCTTTTGGCATATTTACAGATATATACTTGTGGGAATTCCCACTGAATGTGATTAAGAAAAAGTCATCCTTGGATACGTTCCAATTGCAGGACTCCATGGTTGGTGTGGTTTCTTGGTATAAAAACCATAGTGATCTTCATTCTTGTCAGGTAAAAGATGCTGTCTGTCAAGGACCTGATATAATTATTGGAAAAGATGCTTCAGTAGATTTAAATCATGATCTACATGGAGAACAATAATGCTGTCTTCTGATTTTTAATTTCTACTACTCTTTTACCAATAAACTTTTAAAAATAGGACTTTGAGTAGTATCAATGAGAAAATAATAATTAGTTTCTACCAGAAATCTCATTCATTTCTAGGTTTATTTAACATAATTCAGACATGTTTAATACTCTCATTATAAAAACAAATTGAAAAGCATATTGTATACTACTATGTATCTGATAGATGTTGTGTGAATAGTTTATATGTTATGCTGTATTATCAAAATTCTTGATTTATATATTATAACCCTCATTGCAGAGAGAAAATGAGGCTTCTGTATGGTTAAAATAACTATCTCAAAGTTACAAAATCATAAATAAGAAGCCTAACCCTAGTCTCCTCTATCCAACTTAGATGTAATCTTGCTTAAAATCCATATTAGACTATGTTGAAAACATTTTTACCATTTCATTGCTAATTGTATCTCCATCTGTAAGACCCTGGGTCATCTAGTTTCCTCACTCTGCATATCTCCCATGTTTTTTAAAATAAGAGCTTTTTTATTTAAGCAGTTTTAGGTTCACTGAAATTTTAGCAGAATGGACATTTTTATAAAATCTCTTCCTCCCCACAGTTTCCTCGTTGGTCCGTTTACGGTTGTTCTAACAGAATAAGTGAGACTGATGAATTCATAAAGAATAGAGAATAATTTTCTCATGGTTTTGGAATCTGGGAAGCCCAAGGACATGGCACTGGCATCTGGAGAGAGTTGGGGACTGTGCCATCCCTTCATTCAGGGAAAAAGGGTAGAAGATGGCAAGAAAGAGACTGCAAGGGAGGGCTGAGCTCACCTTTATCAGCATCCCACCCCAAAGATAACCTACACTGCACCCCCACGGAGTACCACAATATTAATCCAGGGGACTAATCACCTGTTGAGTGTCTCACCTCTCAACAGTGTTGCATTGTTTCTAAGACATGACATTTAGGAGATACTTTTAAACCAGAGCACATTCTATAGACTTCTCACCCTATGTTTGGTCCTTTGACAATTCATTAATTAACATTGACATCATCCAATGTTCCTAGTTTATGTTAGGGTTATTTCTTGGCTTTTGGAGTTGTACTTTCTATAGTTTTGAAAGAACATGTAACGATGTGTTCACACTCACAGAATCATACAGAAGAGAGTAACTGAAATAAAAATCCTGAATGCTTCACAACTACTGAAATTTTTACTTTTTCCACAGTTTTGACTTTTCTGGATAGTCATCCAGTTACCACCACAAGACTTTTCAGACTGGCTTCTTCATTTGGTAATATACTTTGGAGTTTCCTCTAGGTCTTTCCAAGGCTCAGTATCTCAATTCTTTTTAGCAACAAATAATATTTTATTGTAAAATGGTCTGTTCCCTTATTGTTCAGTCACTAACTGCCATCTTTGTTGCTTCTAAGTTCTGGCAGAACATATGTACAGGATTCTATGTGAACATAAACTTCTGTTTCATTTGGATGAACACCAGGGAGCCTAATTGCTTAACTGTAGGTAAGAGCATGTCAGTACATGAGAAACTACCAACCTGTCTTCTAAACTGGGTGACATACTTGTCTTCTCTGAAATCACCTTTTATTATCTTTCACCAATACTGCAGGTCTTGATTACATAGTTTGTGGAAAGTCTTGATGTTGGGTAGTGTTCACTGTTCAATTTTGTTCTTCAAAAAACACCCTCCTGGTCATGAAGCTACCCTTTCTGTGTTTTTGCCTCAGAATGTAAACTTCCTAATTAGTTTGTCTACATCTATAAAATCAGGTCATAAAGATTTTGATTGTAGAAGAGATCAAAAAATCTGGGAAAAACTGACCTTGGCAATATTAGGTCTTCCTGTACATGAGCAGGGGATGTGAATGAAAACATTTACTTCCATTTTCATGAAAGCATTGTAGTTTCCCTCAAAGAGATTTTGTATTATGTGGTTAGAGCTATACACAAATATTTTGTTTTGGGGAGTACTAGAGTTATTTCTACTGTGTTTGAACTTGAATTTGACTTGTGTGTTGCTGACATATAGGAAAGTCATTGATATCTGCACATTATCCTTTTGTACTTCAGCTACACACTAATCATTTATTAGTTCCAGAGTTTTATATTTTTTCTGGACTTTCTGCATAGATGATGTCAACTGCAAACAAGGACAGTTTTATTTCTTCTAATTAGTATACACTTTTTTTTTCTTATCTTACTGTATTCGCTGGGACTTGAGTACAATGTTAACTCACTAGAGGGAACATCCCTCCCTTGTTCCTGATTCCTATGATTTAGCACTTGCCTAGCATGTGTGAGGCCCTGGGTTCGATTCTCTGCACCGCATATAAATAAATAAAGTTCATTGACAACTTTAAAAATATTAAAAAAAAAAGATATGAGGTGTCCCACCCAATCTCCTGTGTGAGACAATGCAAGAATGTTAGGAAGTGAAATGACTAGCTCAAGAGAGTCTTAATCTAATGAGTGGATTAATCCACTGAGTAATAACTGTAGGACGGCAGGATGTGACAGGAAGAAATAGGTTTGGTTACAGTGACACAACAACTGACTAAAACTGATCTTAACAGGAAAGCCTCTAGACTCTCACTATTACAGATGTCAGTTTTTGGGTGCTTTTAAAATACTCTTTTTTTTTTTTTAACTTTAGGAACATTTCTTCTATAACTATTTCATAGAAAGTCCTTATAATGAAGGGGTGTAGAATTTTATTAAATACTTCTTCTGAAAATATTGATGTAATCCTGTGATTTTTCTTCTTGGTCCTATGGTGTGATGGAGTACGTTAATTGATTTTTGAATGTTGAACCAGGTTTTTATATCTGGAATAATTTTAGTTGGTTGTGATGAACAAGTCTTTTTCCACTTTGTGGATTTGGTTTGCTAATTGTTGAGAATTTTTGCTAAACTAACAGTATGTCCTCTTTAATCTCATTTGAGAAAAGCTTTAAATGAGCTTAAGTAAGATCTGTGATATCTTGCAGGGTTTGCTTCTTGTTTATGCCTTCAACTTTCCATTGTTCTATTCTCTCCCTGTCTCCCTCCCCTTCAGCTTCAATGACAGTATAGCATCTTGAAATGGCCCAGCTGTCTTCCACGTTGACAGTGTGCCCAGAGGGGCAACTGACTTCTCATCCTTGTACTTTAGTTTAAATATAATCTTTAAAAATGCCTTATCTAATCATCTTCTTCAAAAAGTATCTCACTCTTATAATTTTCTGTCACCTGTTGTTGTCCAGAGAATTTAGCTTCTATTTTTAGTTGTTCTCATTAATATTTTATGACGCTATTAGAAGAGTTGGGTAGTTTACAGCCGATGCAGTTAAAACTACATTTTCATATTTTTCTCTTATTTATTAACTATTGTATCACCAGCTAATATCATACTGTCTGAAACAAAATAGATGTGCTTTAGTTTTCAGGAATTGAACCCATGCACACTCAAACACTGAGCCATATCCCCAGCCCTATTTTGTTCTTTATTTAGAGACAGGATCTCAACGAGTAGCTTAGGGCCTTGCTGTTACTGAGGCTGGCTTTGAACTCGCAATCTTCCTATTTCAGTCCCCAAGGCTGGGATGACAGGTGGGCACCACCCTGCTTGGTGCTCTTTAGTTTTGTAGAAAAAGAAAAAATAAAGATAATAAATGCATAAAATAACTAGATACTACAGCTGTGTAAAACTTTTAAAATATATTTAATCTCAAACTAATAGGGAGTAAAAGGAAGATCTGATAAACAGAAAATTAAAATTGCTCTGACCAACTCATATTCATTGGAACTGATATTCAATGGGGCTGATATTTTATTCTTGTTTATTATTTGTCCCATAATATTTCTGAAACATTTTTCCTGGTTATATCCTTCTGACTCTACTTATGTGTTTTCTGTACTGCATCTGACACACAGGTGGAGAGTCCCAGGGAGTGTAATTAAGCAAAGATCAGCTTGGACACATTCCAGTTGCAGGGCTCCATGATTACCAGGTGTTCATGCTATAAAATCTTTAGTGATCTTTCTTCCTGTCTGGTAAAAGCTCTCCTCTGTTACAAACAGTCATAATTTTTTAAAGAAGATAGTTTATTATTCTTAAAGAAGGATTTGAAAAAGTGCAAAAATACTCTATCCATATACCAAGCACAAATATTTGGCCTTACCAGGACAAGAGGAGAAATGTTTAAAAGCTGAATAGTATTTTTAAAGTTACCAGAAAAGAACCTAAAAAAACTTTCTTTTTATTAAAAATCCTAGATGTTCTCTTTCTATGTTTAAATTATTTGTTTGCATGTTTTGGTAATATTTTAATATGGAAAATTTTAATTTTTATCTTTTTACCAAGAATTCCTTTGAATACCACTACGATCACTAATTATTTTCTGAAGTATTTAGAAGATTCCAGAGAAAATGGACAAACATAGTTGTGTAATTTTAAATATATTTTTCAAGAATAACACAACTTTTTCTTTTGTGTGCATATTGAATGGAAGAGGGATTACTCACTATTTCGGAGTGAGATAAAGTTTCCTCCTTCAAACTGCAGACAAGCTTCCAAAGGTAATACTTTCTAGTCAGTAGCAGAAATCAGACTTTGAGATTGTATGACTATTTCATTATTCAGGAAATTATATCACTCGAGTATGTAAGAAAATGTGGATAAAAACTTCTGCAGGTGGAAAGTGGATGTTCAGATTGCATAAAATAGCTATGAAATACAGATTCAAAGAATTTAAAATATAAGTCAGGGTCCATGTTTTATTTTCAACACTGTTGCTTCCATTTGGAAAAGTAGAAAGCCCAAGATGAAAAGCTGATTCCTCAGTCAGCCTAGAGATTTCTCTCCTCTAATGACATAAGCCCAGCGTAGAATCTGAACCTTCATGAGCTAGTAGACACACTGATAGCTGGAAGTTCAATTTGTGTGAATAGTTTGACACAATATAGTGTTCTATGAATACTTGTTGGTTGGATAAATGAAAGGATTGAAAGTACCACACATGTTTGTACAATAATCACTATTACTCCCCATTTCTTTTTTTAAATTTTTGCTTCTGTTCTCTGAGATTAGCATCTGTCAAAGAGCAAATGGTATGTGTGGCAGGGGGCCCATGCAGTTGACAGGGAATGTAAGAGAATTAAATGAGAATGATCACATTTGCATGATAATATAAATAAAAAGCCAAGGGTATTTAATAAATGTATAAAAAAGCAATGTGAATAAAGGAAGGTAGAATACTGTCAGACTTTGACTTGAAGTATAAAGACAGAAGGAAGTACCCTTCTAGACAAAACCTAGAAAGAAATGGATTTATTGTGAAAAATGCAATATTTACTTTTGTAAACATGAAAATGATATCTACTTGAAGATGACAATTAAATAGTTGTAGATACCAAGTTGAAAACAAGGCTGTGATAATGTTGAAGATATGCAATTCAGAGAGTTTTAGGTATTTATGGGTTAGGATAATGTGGAATATTCAACCAAAGAATCTAGAAGAAGGTTTCAGTGAATTGGCAAGCCAAGACTATGGTAATTCCATGTTTTTCAAGTTCTCACATGAAACTATTATGGTTTTATTGTGTCCCCCCATATAATTTATATGTTGAGGTCCTACCTACAGTACTGCAAAAAGAAGCTCTATTTGGAAATTTGGAGGTTGTGAAAGTCATCTAATTGTAAAATGTATGAGGCTGGGTCCCAATCCCATGTAAACTATATTCTATTGAAATAGAAAATTTAAATATAGGGGAAGTGACACAGAATACAAGGTGGTCGTCAGCAAGGCAAGGATGGAGCTGGTCTTTCCCTCATGGTCTTCAGAGGGCTCCACCAGTGCCCATACCTTTATTTTGAATGTCGAGCTGCAGGGCTCTGAGACAACACGTTTGTGTTTATAGCAGCTGTAGCTCTAGCAGATGAAGACAACTTTTGGTACCAGGAAGAGGGTGCTGCTGCTGCTGCTATAAATGTCTAATATATGAAGCCGTGTTTTGATTGATTAATGGATAGATGTTGAGAGATGTTTGGGAATCATGATAGAAGGAGCCCAGATGGCCTTGAAGAGATGGTGGGTAGAAATATGAACACTGAAAGATGATGCTGGTGAGATCTCAGAAAGGAAAGAGGAGAGTGGTGGAGATGGCATCTGTCTTAAATAACAAAAATCACTGTGAGCACAATATTCCTGGAAACCTAATGCTAAAATGCTTGGGGGTGACATTTCCACTGAACCTTAGGGCCAAAGAAAGTGGAGGGGGGCATCATTTTCTAAGTTCTTAGCACCAGTATTGATAGAGTGATTGGTGGTCTATAGTCTTCCATTGGTCATTTGTTTTATCCACTCTTCATATGAAAATTACCTTAAGTGAGTCTTCAGTTTTACACTATATGACTTCATACATAGTGCATCTTTATGTAAATTTCATGTTCATTCTCTTTTGTTATTTCACATCTTGAAACTCATCTAAAGAGCAGAATAAAATAGACATTATTATTGCTGTATGTATATAGGTGACTGTATGACCAATGTGATTCTGCAACCTGTACAATCAGAAAATGAGAAATTATACCCCATTTGATTCAAATGTATGAATTGTCAAGATCATTGTACTGTCATGTGTAACTAATTAAAAAAAGAGTAACTTTCTCTGAGAAACCTTCCCCCAAGTCTCAACAGGTTTAGATATTGAAGCACTTTGAATCTATAGCATGGCATCAATAAATATATTCATCAACACATTTCTCAACTTACTCTTTAAATTTTGGACCATATAGTTACATATCAAATCACTTAGGGCAGGAAAACGTGTCTTATTTCACTTGGTAATCCAGATATCTCCTGAAGGGAGTGTGATGCAAGGAGATTGTGTGTGTGTGTGTATGTGTGTGTATCAGATGAACAAAAACATAAAATACTTCTAAGGATTTTTTCATTGTTTTACAGGTAAACTGCTTTACTTTCTGAAATCAGCATCAATCAAAACTAGATGGAACACAGCAACAATGTAACTTACTTTGTCCTCTTGGGCCTCACACAAAATCCAAAGGAGCGGAAAGTACTTTTTGTTATGTTCTTGTTCTTCTACATTTTGACCATGCTGGGGAACCTGCTCATTGTCCTAACTGTAACCTTCAGTAAGATCCTGCACTCTCCAATGTACTTCTTTCTTGCTAATTTATCATTTGTGGACATCATTTATTCATCAGTCATTTCCACCACTTTGATTTCAAACTTATTCTTAGGAAAAGGTATGGTATCCTTCAAGTGGTGTATGTCTCAGCTCTTTGCAGAACACCTTTTAGGAGGGACAGAGGTCACTCTTCTGTTGGTGATGGCCTTTGACCGCTATGTGGCCATCTGTAAGCCCTTGCATTATTTGCTTATCATGAGACCATGGGTGTGTGTGGTGCTGCTGGTAGTCTCCTGGGCTGGAGGTTTTGTGCACTCTGCATTTCAACTTGGCATTATTTATGGGCTACCTTTCTGTGGCCCCAATGTCATTGACCACTTTACATGTGACATGTATCCCTTATTGAAACTTGTCTGTGTTGACACCTATGTCACTGGCCTCTTAGTGATGGCCAATGGTGGGTTGATGTGCTCTATTGTGTTTCTGCTCTTACTCGTGTCTTATGGTGTCATCTTCCACTCTCTGAAGAACCTGAGTCAGGAGGGGAGGTGGAAGGCTCTCTCCACCTGTGGCTCCCACATCACTGTGGTTGTCCTCTTCTTTGTCCCCTGTATTTTCATGTATGCACGACCAGCTAAGACTTTCCCCATTGACAAGTCATTGAGTGTGTTTTATACTATTATAACCCCCATGTTGAACCCCTTCATCTACACTCTGAGAAACTCTGAGATGACAAATGCTATGAAGAAACTCTGGAAAAGAAGTCACATCAGGCAGGAAATCACTGAGTCTCCCACTACAAAGAGAAACATTTCACTATGAAGCTGTCTCCTTCAGAAGCATTGTTTACTTCAGAATTAAAACTGATGCCAATTTGCTCTGGTAATTTTGTTAAGTATAATTGAAGAATAGAATATAGGTTTTGACATTAACATATTTCCTCAGTGTATTGCTCATTCTACAGTGTGTTGTTTATCAGTGGACCTAGGAATTTTGGTGCACATATACTAGGAAGTCAATAAAAATATGATATCCAATTATGAATGAAATTTTTACAAGGATGTTTATTTAATTTTTATATTAATTTTTAATAATGTTGTCACTTCACATATTTTTATATATAATTAAAATTTTAAATTTATTATTCTAATTTGTTATATATGACAGAAAAAAGCATTACAATTCATATTACGCATATAGAGCACAATTTCCATATCTCTGGTTGTATACACAGTATATTGACACCATTTGTGTCTTCATACATGTACTTAGCATAATGATATCCATCCCATTCCATAGTCTTTTTTACCCCCATTCCCCTTCCCTTTTTCTCCCACCTCTTTTCCCTATCTAGAGTTTGTCTATTCCTCCCATGCTCCCAGTATGAATGAGCCTCTTATGTCAGAGAAAACATTCATCATTTGGTTTTTTGGGTTTGGCCAACTTCACCTAGCATTATCTTCTCCGACTATATTCATTTACCTGCAAATTCCATGGTTTCATTCCCTTTTATTGCTGAGTAATATTCCATTATGCATATATACCACATTTTCTTTATCCATTAATCTACTGAAAGGCATGTGCATTGCTTCCACAGTTTAACTATTGTGAATTGTGCTGCTATAAACATTGATGTATCTGTGTCCCTGTAGTATGCTGTTTTTAAGTCCTTTTGTTATAGATCGAGGAGTGGGATAGTAAATATATTTATGAATAAAATTTTGTAGTATTACAAGGATGTTTGTTTAGTTTATCTATCTATTTATTTATTTATTTAGAGAAAGAATTTTTTAATATCTATTTTTTTGGTGGACACAACATCTTTATTTTATTTTTTTTAATCTGGTGCTGAGGATCCAACCCGGATCCCCACACATGCCAAGCGAGCACGCTACCACCTGAGCCACATCGCCAGCCCAATTTTTATATTTATTTTTAACAACTAAGTTTTTTTTCTCATTTTATTTTTACTTTTTTGTTCATTTTCTATAATAGTTAAATGCTATATTTGTCTTATTTTTATATGATATTACTGGCATTTATAATTTTATTGGAATAATTTTGTTTTTAAACATATATGGAAAGCATAAGAAATATGAATGTTACAATGTAACCCTTTCAAATTTGTAAATCTGAAAAAAAGATGTATGATGAATTACTCACTAGCATCTCCAGTACTCATCCCAGGTGCAGCGACAGTGTTTCTAAGTTTCTTCAAGTTAAGAGAGCTTATCATTTGTGCAACATGGGTGAACTTGGAATTTGTCCTGCTAAATGATATGAGCTGTACACAGAAGAGAAATACTGCATAATGTCATTTGTATGTGAATACTAAAATCTTCACACTCACAGAATCAGAAAAAAGAATGATGGTTGTCATAGCTGGAGTGTGAGAAAGCAGACATGTTGGTCCCAGAGTACCGAGTTTCATTTACAAGCTAAACAATTCTGGAGTTGATAGCATGATAGCTATTATTTCTTTTGCTGTATTGTATACCTGACTCCTAGTAAGAGGGTAGACTGATGTAACCTATTGCAAAAAGATTGAAGAAAACTTTAATTATGTGACATGATGGATATGTGAATTATAGTTGTCATTTCACAATGTGTATGTATATCAGAATATCATGTTGTACACCCAAAACATGTATGATTCTTATTTGTCAGTCATAAATCAGTAGAACTAAAAAAAATAAAGAAACTAAAGATGATACTACTATTACTGCTAATATATGATTACTATTTTATATGGTTGCATATATTGAGTAAAGCATCCATTGATTCTATTATTTTTAGTGGTGATTTATTTCTATATTTTTCATTATAGTTTTTATTTAAAAATATCTTAGGTTTAACATATTTTGAAACTCAGATAGAAGTTAAAATATATCCTGTAGACCCTTCCCTGAAATTCCTCATGTACTAAAATTATTCCACATGTGTTTTGAATGTCTTGTCTCTATTTTTGTATCAGTACATATGAATATATATCTCATTATATATACATGTATGTCTGTCTAGACATATGCCAATATCGTTTTTTATTGTTCACTTCTCTCGGTCATTTATTTGTTTAGACTTTTTAAAAACATATTTTTCAGTTGTAGATGGACACAATATCTATCTATCTATCTATCTATCTATCTATCTATCTATCTATCTATCTATCTATCTATTTAATGTTGTGCTGGGATCAAACCCAGTTCCTCCTGCATGCGAGGCAAGTGCTCAATCCCTGAGCCACAACCCTGCCCTTTGTATAGACTTTTTCATTGATTTTTCTTAAAGGAGTCAATTGTAGGCCTGATGATCCTTTAGCCTTAAAACTCCAATACTTTCCAAAACTTAAGACAATATTGAATAACCACAGCACAGTGCAAAGTTAAGAAGTTGACATTGAGTCAATACTATTACACATCCACACAGCTTATTGCCCCTTCACCTACTGACCCAATGACATTGTCTTTGTGGCAAAATAGAACACAAGGTCACACAGTGCATTTTCCTGGTATATATAAAGTGAGGATTCCTTTCATATGAAACATTCCTGAGCCTTTCTTTTTTCTGTATGTCTGTATCCTTAAGTTTTTTTCAGGACTTGCCTCTGGAGTCCATCATAAATGTAACCTTGAAACAGCATTTTAAGAATGGATTGAAGCAACAAAACACCACATGTCTATATAAGCACTTTTTTTTTTGCATGTGATAAGCTCAAAATCCACCACATGGCTCATGAAAAAACTCCACCTTGTAAAGTTTCATGCTACCTGTGAAGAGGTTGGATACCATTCAGGCTGCACAAAAGAACCCTAAAACTCCCCTTCTCAGTCTTCAAAGACAGGCAGAGTACATGGCAGTTGTGTGGTGGAATGTCCTGTATGTTCCTGTTCAGGTTTGTGAGCTGTTACTTTAGGTTGAGGGCCAGATAATACTTTTATCATGAGGTTTTGCATGAATTCCTCTTAGATACCACACATGTGGTCATCACTGTAGTCTGAACAGTTACTTGCAATGCCACATGTATTCACTGGTCTATGATTGTATCTTCTTTTGTGCATGCCTACCCTTGAAAAACAATTTTGAGCCAACTTTGAGTAGACTCTGGAGTTACTTCCTTGAAACAACTTATAAATCATTTATTTCTCAGGTCCCAGCTGTGTACAGTGGTGCACACTTGTAATCCCAGAGGCTCTGGAAGCTGAGGCAGGAGGACCACAAGTTCAAAACCAGCCTGGGCAACATAGTAAGGCCCTCAGCAAGATAGCAAGATCAAGTCTCACATTAAAATATAAGAAAGGGTTGGGGATGTGTGGCTTAGTGGTTAGGCACCCCTGAGTTCAATCCCTGGTTACAAAAATCAATAAATTAAATAAAGGTAATTTGTTTTTTAGGAAATTGTGTCCAGGTGTTTTCATGCATTATCTGATTCGGTCGATTCTCCATTTATTGACAAGAATCTCTTCTTGTTTTTGGATATTACACTATAGAAGAGAGAAAGTACAGTGAATATATGTAACCCTGTTTATTCTAAAAGAATGAACAGAAAAATTTGAAGGGGTGAGAGTCTACCCTATTTGAGCAGCCCAGGTTTTAACATTCTATCCAGTTTGACTGGTGTTTTCCCACAAAGGTTTTGAAGTGTTTCCTCCAACCAGAATAGCGGCAGGGGCGGCTTCTGTGTAGGGAATGTGTTGTGGGTGCTGAAGTCTGCAGAGGGAGATGCTGGTGGCATTGGGAGAGGCTGAGGCTGGAGGACAGGAAGGATGATGTCCTCTCCCCTCAGGTCACATGGTGCAGGAAACACTGTCTACACTGTCTGTCCTCAGGGTTGTAGGAGCATCCTTGGTGAGTAGATTTCCATTTGTATCTCATGACTTCCTGTTTTGACATGAAGACTCACAGAGGAGAACTTTTCTCTTTTAAAATAACTTGAAGAAAGAATCATGGAATTTTGCTTTTAAGCATGGCACTGACTTTGGGTTAAGATTCATTCCTTCACTTTAGGTTAAGGAAAAAAAATATGTATGTATTCTCCCAACATATTTTTTTTTATAAAGGGGTATAGTATTAACCAATTATGCTTAAGAGCCTATTACATTTAATTTGTGATCTGTATTTTATCTATTTATAAAGGCTAAATAAATTTTCCAGTATTTACTTATACTTCTTCTTGTAATGTTAATTTTGGCCATGATGGGGAAATACAGAGATTTGCACTCATATCTATAACAGGCACATAAGCCAGAGATAAAGACACAATGGTTTTGAACACATTTCATTTGACGTTAGAAAACAATTAATGGGAAACATTGAGAGATGGGATACAAACAAGTTGATCTGTAGGACAGTCCCTCCCTGTTTCCTTTTGATATATTTCATGCTATTCCCACAGAGGAAAGAGAGATAAAGAAAAGGAGAGAGCGAGAGCGAGAGCGAGAGCGAGGAGACACGTGCAAGCAGAAGCAATATAAGGAGGGCCATGGAGAATTTTCCCTAAATTATTCAGCACTGTGCCTGCATTTAAGGAAACTACCTCAGCAACCAAAGACCTAGCCAGAGAGAAGAGTGCCGCATTTGCTGGGCCTAGGACAATGTCTATTTTCACCAGCTGGATTGGAAGCCTCACAGGACAGGGGGCGGATCTTGGGCTGAGTACTTCCAAAGATCTTTGCTCAATAGTGGGATGTTATTAGACTTACAATGGACATTTCTCTAGCTTCGTAAAATATAAGAAGAATATTTCAAAAATGATGAATAGAAAAACATACAAACATCACATTATTCCCAAACAACTTCATTGTAACAGATAGACTTTCAAGAATATGTATAAATGTGATGATGCCTAGTACTTAACACGGTAGAACAATAAATTCTGACATCCAATACAAAAATACAAGGCATGAAAAAAGCACTTAACCATGCCCTTTAGGAGAATAAATAAATCATGGAATACTACTCAGAACTGACACACATATTTCATTAGCCTAAAGGGTTTTGAAAGAAATTGTAATTCTATACTATACGTTAAAAAATTAGACATATGAAAGATAAAAGATAATCCAATCTGAATTTTCTAAAGAGGCAAAGGTTACACTACTTGCAGTAAAAAAAAAATAGGATATGGGAATAATAGCACATTAGACAGTGCAATAGATTTCAAAAGATACACTAAAACTATTCAAAATAAAACATATCAAAATACAAAACAGGACACACATGGTAAGTTGCTGAACCACTACAACTAACTTCATAAATACATAATTTCAGATGTGGAAGAAAAACAGTATCAGAGCATACAAAAATATTTAAAGAAATATTGAAAGAAATATTTTTAAAATGTATAAAAATATTTTTTAAAAATTTGATAGACTTCACAAATACTGACCCAAGAAGCTGCTTGAAGGTAAGCATAAAGAGCATAAAGAGAACATGTTAAAGCACTTCCTATACAAGTTACTCAAAGTCAATAAGAAGGAGAAAATGTTAAAAGTTGATTAAGATAATGGTGCTCTCAGTGGTTCTCATTACAAAATGTTAAGGAAAATCATTCTAGCTCATGAAAAATGATCCTAGGTGATACTATCAGTGTATACAACCAGATGAAAGTAGTAACTGCATGAACAAATTTTTAAGATTTTTGTTATTATTTAAATCCCTTTAAATATACCTGATTAAGATAACATATTATGGATTTTCAAATATATGTAGTTTGACGATAATGCCATAATGGCTCAGAAGGAAAATAATAATTATACTATTCTGAGTTCTTATAAAATACATAGTGTTATAATAGTATCACCTTCTGTTAGGGTGAAATTATAATTTATAAGCCCCCCAAAGTAAGAGTTATGTCAATAAGTAAAATAGGAAGATAAAAAAATAATCCAAAGGAGACATAAAATGGAAAAAAAAAAACATACAAAGCACATAGAAAAATGATAAGTTTAAAATGAACTTTACCACGAAGTACATAAAATGTAAATGATCTAAATACCATGATAAAATGCAAAGTTTGCAGACTCCATAAGAATAACAAGACTCGTTTATATTCCCCCTATAAGAAACACACTTTAAATATAAGACATCAAATATATTTGGAATTTTGGTAGTTCATAACTTCCTGTGGAATAATTAATTGAATTCAGATTAAAATTTATTTTACTTGATGCTAATTCAGTTATTTATCATTGTATTATAATTGATAAAACTCATTTTTTAAACTTTCTTTGGTCTCTTTGTGTCAGTTCTAAGTTTGAGATTTGTGCTTCTGTCACTATTGCGATTAGAATAGATAGTGACTTATTCAATTTCTCATTAGTTATTAACTTGTGATCCAATACCAAATATATATTACTATTATTTGAATCTGGAATGTTCCCGAAGGGCAAACAGAAGTTGGTTCCTTGCTGTTGGAAGATGGCTAACACATGTAGAGGTGAGGCCTACAGGTAAAGTTCAACCGTGGGAGGTTTTAGGTGGTTGACAGGGATGTTCTTGAAAAGGATTGTGGAACCCTGATCTCTTCCTCTCTTTCATTTTTGTATTTCATAAATTCTGTGGGAAATTTGCTCTGCATCTTGTTCCCCACTATGATGTGTTGTTTCACCAAAAGCCCAAAGCAAAGAGGCTAATTGGTGATGGACTAAAATATCTAAAATGGTGAGCCTAAATAAACCTTTTCTGTTATTAAGTTGAATTAGCTCAGGGACTTGTTATAGTAGTGGAAAACAAACAGGTATGATAGCTCTAAGTTTTGTCTAATGGAGGAAACCATTTTTATCTTATTTTGTTCTCCTACCTATTTTAGCTTAGGCTAATTTATGGGTTTTTTTCTAACATTTTTAGTTGAAAATTTCTTAGTCTCTTCTTTACTTTTTAAATAATGTAAACTCTTATGGCCTTCAATTTTCCTCTGAGCACTGGTAATTGTATCACATTGTTTGAGATAGGGTTTTCCTTTGAAGAATTCTGTACATATTAGAATTTTGGTTTCAATTTCCTCTTTAAGAAAACAGTTTTTAAAGATGGGATTGTCAGCTTTAATATCTAAAAAATAACAATTGGCTTCTATTCACTTTGTCATTTATTTCTAGATTATTTTAAAAGGCATGTTAAATATTCTACCTCTCAACACTGTTGCATTGTTCTAGCTCAAGAAGTTTATGGGTCTCTCTTAAACCATAGAAGACACTATTAAATTCCTACACCATGGTGGTACATTACAATTAATTAATCAGTAATGACACAACAGTATCTTTCAAAGATCCTTTTTTTTACATCAGGGTGTACTCTTGATTCTTGACGTTGTGCTTTCTGTGGACTTGGAAAAATGTATAAGACATGCATCTCTATTGTGGTATCATAGAAGAGTTTCAGTAAAGAAAAAGTCTTCTGTGATCTTCTGTGATCCACCCAGGCATCTCCCTTCCTCCAACCCCTGACAACTAGTGAGGTTTTCACTTTCTCTACATTGTTGCACTTTCTAGAATGTCATATGATTGGGACCATACAATATGTAGCCTTTTCAGACTGGTCTCATTCACTTAGCTATATCCTGTGAGGTTTCCTCTGTCTGCTCTTGGATCAGTTGCTCATTTCTTTCAAATAAATGAATTATATTTCATTATCTGGATGGACCACAGTGTATTTATCCACTCATGTCCTGAAAAGCATCATTGTAGCTTCTATGCTTTGGCAACTATGAATAAGGATTTTATAAACATTTGAGTGTCTCTTTCTGTAAGGGCTACATTTTTGGCTCTTTTGGATAAATGCAAAGGTGCCCAATTACTTGGCTGTGTGGTGAGAGTGCTTGGATTCATATAGAACTGCCAGTTTTCCAGAGAGGCTGACATCTTTGTCTATCCTTTTTTCTATTTGTCTACTCTTTCTTCAATACTACACTGTCTTGATTTCATAGTTTATACTGTATTGAAAATGGGTATTGTTAATTCTCCATTTTTATTCTTACCCTCAGTATTGGGTTGCTCATTCTGAGCCTTTTGCCTCACCATGTGAACCTCAGAATTAACTTGTCAACATCTACTAAATAATGTGATAGCTTGATTGGAATTTCATTTGTTCTGAAGATCTAGCTGGGAAGAATTAACCTCTTAGTGATGCTGTTTGAATCTTTCTTTCCATGAACAGTTAGTAAGACTCACCCATGCTTTGATATTTTCCTTATATAGATCTTGTAACATATTTTGTTAAATATATGCTTAAGTATTCCATGTTGGAAATTATTAAAGTAAATGGTATTTAATTTCAGCATCCTCTTGTTTGTGGCTGCTGTATAGGAAAAGGAATGCCGTTTGTACACTTTAACCTTATATCCTGTAGCTTTGCTGTAATCACTTATTCCAGAGTTTTTACACTTTTTTTTTGTACTAGGGATTGAACTCGGGGGCACTCAACCACTGAGCTGCATCCCCAGCCCTATTTTGTATTTTATTTAGAGACAGGATCTCACTGAGTTGCTTAGCACCTCCTCGTTGCTGAGGCTGGCTTTGAACCCAAGATCCTCCTGTCTGATCCTTTGAAGTTGCTGGGATTATAGGCATGCATCATCGTGCCCAGCAGATTTTTGTACACTTTTGATTGTTTTTTTTTAATAAAGTCTTCATAGATTATCATGCTATTTTTAAACAAAGATGGATTTATTAAATAAGCATGCATTTCTTTCGATATTGTGCTTGATCACATTTGTGAGCGCTGGCAGTACAATGTTGAAAAGCAGTGGTGAGAGGAAGAATCTTTGCCTGTACCTTACCTTACAACGAAGCTTTCTGGTTTCTCACTGCTGAGGATGGTATCAATTATAGGCTGTTTTGTAGGTTTGCTTTATTAAGTTTAGGAAATTTTCTTCTATTCCTAGTTACCGAGAATTCGTTTTTTAAACAGGTGAGTGTTGAATTTTTAAAATGCTTTAAGTGCAACTGTTAATATAGCCACGAGATTTTTTTATCCTTGTTCTTTGTTTTAATTTATTGCATTAATTGGTATTTGAATTCTAAACCAGCCTTATGTATCAAGGCTATATCTCAGTTGGTCATGGTGTTTGATTCTTTTATACACTATCAGATTGAATTTGCTAATGTTTTTTTTTTTTTTGAGCATTTTTGTTGAACCAGAAACTGGAAGTCCCCCTTACTCTCATTTGAAGAGAACCTTAATAATTTCAAATTCCTTAATAGGATATGTAATGTCCTGAGGGTTTGCTGTTGTCATTTCTTGAAATTTACTTTGTTCTACTCACTATAATTTGTTGTTCCCGTTGTTAATTTGTGACTGTATTACAAGACATAAACCCAATGCAATCAGTGATCTGATCTTCCGTTTCATTAAATTTTATATCTCCAGTTAATAGCATACACTATGAAATAAATAGATATTATAAGGTTGTTTTAAAAAAATGGATAAATAGATAAATAGCTAGTTACCATAACTACATGAATCTTGAAAAAATATCCCCAAAGAAATAATGAGATATAATTATTAGATAAATGGGAAAAAAACTTGACCTGGCAGTGTGGTAATAAGTGATAAGTTCATCAGTTCATCTAAATGAACTGATGTATTATTTTTGCCAATTGTCACTGTCAATTTTCCCATGTTTCTGAAATTTTTTGTTACATTTTCTTGACCATTATAATGTAATTAATCTATTGGCATGTTTACATGTTTAAACTTGTGGGAATTCCCAGTGAAACTGATTAAGGAAGACTTGCTTTGGATACATTCCAGTTGCAGGACTCCATGATGACTGTGGTTTCTGGTATAAAACCTATAGTGATCTTCATTTTTGTCAGGTAAAAATGCTGTCCTTTTAAAGCCTGATATAATCACTTAAAAAGATGCTTCAGTAGGCTTAAAGCATGATCTATATGAATCACAATAATGCTGTCTGTTAGTTATTACTAACGTTCCTGAAAGAGAACTTAAAGAGAAAATATTCCTTTTTTTAAAAAGCTAGTTGTTATTTTCCTACAGGAACATGTGATTGTTTACACTTTTGAGAAATTATGCTATTACGGAAGTTTTTACTTTTTGTATTCTCAACATGGAATTCCTTTGAAATACATCTACAATGCTGGTGATGATTTTCTGCAAACCTTAGAAGATTCTGGTGACAATGGACAGACATAGATGTTGTTTTAAATATATCAACAGGAATAATACAGACTTTTTCCTTCTGTGTGTATCCTGGGTTGAAAAGGGACTTCCAGCCCTTTACTAATGAAGCAAAAAGTCATCATTCAAACTACAGACAAGATTCCAAAAGTAAGACCTTAACGATTGATAGAAAAAACTAAAATTTGAAATCGTGTGTAATTTTCAGTACGTAGGAAATTATATCACTTGAATTTGCAAGAATTAAAATTGTGGGAAAAACTTCTGAAGGCAGATCATGGCTGATGAGTTCATAAATGAGAGTTGCCATGAATAAATTTAAAAATTAAAAGAATGAATTCTGCAACCATTTTCTATCCTCGAGATTTGTGCTTCATCTGGAACAGTAGAAGTAACAAGGTAATTGCTCAGTCAGCACCAAGATTGCATCCACTGAATACACAATCCTGGTGCAGACTCAGCTTTAATGAGAATGTGAACACTTTGTGATGCCTGGAAGTTCACCTAATTAGGTTGATGTGACAGAATGTAAGTGGTATGTACACACTAGTTGGTTGAATAAACAGATGAAAGATTGCATGTAGAACACACCTTTCTTCAATATATACCTTTATTTTAGAGTTTGTGCTTATGTGGTTTCTGAAGTTAGAGTCTCCTAAAAAATAGATGGAAATACAGTGGTGGAAAATCATTAGGGATATTTGAGCACGAGTGAAAGACTGGAGCAGATGAGCATGGAGAATTGTAAGAGATGAATTTGGGGAGGTAACAGAATTGTGTAATTTAAAGTCAGGGAGGTGAAGAATATATAATTGAGTGTGTGATAAAAATCTCCTGTAGGATTTTGAGGAAGGAAGTGATATGATCTGAAGAAGATTAAAAAGACAATTTGTGTTGCTTTGGGAAAATGGCTTGTTAAAGTACAAGATGAACATAGGAAGAATTGGCAAGTGGCTGTTGCAGTAGATCAGGGATGTAGTTGGTTGCAGTGAGAATGATCAGATTTACAGTATATCTACTAAGGCAAGAGAGTTTGTTAAGTGTATAAATAAATAACATGAAAGGAATAATGAATGGGTGTCCATTATGTGTCAAAATGTCAGAATTGGGACTAAAAAGTTGAGTGGAAGGAGAAGCCGTTTTATTAGATAAAGGAATCCTCAGAAAGAATAGATTTATCATGAAAAAATAATTAAAAATTCACTTTTGTAAATAATAATTGGATATACAGTTGGAGATGTGAATTAAATAGTTGCAGATACCCTTTTAAGTTAAGAGAGAGACAGTGGTGAAGACAGACAATTCCCTGGTTCTTCCAGAATTTGCAGGTTAGGAAAATGGGGAATGTGGGCTGGGGATGTGGCTCGAGCGGTAGCAAGCTCCCCTGACATGCGTGCGGCCTGGGTTCGAGCCTCAGCACCACATACAAAGATGTTGTGTCTGCCGAAAACTAAAAAATAAATATTAAAATTCTCTCTCTCTCTCTGTCTCTCTCTCTGTCTCTCTCTCTGTGTCTTTCTCTTTAAGAAAAAGAAAATGGGTAAAGACCCTAAAAGGAGGGTTCAACCACTTGGTAGTACATATGAAAATGTGACAACTACTAATCACACATTGTGTTATATGAAACAACTCTTGTTTTATTTAGTTCAGTTACCCCTACTTTTTCCTCTAATGCATGCTGAGGCCCTAACCTTCACTACTACATGATGTGAATGTTTTGTGTGTAGGTTCTTTGCAGAGATCAAGAAGTTAAAATAAGTTCATTAGGGTGGTCATTATTCCAATAGGATTGATGTCCTATGAGAAGGGAAAGTTTGGATGTAGGGAGGACAACACGTGAACACAAAACTGGTATCTGTGAGCCAAGGAGAAAGGCCTGGGACAGTGCTTTTCCTCAATATCTTCTGAAGGAACCAATACAGCACAGGTCTTGAGTTTGAATTAATGGCATGTCAAACTCTGAAACAACAGATTTCTGTTAACCAGTTTGTGCTGTTTTATTACAGCAGCTCTAACAAGAGAATATGGATTTTGCTACTGGGAAGCCAGGTGCAGCTACAAAGATACTCAAAGAGTGGAAGTAGCTCTGGGATGGGTAATGGGTAGATGGTTGGGGAAGAGTTGTGATTCATGATAGGAAGAGCCGCTATGAAGAGACTATGGGTGTAACTATGAACATCAAAAGGTGGTTCTGGTGAGGGATCTGAAAGAGAAAAGAACTGCACAGAAAGCCTCTCTTGTGCTAGAGAACACACACATCATCACGAACAGAGTCCTCCTAGAAATATGAATGGCAGGGTACTTCTGGTTGAGGTGTCCAGGGGATAAGAGATGATTGGAGAGTGAAGGAAAAGCTGTCATTGTTAATGATTTACAGTCATAGAACTAGAAATGAATATACTGACTTTTGGTCTATCGTTTTACATTTTATTTTAGCCACTATGAATATAAAAAATGACTTTAAGTGAATCTCTGGTATTACACCTTTGTGACATCATGTGGGGTGCATTTTCTCATGAAATTCATTTTTTCATTCCTTTTTGTTATTTCCCACCTCCTTTAATTGCATAAAGTATGGCTTCCTGTGAGAAGTCTTGCCATAATCCAGTTGATTTATCAATTGCAGCACAATGAACTGATAGCATGACATAAATAATTCACTTATTATGGCCACGATCATGTTTTACTTTAAATCTTGATCCCCTCACTACATACGGAATCACTTGGGGAAGGAAATGCTATCTTACTTCACTGTGCCTCATATGTGCAACAGATAGCTTGCCACAAATTGATGCTTCTCATACATATTTTAGAGGATTAATGAATGAAGACTGAAATTATAATACTTCTAAGGAATTTCTTCTTTTTTATTTTTTAGGTGAACTGCTTTTATATCTGGAATTAGCACCAATAAAAGACTAGATGGAACATAGGAACAATGTAACTTACTTTGTCCTCTTGGGCCTCACACAAAATCCAAAGGTGCAGAAAGTACTTTTTGTTATGTTCTTGCTTTTCTACATCTTGACCATGGTGGGAAATCTGCTCATTGTGATGACCATAACCTTCAGTAAGACCCTGGGCTCACCAATGTACTTCTTTCTTGCTAGCTTATCTTTTATGGATGCAATTTATTCTACAGTTATTTCCCCCCAAATGATTTCCCACTTGTTCTTTAGAGAAAATATCATATCCTTCAAGAATTGTATGACCCAGCTTTTTACAGGACACTTTTTTGCTGGGGCAGAGGTCTTTCTTCTGTTGGTGATGGCCTATGACCGCTATGTGGCCATCTGTAAGCCCCTGCACTATTTGGTTATCATGAGACCATGGGTATGTGTTGTGCTGTTGATAGTTTCCTGGGTTGGAGGTTTTTTGCACTCAATAATTCAGTTGGGCACTATTTATGGGCTCCCATTCTGTGGCCCCAATGTCATTGACCACTTTATATGTGACATGTACCCCTTATTGAAACTTGTCTGTATTGACACTTATGTCATTGGCCTCTTAGTGATGGCCAATGGGGGACTCATCTGCACAACTGTGTTTCTGCTCTTACTCGTGTCTTATGGTGTCATCTTCCACTCTCTGAAGAACCTGAGTCAGGAGGGGAGGCGGAAAGCTCTCTCCACCTGTGGCTCCCACATCACTGTGGTTGTCCTCTTCTTTGTCCCCTGTATTTTCATATATGCACGACCAGCCATGACTTTGCCCATTGACAAGTTATTGAGTGTGTTTTACCTGGTCATAACCCCCATGTTGAACCCCTTCATCTACACTCTGAGAAACTCAGAGATGACAAATGCTATGAAGAAACTCTGGGGAGGAAAAGTCATATCATGTAGTAAATGAGTGAGTTGCCCGCTCTAAGGAGAGTCATTTTATCATAAAACTATCTTCTTAGGAAGCATAACATTTGTAAAGCTGATGTTAACTTCCTTTCCCTCTAAATTTCTGGTAAATACAATTAAGGAATTGAATATGTGCTTGTACCACTAATAGTTTCCCTACTGTAATGTAGACTTTATAATGTCTTGTTCATCACTACTGGACAGTTCTAATGCACATGTAATACATTGTCTATGACAATATGTAGAAAATTAATGAATAAAATTTTGGAATCATTGCACTGATGTCATTTAATTTTTGCATTTATTTGTATTCCTCACTTTGGTATTCCTTATCTTATTTTTAGACTTCCTTTTATGTTGATTCTTTTTATTGTTTTAATATTTAAATGCTATATAAACTTATGTTCATTTGTTTTCAGTAGTGTATGTAAATTTTAGTACTGTAAATTTACCTGGTAAAGTAAAAAATGGAATGCTTCACAGTAACATTAAAAGTAGAACCCTCACAACATGATAAATGGTAGAAATATACTTTCCCTCATCAGAATCTCTCAGTGCTAAGTCTCAGATGCAGGTAGTAAGTTGTTTTTCTGTTTCTTCAAATAAGGGGTCTTATCATTTGTGACAACTGGGGTGACACTGGAGGACATTATGCTAAGTGATATAGGCTGGACATAGAAAGACAAATACTGCATGATATCATTTACATATAGAATTAAAAGTAGCACAGTCCTGGGACAGAGAGCAGGATATTGGTTGTCACAGGCTGGAAGGTGAGGGGAGAGTGATTGTTTTCAAAAAGTGCAAAGTTTATTATGATAGAAAATGTCTTATTATAAGTGTTATTTCTGCTGTATTATTAATTACAGTTACCATGCACTATAACATGATAGTTAATAACACTAATTATATACTTGATATTTGATAAGAGGGTAGATATGTGTTCTCATCACAAAACTATTACATAAATACAATGCACTAATGAAGACATTTAAAAAAAAGATGTTAAAAGAAGTCATTCAGACTGATGGAAAATGATACCATGTGGGAGTATAATTTTGTAAACCAAAAAGAGATCATCAGAATGAATTAGTACATGAGCAAACATATGAATTTCCTATTGAAATATCTTTAAAATATAATTATTAAAATAATATTTATGTAAATATGCTATGAAATTGTAAGCCAATCCTCCAAACTAAAATAAATAATGTTTAATAAGTGAACAAAGAAAAGAAGAAGAAAAAGACATAAATAATCCAAAAGAAATATGAAAAAGGAAAAAATAATGAAAATACAGAACTCATAAAAATGATTATATGTTTAAAATTAACTATGGCAATAGTTACATCAATGTAAATGGTTTAAATATTGCATTAAAATGCAGAGAGAGATCACAGTCTCTGTAAGAAAACTAAGACTCCTTTATATGCTGCCTCCATAAACACACACCTTTATGCATAAAGTAAGGTAGATTAGAAGTTTGGTAATTTCCAATTTCCTGGGGAATCACTCATTTAATCCAGATTATAATTTATTTTATTTAATCCAGGTTCCAATACTTTTTATAGTTGGTAAAATTCCCAAATTTTTTAAAAGAACTTTCTTTGTATTCTTTGTGTCATTCCTAATTTTGAAATCTGTGCCTCCTTTGATTTTTTGTGTGATTAGAATAGAGAGTATTTTATTCATTTTCTCATATTTTTCTTATTTTTTTATCTAACTAAACAGATCTTAGATTGCTATATTTTGAAGACAGAGTGTTCCCCACATGCTCATTTGTTAAAGACTTGGTCCTCAGCAGGGTGTTAATAGAAGGTGGTTGAAACATTTAGAGGTGAGACCTAGTGGGAGGTTTTCTGGTCCATTGGGAGGCAGGTTCTAAAACAGGATTGTGGAACCTGTTATCCTACTTTCTATTCTTTTGTTTTCTTGAGAGGAGGTGAAGTGTTTGCTTCACCATGGGTGCTCACCATGATATGCTGCCTCCCCACAGTCCCAAAGCCAAAGGAGCACTTAATCATGGCTGGAAACCTCAAAGCTGTGAGCCAAATTGAAATTTTTCTCTTATTATAAAAGTTGGTGTAACTTAGGTATTTGTTACAGTAATGTAAGACAGACTAAGAAACATAATAGCTCGAATTATTTTTTCTAATGTAGGAAACCTCTTCTATCTTCACTAGGTGCTTGAACCTACTTTTGCTTAGGGTAATTTTTTTGGTTTTTCTAACATTCTTAGTTGAAAGGATGTTTAATCTTTTATTTATTTTTAAACAATACAAACTCTAGGATGTTAAGTTTTCCTCAGAGCACTGAGCTAATACCCTGTTATATTAAATAGTATTTTCATTTAAATTATGTTACATATTTCAGGTTTTAATTTCTACCACTTTTTTTTTTTTACCGAAGAACTTTTAAAAATAGGACTTTGAATAGTAGCAATTAGAATGTAATAATTGGTTTATAACAGCAATCTCATTCACTTCTAGATTTATTGAAAAGCATTCAAGCATGATTAAGTACTCTCATTATAAAAGCAAACTTTTATAATGTGTGTGTGATAGATGTTGTGTGAGTAGTTTGTACATTATGATGCATTATCAAAACTTCTAAGCTGACTTCCGTATTTTCACAATCTCATTGTAATGCATGTGTTTAGTTTCAATAAAGCATTTAGACTGATGGCTCTGAAGCTTGGAGGAAGACTAAGGAATTTGTAGAGGTTCTGAGGAGGGTGTGGATCTGCACAGCTATCCTTAGGGGAGGAGAGAGCAAAGTCCTTTCTTCCAGTATTAGGGCAGTCATGAGTGGCAGAACTACCCAAAAGGGCCACCAGGGCTAAAAAGCTGGACCCTCCTCTCTCTCTAAACTATGACAGGTTCTTGCTCTCTCTGGGGAGAGGCAAGGAGCTTGCAAATGGAAGTTTCAGTGAATGAGCACCGAGACATGGTCCTTCTCATCCCTTCATCCAGCTGTGGTGAAAAGATGAGGCAGGGTCAAGAAAATGCTTAATCTAGCAGCCAAGAGAATGGACTTTGCTGCCCTCATTTGTGCTAGTCTTTAGTTTTATGCACCACTTTTCACCTCCATGTTACTACTTGTTTCACTTTATTTCCTAGAGTTTCCATTCATTCCCTCCTTTCTGTTATTGGTCTGGAAGCAAAGAATTCTGAACCTCAGTGTCAATGAAGCTGAGAGTGCAGGTTGCCTTTGAGGTTTTAGTCACTCTTAGTGCTAATGGAGCTCTCACAGACAATGCAGCTTTGCAGAGGTCCACCTTCTCTGTTCCTGGCAATCAGGGAGAGTTAATGCTTTGAACCTGCAACAAGGAGCTGGGCCTGCTGCCATTTTGTGGAAGCTATTTAAGTTGGGGCAGGACTCCACAGGAGCTTCTCAAGACCCTGATGGCATGAGATCTCTATTTGTGAGTCATGAATCTGTCTACTGTGTAAATTTCTATACTTTGGCTGAGACATAATTCTGGTGTGAGTTCTGTTCTCTCCGAATGTTACAAGAGAGGTCAAATGATGTCAAGAAAAAAAAAAGACTATCTGAAAGACTTTGGGTGAGTTATGAAAGGCCTCAGTTTCTCTGCTTACAAGTGTTATATTGGAGTGATGGTTGTGAAGTTCCTCTCACAGCCAGAAATTTTGTATGATCACTAAAATGCTTGAAATGTTTTAAAGTTCCTTTAGGATTTAGGTAACCCCTTCCCTAGTTTTGACTTGATATGCTGAGTGTGGTGGTCTCCTAATTTCCCAGGAATACCCTTCCTCTGGATCTGCCTGGACTACCCAGGGAGGAATGAACGAAAGGGTGTGTGACATACAAAAATATAAATGTCTGACAGCCGACCATTTAATAGAAAGGAGACTTGTCTTTACCCAGCTTAGTACTATAACTAGAAAAGGCGGTTTGCTATCTCCCTACCCCCAAGCCTATTCCTTTAGGCATGCAGGTAACTGTTCCTCTCCACCTCCCATTTCTTCTCATTCCACCAGGGAAGCCTGACCAAGGAACAAGAAGAAGTCCTACAAAGGGGAGGTCTCACGAACCAACTGGCAGCCATTTGATGATGATACGTAGGTCTGACACTATAAAGGCTGTGTGCAGCAGAAGCCAATTCCACAGGAACTTGAGCTCCAAGGCCGAGAGGCAGGAGGTGCTGAGGGCAAACTCACTGCAGGGACTCAGTCTGAAAGACCCACTGGAGGATATCCTGGTGGCCCAAATCCTGCACAGCTTTGGGTTGTTGCTGTAGTGCTGTCACCCAGCATACAATCAGCTCCCTGGCCACACACAGCAATAACATAGGCAGCAGCTTCAACATAGCCCAGGGCCCAGGGTGTTCCCATAGGTGGCTTGAGGGGATGGGAGTCACACTTAGATTCGGGGGCCTGATTTGCTTCCTTCTTGAGTTTGTTCTCCTGCTCCACTTGGAATCTTTGAGGGCATCACATTCTTTTCACTGATACTCCTTCTCTTCTGCCTTGTCCAGCTTCTGAAGTTCCTGCTCCTGAGCTTCCAGAGCTGGCTGTTTGGCCTCCCACCTCTTCTCTGCCTCTCCTTCCACTTCCAGCCACCTCGACCACTCTGGCTCCTGATCCACCTGCACAGCCTTTATGTACTGTAGCACCTTGTTTGCACACTGCTTACACAGTTTCTCATCGAAACAATCACTAGCCACTTTGGCCAAGACAGTGTCCAAGGTGTTGTCCTTTAGGTCCAGCCACTCCAGTTTCTTGAGCTGTGCAAAGCTGACAGGCAGGGTGACCAGTCTGTTGTTGAGGAGATTCAGGTGCTGGAGGTGGACCAGAAGGCCAAACTCAGCTGGCATTGACTAAAGCTTATTCTTAATGAGGTCCAGCTTCATCACGTGTGTGAGGCCACAGAAATCGCATGGTAGAACACTCATTTTATGTCAGGACAGATTCTTATAGTTGGGGAAGTCCTTAGTATGTTAATTCTTCTAGTGTTATGATGTTACTTACTCCCACTGTTACTATAAGTGCAACTGACACTTGTGCTGAATTTCAAGGCTGTATACATAAATGTATTTCTTTGGAGTGAACTTCATTTAATTGTATGTATGGAAATTATATATGGAAATGGTTATATTATCTTACCACCAGGATAGTTTTCTTGTGGAGCAAATACTTTTAATTATCTACCCACTAGTATGTCTCATAGAACCCACTGTTGTCTTAGCAGACTAGCTGTGTTTCTACCATCTCCACAGAATTTGGTAGGTCACCATCTGCACAACATATCCATAAAATATCTACTTCCTTTGATGAAAACTGAAATGATTCAGTAAAGGCAGAATTTGAGACTTTGACATTTCCCTTAGTAGGTAGGTATCCTTGGACTAGCTGTCAGGGATTACAAAATAACTATGAAATTGGCCTGTGCTATGGTAAAAAATATTAATCATACCTCTTTGGCAATCAATATGCTTAACGAAGAGCAAAATCAATATTGTCAAGCTATTCTTGACAATCAGGCTGCAATTGATTATTTGTTATTATTAAATCATAAAAGATAACAGGAGCTTAATAATATGTGTTGCTTTAATTTAAGTGTTGACAGTAATTCTACTTCAAAAGAGTTAGAATCACCTTAAAAATACCATTAAAAAGGTCCAACGAGATGATGGAAGTTTAGATTTATTATATTGGCTAACTTCATGGTTACCCAATTTTACTTGAATCAAATGATTTTTCATAGGTGGATGTTTAGTAATATTAGGATTGTTACTTTGTGCTTATTCTCATCGATGCCTACCTTATTTTTTAACCTCTGCCAATATTAAAGAAAAAACAAGTGTTATTCATCCAAAAGGCCATATAAAACAAAAAAGGGGAGCTATAAGGATTCTGTGTTCTGGATTGGGGTCTGATGACTTCATGACTGTGGCATGCTTGGTGGCTGGGAAAGTTTCTGTACAAAAGTATGCGATGCCTAGCAACTGGAAAAGTTTCTGTGCAAAGGTACAAAATGAATAGCTGCTGTAGCAATGCCCTCTGAGGAGGCTCTGTACTACAGTCTTATCAGCCTTGACCTTGATCTCAGGCACATGGCTCCTGTGAATACATGAACTTGCTTCTTGATAACTACAGTGTTTCACCAAGTTCTGGTGCTCCTGGATCTGCCTGCCTAACAATAACTTTAAACAATGGACTTTCTTGAGGGCTATACTAAACTTCTAATGCAGCATATTGTAACTGTAGAATGTAACTGCAGAATGAGCATCCTTAATGATACAATAAACAATAATGTAGTTATGGCATGAATAATCTAATGTAACCTGCCGCAGTCTGGCTGGGCACAGAATCACGAGCCACTCAAGCAGGAACAAAACTTTATTTTTGAAAATGCCGCCAATACCCGGTACACATTCGGGAAGAAGCCGGTCCACCCACGCGGTGGTGTTCTACCGGAACCCCAGAAGAATTTCCTGCCCCGGAATTCCCTCCTACTGTACTTCCCCAACCAATGGGAACTCTCCAGGAGTCCTGTAGCAGGCGAGGTGAACAGCAGGAGTCCAATATCCATATGAATGCAAATCTTAACATAATCATATCATCTCAGTGGCTAGCTGGCATCACCTTACAACCCAAAGTGCCATGCATCATATTACTTGGCTGTGGCTCTTAGCAGTAACCTATTGTTATAAATTAACAAGGTCACTTAGATGAGCAGTTGTTTTTCTTTCTGCCTTTGCCTCTTGTCTCTGTGTTTCCTTTTTATTTCTCTACAAAATTTACTTAGCAACTTGTTCCCCAACATGATGTGCTGCTTCACCAATGGCTCAAAGCAAAGAGGCCAGTTGGTTATGGACTGAAACATCTAAAATGGTGACCAAAATAAACTGGTCTGTTATTAAGTTGAATTAGCTCAGGGTTTTGTAATGGTATTGGAAAAAAAGAAAACTAGCACAAATATGATAGCTCTAAGTGTTTTCTAATGGAAGAAATTATTTTTATCTTCATTTTGTACTCCTACCTATTTTAATTTAGTTTAATTTTATGCTTTTTTCCTAACATTTTTAGTTGAAAGACTTCTTCATTTCTTCTTTACGTTTTAGATAATGTAAAAACTTAAGACCTCAAAGTTTTCTCTGAGCACTAGTAATATTATTTCATTGGTTGAACTAGGGTTTTCCTTTGAAGAATTTCATACATTCTAGAATTTTGGTTTCAATTTTCTCTTTCACAAGCAGTTTTTCAAGATAGGATTGTTGGTTCTAACATCTAAAAGTAACAGTTGGATTCTATTCACAATCTCATTGATTTCAAGATGTTTTTAAGTGTGAAGTAAGACATTTTTAATATTTATCTTTTAAGAAAATAAAAGTGGATTACATACTTCTGTGTATCTCACACACTCTATGAGCAGTCTACACATATTTTACTTATTATCAAAACTTTAATTGCAATAATTCATTTCACAAAAATTTATGCTTACATGTAGAAAATAACTTTCTCAAAGTTATAAAAACATAAGAAAGAGAGTTGACCTAATCAACTCTCCCAACCTCTTTGCAGTTCTGTTTAAAATCCATAATAGGATATGTCTGAAATGGTATTATTATTCCATCTTAACTCACATTTTGGTCTGTCTGAAGTTCAGGTCCATATTTAGGTCCCTGGATCTTCTAGCTCATCTTCTAGTATTTGGGTGCTTCCTGACCCTGATTAACTCTCATAATTAAAAAAAAACACAATGAATGTTATTTTTATAGCAGTTTTAGAGTCAAAAACATTTAAATACAAAGGACCTAGACCGTCTACATAACCTCCTTCCCCAGTAATGCAGCCTCCTACCTTTGCACTTTCTGGAATGTCCATTTTCTGCAACTGTAACAGAATGACTAAGGCTGATAAATTTATAAAGAACAGAGAGTAATTTTCTCATTGTTCACGGAAGCTGGGAAGCCCAAGAACAGGCATCTGGAGATGGTCCAAGTCATCCCATGTTGAAGGTGGAAGGGCGAGAGAGGGGAAGAATGAGACAGCAAGAGAGGGCTGAGCTCACATTTGTCAGAAACTTGCTCTTGTGATAAACAACCCACTACCATGGTAACAGCATTAATCCAGTGGATTTATCCCCTTTTGAGGGTCCCACCTCTCAACACTATTGCATTGTTTCTAGCTTATGAAGTTTATGGATCTCACTTAAATCATAGAAGACACAATTAAGTCCCTACTCCTTGGTGGTACATTTTACAATTGATTCATCAATGATAATACAACGGTATAATTCCAATTTCCTTTTTTTTATTGGGGTACACCATTGTCTGTGGTCTTCTACTTTGTATGGACTTGGAGAAAAGAATAAGACATGCATCTCTACATAGGTATCATAGAAGAGCTTCACTAAAGAAAACACTCTTTGTGATCTACCCGGTCATCTCCCTCCCTCTGAGCCCAGACAACTACTGATGATTTTACTTTCTCCACAGTGTTGCACTCTCTGGAATGTCATATGATTGGGACAATACAACATGCAGCCTTTCAGACTGGCTTCTTTCACTTGGTTATATACTGTGAAGTTTCCTCTATGTCTGTTCATGGCTCAGTAGATCATTTTGTAAAAATTATTTTATTAATAATATATTATGCTTACATTTTTTAAATACCTCTATTTTATTTATTTTTTATGTGGTGCTGAGGATCGAACCCAGGGCCTTGCATGTGCTAGGTGAGTGCTGTACTGCTGAGCCCCAACCCCAACCCCGAGAAGCTTATTTCTTTTAAAGAAATGAATTATATTTCATTATCTGGAAGGACCACAGTATATTTAATCCTTCATGTGATGAAAGCATTGTTGTGGCTTCTATGTTTTGGCTGAAAAAAGATTTTGGAAACATTTGAGTGCCTCCTTCTGTAAGGGATACATTTTTTGGCTCATTTGAATAAACGGCAAGCAGTCTACTCTTTCATCAATACTACACTGTCTTGATTTCATAGCTTATACTGTCTTGAAGTTAGCTATTATTAATTGTTCATTTTTATTCTTCCCCTCAGTATTGGGTTACTCATTCTGAGCCCTTTGCCTCACCATGTGAACCTCAGAATTAACTTTTCAATATCTAGTGTGATAGAATTTTGATTGAAATTGCAGCTCTTATGAAGATCTAGTTAGGAAGAATTGACCTCTTGGCAATGCTGTTTGAGTTTTTCTCTCCATGAACAGTTATTAACTCTCTCTTTACTTATGTGTTTGCTCATCCAAGCTTCAATGTTTTCCTTGTAACATATTTTGTTACATATAGGCTAAAATATTCAATTTTTGTAAATATTAAAGTAAAGGCTATTGTATATTTAATTTCAGCACCCTTTGTGGCTGGTATATAGGAAAGTGAACTCCATTTGTATATTAGCCTTGTATCCTGCAGGTTCACTATGACTTATTCCAGATTTTTTGTAGACTTTTGGTTCTTTTTTTTTTTAAATAAGGTCTTCCTAGATTATCATGTTATTTGTAAACAAAGAAGGATTTATTTTGTAAGCATGCATTTCTTTCTATATTGTGCCTGATTTTATTTGCAAAAAAAACTGGCACTGCAATGTTGAAAAGCAGTGGTGAGAGGAAGAATCCTTGCCTGTTCCTTACCTTACAAGGAAGGCTTCTGGTTTCTCTGTGCTGAGGATGGTATCAGTTACAGGCTGTTTTGTATGTACTCTTTATTAAATTTAAAAAATTGTCTTCTATTCCTAGTTTATTGAGAGTTCTTTTAAAAAAGAGATAAGTGTTGAATTTTTATAATGCTTTAACCACAAATATTGGCATAACCATGTGATTTTTCATCTTTATCCTTTGGCTAAATATATTGTATTAATTGATATTTGAATTCTAGACCAGCCTAATGTACCTAGGTTATATCTCAGTTGGTCATGGTGTATGATTATTTTTATACATTGTCAGAATGAGTTGCTAACAGTTTGATGAGAATTTTTGTTTAATCAGAA
The DNA here is from genome assembly GCF_964194105.1 of Spermophilus citellus. NCBI lineage: Eukaryota > Metazoa > Chordata > Mammalia > Rodentia > Sciuridae > Spermophilus > Spermophilus citellus. The sequence continues at coordinate 239,232,432 of NC_138183.1, forward strand.
ATTAGAAGTCCTTCTGACTCTCATTTAAAAGAATGTTAATAATTTCAAATTCCTGAGAAAGATCTGTAATGCCCTAAGGGTTTGCTCTTGTCATGTCTTGGGCTTTACTTTTTTATATCTACTATGTTTAGTTGTTCCCTTTATTATTTTGTGACTGTGTTACAGGACACATATATGATACATTCTAACTATGCATATGTTTTTTTGTTTCATTAAATCTATATATCCAATTAATAGCATGAAATATGAAATAAGTAGATGTTCTAAGATTGCTCAAGATACTAATGAATAAATAGATAAATAGCTAGTTTCTATGACTACATGAATCTTGCAAAAACATCTCTAGTCCCAAACAAATAGAGACAATTGAGTATTAGATAAATGGAAAAAAAAAAACATTGGTCAGGCAATGTGGAAATAAGTGATAAATTCATCTTCAGTGAAATTAGTTAACATAACTGATATATTATATTTGCCAACTATCATTCTGACAAGGTTTCCATTTCTAAAACTTTTTATGTTGCATCCTTTTTAGCATAGTAATGTGATTTATCTGTTGGCATATTTACAGGTATAAACTTATGTGAATTCCCACTGAATGTGATTAAGGAAAAGTCATTATTGGATACATTCCAGTTGCAGGACTCTATGGTTAGAGTGGTTTCTTGGTATAAAAACTACAGTTATCTTCACCCTGTCAGGTAAAAGATGCTGCCCTTCAAGGACCTGATATAGTTATTGGAAAAGATGCTTCACTATGCTTAAAGCATGATCTACATGGAGAAACATAATCCTGTGTCCTAATTTCTCGCACAAGTATTTGATTATAACAATACCTGCAGAATCTCCCTATAGAGCTCAAAGATAGTTATTACTAGAGTTACTGGAAAAGAACTTAAAAACAAAACTTTCCTTGTTAAAAAAGATTAGTTGCTATGGTCCTACAATAACATGTGATTTGTTTGCCAGTTTGAAGAATTATTGCATTTTGGGAATTTTTAATTTTCCCATTTTCACCACGGAATTCCTTTGAAATCCATCAACAATACTGGTAATGATTTTCTGCAAACTTTAGAAGACTGGGGATATTGGACAGACAGGTATATTTTGCATATATTGTTTTAAGTATATCCACAGAAATAATATAGCCTTTTTCTTTTGCACGATTCCTGGGTTGAAAGGGATTTTCACCTCTTTACTAGTGTACCCAGAGGAGCAAGTGACATCTCATCCTTGAACTTTAGCATAAATATCACCTTTAAAAAGGAATTATCTAATTACCTTATTCAAAAAGTGTCTCACTCTTATTTTATTTTTTCACAATAACCTGTTATTGTCCAATCAAAGATTAAAGCTACAATTTTTAGTTACTCCCACTATTATTTTGTGACTCCGTTAGAAGATGTAAAGTTGATTCAGTTAGGACTATATTCTTATTTTATTCTTCCATTTTATTAACTATTGTATCACCATCTAAGATCATGTAATCTGGAACAAAATAGATGCTCTCTATTTATTTTTATTTTTTTAACCAGGGATCAAACTCAGGGGCATTTTACCATAGAGCCACCTCCCAGGATCTCACTGAGTTGCTTAGTGCCTTGCTGTTGCTGACGCTGGCTTTGAACTCATAATCCTCCAAGCAGCTGGGGTACAGGTGTGTGTCTCAGTACAGGCTGCTCTTTAGTTTTGTAGAAAAACAAAGAATAAAGAGAAAAGCCATATAAATAACTAGTTACTACAGCTCCATATACTTCTAAAATATATTTAACGTCAAACTCACATACAGAAAAGTGAAATTAGATAAATATAAAATGAAAATTTCTCTTGATAAAAGAAGGAATAAGTGATAAACTCATCTCTATGGAACAAATTAATGGAACTGATATTTTGTTCTTGATTATTTGTCCCATAATGTTTCTGAAAATATTTTTTCTTGTTACATCCTGTGACTCTATTTCTGTGTTTGCTGTATTGCATCTTGAAACACAGATATTCTTTAAAATATATGGAGAGTAAATAAGCAAGGATCAGTTTGGACATCTTCCAGTTGCAGGGCTCCATGATTAACATGTGTTCATGGCATAAAATCTTTATAGATCTTTGTCTCTGTCAGGTAAAAAAAAAAATATTTCTTCTGTTAGTAACAGTTATAATTTTTTAAATTTTTTAATTTTTTATTATTCTTAAAGAAGGATTTTAAAAGGCACACAAGTATTTTATCCATATACAAAGCACAAGTGTTTGGCCTTACTAAGATAAGAGGAGACAGATTAAAAAGCTGAATGGTATCTATTAAAGTAGTCAGAAAAGAAACTAGAAAACTTTCCTTTTTAAAAAATGCTAGATGTTATATTCCTATGACAATTTTTTTGCACTTTTATTTAATTGTTTTAATATGGAAAATTTTAGTTTTTTACCAAGAAATTCCTTTGTATACCACTACAACCACTAATTATTTTCTGCAGGATTTAGAAGACTCCAAAGAAAATGGACAAACATGGTTGTGTGATTTTAAATATAATCTCCAAGAATAACACAGCTTTTTTTCTTCTGTGTGCATACTGGATAGAAGTAGGATTACTCCTTATTTCAGAATGAGATCGACCTTCCTCTTTCAAACTGCAGACAAGCTTCCAAAGGTAAGACTTTCTAGTCAGTAGAAGAAATCAGACTTTGAGATCCTGGGACTGTTTCATTACCCAGGAAATTGTATCACTCAAGCATGTAAGAAAATGTTGATAATAACTTCTGCAGGTGGTAAGTGGCTGTTCAGATTGTATAAAATAGTCCTCAGATTTAGATTAAAAATATTGAAAATTTAAGTCAGGGCCCATGTTATATCTTCAATCAACACTGTTGCTTCCATCTGGAGAAGTAGAAGGCCCAGAGTGAAAAGAAAATTTATCAGTCAGCTTGAAGATTTCTCTCCTTTAATGTCATGAGCCCATAGTAGACCCTGAGCCTTCATGAGCTAGTTGACAATCTGATGTCTGAAGTTTATCTCAGGTGAAGAGTAAGACACAATATAGTGTTCTATGAACACCTGCTGGTTGGATAAATGAAAAGACTGAACATAATACACATCTTTGTATAATAATTACTGCTACTTCCAAATTTGTGATATTTCTGTTCTCTAAGATTAGCATCTGTCAAAGAGTCAATGGCAGATATGACAGGGGATGTTGCAGTCCACAGGGTATGAGAAGGATCACATTATGAAGATATTTTGAATAGGAAGCCAAGGGGAACTGAACAAATGTATACATAAGCAATGTGAGAGGAATAAAGGAAGTGTGAACACTGTGCGTTTGACCTGAAGGATAAGATAGAAGGAAATAGCTTTTTAGCATGAGAAATCCTGGAAGGAATAGATTTATTGTAGAAAATACAATATTTACTTTTGTAATTATGAAAAGGATATCTACTGGAAGATATCACTTAAATAGTTACAGATATCACCTTAAAAAGGGGTGTGTGATAATATAGTAGATATGCAATTCATTGTGTTTTAGTTTAGAATCCTGTGGACTATTCAACCAAAGACTCCAAACCAAAGTGTTTTTAGGGTTTGTCAAGCTGAGACTGATAATTCCTGGTTTGTCAAGTATTCACATGAAACTATTTTTGGTTTTATTGTGTCCTCCCATATAATTTATATGTTGATGTTCTACCTGCAATCCTGCAAAAAAAAACTTTATTTGGAAATTGGGAGTTTGAAAAGATCATCCAGTTATAAAATTATATTAGGCTGGGTTCCAATCCAATATAACTTATAAACTTTTGGAGTAGAAAATTTGATGAGGAAGAATGACAAATTAACACAAGATGGTCATCTGCAAGTCCTTTCTTCATGGTCTTCTGAGGGCTCCACCAGTGCCCATACTTTAATTTTGAATGTCTACCTGCAGGGCTCTGAGACAACACATTTGTGTTTATAACAGCTGTAGCTCCATCAGATGAAGACAGCTTTTGGTATCAGAAAGTGGGGTGCTATTCCTGCAATAATATATGAAGCCAGCTTTGTGATTGATTGATGGATCAGTGTGGGGAGATGTTTGGGAATCATGATAGAAGGAGCCCAGATGGCCTTGAAAAGATGGTGGGTAGAAATATGAACACTGAAAGGTGATGCTGGTGAGGGCTCAGCAAGGAATGAGAAGAATGATGGAGATGTCATCTGTCTTGGAGAACAGAAATCACTGTGAGCACAATGTTCTTGGAAATGTGAATGCTGAGATGCTTGGGGGTAACAGTTCCAGTGGACTGTGGGCCAAAGACAGTGGAGGAAGGGCATAATTTTCTAAAGATTCAGCACCAGGACTGATACAGTGATGGTGGCCTATAGTCTTCCAGTAATAATTAATTTTATCCACTCTTCATATGAAGAGTGAGTTTTTGATATTACAAGTGTGACTTTACTTGTATATATGGCAGATGAATAAATGTGGTTATAATGCTTCTAAGGAGTTTTTCAATCTTTTACAGGTAAACTGCTTTATTCTCTGAAATCAGCATCAATAAAAGAATAAATGGAACATAGAAACAATGAAACTTACTTTGTCCTCTTGGGACTCACACAGAATCCAAAGGAGCAGAAAGTACTTTTTGTTATGTTCTTGTTCTTCTACATTTTGACCATGCTGGGGAACCTGCTCATTGTCATAACTGTAACCTTCAGTAAGACTCTGCACTCTCCAATGTACTTCTTTCTTGCTAACTTGTCATTTTTGGACATCATTTATTCATCAGTCATTTCCCCCAATTTGATTTCAAACTTGTTTTTAGGAAAAGTAATCATATCCTTCAAGTTTTGTATGTTTCAGCTTTTTGCAGAACACCTTTTAGGAGGGACAGAGGTCACTCTTCTGTTGGTGATGGCCTTTGACCGCTATGTGGCCATCTGTAAGCCCTTGCATTATTTGCTTATCATGAGACCATGGGTGTGTGTGGTGCTGCTGGTAGTCTCCTGGGCTGGAGGTTTTGTGCACTCTGTATTTCAACTTGGAACTATTTACAGGCTCCCTTTCTGTGGCTCCAATATCATTGACCACTTTACGTGTGACATGTATCCCTTATTGCAACTTGCCTGTGTTGACACCTATGTCACTGGCCTCTTAGTGATTGTCAATGGGGGGCTGATGTGCTCTATTTTGTTTCTGCTCTTACTCATGTCTTATGGTGTCATCTTCCACTCTCTGAAGAACCTGAGTCAGGAGGGGAGGTGGAAAGCTCTCTCCACCTGTGGCTCCCACATCACAGTGGTTGTCCTCTTCTTTGTCCCCTGTATTTTCATATATGCAAGACCAGCCAAGACTTTCCCCATTGACAAGTCAGTGAGTGTGTTTTACATGGTCGTAACCCCCATGCTGAACCCCTTCATCTACACTCTGAGAAACTCAGAGATGACAAATGCTATGAGGAAACTCTGGAAAAGAAGTCACATCAGGTAGGAAATCACTGAGTTTCCCACTAGAAAGAGAAATATTTCACTATGAAGCTGTGTCCTTAGGATGCATTATTTATTTCAGACTTAAAAAACTGGTGATAATTTTCTAAGGAATTTTTATAATCATAATTAAAGAATATAATATAGGTTTTGACATTAACATATTTCCCCAGTGTATTGCTCATACTGTAATATCTTGTTTACAAGTTACCTAGGAATTTTTGCTGCACATATACTAAGAAGTCAATAGAAATATGCAATCTATTTATGAATAAATTTTTTATATTATTATAAGGATTTGTATTTAATTTTTACATTCATTTTTAGTAGCTATGTTGTCAATTATCATTTTATTTTTGCTTTTTTGGTCATTTTTCTATTATACTAAAGTGCTATATGTATCTTATATATATTTGATTTTACTAGCTTACATTTACTCGTTTGCTTTTTACTGTCTTGTCTCTCTTTTTTGTATATATTTTGTGTATATATATATATATATATATATACACACACACACACACACACACACACACACACATTTTTATTTTTCATTTCACTTGGTCATTTGTATAGATTTATTGATAGTTTTTCTTAATGTCTGAGGAGTCAATTATAGACATGTTGACCCTTTAGTCTTAAAACTCTAAGCCTTTCCAAAATTCAAGACACTAGTTGAATAATCACAGCACAGTGCATAATCAAGAAGTTACACTGAGACAATGCTATTACACAATCCACACAGCTCATTTCTACTTTACTGACTATCCCAATAACATCATCTTTGTGTCAAAAGAGAATACAATGTCACACATTGCATTTTCCTGTCATATGTAAAGCATAGATTTCTTTCATGGGAAACATTCCTAAGCCTTTTATTTTATTTTAGTTTTTTGCTGAATCCAAGTGTCCTCAAGTTGTTTTTCAGAACTTGCCTCTGTAGTTCACTCAATGTCACCTTCAAACTAGCATTTCAATAATAGATTCAGGCAACAAAACACCACATGTCTGTATTATGAACTTTTTTTTTTTTTGCATGTGTGATAAACTTTTAATTCTCTACATGGCTCATGATAAAACTTCAATCTTGAAAAGTATCATGTCACCTTTGAAGAGGTCAGGTGACCATCCAGGCCTGCATAAAAGAACACCAGTGCTCTCCTTCTCACTCTTCAAAGACTTGCAGAGTTCATGGCAGTTGTTTGGTGGAATGTCCTGTGTTCCTCTTTAGGTTTTTGTGCTGTTTCTTGAGGTTGAGGTTCAGGTTATGCCTTTAGTAGAAGGTTTTGCACGTGATCCTGAATTGCTCTTAGATACCATACTTGTGGTCATCACTGTTGGCTGAACAGTTACTTGCAATATCACATTTATTAATTGGCCTCTGATGGTATCTTCTTCTGTGCCTATTCTTGAGAAAAGAAAAACATTTTTAGCCAACTTTTAGTAGACTCTGGAAGCACTTCCTTAAAACAATTTACAGATAATTTGTTTTCCAGGAAATCAGTGGGCACAGTGGTGCACACCTACAATCCCAGCAGCTCAGGAGGCTGAGGCAGAGGATCATAAGTTCAAATCCAGTCACAGCATCTTAATGAGGCCCTCAGCAAGGAAGCAAGACCAATCTTAAATTAGACAATAATGTATATAGCAGCTCAATTCACAATAGCTAGACTGTGGAACCAACCTAGTTGTTCCTCAATGGATAAATGGATAAAGAAAATGTGGTATTTATACTCAATAGAATATTACTCAGTTTTAAAGAAGAGTAAAATTATGGCATTTGCCAGTAAATGGTTGGAGTTGGGGAATATCATGCTAAGCGAAATAAGCCAACCCCACAAAACCAAAGACTAAATGTTTTCTCTAGTGTGCAGATGCTAATTTACAACAAGGTGGGGGGCATTTTGGAAGAATAGTGTTACCTTAGATTAGGTATAGGGAAGTGATGGGAGGGGAGGGGAGGGTATGTGGGGATAGGAAAGATAGAAGAATGAAACAGATATTATTACTGTATGTATATATGTGACTGCATGACCAATATGATTCTGCAACATGTACATTCAGAAAAATTAGAAGTCATATCCCATCTTTGTATGATATATCAAAGTGCATAAATTCATTCTACTGTCATGTATAACTAATTAAAACAAATAAAAAATAAATAAAAAACAAGAATGGTCTGGGGATGTTTTGCTTAGTGGTTAAGCACCCTTGGGTTCAATCCTTGGTGCAAAAAAGGTAGGCAATTTGTTTTTTAGGAACTTATGTACAGGTATGTCCATTAGTTAGCTGGTTCAATAGATTCTCCATTTGTTATCAAGAATGTCTTCTAGATAGAAGAAAGAATAGTGAATTTATGTAATCTGTTTATTCTACAAGTCTGTACAAAGAATTTTTAAGGGACGAGTCTACCCATATTTGATCAGCCCAGGTTTTCATATTTTATGTGTTTTTTACTGGTGTTTGCCTGTAAAGGTTTTGAAGTGTCTCCTCCAACAGGAATAGCAGTAGGGGCGACTACTATGTAGTGAGTATGTTGTGGGTCTGAAGTCTGCAGAGGGAGGCTGGTGACATTGGGAGAGGCTGAGGCTGGAGGACAGGCAGGATGAGGGTCCTGTTTCCTTAACTCACATGGTGCAGGATGCACTCTTTTTACTGCCTGTTCTCAGGGTGGTAGGGTCATCTTTGATGACTAGAATTCCATTTGTGTTCCAGGTATTTTAGTTTTGACATGAAGACTCACATAAAGAGGAGGAATATTTTTTTTAAATGACTTGGAGAAAGAATCATTGATCTTAGTATTTTGCTGTTAAACATGATACTGACTTTGGGTTTAAGATTCATTCCTTCACTTAATGTTTTTTTTTTTAAGAGAAAGTGAGAGAGGGAGAGAGAGAGAGAGAGAGAGAGAGAGAATTTTAATATTTATTTTTTAGTTCTCGGCGGACACAACATCTTTGTTTGTATGTGGTGCTGAGGATCGAACCCGGGCTGCACGCATGCCAGGCAAGCGCGCTACCGCTTGAGCCACATCCCCAGCCCTCCTTCACTTAATGTTAAGAAAAAATATACATATACATATATTATATATGTAAAATATACATATATTTTATATATTTACTTGATACATATAAGTATTTTTCAGAAAGTGACATAGCATTATGCTTAAGAATCTATTAAAATTTATTTAATATTTTTTATTTTGGACCTATTTATGAATATAAATAAAGTTTCAATATTCAATTATACTTGTTCTTAGAATGCTAATTTTGGCCATAGTGCAGAAATGGAGACATTTACTATTATATCTATGACAATTTTTCTTTATCTCTATGCTAGAGACAAAGAAAAATGATTTTGAACACATTTGACAATAAAAAATAATTAATAAGAAACACTAAGAGATAGAAACAAAGAAGTTGATCTGTTGGATATTCCCTGCTTCTATGTCCAACTGTAAATACATATGTACCTAACACCTGATCACCTAAATATGCAAAAGAAATATTAGGTCTTAAGGGAGAGACAAACTCTAGTATAATAATAGATGATGAGGACTTATATTGCCTACTTTCATTAATGGATAGTTCATGTGGACAGAATATCAACTAAGAAACCTCAGACTTCAAGTACACTATAGACCAAATGGACTTAACAGATATTTGTAGAACATTTCCTACAACAGTTGCAGAATTTGTGTTATTTTCATCAGCACACAGAACATTTTCCAGGATAGATCATAAATTAGGCCACAAAAGAAATCTCAGCAGATTTTTGAAATATCAAAATTATGCCATATTCCTTATCTGACCATAACAAAATAAGAAATCAACAACAAAGGGAACTGTGAGAATTGTGCAAACACATGAAAATTAATCAACCATGCTCTGAAACAACAAATGGATTAATGAAGATATAAAAAGGAAAGGAAATACTTCTTGACATAAAAATTGGCACAGAACATTTATAAACATATGGGATGAAAAAAAAAAGCATCACTAAGAGGAAAGTTTAGAGCTAGGGATGCAGCTTAGTGTGAGAGCACTTGCTTGGCATGTTGCAAGGCCCTGGGTTGGGTCCCCAGCCTTGAAGACAAAAGCAAAACAAGGAAAGTTTATACCAATGTAAAATTGAATGATTTCAAAAAAATAAAAATCACAGCATGAAAAATGTAATATTTAAAAAGTTTGACAAAATAAAGTTATTTTGAAAAGTTAAAATAATTAACAAAGTTTTAGTCAAAGCAAAGACAACCCAAATAAACAATATCAGAGATGAATAAGAAGATATTGCAACTGACACCACAGAAATATGGAAGATCATTAGTGATTCTTATAAAGAAGCAGCACACATGGACAAATTGCATATAGAAGACACAGATAAATTCCTGTGCACATATAATAACAAGATTGAAAAGTGAAGAAACAGATCTAAGTTAAGCAATATTGAGTAGCAAAAACACAGTCAGTAATAAAAATCACCCTAGGAAAAAAATCCTAGGACTGGATGGCTTGATTGTAGAATGCTATCAAATTTTGGGGGTGTGTATGTGGTGGTACTGAGGGTTGAACCCAGGGGTGCTTAATCACTGAGCTAATCCCCAGCCCTTTTTATTTTTTTAATATTGAGACAGGGTCTCACTAAGTTACTTAGGGCCTCTCTAAATTGCTGAGGCTGACCTTAAATTTGTATTCCTCATCCCTCAGCCACCTGAGTGGCTGGGATTACAGGCATGCACCATTGCACCTGGATCTACCAATCTTTTAAGGAAGAACTAGTGCTTATTGCACTCTGTTCCAAAAACCTAAAAGGGAAATATAATTCTTCAGACTCATTCTATGAGACCAGCGTTACCCTGGAATTTGGATTTTTTTTTTTTTCTTTTCAAATGAGATATGTTTTCACAGCACTTGAAAGTCAGCTATTTTTTCTTGGCAAGACCAAGTCCTTTTTCTCTAGGGATTGTTCAAGGGAAGAGACCTGTTCAGGAGAGATTACTTCATTTGAATTCATTCCAAATATGCTAACAAGCTAATCTATTAGAAATAGAGATAATATAAAAAAGTCTCAGATGCTATCTGCACATTTAAGTGGAAGGATTATTTTCCTGACAGAATGATGCAAGAGATTCTGAAAACTCAAATTCTCCTCAAGCTAGAACATGTCTTCTGTTAACATCTAGCCCTCTTGTTATAGTTGTGGCTGCTCACAGAAATTTCCAGATATTCTTGGTTTTCTGGGGGTGAGATTGTACAGATATGGGGACATGTTTTTTATTAGGAAGGAAGCGAACTTATGAAGATGCTTTTGATCTTCAGCAATAGACTGAGGAGTTCTGTTTCTACCTATGAAAAAACTCCATCATCAGCTTTTTAATGAGGTTACATCTCAAGTCTCTGCTGTAGAGGTAGTGCTGAATAAGTAGGAAATGAATTATCATAAACACTCAAACTCAATCCTTTTGTTTTCTTCACAATAATTGTCTAAAATAGATAAAAATATCATGTAACTAATTTTAGTGTTGTTTGACTTTTTGTTTAATTGTCATCAAATAATGTGTTCAGCCAAGTTAATTTTTACTAATTAGATCAAATTTGGATGCATTATTATTATATATAATAGTGAGATTCATTGTGATGTATTTGTGAGTGAACATAACATAATTTGATCAATTTATTTTCTCAGTATCGTCCTTTTCCTCCCCTCTTCCCTCAGTCTACCTTCTTCAATTGTACTAGTCTCCCTTTTATTTTCACGAGGTCACTTTTCTTATAAATAGTTTTTTCCCCCTAGCTTCTACATATGAGAGAGAACATATGACCCTTGATCTTGAGTTTGGCTTATTTTGCTCAACATGATCCTTTCCAGTTCCATTAGTTTTCCTGAAATTATAATTAGGTCAGTTTTTTAGATAGTTTTGCAAACATAGCATATTATTTTCTATGAAGACGTTTTTCCAGCAGATGAGAATATTCAACTATGTTTGTGCAATAAATACAGACATTTAAAAAATGTTTTTATATTTAAGGAATTCACTTGGATACATTTACACTTCCCTGAGAGACTAAGATAATGGGAAATTTTGGAAATACGTCTGCTATAGCCACTTGATACTATTCATGGATCCACTGACTGGCCATATTTTATCATGTGTTCTATGAAGAATCATAAGTCCATGAGACACTGCAAGCACTCTAGTAAATGAAGCATTGATTTTTGGAGCAAGGACAAGACCCAAGATGTAAGTTCTTGGAACAACTGCAAATGAAAACTCATTGAAAAGTCCTGTGATCTATTGAAATACAGCAAATATCTCACAGGTCATTTATTCTCAAAGTAGGTATTTGAATTGGGAAAATTAAGTTGGCAAAACAAAAATTAATTAAAATATACCAAGTATATTTGGTTAATGCTACAGCCTGATTAATATTTATTTTTCATTTTGCCAAATGATACTTGTTACATGTATAAGAAATAATCAAATGCATTTATTGCTTTGATTCATGATATATTATATTTTATATGATGTGTAAACAAAAAAAGTATAATTATTTTTAGATCATTTGGATTAGTGACTTTAAAATGTACATCATACCAAGCAAGTCAGAATGTAAGGGAACAAATGTCTGTTATTTCCTGGAAGCATACAGGAGCTTTTATGTGTCAGTCTTAAAATTATCTCAGCAAACATCATAGTACATGGGTATAGAGAAATCCATACTCAGGCAAATACCTCTTTTACTGTCACCTGGATTTTAAAAATTGTTATAGTAAAGAACTATATATGGCGATTTTAAATTATAGGAGTATCATTTTAAAGCGCCATTTTCTTTAAAACTGTATCAAATTACTTTTTTCTGATACAGTGTTAATTTCATGGTTTAGATGGAAAGTATAGTAATATTACTTTTTCAGTGTTTAAAGTATCAAATCTTTGATAACTTAAACTATACATTTATGTGATACATATAGCATAGTTTTATCATTTACATAATGTATATATTATAGTTTGGACACTCTGTTTTTACTGCATGTTCAATAGAATATTTATCCTGGTGAAATTCTACATTTACAATTAATGAGAGTAAATACACCAAACATTGCAAAAAGTAAAAATGAAACAAAAAGAATTGAACAAAGATTACTTTATACTTGTGTATTTTTATTGGTCCTTAGCTTTGACATCCACACAATTCCTGAATCAGAAAAAAGCACTAATGTAAAGAAGACACAAAGAAGGTTCATCACAGCTGGACTCTAGAGAAAGCTCATCTTCACATGTTCTCCCCACTACTAAATCCATGAGAGCCATATCCTCTCACGTGCTTTCAGTCTAAATATGTTCTTGCAGAGGTAAATATTGCTAATACTTATATATAATGTAATAGATAATTCCTTAGACATGCATTTTTATCTTATACCCCAAAATGTGTTCATAAGTTACATGAATACTGTTCTTTAAATCCTGAACTTGGTCAATAATTCTTATTGGATTGATCTGGAGCCTAATTTGTTTTGATGCAATGCTCACAGTGAAATTTTGAAAAATATTAATACTACCTCTCATTCATTTAGATTTTACCAGGTACCCAACAGCACTCACTTCAAGTAACTTACATTTCATAAAAATACCCCAACAGGTAGGTTTGTGGGTATCCCTATCCTAAAAATGATTAAACAGAGGCATAAGGAGGTATATTCAGTTGCCCATGCTCATGTGGATAGCAAGTGGATGCAACTGGGATTGCTCCAGAATCTACTTTATTCATCAAGGTGCTCTGCTTTCTCTCCATGAAAGTCTTGGGTCCTATGTTGATAACCACTGAAGGAGAAATTTATTCATTATTTAGTCACAGTAGTAATCACATCCTGCTTACCACTGGCTAGCACTTTTAAATAGTGATAACTTTGGGGATTTCATTTGATTATACAAATCTTAGAGTTGAAAAGAGTAAAAAGAATAAGTAAAGGTAGGCTCAAAACATTTATAGTGTTGTAGTTGGACAGGAAATAATTCTGATTTCATGTAGTTCAGTCTCTTCATTTTCCAATGTGAAAATGGATACATATTTGTAATTGCATTAAGAAAAATGACAAAACTTCATGCCTTACCAAGCTTCTCATTCCCTCCACTGTGCTGCTTTCTGGAATCTACACAGTGAAGTTCTATTTGTGAACACTGACTGTACTAAGAAACATTAGATATAAAGCCTTACTCCACTGTTCTCTTACTTTTCAGTTTCTCTCTTCTTCTTTACCACCCAGTTCACACCAAGAATTCTGAAAAAAAAAATGTACTAGCAGCTGATACAGTAGTTGGTGATGGTGACACTGAAGGGTTAGTTCAGTAAAATTAAAAAATATTTGTTAAAATCAGGATAGTGTATGTAAAAGTATGCAGAATTTGACAGAGGCAAGAATAGATACAGAATTATAGCTCCATGTCAAAAACGTTGACATTCAGAGCCCAAAGAAGTAATTGGTACAAGGGGAAATGTATTCTATCATTTTTGTAATTATTTGATATAGTTCAAGTCCATTTTCGAAATTTAATGAGAAGGTATGAAGATTGAATGTCATTGAGATGTCAGTGGATGTCTAATGGTGCACTATTAGAGTATTGAGCTAGATTCTTCAGAAGAGGTGATACTTTCAGTGCTACACATATCATTTTGTAAAGTTATTCCCCATAAATAAAACTGATTCAAAGCACTAACTCTACATCAATGTGTATATTTAGGATTTATGCCAACACTATAGGGTAAGTTTCTTGAAAGCAGAAAGTCTTTTCTTGTTCATGATTGCTGTCTTCTGTGCCAAGAACAAAGATGATTGAAAGGAGATATTAAATGTATGAATGACAGTGGTGCCTCTATCTGCTCTTCTCCATAGAGACCCACTGAGATCTTAAGATAGAACCTCTTATTCGTGAGTCCAACAGAATCATCCAAAGGGAAATACAATTGTCAAGAGAAGGTCTACTGGACTCCTAGAAAGAGGACCTCAACAGATGCTTACTAAATGTTGACAGTGTGTTCGCCACTGCAGAAGACAGAAAGATGAAGATGTGCTCTATGACAGAGGGCATTCATGGTCCTGTTCACAGTTTCAGGAAGGTCCTCTTCTCCTGAGCTCTCGTCTCTGATAGAAGCCTCATGGGAGAGTAAATGGGAGAAAATAACAATGTCACTGAATTTGTCCTCCGGGGCCTCACCCAGGATCCTGATGGACAAAAGGCATTATTCACCATGTTTTTACTCATCTACATTGTGACAATGGTGGGCAACCTGCTCATTGTGGTGACTGTCATTGCCAGCTCCTCTTTGGGCTCCCCTATGTATATCTTCCTTGCCTATCTGTCACTCATGGATGCTCTTTATTCTAGTACCATCTCACCCAAGCTGATTACAGACTTACTCTGTGATATAAAGACGATTTCCTTCCCAGCATGCATGGGCCAGCTCTTCATAGAACACCTATTTGGGGGTGCTGAAGTCTTCCTTCTGGTGGTGATGGCCTATGATCGCTATGTGGCCATCTGTAAGCCACTGCACTACTTGAGCATCATGAATCGAAGGGTTTGCATCCTCCTGTTGGTGGTGGCCTGGGCAGGAGGTTTTGTACACTCTGTGGTTCAGCTTGCCTTTGTGTACAATCTCCCCTTCTGTGGTCCCAATGTCATTGACCACTTCATCTGTGACATGTACCCATTATTAGAACTTGCATGCACTGACACCTACTTTATAGGCCTCACCGTGGTTGCCAATGGTGGAGCAATCTGTATGGTCATTTTTATCCTTCTCCTGATCTCCTATGGGTTCATCCTAAACTCCCTTAAAACCTACAGCCTGGAAGGGAGGCGCAAAGCCCTGTCCACCTGCATCTCCCACATCACAGTAGTCGTCCTCTTTTTTGCTCCCTGTATTTTCATGTACGCTAGACCTGTTTCCAACTTTTCCATTGATAAATCAGTGACTATAGTTTATACTGTTGTCACTCCCATGTTGAATCCTTTAATATATACTTTAAGAAATGGAGAGATAAAAAATGCTATGAAAAAACTCTGGTGTAAAAAGTTAACTACAGATTGAATAAGAATGCTCCCTGCTCAACATGATGCTAATTCTAAGGTAACAAACAGGCAGTAAATTTTGCTAAAGGGTTATATAGTCAAGTCTCAATGGATGCTTCTCTTTATTTTTACAAAACCAGAGTACATTATTCTTTCTGATTTAAATCATACTAATAGAGACTATCTGGAAAATGAAAAAAAATGCACAGGTTTGTCCTATTACAAGTACAGGTAAAACTAAAATTTGTTCTTTATCCTATCATTTTATTTAATCGTTGTTCTATCATATTATTATTGTATCATCTTAGAATACTATATTATAATTTTACATATATCCAATAATAAATGCAATTTATTTGTAAATTGTTTAGTGTCTCACCTCTAATATCTTTGACATCATTGAAACTATTTTTGTGCGCATTCCTGATAGCATTCCTCTCTCCCAAGAAGTAAATCCAATGCTACATTTTTGTTTAATCATTTTTTTATTATTTTAATTTTTTTGTTATGTCACACACCAATATACACCTTGACTTAATCAAACAAGTATAAACTCTAACCACTCCATTTCAATCTCTGGCACTCCCTGCTCCCGACCTGTGGTTCCCTCCCTCCACTCTACTGATCCTTCTTGAATCCTTTTACAGCTATTAAAACCAGTTTAATTTTAAATGTACATTTTATTAAAATATAACATTTGTGTTTTCTCATTATTTATATTTATTAACATTGCTTTATATAGGACACAGTTTTCTCAATTTTCTTTATATGTACCATGTTAACTTTCTTAGATATGATCCTGTGGTTTAGTCTCATCATTTCCCAGCTGAGTCATCCCCTGTGTGAACATGTAATGGGTTATGCAGCCTGTTCAGTCATCTGACACCTGGATTTCCTCTTTTTCTTTCACACATACTTTCTATGGCATCCTGATTGAAATTACATTTTGTTAACTAGGATACTTATACATTCACTTTTATAGGTGATTGCATGTTATGATTCACTTTGCCATTCCTCGTTTTATTTTTTACTTCTTTTATTTTCATTATTTTAAAATACTAATTAAAAATAATACTATGTAGACTATCCTATTTGATTTCAATTCATTACATATGCTATTTTTAGTTTAATAGTTTTCCTTTTCCTAAGGCTCTTCAAGAATTTGTTCTTAACAAATATGAGCATATTCAGATAGAGATATGAGTAATATTTCTCCTGTGTAGGAAAGTTTGCACTGGGTATGGTGCCACATGCCTGTAATCCAAGTGACTTGGGAGACCAAGGCAGGAGGATCACATGTTCAAAGTCAACCTCAGCAATTTAGCAAGGCCTTAAGCAACTTATTGCAACATTGTCTCAAAAAATAAAAAGTGTTGAAAATGTGGCTCAGTGGTTGAACCTCTCTGGATTCAAATCTGTGTACAAAAAAAAAATGCATTTATTTCTCAACTTCTTGAAGATCTAGTTCACAGACCTCATTTTCTATTTATTTTCAGTTTTTCCCTTTTCTGTGTAATATTCCCTTAAAAAGATATATTCAGGGTAATGTGTTCAGTGTTCTTTAGGTTCTTCAGGTTGTTACCAAATACTTCCTATGACAAATAATTATACAAGAAAAACTTTTAAATATATCTAAGTGAGTTCCTAGGAATTAGACTGTTACATACATATTTAAAACACATATTTAAAATGTTGATCTTCAGAGTTATTGACAAAATGCCACCCAAGATAAGTTACTGCCTAGAATCTATGAGAATATTTGTTCATCCATATTCTCAAAAACTGTGCTTCAAAGACAGTTTTGGTATATAACAATTTGATTAAAGTTTTCAATTGTGTATTTTAATTGAATTAGATAAATTTAATCCAATTTGAACATAGTTTCCCATGTTTAAAATAATTCATATTTTTTCTATAAATTGGCTATTAATGACTTTTATCTATTTTCTGTGATTGCCAGTCATTTGCAAACTAATAATTTTTATGATTTAATTGTATATGCATAAAATAATGTCTTTTATCACTGCAAATATAATTATTATTTTCCATGTTGTGATTCATTTTTTATGTTTTATGCCACTAAATAATATCTGACTGTGCCGCAGTCTGGCTGGGCACAAAATCACGAGCCACTCACACCTTGTAGATTCAAACAGCAATTCTTTATTCCCGAACTCACACCGGCACCCTACAAGCACGTTCTGGGGAAATCCACACCTCCACTGGGCTCTGTATCCCCCAAAACTCTGAATCCCTTGAGAACTCAACGGGAACTCAAGGAGCAGGCGCGCCTGAGGCAGCAGGATGCGCCCTATTCCCAGCAGGGTACACCTTAAACCTGGAACTGCCCTAAACCCAGAACCCCTAAACCCCATCTGCCCTGGTCCTTGAGCAAGGTCACCTTTCATGCAAAGTCACTGCCCTCTAAGCAACATGAGGTAGGCTGACAAAGAAATTGCCATGCATCATTCCTACTTGGCAATGGCTCTCAGCATAACTGTGTAGCAATAATTCTGTATTTCTATAGTTAAGTTGATCAATATTTTCTTTGGTCTTTATATCTTGTTTGGAAGGGTTTTTCTCATTTTACATTTGTGTGTGTGTGTGTGTGTGTGTGTGTGTGTGTGTGTGTGTGGATTGAACCCAGGGCCTTGTGCATGCCAGGCAAGTACTCTACCAACTGAGCTACATCCCATCCCCTCATTTTACTTCTACCAAAATATTCTTTCACAATTTTAAACATATCTTTTTAGAATTTTTGTGATTTATATTTTATGTTTAAATGTTGGTTCCATTTGGAGTTTATTTTGATACAAGGAGTTTACTAAGGGATTGAGTTTCAGTTATTTTTTTTCTAGATGGAAATTTTTATAGGTGTATAATTATTTTTCCCAATGTTTCAAAATCCAACTTTTATTGTATTCTAAAACTTGTATATGTTTGGATCAAATTAAGTCCTTCATTCTCTTTTACTGATCTCTCAATCTCTGTTCATGAGTGAGTGTGTGTGTGTGTGTGTGTGTGTATATATATGTGTGTGTGTGTGTGTGTGTGTATAAAAGCATGCACACATATAGGGCTATATATTGGCAATATACCTTTCCCAATTAGAAAGGATTATTTGGGTTGTTTCCAGATTATGACTAAAATTGTTTTAATATAATAAATATGTATATCGATGTGTAAGTTTTCACATAAACATAAGTTTTCATTATATTTGGGTAAATAAGAGAAGAGCTATTTTATGGTAAGTGTATGTTTGATTTTGTAAGAAACTGCTAAACTATATTCTAAAGTAAAGCCTTTTGATTCTCAGGTATCAACAAATGATATTTAGGTTCTCTCCATCTTTATCAGAATGTGGTGGTATTGAACTTTTTAAGTGTGGCCATTCTCATTGGTGTGTATTGATATCTTGTGGTTTTAATTTTTATTTTTGAATGACTAATAATATTAAACAACTTTTTATGTGCTGCATTATCAATTATATATCTTCTTTGGTTTTTTGTCTCTTATTCTTTTGATTTTTGAGTTATTTATTACTACTGAAAGTTGAGTTTATTATATATTCTGCAAATAAGTCCTTTCATAAGTTTTATTATTTGCAAATAGTTTGTCCCCATTTGTGACTCACCATTTCACATGCTCTCAAAAAAGTGTGTAAACAATGGAATTCATCATTTTTTATGGAGTACAATACATACTCTATTGTTGATCATGATTTTATTGTCATATTTAGGAAAACTTTGCCTAACTCAACAAAATTTTTCCCTTGATATTCATCCCTTTAGATATGTTATAGTTTTAGAATGTTTAAGTCTATAAGCCATTTTGGGCTCACTGTTGGTTATGTTGTGAAGTGTTAATCAAAGTTCATTTTTGCAAATTAATACAATTATTACCTAACTGATTATTGAAAGACTGCTGCTCTATTTTGAGTTGTCTCTGCACTTTTGTCTCACCCACTGGATGTGTGTGTCTATTTCTGGACTATCTGTTCTGTTTAAGTAACCTATGTTTGTCTCATCTCCAACATCACACTTCATGGTAGGTATGGAAATCCAGCAGTGTAGGCCTTCAACTATGTCCAAGCCACTGGGATTAAAGACATATGCCACCATGCCAGGTTATTCTAGTTCTTTTGTTTTTCCAGGCAATTTTTTGAATAGGTTTGTCAGTTTCCTTCAAAAAATTGAGTTGTTGTAATTTCTTTGAAGAATAGATCAATTAGAGGAGATCTGAGACCTTGGGAAGTCTTCCAATTTGTTGCTGTGGCTGATCGTAAGTCCTTTGGGTATAGACTGGGGAGTGGAATAGCTGGGTCAAATGGTGGTTCAATTCCAAGTCCAAGGAATCTCCATACTGCTTTACAGATTGGTTGCACCCATTTGCAGTCCCAAGAGCAATGTATGAGGATGCCTACCTCTCCATCTTCACCAACACTTATTGTTGTTTGTATTCTTCATAGCTGCCATTCTGACTGGTGTGAGATGAAATCTTAGGTTAGATTTGCATTTCTCAGATGTGGAATGTTTTTTTCATATATTTGTTAATCCATTGAGTATCTTCTGTTTACCTGTGATGAGTCCTTGCTTCCTGAGATGCTGAAGTATGACACCAGAGAAGCATGCAGAGGCAAGTGTAGAGTGGAAAAGTGGAAGGCTTTATTAAAGGATAGCAGAAAAGACTTCCTCCTGGAGGAAGAAGGGGAGCCCAAAAAATCCCAGTGGCTCTGGAGAATGAGGCAAGAGGATTCCAAGTTCAAAGCCAGCCCCAGCAACTTAGTGAGGCTCTAAGCAATGTAGTGAGAACTTGTCTCAAAATTTAAATAAATAAATAAATAAACAAATATATAAATAAATAAAATAAAAAGGGGCTTGGGATATGGCTCAGTGATTAGGCAGCCCTGGGTTCAATCCCTGGCACAAAAAAATTTGATTAATATCTTTCTCCAATTCCCCTGATATTCCTTCCTGCCCCCCACCCCTCCCTCTACTTCTCCTTTCATTATTGTGTTTCCAATTCACTTAGACAAGACCCAAGTCTTTAGGAAATTATTGTTCAAGGGAAGAAACCTGTTCAGGAGAGATTATGTCATTTGAATTTGTTCTAAATACACTAACAAACTAATCTATTAAAAGTAGTGATGATGCTCAAGGTCATAGACTGTATCTGCACATATAAGTGGAAATATTATTTTCCTATTAGAATGACCTGAGAGGTTTTTGAAGCTCAAATTCTACCCAAGCTGGAGCATGTCTTTAGCTTCTGTCTTGTCCTTGAGACAAAAAAATATATTTTTTTTGGTTATATCCATTATTGCTTGCTTAAGTTTGTGGAAGGGCTCAATTTCCTGGAAATAGAATGAGTAGACACACGGGAATATGATTTTAATTAGGAAAGAATGGGCCTCAGGAAGGTGCTATTTGAGTGACTTCAAGATTGAAGAGTTTTGCCTCTACATGTGAGAAGCCTCCTGCATCAGCTTTTTTAAAAATATTTTTTTAGTTGTTGATGGACCTTTACTTAATTTTATTTATACACGGCACTGAGAATTGAATGGAGTGCCTCTCACAGGCTAGGCAAGTGCTCTACCACTGAGCCACAACCCCAGCCGCCCAGCATCAGCTTTTCCATGAGGTCAAATCCCAGCTTTTGACCTGTTAGCCGCAGAACCTAACAGGCACACAAATTACCATAAATCCTCAAAGTAAAAAGCCTTTTATTTATGTCACCATAATTGACTGAAAAACTCACATGACTAATTTTAGTGTTGTTAAACATCTTTTGTTTATTTGTACCACCAAGAATGTGTTTGGCCAAGTTAATTTGCACTAATTAGATCAGTTTTTTAGACAATCTTGCAAACATAGCACGATTATTTTTTATGAAGATGTTTTCCCAGCAGGTGAGAATATTCAATGTCTTTGTCCAAAAAATACTGACATTATTTTAAAATATTTTTATATTTCAGGTATTCACTTAGATAAATTTACATTTCTTTGAAAGACTGAGATAATGGAGATCCATGGAAATATCTCTGCTCTAGTCACTTGGAACTATTCATGGATCCACTGAATAGCCATATATTATCATGTCTTAATGAAGAGTCATGGGTACATGAGGCACCTGCTGGCACCCTCACTGATAGAAACATTGATTTTTGGAGTAAGGACAAGACCCAAGATGTAAGTTCTTGGAACAACTAAAACTGAGTATTTGTTGAAAAGTTCTGTGATCTACTGAAATACAGAGAACGTCTTACAGTTCAGGCAGTATCTGAATTGGGAAAATTAAGTTGGGAAAACAGATATTATTCAGAACACACAAAATACATATTATTTTAGTGTTATAGTCTAATAAAATGTTCATTTTTCATTTTGGCAGAAAAGCGGTACATGTTACTTACATAGCAAATAATCCAGGGCATTTATTACTTTAATATTATATTCAACATGATGTTAGAATTATAATTATTTTTAAATTTATTTGAGTCAATTAATCTAAAATTTCATATCATGTGAACTGTGTTAGAATGTAAAGGAACACATATCTAATTATGTTCTGGAAGCACACAAATCATTTGTATGTTAATCTTAAAATTATCCAAGCTAACATGTTAGTATGTATAAAGAAACAGGGAAGTACCTCATCTACTATCACTTAGACTTATACAACTGCTAAAGTACTAACTATATGGGGCATTTTAAAATTATGGAATCATGGTATGTATGTATGTAAATGTGCCAAAAGGAATATTTCCTTTATGCTTATGCAGAAAGCACCAACCAAAATAAATAAATGAAAAAGTAAAAGGAAGATCAGTAGAGTAGAAGAGGGAGAAAAGAAAGGAAGAATGGAAGGAAAAGGGATGTGGAATTGGGATTAAAATAAAATTCCTTTTATATATAATTTTATCAAAAGGGACCCAAATACTGTGTGTGATTATGGGGGTATAATTTAAAAAAAAAAAAACATTATTTTACAGAAAAAATATAAGACTATCATTTTAAGAAGCCATGTTCTTAAAAATTCTATTAAATTATGTTCATTTTCCTAGAAAAGAGTTTACCTCATGGTTTAAGTTGAAAGAATAATAACAATTTTTTATCATTCGATATTGTACACTATACAATATAGTGCAAATAGTCTATTTTTAGCCCATTATGTAAATAATTAACCTGGCTGGTAGACTTTTCCTGGTGAAAGCCTATATTGATAATTAGTGTGAGAAAGGACACTAACAATGCAAAGAGTAAGATGTAAAACAAAGAGAACTGGACATAGACTACTTCATACGCTTCCATTCTTCAGCAGGTGAGCCTTTACCAGTATGCAGTTTCAACAATGACAGGACTCCTGAATCTGATGAAAGAAGTAACGGAAGGGAGAGGTATAGAAGGTTCATCACAGTTTCTTCTAGGGAAAACTCACACTCATTCTGCACACATCCATGTGAATGTGAATCCATGTGAATTCCCTTACTTGCTTCTAGTCTAAATATGTTCCTTCACAGGAATATTGTGAATATTGCTGGTATTTACTTATATACAATAAAATCTATAATTCCTATGACAAACAATTTTATCTTATACCCCAAAGTGGTCCATGAGTTACAGGTATACCCTTCTTTATACCCTGGACTACGTCATTAATTCTTATTGGATAGACAGAGATTCCAGCAATTTTCTTTTGATCCAATGCTCACAGTGAAGCATTCAGAAACATTAATAATAGCTATCGTTTTTCAGATTTTATAAGTTTCCAATAGTGCTCCAGGACTCCACATGTAATTTTCAGAAAAACCACTGGTAGTTAAATGCTATGGGTATCCTCATTTTAACACTGATAAAATGAAGGTACACTGAGGTATATTCAGCTGCCCACAGCCACATGTACTTCAACCCAGGGACTGTGACTCCAGAGCCCACATTACTCACTGGGCTGTGCTCTCTTGGGTCCTAGCAAGGCTACAAGGGATGAGGAATTTAGTGGTCATTGTTTGAACAGTAGTTATCACATTCTATTCACCTAACCATTTTCAAGAAACAGTAATAAGCTCAGAAGTTGTTATTTGGTTATGGAAATGTTAAAAAAGAAGAAATGTCAATAGATTAGAAAAAAGTAAGGTTAATACCCAAATAGTGTTGTAGATAGTTAGACAGGCAATGATGCTGACATCATCTAGTTCAATCCCTTTCTTTTCCACTGTGTCAACTGAAACCTACTTGTAATTACATTTAGAAAATGACAAACCCATGCATTCTCATGCTGAGTATGGAATTTTCCCTTGAGTATGCTGTCTTTTGGAATCTGGAAATGAAGTTCTTGGAAGCACATTTTGTACTTAAGAAGTGTTATGTTATTAGCCTTGCTACTCTGTTCTCACCTCTCCTGTAAGCTTCTATCATCCCCCCCTCACTAACCAGCTCACCTCAAGAGTTCTGAGATCAACCTACCAGCTGCTCAGGCAGTAGTTGGGGACAGTCAAGCATTAGTTGCTAAATGTCAGAATACTGAGGCTCAGGGGTAGAGCATTTGCCTAGCATGTGTGAGGCACTGGGTTCGAGTCTCAGCACCACATATAAATAAATAAAATAAAAGTTCATTGACAACTAAAAAAATTTTAGTTATTTAGTTATTTTAAAAAATAACTAGCACGTGAAAACACTGGCATGTCCATTTTAAATGAATGGATAGAGAGATATATTATACACATGCATATTATATGTAATTTAGCCTTAAATTGCAAAGATAGCCTGTCATGTGTACCCAGAGGACATTATGTTAGAGTCAGAAGAACAACTCAGGTTGATCTAACTTAAATGTGGAATATAAAATGTCAAACACATAGAAGCAGAGAGCAGAGTGCTGCTGTTAAGGCCTAGAGAGATAGAGAAGATGGGAAAGGCTACAAGGAAGCCTGGGTGCTTTGTAGGTTGTAGTTAAGACTACAGAGTTCCAGTGCGTGAGATAAATGAAATAGAGCATGGTAACCACAGTTAGCAAGACTGTATTGCATACTTGACATTTCCTAAAAGGATAGGTTTTTAGTGTTCTAACCACAAAAATAAGTGAAAGAAAATAATAGCTATCTGAGGTGATTCACTTAATTGTAGTGATTATTTCACATATATACAAATATCAAAAAATCTAGTTATACTCATGAAGTATATGTGATTCCTATTTGGCAATTATGTATCAATAGATGTATAACTGTATAACTTTGAAAATTTAAAAGCAGAAAAAAATGATGATGGTACTAGCTAAAATATGCTAATTCCCAGTGCAGATGAACATTTCTTCACGTGTGTTTCTACTTGTAAAATATATTCCAGTGAGATTTATAGTTAGATTATTTTTTAATTTACAGTTGCATCTCAATTGCATGGAATGATGAGTTTCGTTGTGATATGTTTGCACATACATAAAAGCAAAATGGGTCAATTTCACTCCCAAATTCCCCCAAACCTCCTCTCACTCCTCCAATCTCCTCTCTCTCCCCACTCCTATCCCTGGACCTTAATGGTGGTCACTCTTCTACCTGCAGTTAGATTATTATGTTTCAAATTCACTTAGGTTGCTAAATTTGTAATAATTGGGGAAAATTTAGTTACATTTTTAATCAATAATTAGTTAAGTTCTTTATAATCAGATATATATTCTATCTGATTTAAGTACTTTGAAATATTATCAATGGATATTATGCTCCAGTGTATTTTGGTGAATCTTCTTTAAACAAATAGAAATATTTAGAATCATCCTACCCCTGTTTTCTCATTCCCTAATCCTCTACTAATACACATACTATCAATTGGTCCATTTGAAACTATGTGATAAATATGAGCTTTTTTTGAGCGGTGAACCCACTTCACCTGCACTTGAATGGAGTTTTCAGTGACTCTCCTGAAATCAGTTCCCCTCACCTTCTGATTGTGAGTACAGAGCTCAACTGAAAACCCAGAAGTTAAACTGTATACTCACTGAATTCACCTATTTTGCAGGTCACAATTTTTATAGGAAAGTTTGTACAATTTCATTTCTGTTCACACTGACTCACTCCTTTTGGTGATTTGACCTCAAGATGTTCATTTAGGATCTTTTCCCCAGAGCTCATGTTTTTGTAAATCTTATTCTGCATAGTTATTATTCTTGTGGCATCTCTGGAGATGCATAGTCTACATTCAGAATTATACTGAAGGTCCCAATGAATTTAATTAGAGAAAAGTCACCCTTGGAGAGGCAGCACTTGCATGATTTGACAATATGTGCTGTGATTCAAATCTAGATAAAATGTGCTCAGACCTCTGCCCTTACTTCAAAGACGGTTTTCTACATCAATATTCACTTGACTATTTTTTAAATTGAAATGATAAACTAGAAACATAATAAAATAGGGATCAGAAATAATCTTCATTGTTTAGACAACCCAAGATTCAGTTATGCTGCATGAAAACAGACTAGTATACCTGACTAAGAATCAAAATGCTTTAAAGGCTATTTCATTTGTGGTGTAAAACACAAATTGCAAATATTTATCTTAAAATATGTGATTATCTCTCCCACAAAATTCAGCTTTTTTAACCTCAAAATGCTTATTCAATAATTGCTTTTTTAAAAAATTCTGAATAATTTTGTCAACAATGAAGATTTGGGGTTTCATTGTTCATTGTCAAGATTCAGATACCTTGAGATAATGGCATTCTTTTAAAAAATTATTTTTTTTAGTTGTTGTTGTACCTTTGTTTTATTCATTTATTTATGAGAATTAAACCCCCTGCCTCATATATGCAAGGCAAATGCTCTACCACTGGGCCACAACCTCAGCCCAATAATAGCATTTTTGATATTCATTTTAGAAATGTCAACACTTTAAAATGTAGCATTTTTTTTCCTGAAAATTTGATGAGTCATATTTCCTGGAAGTACAGAAAGAATTGGTTATGTGGATGCGTTTGAAGGTCAAGAGATGGTGCATATGAAGCTCTTATCATGTAGGACCCAGGAGAAAGCTCCACAATCCAGACCTTGAAGGGAATGACTGTCTCCTTATGTAGGTAATGCAGGAAGTGTATTTATCTGTAACTTTCTGAACTTAGCTTTATAGTATGCAGCAGTAGATTGGGGATGTAAGAACTCAGTCTTTCATAAGTTTTTCTAAGTAGTTTTAATAATCACTAGGTGTCCTTTGTGATTGCTAAAATACTTTTTTTTTGTATTTTGAATTGACTCAAATCTGTGATATTATTTTTGGATATTTTAAAATCCCAGAATAAATTCATTTTCTCTAACTGAACTGTTCTTAGAAACTAATTTCAAGTGGAACCATTTGGGAGATATTTTAATGTACAGATAGGTGTCTGTGAATCACCTCATAAGGCCAACTGAATTATTCTCTAAGTATTGTTTGGCATGTTAAAAATTAGAGCATGAGGTAACATCTGTAGAAATTAAATAAGTGACTTTCAAGAACCCATTGCAAAACGTAAGTCGGCAAGCTGTCACTTTAGGTCAGAAGAATGGCAGGTCTCCTGCCAAGACTGAAGATGACTACTGGATTCAGTAAAGCTTAGGGGTGTGTATACAGGGCATGGATGTGGAGCGCTTGCTTGAAAGAGATGTGGGCATGAATGGATTTGGATATTTCTCTTTAAATAGGCTTAGAGAATTATGCAGAAGAAGCAGGAAAAATAATGATACAGGAAATGGAGGGGGAAATTACAGGAGCCATGTACTGAAGAATGGTAGTGGAGACCAGATCTATTGCATGAGCAGAGAGATGGGAGGTGGTCGGGAACACAGAGGATCCATGTTTATGAAGAGGAAGCAGGGGAGAATTATGCAGTCAGAGGAAAGTGACTATCAAAAAAGGATTGTGAGTAACTGATTGTCATTACTAGAATTATTTTAAGAGATAACTGGGCTAGTGAATGTTGATTGTACTGATTATGTAAGGTTGTGTGTGTGTGTGTGTGTTTGTGTGTGTGTGTGTGAAATCTCTCTTTCTCTCTCTCTGTGCGTCTCTCTCTAGCTTGGATTCTCCTCTCTTGTCATTTTCATTCTTTTGCACTCAATTTCTTGCTTCTCCATGCATCAATAATACAGATGTAAGAACGCTTGCAACAAAACACATCTCTCTCCATATTTTTCCATGTTCATAAAATCATAGACATTTGTAAGTGGATAATGTATGATATTTTTATTATTGCTTTATAACAATCTTAGTATACATAGTTCTATGCTTATTTATTTCTTATTAAACAATAACCTGGGAAATTTTCTTTAAGAATATTAATATAGCTGTAATTATTATTTTAAATGGCTATTTTCCATTTGATAGAAGTTCTATTCAAGCATTTCTTTATTTAAATTCACTTTGAATTTGGAAGTTTTATTTTTTTTAAATGCCATTAAAAATAAAGCCTCAAAACCTGCCATGAAAATATCCTATGTGCTGGGGATTTAATTTTTATGGAGTGGATTTTATGGAACAGAAGTGTCATTACAGATATAAAAAGTACATGTATTTTTACTTTCAGTAAAGTTTGCCAAATTATATCAAAACTGTTATATAATTCATATTTTGCTAGCAGTGTAAGAAAATTTTCTTTTCATTTTTACCAACTACATTTTTTGTCAGTCTGATGGACATAAAGTAATGTCTTTTTTTAATTTTTAATTTTTCTGTTAACAGGTGAGTTTCAGCATCTTATACTATGTTTTGTGGCCATATGGATGTGTTTTTCTTTTAATTGATTATTCATATCCTTGTTCTACATTACTATTTATTTGTCTTTTATGTATTAATTGCTTAAAGCCCTTTGTCTATTTTAGATATTACCTCTCTGTATGTCTTCTAAAATGTACATCTTGGCTCCACATACCTTTTTACTATTGGCTTTATGGTATCCTTTGCTAAATTATTAAAAAAAAACTTTGATTGTGTCAAATGTACTTATTTGGAATTTTATTATTTGAGAAGATTCCTCTTTCCTTTATTTCATGGTGCTGGATTTGAACCCAGGGCCTCATGCATGCTGGGCAAGCACTCTACAAATGAGCTCCCTGAGATTTTACTAGGCCTAGAAGGTGCAAAGTCATCTCCCTTTTATTAACCTAAAAATAAATATAAACTAAAGCTTGCTTTAGTTTTATTTTGGATCTTTAATCCATTTTTATTTTATTTTTATTTATAGTATTATCCATATTTGCAATTTTTACTAGATACAAGTGGAAATGTAGTTGTGGCAGAGTCATTTATTTAAAAATCATTCTCTACATATGCCTTTAATTTCTTATTCCTCTCTCTTTAGTCTGTAAGACCCCTGAGGCTACACATAATGTTTTAATCACTCTTATAATTTTATAATCTTTGACAGGCCTAAAACATAGTAAGTTATAATGCCTATTTATGTAATACATAAGGAAATTATCCTTAAATTTAATAAAGTCATCAGTAATAAATCTATTTGCAGATAATTTTGTTCTTATCAGTGAAATAATGACATCCTGAAGCACAGATGGAACAAAGGAACAATGTGACTGAATTTGTCCTCTTGGGGCTCACTCAGAGCCTCCAGGGTCAGAGAATATTATTCGTGGTGTTCTTGGTCATCTACGTGGTGACGATGGCAGGCAACCTACTCATTGTTGTGACTGTGGTGGTCAGCCCGGCCTTGGATACTCCTATGTACTTCTTTCTTGGCTACTTATCATTTATGGATGCTGTTTATTCTACTACGGTTACCCCAAATATGATTATAGACTTACTCTATGAGAAGAAAACCATTTCCTTCCAAGCTTGTATGACCCAGCTTTTTATAGGACACTTATTTGGTGGTGCTGAGATTTTACTCCTGGTGGTCATGGCCTATGACCGCTACGTGGCCATCTGCAAACCCCTGCATTATCTGACCATCATGAACCAACGGTTGTGTGTTCTGCTGCTGCTGTTGGCCTGGGTTGGGGGTTTTGTGCATGCTGTAGTTCAACTTCTCTTTGTTTACAACCTTCCCTTTTGTGGCCCCAATGTCATTGACCACTTCATCTGTGACATGTACCCTTTACTAAAACTTGCCTGCACTGACACCTATGCTATTGGCCTTACAGTGGTTGCCAATGATGGGGCAATCTGTGTGGTCATCTTTGTTCTCTTGCTTATTTCCTATGGGGTCATCCTGCATTCCTTGAAGAATCTCAGTCAGGAGGGGAGACACAAAGCCTTGTCCACCTGTGGCTCACACATCACTGTGGTGATCCTCTTTTTTGTTCCTTGCATTTTTATGTATGTGAGACCTCCTTCTACCTTACCCATTGATAAATCCTTGACTGTGTTTTATACTGTTATCACCCCTATGTTGAACCCCTTAATCTACACCCTAAGAAATGCAGAGATGAAAAATGCCATGAAGAAACTCTGGACTCCAAAACGAACGTGAGGTGGCAGAGAAACGTAGCACCCATTTTCAACAAAGAGCTGTTTCTTTCCGGAAAGCCATATATCATTCTTTCATTGTAGTAAGATTTCTTTCAGGTGTAGTAATTGTGCATGACCACAAGCTTTTGGTATGCGAATTTTCCAATGATCCACATATATTTTTAAGATTGTCAGGATTGTTTTGGAAAACACATGTTCGTTTTTGGGGTATAAAATGGTTCTCTTGAGACTATAGATTTATGTGCCATAATTGATATTGTAATTTTATTTTACTTAATGCAAGATGTTATCAATTATTTTTTAATAAAATCAATCTTTTTTTCAGAATTAATAATGCTTATCAAAAATTTGAAAGAATAAAATAAGAAATAATATGTAAATATTTTATAAATACTTTGTCTATTCCTTTCCTGACTAATGCACACAACATTAATAAATCATTTTAATGTTGAGGTACATACTTTATTTTTGTCAGAGGTTTCAAACAAAAGCTTTTGTTCATATTGCTTAGCATATTGGGGTTGAAAAGTTTTAATATTCATCATAGGAAGTTAAGAATATAAAAGAATATGAATGAACAAATGCAGAAAAACAACTAAATTGTACTTATTTTCCCAGTTGGAAAATCACATGAATACCTCAGGTGGAGTAGTTGTGTTTGATGTCATGTTTTCATAAGGATAAAAATACTCCATTAATCTTCCCATACAGTTTAGAATATCTGATGAGGCCTCTGCTATTTTTTGACATTCCCATCTCTTTGTTATAGGTTTATGGCCTTCAAAAAGGGACCAGGCTCTGTCTTTCATATGCAAAGTTATCAGAATCGTGGAGGTACAATCATAAAAAGCAGAGATTGACACTAGATATTTTGGAAAATACTGGCAAGAAAGATGCTGGCAATAAAAATTAATTTTCATTCTAACCCCTGTATTTTAACTTTTTCAAATTATACAATTTTATGACTTATCATAAAATTTTAATTCTATTTATAGAAAATATGTAATAATTTTACACATGCATACAATGTGTAATATTAAGTCAGGGTAATTAGCATATTTATTTTCTTAAATTTGAAAAAAAAATGTTTGATTAACACCAACAATTGTACATATTTATTGGGTGCAGTGTGATTTTATGCAGTATATCATAAGGTACTTAATGTTTCTATCTCCTTGTCATTGGTTTGTGTTTGGAGATTTCAACC
Organism: Spermophilus citellus; assembly: GCF_964194105.1. NCBI lineage: Eukaryota > Metazoa > Chordata > Mammalia > Rodentia > Sciuridae > Spermophilus > Spermophilus citellus. Next base: position 239,263,597 of record NC_138183.1, read on the forward strand.
TTCTTTATTAATAGAATACAGATTATTAAGTAATAGTTTGACATATTGTTTTATTTGATAGAAATCTCATTTATACAATCTTTGTTACATATTTTCTGACCCAGGCTTGAAATAAATTATTGTCTGCTCCTAATATGGTAAAAAATGTTGTCAAAGAAACTCATTTTTCCTGTTTCCCGTGTTTAGTTCACATTCATAAGGCACAGAGACTTTGGAGAAATGAATGTTTTTATTGGTAAATCACACTATATGAATAATTTGTAATATCATTTTGTCCACATTATTATTGCATGGAGATTTATTATATCATTTCAAATTCTTTCCAAAAATATACTATTCCCCAAATAACATTCAATCATACCAGAGTTTATACAATACATTCCTCCATATTTGGATATGCAATTAATTTTCAATTGTTTTTGAGTTATAATGAGTGATGAGATAAATCTAATTATATTTTTATGTTCATTGATGAATTTTGATAAATTCTTTTTGTATTAAATATGCATATATATATATACTCTTATTTGACATGTGCAATACATACTTACCTTATTATGTTATCATTGAGTTTTTTATATACAGATGTTTTATCTTAATATCTTTTAACTTTTCAATGCTACTATCAATGTACACGAGAAGCCTCCATTTCCTGCCAGTATCGTTACAAATTTTGACATTTAATTTTTAAATAACTTTTCAGAAAATTTTCTGTTCCAACCTATCAGTGATTTATTTTGTTATAAGGATATATCTATGCTTATTTCCCTCAAGTAGGTAAATAATCTGCCAATGCAATTAATTCATTATTAATTTATCTGTTAATAATATAACATTTCTTTTGATATGTCAAAATTTTGCATTTAGAATGTTTAAACTTGAACTATTTCTTTATTATTTTCTAAAAAAATCACCTTTCTATCACGAAGACACTATTTCAATGGTCAAGGATTTTTCATACTCATTTCTACATATTAGGGATAGTTTCTACCAAATATTCACCCTTTTCAAAAATTTCTTGCAATTCATAAGCACTTAGTCTTCCTGACAAAACTCAAGATTATTTTGTAAAATTTAAAAACTTAGAATAAAATTAAATTTAGAACCACAGGATTCTCCATATTAATTTTGAAGAATGTAGTATATAATAATGTCTACTTTTCTCATCCAGAATATTACACTATTATTAAGCCTTGATCAATAAATCTCAACTGAGTTTTTAATCATCATCATAGATTCTACTTATTTGCCTTTCTTTCTCAATTAAAAGGGCATTTTATTTATGTTTGATTTCCGTTTTTAATGAAGTGATCAGAAAGGACTCAGTAACTTTTATTGCCAGTAATTGCAGTATAATGCCACAGGCCTAGATCTGCATATAGACATATGTGTCTGGCCACAAGGCAGCCTGTATCTGATTACATGCTTGAGTCTGCATTTAACATATTAATCTGCATGCACACATACAGGCTTGTATCCAATAATACCTTTGATTATATCTGTCTGAATACAAGCACCTTTGCATGAATATACACAGATCTATATTTGATAACACATACATCAGTATATAATATTTGTTACAGTATCATCACACATAGAGATTCCACTTTTAAACATTATTTCATATAAAGCAAGATTCCAGCCTTTTGTTACTTAAAATAATTATCATTTCATTTTATTTCAAAATTTGGGGAGCTTGGAATTCAGGAGTTGGTGGAGTTAATTAGGCATTTCTTCTGCTTCATGTGGTTTGGACTGAAAATATTCTATATCAGTGAGCTGGTAAGTGAGTGAATATCAATTTTAACTTAAAATAAATTAAAAAGAGCAAATGTATACAGAAAGAAAACAAAATAGTAGAAATCAGGGTACTAGGGAAAGTATTATGAAGGAGGAAATCAAGAAACATGGATGCAAAGTACCTAATATGAACAGGTCAAAAGATCTAATGCACAGCCCCAGGATTATAGTAAATAATAGTGTATTGTGTTCAGAATTTTTGATAAATTAGTAGACTATAGTTGTTCTGATAATACCATGTTGTTGTACCTTTATATATATATAATAAAATTTATTTTAAAAATTATTCTATGTACTTTGGGGGAATCCACAATTTCCACTTTAATACAAACAGGTCTTTCATAATAGAATAATAGAATTTCAGAATACAAATAATACAAATAAAATACAAATAGAATACAATAAAATACAAATATAATACAAATAGAATTTCAGAATACAAAAGAATGCAATAGAATACAAAGAGAATAATAGAATACAAATAGAATAATAGAATTTCAGAATACAAACAAGTCTTTCATCATAGAATTCTGTCGCTTGATTTCTTAATCAACTATTCATGACAGGCTTGATTGCTTTAGCAAATGGTCTAGTCCAGATAAGAATGAACCAGGTCTTCCCTTGCTCTGGGTGATATTCTTGGGTGAGATAACTCAGTCTGGGCCCTGGGTGAGATTCCCCCACCTGACACTGGACCATTGATGCACAATCCCTGGAAGAATCAGAGAATCAGGACTCAAGATTATCTAGACACTACTGGAAAACATTTAGATGTATATATGCATTTTAAAAGGCTGTAGCTGCCATTAAAAAAATAATGATTTTTTCTCCTAGACCTGACAAAATAAGTTGAAAACCTTCTGGAAAGGATCCACCATTCCAAACACTACTAAAAATATTCATGATTCATTGAGGAGACCAAAATAGCAACATTAACAGGAATTTGAAAGTTGATTCCAACCCTCATGGATGACTTTGAGGGTTATAGACTTCAGTAAAGGAAGTAACTGCAGATGTGTTGGAAGTAGTAAGAGAACTAGAGTTCTGAAGAAGTGAATGGCTTGCTGAAAACTCATGATAAAACTTCACAGATGAAACATTGCCTCTTGTGGATAAGAGAAAAACAAAGTGATTTCTTAAGATGGAATGTATTTCTGAAGAATATGTTTGGAATATTGCTGAAATGACAACAAATGGTTTAGGATATTTTATACATTACAGGGTTAAAAGTCATTGATGTCAATATTGAAAGAAGTTCAACTACGAGTAGAATGCTATCAACCATCAATGCATACAATGGCGATTTCATGAAAGGAAGAGTCATTCAGTATAATCTCTCAGAGGTATGCCTGCATATGGGGTTGTACTGTCCTGCTCACCATTTACAAAAAAAAAAAAAAAAAGTGTTTAGGACTTATTTCTCCAGATAAGACTGCTGTTAGGAACCTTCGGATGTTATCCTCCTTAAGGTGTGCACAAGATGCATAAACCCAGTTTGCCCTATTACCTCTACTTCAATAATTAGGCTCCAGTGTCACTAGACTGCAACTAGGAAATGTGGTGTTGTTCTAAAAGGAAGAAGATTGTTCAATTGCAATTGCAGAAACTAGATAATGTATTTGGGTAGGAATTAGAAGAATGTGTGTGGAAATAAATTTTGTATATATTGGAATGAAGAAGGGCAAAGTATCAGGCCGCATGGGGGGATGTTTGTAAGTGTGGGGATATTGTCTCACAAGGATACGTGGTGCCCTAGGTGTGCATCATGACTCAGATGTAATGAGTGGTCTTCTAAGTGTCCTCATGACTCAGCCTTTAGTAGGCCATTCCAAAGTTTAATTCTGTCAGTTACTTAGAGCTGAAAGGAATGTTTTTACACTAGTGAATTCTATGCCTGTGGGTACTTTGCTTTACTTTATTTACCAGAGTAAATGTTCTGTAGTTAAGAATGAGTTGACTTGAAATGACAAGGATTTGAAAAATGTTTCTTGTGCATTTGAAAAGAATGTGGACCTTTCAGTTATTGTGTGCACTGTTCTCTTATCTCATTAGATCAGTTATGTTCATGATGTTTAAAGTTAAAACATCTTTAAGAACACGTACACATATTCTTGCATTTATAAGTTGTGCTTAAGTTTTGTATTATTGCTGATTTGTCTATTTCTCCTTTTAATTCAATCAATTAAAAATATCTTAGGAAGCTCTTTTTGGGTGTATACTGCAGTTCACAATTGCTATATCTTCCTGCTACTGACCTTTTGCCATTACAAAAAAAAAATGTTTTTTTTAAATGTTTCTCACCTTGACCTCTAGTTTTTGTCTGATATTTGCACAGAAACAATGTTCTTTTGGTCAGAATGTGTGCAGTTTATTCCACTATTTTACCCTTATCTTTTTATTTTGTTATTTAAGATGTTTTCCTTAAGGCTCTTCCCATTAAATTTTGTTTTATAGGCAGGGGAAACTCACTTATTCATTTTTTAAGCAAAATTGGTCATGTATTTTGATATAAATCCATCATATTCTTATTTGCTTTGCATTTATTGATGCCACGTCTAGTTAACATTCACTTGGATTTATTACCTTTTTAGTAATATCAACTTTTTTTTCTTTTTTGGTGTTGGGTGCAGAACCAGGGTTTTGCACATGCTGAACTTGTGCTCCACCACTGAGCTTCACCCCCAGCTCTTCATTCTTTCCTGCATTTCCTTTTTTTTTTTCCAGTTTAGAACTTTCTCCTTCTTCCTGAAGATTGTTCCGCAGATCTCTCTCTATAGCATAGTTGGTTGGTGGTAAAAAATCTCTTGTGTTATCATTCAATCAGGAAAGTCTCTGTATTTTGTAATCATTTCTTTGGGTTTTTAAATCAATATTTAATGCTATGTTGAGATTCATTTTCATTTAGCATGGTGAAGATGCTGTTTCCTTTATCTTCTGGTTTTTAATACTTCTTTTAAGAAATTACCAGTCTTATTCTCCAGAAAACTAGAAAAACAGTCCTAAAATTTATTGGGAAGAATAAAAAATTCACTAGAGCCCAATCAATGCTAAGCCAAAAAAGCAACTCTGGAGGCATCACAATGCCTGACTTTGAATTATAGCACAGAGCTGTAGTAACATAAACTGCTTGGTACTGGATAGCAATAGACACAGAGATCACTGGTACAGAATAGAAGGCATAAAGCAAACCCACACATCTACAGTCATCTGATCCTTGACAAAGTTGCCAGAAACATGCATTGGAGAAAAGGCAGCCTTTTTTAAAAACAACAACAACTGGTTATCCATCTGTAGAAGAATGAAACTAGAGCCTTATCTCTAATCCAGCACAAAAGTCAATTTATGGATCAAAGACCTAGGAATTAGACAAAAAACTATGAAACTCCTAGAAGACAATGTGGGTCAAACTCCAGCTTTTAGGACACAGGCAACGACTTTTTAACAGAATCCCTAAAGCTCAGGAAATAATGCCAATCTGCACAGCAAAGAAAAGAATTAGAAATGCAAAGAGAAAGCCTAAAAAATGGGAGAAAATCTTTGCTAGTTATTCTCTGTCAGGGGATTAGCATCTAGAATTCATAAAGAACACAAAATATTAACACTAAAAAAGCAAATAACCCAATCAACCCAATTATCAATTAGAGAAATGAAAATTAAAACTGCACTGATATTTCATCTCATACAAGTCAGAAAGGCAGCCATCAAGAAAGGAAGCAATAATAAATGCTGGAGAGGATGTAGAGAAAAACCAACACTTTGGCACTGGTGGTGGAATTGTAAATTAGCACAACCACTAGGGAAATAAGTGTTGCCATCATACTTCTGAGGTGTCTCAAAAGACTAGATATGAAATCACCACATGAACCAGCTATACCACTTCTTTGTATTTATACTAAAGAGTTGAAGTTATTTTACTATAGGGATACAAAAATACTCATTTTAAAGCAGCACAATTTATAATAGCCAAACTGTGGAAACAGTAGGAGTCCATCAATGGATGAATGGATAAAAAATGTGGTATATATACACAATGGAGTTTTATTCAGTAATAAAGAAGATGAAATTACAGAATTTGTTGATGAATGGACAGAACGAGAGAACAGCAAGCTAAGTAAAATGAGCCAGACTCAGAAAGTCAATTATATGTTTTCTCTCATATATGGGAGCTAGAGAGGAAAAAGGAAAAGAAAGTTGGGGTGGAGCTTATGAAAATCAAAGGAGATCAGTAGAGGAAGGGAGGTGGGAAAAGAAGAGGAATTAATGGAGAGTGATATTGGCCAAATCATATTGCTATATTGTGTGCATGTAAGAATATGTAAAATTAAATCTTATCATTATGTACAACTATAATACACCAGTAGAAAATGTAGATAAAAAAATTGCCAGTCTTATATTTTTTTTCCTGAATACAGTGAGTCCTTAAGAACTTCTGTGAGTCAACCTCCTTATGTCAGAGAAAACATTTGGCATTTTTTGGGGGGTGACGGATTGGCTAAATTCATTTAACATTATCTTCTCCAATGCCATCTTTTTACCTGAAAATGCCATGATTTTATTCTCTTTTCTCACTGAGTAAAATTCCATTGTGTATATATGCCACATTTTTTTTATCCATTCATCCACTGAAAGGCATCTAGATTGGCTCTACAGTTTAGCTTATTGTGAATTGTGCTGCTATAAACATTGATGTGGCTGTGTCCCTGCAGTATGCTGTTTTTAAGTCTTTTGGTATAGACTGAGAAAAGGGATAGTTGGTTCAAATGGTGGTTCCATTCTCAGCTTTGTACAGCAAAAATAAGTAAATAAATAAATGCATAAAGCAAAAAATGAAAAGTCAGATTATAGGCTGGGAAAAATATTTGCAAACCATATTTATTAAGGCATCATTATTAAAAAGTACACAAGCAATTCATACACTCAATAGAAAAAAATAAAGGAAAATACCTAATTAAAAAATGGGCAAAGAAGACTGGGGTTGTGACTCAGTGGTAGAGTGCTTGACTATCACATATGAGGCACTGGATTTGATTCTCAGCATCACATATAAATAAATAAAATAAAGGTCCGTTGATAACTAAAACAAACAAACAAACAAACAAACAAAAACTTTAAAAAATGGGCAAAGGAACTAAATAGAAATTTTCCCCAAGAAGTTATACAAATGGCTAACAGGTGTATATAAAGATGCCCAACATGATTAAAAATGCAAATACAAATCAAAACTATAATAAAATATCGCTTTATACCTGTTAACCACCATTATTAAAAAATAAGTGTTGGAAAGATGATCGAGAAAAAGGAACTCAAACAATATTAGCATAAATATTCAAAATAGAACTAATGTATAATACAGAAAGCTCATTTCTTAGTATATTTCTGTAAGTTTTTAAAGCTGTATCTCACAGACATATATATTCTCATGTTCATTATGTTGTTTTCAGATATCCAAGATAGAGAAACAATCTAAATGCCTATTAATGGACAAATGAATAAAGAAATAGTGATATGCATGTGGAATGTTGTTTTAGTAAAATAAAAAAAAGAACTTCTGTGGTTGTATTATGATTATTTCATCTAATTATTCTTTTTGTAAAATTTATTCTTTTAAAACATTAACATTAAACTCTTAATTTCCCATGAACTTAAAATTTAATATCTTTTAATAGTTTCAGAAAAATACAGGCCATATCTGCTCAAGTATTTTGCCTACTCTTCCTATTTTCTTTCTCTTCTCTTTTTGGAATTGTAATTAAACTAAGTATATAAGTATATGTTACAGTTTTTTTTGGTTAGTTTTTTGAATGCTAGGGATCAAATACAGGGTTTTGTGCATGATAGGTAAGCACCCTACTACTGAGTTATCTTCCCAGCATTATTCTAAAAATTTCATACTGTTTTTTGGTATTTTATTTATATTACTTTCTAGATCTATTTATTGTTTTTCTTTGGTATGCATATTAAATCTTTCTTAAATTTGCCAATTCTCTATTCACCCTTGTCAAATCTACTATTAAATCCAACCAAGTCCTTAATTTCATTTGGTATGTATTTTAGTTTTTCTAAATCAATTTATTATTTATCTGTGATTTACATATTTCTGCACACTGAGCCTATTTTAAAATGCTTATTTTTTCATTATATGAATAATTTTTGTTCTTATTGCTCTTGATTTTCAATCAGCCTTTGTCTTGTATTCTTTGTTTTTAGTTGTGTGCCAGATTTTGTGCATAAAAATTGCAGACGAATCAAGACTTTTAAATGTTGCTTTCTTCTTTAAGAGAGGATTTCCTGCAATTCTAGCTGGTATTTAGGGTTGAAGAAATAATAACCCCAAATAACCTTAATCCAATCAGGAGATGAGATAATGGAACTGTGTCTGAGTTCCTTTGAGGAACATTGTAGTGTTTACTGTTACCACTTCAGGAGTTAAAGACCATTGTGGTCTCTCCTGAAAAACTTGGCCTTGTACAAAGGACACTTCTCTGCTTTGTGGCAGACCATGGATTTTATTTGTCTTCTGGGTACAATTTCTAAAGAAAGTTCCTCCCTGATTTTCAAGCTTAAATTGGTGACTTTAAAAATTATTTCATATATTTGAGAAAAGAGACCCCAAAAGCAATTTATCTCTCTGACTTTCCTTCTAAAATTTGGCCCAGCAGATACTTCATTCCTTATTAGTTTTTAATGCTTTCAAGCACATGAATTTTACTTTTTTTTCTAGCTTTTCTGATTTATTTTATTTGAAGATTTATTGCCCAACAGGTAATTTTTGCTTTAAAGATATATCCTCTCTCTATATCCTCTCTATATAGGTTGGCAATAGATGTAAATCAAGCAGAAATACTGTGTATTATAGCTTTCTGGAGGAAGGATCTATAACTGCTGATATTTTCAATGTATTTTTCATACTGGAGAAAACACAGATTATGGGCTGTCATAGGCATTGTCTGATCTGCTAAATGCTTTTTACCTCATTCTTAGAAGCAGAAAGCATTACTAGTTCTTTGAATTCAGCTGGAAATTCTCTGTTTTGTAGTTATAATTTATGCCACAGTAACTGAGATTGTATAGTGCAGTTTTTCAGAATTAAATATATGTTCATGTGCATTTTATTACTTATTAATAAGAGAGGCACAATGCTTAGTGTTCTTTATCTTAGAAGAAAAGCATACTACATTTGGAGTTGCTGAATTTAATCATTTGTAAGGTAAGTTGAAAACTGCCAAATGTTGGTAGAGTTCATTACCTGATGATCTTTACCTGGTTCAGAATTATATTTAAATAATCCTGTACCTAAGGCATTGTGAAGCAAAAGGTCCAATACATGCCTACACATATAGTGGGATTTGCTTGGTGGAGGTGAGGGAAAGCCAGGTTTAGGGAATAACAGTGGAAGCTAATATGAGCATCCCAGTGGGTCAGGTTTGCTGTGCAGCCGCTTCGGCTTTGCAGAGTCTGAGCTCCAGTGGAAATTGTCCGGAGCACCTTGGTTGCTCCTTTGAGGTCTCCTGGGACTCAGGGGCTCACCTCCAGCCTGAAGGCACTAGGGGCCAGAGACCAGAGTCCCGCCAGACACGAAATGGCTGTAAGGCTGTGAGATTGTGGACAATCATTCTTTGTCTTTGGAGAGGGAAATACTTCAGCTCCAGGAATGAACTGGCAGAAAACAACCGGGTGAACCGATGCTGCAGCATCTTATGTACAAAATAAAGTCTACTGGTCCCATCACGGCGGCCAAGTAGATGAAGGAAGTGTTGACCAACCCAGCCAAGGGACATTACATACACCATGACTGCTAGGAGAAAAAGGAGATTTCATTGCTTCACCTGAAAGAAGTCAGATCTTTGGGGAGCTAATAGGAATATGGTTTATTAGTGAATGAATAACTGCTGGAAAAAGTGCACCTTTCTAGCTGGTGGAACTGGAGCCCAAGTTGGGGTCCCATCACAGGAGATATTTGAGGGTGTTCAGTTTAGATCTGTGCTGAAAAACTGTGACATTTCAATACACTTGGTAGAGGTGAGCCAAAAATTAAGTGAGGCTCATGCACTAACACTGACTAAAGAGAAGATCCCCTTTGAGTGAAATGCTGAATCCCTAGAACACATGAAGGGTGTTTCTAAGTCTGGGATTCCAATTTCCTGGGGCCAAGACCTACAGGATGTTTGAAAGGATACAGCTTTTCTCGGGCACATGAATTTTTTGATGTTCTTTCTGTCCATAAATTTTGGAAAACACCACAAGGATTCATTGATACTGATCCACAGGTTTCTGATAAATTGAGTTTTGTTTTGGCTCCTTGTACCACCCCTGCAGAAGTCATCATGATGAAACAAGGGATTGTGTTGAAATATGTTCTGATGCTGGGGTTATTATTCAGGAACTTTTTCAATACATTGCATTAACTGGAGGTGCTATACTGACTGCTGATTATGGTCATAATGGAATGAAGACACACCTTCAGAGGATTTTGTGGCCACAAGCTTCGTAATGTCTTAACTGTCCCTGGAACAGCAAACCTTACAGCTGATGTGGGTTTCCATTATTTGCGCAGAATGGCATAAGAAATAGTAGCGTCTTTGGGTCCAATAGAACAAGTAACATTTTTGAAAAATATGGGTATTGATGTGCGGTTGAAGTTTCTTTAAGATAAATCAGATGACCCAATCAATGAGACAGCAGTTACCTCAGGGATATGATATGCTAATAAATCCTAAGAAGAAGGAAGAAAGATTTAACTTTTTTCCTTGCTACCTCATCAGAAACTTCATGGTGGAAGTCATCAGGTGAATGCAGAGAAGTCAAAACTCTCTGTATCGCCTGTAGACAGATTTAGAATTGATCAACAGCCTTCATTCCAATCTAAAGTGCAGAGAAATGATGGCCTTTGTTTTCAAAAATTAGATCTTATTGACCTCAACTGACCCTCCCGTTCCAAGCTCCCTGTCTCTGATCCTCAGTGCTTCTGGAGCAGAAACTCACAGTGAGGCTTTCCTTTGCTGAAGTGTGACTGGGTGAGGGAACTGGGACTGTTTCCTCCTTAAGCCTGATTAAATGTCACTTGATTTACCTAATTGTTTCATAATCTGGAAATCGTAGTCTATTAATCATCACAATCTGGAATTTTTCTTTTCGCATGAGGTGTTTTTCACAGCACTGACAGTCAGCTATTCTTTCTTGGCAAGACCCAAGTCTTCTTCCTCTAGGGATTGTTCAAGGGAAGAAACCTGTTCAGGAGAGATTACCTCTTTTGAATTTGTTCCAAATATGCTAATGAACTAATCTATGTAAAGCAGCAACTAGTAAACATTCATAGACTGTGTTTGCAAACCTAAGTGGAAAGATTGATTTCTGAAACTCAGGTTCTACCCAAGTTTGTCTTCAGCTGCTGTCTGGGTCTTCAGGTGACAAATTGTTTTTGTTCTCTTCATTGCTGCCTTCAGAAGTTGGTGGACAAACTCTTTCCCCTTGGATAAGATTATAGAAATACAGAGACATGTTTTTAATTAGAAAGAAAGGGGACTTTGACAGCTGCTGTTTGAGTGACTGCAAGATTGAAGAGATTTGCTTCTAACTGTAAGAAATCTCCATTATTAGCTATTTCATGGGAGTAAGTCCCAGCTTTTGTCTTGTTAGCTGCAGTACTTCATACGTAGGCACATGAATGACCCTGAATCCTCAAAGTCAAGTCTATTTTGTTTGCTTCACCATAATTGACTGAGAAGAGAAAAATCACATAACTAATTTTAGTATTGTTAAATGTTTCATTCACTTATTTGTTCTATTAAGAAATGGGCTTGGCCAAGTTAATTCATACTAACCAGCTCAATTTTCGTGCAAACATAGAAGCTTTGTTTTTCCACAGAGAAATTTTACCAGAAAGTAAGAAAATTCAACTCCCTTTATTCAGTAAATGTTTATGAAGAGACCCATGCATTTATTATTTATTGGTTCATGTTAACTATATGGAATATTGAGTTAATTTATGACTTATTTGTACATACACATAACATGCTTAGACAATGTCCCCCTCCCTATTGCCCATCCCTTACCTCTCTAGTAAGTGACTTTTGAATGTCCTAATACCTTAGGCAAATACTTCGGACATTTTTATACTTCTCTCTAAGTCTGAGATAATGAGAAGTCAATGTAGAGACATAACCACTTGTAAATCTATAACCACTTGTAAATATTTCTAGATTCACTCATCAGTCATATGTTAGTATAGGTTCCATGATCACACATAGTTACTTGATATCTACAATCACTCTCAGTGAAAACAGCATTCATTTTTCTGGACCAAGGACAAGTCCCAAAAGGTGAGTTCATAAAACAACTGACAATGAAAGTTCCTGTGATATACTGAAATACAACTAACGTCTTAAGTGTTATAAATTCTCATTTAAGGTATCTGAGTTGAATGAATGAAGCTAGCCAAACACAGAAATTAATTTGAACATACAAAGTATATATTTTTTAGTATTGCTTTTTCTAGGTCCATTATTTTTCCTTTTGCCAAATAATAATTCCTGTTAATTGTCTAATAAATAAACCAATGGATTTATTACCTTTGTTTATGAAATATTTTATTCTGCATACTATGTTAACAGAAGTATAATTGCTTTTAGATACATTTGAATTTAAAATTTAAAATTACAAGTATGTCATAATGTAAAGGAACAAGTTTCAATTATGTTGTAGAAGATTATATGATCTTTTATATGTGAATCTTAAATTTTTCTTGGCAAACCTGTTGGTACATATACATAGAGAAACCCATTCTCAGGGAAATACCTAATCTACTGTAACCTAGAGATATTTAAAAAAATTATAAAACTGTTTCAATGAACTAGATATATTATTTTCCTATTATGGTTTTTTGTTTTTTTTTTAAAAATGTGTTTGTAAGGATTTATTTCACATTTTTTCTAGAAAAATATTAACTTAGTATTAAGTTGGAATCCTAATAATGCTATCTTTTAGCATTAATAGTATCAAATCTTTGAGAGTTAAACTACAAAGCATATTTTATGTACCCTATATAAATAATTTCCAGTAGAATATTTATTCTAGTGAAATCCAGCATTGATGATTAAGGAGATTAAAATCACAGAAAGTAAGATGTGAAAACAAGAGATTTGGTCATGGACTACTCTGTAACCTTAAGTTTTTCAACAGGTCTGCCTTATTAGAGATTTGCCTCTAATAGTAAGAAATCTCTAGTATCAGATATTTTATGAGATTAAGTCCCAGCCTTTGCCTTTTTAGCTGCAGTACTTAATAGATAGGCACATGAATGACAGCTCCTGGATCAGATGAAAGCAATAATGTGACCAAGATGTGTAGGATGCTCATCAGAGCTGGCTTCTAAAGAAAACGCCTTCTGCACGTGTCCTTTTCCAGTACCAAGTCCATGTGAACAGAATTCTCTTGTTTGCTTCTAGTTTAAATATGTTTATTCATAGGTAAATATCACTTTTGCATATATATACATATATATGTATACACACACTTATAAATATATATATATATATATATATATATATATATATATATATGATATTTCTTAACATATTATTTATCCCATGTCCAAAAAGGTGTTCATGGATCATAGAAATATAATTCTTTATATCCTAGATTATACATATCAAGTTGACTGAGATCCTGATGATTTATTCTGATCCAATGTTCACAGTGAAACATTCAAAAAGTTAATAATGGTGTCTTTATTTAGATTTTAACCACATGTCCAACAGCACTCTAAGGACTCAACGTATAATAAAGAGGTAGTTGCTAAGGGAAACCCCATGGTAAAACTGATGCAGTGGAGACTCAGGGAGGTTTATTCATCTGCCCATGGTCACATGGACGTAAGTGAATAAAACAGGAATTATAGTGCAACCAATGCATCTCCAAAGTTAGTGGTATTCTTCATGGTGCTTTGTTTTCTCACCAAGCAAATCTTGGGTCCTATCTTGTACACAGTGAGAAACTCAGAGTTATTATTTGGTCACTATAGTTATCATACCCCATAACTACTGGCTGGCATCTTTCTTTCTTTTTTTTTTTTTTAATTAATTACACATGACAGTACAATGATCTTGACCAATTGGCTGATATCTTTCAAACAACAGTCATAAGCTTGGAAATTGCTATTTAATTATAAGATACAAAAAACAAATGTCAGCAGAAAATAACAAATTTGTGCTGTACTAATAAGTAGTTTGACTGGAAAGGATTCTGGGATCATTTACGTCAATTTCTATATTTTAAAATGTGTAAGTTGAGACATATTTATAATTTCATTTAGAACATAACTGAAACTCATGCCCTCTCCCATTACGTATAGACTTTCCCCTTGAGTATGCTGCTTCTCAGCATATGTATACTAAAATTCTATTTTTGAGCATTATCAGTCCCTAAAAATCTTTGCATATACGACCTTGCCCCACTATTCACTTCCTCTATTTTCAGTTACTATTTCCTCTTCCTTTACTACCTATGTTACTCTAAGATTTCTGAAAATAAAATACTAGCACCTCATGTAGTAATTGATAATAGTCATTTGATCAGTTCAGTTTTAAAAAATGGTGAAATTCAGGATGATGAATGGGTATGCATTAAGAATTTTGATATATGCAAAGATGAAATTGCAGAATTATAGCTTCTGAAATGGATGACAGAGTAGATGAAATAAATGCCATAATAAGCAATGAGTTAATTACTCATGTAGCTATTTGATACACTTTAAAGTCCAGTATTTTGAAACTTAATGAGAGATTTCCGAAGACTAAACATCCTTTGAGACATGAAAGACTGATCATCTAATTAATCACAAATGCAATTGTATTGAGTCAGATATTTCAGAAGAAGTGTTAATTCTGATGCTATGTAAATATTGCTATGATAATATTGTAAAGCGACCCCCCCTCAGATACTACCAACTCAAAGGACTGACTTTACATCACTTCATATTTTTAGAATTTATTGTTACTGATAGTGAATAGGTATCTGAAAGCAGGAAACCTTTCCCTATTCATGATTGTTGACCTCTGTGCCAAGAAGGAACATATTTTCAATATGCATTTTTAAATATGTGAATGACTGTTGGGCTTTTTACTACTCTTCTCTATGGAATATCAGCAAAGGTTTAGAGAAAGAACCACTAAACTTTAGGCCCCAAGAAAAATTATTGGGAGGAATAGAATTGTCTACAGAAAATCTACTGGGTTCCTTGGAAGAGAACCTCAACAGATGCTTACTAAATGTTTATTGTATTTTCACCACTATAGAAGATAGATGAAGATGTGCTCCATGACATGGCGGATTTATCGACCTGTTTACGATTTCATCGCAGTGTCTATTCTCCTGAACTCTCATCTCTGAAGCAAGCCTAAGAGTAGAAGAGTAAATGGGACAGAGTAATAACATCACGGAATTTGTCCTCCTGGGCCTCACCCAGGATCCTGATGGACAAAATGCATTATTCACCATGTTTTTACTCATCTACATTGTGACGATGGTGGGCAACCTGCTCATTGTGGTGACTGTCATTGCCAGCCCCTCTTTGGACTCTCCAATGTACATCTTCCTTGCCTATCTGTCACTCATGGATGCTGTCTACTCCACTGCTGTCTCACCCAAGATGATTATAGACTTACTCTATGATAAAAAGACAATTTCCTTCCCAGCATGCATGGGCCAGCTCTTCATAGAACACCTATTTGGGGGTGCTGAGGTCTTCCTTCTGGTGGTGATGGCCTATGATCGCTATGTGGCCATCTGTAAGCCACTGCACTACTTGAGCATCATGAATCGAAAGGTTTGCATCCTCCTGTTGGTGGTGGCCTGGGTGGGAGGTTTTGTACACTCTGTGGTTCAGCTTGTCTTTGTTTCCCGTCTCCCCTTCTGTGGTCCCAATGTCATTGACCACTTCATCTGTGACATGTACCCATTATTGGAACTTGCATGCACTGACACCTACTTTATAGGTCTCACCGTGGTTGCCAATGGTGGAGCAATCTGTATGGTCATTTTTATCCTTCTCCTGATCTCCTATGGGTTCATCCTAAACTCCCTTAAAACCTACAGCCTAGAAGGGAGGCGCAAAGCCCTGTCCACCTGCATCTCCCACATCACGGTGGTCATCCTCTTTTTTGTTCCCTGTATTTTCATTTATGTTAGACCTGTTTCCACCTTTCCTATTGATAAACCCATAAGTGTGGTGTTTACAGTTATCACTCCCATGTTGAATCCTCTAATATACACCTTGAGAAATGCAGAGATGAAAAATGCTATGAAAAAACTCTGGTGTAAGAGGTTAACCACAGGTAAAATAAGAATGGATCCCCCACACTGAATCCTTTAGATACTCATTCTGAAACAAGACATAGGTGGTGAATTCTAACAAAAGTTGATGTGGTCAACTCAACATATTCTCCAGGAATGCTTCTTTTTATTTATAATTATCAAAGTGTAGAATAAATTATCTTTTGAGTATAGGATCAACTTTGAAGAGAATTAGGGATGATAAATAAAAGGTATGGGTGTTTGTTCTACTATAAGTAAAAATAAGAAGCTCACCTTAAAACTTCATGTTTTCAATTCATATTAAAATATTTTTTAAAAGAAAAGAAACTACTTTTGAAAATTTGATATCATCCTAATTAATGAGAAAGCAATTCAGCTAGTAGATAAATTTCTGGAGCCAAAAGCATAATTCTTAAATTTTAATACTCATCATTCTATCAATATGGCACATTTCTGCAGCTGCATATATGTTTTGTTTAAAGATTAATTTTATTTTGTGGTCAATGTCTATGAAATTTTAGTTTATGATATTTGGATGGAAATTTTTTTTTGTTTAAGATATTAGCAGAGAATGATTTTGTCAGTGGTGATGCCAGTGATGAAAAAAGATTTGAATTCTTTATTACAAGTCATGTACTTTGTTTTATAAAAACATCTAACTCAGGTTGTAAACATTTTTGTCATTCTCTGACCTAGTGATCATGTGCAGTTTTACCACTCTTCAAAGAATAGGTAAAGCTTCTTATTTTGTCTTCATAATGCTAAAGATATTATTAAAGAAACAATGCTTTGCATAAGTCCCTGTCCCTTAAAACTTGTATTCAACTTAAAAATGTATAAGCTTAAATTAATATTTTATAGTACAAGTGAAATTTTGTTTACAATTTTGTGCAAAAGTCCAGTTTTCCTCAGTCTGCAATTATTTTGGAACATCACAAAGAAGATAGAATTGCTTTTATTGCAATTTGGATCATAATGTATGCTGTGTAAGAGTTTTCTAATTGAAAGAAATTCTTTCATGTTCAAAAGGCTGTTCATTCATACTTTGTGTTTCACAGGTAATTGGGTTTTTTTTCCAAATGTTGCATTTTAAGTTGAACTCCTACCTCAGTGTATGACCGTCCTCACCGATAGTGCCTGACCATGTGAATTGTTGGGTTCAAGACTTTGAGCTCATTGTGATTTTAGTTTGTAATCCATATTGTTACTGAAGCTGAACATATTCACATTTGAAAAACATCCATTTTTTAAATAATCTTTCATGAAATATATATCTATGTTTTTTGTTAAATTCCCACATTGTTTTTACATTATTTTTAAATTGATGAAGCCCTTTAGGAATCCTGTGTACAAAGTCTGTATTGATTATCTATATTGTAAATTCTCCTTTTTGTATTATATTTTTATAGTATTATTTAATTTGATGAACGGGAAATTTTTAATCTTATTTTTGTTTTTATTTTAATATATTTTATTCAGTTTCAAATTGAAAAATAAAAATTGTATATATTTATGATATAAAGTACATTGTTTTGAACTATGTACATGTTGTGGAATGGCTTTTCAGAATTTAAGCTAATTTACATATGCATTTTCTCATATAACTAGCATTTTTGTGGTGAGAACACTTACAGTCTACTCTTTCAGCTGTTTTCAGTAACAGATTTTTTTTTTTTTTATTATTAACTATGGTCACCATGTTGTATAATAGTTCTCTTGCGTTTATATTTCTCTTGTGTGATTGAAAATATCTATCCCTTGACCAACATCTCCCCATCTCCCTTAGTCTAGGCTCTGGTAACCACTATTCTGCTATTTCTGAGTTCAGCCTTTTATTATTTTTTTTATTATTTTTTTTTTTTTAGAGAGAGTGAGAGAGGAGAGAGAGAGAGAGAGAGAGAGAGAGAGAGAGAGAGAGAGAGAGAGAGAATTTTTTTAATATTTATTTTTTAGTTCTCGGCGGACACAACATCTTTGTTGGTATGTGGTGCTGAGGATCGAACCCGGGCCGCACGCATGCCAGGCGAGTGTGCCACCGCTTGAGCCACACCCCCAGCCCTGAGTTCAGCCTTTTAGATTCTAAATATAAACACAAATTCACAGTGTTTGTATTTGCACACCTGACTTATTTTTAACTTAATATAATGTTCTGCAGGCTCATCTATGTGACCCGGTATGAAAGAATGTCCTTGTTTTATGACTGACTACTATTCCCTTGTGCATTTACCACCTTTTCTTTATCCACACATCTATCCACTGATGGACACTTGGCTTGATTGCATATTTTTTTTCTATTGTCAATAATGCTGCAGTGAAAATAGATATGCAGATGTCTCTTAGAGATACTGATTTCATGCACTGTAGGTACAGACCTAGGAGTGGTATTGCTGGATCTGTGATGATTTAATTTTTAATTTTTGAGGAAACTCCACGCTGTTTATTTTTCCTTACAATATAAAGTCTTACAGACAGTGTGTAGTGCAAGCTTTCCCTTTACTCACATCCCCAGCAACACCTGCCTTTCATAGTTTTGATAATAGTCAGTCTATAACTGTGAGGTTGTCTCTCCTTATGGTTTCAATTTTCATTTTTGTGGTGATTAATGATTTTGACCCTTTTCCCATAAATCTGCTGGTCTTGATAAATGATTATTATTCAGATTCTTTACCCATCTTAAAATCAGGTTGTTTATTTTATTACCATTAATACTGTCATTATCAATTTTCTTTTGTCCTAAAAACATTTATAACACATTTCTAAAAAATCCTCCTGTGTTCATTGTATCTAATTTTTAATATTTATGCATTTCTATACTACCTTCTTCAGATTTGATTGCTACTATGCCAATATCCTTCTATTTTAGTTCATATAGACAGAATTTGAGTAAACTTCCATCACTCAATACTCTTAATAAAACAATGTATTCTAACATTATTATTAGAATTTCATAAAGTTGCATAAATCTTCCAGGATTTTTGGCTGTAATGTCTTTAATGTATAATTAATTTGGAAAAGAGTTGACATCTTAATCACATTGAATCATTCTATTTGGAAACATGAACTGTCTCTCTGTCTATTTATATAGGGCTTTGAGATTCTTCAGTAATTCTTTTTATTTGTTTTCATCATATAAATCTTTTACTTTTTTGATTGACTTTATACTTTGTAATTTGGGTTGCTTTAACTTAAGATATCCTTTCCATATTTTACATTCTACATTACTGTGACTTGTATTCAAGAAAATTTAAACTCGAATTCAGTCACTTTTTTCACCTCCCTTACAAAATAGAACAGCTTTCCAGTTGACTCTTTTGAATTTGCTAGATTAAAAAATAATACCATTTTAGCTCAGCATGGTGGCACAAGCCTATAATCCCAGAAGCTTAGGAGGCTGAATCAGGTGGTGTGTGTGTTCAAATCCAGCCTCAGAAAAAGCAAGATGCTAAGCAACTCAGTGAGACACTATCTCTAAATAAATACAAAATAGGGCTGAGGATGTGGCTCAGTGGCCAAGTGCCCCTGAGTCCAATCCCTGGTACTCTCTGACCCCCCCAAAAATGATACCATCTTAAATACTGATTCTTCTTTCCAGTATTTTTGTCACACATCTCTTTATTACATCATTATAATGGCTAGTATAGGAAAACAGGAATTCATAACTGCAAAGCTCAAATTCCCATCTCAGTTGGTCCCTTTGCTTCATCACATTTCTCATTCCCGCCTGCATGCTTGTGAGGAATTATCTGAGAGTTAACACATTTTCTTTTAAAGGTGAAAATGTGGATTATATGGATATGCATACATAAGGCTGACCTCAGGCAGAACTTTGCTCATTATAGTCATCCAAGGGTGATCCTCAAAGGGAGCAGTGATGGGAATATTCAGGGTTAAATCTAGGATGATGCTTGAATTTAGTCACTATGTTTGCACAGTTTATTTTACTTTAGAATTGCCGTTTAGTAGTGATTTAGTTTGCCTAACAATTTGAGAAGTGTCACCCATTTTTTTTGTGTGTGTGTGTGGAATGTGTTTCGAATTTGATACTTTCTTTCTTATGAGGTTAAAGTTATACACATTTGACAAGCATGCTACATCATGGCTGATCTTTGCCTGCCTCTAATTACTGGTTGAATTAAGTTCAGCCTAATTACTGTGAGCTATATATCTCTGAGGCCATTTGTACTGCAAAATTCCTATAATATTGGCCTTCAATGTGTTTAAATTCATATGAATCTCTCCTTTTGTATACTCCAGTTTTATTACAGGTGTTATTTTCCCGCACACACCAATAAATCATATGCACCTGAATCTCTACAAGAAACAATTGCTTTGGAGAATGCAATTTACAAATTTTTGTAAAAGTTTTCTTTGCTTTTTAGTTCTTTGGAAGAGGTCATGAGTTGAATTGTTTTATTTTCATTTTCTGGTTTCTTATTACTACTGCTTTGTTGGAGTTACAGTCATTTTTGTCTTGGCTTCAGTTTGAGGTCCTTTAGCATGATTTCTATTTGGATAGAGCATGGGAGGAATAGACAAACTCTAGATAGGGCAGAGGGGTTGGAGAGGAAGGGAGGGGCCATGGGGTAATTAATGATGGTGGAATGTGATGATCATTATTATCCAAAGTACATGTATGAAGACACAAATTGGTGTGAATATACTATGTATACAACCAGAGATATGAAAAATTGTGCTCTATATATGTAATAATAATTGTGATACATTCTGCTGTCATATATAAATAAAAAATAATAATAATTTAAAAAGAAAAAAAAAGAGTTGAGAGCTCTGGGTGTCACAGACAACATCTAGTTCACAAGTGTCCTCTCTAATTTATTCATTTTTTATGTAGTAAAAAGTTTAAATAAGGAAATAAGAATGAGAATATCTTTATACTTTATTGTTCTTCTTTCTTTCCTCAGACCCCCCATTTTCTCATTTCCTTCTTTTCCTTTGCCATCAAGTCTCCCAAGACTGCTTTTCAATTCTGCTCATTCTCATCTTCCTCAGAAGCAATGTCTATTTGAGAATGACATGTCAAAGAGAAACTTGCTCTTTGCTCTTAGATTATTATTTTTCTATTAACTTTCCTAAAGTTAACATCCAGAAGAGGCCTCTGAAAATATACAATATATTGGAAGACTCATGTGAAAAGTATCCATTCTCTGGGGCACACTTCCTCGGTGAATTTAATTTGGAACAAGTGACCTTGGGGACCATTTGAACATCTCAGGTAAGTATTTTGGTATTCATTGTTTATTAAGTGCCTAGTCAAATCTTTCCTTACCTGGGAGAAAAAAAAAATCTCTTTGGGTATTAATGTTACTGTCAAGATGGAAAATAAAGGCCACAATAATTGCAAACATGAGCCATATTAACACTGTTGTGTTGATGCTTTCAAAATATGCAAAAAAATTCTATGTTTTAGATTCTCTAGTATTGTGCACTATTGACTAAAAAATAGGTTTGTTCAATTTGGTCAGCAAACATAGCAATTAAATTTTTTATTTATATTCTCAATTGCAACTCTCAAATTTGATGATCCATTAAGCATATTGACTGATTATTCTTGAAGTCAAGTCTGGATGAATATATAATTTAAACTGTAAAATGCTTTTGAGAGTACACGCAGACTACAGGAGTTATGTTTCTGTGTGACAAAACATTTATAGCAGTCACCTCTGTATTGGCATGGTAGCAGTCCTGACTTACCGTCATCAGACTCAGCCATCATCTTTTAGGACCAAAGGTAAAAGCTGCAGAAGCGTGTATTTGGAGCCAGTGATCAAAGAGGTAACATAATTATGAAAGCTCATCACTAATATTATCAATAGGGCAACACAGGCTTATTTGAATGAGTTGCATAACTTTCTTAAGAAGCATATTTTATAATTTACTTCAAAAGTTTTATGCCAAAACCAAGAAAAGAGTGGATGCATTGTTTTTCATTTCATAAAATGTTGCTAGAATAAGTACAATGGTAATAGTTTGCTCCATGTTTTGCATTAGAGATATTTTAAATACATACAAAAATAAAGAAAACACATGGTACAATATAATAGTATAGCATGACACAAATTTATTATCTTTATATTTTGTAATATAAAACATATAATATACATTTTATATAATTTAGAGAATATAATAAATTACTTGTTTTTATAAATTGTCACCTTGAATATGGCAGAAAATATTATTCCATTGTAGGTATATGCCATGATTTGTTTATCCATTTATTAGTTGATGGACATCTGAGTGGTTTCCACCTTTAGGCTACTGTAAAAAATGTTGGTATGAACATCAGCATATAAATGCTTTTTCTGGTCTTTATTTGCTATTCCTTTTAGGTATATGCCCCTAACTAACATCTAGATATGTAAACTCCATAATATCATATGAATTGAATATCAAAACTTACATTTTGAAGTATAAATTAATAACCTTTCATTGTAAAATGTGAAACCTTGTGTTCAGAGAATTTAATTTATGAACCCACATTTACTCTTTCAAAGGATGTTGCAGTGGGAATAGAAGTTATGAATGTTGTGCAAAATCTATGGAATCTTAAATAAAATGCCTTTCTTCCTATGTGTCAATTGTATGGACATTTTCTCATGTCTAGAGTCCTAAAAATGCAGTGAATGCAACTGGGCATATGACATTATGCACCCCATTAACCCTCTCATTAAAAAGATTCCTGAATTTAAATTTAGTTTCAATGATGAATTTCAAAAATGTGTACAGAGAAAGAAAACAATGGATTTTCCTACAGTGATGTGATTGGTAAAGGAGAGACACTTTCCCTACCTGTATACAATGTATGTAATCAATCAATCCATTCTCCAGGAAAGTAACCATCTCCACTGGGTTACTTAGGAGAGAGGGCTTTGGGGAAAATTCATACAACTTTAAAAAGATGTGGCTTTAATTAAAAACTATATGAGGGAAACAAATAATACTAAATAATATCTTAAACTTACTGTGTTCCCTATTTACCAGTCATTTTGCTGAGCTCTTACCTGCATTATTTTATCCTTAAAATTTTGCTACATGTTAGATGCTCTTACAATTTTCATTCTGCAGACAATGATGAGTAATTTATCCAAAGTTCACCATGGGAAAATAAATTCTGAGGCTCAAATTCCAAACCAGAATTTAAAATCTGATATCTAAAAATCCACACTAGTGCAGGCAGCCCAGCCCAGCCATGAAAAATAACTAGGCAAATCAAAACAAAACTGGCAAACACTTTGTATGTATGAGACAGGAAGCCCTACCCCTTGGTTATTACTTTCCTCTATTGGTTCCAAAAGTCGATTCAACTGCATGCAGGTTTTATAAACAGCAATTTAATTTTCTATGAAGAAATCAACTAGGAAAAAAATGTGGTATTTCTTTAAAACCATTTTGTTTCAATGATATCTAATGAGCTGATTTGATTTTTATTAGGACCTGAAATTTTAGCTATATCATTTCTATTATTGTTCAGTCTTTGGAAAAAGCTATTGTTTATAACAACTTTTATCATTACAAAGTATAGAATTTTGTGACATTAAGAAAAATCAATGATTTTAACAGTCCATATTAACAATGACCTTAAGAATATTTTTTAATACTGAAATATTTATGGAGCAGTTACAATGCTATATATAAGAAAATTTTGTAAAGAATTGTCAGGTCAACAGGAGAGAACTTTCTACCAGAAGTCATCCCTAAATTCTCACAAGCTCCTGTTAATGGTCTTTACTTTCCATTATAAATACAGATATAGAATCATAACTGTGAATGAAGATATTTAGATTTGTACATATGGAGCATCAGAAGACACAGGTGGAACTTTTTCTATAGGCATTTGGTCTTTTTTGTTGACACCTAAGTTCAAAACCTGAGTTTTCATTTTTCTTTGGCTTGTAAGTATGAAGATTTCCAGAAACAAGTGCTGATATTAATGATCCCTTTAGGGCCACCTCCTTATTGCTAGCCCAGGAGATGTAAGGCATCTCTATTCTGAATTCATTAGGTTCACTGTCCCCCAAAAAAACTTCTTACAAATTTTGAAGCATATTCCTTTCATTCAGCTTATGCTCTTTGTTGGTCTATCTGCTTGTACTCAGTTATCTCTTATTCTTGATGTCCACAATTTTACTCTCCCTCAGATGTTTAAGTGTAGCTTTGCTTGCTCTGAAACAGAAAAGATAGAATATTTCCCTGACTTTCACAAATGACCACTGAAAAGGAGCATATTAAAAATAATCCTGCCAACAAGAAATTGCACATATTATACATAAGACTAGCCCAGGATTAGGTCTGATAGGTCTGATACAGTATTTCTTTTCCTCAAGTAAGAATGAAAGTCTTTAATTCAGCATGAACTCAGATAGCCAAGAACTACTAATATAAACAAAATACTTCCTGAAATGATGACTTATAAGATTACCATTAAACAGGGACGAGAGGTGGGAGGGAATGGGAGAGAGAAGGGGAATTGCACAGAAGATGGAAGGAGACCCTAATGTTATACAAAATTACATATAAGATGGTGTGAGGGGGAAGAAAAAAAATAGAGAGAGAGAAATGTGTTACAGTAGATGGGGTAGAGAGAGGTGAAGGGAGGGGAGGGGAGGGAAGGGAGGATAGGAAGGGCAGCAGAATACAAAAGACTCTAGTATGGCAGTATGTATAAATGTGGCTGTATAACCAATGTGATCCTGTAATCTGTACACGTGGAAAAATAAGAATTCATACCCCATTTGAATCAAATGTATGATATGTCAAGATCATTGTAATGTTTTGAGCAACTAATAAAAAAGAAAATACATGTTGGCAAGAAAAAAAATCTTTAAAGTAGGCTAAGTCAACTTGATTAATATAAAAATGATCTACTAGAAAATATGTGACCATGTTATTTCAGACAAAGCTGTCAATGATGAACATTCAGAAACTCATACATGTAAAAATACCACAGCATTTCCAATAAAGAATAAAGGTAGTAAACAATTTTCCCATGATGACTTAACTAAAATCAACAAATATTTTCATGCTATTAATATAAAGTTCTTTCTACTCTCCCATGATTCTGCTTTAAATCTTTGACTTCTGAATTGATTCATCAAATGTAAACAAATATGAAAAGTAGGGAAAATGTCTATGCATCGTCCATTCACTTTGATGTGCATACTGAGATTTTCCTCATAATTCTGCTTCAAATCTATGACATTCTGAATTGATTCATTGTTAGCTGAAGTCATTGTTGTGGTGGTAAAAGCCCATGACTGATATGTGGCCATCTGCAAATCTGTTGCAGGTTTGCAATAACTTAGGTTGCAAGAAATGTCAATTCAGTGTGTGTGTGTGTGTGTGTGTGTGTGTGTGTGTGTTAATGAAATCCATTGCTTTAATCCTATTTTCATGATTAGGAATAAATTAATTTATTTATCTTTGCTCAGTTGATTTCTGGCAAGCTTTAAAATTCAGTTTAATTAAATAAAGCCTAATAAATATTCAGGGAGCACTCACAGTGTCCTGGTTCTTTAATTGCTATGAGTTAATCCTAGACTGCTAGAACTTATAGGGAAGTAGTAGCTGGGCAAATATCTAAACACTGACTTATAATTTTACATTCTATTTAATAGGTATTATTTTGCATAAATATAGGAGTGAGGTAATTACTCATGAGCTTGTTTTCATGATTGGTCTTGGAGAAACAAAATGTCATCAGGAAAGTAAAAAACCCTATAATGTTAAAGATGCAGTCTTCCTGAGAGATATTCTGGATAAAGTTTCTTTATGGATAGACACTTTTCAGTAGATCTTGTGGCAGATAAATCCCCTCATATACATCTGCCACCTAGAAACTTGAAGGCTCATTGTTAATGATGAAGGAAGAATTTTATGAAAATAAATACAATAATCGTGGGAAGAAATACCAAATGCTCTTGTTCTACTGCAATACTCTATGTGAGGCCTTGGGGAGGAAATACTGTTGAGAAAGGCATCCCATTCTTCTTGGTATGTGTCTCCTTTTTTGATATTGCACAGTGATTGCATTGAATACTGATTTTCATTGTGGCCTATTCCTACCTGCATACTGCATGCTCTGATTCTTTCTGTTTTCGATGTATAACTTGAGATCATCTCAAATTCATTATGGGCCCTCTACCTTGCAGGCTCTGCTGCCTGACTTTACCAGCTTCAGAAGATCACATGGAAAACAGGAACAATGTGACTGAATTTATCCTCCTGGGCCTCACCCAGAATCCTGAAGGGCAGAAAATTCTATTTGTCACATTCCTGCTCATCTACATCGTGACCATAATGGGCAACCTGCTTATCCTGGTGACCATTATAGCCAGCCAGTTGCTGGGCTCCCCGATGTACTTTTTTCTGGCTTATTTGTCTTTTATAGACACCGTCTATTCTACTGCAATTGCTCCCAAAATGATTGTAGATTTGCTTTATGAGAAAAAGACCATATCTTTCCACGCTTGTATGACTCAAATTTTTATAGATCATTTATTTGCTGGGGCTGAAGTCATTCTCCTGGTGGTGATGGCCTATGATCGATATGTGGCCATCTGCAAACCTCTTCATTATTTGACCATCATGAATCGGCGGGTGTGTGTTCTCATGCTGTTGGTGGCCTGGATTGGAGGCTTTATCCACTCCTTAGTTCAGTTTCTCTTTATTTATCAGCTGCCTTTCTGTGGCCCTAATGTCATTGACAACTTCGTGTGTGACATGTATCCCTTGCTGAATCTTGCTTGCACCGATACCTACCTCCTTGGTCTTTCCATGATAGCTAATGGAGGAGCAATATGCACCGCCACCTTCTTGATTCTCCTAATTTCTTATGGGGTCATATTACACTCCCTAAAAAATCATGGTTTGGAGGGGAAACGCAAAGCTTTCTACACCTGTGCTTCCCACATCACTGTGGTCATTTTATTCTTTGTCCCCTGTATCTTCCTGTATGCGAGGCCCAATTCAACATTTCCCATTGACAAATCCGTGACTGTGTTTTTGACTTTCATAACTCCCATGTTGAACCCCCTAATCTATACCTTGAGGAATGCAGAAATGAAAAACACCATGAGGAAACTTTGGAGTAAAAAAGTGACCGTAGCTGGGAGAGGGCTGTATCCCTCGTGCAGAACGTGAAGGTCATTCTTTTTCAGAAACAAAGAGTACTTTCACTTTCCACAATTCCATTTTTATTCCCATTCTCTTTTGGTAACTTAGCCTTTTTGTTCTGAATCAGCCATATCAATTAATCTTTAAGTGGAATGTGTTATGCCCTTTAGAGACCAACAGAACTGCATGGGTTTAATACCTTGTATGTGTAATCATAATATTTTAAGATTATTTGGTGGACAATAATATCTTTTTATTTTAAGTTCTTTTAATTTTCTTTCCTCTTTTTTTGAATTTGAAAGTTTATTTTTAATTGACATATGATAATTTATATATATATATATATATGTATATATATATTTATGGGATACAATATGGTGTTTAAATCCAAGTATACATCATAAAAGTTTCAGTTAAGTTAATTAGCATCCATTACATCACTAACATCATTTCTTTTTTTGGTGAGAATGCTAAAATCTTTTGTGTAGGGATTATGATGCTTCCTTGCACACAAAACAGGTGAACCAATAGAACTCGTTCCCTTTGGTTCAAGAGAAGGACATTTCAAATTTAAATGTTCCGATTGCTAAAAAACTGTTAATCTAGGGGTTGGGGATATAACCCGTTAGCATAGTGCTTGTCTAGAATAATGAGGTCCTGAGATCAATCCCTGGCACTGAAAACAAAATCAACAACAGAATCCTGTCAACCTAACCATAAAAATACAGGTTTTGGTCAACTGGATGAATTTCAAATTTTATACCATGTGTTCAGAGCTCAGGAGAAACTAACAAGCAATCAACTTAGTTAACTTTGTACTATGTGAAGGTAAGAGGCTCATGTAGCAAATGGTTGAATTTGTAGCTTCTGACCAACTTTTGGAGATTCTGTTCAACCCCATTGTATATATACAGATCAACTGGGTTCTTTCAATAGAAATAAAACTTATTTAAATATCGCAAAACACATTGGAACTGCCAGACCTGCCTATACTAAATCCAATTCTTTGGGAGCACTCATTTATGCTTTAACACAATGAATACTAAATGGTTTGGGAACAGATTGTTATATTTTACACAATGAATTCCCTTCTGATTCTCTATAAATTGTATGTCCTTTTTGACTTGAATGGTAAATCAAAGATGTTTCTCTGTCTTTGCTACGTAGTACATTTGGAGATCTAATGCTGTGTTTCAAAGACCATTTTTTAAAAAGCTCTGGCATTACATGTTAGGCCTTATTGAAAAGTCTACATCTAACATGTACAATGAAAAAACTGACTTTTCTTTTTCCATCCTTTTCTTAACTTATAATGGATTTACTTGAGGTACTTAGCAATATTAACACCTCCAGTTATTCAGCATATGTGGAGTAAAAACCAGTGTGAAATTTCATTTCTTATTTAATGGAAAAAATAAAAAGTACTCTGGTTATTTTCATGAGAAAGGAATACAATACAGAGAATGAAAAACTTTGCAATTATTGGAATTGGAGAATCTGGCACCTAGATGCAGGTGTGAACACTGTTGAGTTCTTGGACCCAAGGGGCTCACGGTGCAGAGATGAAGAAGCTAGACTCAGAAGAAAGCCCTTGTGTCTGCTAATTGAAGTTCTTCCTTGCCATGTTGTATATGATGTTAACTTTCTCTAAAAATTTCAAGTTTTGCTTTTCAAATTTAATCCTTATATTTGAGTTTTCCTATACAGTATGAGATGAAAACACACTTTGCTTTCTTATAAAAGTATTTAATTTTCCCAGGATGTTTATTGAATAGCCAGATTCTACTATGCTGAAATGCTACCCTTTCATACTTAAAAGTCTATATAACAATTCTTATTCTTTATTTTCTGTTTTGTTCATTTAATTTGTCTATTTGTGAGCCAATACCATAATACCTAATTTGCTGTAGAATTTTAGATACTATTGCTGTGTATAAATCACCATAATATTTAGTGGCCCACAATACCAACCTGTTATTATATCAGGTAGTTTCTATGGTTCAGGAATTTATGAGCAGGTCAACTGGGTACTTCTATCTTACAATATCTCAGGAGGTTCAGTCAGAAAGTGGTTGGTGCTGATTATAGAAAAGGATCTTACATGTTTGGTATATCTTGAACAGTGGTGGTGGTGGTGGGGGGGGGTAAAATGATGGGTGCTCTCCTTGGGCATCTCTCTCTTTTCTATACGATCTCCATATGCTCTCTCAAAAATGCTAACTTCAGGGTAATGGAACTTTTCTTATGTTGGCTCAGAGGTCTAAAGAGCATGAGTCCCAAGAAAGTGAGCCAAGTAGAAGCTGTATTGTTTTAATTTTCATATTTTATTGGTTCTTTTTATTTATATATAGCATTGTGGTTCGTTTTGACATGTTTATAAAAGCATGGAATATAATTGGCTCTCATGTAGTCCCTATTACTCCCCTTTTTCCTCCTTTCCTCCCTTGCCCTGTCCCTTCCTCTACTGTACTGATCTTTCTGCCATGTCTACCACTTCATTCCCCACAACACCAAGGTAGAATAGCGTGACAGACATGGGATAACCCCAACAGATGCTTATGTTCAGAAAGAAAAGAAACTGGATGCACACACTAGTGACTCTTCTACATCAATCTTGAAACCACTTAGGTATATGTTGTTAACATTCCTTGATTGTCATCAGTTCTCCTTCTGGGAGTAATTTTCCATGATTCTGGTTTCTCCCTTTGGGCTTCTCAGTGTGTTTTCTGAGCTCTCCATTGTTTCCCCACAAGCCATAGCATGTGTCTCTAGTTAGTAGTTTTTTTCAGCCTGATTCTTTTCATAGAAGATTGGAGGTCCAAAGTCTTTTTGCATTTCATTTCAAATGTTCCTTTTTGTTTAAACTGATATAGACCTTGTATTTTTTTTTTTGGGTGAATTTCCTAAACATATTGGGGTATATTCTATTAGATAAATATCATTGAACCATGCTTTTTTTCCCCCCATAGGATCTCTGTACAGAGGCGGTGAACCACCACCTCATAGATTCTTACAAGTCTTATTATCTAGAGCAAGACTCTCACAAATCTCCCTAATCGTCTTGAAGTCTTGTGTCTGTTAAAAATGATAAAAACAATTTTAAATAGTTCTGTGATTTCAACCGAGTGTTTTAGAATCCCATCTCTGTTTTCATCTTTGATTACATATTCCCCACAGATATCTGTCTTTGATTTCTCCAGGAATTCATGTTTATTAACTTCAGCATATTTTCTTATTTGAAGAGGCTGTAAATGAGAAGTATATTTATATTGTAAGTTGAACAAGCACTGCTTCCTCAATTTTTGGTTGTTCTATCTTTAGCATATTTCAGTTTCTTGTTGAATTTTACTAGAAGAAGTTAGAAGTTGGAGCCATCCTCATATCTCTACCTTGGACCCTCCTTTGATGGTGCATCAGGGATATATTCTGTTTTTCATGATTCTGTAGGCAGCAGTACAGTGAAGTGTTCCACCACCACATCAGTAGAATCTTCTTTTCTTCTCCTTCTATAGCACTTTTCTCACTCTAAGTCCTGGTTGGCTTAACCACGTGACAGCCAGCTGCAAACTAGGAATGTTAAGTTTTAAGTTATGGAGTTTTGTGTGTTTTCTTAATTGGTATTGTTGTAGCATTATTCAATAGACAAAAAGTAATTTCCAAATATTATCATATTTACAAATGCTTTACCAAAGCTAATGTTTTACTTATTTTTTATTTTCCTGATGCTTAGATGAAAATCTTCAGTATGATGTGAAATTTGTATTACCTTTTGTGTGATATAGATATTTTTGCCATATTAATTCTTCTAATCTATGAATATGAGATGTCTTTTCATATTTTTGAATATCCTCTTAAATTTATTGAATCAATATTTTATAGTTTTCAGTTGTAGAGATTTTTTTTCACCGTCTTGATTAATTTTATTCCTAGGTAGTTTATTTAAGTTGTATAGCTATTGTAAATGAGATTGCTTCTGACCTCATAGCATGCATGTGGTAGTCTTGATTTGTTTGAAAGACCTATTATGGTGGACATAAGATTTTTTCTTGATTTCTTTTTTTAGTTAGTTCATTATGAGTGCCTGTAGTGGGTCCTTATATTTTTATCTATTTAACAAGCCTATATCTTTTATTAGAGGAATTTAATCCATTTACATTTAGGGTTGTTATTCATAGGTAATATTTTATTCTTGTCACCTTGTTAATTGGTTTCTAGCTATTTTGTATAACCATGGTTTCTTTCTGACATATTATCTTTGTGGTTTTTTTGGATTTCTGGAGTGATTAAATTTAATCTGTATCTTTTTCTTATTTGTGTATCTTTTGGAAATGAGTTTTATAATTTTAGTTGTTTTAATGATTGAGTTATTACCCTTTTGCTTCCAAATGTAGTACCCTCTCAAGCATTTTATGTCCTGTCTAATAGTGATGGATTTCCTCAAACTTTGCTTGTTTAAAAAAGGCTTAATTTCATGTTATTCCTGAAGGATGCTTAGGTGTGCTTTCTTAATTTTGTTTTTCTTTTGGCACTTTTAGTATCTCATCCTATTCTCTCCTGGCCTATAGATTTTGACTGAGAAGTTTGATGTTTGTCTAATGTTATTTCCTTTTTATGTGACTCAACCCTTTTCTCTTTCTGATTTGCAAATTTTGTTTTTGTCTTTAACATATGATAATTTGAATACACTATACCCCAAAGAGGATCTTTTTTGGTTGCGTCCACTTGGGCACCTTTAAGCTTTCTGTATCTAGATGTTTGTATTTCTCCCAAGTCTAAGGATGTTTTCAGCTATTATTTCATCAAATAGGGTTTCTAGGATTTCCCCCATCTTTTCTCCTTCAAGAATTCCAATAATTAAATGTTTTCCCTTAATAACGTTTCATAAATTTTATAAGCTTTCTTCATTCATTTGATTTTTCTTCTTTTTAAATTTTATATTGCTGTTATTTAAAAGGACCTCTTTTCAAGTTGCAAAATCCTTTTGCTTCATCTACTCTACTATTGAAAGTCTCAATTGTATTATTTATTTCATTCATTGAGTTCTCCATTTTTTATGATTTGTTTAGTTCTTTTTAATTATTTCTGTGTTTTTGTTTTAATTTCTCATGAAGATCATGAATTTCTTTCCTCACTTCATTGGGTTGATCAGCTGTACTCTTTTGTATCACACTGAGCTCTCTTAAATAATTTTTAATTCCTTTTCATGAATTTCATAATTTCCTTTTTTATCTGTTACTTGACATTATTTTTATCTACAGGTGTCACATTTCCTTACTTTTAAATATTTCTTTGTCCCTACATTCATATCTGTGCATTTAGTGTAAAAATAATGATTCCAATTTATGGAGCAGCTTTCACAGGGAAAGGATTTTTCTGTATATGGGTCATGGACACTAGGTGAATAGTGTACTTTTGCTTTGACATTGTGTGAGTGCAGTTTTACCATCTTTGTGTGATTTTTTCAGCATTAATCAACATCTGTAGTATCTGTAAGTGCTTTAGGGGGATAGACTTTAGGTGTTTATAGGGGCAGTCGTGCATCTTTGCTGGTGGGGGTCACTGAGTGGCCTGGTTTGAGACCCTGTGGGACATGTGTTGGGCACAGCATGGCCACTGGTGGTAGAGGGTGGTGTTCTTAAGTCAGGGGTCAGTGAGTGTATTGGTCCTTGTGCATTGGGGGGCATGTTGAATGCTGGGGTGTGGCAATAGCAAAGCCAGTCCTCAGGTCTTGAGGATGTGTACTGTGCTGCGCGGATCGCCAATCATGCGGTCTGAGGTAACACATTTGAAGTTCTAATGTATAACCATCTTAATGCCCAATTTGGGGATTATTTTTTCCTTCCATGGTCTTTGTTTCTTTTTATTCAAAACTAAATATATGTTCTCCAAAAACCCATTCAAAACTCAATATTATTATTTGTTTATTTATTTATAGGTCATATTCTGAACTCAATAATATTTTATATTTAATTTATAAGTTATATTCTGATCTCTATGGACTTGAATTCTCCTAAAACTTGTTTCAATATAATATGAAATCTATTATTATTACTTTGTTTAAGATGAAGCAAAGTCTAATAATTTCCAGAGATTTTACACTTTAAAGAGATCTTAACATCAAAAAGACAACATAGTGCAAATAAAAGAAGAATAAATTGAAGTTCAGGTCTATGATTCATTAGTTATAGAATCCTGAGTTAATGAAATAAATTATTCTAAGCCTTAGTATTTCTATCTATCAATTGTAAATTATGTATTTCATTTCATAGGGGTTTTGTAGTTGATATGAAAGTGGCTTAAAAGTAACATCTAATCAGTATAAATTTTCTTTTAATAGTGAATTTAGAACAGATAAATAATGAACTATTAAGTGATTTAGAAAAATAAGTAAATAAATAAATTAGTAATTCTAAATTCTCCTGAGAGTATACATGAGGAATTCATAAAGAATTTGAGAAGCTGACATATTTCAAATTCCCAAAGGTCTTTAAAATCAGTTTTTAAAGCTTCCATAATTTGGACTGAGAAACAGTCTTCTTAAAGCTGATGTAATATGTGAAGCTAAAGAAGGATTATGCTATTCAGGTAAGTTGTTACTTGGGAAGTACTATGGAGCCAAGACAAAGTGAAGGCTTGAGGCCAGGCAGATTTAAATTATAACTTTGGATTTGCTCCTCAATAACAACATGCCCTGGAGCACAGGCTTACCCTCTCCATGTCTCAATTTTTCTATCTGTAAAACAGAAGAAATAAATATCCTTCCAAAAATAGCTCTTTACAAAACATATTAAATAAAAGTGTTTTGCAGAGTGCAAGCATAAATGAAGCAGTCAAATATTATTGGTTTTGATTACCACATATAATGATAATGCTTAACCTTCACACAGAACGTTATATTTCTTTAGATTATTCACATGACTTATGAAGGAAATATGCATAATTTCCTTAATCATTGAACTTTTCAGAATGTGTAATATTTCTCAGATCATGAAAACTTGGGTGAGGATGAGAAAAAACTATTGGAGCATTCAGAAGTGTACTAAATTTCTTTGAAATCATCATTTCTAAAGCAAGAATAAATATAGTATTATAAAAGAATATTAAATACAGATAAATAAAAAGAAAGATTAAAATATCTCTTAGTTTCACTGAGACCAAAACATAACAAGACTGTTTTGTTACATTTATTTTCTATGTTTTACAATGTGTAATTTTATATAATTATAGCTTTCTTTTCCAATAATATACAAATTTTAATAATATCTGAATGATCATATTTCAATTAAGAAAAAACTTTTGGAGAAATGTTTTTAAAATTCCTAAAGCCATAAAAGAATGACTTTTTAAAAACTCACTCCAATGACATAGCTTTTGTACAAATTGAATGTTTTGTGATTTTCCTCTGAGATCACATGTAGTTTGTTTCTTAATAAGAGATTGTTGCTTGTTCCATATGTGTTTATGTATGACAGGGGCTTAGTGAAAACCTTATCAGTTAATGGAAGATATCACTTCTGGCATCACTGTTGAAAACAACAAAATCCATGGACTTCTTTTTCCCCCAGAGTTGAGATAGTTTTACTGGATAAAACATAGAAGATGACTGTAGTCTCATTGTTTCCAAATTATTAATCTCTTCACCTAAGAAATAAGTCAATGGCTTTTGAAGAGATGGAAAACAGGTGGACATTTCAAGATTAGGCAGCAAGAACACTATACTCTATTTACTCATTTACTTTATTGCATTAAAAAAACAAAAACAAAAAAATAACCATAGAAACATTTCAAATTGATAGGAGATTAATGAACAAATAAGGATAGTTTTTGGTTTTTTATTTTTGTTTGTTTTTGTGGAGGGAGGTTACTGAGCAGTAAAGCAAAAAAAAATGGATTTAAAGGGAAGAGTATCAGTGAACATAAACCTTTGTAAGTAAATATGTTTATGCTATAAAATTATATTTAGCACTCATGTTAGAAATGTAATCATGTCTTGCAAATACTGCTTCTCTCTGCCTAATGTCAGAATTAACTAATCAGTCTGTGTGTGTGTGGGGGATGTGTGTGTGTGTGTGTGTGTGTGTGTGTGTGTGTTAAATAGCTTAAAGACAGTCATTTTAATTAAGAAGGAAAAAAAATGATTCATGTTGGGTGGTTTAAAGCCATGCAGAAAAATGAGACAAGTGTGTTATTGTTTGAGACAATCCATTGCTTTGGAGCAGCATATATCAACGTACCTCATAGAAATAATGCTTTAATTTTAAAAACCATGGCCACAAACCATCCATTTTCACAAGGCTGTAATTTTAAAAACCATGGCCACAGACCATCCATTTTCACGGTAAGTTGTGATATCTTATGCTTCTAAAAATTTCAATACAAATTAAAATAGCTGATGTTGGCAGCTGCCTACTGCATATCTACTTTGTGCCAGTTATTGAGCTAGTCTCTGTGTCATTACAGTTAATTCTATTAGCTTCACTTTACAGATAAAAGTTAAGGGTTGAGGGGTTAAACACATTTCACAGAATTGCTTTGGCTATTTATTTCAATATCAGGTTGGGCCTATTAAGTAATAGTGAACAACTTCCTTCCAGTCTCTAAGATTCATTTCACATCTTAAATCAGGATAACATGATGTTTGACTCAATGTTGAAGTAAGGATAAAAAGTCTCAGACACTTGATAAGCCCTCATGCCATGTTGGCTCTGTGAGTTGTGCCTTCTGCACATGATAATTCTCAATAAATGGCCATGTTTTCTTTGGGTGATATGGTCAGTAACTGGAGTAGATTTCTCTTTCCCCTTTTATACCCTATGTCAAGCAAATTCTACTAGATTTACCTTCATATTACAACACTTTCCACCTCTACCATCCTGGTTCAAATCCCAGTCATCTTTCAGCAGGATTATCACAGTGACATCCTAGCTAGTCGCCCAGCATTCTTCATTCAAAGGACAGAAGGGTCCCTTGGACATCTAAGTCAGATCACACTATGCAAAACCACTCACTGCTGTGCTTGTCATTGGAAGTCATACTCCTTCCAATAACCTACAAAGCCGTGTGAGATCTGCCCTCAGCCTCACCATGTGGCTGTTACTCACAGAAACTAAGCCTGATCTCTCCTTGGGGATTTTCCCTTGGTGCCATCTGGAGCAGTCTTTTGGATTCCTTCTTGGCTCATTCCTTACTCCCTGCCAGTCTGGTTATGTATTCCCTTTCAAGAAAACCTCCTATTCTCAGACCCCATGCTTCAATTACTCTGCTTTCTTTTTCTGATAGCAGAGGTTATAATCTGGCATAATATATCATTCTTGTTTTTCATTTGCCATTCTCTTGTCTCTCTCTACCAGGACATAAAACTAGAGTGCATTTATATTTTCAATGCTATATTTCTCTGAGATACATAGCTGATAATTAAAAGCATTTGGAAATGACCATAAAAAGGAATCATTAAACAGAACTTAAAACTATATTGCTGGGAATAGCAAGGATAGTGGAAGGAGACGGTCATCATTATAAAAAAATTCATGTATGAAGATGTGAATTTGGTGTCAACATACCTTATATACAGACAGTTGTGGTATAAAAGTGAATTAAGAAATGCAATACAAAAAATATGAATGTAATGCACTCCTCTGTTGTGATGTATGTAAGAAACAATAAACAATGAAATAAAAATTTTAAAAAACTATATTGCTTTAGGCAGCCTTTCCCCTCCACATATACATACCTCTTTGTGGTGGGAGTAGAGTTGGGAAGTTCATTTAAAAATGTACTTTAATAGCTTGTGTCCGTTTGACTTCAAATGAAAATAAATCCAAAATATAGTAAAACAGAAAAATCTGTAGTGAAATTCACATGGTAAGAATGTACAAATTTTTATAATTTCTTCCAGCTTTCATATTTAATTGTAATGACTAAATTGAAAATAATATTTAAAAAGCAGCAAAATCTCATAAAAATATTAAAAAATGACAAAGATCATATTTTGCTCATTAGTGATGAAACTAGTAAATTATTATAATTAGTGTAAAGCAAAATGCAATGTATCACACATTGTTTAACCAAGGATTTGTAATAAATTCACAAATAAATGAAAATACTTTATATACAATACTCAGGGAAATCACTTGAACTTTCATCAGACAGCCTTTGAAATTATTTCAACAAGAATTATTTGCATCATTACCATTTCTCTGCAACTTAAAGAATTTGTAAAATAGCTTCATATAATGAAAAACAAAAAGTGCATAGTAGGCTAGACTCTATGACCCTCTGGGAGTGCTCTGGAATGCACATAAATTATGCTACATTTTATAATATAAACTGAATGTTGTACTTCAAAGTCTTTCCTGGCAAAAGGTAAATTTATGTTTCAGCTATGGCACAAAAGAAGTATAAATGACTCTTGAATAAAACACATTTGCATGAAAGGAAAATTTTCTCACTTATCTGTTTGCAAGCAAAAACCACAAACTATTTGATTCCATTGTAGTCCCCCCAAAATACAGGATGCTCAAAGTGGAAGATTGAAGAGTTTAATCAAAATTACTTATCAAGTAAAATGCCCAGAGTTAAAAGAAACCAAGAAGAGATAAGGAAGGAGGTAGTAATAATAAGTAACCATTACTACAACCTAGCCTGAGAGAGGGAGGTGAAGGTGGCAATGAGAATCCAAAACCGGAGCTGTCATAACATGTACCTGAAAGAGCTGCTGTCTTAGTTAAAGTAACCCAAGCCATAGGAGGGAGCCAGGCAAATAGATCCCCTGGTATGCTACGCTTTCTTCTCTGGTCTTTAACCTCCATCTAGCCCTGCACATAGCCCAGAAGGAAGGTCACTGGTTGAAACTGGATGTGGAAGACAGCCATACAGAGTGGAGAAGAAGGGAGGAGATCAGGATGGATGAAAGGGGTACAGGATCATGAATACTCCTGGCTGGAGTCAGATGGCCAAAAAAAAAAAAAAAAAAAGAAACAAGTAAAGAATCTTTTAATGTTCATCAATGTTCATCATTTCATTTGAACAATATTTACTGAATATCTCCATGACTCAGGCATTAAACCAAATTTTTGCAATAAGGAGTGAACACGTTAAAAACAGCCTTGTTTCTCTGTAGCTTATTTAAGAGTTTCCAAGTAGAAAGGGAGGATTAATTGGCATACCAAGTTTGCAGAATTAGAACAATAGATTTTGTAAATGTTTTGTAATACTTCTTACTCGCTGAGAGGGAACTGGGTTTATTATCAGGCAGGCTCCCTATGCCTAGATGTCCTCCAGCAAAGGTCTAGTGACCACCTGTCAGAAGCTGCTGTAAAGGGATTTTCAGCATCCTTATTAGAAGAAGCTTAATTAGACACCTGCAAAGGCTTATTAAAAGCTCTTTTTATAAAACAGAAAAAAAGTGGTTTGTTTCTTCTCTTCCAGCATACATGGAATAAAATAGCTTATATTCTTAAAATATTTTGGGGCTTGCCTAAAAACTCTATATATTGCTCATCACATTTGCTATCAAGAATATTGTTTTTGCAGGTTAATTCACACCTTTTGAATTCATCATCAACACTGTAAAGAAAGAAACAGAATGAATGTGACTGAATTTATCCTGCTGGGACTGACACAGAACCCTCAGATGCAGAAGACCCTATTTTTGGTACTACTTAGCACCTACCTTGTCACTGTCACAGGCAACCTGCTCATTGTGGTTACTGTCCTCTGCAGCCAGAACTTGCACTCCCCCATGTATTTCTTCCTGGCTTTCCTATCTTTGATAGATGCATGCTATTCCTCTCCCATAATTTCTAAAATTCTAGCTGATTTGTTTTCGGAGAACAAAGCCATCTCATTCAATGGCTGCATGCTGTAGCTTTTTCTTGAATATTTCCTAGGAGGTTCAGAGATTGTCCTTCTTGTGGTCATGGCCTATGACTGCTACATGGCCATCTGTAGACCTCTATACTACATGACCCTGATGAGCCACCACATGTGCTGCCTCCTGGTGGGGCTGTGTTGGGTGGCGGGTTTTCTCCACTCTCTGGGGCAGATTCTAGTTATTCTCTGGCTCCCATTCTGTGGCCCCAACACCCTGGATCATTTCATGTGTGACATTTTCCCCCTGATACAGCTTGCCTGCATGAACACTTTCCTCCTTGGTCTCTTGGTTGCTGCCAATGGAGGAGTAACCTCCATGATCAGTTTTGTAATGTTGTTGGTATCCTACGTGGTCATCCTGTGCTCCCTGAGGACTCACAGCTCTGTGGGGAGGAAAAAGGCCCTCTCTACCTGTGACTCCCACATCACAGTTGTTGTCTTGTTCTTTGTGCCCTGTATCTTTATGTATCTGCGACCAGTAGCTATGTTTCCCATGGATAAAGCAGTAACTGTATTTTATAACCTTGTAACTCCCATGTTAAACCCCGTTATCTACACAGCAAGGAATGCAGATGTAAAAAATGTCATCAGAATGTTACTAAACAGGAAGGCGATTTCAGACAATAAATGATCAATTGGATATTTTTTTTCCTATCATGATCTTTGTAATTTTATATTTTATCACAGTAGTCCAACTTATCATCCATGGGGGAAATATTCTAAGACCCTAAAGTGGG
This sequence comes from Spermophilus citellus, assembly GCF_964194105.1. Lineage (NCBI taxonomy): Eukaryota > Metazoa > Chordata > Mammalia > Rodentia > Sciuridae > Spermophilus > Spermophilus citellus. The sequence goes on from NC_138183.1 coordinate 239,303,445, forward strand.
TGCCTGAAACCAAGGGTATTACTAAACCCTATAAATATACTGTTTTTTTCCTAAACATACATATTGATAATAAACTTCAATTTATAAGTTCAGTCTCAGATTAACAACACATAACAAAATAAAATGTAATGATATTTTGTAGTTTGGGACCATTGTTCAGTAAAAGGAGGGCTATTTGAACACTAGCACACTGGTACCTCTCACAACAGTCCTTCTTGTAACCTAGACACCTACTAAATGACTAACAGGTGGGTAGTGCATAGAATGTGGATGTGCTGGAAAAGGATGATTCATGTCCCAGGTCAGACTGGATGGGGTGATGTGAGATTTCTTCATATTACTAAGAAGGGCTTGCTATTTAAAATTTATGATTCATTCCTTAAATTTGCCATTTAATATTTTCAGAACATGGTTTACCATAGTATAAATAAGTGAAAGTTATTAATTGTAATTAAAGACTTTCTCACAACTATCAATTTACTTTCAAGGCACTTTTTCAGGGTAGGTATTATTTTGATTATTTCTGTTTTATAGATGAATAAAAATGCAGCTCAAGAAGGTCCAATAAGGTGTTCCATATCAGACACAGACCTTGTGTTCATATCTGCATTCCTCTAGATCCAAATTCAATGTTCTTTCAAACATTTAAAAGTGCATTAGGAAAAGAGCAGTGTTTACATCAGAACCTCTCTAATTTTGTAGCGAGTTAAAATTTTTTTTTGTTATAATTTCACAGTTGCATAATGTGTTGACTATATAAGCAATATATACTCAGAAAACCGTAGTACTTATTGGTATCAAAGGCAATATGGAATGCAGTGTAGAACAAAGACACCAGACAACTAACCTTGGCACACACTTGGTATATCTGATTTTAAAATTATATTTTATTTCTTGTTCTGTTGAGAAAATAATGTCAGTAATTATAAAAATAAATCGTTTGTAAACCTATGTAAAAATTTTATAATGTCCTCATATGGTTGCAAAAAAACTTATTAAACTGAAACCTATTGTTCTACTATACAGAGAAAAGTTAAATAACTAAATCATACAACACATAAATTCACCTCAAGTTCAAATACTCTCACTATATATCCTGTGGTATTTTACATGTTCAGAATTCCCTTGGGCTATATTTATTATGCTTTGACATATAAAATATTTTAACATACATATTAACTTAGAAGTGTCAATTTGTTAAATTAAAAATCAATGGTAATGAAATTCAAATTTTTTCAAAAGCACATGATAAAATATATTCACAAAACTATTTTACTGCTAAAAATTTGTTTTTATATTTAGTTCCTTGAACTGGAACCCCCTTTGAAAACTACTTCAGGGGTGTCTTATAGTTATTTAGAAATAAATCTCCATAGCTGAACAAAGAAAACATTTCTCAGCTTAGCAACTCAACTCACAATCTTTTTTGTGTATAACTTTGGGATTTTTAAAAAAGTTCAATCTGTTACCACAATACAGATATGAATGTCATTTTGTAGGTGTGATTATAGCTGCCACTTTTGATAGATTCAGTCTCCCACTTCACAGCTACCACATGCTTTGTTGAAGAAATCAGAGGACTCTGTGATGTCACAATATTTAGTAAGCATATCATTATTGAAGAAACATTCTGAAGAATAAGAACACAGGCTTCAGCATCAGGAAACCTGGGTTTTCTCTTACTGAGCCATTTTCTCATCTATGACTTTAAATAGCTCATCCTATTCCTATAAGCAGTTTACTTAGGTAATTTAGAAGGTGTGTAAGTTCTGTAATTCTGCCCATGTTAATATGTTTATTACCTTAAATATTGTTTTGTTCTACTTCACTAGAAGAAGTCTAACTGGAAATGTTTTGAGAGATTATATATACTAGATAAGTATATTTGACCATGTTTCTAAACTTTTCATTTTTTTGTTAACAGTATAGGAGTGTCCTCCTGGATGAAAGGGGTTTTGGGTTGGACTAAGACAATATGAGCCCTGTGTGTGAGTGTTCAGTTGCTTTGAGGAGAATCCCTCTGTCTATTAAAGGTTATGAACATGTCTGTAAGGCTTCTGCTTTATTTAAAGCAAAATACATATTCATTATATTTATTTACATAGCTTCAAACACTCATTCAATTTTTTTTGTCAAATACTATCACAAATGTAATAGCTGCTCTACTTCCTTTTCACTTACAATAAGATTTTGAAAATTAAGAAAGAAAGCCCTTTATCTGCTTAACTTTGAAAGGGAAATAAATGTTTGGTTTTCTGAGAGGGTTTGTTTGTTTGCAGAATACATTTGGTTATATTTATGTTTTTCACTATTCATTTCATTGGGGAATTTGTGTCTTCAAATTGGGATGATTTTCCCCCATTCTATTCATGATGAAATATTCTTTAACCAAGAGTTATGCATGATGGATGCTATGGGAAGACAAAGACATGAGGATATACATTGCAGAAACATTGAGAAGTAGAGGTGACCATCCAGCTCATAAATGGATGAGATGCTGACACCAGGGAGGGATTACTAAAGGTTTTTGACAGAAATGTTTGGACAACTTGTATAGATAAAAATACATTAATATACATAATAAGTGTCCAGTAAATATTTGTGGAGTAAAAGTGTAATAGTTACTTGCAGTTATTAAGGACAATATATGCATTTGTATTGATACGTGTGTGTTTAGGTATAGGACCTTACCTATTGTATCTGACAGTGTCTTTCTATTCTCCACATTAAGTTTCTATTTTAAGAACTTTGTAAATAAGGTTTGCTTTTTGCTTAATAGATCTTAATGAACTGAAATCTCTTCAAAAGCCTTTTTTTCGTTCCAGTCTATTGGAAGTATAAATTTAATGAATGGGACTACATTAGATTATATGTAGAAGATCATTTTGAAGAATAAGCACTATTAATTAAACAATATTATAATTATCTTGAAAGCCAAATTACCTAATAACATACCCTAAATAGGCTAGAAATTGAACTGAAGTTTATGTTTTAGAAGTTTATGTTTTTCATAAAGTAGATGGTATGGAGAAACAGATTGGGAAGACAAAGGTACTTGTGTTCTTGGTTTATGACCAGGGAAGCATGTTTATCCTCATACATGGAAATGTAGGAAGTGAGGGAATTCATCTTGCATTTATTCATCACCTCACAGGTGCCAGATGCTGAAGACACTGTGCCAGACTCTGTACTGAATACCCCAAGGAAAGAGACAGCAGCATATTGCTATGGTAGGTGTCAGAGAAGGTGAATCCCCTGTTATTTCTATAGATTTCCTATCTGCCTGCTCACTGTAGATATGTCCTGGCCAAGGCCTTTTACAGGTAAAGCTGTGAATTTTGGAAGAGGGAATAGCCTTTACTAGTGTTCAGCACTTTACAGATTACAAATTACATCTCAGAGCTATAATTTGTGAATTCACAGACGTAGGGGCTCAAAGGCAGAGACTGCTGGGATTACTTAGCAGGATGACATGGATTGGAAACAGGAGAACTGAGATCTCATGTACAGAGCCTAGTGTTTATCAGTAAATTACACAATAACTGTCAGCCACAGAGGGCTTTATAGGTGACAGGCAGTACTAGGTATCTGAGGAGATGAGAGCATTATGGAGGAAAATGAAAAAAGAATGACTGAATCAATCACTGGGCAGGGGTGGGCAAGGACATGCTCCACAGTAGTCATGACTGCCCCATCTCTGTGCTATGAACCTCAGCCTGCAACCCTCTCATGGCTAATTTGCTATCTTTCTTTATCTTTTTTGCAGGTAATTCAGGCCCCAGGAAGGTGCTACTTCCTCAAAGGATCACCTCATGCCTCCCAGTACTGTGACTGAATTTGTTCTTTTGGGGCTCACACAGAATCCACACCTGCAGAGGCTCTTCTTCATCGCCTTTTTGTTCATTTTTCAATTTACCATGCTGGCCAACCTGTTTGTCGCCATCACCATCTCCCTCAGCCCCACGCTTTCAGCTCCTATGTACTTCTTCCTCACTTACCTGTCCTTCATAGATGCCTCTCGTACACCTCTGCCACCACCCCCAAAATGATCATCGACCTGCTCTACCAGAGGAGAGCTATCACTTTGGGTGGCTGTCTGACTCAGCTTTTTGTGGAGCATTTCCTAGGAGGCTCAGAGATCATCCTCCTCATTGTCATGGCCTGTGACCGCTACGTGGCCATCTGCAAGCCCTTGCACTACATGACCATCATGAGGCAGGGACTCTGCCGCCTCCTGGTGGTGGTAGCCTGGATTGGAGGGATCCTACATGCCACTGTGCAAATTCTCTTCATGATCAGCCTGCCCTTCTGTGGTCCCAATGTCATTGACCACTTCAAGTGCGATCTCTTCCCATTATTGAAACTGGCCTGCAGAGACACCTACCTGCTTGGAATGGTGGTGGCAGCCAACAGTGGAGCCATGTGCTTGCTCATTTTCTCCATGCTACTTGTCTCCTACTGCCACAGTCTTGGCTGGGCACAGAATCACGAGCCACCACACAGCTTTGTAGATTCAAACAGCAATTCTTTATTCCCGAACTCACACCGGCCTCCACACACGCTCTGGCAATCCCAGTTCTCCTGCCACCAAAATCACCTACTCCACGAGGCTTCCTTCCCAAAATGCTCTCTGAATCTCACTAGAGTTCAACAGGAGCTTAGGCAGCAGGAACGCCCTAATCCCGGCAGCAATAATCTTCAACCTCCAACTTCCCTAAAACCCCTATTGTCTTCCACTGGGAACGCCTTAAACTTGTCTTAAACCGGGAACGCCCTAAACCCAAGGACCGGGATACTTCCTCAAACTGCAGGATACACCCTAATCCTGGATCCACCCTCGTCCTTGGGCAGGGTCACCTTACATGCAATGTCAACAGCGAAATTAACATGGGGTACGCTGGCAAGGAAATTTCCTACTTGGTAATGGCCCTCAGCATCTCCCCCCTTCTGATTAATTAAACAACAAGCAATGTGGCTTAAGGACCGTGCCTGGTAGGTTGTCCAATTCAACATATGGTTCTTACCCGTCATGGGAAAACTGACCTTTAGGCGTCAGCCTCCTGTCTTAGGTTGAATCCACTGTAATCAGATCAACCCGTCACTGACTACCGGTCCAGCATTCAGCCATGCTTGTGGAAAGGCCTATGCACCAGTGGGGGGGGGGGGGTGAGGTTTCTTGCCTCACCTCTGTTGGCCCCCAAATATCCTTGGTGCCAGTGGGGGGGTGAGGTTCTTGCCTCACCTCTGTTGGCCCCCAAATTTTAGACCATCACTAGTAGAAGGGAGGAGGATACAGAAATGCCACGACACCAAGCCAATTGACAGCTCCTTTGGAAAAATTGTGTCACTGGTGACACCATCAGCAAAGATATGCCAGCATTACCACAATTAACATGGGGTGCGTTGGCAAGGAAATTGCATCACTGGTGACACCATCAGCAAAGATATGCCAGCAGTACCACAATTCGCTGCATCAGATGATATTTCACAATGCATGCAACTGATATAGTCCAGGCAAGTTCTGCAAGCAGTTCAAATCGGAGGAGTCTATCAATATGTATATTCACTGATGCATCAGTTTATGCAGTTTACTGTGATGGCTATCATAGAAGCTGTAGTTTGGTTTTATCTTAGTCTTCACCGGCACTGGGATGGAGATGGGAATTCTGGCAATGATGCTAAAGAGACATTATCCTGAACAGAATTATTAAATATAATGAAAAGGAAAGGTGAAAGTAAACTAACAGATCTGTTAACCTCCTTAAAAAACAATCCTTAACAGCTGTTTACCTAATTTAAATTAGTAAACAAAAGATCTGTTAACCACCATTAAAAACAATCATTAACAGCTGTTTACCTAATTAAAATTAAGCATTTAAATCACGTGAATAAAAAAAAAAATTCAGATCCATTATTTCATGAGCGCTCCTCAAATATGAAATATGGACATACACACATACAGACATACAACACAAAACAGAAATGTGCACACATAACATACAACACATAAGACAATAAAGGCCTTGTAGTTTTACCTAGGTGAAATCTCCATTGCAATGTTTAAAAACTCCACAGTCAAAAAATAAAACACAGTCAAAAAATAAAACTGATCAGAAAAACATTAACCTAGGTTTGTATGAGCTCAAAAAATAAAATAGAACTTTACGATGTGGGAAAAATGCAATAATAAAATAGATATTGAAAAAAACACCTTGGTTAGTCACTGTCGCAGATGTAAGAATAGCCAAGCTGGAACTCTGGATATCAGCTGTTATGGATTTGAGTCAAATCATCTTCTTTTTCTGTAGAAATTGCTTTAGTTAATCTCTCTGGAATCCAAATCGGCTGCTATTCTCCCTGCGGAAAAACACAGACGGAACCCCGATTCCAGACAATAACTGGATCAGGACCTTTCCATTGTCCTGTTAGAATATCTTTCCAAAGTACCTTAGGCTTATGTACATTTTTCGGGTACATATGTCTTTCCGCAGCACTAAGTCCTGATGAATCCAAATTTAAAAAGTTTAGAGTAAAAAGGGTTATTTTAAGTTTATCTTTGGGGGAATTATACCCCTTACCAATTCCCTCTTTTTGCTTTAATAGGTACGTTTTAATAGTTTGATGAGCTCTTTCAACTATGCCTTGTCCCTGTGGATTGTATGGGATTCCTGTTATATGAGTAATACCAAATGATGAGCAAAATTGTTTAAAAGAGGCAGATATATAACCAGGACCGTTATCAGTTTTTAACTGTTTAGGAACACCCACAGTGGCAAAATTTTGTAAGCAATGAGCTATAACATCTTTAGTTTTTTCTCCGGCATGAAGGGAGCCCATCAAAAATCCAGAAGAAGTATCAACTGTAACATGTAAATATTTTAATTTTCCAAATTCTGGCAAGTGTGTGACGTCCATCTGCCAAATATGGTTAGGTATCAGTCCTCTAGGATTGACTCCAAGATTAACTTGTGGTAGAAAGGTCACACAATTTTGACATTGTTTTATTATATGCCTGGCTTGTTCCTTAGTTATTTTAAAACGCTTTTGTAAAGTATTAGCATTAACATGAAACCTTTTATGAAAATTTGTAGCTTCTTCTAATGTAGAGAAAATATGTACATCATGTGTAGTTTTATCTGCTAAATCATTGCCCAAACTAAGGGCTCCAGGCAATCCTGTATGTGCCCTAATATGTCCTATAAAGAATGGATCTTTTCTGTCCCATATTAGACTTTGTATAGTGGAAAACAAAGAAAAAACAGTAGAGGAAGGGGAAATCCTACCAGCATCTTCAAGGGAATTAATAGCATTAACTATATATTGACTATCAGAAAATAAATTAAATACAGAATCTTTGAACATCACAAAAGCTTGTAAAACTGCATTAAGCTCTACCTTTTGAGCTGATTGTTTGGGTACTAAAAATGTAAAAGTTTGATCAGGGGTAACTACAGCTGCTGTACCATTATTAGACCCATCAGTGAATATATTTGGAGCATTCATGATAGGTGTTTTCCTTGTCATTTTAGGAAAAACTACAGGATGCTTAGACCAAAAAGACAACAAAGGATTCGATGGCAAATGATTATCAAATGAAACATTAGATTTACACATGATTATTGCCCAAGTATTTAACTCATTAGCTAACTCATCAATTTGATCCATAGTATATGGAGTAATAATTTTATTGGGAGAAATTCCAAACACTCCCTTTGCTGCTCTTATTCCTTTGAGTATTAATTGTCCTACAGCCTCAGGATACCTGGTACCAAATGCCGCAGTCTTGGCTGGGCACAGAATCACGAGCCACCACACAGCTTTGTAGATTCAAACAGCAAATCTTTATTCCCGAACTCACACCGGCCTCCACACACGCTCTGGCAATCCCAGTTCTCCTGCCACCAAAATCACCTACTCCACGAGGCTTCCTTCCCAAAATGCTCGAGAGTTCAACAGGAGCTTAGGCAGCAGGAACGCCCTAATCCCGGCAGCAATAATCTTCAACCTCCAACTTCCCTAAAACCCCTATTGTCTTCCACTGGGAACGCCTTAAACTTGTCTTAAACCGGGAACGCCCTAAACCCAAGGACCGGGATACTTCCTCAAACTGCAGGATACACCCTAATCCTGGATCCACCCTCGTCCTTGGGCAGGGTCACCTTACATGCAATGTCAACAGCGAAATTAACATGGGGTATGCTGGCAAGGAAATTTCCTACTTGGTAATGGCCCTCAGCATCCTACATCGTCATCCTGAGCTCCCTGAAATCTCACGGCTCTGAAGGACAGCACAAAGCACTCTCCACGTGTGGCTGCCACTTCACCGTTGTCGTCCTCTTCTTTGTGCCTTGCATATTCACCTACATGCGTCCTGTGGCCACCTACCCTGTGGACAAGTTGGTGACTGTGTTCTTTGCCATCCTCACTCCCATGTTGAACCCTATAATTTACACAGAAACGCAGAGGTGAAAAGTGCCATGAGGGGCTTGTGGAAGAGAAGAGTAACTGGTCAATAGTGCCAAGAAAGTGATGGTGTCCGCAACTATGGAGGATGCTATCTGCCGCACACATACCGCGAGAGAAGTAACACATTCTACAGATCGTTGGCGAAAAAGCAAAAGTCCTCAGACAAAAACAAAAAGAAAACAAAAACAAAAACCTAACATTTATTGGGTTCTTAATAGTGGCTAGACCTTTTAATAAGTGCTTCTGGTAGTGTGCGATGTATTTTACCAAGGCTGCAATGTTCACATGCAGAGATTCTGGATCTGCAATGGAAAGAACTGCAAATCTCTGGTTTTGATGACTCTGGAGTGTGTGCCTCCACAATTTCAGTGAGACTCTACAAAATTCTTCATACATGGTTTATTTGGGTGAAATTGGCTTTCTATCTAAAGAACCTTGGTTTCAGAACTTAAAAAAAAATTGCTTATCCTTTTGTGGTAAAGGAAATCCTTTAGATGAACATATGGAGGTTGACAGTTGGGGAGTAAAAAGAACTATCATTGATTTTTCTTTATTTTGCATTTTTTGGCAACTTGAATATATAAAAAGAGACACCCACAAAAGAATATGTTGGTAAAGGAATCAGCTCTGAGGATTGTATTTACTAAAATGGAGTCACGTTTTTCTCAGAAGACTCCCCAGGGTTTATAGACAAATATGTTACTATGTGTAATCTATGAAATACATTGTGAATGTAGTATACTAGCATTTTTTTACTATTAAGAATTTTTAAAAATTCAGGCTGTAAGTACAAATATTTCTACATCAAAAATGTAATGCTGTTATGAGTAAGAATAGTTTCTGGCTGAGGTACTTTAAAAAAATTAATAATGGCAGTTATCCTACAGATATAGATGTGACCCATTTTTCAATAATAGACTGAAAAGATGGAGTAGCAGACTAAGTGATAGAAAAATTTAAATCTGGTACTTGCTACGTACCAAATGTTATTTATTTTTAAAAATTTATATTGTGAATCAGGCATAATAGCACATGCCTGTAATACCAGAGGCTCTGGAGGCTGAGGCAGGAGTATCAGAGTTCAAAGCCAGCCTCAGCAACTTAGAGAGGCCCTAAGCAATTTATTGAAACTCTGTCTCAAATATTAAAAATAAATAAATAAATTAAAATACTGGGGATCTGTTTTAGTGGTTAAGCACCCTTGGGTTCAATCTTCGGTTTAAACCCAAACCCAAAACAAAACAAAACGTCATGAACAGATGGTCACAGAGTGGCCATTCTGTATTGAAGAGAATTTAGTTTAGAGCAAAGTAACTGAGTGGTTAGTACTATGATCTCTTTTATTGCATGTGGATCATCAGCTTGGCCTGGTTCTGGTGAGGCTCTGCCTCTGGGGAAAGACCAATCACTGCAAGAGCAGATGGGAAGTGCTGGTGCAGTGATTAGCTCTCAGTCTGAGGAGAAGCAGCCATGAAGGATACACTTGGAATTAAGCAAATATGCACATTTTGAAACTGGCACTCAGTATTCCTTTCCTCCACGTCTATTACCCAAAGGACAACATTTTATTGATGGTGTTTCTTCTAAAATGTGGGTTGGAAATTGTTTATAAATTAATTTCAAAATGCTGCAACATGTAGGCACAGTGCCATCAGTCATTTTGGAAGTAGCTTTATTGACTGCCTTTTTTTTTCTTTTTTGTCAACTTATCCTTTTTAGAGGAAATATAATTTTCTGATAACTACAGTGGATTATTTAAGTGTGGATACTTACAGCACCTTTTTATAATCTTTCTTAAAAATCATTAGAAAGTCTATTTCTATTGAAATGTTCCCCTTGCCCTCCAATGATTGCTTTGTTTGTTTTCTGTGCAGGTTCTGCCTTATTTTGGACCTCTAATTTGTTATGATTCCTCATTCTGTAGAAGAAAGTTCATGTGAGTACATCTTGGAAGGGGCTACATCTTTTGTCTCCCCTATGTGATCATAGACTTTTTACTTGCACAATTTTTGTCTTCTACTTACTTGGATCATCAGATACCAAACTGAACCTAGAAGGTAGTCTTGAAATTTTACTTGAGTATTAGACATATTCCTATTAATTTTAAGAACAAGTTGAAGTTGGGGAGATAATTGAAACCACCTACCATTGTGATGATTTTTTTTTTAAGAGAGAGGGAGAGAGAGAGAGAGAGAGAGAGAGAGAGAGAGAGAGAGAGAGAGGAATCTTTTTAATATTTATTTATTTTTTTTTTTAGTTATTGGCGGACATAACATCTTTGTATGTGGTGCTGAGGATTGAACTCGGGCCGCACGCATGCCAGGTGAGCGCGCAACAGCTTGAGCCACATCCCCAGCCCTGATGATTTTGTTTTAAATGTGTCAGCATTTCATCTGTTTGTTTTATTTTTGTGCACAAATTGATCTCAGGATAAAGAACCTTGAGCTATCAACAATTTGCAGCTTGATTTACTTTAATCTCTTTTGGCAAGGTGCCAAAATTAATATTACAAGGAGGATTTGATGGCAGTGATTCAACCCTGAATTAACAGAGTTCAAGGTACAGTGCATGTCTAAGAAAGCAAATGATACAGATGCAATATGGTAAATAGGATATTAGGGCCAGGATGCCAGAATAATAGCAGCCATGCTTGGAAGATGATGCTGTCATTTCTGCAGACAGGAACTGACACCAGCAGTCCTTAGGCTTCATGGTCCAATGCAGTTTCCCATGCAGGAACTCCATATTATGGATTTCATTAAAATTCATTAAAGGACCAGTGTGTACTAGTGTGGCATATTTTTGGAAATATGATGAAGAGATAATAAATTAGCCATCATTACACATCTTTATAAGAAGATAAAGTCAACATGCAATTTAAAAAAGATATGAGACAAGAAGGTAAGTGAATTGTTGCTAATATGATTTATATAGTTGTATGTTATAAAGATCAGGATGACAGCGATGAAGCTGGTAGAGGGGAAAAAGTAAAGGTTGGAGAAGGCAGAGTAGTAGATTTGCTAACAGAGGGTATAGGCAGAAGTAATAGAAAGCTGAGAGGTTACAGAGATTGGCCGACTCAGGCTACATAGGGATGGTGTCCTTAGGTTGTAGATCTGGGTTTCTGGAGCTGATAAAGAAGCTTAAGGCTTCACTTTCTTTAATAAGTACATCTGAAAAATGATTAGAATAATTGGAAACTTAGCAAATAGTTACAACTTCCACGTTTTAGAATTGGAATAGATAGGTAATAAATAGAAATACAGATATCAAGCACTTAAAATTATCATAAGATAAAACAATATGGATTGTTATTAGTATTAATTTTGGAACTTGGAAAATCTGGATTTGAATTTAGCCTCAGTATTTCCTAGTTGTAGGAACTTAGTGTCATTATTTTCACCTCTTTAAGTCTTATTATCTAATCTCTAAAAGGAAGATAATATTTCATGGGATATTGAAACAGAGTAGAGACTAGTTGAATATCAGCACTATACCACAATAATAATAATATTAGTTATTCAGATTTAGAAGGTAGACATGTAGATAGTAAGAATATGGAAATGGTAGGAGACCTTCAATGATACATCAATGTTTATAACAGCACAATTCACAATAGCTAAACTTTGGAGCCAACCTAGATGCCCTTCAGTGGATGACTGGATAAAAAAAATGTGGCATATATACACAATGGAATTTTACTCAGCAGTAAAAGAGAATAAAATCATGGCATTTTCAGGTAAATGAAAGCAGTTGGAGAGGATAATGCCAAGTGAAGTTAGCCAATCCCCCCAAAAAAATGCTGAATGTTTTCTCTGATATAAGGAGGCTGACTCATAGTGGGGTAGGGAGGGGAACATGAAAGGAATAGATGAATTCTAGATAGATCAGAGGGGTGGGAGGGAAAGAGAGGGGGCAGGAGATTAGCAAGGATGGTGGAATGTGATGGACATCATTATCCAAAGTACATGTTTGAAGACACTAATTGGGTGTCAAAATACTTTATTTACAAACAGAGATATGAAAACTTGTGGTATATATGTGTAATAAAATTGTAATGCATGCATTCCACTGTTATTTATTTATTTTTTAAAAAATCAATAAAAAAATAAGCATCTAACTTTTATAATCCACAACCACATTTGTAACTTCAAGATTACAAAATTTGTATAAAGTTCAGATACTTTACTAGGAGCTGGGTTACAACAATGAACAAGAAAATTCATGTTACTTATGTCTCAGATCTTGGAAACTTATGAAAATGAAAATTTAAAAAAATCATAGAAAATTACATGCTCAGAAAATTGTAATGGAATAGTGCAAAGGTGACTGGGGAACTCTGAGGAGGTGGGCAAGGAAAATTTCTGAGGAGAATTTCAAAGCTGAAATATGAATGATGAGAAGAACCATCCTCAAACATACTCTTTGGAAGAGAAAATGTTATGCAGAGAGAAGTCTGAAGTGAATAATGGGCAGGTGATCAGTGCACTGTAGCTGGGATGGGACTGCGGTGCAAGATGAGACAGGAAAATCATGCCAGGCCCTGATCAGATAACGCTATTAGTTTTTAATCCTTAAGTTAAAACTGAGAAGTGACATCAAAGATACTCTATTAAACTACAATTAAAAATTAAATCTTACATGGATTTATAGATGAATTCAGGAACAGCATGAAAATCTTTTCACACAGCTTTCATTCACCCCTTACTGTATCATGTGTAAAAAATAATATTTACTGCATGATAGTGATATTTTGGATTTAAATATCTAGATTCATTTTATATTTCTTTTTTTACCAGCTTTTAAATTTTTTTGTTATTGTATTTTTGTATACTTTTTAATTTTATTTATTTATTTTTATGTGGTACTGAGGATTGAACCCAGTACCTCACACATGCTGGGCAAGTGCTCTACCACTGAGCCACAACCCAGCCCTCATTTTATATTTCTTTACATTTTCACAGAAGAAGAAAATTATCTTGATATTATGATAAATGTCCTATGTAATAAATTATGTATAGAATTTTCTTAGTTTAGTTGCAAAATTAAAGTGAAAGAATCAAAATTTGATCCCTAATTTTAAACATTTATAATCAGCTTGATAATTTTTAAGTGTAAAAAGTAGGACAAGAATCTACGTTTTTCTATTAACATGACAAGATAATTGTATGGTAATTCATGTTCTGGTAATTAATGCTGAAAATATTGCTGGACTTTTAGATTCCAAAATTTTCTTGTCTTCCATGTTCTATAGATTCCCCTGTATTAATTCATAGTAAATAGTTTTACTCAGTACATACATTCCTTAGTAGTTCAACAGTTTACTTTTTCTTACACATTCACTTCTGAAACAAGTCTTAATTTTTTTTTTTAATAGTAACTGGTTCTTACCAATAAGAGCTGTTAAACCACATGATTATCTACATAGGAGAATTTGAAAAATTCAACACTATTTATGAAACAAAGGCATAGAAAAGTAGGGATAGAAGGGGACTTTAATTGGAACAATAACATCCATCTTTAGAAAAGGGCCCACATCAAACATAATGGTAACTGATCTGGTTTGGATATGAGACATACCCCCCAAGCTCATAAGTGTGACAATGCAGGACTGTTTAGAAGTGAAAGGATTCCATTATGAGAGTTGTAAGGTTGGATTATTCAGTGGATTAGTCCATTGACATGGATTAACTTGGTGGCAACTGTAGGCAGGTAAAATGTAACTGGTGTAAGTAGGTCCCTGGGGGCATGCCTTTAGGGTGCATATTTTATCCCTGGAGTGAGGAACCATCTGCTTGCTGATTGCCACGTCCTGAACTGCTGGCCTCCACCATGCCCATTCGCCAGCCCAGAGATATGGAGTCAATCAACTACAGACTGAGACCTCTGAAACCATGAGTCTCAGATAAACTTTTTTCCTCTTGGTTGTTTTTATTCACAGCAACAACAACAAGAACAAAAGGTGACTAAAACATTACTCTCAGGTGGATTTGCTTCCTATTTCACTGAGACAACTTAAGCCATCAGAGAAGAACCTCCCCACACCCCAACAGCTGCTTCTATTGATCAGCCAGCCTCTGTCCACTCAGAACCCACCTACTACTACTGTACAGGGATCATCTGTGTCCCACTTCAAAGCCAGTGAAGCCACTTGACCTGTGCACTGGTCTAAGGTTTCTCCTTGTTGCTTACACAAGGGCACTGATCTAAAACTTGCTTTAATGCTCTTTTTAAATTTACATCCCCCTTTTCACTAGATCATTTATAGTAGCAAGAATGTCAAGAGCTTTGTAATGTTGTGAACAACCAATAAAAAAAAAGGATCCATCTCAAAATAATCTTCCCCCGTGACCCCCACTTCCTTCATTAGTTACTTCCCCATGTCCTCTCCTGATGAGATCTCTATATTGCTTGTCTCTCATCTCTCTCTATTTTTCTACAAGCCCTTTTCTGTCATGCTTTCTAAGTCTCTTCTGAAGAATATCAAATTACTCCTATGTCATTAAATTTAATAGCCATTGCTCATTTCTTGCCTTATAAAATAAAATCCATTAGCAAGTTTTTGTTGGAATACTGTTTTAACAAGACTAAGATTCTTGAATTAGTATCTCCGGCCTAGACTTATTTCTTGATGCTATAATGTGGAAATCTAATTTTGTCCATGGTGTTCTCACTGGAACAGATAATTTCCTACACTGAACAAGTCCAAGGCTATCCTTCTGGTCCTACCTTTATCCCCAGGCCTTGACTTACAACATTTTCTGTCAGTTGATGGCACATGTGTATGTAACATGCTCTCAATCAGGAAATCCTGTGGACTCAAATTGCAACATATATCCTCAATTCAACCACTTCTAATCACTTTTAGAGCTATCACCTACTTCAAAGCCACCTGCAACTTTCACCTGAACTATCGCCTACTCTGCCTACTTTTATGTCAGATTCCTTGCTCTTATATTTGACCTCAACACAGTATGCAGAGTTGTCTTTCAAACTCATAGGTCAAGTTACATCACACTTCATGAAACTCAGGATAAAAGCCCTTACAATTATTCAAGTTCTGACAGCCAAAATATAGCTAACCCTTTCTCTCTTTGAACTCCTCTCTTACAACTGATTCCTTGACAATTTCACTGATATCTCTGGTAAATTCTGGGTTTTCCAACTGTTAAGATTATCCTTTAAAAAATTTATTTTTTTGGTACTTAGGAATTGAACCCAGGGGTACTTTACCACTGAGTCACCTTCCTGGCCCCTTTTATTTTTTAATTTTGAGATGATATTCCCAAGATGCTTAGGGCCTCACTAAGATGCTGAGGCTTGCTTTGGAGTTGTGATCCTCCTGCTTCAGCCTCCCAAGTTGCTGGGATTATAGGTGTGCACCACTGTGAGTTTGTGCTCTTGAGGTAGGGCTTTTACATAGACCATTCTATTGTCTGCCTACAATACCACACCCCCCCAACCCTTTGCATTGCTAACTTAATAAACGTTAGTTGATTGGAAGAGAATACCTTAGAAAGTTTTTGCCTTACACCTAGGACAGGGGGGCTTGACTCCATATCTTGGAGTAACTTCGTTGAAATTTTCAAAGTTCTTGTTAAGCAACTAGAATTGAGCAGTGGTTTCTCAGGAGGTATCTCAGCCAACACTCAAATGTCTGGCCTACATTCTGGGACTTCCCTTTGGGGGTGTGCATTAGCTTTTAATCACTGTGACTAAAACACCTGGTAGTAACAAAGAAGGAAAATTTACTTTGGCTCATGGTTTCAGAGGTTTTGATCCATGGTCAACCAGCTTCATTGTTCTGGGACTGAGGCAATGCAGAACCTCATGGTGGAAGGGCATGGTGGAGAAACACTGCTCAACTCATGGTAGCAAGGAAGCACAGAGAGAAGAGAAAGAGAGAGAGAGAGAGAGAGAGAGAGAGAGAGAGAGAGAGAGAGCAAGAAAGGGGCTAAGGACAAGATATGTTTACCAAGGGCACGTCCCTACTGATCTACTTCCTCCAACCATGCCCTACTTGTCTACACTTTCCACTTTCTCTCAGTAGTCCATTCAAATTATCAATCCATCAAAGGATTAATCCTCCAATGAGGTTGGAGCCTCCATAATCCAATCACTTCCCTCAATCCCCACCCATCTGTGGACATTGCTGCATTAGGGACCAAGTGTTCAATATGTGAGCTTTTTGTGACATTCTAGATCTAAACTGTACAAGGTGTCCTTCAATAGTATACCCATGGGGTTTACCAGATGTTTTCAGAAGCCCTTGCTACTGTACCTATGAAGTTATCCCTGTTCAAATGGCCAGAACCATTCTACAAGGATAGTTCATTATTTTTGATAGGAGTGCACTACATTGGTTGCTAAAGTGGTATTGATGTACAGATTGGGGTTCATGTAGGAGAAGTGAAAGGTTCTGGGATACAAAGGCCCCCTTCTTCTCTTGCCATTGGTCATGTGTGTGGGGGCCCTCACAAGTTTTTTCCCTGCTTCTATTCAGACTTCTAATACCATGGGCAAAGGCGGGACTGTGGCAGGTGTCCTTTATCCTGTGTGTACTGGGACTGAGTTTGTACTGTACTATATATAGGCACTGAGGGAAGTCACCCAGCCCTTCCACAGTCCCTACGGCAAGAACCAGACACTTCCCTAGGGATGGCTGTGCTTACCACCCTCAAGGCCTTTCAGGATCATTGTTCTGCAATGCTGACCTACACCCTTCTCCTCATCCTAAATTGATGTGCTCTTTGGTTTCCATTGGATGCGATGGCATTATGTGTTCTGTGTTCTTCAGTCGTGGGAATGAGGGATATGATTCACATGAAGTGGAACACTTTACTTGTTCAGCAGTTTAGTCTTCCTCTATTCTATCTGCTGGTTGTAGTGAATGAAAGGAAGGTAGGTGGACAAAGTGAAAAAAAAAATAGAAGAGTGCCTTCTAGGTATCTGATTATGACCTTACAAGTTTACGGGAAGACAAGGAAAGATATTCACTAAAAAGGAATTCACATTTTTTTTTGCATTAACTTATCATTAGATTTATATCTGTAATCATTATCAAGAAAATATCTTTGAGGGGATTATGAAGATGGCAGCATAGAAGTAGGTTGCAAGTCTTAGTTCCTCGGCAGGTGGGAATCAAAACAGCTGAGCAATAACTACTCAGTGTGGTGGATGATAGAGGGAATGTAATGACATTCCATATTGGAGAGACTCAGAGGCTCTGGTCACTGGAATAGAGTGATAAATTTTTAATCAGGTCTTAAGTGGCACCCCAGCCAGTGCCAAGGGAGGTTAGAGGGGAGGGATCACAAAAGAGAAAGAAGACACGTTTGATGAATTGTATGACAAACAGTGGCAGAAAGTGAAGTCAGTCTGGATTCAGCTGAAACCAGAACTACATAATGCTGTGTGAAAAATACTCCACATTTCCTAATTTATAAGTGAATAACTGTGGCAAGGAACATTCCTGTTGGGGATCCCTAAGTCTGCACCTTAGGAAAAATATAATTCACTGCATCTCTATCTCCCTGGAGATAACAGCAAATAGAATTATGGAAGAATGACCTGTTAGCAAGACATCTGAATAATTTATAGAGTGAAACCACTGCAAGTCTAAAGCCAGCAAAAGTCTGTGGCCTAACAGACGTTATGGAGCAAAAAGGCCCACAGTGTTGCCCAGGAGCACAATGCTTCTCCTAATACACAGAGGACTCCCAGATGCACAGAGTGCCCTTCCCATGTCCAACTAGGTTCATTCTGCTGTTTAGGCGATGCTCTGACACCAACCCTCTACAGTACAAGGGGGCCTACAAGTTTCTAGACCAGTCACTGAATTTTCAAAGCCAACTTGTTCCTTCTCTGGTGCAGAAATAGGGGTGTTGATCTTTTGATGAACTCTGAGTCCCCAGTAATTCTCTCTGCTCACCAAAAAAACCCCTGTGAGCATACAAAACTTCTGCCTATACTAGTGAGATCACTGCAGGTCTAAAGTTTGCAAAACACCACCTAGCAGGGGGAACAGAGATAGGTCTCATTCACTATCCATGTACATCAGCTAGTCCTCACACACTGAAGGATTCTAAGTGCACACATAGTACCACCAACACACACACATCAGAGAGGGTTCCACTAGGCAGAAAACATTGTTGCACTGGCTCCTCTGCAGTAAGTGGAGGCCCACAGCATCCTAGGACAACCATGGAGCCTTTGGAGCTATCTGGATCTGCACCAGAAGAGGATGGGTGAAGTCTTTATGATTAACCCAGGTCTTGGTTCTTCCCATTGTGCACCAAGGAAATGCAAGAGCAGACAAAACTGTTGCCTGCACCAGAGAGGGATCCAGCCAGAAAGCTGAAAAAGCTAGTCCCCACGTGGTCTGCTGGTTCACAGGACCATAATCAAACATCTAGAATTGCCTGTGTTCATACCAGATGAGTAGCTGAGGTGGAAGGCAAGATGCAAAGGCTACAGTGGCTGAACTTTGCAGTTTTTGAAGCAAGATCCTGATCCTAGAAAAATCAAATATAGAACCACCACTTCAATGATGAACATAGTGTTAGGATGCTGTCTCCCTGACACTCCATTCCATCCAAGAGCCTTTCAGATAGTATGTAACCAAGTCTTGGACGTTGGTCATGTCTCTGGTACCTATCTGGTTCATGTCTGGAAGGACCTGAAAGTATACATGTAAAAAACCTTGGCAAAAACAAAACTTTTTAGTATTTTTTAAATGTGTATTTTGATTTTACCTCTTATTTTCATACTTTTAAATAAATTTAAATGTTTTACTTTTTTGTTAAATTCTATTTTTTCTTCTTTCTTTACCATAGTTTTCATGTGTTTTTCTCTTCCCCACTTCCTTCCCCAATATTTTTTTCTTTTTGTTATGTTCTCCTTTCAATTTCCTTTTCTTCCATATTAGTTTAACATTAGTTTTATTTTTTCTATTACCTTATTTTAAAAGATAATTCAATATACTCATTCAACCTTTCTTATCCCATGGTTAATGGAGTAGTATAAAATCACTTCTAATACATTTTTATTGTATGTTAACATATGGTTTGCTTTTGAGTTTCAGCTGTTCCTGTTGGCTATCCTATCCTCTAAAAGTGGTGATGGGAATTGAACTTAGCACTTTGAACACCTTGAGTGGATGCTTTCAGGTTAACATGAACCCCAAGCTCCAGCCAGGGAACATCAGAAAGAAAGAGCATCTCTCTCTCTCTCTCTCTCTCTCTCTCTCACACACACACACACACACACACACACACACACACACACCTCACATAACAGTTATAGAGATATATCCATCCCACAGAAGAGCAAATTTCAACATTTAAACAAGATAAAAAGTGAAAAAAAAGGCAATAGGATGCCTCCAAAAGCTCAAAACTCCCCCAAAACTAAATTCAGAGATAATGAAGTGTAGTGAATGTTAGATGAGGGATTCAAGAAGTTGAAGTTGAGTGTTAAAATGATCAATGAATTAACAGATCTAAGGAATAAACTAAAAAAGTAAATAAAGGATATTGCATGTAAAAATGGAATCTAAAAGCAAGCAGCAGTAGCTTTTCTACCATCACACAAAGCAGACTTGAAGTTAAAAGTAATCAGAAGGGACAAAAAAAAAAAAAGTCATTACATATTAGTTAAGAGAATAATTTAAAAAGAAGAGACAAGTCCAGAGAAACATTGGGGAATACTTTGAAAATGCATATTCCAATCAATTGTAAAATCTAGAAGTGAGCAAATTTCTAGACACACATGACCTACTAAAGCAGAACCAAAGTGAAATAGAAAACCTAAAAAAAAAAAAAAAACATTAACAAGTTGTTTTATTCAGCTTTTTCACTGCTTTGACTAAAAGACCCAAGAAAAACAATTTGAGAAGAGGAAAAGTTTATTGGGGGTTCATGGTTTCAGAAGTCTCAGTCCATAGACAGCTGGCTCCATTCCTTGGGGCTCAAGGTGAGGGAGGACATCATAATGTGGTGAAGGAAAGCAACTCACATGATGATTAGGAAATAGAGAGGGAGACTCCACTCTACAAATACAAACTATATATACCGCAAGAGCACATCCCCAGAAATCCACCTCCTCCAGCTACCTTCACTTACAAATTCAGTTAGTCTCATCCTGAGATTAATTCATTGATTGTCTTAAGACTCTCATAACTCAATCAATTCTGCTTTAATTCTTTTGCATTGTCTCACACATGAGATTTTCAGGGGGGGACACCTTACATATAAACCATAACACAAGTCATAAGAAAAATCTGTAATAAAAAGCCTCCTCATTATCCCCACCCACCAAAAGCCCAGGGCCTGATAAAATCACAGTTTAATTGTACCAAATCTTTAAAAAAGAACTAACCCCATTGCTCCTCAAATTATTCCATGAAATTGAAAGGGTGAAAATGCTTTCAAAGTTATTCTATGAGGCCTATATCACCTTGAAGCCAGAACCAGATAATGATAGTTCAAGTAAGAAAACTGCAGACCAAAAGCATTGATGGACATAAATAAAATAAATCCTCAAGAAAATATCAGCAAATCAAATTCAACTATACCTTAAAAAGATTATTTGTAATGAATAACTTGGTTTCATCTAAGTGTACAAAGATTTTTTTTATTATCACATAACACAATTAATAGATGTAATATGCTACATAAATGGGATCAAGTAAAAAAAAATCATGGGATCATCTCGATAGATGCATAAATAACCTATGACAAAATTCAACACCCATTCATGATAAAAAAAAAAAAACATTTAAAAATTTGGGGATAGAAAGAACTTACCATCCTAAAGACTATAGATGAAAAACTCAAAGCCAACATCATACTGAATGGTGAAAAACTGAAAATATTTCCATTAAAATTAAGTACAAGACAAAAATGCCTACTCTCACCACTTATTCAATAATAAGTATTTAAAAATTTAGCCAGAGAAATCATGCTACAGAAATAAATAAAAGAGATGCAGATAGAAAGGGAAGAACTCAAATTATTCCTATTTGCATTAGATATGATCCTTTCTAAAACTTCTTGAGTGGACAGACATATTCAACAAAGTAAGGGGATATCAAATTAGCATACAAAAATCAAGAGGGTTTCAATACAGCAATAAGGAATCTGCTGAGAAAGAAATCATTCAAAATAGCTAATAGAGAAACGAAGACAACAACAACAGAAACACCTAACTATAAACCTAACCAAGAAAAGAAGTGAAAGACCTCTATAGTGAAAATTGTAGAACTCTAAGAAAGAAGACATTAGAGAGGATGGTGATACCACTGGTTACTGGTTATCTTGACGAGTCCTGCTTCCTCACATGTTGAGGTTTGAACATTAGAGAAGCATGCCAAGGCAAGCATAGAAAGCAGGGTTTATTTAAAAAGGGGTAATATAGACTTTCCCCAGGAGGCAGAAGGGGGCCAGAGCTGGCATCTTGGTATCCCAAGAAGTGGAGGGTGTTTTGCCTTGTTTTTATGTCCTAGGCTTCCTTTACTCCTACTCTCTTTCCCCTTATCTTTCTCCTTCCTGTGTACCCGATTATGCCCAGGAAATGCTCAGTGGGATGACCAAAAGGTAGGAAACAGGAGGGCAGGAGGGGCCAGGGTGGAGTGATCCAGGCAGGAAGGAGGGTTGTAATTAACAACTCCCTATAGGAAGTGGCAATCCCTGGGACAGGTTACCTTACAACAGGTTGGAGCAGGGGCAGGTTATTTTGATAAGGGTGGAGGAAGGACTCTGAAGGAATTAACATTTCAATTCCTCCATTCTATGGATCGGACCCTTGCTTATCAATGCAATTTCCATCAAAATACCAATGATATTCTTCACAGAAACAGAAAAAAAAAATCTTAAAATATATGTGGAGGAACAGAGATCCCAAATAGCCAAAGAAATTGTGAGCCAAAATAACAATTCTGGAGGCATCATAATACCCAATTTCAAATTATTCTACAGCCTTAATAATTAAAACAGCATGATATTAGCATAAGAACAGACATTTAGATCAATGGAATAGAATATAAGACAGGATACAAACCCACACTAATACAGTCATCTGATCATACACAAAAGTGCCAAGAAACATATCTTGGAGAAGACAGCCTTTTGAATAAGTTGTCCTGGGAAAACTGGATAACTGCATGTAGAAGAAAGAAAGCAGACCCGTATCTCTCATCCTGTACAAATTTAAACTCAAAAGGCATCAAATGTCTAAGACCAGAAACTTTGCATCAGTTAGAAAAAAAAAAAAAAGAGGAAATTCTTCAATATGTAGGCTCAGACAAACTTCCTGAGCAAGACCTTTATAGCTCAAGAAATAAAAGAAAGAATTAATAAGTTGGATGTTTTCAATTTAAAAACTTCTGCGCAGCAAAGAAAAAAGTAGAGTGAAGAGATAGCTGAGAGAATGAGAGAAAATCTTTGCTAATCTTTTTACCTCTGACAAAAGACTGATATCAAGAATACATAAAGAATTCAAAAAACTCAACATTAAAAAACAAGTAGCCCAATCACTACATGGATAAATGAACCAAAGAGTCAATTTTGAACAGAAGCACAAATCACCAATATCTATATGAAAAAAAAAGGTTGAACAGGTTTATTAAATAGGGAAGTGCACATCAAAAGTGTAGTGAGATTTCATGTCACTCCAGTTAGATTGGCAAACATAAAGAATACAAAAAATAAATCCTAGCAATAATGTAGGCGAAAAAAAGACCTCTAATACACTATTGGCAGAAATTTAAATTAGTGCAGCCACTATGGAAATCAGTATGGGTTTCTCAAAAAGTAAAAAAAAAAAAAAAAAAAAAAAAAAGATATTCCTTAAGATCTAATTATATCACTCCTTGGTATTTATCAAAAAGAAATCAGCATGTTTTAGAGATAAGTGCATATCTGCATTTATTGTAGCACAATTCACAATTGCCAACTTACACAATCAGCCTATGTGTTCACCCACAAATGGATGAGAAAACTAAAAGATACACACACACACACACACACACACACACACACACACACAGTGGAGTTTTATTCATCCTTAAAGAAAGACAAAATTTTGCCATTTGCAGGAAAATGGAAAGAAGTAGAGACCGTAATTTTAAGCAAAACAGAGTCAGAGAGAAATGTGTCAATTTTTTTTCTCAAATGTAGAAGATAAAAGAAAAAAAATCAAATACACAAACAAAATTGTAATCCTGAAATTGAAGGAAGACCAGTAGAGAAGAGGAAGAATGGGGGAAGTAGCAAAAGAGGGAGGGAGAGGTTTAGGGGAGTTATATGTTTCAAATAGTTTTTTATGTATAGAAATTCCTCCCTATTCTGTATGATTAATATGCACAAATATGAATGAGTAAGGGTAACTGGATAGTTTTTCTGAAAAAAAAAAAGCAACAACAATGAAAAGAAATTGTCTTTGAGAGAGTCATTGGAAGTCAAGCTAGTAATATGGACCATCTAATAAATTATGCAGCGTGACGAGGACTGAATTAAAATAAGAGTGAAATAAGTGGTACTAAGGAACTGCAGAGGGACTGTATTAACATGAACAAGCTGTGCAGAGAACAATAAGAGAATATTCCATTACATGATACGGAGAGAGATGCCTGGACATCAGGACGCATCCTCCTGTGCTCTGGCTAGTCAATAAACAAGTACACGCGTACCTCCAATGTGTTTAAAATTCTAAATCTTCATTAATAAATCACAACATGAGACACTGGCTTAGGAATTTTGTACTACAATGTTTACCTAATGGTTTATTTTTATGTTGAACTGAATGTAAAACAGGATTCCTGAAAACAAATGAATACATTTGGCTGGTTCTGCACAAACACCCTTGGGTTAAGCCTGATTTTACAGACAATAAATTTATGACAAGTTAATGACTCCCTACTGTTCCTTTCATAATAACAAGACATTTTTCAGAGAAATTTATAAGACAATGCTAAAACTTATATGGGTATGTGCTGGGTTTAAATAGCAGGCTTGTTAGTAAAACAATATGAGAACAACAATGAGTACTAGAGTACTGAGTACTAGATACTGAACATATAGTAAACCTTTGATTGCAAAATGTTTTCTATAGACTGAGTACTGAAGAATTCCAAAGAACAGACTAATTGTTCAGATGTTGAGCCATCTCTCTCTGGAAACTTACTAACTTACTATAAATGTTGTGCTTTACTAAATGATGATAAAATAATATGTAATCACTAGAAAAGTGGGGAATCTTGGGTCAATTTTGGAAGAGTAATGGTTATTCTCTCATCCTGAGTTTGTTATATCTCCTTGACTGTGGCTCTCTTGGTCTTTTAATTTGTCTTTTCTGAAATGAACTATTTTTAAAAACTACCTTATTTTTTCACAACTGAGCAGATATGTTTCTTACATTACCTTTCCTACTCCATTTCCAAATTTATTTCACTATGATCCAGCTCTGTTCCACTCACAGAAACAGAAAAGAAAGCATTAAGCAAGCAGGGCATAGAACGGAGTGCAGTATGTTGTGCAGTTTGGGAGGTAGAGCCAGGCAGAGTTCCATAATGTGTTACTGAAGCCCTGTTTCTGAGTGATATTTTTAAAACATCACCCTGACTTGGTGTGTGATCCATATTAGGGAATTATTCTGTGTCAGGACACACATTTAAAATCTTAACTAAGAGAAAATAAGACTTTTAATTCTATAAAAATTGGAAGTATTGGGCTTCTGGGCTTTAGCTTTTCTTATAAATCACTTCAATTCTGAGTTTCTGTTTGGGGTGTGAATAGACATAAAATACGTACATTACAAAATGTTTGCAGACTGTGTGAATCACCATATTGTTTGTTATGGACCCTCCTGAAGGGGCTCTAGGAGGTAAGTCCACTTCTTCCCTCAAGCTTCTTTCTAAATAGTGTGTTCTCTAACATTAAAGAGACCTATAATACCTTCCTTTCAAATAATTTCTTTTTTTCAAAAAATTTCTAAAAAAATACTAGTAAAAAAGTACTAAAATTCTATGGAAGAACAAAAGACCCAGAATATCCAAAGCAAACTTGAGCAAAAAGGGTAGTGCTGGAGCTGGGCACAGTAGCTCACACTTCTAATCCCAGCAGTTTGGAAGGCTGAGAAAGGAGGATCACAAATTCAAAGCCAGCCTCAGTAATTTTGCAAAGCTCTAACAACTTAGTGATAAATATAGAATAAAAAAGGCCTGGGGATGCAGTTCACAGGGTTAATTGCTCCTGGGTTCAGTTCTCAGTACCAAAAAAAAAAAAAAAAATAGTAATACTGGAGACATCACAATACCAGATCTCAAGTTACAATATAGAGGTATAATAACAAAAAGAATGTGATATTGCATCAAAAAAATGTGATGAAGACCCTGGAATAAAATAGAAGACACAGAGACAAACCCACATAGACACAGTCATCTCATACTTGAAGTAGGTGCTAAAAATCTATGCTGGAGAAAATATACCTTTTTTAACCAATAAACATCAGAAAACTGGATATTCATGGGTAGAAGAATGAAACTAGATTCCTATCTATCACCCTGTACAAAAGTCCAATCTAAGTAGATAAAAGACCTAGTAGGAACTAGACCAGAAACTTTCCTCTGCTATCACAAAACAGGCTCTGTACTCCAACATATTGGCTCAGACCCCCAAAGTGAAGAAATAAAACCAAGAATCAGTTTGTGGGATGGCAACAAATTAGAAAGCTTCTGCACACTAAAGGAAATGATAAATAGCCTAAAGAGAGAGCCTATACAATGGGAGGATATCTTTGCCAGCTATTCCTGTGATAGAAGATTAATATCAAGATTGTAGAAAGAATTTAAAAAATTGCCTAACACATACAACACACACGCACAAGCACACACACACAACCCAATCAATAAATGGTACAGAAGAATGAAGCAGACATTTCTCAAAAAGAAACACAAATGGCCAAATAATATATGAAAAATATGTTCAGTATCTCGTCATCTCATAACAATCAGAATGGCAATCATCAGGAATATAAACAATAATAAATGCTGGTGGAAAATAGTACACTAATTCATACATTGTTGGTGGGACTACAAATTAGTACAACTACTCTGGAAAGGAGTATGGAGATTCTTCAAAAAACACAGAACAGTAATACAGCCACATCAATGTTTATAGCATCACAATTCACAATAGCTGAATTATGGAACCAACCCAGGTAACCATCAACAGATGATTGGATCAATAGAATGGGCTATATATACGATTGATATTATTCAACCAAAAAGAAGAATGAAATTATGGCATTTGTTGGTAAATAGATGGAACTGGGGAATATCATGTTAAGAGAAATAAGCTTGACTCTGAAAATCAAGGGTCAGATGTTTTCTCTAATATGTGGAAGCTAGAGCAGCATGAGGGGAAAAGTGGGGGGAGGGATGGATAACATAAAAAAGTGAAGATCAGTGGAGTAGAAGGTGATTGAGTGGGAGAAAGGACTGAAGAGAAAAGGGAGGATTTAGAGAATGAATTTCACAAAATTACATTATGTGCATATATGGAAATACCACAGTAAATCCCACCCTTATATATATCAATCCCTGAAATTAAAAATATATAAATAAGTGAAAGGTAAACCAATAGAGTAAAAGAAGGGGAATGTGGGGAAGGAGGAAGGAAGGCGAGTACTGGGAATGAAATGGAATAAATTAAATTTCACTCATGCAAGATCATGTCAAAATGACCTCAATTATTAAGTACAAGTATAACACACCAATAGAAGCAAAAGAAAAGTAAAAAATAAAAAAGTGCAAAATTAATCTCTAGTATTTATGTTTTAAGGTTTAAAATGATAGAATCTCAAAATCAACTTTGGAGAGTATTTTGTGATTAAAAATAACAAATCTTTCCATATGCATATGTATTTCTCTTTAGTAAGCACTCTTTATCACCCCAGTGCCAATGCAATGCTCATCTTCCTATGAATTAATGCTGTCCCCTTTCAGAACTCTTTTTTTTTTAAATTTCAGATCTTAAATTTAATAAGAGCACGGGCATGACGCAAAGGGACACTGCTCCATCTCATTGTATGCAGTGTTCTATTCTAGAACAAGGCAGGAAATGAAAAAATCTTCAAATAAAAATAGAGACATTTTAAAAAGAAAGAAGGAAAACAAACTAGTATTTGAGACATAAGAGATTTACAAACACTTGAGCAAGTATAAAACTACACAAAATTTTGTCATGGAAAGTCATACTGATGAAAAAGTTCCAAGTCCTGTGGGATTTTGAGAGGCATCTGTACAGGTTTGTGATCTCTCAGGGAAACTTCTATATATTCCAGTGGAAATCAAGGAGGAAGCTTTGCTTCTTTATTTTATTCCTGAGACATGTTGAAGCCAGCATCAAACAGTAGTGACAACTCTGTCCCTTTTGACTGCCGGGGATGCTCTTCCTCTAGCCCTTAGATGCAGAATGAAGAGTTGTAAACAACCTTTTCATTTTTGCCATTACTGAAGGGACTTTTCTTCATAGAGCATGAGAAATTATCATCACGGGAACTCTCAAGGAACTGATTGTGGTGAGATTCTTAATTCGGATATATGCATTTTCAGAGAGGATTTTAAATTATGATATAGTGCTTAAAAGTGTGTGTGTTGTGACCAGGTACAGTGTTTAATACTGTGCAGGGCCTGCCAAAAACTGTGTGTACTTGAGCTAGATTATTATTTTTTCTGGCTCAAAGACCCCTCATTTCCAAGTTAAAAGAATGTGTATGCAAATTAAACAATACAGGAGGAGCCCAGAGAATAACATTTGATACACAAAAGTTCCCCAACAAAAAACAAAAGCTCACAACAGCAACTATTTTAGAAGAATCAAATCTTTGTCCAGATGGGATGGTGTGGTTAGGAGAATCTATTCCTTCAAAACTAATAAAATTAGAACTGTATTTAGATTTCATCTTCAAGTCAAATCCAAGTGACTTAGAAATGTTTCAAGTGCACATATTTGTCCTAGGTTTCCAACAGCATGTTCTTTGTTCTTTTTAAATATATTTTTGTTAATCCTTTATTCTTCTAATGTTTTTTCAATCCATATATTTCAGACTAAAATATGGAATTCTCTGAGGCCATATAATGAGTGCTGATATGGGAGTGTGGTGAATTCAAGTGCTCTCTACCATACCTTCCACAGTTATTGATATAGAATGTGTTATTTATTATTTCTACATCCACAAACTGGCAGATGGAATGGGGAAGGACACTAAGGTAAGAAAGAGGTACTGAAGTTTCAGAGTAGAGTCTTCTGATTTAACTCTGTCCATTTAACTTTTTTTATGTGCATTTTATGTCATGAGTAGCATTAGGTTTCTGCCTGAGAATTGTTCAGGAAAGATCACAGTGGCTAGAATTCTAAACCACTTTAATGCTAGTTGTTGTTTCTTGGTCTCTCCCTTAAAATGAGCTAAGTCAGTAAGACAACAGAAAGGAAGGCTCATGCATTCATTGGAAAAGAAAGGTAGAAACAGAAAGGTGGAATTCTTTTTTCAAAATCCAGAAATAATAAAAGTATAAACATTGAGACATTAGGAAAATGAATAGAGCTACATTGAAGAAAGACAAAAAATACTGAAATGTGAAAGGAACATATTTTCCTGGTAGTCATGAAAAGGAATATGCTTAGAGAAAGAGAAATGAGAAATAAAACTTTTATTGGTAAATGATAATGTTGAATCAAAAAATATGGTGGATTGAATGAACTTGCAGGTAGGCTAATCACGAATCAGATTTTTAAATTGTTCTTTTAATTTGTAATAATATTTATTTAGAAATCATTTATTTAGAGTTGGAAAGAAAATGTGACTGATAGACACACATGACACACATATAAATACATCTGAACGTTACTGGTTGAATAGAGTTACACAGAACTGCTTACAATAATAAAGTTACTCCTAATCCTCCTTTTGGGGTTGAATATTATAGGTGCTTCAACTTGAAACACAAATTCTGTTATTTCCAGAAGGATGAGTGGTAGAATAGATTTTGACTAAAATGAATAAGTAGGAAACAGTGGACAATGTGGGCAGTGCAGCACAGGCAGGGAAACTTCGCCAGGTCACCTCCCTAGGAGATGGCCCAGAGTCCACAGTTCATGCTGCCAGGGGGCCTGAGCAATTTAAGGAAGCTCCAGCATATTCCAGGCCATGACTTTCCAGAAAAAAAAAAGTTCATGAAAGTTTAATGAGAAAAATGAACAGAATATAATAGAATGTGAATATTTAAAATTTATATCAAAACAAATGCAGAAAGGTTGGGGAGGGCTGGGCCATGGTATAGCTGTTAATGAAAAATGTACAAAAAAAGTTGATAATAGTTGAAAATTTCAATATAAGATTCTTTTAAACATTAGCATGTTAGTTTCATCTTTTGCAAACAAATTTTCTTCAAATATCATATCTTCTTTCTGAACTGTTTAGATGAAGAATCTGGTGCTGTGTTTTAAAATTTATGTGTGATGTTAAATATTTTTCTAACCATAAACAATTTGTAATATAAATTTAAAATCTCTATCATGTTTATATTTTTTATTAAAGATTGTAAAATTATATGTGAAATATCTGTACAAATGGGAAAAGTCATTAGAAATTTTGTTCTGTGCTGCTAGCACAAAGGCACACACCTGTAATCCCGGTGATTTAGGAGATTGAGGTAGGAGGATTACAAGATTAAGGCCAGCCTGGGCAATTTAGAAAGATCCTGTCTCGAAACAAACAAACAAACAAATAAATAAATAGGACAGGATGTAGCTCAGTAGTAAAGTGCTCCTGGGTTCAATTCCCAATAACTAACACACACACACACACACACACATCATACTGCAAAATGTTACCTTTTCAATCCTCATGTTATTCTTTATTCATAGCATCATGTGAAATTAACGTGTAATAGTCTGATTTGCAAAAACAGCTTACTCTTATTGAGTATTTTAGATATTCCCTCTTTCATATGATAATGCATTACCTTTTTTGTTTATTTGTTTGTTTTTTGGTATTTGGGATTGAACTCAGGGGCATTCGACTACTGAGCCACATCCCCAGTCCTACTGTGTACTTTATTTAGAGACAGGATCTCACTGAGTTGTTTAGCACCTCATAGTTGCTGAGGCTGGCTTTGAACTTGTGATCCTCCTGCCTCAGCCACCCAAGCCGCTGGGATTACAGGTGTGTGCCACCACACCCGTCTTGCATTATCTTCTGTAATAAAACTTCTCCATGTCACTTAATTTTAGAATAAATTTTAAGATTGGGGTTCCTAGCACAAGATTATGATTCTGGAAGTATTTTAACATGTTTTGAAAAGGATTACATGAATGAGCCAGTTTCATTGCAATTTTAGTTGGCATAACTAATAAACACCCTGATTTTTAAGATGCATATTTTATTCTTATGCCAATCCAATATCCAGCTCATTAATGTTTGTTGATACAGCTTAAAAATAAGGCCAACATTGATATTTTCTACCTTCCTTTTGATGCACTCTTAGTAAAATTGTTCATAATGACCATGCACTTGATTCCTTCAGGTCAGGGAGCTGGGCCAGTGGTACTATTGCTGTTGTCCAGTAGAGAAGATGGGAGCAGGGTAGTTGGTTTAAGGACACTTGTCTATTACATGATGAAGTTGAACTCACTAGCCATTTGGTAGCAGTAAATGAACAATTTTTTAATTGAATTCTTATTTGGAATAAATTCAGATCAAGAGAAACCTTGCTCAGAGGGTGTAGAAAATTCCTACCTACCTCTCACTCAGTGTCTCCTAATATTATCCTCTTATATTATGAAAGGTACATCTATCAAGATGATGAGATAAACAAGGATACAGTACTCTTAATTTTAAGTAATCTTAAATAACTTTATGAATTATATATAAGTGATTTTTCTACTACTGTGATTGTTCTGCTCTAGGAGTCTATCCATCATAACTCATTGAATGTAAAACAATTACTTTTAAAAGGTTTTAAATCATAAACCATGAGCACACTATTTTCTCCATTGCCAATATGTTGACACTAATTTTAAGTATTTCTTTATTTGATTAATGGAAGAGTTGGTTTGTTTAGATCTGATTCATGTTTCAATTATTTCAATTCTAAAATGGTATTGCTTTTAGAGCACCTCAGATAAAGTAGAGAGAATGAGAAAACTTGCCAAAAATGTCCCGAGCACTTAGTGATTGCTAATTAAAAATTATATTCCTTTTGCAGACTTTCCAGTGCAGAGGGACACGCTGACCTCAGCCCACATTCAATGGAGACTCCAAACAACGTGACTGTATTCATCCTTTTGGGCATTACAAAGAACCCAGAGTTGAAGAAAATACTCTCTGGTTTGTTTCTAGTCATGTATGTGGTCACAGTACTGGGAAACCTCCTCATTGTGGTAACCATAAGTGCAAGTCAGAATCTGAAGTCTCCCATGTATTTTTTCCTTACTTCCTTGTCCCTCATGGATGTTACCTACTCTTCCGTCATTGCCCCCAAGTTGATTATGGACTCCCTCTCTGAGAGCACCACTATCTCCCTCAAAGGCTGCTTGACCCAGCTCTTTGCAGAGCATTTCTTTGGTGGTGTGGGGATCATCCTGCTCACTGTGATGGCCTGCGACCGCTACGTGGCCATCTGTAAGCCGCTGCACTACACCAGCATCATGAGTCCCCGAGTGTGCTGCCTGATGGTGGGAGGGGCCTGGCTGGGCGGGTCCATGCACGCAACCATACAGCTTCTTTTCATGTATAAAATACCTTTCTGTGGCCCCAATATCATCGACCACTTTATGTGTGACTTGTTTCCATTGTTGAAACTGGCCTGCATGGACACCCACGTCCTGGGTCTCTTGGTCATCCTCAACAGTGGGGTGATGTGCATGGCCATCTTCCTTCTCCTACTGGCCTCCTACGTGGTCATCCTCTGCTCCCTGAAGTCTTATAGCTCTGAAGGAAGACGCAAAGCCCTCTCCACGTGTAGCTCCCACCTCACTGTGGTGGTGTTATTCTTTGTGCCATGTATTTTCTTGTTTGTGAGGCCTGTGGTCACTTACCCCATAGACAAGGCAATGGCTGTGTCCTTTACCATTGTTGAACCCATGTTAAATCCCTTGATCTACACTTTGAGGAATGCAGAGGTGAAACATGCCATGAGGAAACTATGGGTGAAATGAGGGATCCTGGGTAGTCACTGAATTACAGACCAAGGAACAAATTTGCCTTACAATGCCAGGGGAGTCTTAACGTCCCCATAACACCAATCCGTTCAGCCCAGGCAAACAGATGCTTTGTTTTATTTTGTTTATTGGTTCTTTTTGGTTACACATGACAGTAGAATCCATTTCTTAAAAAAACAAGTGAAGATGTCAAGATACTACAGTGTCCTGTCCAACCAGGATATACCTCCAGGACCTCACACAGGTATATTTTGTACTATCTCATCTTCCCCACAAACAACTAGGCACAATTTTAAATTAAATTCTATTTTGAACAACCCTAATCTTACCAAGTTTAGGGTTTTTAATTAATTTATTTTCTTTTTGAGATTATCTTTACCAAAGCCTTTGCTTGTTTGGGTCCCTGACTTTTTTTTTTTTCCTTTCCTATTTCCATATGAACTCCTACCTGAGAAGAAAAGTAAAGGTATTTCCTGATGACTTTTCTCAGAGCTTCCTTTCAGCTGTCCTCCACTTCTTCACCCAGGTTGTACTCTCAACATCTTCAATCACAAATAGTACCTGAAAATATTCCTCGAGGTCCATATTCTGTTTTTCCCTCCCCAAATCATAACTCTTGTCAATGCAGGGTTTCTTTGTGCTTAGCCCCAGGGGTTAGAACACTCCTGGTCATCCAGTATGTGCTTAATAAATATTATTGGATGATTACAACTCCAAAAGAGACTTAGGAGTTTAAAATATTTTCAAATAAACATAAATATGTGAGGAATATATATACTTATAAGTACTTTAGGGGGTTAGAATTCCCCCAGTTTTTTTTTTTTTTGGCATACTTCCAGTTGTCCCTTTGGACATTTTTTATTTGTTAGAGTGCTTTTATACAGAGGCCATGAGCATGCCAAGATTCTTCTAGCCACTAGTTTCCAAGTCAAGTGCTTTAAAATCAAATGTCTATCTTGAAGTTATACATTCTCTATGGGACTAAAGCAACTGTATACATTTTTTAATTTTATTGGTTATTTTTAGTTATATATTCCTAGACCTATTTTTATTAACTGTGGGAAAATGATTTTGCTTTTACCCTCAAGGTGTGTATATCCAAATCCGATGGATGTTCATTTTCTCTGAAATTCTATGAAAAATACTAAAATGCACCTATGATGTTTCAAGCCACCTCCCTTGATGAGGTGTATGGGAAGACTAAGGTCCTAGTATGATTTACCAAATTGTTTTCTTATTAAAACAAATATTCATGATATATGTGAAGACAATAATTTCAGCATGAGTTATGGTTTCAAATAAAGCAGCACTTAACTCAAATAGTTTTATTTTGAAATAAAATATGTTATGTGCAATAAACAAGTAGCTTTATTAATCCCCAACTGTATTTGTAACTTCAAGATGCATTGAAAGATATTTGCTGAGTTTGTATAAAGTTCAGATAATTTACTATGAGCTGGGATACAACAATAAATCAGAAACCTCATGTTCCTTATGTCTCAGATCTTATATGCTAGTGCAGAAGACAGACAACTTATGAAAGTGAAAATAAAAAATCATAGAAAGTTACATGCTCAGATAATTGTAATGGAATAGTGGAAAGGTGACTGGGGAACTCAGAGGAGGTGGGCAAGGGAAATTTCTGAGAAGAATCTCTAAGCTGAAATCTGAATGTTGGAAGAACCACCCTCAGACATACCCATGGGAAGAGAAAATGTTATGCAGAGAAGATCACTTCGACAATGAATTACATAAACAAATTCAAGAAGCAAAAGAACAACTCTACCGGGAGATAGAGATTATATAAAAAAAATCAAACAGAAATCCTAGAAAAGAAGGAAATTATAAACCAAATTAAAAACTCAAATAAGAGTTAATGTCTTAGTCAGCTTTTTTGTCCTCTCCCTTGCGGCAAAACTCAAGAGATCTCTATATTGCTTGTCTCTTATCTCTCTCTTTCTGTTTTTCTACAAACCCTTTTCTGTCATGCTTCATTATCTAAGGCTTTCTGAAAGTCTCTTCTGAAGAATAACAAATGACCCCTATGTCCTCAAATTTAACAGCCATCGCTCACTTCTCACCTATAAAATAAATCCATTTGCAATTTTTAACCAAGTTTTTTTGACATACCATCTTAATAAGACTAAGATTCTCAAATTAATATCTTCCTCCTAGACTTATTTCTTGCTGCTATGATGTGGAAATCCAATTGTTTCCATGACATTCTCACTGGAAGAGATAATTTCCCACAATGAACAAGTCCAAGGCTCTCCTTCTGGTCCTACCTTTATCCCCAAGTGTATTCTACCTATAACATTTTCTGTCAATTGATGGCACATTTGATCTGTCTGTTTCACATATAATATCCAGTCCATCAGCAAATCATGTGGAATCAACTTGAAACATATATTCCAAATTCAACCACTTCTAATCACTTTTAGAGGTACCTTTGAAAGACTCAGAGCATCTGGTTATTGAAATAAGGAGTGAGAAAATTTTAATCAGGTCTTAACTGGCATCCTAGCCAATGCCAGGTTAGAGGAAGGGTCACATAAAGAAAGAGAGACATGTCTGGCAAAATTATGACAGAAATAGTGCCAGAGGAGGAAATCATTCTGGGTTCAGCTGAACCCACAACTGATAAGCACTGTGTGAGAAATACTAAACGTTTCCCATTCATATATGGAGAACTGTGGCAGGGAGCAGCCTTATTGGGGATATCTAAACCTTCATCTTAGGAAAGCATAATCCCTTGCAGCTTCATCTGTCTTGGAGAAAAAAAAAAAACAAATACTGTTATGGAACAATGACCTTTTAGCAAGACTTCAGAATAATTTATACAGTGAAATCACTGCAAGTCTAAAATCTGCAAAGATTGCTGCCCAAAGAGGGAGTTTGCAGGCAAAGCTCACTCTGTTGCCCAGAAGCACAGTGCTTCTCTAAACACACCAAAGACTCTCTATGTGAGAGGTATGATTTTTCCCAACCTTTCACCTTCAGTCTGTGGATGTCTTTTCTTATGATATGACTCTACTGGAGGTAGCATATTGTTGAGTCTTTTTTTAATTTTTTAAATCAAATCTGCTAGTCTATGTCTTTTGTTTGGTGAGTTTATACCATTAACATTCAGGGTTGTTATTGAGGCATGATTTGTATTTCAAGCCAGTCTTGTTTATTTTTTATATTTAACTGACTTGGTTTCTCCTTTGATTAGTTTTTCCTTCAGTGTAATATCTCTGTCTGCTAGTTGTCCTTATTGTTTTTCATTTCCTCCTCATGGAATAATTTGCCAAGGATGTCCTCTAGTGCTGGCTTTCTAGCTGTAAATTCTTTTAACTTTTGTTTATCATGGAAGGTTTTTATTTCATTATCAAATCTAAAGCTTAATTTTGCTGGATATAAGATTATTGGTTGACATTCGTTTTTTTTTTTTTTTTTTTTTTTTTTTTTTTTCAGAGCTTAGAATATGTTGTTCCAGGATTTTCTAGTTTTCAGGGTCTGTGTTGAAAAATCTGCTGAGATACGAATTGGTGTCCCCCATATGTGATCTGATTCCTCTCTCTTGTGGCTTTCAAGATTCTATCCTTATTCTGTGTGCTAGATATTTTCCTTATAATGTGACTTGGTGTAGATCTGTTTTAATTTTGTACATTTGGGGTCCTGTAAACCTCTTGTATTTGATTTTCTAATTCATTCTTCATGTTTGAGAAATTTTCTGATATTATCTCATTGAAGAGATTGTGCATTCCTTTGGTTTGCACATTCCTCTGTGCCTTCCTCTATCCCAATAACTCAGATTTTGTCATTTGATGCTGTTCCATAATTCTTGGATGTTCTGTTTATGGTTTCTTACAATATTCACTGTGTGGTTAAATTTATTTTTCAAATTGTATAATTTTTCTTCATTATCTGACATTCCGTCTTCCAAGTGATCTAGTCTGTTGGTGATGCTTTTTATTGAGTTGTTTTATTTGGTTTACTTTCCTTCATTTCATGGATTTCTGATTTTTTTTTTCTCAGAATCTCTATCTCTTTCTTGAGATAGAGATACCTACCCTGGTTTGTATTTTTTGCTACCTGTATTTGCTTCCTTATGTATCTCTTTGTTGGTGTGATCAATGGATGCCTGTATTTGCTCTCTTATCTATCTCGTTGTTGGAATGATCAACTTTTGCCTGTGTTTGCTCATTTAGGTCATTCTTTAATTCACAGATCATTTGAATTATGAACACTCTGAACTCCTTCTCTCACTTTTCATCAAGTGTGCTTTCCATGGGTTCTGTTATTGTAGTATCCTGGTTTGTTTGGGGACATTTCTCCCCTTGTTTTGTATGTTGTCTATGTGATTTTGTTTATTGCAGTATGGATCTGAGGTATTACAGTTTCTACCCTATAATCTTGCAGTATCTGTGCACATTATCTGTACCTCAACTTGGTATTGGGTGCCCCAGGATGGATGCTACTGCAACTAAAGGTGGTGGTGGCAATAGAGGAGGTAACTCGAGATAGAAGTGGAGGTCCAAGATGGATGCAACATCTTTCAGATTGGGGCTGAAAGAGTGGGCCTTACACTAGCTTTTGGATGCCTGCTCCCAGATGCAGCTGCTTATAGGCCCTGGCTGTTGTTGCAAGGTAGAGGCTACTGTATGGGGAGGGCTATGTCAAGGGCTACAGTGTCCCAAGATAGAAGTGGGTTAGCACTGGGCTTCCAGGATGGGGGAGAGGTTGTCCTGGCTCTACTCTGGGCTTGAGCTGCGGTGGGGTCTGCCGGTAGGTGGAGGTGGTTATGGGACCTAGTCATTCTTGATTTTCATGACAGGTAGACCCTGATGGCCCAGAGCTACCTACCCTGGTTGTATTTTTCTCCAGTTAGCACAACTTCATGTCAATCAACTTCAGAGTGCAAGATGAGGCAGATTTCATGAGGATATCAACAGTGAGTACTTCTTATTCAAGTTCCATCAAAAGGAATTGACATAGGGTGCAACCAAGAAAACCAGGATCGACTGTGGATGTAGAAAGCTGATTCCTCCCAGCTCTAAAGAGAAAATTCAGAGGAACCAGAGAGTAAAAAGAAATTTAAAATAAGGTAATTTTCAATTTATTTGGTGTTTTCATTTTTGTGGCATCCTATACCCAAGTAAAATAACCCTATTTTAATAAATATCAATAAGGAACATTCAATTTTATATATGTTATATGTCATTCTCATAGTTAAAGTTGGTTGATTTCAGATTGCAATGTGCCTTGTGGAATAAATGTATTTATAGTAAAATTGTTCAGTTTTACCTAGCCCATCAACACTAATAAATACCTACTGAGTATTGTGGGAAAAAATACTTAATCTTTTTGTTCTTTCCTTTGCCAGGCCCAAAGTAAAAGAGTGTGTGATAATAGTTTTCTTCTCCAGAATAAACATGGTCAGAGATAGATAAGATTTTGCTGTTGTTGTAAATCCATGAAGGATTAAGATTTAGGGTCTAAAACTTCATCTGGACAATGTGAGTGTCCTGCAGCAGACCAGGTGTGTGACAAATGTTTAGATTGTTCTTCACCATTCCCCTTGTTCTCAATCATCTCTCTGTTCTTATAGTAGGGGTATCATGTCATTTCCATGCACACAGAGGTACATTCATCTCTACAAACTCAAATCAGTTTATTCATCTCTAAGAGCTAACTCAAGGAATGTGGATCTGTTAAAATTGGCTGAGTTATTGTAAGAATCTGTAAATCCAAAATTTGAAATATATAAAATTATATATTATTCTGGACTGATTGCAGCGATGACTACAGATCTCTAAATGATCCATCATAAACATGAGATACACCAATTTTTTTTTTCTCTTTAATTCTAAACTCCTCATTGGATACTCTAGTAATGGCACAAGGTTAAAGAAAACAAAACATCCTACAGATTAATCATTCAATTAAAGGAAACTAAACATTTTTGTACAGATAAATTCTGAAAGATATCTAGGATGCTCATCTTTTCTAATTTACTTAACAGAATTTTGCAGAAGCCTATTTTCCACAGTTATTGCTTTAGGTCTTTTTTTTTTTTTTTTGTAGTCTATGCTGATTTTGTCTAGGTGTGGTGACATTCATTCCAATGTTTTTATCTTTGGCAATGTAACTTTTGTTCATTATAATTCAACCTAATAGACTTACTGTTGTTTTCAAAATAATTTTCAGAATCAATGCCAATATAAAAAGTGAAGCTTTTAAGAAACTAGATACAAGAAGGAAAATAAGAGCTGATTCAAGTTGAGATAATGAAATTATTTATGTCATTCTTATAGTTAATGTTGGTTGATTTCAGGCTGCAATGTGCCTTGTGGAATAAATGTATTTACAGTAAAATTGTTCAGTTTTACCTAGCCCATCAACACTAATAAAATACCTACTGAGTACTGTGGGAAAAATACTTATTTTTTTATAATTAGGAATTATACTGTGTTACATCACAAGTCAGATAAAATCAATATTTTTTTCTCAAAATCTCATACTGTTATCCAGTCTCAAACTACTGTTTATTCCTACATGGATCTTTGCCCATCCTTGTACTGTGGGTTTTATGTTTGTTTTTTCTTATTTCATTCTTTGATTATACCTCCTTGTCTTGCTTTCACATAAAATAACTTTTTTTTCCTTTTGGCTCTGAATTCTCCCACTATTATTTAATATTCATGTCTTCCTTGCTATCATTTTCAAATATACATATGACGTGCTGGTCAAGGCTGACTCATCCTGAAGTTTGCATCTAAGGTAGGCAGTAGGAGTACTGAACAAGTCAGTGGTTCCCTTCATTGTCTGTCTGTGGTTTCTTGGGTTTAGGTTGGCTCAACTTGGAAAGTGACAGTGTGACACTTTGCATGCCAGTGTGGGGCAGAGTGTTAGAGATTCCCATGTTGTACAAAAACTTGGATTCTGGTTCTGTAATTTTTCTCTCTACTAGCCTCTATCTCCTATTTTAGGCTGAAACAAATAAAGAGAAATGATACCATCTTGTGTCACAAAATATGGCAAAATAAAATAAATGAAAGATGTTGAAACAAAAATGAAAGAAGGATATTCTTAAAGGAAGGATATTCATATAAAGACTACAAAGAAGCCAATGTTTTAGTGTGGTCCCACTCAAAGGGACCTGAGGAGCTAGGTACCATTTTCCCCTCAAGCTTCAGTTTTAAAAGCTATGTTCCTTTTCATCCAATAGAACTACCCTACCTTCTTTTCAAATAAAATGAAAAGAGAAAATTGTTTTAATCTCCAGAAATTATGCTTTTGTTTTAAAGTCATAG
This sequence comes from Spermophilus citellus, assembly GCF_964194105.1. Taxonomy (NCBI): domain Eukaryota; kingdom Metazoa; phylum Chordata; class Mammalia; order Rodentia; family Sciuridae; genus Spermophilus; species Spermophilus citellus. The sequence goes on from NC_138183.1 coordinate 239,343,430, forward strand.
AATCTCAAAATCAATTTCTGAGAGGAAACAAAACCAATCAGATTAATGTAAAACTTTCCATATGTGTACAGAAATGTGTCTCTTTAACAAGTGCATGTTGCTGCCCCAGTCCCAGTACAACAAACATTGTCCTTGTGGATTGATGCTGCTTTGTTCTAGGTCTCAGTTCTTGCATTTAATAAGACACTGGCATCTTGCCCTACTTTTACCATCAGACCTTACATTTCATCCCCAGGTGCACAGTGTTCCATTCTTGAGCAGGAAGGAAAGTAAAATCATTTCCACAAAGAAACCCAAGAGCATTTAAAAATGGGCAAGGGAGTCTTTTAAATGGTGTTGGACATAAAGTTTTAAAAACACCTGAGCAAATGAAAAACCATGCAATCTTTGTCATGGAAATCATGCTAATGGAAAATTTCCAAGCCCCAAACCCCAGGGAGAATTGAGAAGCAATTTACAGGTTCATGAGCTCTCTGGGAAAACTGTTTAAATTCCAGTTGGAAATCAGTGAGGATACCTTCTTCTTCATTTCTCTTTTTCCTGAGACCATGTTCAAGACCACAGTTGTGGGCCACTGAGAACATTCTCCAGCTTGACTGCCAGAGTGGCTCTTCTGCCCCATCTTACATACACAAGGAGGAACAGGAAAAAACCTGCACATTCTGGACACCACTGAATGAAATTTTCTCCATAGAAAGGAGGTGGTGACATTATTAGAATTTTCAAGAAAGCAATATGTGGTGAGTTTTATAATTCACATTTTTGCATTTTCAGAAAGATTTCAAATGGTGAAGTAATATTTTAAAGTGTGTGTGTTGTGGTCAGAGTACCAAGTTTAATGCAGTGCCTGGGCTTATCAATACTGTGCATATTTGGACTAATTACTTAGTCATTGTAGCTGTCAAACTCTCATATTTAATAGACATTATATTACCAAGCTCAATGATAGTGAAGGGGAATTAATAATACATGTGGATCCTATAAGACAGCACTTGATAATAACAACAGCTATTTAAATGATTCAATTATTTCTTTCTATCAGGATATGGTGGTAGGGAGAATATGTTCCTTCAAGTATAATGACAAATATGATAAATAATTCAGAAAGGCAACTTCATATTTGTGTCCTAGTTTTCCTACAGCATTTTCTTTGTTCCTGAAAAAATTTTATTTATCATTTGTCCTCTAATGTTTTCGCCATCTGGAGGTTTTAAGGTCAAAAAGTGAAATTTTCTGATTCTGTAGTAAAGTATACTGAAGCTGGAACATGGTAAATACAAGTACAGATGAATCATTCACAATTATTAATGTAGAATATAGCCTTTATTATTTATATAACTACCAACTCACAAGAGGCACAGGGAAGGACATTAATGTAAGAATAAAAATAGAGATGTTGTGTCCATGTATAAATAAAAAATATTTTTTAAAAAATCAGAAAGAAGGACTCAAGTCAGAGAGTATAGTCTTCTAATAGTGCCCATTTAATTTTTCCTAAGGGTGTTAGAAGTCATAAATCTACAGCACTAGAAAGAACCATGACAAAAAGAAAATTTGGCTTAAACTATGGTCAAATGCCTTAGAATTAGTCTTAAAGAGATGTTTTTAAAATAGAGTTTTTGACCTTTGAAAAAGCAGGACAATATTTTCATCTTTGTTTACATATTACTGGAAAATGAAATGTATTATTTGTCAGCACAAACTGTATTGTTTATGTTTAATTGTCTATGGCTCAGCCATAGAAAGTTTTGAACAAATACAGGCAGAAATTATGTATTAACGCATTAAACTCAGCATATGCTCTGATACAAATGTATTGTAAGTTAGTTCTTATTTGCCTGCAGCAATATATTCTGAATTTCCCAAGCATTTACAAAAACGCAACTCCTACATGGTTTCAGGGTCCTGATGTGTCTGTGATAAAGCAAATAATCTTACTTTTTCTTTTAAAATTTTTGGTATTTATTGTGAATTGAATGAAAGCAAAACAGTAAACTTTTAAAATTTTGGTTTTAGTTGTAGATGGACACAGTACCTTTATTTTATTTATTTAATTTTATGTGGTGGTGTGGCTCGAACTCAGTGCCTCACACATGCTAGGCAAGTGCTTTACCACTAAGCCACAAGCCCAGCCCAACAGTAAACATGTTTTAAAACCTAAAAAAAAAAAAAAAAAGAAAAAAAAATTACTTTAGTTTCATTCCTTGGAATCGTTCAGGGAAATCTAAGTGCCTGAATTTCTAAACCGCATCAGTGCTAATTGACAAGAGAGTCTCTTTTTAAATTTATGAGCTCTATTACTGAGATAAGAAGGTGCATGCACCCATAAGAAAGGTCAAAGGTAGAAACAAAGAAATGTTTACAAATTCCAGAAATATTAAGTGTATAAATAATGAGATATTTAGGGACATCATGATGACTGAGAAAGGACACTAAAATCTGAAAAGAACATGTCTCAGCTGGCCAAAAAGAAAAAAAAAAAAGAATATGCTTAGCTAGATAGACCAGCAATAAAACTTTTATAGTTGAATAATAATCCTGGATCAAGAATATAGAAGTTAAGTCATTTAACATGAAAGGTAATTACAAGCAGGATTTTAATTCAGTCTGTTAATTTGCAATAACAATATTTACTGGGTAAAATAGAAGCAAGTGTGACTGATATGCACTTATATGTATTTGCAACTGCATCTGAAATTTACAGCTTGAATATAGTTGGAAAACACTACTTATAATGACAACTTTACTGCTAACTCCTTTTTTAGTTTTGAATGTTATATGTACTTTTAGGTTGAAACATAAATTCTATTATTTTCAGAATAATTGGTAATAGAGTTAGGTTTGTTGCTAAAATGAGTAGAAAACAAATAGTTGGCAATGTGAGTAGTGAAGGAAATAGTGGGCAATGTGGGTTGTGGGACACAGTGAGGCAAACTTCCCAAGGTCACCTCCAGAAGATGGTCCAGTATGATCCACACAGTTCAGCGGGGTGGGTAGTAAATCTCAGGTACAGCTTCAGCAAATTCAATAGTATAGCAATAAGAAAAGGAAAGACCACAGAATGTTCCAGGAAAAATATGGACAGAACAAGCTGCTATTGTAGGAGAATCTGTTCAAAATTGATATCAAATTAGTGCAGATAGGACAGGAAGGGTTCTGTCTATGGGACAGCATTTATGAAAAGTTAATAATATTTTAAAATTTTTGATATGAATTCTGTTATGTTAACCAGTAATTTCCTCCTATACAAATCAATCTCCCTTAATTTCACCTTCTTTGGCTGAACTAGATGGTTGGAAATCTGGTATTGTGTGTTAAATTTATGATCAATTTTAAGTATTGTTAAAACCATAACAAGATATAATTATAATTTAAACGTTTTTAAATTATTTTTTATCATTTTGTCCTTTCAGATATATTATAATCAATTTATCTAATTTAATAGCCTTGCTTAATTACATAAGCTAGTTATTTTCTTGTTTTTCTCATTTATCATACTTTAAAAGTTCTTCACCTGTTTTTTTTTTTGTTTGTTTGTTTGTTTTTTTGTTTGTTTTTTTGTATCAAGGATTGAACTCAGGGACACTTGTCTACTGAACCACAACCCAAGTCCTATTCTTTATTTTATTTAGAGACAGGGTCTCACTGAATTGCTTATCACCTTGCTTTTGATGAGGCTGGCTTTGAACTTGCAATTCTCCTGCCTTAGCCTCCTGAGCCACTGATGTTAAGGGAGTACACCATCATTCTTGGCTTTTTAATCATTTTTGTTCCCATCATACAGTATTATTTTTTAACCATCTGATTTGCATAAACATCTTTCTGTCGCTGAATATTTTAGGTAGGTCTCCCTTTTCTCCATCACACAGGGCACTGTACCATCTACTACCATAAATCTCCCTTCCTCTCCTCATTTCACTTTCAGAATAAATGTTTATGGTTGAGGTTGCTAATATGAAAATTACTGACATGTTTAGTATTCTATATTTACTAATATGTTTTACAAAAGAATACATGAGAGAACCAGTTTTATTCCTATTTTAAGGAATAATTTAAAATAGTGAGATTTAAAAAGATAAATTTTTAGAGAGATTCAATTTCATCTCACTTTGTATGTATAAGTATTGTTTAAAAATTCTGCTGATACCAATTTTTTATGTCATGCCTTCAATTTATATTTTGAAAAACATATTATTTATAAGCAATTGACTCTTTTGGGTTAGGTAGTTGATGAGTGTTTCTCTATTTTATACTCCAGGAGGTGGGAACATGATGGTTTATTCAATGACACATGGTTATTGGATGATTTCCCTGGGCTTGATAGTTTTCCAATAGCAAACATGAAAAAAAATGTAAATTGACATTTTATTAGCATAAATTTAGGTAAATGGAAATGTTAAGAAGGTTTAGAAATATCCTGTGTACTACTCACTCTCCCCTAATTTTGTCATATTAAATTAGCATAGAAATATTTATCAAGAATATGAAATAATAATGGATACTAACTTACTCTTCACTATACAGTAAATTATATTGGACTAATTTTTCTATTACTGTGTTTATTTCTGTTCTAGGATTCAATCCATTATAAACCATTGCCTTTAAGACAATTACCTTTCAAAAAAATTAAATTGATAAGCCTTGTGCTCAAAGCCATTAGCCCACTGTGTTCTCCACTGTCAATGTTCTGACACTGAATTTAGGAAATTCCTTTATTTGATAAAATAAAAGTGTTTTATATATAATGAAAATTTAAAAATTAAAATTGCATTGTTTTAAAAACATCCTTAAAAAAGAAAGTGAGAGGGCAAGATTTATTTATCTATTAGATTAACATAGGGCCTGTCTTCCTTTTAACCTCCTGCTCCACTTGGTTCCTTTGCACAAAGAGTATATCTGAAACAGGAATGAATGCATGTGAGGCTGAGGGCCACAAGGTCTACCAAATATAGTAAATGTGTTATACAGTTCAATAGGCTATTTCTTCTCTGCTACTCGCTAAAGAATATATATTTTTTCATTTTCATTTTCATAAATATAGAATAATAAACATGTTATACATTTGAAGATGAGTAACACACTTATTACCCTGAAGCATGAATTAGGAATAAGCATGTTATCATTTCTGCTCTGGGTCAGGGGCTGTGGCAGCTTGTTCTCACCACATATCACCTTCCCTTGTGTTCTGAGTGCATCAATGTTTCTACCTATGGGGTCTAATTGGATCCCCACAGGAGTCCTGTTGATTGACATTCTAACTAAATTCACACAGAAGTGTGAAACTTACAGAATTATAAGAATTTTAAGTAACCTTTTGGAGTAATTGTCAGGATGACTCAGGGAAATGCTTTCAGTGGAAAAGGCAGTTGGCTTTTCATGGAGTACATAATAACTATACTTAGTAAAAGCTTATTATCATAAGAAACTTTCTAGTTTCCAAATGACTGTCAACATGAATTTGGGAGATTAATGTGTAAGCTATATATGAATATATTGGGGAGTTTCATTGATTAGCCGCAGTCACATAGTATAAGTTATGGGAAAATGATTAATGGAGTCTGAAGACTCTGAATGAGGGTGGTTTCCTATTTGCATATGTAAGTGATTGGCCATCATCTTCTGATTCCTCATCATTTCCTGTTTCCTTCATTAAGATGCCCATTCACTAATGAACAAAGAATCAGAGGCTTTAATGATTCAGGTGGGTGGGAACTCTAGAAAGGTTAACCTAGCCCTGAAATCCTTGATAGAAAAGGGAAATCCCTGCTCCTTTCCAGAGTGATCCAGTGAAAAGGATTTGGTTGTGGAGACAGACATTCTGTGTAACATCTCAGATCAAGCATCTGGTGTTTGCTTGAACTTAATCTCCTGATGCATGAATTTCCTATCAAGGTGTCATGGTTTAGAAAAAGCTCATGTGTGAGACAAGGCAAGAATGTTCAGGAAAGAAATGATTGGGTTGTGAGAGTCTTAACCCAATCAGTGATTTAATCCCCTGATAGGGATTAACTGAGTGGTACCTGAAGGGGTAGGGTGTGGCTGGAGGAGGTGGAAATTGGGGCGTGGCTTTGGTGTATATATTTGTATCTGGAAAGTGGACTCTCTCTGTTTCCTGATCACCATGATTGTGAGAGCTGCTTCCCTCTGCCACACACTCCTGCCATGATGTTCAGCCTCACTTTGAGCTCTGAGAAATGGAGCCTCCCTTCTATGGCCTAAGACCTCTCAAACTGAGCTCACAAATAAACCTTTCCTCCTCTCTACTTGTGCTGGTCAAACCTTTTAGTTGCAGCAGTGGAAAAGCTGACTAAAACACAAAGAAATAAGGATAAAAACCCTAGAGGTTCCCAGAGCAGTGAGTCCTGTGTAATCGCTCTCCTGTACCTATTTCACTTAATTGCTATTACAACATTTGGAGGTAGGTATAATGATTTCAGTGAAATTCTCTAGTATCTAATGAGATAATTAAACATTTGGTGCAGTGGTGTGATGTATTTTCTGTCACTTGGTACTTTTTCATAGATCCTTCATTTTGATAAAAAAGATATTGAATCATGAAAAGACCAAATTCAGTTTAGATCTTAAAGAACGTTTTTACGGTGGCCATGCTTTAAAATGACTGCTTAAATTCCGTATCATTTTTTCTTCTAGGCATGAGGGTCTCCAGATTAGAGATGGCTTATTAGTCAACCCTGCCTTGTTCCATGACAATGGTAGAAAGGAACAATAGAGCTACAGTCCTCATCTCCTCACATGGGAATGAGGTGAAGAATCTGACCCAATGATCCACTGAGGGAAGTCACTAGTAAGACATCAACGCCATCTTTTGAGATTAAAATCTCTTCTTCTTCTTCTCTGCCATTCATCTTTATAGAAGCTCTAACAATTCAAATGTCTGACTACTGTATGTTCACCTTAGTTCTGTCTGATCCAAAGCTCCTATCCTCAATAAATGTCTAAATTTGTGTTTGCAATGACAAAGGAAGCCTTAAAGACAATAGTGTATTTGGGTGCACGGAAAAAAAAAAATTGGTGACTCTAAAACGATAAACTGATATGAAGCAAATCTTTATTATAACTGCAAACTTCAATGATAACTGTTGTACCTTTGTCCTTTTCTTGGAAATCATGCAAAACCAAAGCTTCATAACTGAATTTGTCCTCCTGGGGCTTTCACATAATCCTAGTATTCAAAAAATAATATTTGTTTTATTTTTGTTGGTCTACATTGCGACTATTGTAGGAAACATGCTGATTGTAGTGACCATCCTCTGTAGCCCTGCACTGCTGGGCTCCCCCATGTACTTCTTCTTAGCATTTCTGTCCTTCCTGGAGGCCTGCTTCTCCTCTGCTATCACACCAAAAATGATTGCAGACTCCCTGTATGAGAGGAAAACCATCTCTTATAATGGATGCATGATTCAACTTTTTGCAGCACATTTCTTTGGTGGGGTAGAGATGATTATCCTCATGTCCATGGCCTATGACCGCTATGTGGCCATTTGCAAGCCCTTGCACTACTCTTCCATCATGAACTGGAGGCTCTGTGGCATTCTGGTGGGGGTGGCCTGGTCAGGGGGCTTCTTGCATGCCGTTACAGTGGTTCTGTTCACTTTCCAGCTGCCCTTCTGTGGCCCTAATGTCATTGATCATTTCATTTGTGACTTGCACCCATTACTGAAGCTGGCCTGCACTGACACTCACATCCTAGGCCTTTTGATGATTGGCACTAGTGGATTTATGTGCATTATAATATTCTGCTTATTGTTGGTTTCCTATGGTGTCATCTTGTTCTCCCTGAGAAAACACAGTGCTGAGGGGCGGAGGAAAGCTCTGTCCACCTGTGGGTCTCACATTGCTGTTATGGTTTTGTTCTTTGTCCCATGCATATTTATAAATGCCCGGCCTCCTTCTGTCTTTCCCTTTGACAAACTGGTGGAAACGTTTTATACCATGTTCACCCCCTTGCTCAATCCTTTAATTTATACTTTCAGAAATAGGGAAGTGAAAAATGCTATAAAGAAAATGTGGAAGAGATTGGTATTAGTTTCTGATGAAAAATAAGATATTAGACTCAAAAATAGTATAATGTTCTTACACAAACTTTATGGGATGTTCAGTACCTATTAAGATGTAAAACACTTTTACAGAAAAAAAAACAAATATTTGAGCCATCAAAAGATGATGTTTTCATTTTTATAGCAGGCATCTACTCTGAGTTGGTAAGTCAGTATGTACATTAAAGGCAGTTGATTTTTATGCTTACCTAGAAACTAATAATAGTAAGAAAGAATGGAGAGAAAAATCACTTGTCAGAATGTTAGACATTAACTTTATGCTTTCCAGAAACTTGGGTAGGCAAATCAAACACGTCTTTGACATGAAGATTCAAAGCTTGCTCAAACTATTTCATGAAAAAAAAAAGATTTATTTAGGATGGTGACCTCAGTGATTCTGAGTCAAAAACAACCTGAATTCAGGGAGAACATAGAGAAGAGCAATAACAGAATATCTGCTGCAGAAGTTCTGCATCACATGACTCCACATTGAAGGTGGGTCCATTACCATTTCTACAGAATTGATGTAGCCTCATGAATTTCTGGACAGATAAAGCCTGAGTGTGGCTCAGTGCTGCCTACTGGGAAGTCCTCCTGGGTAACAATCAGGCTCAAGAGAAGAGGAGGCAGATTTCAGCGGGGGAGTCAGCCATGAGTATCTCCTATTCTAGCACTACCAAAGGGAATTCTTGAGATGCCTCATTACCTGCAAAGGCAGACCAGCTGCAGACGTGAAAAGTTGACCCAAAGAAGGAATAAACTTGAGGCACCAAAAAATAAGAGGAAGTTTCAAAATAATACATCTCAATTTAGTTGGAAATTTAAATTTTTGTGAGTTTGGGCTGCCTATTGATAATAATTCTACTTGAACCATTGTCAATAAAGAGATCTTTCAAATTTAGACACATCTTATTTGTCATTCCCATAGTTAATGTTGTTTAATATAAGGTTGCCATGTGGCTTCTAGAATAAAAAACCATTTCATTCTTCCCACTGAGTATTGTGAGCAAAATTGCTGAATTTTTCTTTCATTTTCTTAATCATTCAGGCCAGGCCCAAAGTGGAAGAGTGCATATAATAGTTGTCTTCCTAAGAATAGACGAGGCAGAATATAGATAAGATTTAATTGTTCTTTCGGTAAGTCCTCATGGTATTGAAATTTGGTCTAAAACACCATCTGGACAAAGTTTGGGGCTTGCACCTGACCAGGTGTGTCACAAAGGCTTAGGCATGCCAGTGCACCTGTGCTTCACTGTTCTCTTTCTTCTCCATTAGCTGTCTGTTCTCATAGCATGTCCTTTCCTTTCACTCAGCTCTCTTCATCAAAAACTTCATGTACCTCTAGGATCCAGCTTGAGAAATGAGGAACAGACACACTGGGTCAATTAACTTATGGAACTATGAATCTAATATTTCAAACATTATTCAGGACAGATTGCAGTGATCACTTTAGATTCATATCTGATCCATCATGCACTTGAGTACAAACACTTATCATTTTAACTCCCAACCTCTTATCAGATCCTTAGGTAAGAAGATATAATATTCAGTCAAGAAATACACAAATATCAAAAGACATCTACCCACCATTTTTTTTTATTCTTATAAGTCTGCTTGTCAGAATTTTGCCAAATACTGGCTATACTAGTTCTTTTTCATTCTATTTCAATATTGATTTTTGCCTAGCCATGTTGACATTCATTTCAATGTATTTATCTTTAGATGTAACTGTTGTGTTAGTGACTGTTGGCTCATGAAATTAATTTAGTCAGAAATGCCATTTCAATACAAAATGTGGGAACTAGTGCAGTTGGATATCTGGGATAAGTCATTGAAGAGCTGTTTTATAACTTAATTGATTCAGGAATTTTATTTGCTACATCATAAATTAGATAAAAAAATACCATTCTACCACAAATCTTGCAATAGTTCTCCCTCCCAGCTCTAGTTTACTTCTGCCATGGATCTCTCCAATCTTTGGATGGTGGGTTTTTCCTTATCTCTTCCCCTGCTATTCTTCCTTTCTTGCTGTTGCTCAAAAAGACATTTTTCCTTTTGATTCTGACTTCTCCCACCACTCTCTATCCATTCTGCTATCCTCAGTATAATATTTTAAACACACATATCCAATGCTGTTCTTTTGGGTGGAGGTCAAGATGGCAGAGTAGAACAAGGTAGCACTCTCAGCTCCTCCATGATGCAAACTTGAAACAACTGGAGAGGAGCTACTCAGCCAGGTGGGTGACTGAGGGGATGCAGTGAGCTTTAGTACTGGACAGTGAGATAGAGATTCTGGTTATTAGAACAGAGTGAGAAATGTCTCACTGGCACCAATCCTGTCCTGGCAGACCTGAAGCCAGGCAGGGGAGCCTAGTGACAAAAATGGAAAGAGAAAGAGACACAGAGAACAATATTGGCATAGAAAAATATTTGCAGAACAGAAAGTAAGTTTGAACTTAACTGATTCGGGAGTTGCATAGCAGGTGGATGTGTGAGAAGTGCTCTGAGATTCAGCACTTCAAATGGAAAGCTGCTGTGGGGAGCCATCCTGTGGGGTCATGCCTGAGCTTGTGGCTTTGGGAAACAAAGTCTCTGTATCTTCGTTTTCCCTGGAGATTACAGAAAATACTGCTATATGTCACAGCCAGCATCCACCTCGTGGCACAGTATGGTCCTGTTTGAATGCCACTGAAGGAAGGTGTTATGATTTGAATATGAGATGGCCATACCCAAAGCTCCTGCTATTAATGCAACAATGAGAAATGAGTGGATTGTGAGAGTTGAAACAATCAGTCCATCCTAGTTTGAATGACTAGGTGGTAACTGTAGGCAGGTGGGGTAGACCCAGAGGATTTAGGTCACAGTGGGTGTTCCCTGAAAGGCTCGACATCTTCCCTGTGGTCCTTCTCTGCAGCTCTCTGCTTCCTTGTTGCCATGAGGGGAGTGGCCTTTCTCTGCTAGGACCTTGCCATATGATGTGCTGCCTCACTTGGATCCAGAGCAATGTCATTGGCCATCTAAGGACAGAGACTTTTGAAAATCTCAGCTCCAAATGAACTTTTCCTCCTCTAAGTTGTTCTTGTCAAGTATTTTGGTCACAGTGATATAAAAGGTGCCTAAAACACAAGCTGTCTGAGTAATGTGTACATTGAAATGTCTGAGAGCAAAGGCCATCAAAGCCCACCTAGGCTACCCATGAAGCCAAGGTCCTCTATCATCTGGACATATTGTGCTTTTCCCTAGGAACTGATGATTATGTGGTGGGGAGAGAGGGGCGGGTTTCATAGAGCTGCCACTCATGCAAAGGAGGGAGCTACTGAGCTCACTGAGCTGCTAGAATCACCCCAGTTGTGCCAGAATTGGGCAGGCTGAGAGCTTTGTGAATGGGCTCTGGAGGATGAATGTGTCCCAATTTTTGAAGCAAGATGCTGGTCTAGATGTGGTAAAAAATAAACACATAGTTTTCCAGCCCAGTGCTGGTCTGGTTGACTTGGTCACCACCTCCACACGCACACCCATTTAAAAGATATAGTATTGTAGCTTGGACATTTGCCACCCTGGATACCTGGTGGGTTCCAGACCAGAAATCCTCAAAGAGATCTCATCATCTTAAATATCTTGGCAAGGAGATGTTTCAGCCTTTGTTGTTTGTGCTTTTGTTTTCATTGTATAGTGTTTATGTTGTTTTGCTTTGTTTCCCCTCATTGTTTCTTCACACATTTAAGTGACTTATATATTTTAAAAAAATCATTAATTAATATTTTCCATCTTCTCTCTTTTACTTATTTCAATTCTCTTCCCTACTCTCCTTTATTTCTTTCTCTTATAATCTGTTCTTTTTTCTTTCTTTCCTCTTATGTTATTTACTTTTTCTCTATATTTTAATATTAACTTTAGTTGAATTAATGCCTAGTTTTTCAACCTATTCTACATTATTAGTCCTTCTTTTGTTTTCTTCGTTTAATGGAAGTGTAGAGATCATTTTTAAGTAGTTTTATTCAATGTAGTTGGATTTTATTCAATGTAGTTTTATTCAATGTTCTGATTTAGATATGAAGTATCCCCCACAGGCTCGTGTGTGAGACAATGCAAGAATGTTTAGGGGTGAAATGATTGGGTTATGACAGTCTTCACCCAATCAGCAAATTAATCCTCTGATTTGGATTAAGTAGGTCATTTCTTTAGACTGGCAGTGTGTCACTGAAAGAAGTAAGTCACTGGGGGAATGCTTTTGGGGGTCACTTTGTCCCTGGTGTGTAGGGCTCTTTCTGTTTTCTGGTTGTGATGTTCTGAGCTGAATTCCTCTTTCACACACTTGCACCATGCTGCTCTGTTTCAACTTAGGCCCAGTGCTCAGGAGTAGACCAACCAGGGACTGAACCTTGGAAACCCTGAGCCAAAATAAACTTTTCTTCTTCTATATTATTTTTTTTTCAGGTCCTTTGGTCACAGTGACAAAGCTAACTAAAGGAGAAATGGGCTTGTTGCTGTGACTAAACTGACCATGTGGATCAGAAGACTTTGGACACTCCTCAGGGGGCTGAGGATTTATGTCCCAGTTTTCCCCTCCAGTTTCAGTCTCAGTGCTCTAGTTCCTTATATTAAACAGACCTTTCATAACTTCTGTTCAAGTATATTTACAGAGAAAAATTAATCTCTAAAAATTGTGTTTTTTAAAGTCATAGAATCTTAAAATCAATTTATGAGATGAAAAATGACACTCTAACTAATATAAATCTTTCCCTAAACATACATACATTTTTAAAAATAAGAACTTTTTTTCTGCCACAGTCTCATAATACCATGTGCTGTCCTATGGACCGCTGCTGCCTTATTGCAGAACTCAGCTCTTACGCTTGGTAAGTGCACTGGATCTTGATCTACTTCTGCAAGCAGACACTATCTTCCAGCCCCACGTCAACATTGTCCTAATTCTAACATGATGGGGAAAATGAACACATCCTTAAATAGAAACCCAGGAGAAGTTAAAAGAAAAGGGGAAACAAGTATTTAATTATTGGGAATATAATAAGTTTATAAACACTTGAGCAAGTGTAAAACCACACAAAATTATGTCTTGGCAAATTATGTTATTGGAAAATTTCCAAGCTCTGGGGGGAACTGAGAAGCAATTCTATAGATTCAGGACCTGTCAGAGAATCCTCTTTAATTGCAGTTGGAAATCAAGGAGGAACCTATTCCTTCCTCATTTTCTTTGTTCCTTTGACCTTGTTGAAGGCAGCACTTGTGATGCAGTGGGAACAATCCCAATCCCCAGTGCTTAGGATGCATTTTTTTTCTCTCTCCCTTAGATGTACAAGGAAGATTTGGAAACAACATTCATAGTTTGGCCACCATTGAATAGGCATTACTTTATGGAGAATAGAAGACAGCTGTCATTAACATTTTTAAGGAACTGATAAGTGAGTTTTATAATTCACAGTTTTGCATGGAGGATTTCAAGTTGTATTGTTGTGATTAAAACTGTGGGTGTTGTGGGCAGGACATCGAGTTTAATGCAGTGCCTAGGCCTGTCCAAAACTATATATTTGTACTAGTTACTCAAATTAGACCTGCATTTAGAATTCTATATCAAATTAAAATAAATAAATTAGAAATAGAACAAGTGTGTACTTTTGAACTTTCTTCCAAAGAGCATTTTTTTATTCTTTTGAAATATATGCTCATTTATCACTTAACCTCTAACATTCTTCTCCCCATCCTGATGTTTTAGATTATGAAGTGGAATGTTGATGCTATATAAAGCATACCATTGTTGGAATATGGTAAATGCATATGCAGGCTGACTTTCGTACTTATTGGTAGAGAACATAGCATTTAGTATTCTATATTACACACTAACCAGTGCCACAGTGAAGGACATTAAACATAAGAAAGGGTGACCCAAGTCAGAATATTGTCAGAGTACAATATTCTGATTTACTGTGTTCTCCTGATTTTCCTTGAGTTCACTGGATGCCAGACAGAGCATCAGATTGCTGCCTAGGAATAGTTCAGGAGAACTGTGAAGAAGTTCTGAACTGCTTAACTGCTGGTTATCAGCCACTCATGGGCTTTGCTTCTCTAGCTGGTTGAATACTTTGTAAATTAATTGGCTCCTATCCTAAAAACATGTTGAAACACTCTACATGGTATGTTATTGAAATGAGAAGTTTTCTACTAATAGTCTTTATATCATAGTAGTAGATCATGACGTCCTTATCAAGGATCCAGTGCCTTGAAATTATAACCCCTATCTGCATTTATGAATTAAGACAGGGGAGATGTCATGAGTATGCAACTATTGTAGGCAACATGCTGGTTGTAGTGACCATCCTCTGCAGCCATGCACTGCTGGGCTCCCCCATGTACTTTTTCTTGGCTGTCCTGTCCTTCCCGAAGGCCTGTTTCTCCTCTGTTATCACACCAAAGTTGATTGTGGGTTCCCTGTATGAGAGGAAATCTATCTCTTATAAAGAATGCATAAAGCAAGTATTTGCTGAGCACTCTTTGCTAAGATGATTATCCTCACAGCCATGGCCTATACAGCTATGTGGCCATTTGCAAGCCCTTGTGCTAATCTTCCATCATTAACTGGAGGCTCTATGTCATTCTGATGGGGGTGGTCTGGACAGGGGGCTTCTTGCATTCTATTATGCAGATTCTCATTACATTCTAGCCACCATTTTTGTGGGCCTAATGTCATTGATCATTTCATGTGTGACCTGTACCCATTACTGGAGCTGCCTGCACTGACACTCATGTTCAAGGCCTTCTGGTGATCGCCAACAGTGGGTTAATCTGCATCATCAACTTCTTCTTGTTGCTGGTCTCCTATGGCGTCATCTTGTTCTCCCTGAGAACAAACAGTGCTGAGGTGCAATGGAAAGCTCTGTCCACCTGTGGATCTCACTTTGTTGTTGTACTTTTGTTATTTGTCCCCTGCATATGTACATATGCAAGACCTCCTTCTGCCTTCCCCTTTGACAAAATGGTGACAATATCTTATACCATCTCGACTCCCTTGCTCAATCCTTTGATTTATACTTTGAGGAATACGGAAGTGAAAAGTGCCATGAGCAAAGTGTGGAAGAGACTAGTGGTGGTTTCCAATGAAAAATAAAACATTATAGTTTACCAAAAAGGGTAAAAAATAAAGAAATCAATGTGGTATTAGACCAAACCTTTATGTGAAGCTTATTATCTATGAAGTAAAAAAGCAATTCTATAAAAATGGCAATACCCCATGGGGTCAGAGATATTATTACTTTCACAGCAGATATCTACTCTGAGTTGGTAATTAAATATCCCAATAGGTAAATTAAGGAGAATTCAATTTTTTCCACATATAGACTCTAATAATCAATGAAAGAATAGATAGAAAATTTACCTGTTAGATTGTTGGCCATTAATTGTATAATTCCAAGAAAATATGTGGAGGATAGACAAAAATGTTAAATATTCAGGAAACAAACAGAGTGTATTTTAAATTAAAAGTTATTACTGTTTATTATTATTACTACTTTTTGCAGTGCTGTTGAATAAACCCAGGGTCCCATGAACTCTAGTCAAGCACTCTCCTGATGAACTATGACCCCAGTGAACACAGGGAATCTTTTTCCCCCTTGTCACTTTTTTCTTTTCTCTTGTTCAATAGGTTTGTTTTACTTATGTATAATGTGAAGATTCTTTTTGACATAATTAAAAAAGCACAGAATATAATTTTCTCTATTTCTTTCTCCAGTATTGCTCCTTTCTCTCCTCTCTGCCCTCCACATGTTCCTTTCATTCTACTGATCTTTATGCCATTTACTTTTAGTTATTTTTGTTTTCAAATTAGGGTCTTTTGGATATACATGGTGGTGAGATTCACTGTGGCATATTTATACATCTACATTAGAAAATTATGTAAGATTAATTCCTCTGTTATTCCCTTATATCATCATTTCTCCCTTCCTCTCAGTCCCCTTCATCTAATTCCTGGGTCTTTCTTCTATTTTAATGGAATCCCTCACTGTTATCCCTTTCTCTTTCTCTATTTTTTTCTCTGTTATTTTGTACTAGGTTCTGCATATTTAAGAAAACACTCAACCCTGGGTTTTCTGTCTGATTTATTTTACTTTGGAAGACACTCTAGTCTCTAGATTCTTAGTTGAGTTCTACCAGACCATCAATGAAGAACTTATACCAATATGCCTCAAGTTATTCTATGAAACAGAAAAAAGGAGGGAACACTTCCAAACTCATTCTATGAAGATAGTATCACCCTTATACCAAAACCATACAAAGACACTTCAAGGGAAGAGAACTTTAGATCAATATCCCTGATGAACATAGATGCAAAATTCTCAATAACATTCTGGCAAACCATATACAAAAACATAGTAAAAAGATAGTATACCATGTTCAAACAGGGTTCATTCCAGAGATAGAAGGTTGTTTCAACATATGGAAATCAATAAATGTAATTCACCACTTCACTAGACATAAACAGAAGAATCACACAATTATCTTAATAGATGCATATATATGAAAGCCAAAGAACAAACATTACTCAGAATTATTTAATAGAATTCTCTCTCTCTCTCTCTCTCTCTCTCTCTCTCTCTCTCTCTCTCTCTCCCTATGTTACATACAATTGGACTTAGAAATCATCCAAAATGAAGATTCTACACCTTGTCAGATGCCAGACACCCACTGAAGATATCTATCTTTCTATTCCCTGCATTTAGTAACTGTGGGGAAAATATATAAGTTGACTCAACTTAAAATATACCCGATCTTCCCAGAGAAGGCTAAACTGGGTGATAAGTGTTTTGTAGAGAGAAGTCAGAGATCCAGGATGAGAACCTGAGATTTCAAATGTCATGAAATGACTCTCTAATACAACATCTCACATGCCACACTAAGTCCCACAGTCCAACCATGTAGGGAGAGCAAACATAAATTCAAGAAACCATATACAATTGAGAGAGAAAAATGTACATGTTCATGAAATTTGTTGACTAATAAAAATGGATTCAGTCTTCAAGATGGCTCAAAGAGAATATGTGTATTTAAAAATAATAGTGAACAAAATATTTAAATGTTTAGAGGAGAAGGAGTCAGAGCCAAAAGGAAAATAATGAATTTTTTCCTTAGAGCCACAAAAGAAAGATAATACCCACAATATAAGAGTGAGCCGGATCCATGGTAAGACAGTAGTTTGGGAAGGACAACCATTGCAACATGGCGAAATAGGTAAAAAACTATCTGACTTATGATTTCACAAAATCTCATTTCTGAATAATTTTTAAAATTAGGATCTTGTTCTGTATTTTCTTCATTCAGATATTCAGACATTTTGTTTCTTTATCTTTACTAAAGTTATTTTGATCTGTCATTCCTATCTTCTTATCTTTGTGAAAAAAAAAATCTAGGACCGTCTCTGGTACTGACATAACATATGTAACTCAGCAAAGGAACTCTGTGTTTTAATGCGATTGTACAAGAGTCTGTATTATAGGAAAGTGAACAGTTTAAATCAATATTTTGAATAATGAAATTCCACCTTTTGGAAAGCCAGAGCTGACAATCATAATGAATGTAATTACCCTAATTGTACACTGATCACAGTCACATCATCTCCATGCTTTGCATATAATGAGTTATCTAGCCATCCAGCTATCCCTTCAAGGTTGGTTTCAGAATCATTTATGTTCTACTGAGGAAGATCAAGGGACTGGATGAATATCAGATCCCTGGTGGGTAATAGGGTAGGGTGTGGTTTGATAGGAGGCAGTGTGGCTTCAGACTCAATGCTGATCACTGAGATAACATACTTCACAGTCTGGTTATATCTGTGTGTTTCAGAATCTAGTTGAGAACCTGATTATCTGAATTGAAGTTTGCAAGGTTTTAAATTGCCTGACCACTCTCTCCTCCTACTGATTACAGTGTTACAGTTTTGTGGTTGCAGGACTTGGACAGTCAACAAATATCACATTTTGGAATTCAGTAATTAAGTCCGCTGTGAATGTGAAAGTCCATTAGTATCTCTTCCATTCTCATGAATCATTTAAATTTGGCACTTTTTGTGAAGTGTGAATAGACATAAAATTAGACACGATGCAATATTTAGATACTGAAAAAATATAAAATTGATTATGTGGGTCCTTGTGAGGGAGCTTTAGTAGCTATGTCTAAGTTTTCCTCAAACATCATTTTAAATCCTATGTTCTTTGACATTAATTAGGTCTGCTATAATATCCTCCAAACAAATGAAAAGAGAAAAGTTCCTTCAATCTCCTCTTTAAATTTGTTTTTGTTTTTAAAATTATTGTTTTTTTAAGATCAATTCCTGATAAAAATGTAACATTTCAAATAATGCTTACCTCTTCACTTATTTTATGTGAAATATTTTTCTTTAATAAGTACTCCTATTTTTCTTTAATAAATATGTTTTCCATATGAACTGGTGGATGGATGGTTTATCACAGAACTCTGTTTTTACATTTCCTATATACACAAGCATTTGGTCTGAATTCTGCAAAGGAAAGTATATTCTTTGCCCAATACACACTTCTCTATTCCTGGGTATCATGGGAAATGAAAGCTTGTGCAGTTAGAAACCCAAGAGCAGTAAGACACGAAAACAGAAAAACAAAATCTCTAATTGCTTGGGACATAAGCTTTGCAAATACTTGAGCAATTGAAAACCCACACACAATTGTGTCTTGGCACATCATGCTGAAGAATAATTTCTCCCTCAGGGGAATCAAACAGTAATTCTACAAGTGCATGACCTATGACGGAAACCTCTTTATAGTCCAGATAGAAATCCAACTGGAACTTTTGCTCCTCTTTGTTTCTTTGTTCTTGAGACTGCCCTGGAGGATCACTGGGGACTTTGACTGTCAGAGAGGTTCTTCCTCTCTGTCTTAGGTGTTGAGCAAATATTGGATATAGACGTCACATTTTTGGGAGCACGAGTAAAAATTTCTCCATAGAGAACAAAAGAGGCCATTACTAGAAATCTCAAAGAACTGACACATGGTGAGATTTATAGTTTAACTTTTTGAATTTTCATGGATGATTTCAAATTGTGATGCAGTGCTTAAAATGGTGGGTCATGTAGGGGTGCTGAGCTCTGTGAACAGAAGGTGTCTTTCAACAACTGTGCCCTTGTTATAACTGAGTGACCTTTATGACCTCAGAATTTTCATGTTGAAAAAGAATTATAATATTTGCAAGTTTAAGGGATGTGGAAGTCAATAAAATAATACATGTGGAACAGACAGTACATTGTTGACACAAAACGTGTGTCCAATGAGCAGCAGCTCTTAGAATGCATCTTTACTCGTGGGAGAGATTTGGCGCACAATAACGTTAATTCTAATGAACGAAATAAGACCCATTTTCAGATTTTTATTTTCAAGGCAAATCCAAACACTTAGAAACTCATCAAATACATATTTTTTTTTTTTGTGAGAGTAGTTGGGAGAATTTATATTTCACTGAGTCCATAGTTGGGTAAAGGGAAGCACACTTCTCGAGGTGACCACACCACGAGATGTGCAGCACCCAATGAATATGGAAGACCTCTTCAAATATGTAGATTATTTCATAACTTTTAATTAATATTTTGGTATTTACTTTTAAAGGCACATGAGGATTGTACATATTTATGGGAAGAGTTTGATCAGATCAAAGTAATTGACTTTGCCTGTCACTCAAATATTTATCATTTATTTGACTTAGCAAAATATAAAATCATTTTGGTTTCAACCCTAATTATCCTAAAGTAGAAGTTATGATTTCTATCCAACAGCGCCAGTGCACCAATTAAGCATCCTTTTTCCTCCCACCCCAATTTTCCCAGCCACTTGGAATTATGATTCTACTCTCTACTTCTTTGAGATCTACTCATTTAGCTTCCACATATAAGTGACCACAGGTTATTTGTTTGCACCATTGTGATGGTTTAGAATGAAAAGTGGTCTTTTCAGATGCCGTACAAAGAATACTAATGTTTTAATATGGTAAATGTTAAGTCTCCCAAGACCAGTCACAGATTTGTTGATAAAGAATGTAATATTCACTATTTCTACAAGAACACACTATTATAAAGTATAGGGTAAAACAGTAAGCCTAAAAAAGAGTGAGTACGCCACAGAATGCAGCCTCTAGATTTTAACTTCATCTGCTGAATTGTCCCTATGTGCATTTGATGTCATAAATAGCATTAGGTGTTTTATTCAGAATTGTTCAGAAAAATCTATATGGCTAAGCTCTGAACTGCTTTAGTGTTTACTGTTGTGTCTTTGTCTCTACCTTAAAATAAGCTAAAGCATTGAGACAACAGAAAAGAAGTCTCAGGGGTTTATCTGGAAGGGCACCAGTGGAAACAAAGATTTTTCTAAAATTCCAGAAGCATATCATTCATATATATACATACATATATATATATATATATATATATATATATATATATATATATAAACTGGGTTACCTTTATACACACACACACACACACACACACACATTAGCACCACACACACACACACAAACACACACACATATCTGTGTGTGTTTTAATCTGTATGTGATATATAAAAGTTTCAAAATTTAGAAAATCATTAGAGCAAAATTGAGGGGAAAAAAGATATAAAATCTTAGGCTATTTATCTGGATCAAAAATACAATAAAAATTATCTAGAAGTAAATAGCAGAAATATCAGTAGAATAGAGGAAAAGGAGTGGAGGAGGGAGAAAGGAAGGGGAAGGAAAGGTACTGGGGACCAAATTACAGCAAATTATATTTCATGCTTTTGTATTTATCTCAAATGAATCAAATTGTTAAGTATAACTAAAAGAACCAAAAAAAAGTTGTGGTTTATTTCAAGAAGTAACAGGGAGGCTAATTTCAAACAGAATTTTTCTCTCTCAGTTTGCAATAACAACATTTAGAACAATGTATTCAAATGTAACTGATATGCGCACATATGTACATGTAGGTGCATATAAAATTCATTGCTTTGTATGTAATTACTAAATAGTACTTTAATGAGGATCTTACTACTAATCTTTTTTGGGGGGTCTGAATGTCATTGACAGTTAAGGAAGAAATTTTATTTCTTCCTGAATCGTGGTAAAAATATTTTGCTGTCAAAATTAATAGAAAGAAAATAGTGGACAGTGTGCATAGTTCTGCAAAGGGAAGCACACTTCTTAAAGTTACTACCCAGGAGATGTGGAGTGCCCATGATTCATGCAGGTTATGTGTGAGGGGCCCTCAGCAATCTCAGGTGCAGCTCCAGCATATTTGAGGATATGGTTTCTGAGAAAGGGAAAGATCACAGAATTTCCTAGGACAAATGCAGACACAGTAAACTTCTACCTACAGAGGAATGTAAACTTAAGTCTGATATCAATAAATGTATAAAGGGCAGGGAATGCTGGACCTCTGGTAGGGCCATTAATGTAAACCTTACCACGTTATAAATTTAACTTAAGATTTCTTGTTATGGAAGTGTGTTGCTTACACCTTTGTAAATGAATTGTCCTCAAACCTCACGTCCTCTTTCTGAACTGTTCTTATGATGGAGAGTCTTTTTTTTTTTTTAAGAGAGAGAGGGGAGAGAGAGAGAGAGAGAGAGAGAGAGAGAGAGAATTTTTAATATTTATTTCTTAGTTCTCGGCGGACACAACATCTTTGTTGGTATGTGGTGCTGAGGATCGAACCCGGGCCGCACGCATGCCAGGCGAGCGCGCTACCGCTTGAGCCACATCCCCAGCCCCTGATGGAGAATCTTGTGTGGTGTTTGTTAATTATATTCAATTGTAAGTATTCTCATTTTTAGTACTCAAGCATTTATTGCAAAATAAGACTCTATCATTATAATTTTTTTAATCTTCCAGATGGTAAAACTCTATTTATAAACTATCAATGCAAATTGAGGGGAGTGATTATAATGTTTTTAGTTCTTCCTTAACATGTTGCAAAATGTTTTACCTTTTATTTCCTTACATCATTAATTATGGATTTATTCAATACTTAATGTGATATGAGTGCAGTGGTATGATGTAAACAGAGATGTTTCTCATTGAATATTTGAGCTGTGTTTTTGTTTCTTATGTTACTGCAGCATTTTCCATTATAAAACATGCCCATATCATTTTGCTTTCATTATATATTTTTAGGGTTTGGATAATTAAGAGAAAGAATACAAACACATATATGAAGCTGGAAGTATTTGCCAATTTGTTGTCAAAAAGATTACATTTTAATAATTTTTATTAAAATTGATATTCTTGTGATTTATTCAGCTTTTTACTTCACTTTGTTTATGTTTGTGCTGCTGAAAAATGGTGATGTCAGTATTTCTTGTATTCATTTTGACTTCTACTGTGAACCCCACGTTCATAATTTCTCTGTATTCGACACTGTGGTGAGGCAGTTGGAGGCACAGGGTTTTGTTTAATGTCACATTGCTGTTAGACAGTGAGGCTGGAATTGTAGTGATTTGATAGAAGAAATTCATAAATTCTTTCTATTAACTTTTCATTTGGAGTAATTTTAGATAAACCAAAAAGTTTCATAAATTTTCTGTAAAATTCCAGCAGAATAGACAATTTGCCTTAATATTATTACCTTACATTATTATGGATGCATTTGTCGATTTATGAAATGAACATAGATACATTTTTATAAATAAAAACCAAATTTTATTCAAATTTCACTAATTTTGCCACTATTGTTGGTATGTTTACTTTGAAAAACATTTCAATTATGCTTTTAGATTACCCAGAAATATTACTCTTAGATTACCCAGAAAACAGAAGTGGAGAGATAAGATGTCTATAATTATCAGATGACTTTCATAGTTTATTTTATGTTGTTTTCTTCAACTTCTTTCTCCATTTGGTTTTCTTTCTCAGTGAAGCAGTCTGAAGGAGGTGTGGATACAGGTGGGTCTGAGTCCACAATAACATAATCAGGGGCTACTAGGGACATTCAAAAGTGCAGTGCATTTCAAAATATTATTTGTTCCTACTAATGAACACTCATATTTTTATGCTTATGCATTTCTCTGATTTTCATAAGAAACCTATTAATAGAAAACTCATAAATAGAAGAAATACAACCTGAGCCTGAAAGAATTTTAAGCATTTTACATAACTTGATCTGTGCCATAGAACAAACAGAAGGATCTGGATTTGAACCAAGGTTTACACAATCTGGCCCAGATGTGCTTAGGCATCTCCTTTCTGTCTTTCCTCCTTTGGTCCTAGAGTAAGATGAACACTCCTGGTTTAGGCATTGCTATTCTTTATTGTGTTATAAGTGGTTTCCAATGGATCCAATGTACATTCAGACTTTGATTTATATTGTTCTCTTTTTAGTGGCTATGAAGTTGAAAGTACAGATGTTGGTCAGGAATGACCTGAGAACACAATTAAAATGGTATTAACGAAAGCAAACAAATAAGTATTAATTTACACAATAAAAAAGTTCATTATAAAAATTTAATTGTTTCTGCTTACTCTAAATGGGAGACACAAACACAGTTGAGTTTTTATTCTTGCATAAAACCCATTATACTTCATCTTTTGAAATATATATGTATACATACATACATACTTATTTACATATATATATATATGTAGAAAAGAGTATATGGACACACACATTTGCTATTTCACTGATATATTTCAGTGACTTGCAGGTGAGGACACTTTCATTCATTCTTTGAAGTTGTGTTTGTGGACTGATGTCAAGAATTCAGGTAATTACCTGGAGGATTTGTGGAGGAACTTTCTGCAGGCAAGGCTGCTGGCTTCTTTATGTAAGAAGTACGTAAAGAAGTAACTACAAACTGGTAAAGGCCTGTTATCATAAGCAACATTTCCACACTTTCAAATTTGACCTCATGATAACCCTGGGAGGTGAGATAAATGAACATTTCTGCCTGATGAGATAGTCTCATCAATTTGAAATATTTATCTTGAGTCATACCTGATGAGAATGGATCATGTTGTAGTAAGCATTGGCAAAGGATGAATGAAGCCTCTAGACTTTGGCTGATAGTTAACCTCTTCTCTTCCTTACCTAGGTGGTTGTTGCTGATTTGCATGTTTAGGGGAGTGGCCTTTCCTCATCACTTGTTGGATTTCCTTCACCAAGTTGCCTCATTCTAACCTGAACAAGGAATTAGAGGTTTCAAGTTTACAAGTGGACAGAAATTCTAGAAAGATCAACCTGCAGTGAAGTCCTTGCTGGAAAAGAAAAATTCCCATCCATTTCCTGTTGATCCGGGGGAAAGGACTTGGTTTGGGCATGAGGACAGAGGTGCTGTGTGTGACATCCCATATCAAGCATCTGTTGTTTACTTGAACATAAGGTCTTTAAGCTTGAGTTTCCAATTGGTAAAATGAGATAATACCACCTAACACAGACTGACTTCTAGACAATGAGTTCTGAGCTGGAGCTGGCCTTGAATTCACTCAGGGATCATGATAACCCTCAGGAGTTAACATAATAAATAACAATATCAATATACTTATATATGTTTCATGGGTATTTTAGAGCTAGAATATTTCCCATGAGTTCTCCTTTTTTTTTTTTTAAGGAATGAGTTAATTCATTTAATAGCCAATTAAACTTGGATTTTTAAAGAAACATAGCAGGAGTAGTCATCATTTTTTAGTACCTCTTAAAGTGCATGTTTTTCTATTTATTTTTGTAGATAAGACTTTCTATACTAACAATTGTCATGCTGTTCTCCAATGTTTCATGCTTATGGCAGTCATGGTTAATAAATCACTGTCTTTTTCTAATTTCAGAATGTTTCCCAGTCATTTGCCCTGGAAATCGCTGATAAATTTTCAATGTCACTTGAAAAAAATATTCTTCTTCTTTAACATATGTGCATGCTTTCATTTCCCCTTATTAAAAGCCGGACGTTTTGAAGTATTCTATAGTTCATCCCCACCTCACTTTTCTGACCTCTGATAACTACATTCAACAAATGTCACATTTTTGTTCTCAGTGATAATAACTCAATAAGCTGTACTCACAATAATATTAAAATACTTATAAGTAGTCTGCAGGTGGTATACTCCTGTAATCCCAGAGGCTCCGAAGGTGAAGGCTAGAGGATTGCAAGTTCAAAGCTGGTCTTAGCAACTTAACAAGACCCTAAGACACTTAGTGAGATTTTGTCTCAAAAAATTAAAAAAAAGAGCTGGCAGTGTGTCATAGTGCTTTTATACCACAAGGTTTAATTACTGGTATAAAAATAAATCATAAGTAAATAACAGCTTGTTGGTGTGACTATTACTATTAAAACTAGTTTGATGCAATTTTTATTCTACTTGCAGAACCACATCATCAGTTTTATGTTAACCATTTCATATGATCATGAAAAATCAAAGCTTCATAACTGAATTTATCTTCATGGGGCTTTCACAAAATCCTACTATTCAGAAAATATTATTTGTTGTGTTTTTGTTGGTCTACATTGCGACTGTTGTAGGCAATATGTTGATTGTAGTGACCATACTCTGCAGCCCTGCACTGCTAGGCTCTCCCATGTACTTCTTCTTGGCAATCTTGTCCTTCCTGGATGCCTGCTACTCTTCTGTCATCACACCAAAGATGGTTGTGGACTCCATTCATGAAAGGAAAACCATCACATTTGAAGGATGCATGATTCAACTTTTTACTGAACACTTATTTGGTGGGGTAGAGGTGATTATCCTCTCAGCCATGGCCTACGACCGCTATGTGGCTATTTGCAAGCCTCTGCACTACTCTGCCATCATGAACTGGAGGCTCTGTGGCATTCTGGTGGGGGTGTCCTGGATAGGTGGCTTCTTACATGCCATCACACTGGTTCTGCTCACTTTCAACCTTCCCTTTTGTGGCTCTAATGTCATCGATCATTTCATATGTGAGTTGTACCCATTACTGGAGCTGGCCTGCACTGACACTCGTGTCCTAGGCCTTCTGGTGATCGCCAACAGTGGGTTAATCTGCATCATCAACTTCTCCTTGTTGCTGGTCTCCTATGGCGTCATCTTGTTCTCCCTGAGAAAACACAGTGCTGAAGGGCGGAGGAAAGCTCTGTCCACCTGTGGATCTCACATTACTGTTGTGGTTTTGTTCTTTGTCCCATGCATCTTTATATATGCACGGCCTCCATCTACCTTCTCTTTTGATAAAGAAGTGGAAATGTTTTACACTGTCTTTACTCCCTTGCTCAATCCTTTGGTTTATACTCTGAGAAACAAGGAAATGAAAAGTGCCATGAGGAAATTGTGGAAGAGACTTGGTGGTTTCTGATAAATATATTATATTACAGTACAAAAAGTATGATGTAGAGTATAAAGAAGTTATTATTTAGTTAGACAATTTTTGGCATATTCCTTATATGGAAAGAGATTACATAATTCTAAGATGATATTATACTGAGAGGGGGAGTAAGTGTTGCCTACTAAATAGCTGTCATATGAAAATTAAAGATAGTTCAATTTTATATTTTCTTAAATTTATTAAAAATTGGAAAGAATTTAATTTATAAAAATGATTTCCATTTATATTATGCTTTGTAAAATAGAAAAAGATTTGTGGAAGAAAATATTGGAAATTAGAACATTTGAAGTGAAAAGAATGTTCAGTATCAGAATGTTCTCTGATACTGAAGTCATTGATTCTGATGTAGAACATCAGGATTTAAGAATATCAAAGAGACGCTCTTTTAAGGCACACTTTATCTTAAATGTGGATGCAGCATCATATGCTAGAGTTGAGACACTTCTTGAATTTGAGAGATAACATCTGATTGGTCCACTGCTGCCTATGGTAGTGGTCGCTTGGGTCAAGTGACCACCTCATACCAATCAGCTACTGCAGAGAAGTTGGAGATATTCCACAGGAGGGTCAGCATTACAATCAAAGTTAACTTCTGAGATAATGCACTACTAGGTATATCAGGTCAAAGCTACAGGTGTAGTGGGCACACTTTCCCTACACTCCCACAGAGGGAATAGAAACCAGAAGAACCAGATGTAAATGCAGATTTTCAAAAGAGGATTGACTACAGTTTACTTGGTGATTTTCATTTTCCTGAGTTCATGTTCCCAAGTGCAAATAATTCATTTGAGCAATTATCAATAAAGAGATCATTCCAATTTATAAAAATACTTGGTTTTATTACTATGCTTTATTAGTCTCAGGTTGTCAAGTGTAACAGGTAGTAAATTTATTGAGAGTTTAATATTTATTTATTTTTTTCCGGGAAAACAAAAACAAAAACAAAAAATGGACAAAACACTCATTGCATGCCAGTTTAGTATTATGGGTAAAAATAGTAAATAACCTCTTTTTTTTCCCTCTTCTCAAATTTTCATGCCATCCTCAAAGTAAAAGACCATATTAGTAGTCTTTCTCATAATAGACATGCAAATGATATTAGTAATTTCATTGATCACCCCTGAAAATGTACTTCAAGTATTACATTGTTAGTCTAAAACCTCACCTGGACAATGTGGGTGTCCTGCAGGAGACTAAGGGTGTGACAAGGCTCAGACATGCAAGTGTGCTTCTCCTTCACCTTTTCCTTTCTTCATATCTGCCTGTCTTCAGAGTAGGACTATCTTCTTCATGCCCTGTGCCTTCCAAGTTCCTCATATTTGACTTCATTTATCCCTAAGAACTAGCTCAAGAATCATGGATCTGCTAGATTGGCTCCATTGCTTTAGGTACCCGTGAAGCCAAGATTTGAAATGTAGCTATAAAATAAAACACTATTCTGGCCACTTTCACTGACCAACACCAATTCATGTCTGCTCCACCATATGCTCAAATTCAAGCATTTTAAAATTATTTTAATGCCCAACATTTATTTCATCATGGATTTTGTAGTTATATACAAGGTGAAAGTTCACTAATATTCAGGAGGGGAATAAACAAATACTGAAAGACATCTACCCAACCCTTTCATTCCCACTAGTTTATTGAATAACAGTAATTCAAAATTCTCCCCTGAACAATGGTTGCTTTGGTTTTCCATTTTGTTTTCTATGTTGATTACTTTGGCATGGTGATGCTCATTTCAATCTTTTCAACTTTTAGACCATTAAAATGTTATGCTAATTATAATTCTAGTAATAATAGTTTTTGTAATCATTCAAAGAGTTTTCAGAAACACATTATGATTATGTAAAAAGTGTGAATTAAGAAAAATGTCTCTGAATATCTGAGAGAAGACAATACACATAGAACAAGATCCCAATTTTAAAATATTATTCCAGAAATGACATTTTGTGAAATCAGAAGTCAGATACCTTCTTGACTTTGTTCAATGTCTTATTTAGGTTTTCCCTCCTAAACTATGCTTTGTCTACTATGGATCATGGCTCACTCTTGCACTGTGGTTAATATTCTTTCTGATTCCCAGATTATCTTTCTTCTGTGGCTCTTATTAAAAATGTCATTTTCCTTTTGGCTCTGACTTCTCCCCTTGTACTCTAATCATTTAAATATTTTCTCTCCATTATTTTTCAAATATGTGTATAAACTGATATTCTTTTTGACTGATCCTGAAGGTTGCATCCAATAGTGTAGTCAGAATGAAAAGGCCAGTGGTTTCTTCTCTAATCTTTCTATGGTTTCTTAGATTTATATTGGCCCCACCTGGATGCTTAGAATGTGGGCTATGCGTGGCATAGGCGTGGTGTATTAAGAGAGTCGTTTCAGGGAGTTTGAAAATGCAGGTTTTCGTCCTGGATCTCTGATCAGCCCTACCTTCAGCTCTTTCCTTCTTTCCTTTTTTAGTTTGAAACAGGGTCTTGCTAAGTTTTTTTAGGGCCTTGTTAACTTGCTGAGGCTGGCTTTGAATTTGTGATCCTCTTGCCTTTGCCTCCTAAATCCTTGGGATTACAGGTGTGCATTACTGTGCCAGCTCGCTTTTCTTTTTCAAATGATAGGAATGAAGTAAAAAAAAAAAAATGGTTGGAAAAAGAGAGGAGAATAGTTAATACCTGATTTTTTTTTCTTTGTTTAGAGAAATAAAATAAGCATCTCAACAAAGCCATCTGAGAATTACTTAAAGTATTCTAGGATTGGCGACTATCATATTGGAATTTAGATATGTTGGCTTGAATATTTGGTCTTTATGATCTATTGATTTTCACAATAACATCACATGGGTTTCTCACCCCAATTGAGAGGTTTTTTCCTGCTACTAAGTTATGTGAACATTTTTTAAAAGAATTTATGCTTACCTAACACTGTACAAAACATTTCTGTGTTTAGTAATATAAACTATTCTCTTAAAGCTGAGGGATTAGTTTTTATCTACTCCACAGAGAAGACTTGAGATTAAGCTCTTTTGAGTCTTCTATAAGAAACACATTGGCATTGAGGGATCATGTTTGGAATGCTATGCATGCCAGTCTTTATTTTATGAGGATCACCATGAGTCTGCTTGTATTTTGTACTGAATTACTAACTGCAGGAAACAGAAAGATGGATATCTTTGTGGTTCTCTGGCATCTGAAGGAGGTAGGCTGTTTTCTATGGATAACCTCAAAGTCCAATTTTGCATAATTTAGGTTTTAAAGGAAGGTAAAATTTGATTAAATAAGTCAGGCTGATTTTTGCTCTCAGATATCTTGATGAAGACTCTAACATATTTCTATGCCTCTGAATTTTATCCTTTACTAATGAACATAAATAAAAATTTCCTAACCTTGTTTTCATTGTCTATAGCTAAGAAGACAACTTATTTCCAAATTTTCCTTCTATGACCATGGAGTCTGCCTAATTAGAGTTTTCATGTTGCTCTATCTGTTCAAGAAAGCATTATGATTTTTCTTTCTACCCATGCCAATCATTTAGATGACAGGCACTTTTAATTAATTTTATTTTTTATATTTACTAAAGGTATTTGGAGCTGTCTTTCGTATCTTCTAATCATTGTGAAAAAACTAGGATGATCTATGGTACCAATATAAATTATGTCACTCATGAGAAGAATGTCATGGTTTAAAATAGTTTTGTAGATATATTATTGGTAAGTGAATAATTGAAGTTACCCTTTTTGAGAAATAAAAATTATGTCTAGGAAAACACTGTTTCACTGTTTCTGTACTAATAGTCATAATGACTCCAGTTGCACACAGTGCACAGCCACATCTTCTATATACTCTGCACATATTGAATTGTCTAGCTTTCCTAGAATCCCTTAAAGGTAGTTTTTAGAATCATTGATGTTCCACAGGTGAAGATCAAGGGGCTGGATGAATGTCAGATCTTTGGTGGGCAGTTGAGTGTGGTTTGACAGGAGAAAGTGTGGCTTCAGAGTACATTCTGATCATTGAGATAACATACTTCTCAATATGATTTTTTTTACATGAGCATCTATTTGGAAACCTGATTATGTGAATTAAAGTTTTCAAGATTTTAAATTATCTGACTAATCTTTCTTCCTGCTTTAGTTGCAGTGTGTGGCTGCAGGGCTGTGGACACATTCACCAAATATCGCATTATGGCATGCAGTGATTAAAATACCATGTTGCAGAAAAAAAAAAGCCTAAAGATTTCAAGAAACAATATGACCAGAATGTGTAGTTTTATTCTTGTATAAAAAATTATAAATACTCAATTTTACATGAACAAGAAAGGAGTTATTGTTCACATCTCTTTTTCCATACTGTGGTCATTGTATTTTTGTCTGTGATCATTATCAAAAAATAATATGTAAGAGAGTCCCTGGAGGACAGTAATCTTGGGCAGCCCAATAAATGATGGTATGCTTGAGTGTGATGAAAATGGAGTTTAAAATGGTTGTACAGGAGCTTCAGAGTCATTATTTCAACATAAACTGATTCTGCAGAGAAAAAGAAGAGATGATTCCTGGACATGATGGAGACATGCCAGCTCAGTAGGAAGAGTCTTCACATTCTCTGATTCATTCCTCCTGTTTGCTCACTGTTCATCCACAAATCACTACATCTGACACTGTTTCAAGAATTTAAAAAATACACTCTTTAGTCACATTATTGGTTATTCTTTACATCCTGCTGATTATATAAAGACCACTCCTGTAGGAACATTTGGCTGACCCTGCACATCACAAGAGACGCCCTATTTTTTATTTTATTTTATTTATTTTTTTTATTGTTGGTAAGAGAGGCCCTATTTTACCAACAATCATTTTCTAATGAATTGGTAGCACCCATTCATCCCCCTCATAACGACAAAGCATCTTTTCACAAAAAGTGATCAGGCAGTCCTAAAATATTTTTGGATGTGTGCCTGTGTTTGAAAAAATGGCCTTGGTAATTAAAGAAAAAAAAATTGTCAGAAGAAATGAAGGGACTGAGTCTATTTAATGTCAGAACCTAGTTTACTGCTTACTTATTGCTATAAAGTAAGTCATAAAGAATTCTTAAGAAGAGATTTTCCCCCAAATTAAATAATTCTTCTGAAGAAATCTTTTATCATTTTCAAATTTTATGCTGAAGGTGGAATTGAAAAATGATAAATAAATGGAAGAAAGACCAGTGAGATAGAAGAAGAGGATGAGGGAGACAGAAGAAGGAAGGGAAAGGGGCAGTACTGTGATTGAAGTTGAGCAAACTAGATCATATGCATTTATGATTATGTCAGAATGAACTCCACTAGTATATCTAAATACAGTGTACTAACAAAAGCATAAAAAGAAAAAAGAATGTCAGAATGATCTAACTCATAAAATCTATTGCCAATGAGCATAAAATGCATGGGGAAGAATGAAATATTGGCTAAATCATGGAAGAGCAAATTGCTACCCCACACCTCCTTTTATTCACATTTCTTTCTCTGTGCCTCCCTCTGTCTCTGTTTCTTTTCTGAGTCAAACTAAAAAAAAAATCACCCTATTTTCACAATTGGGCAAATAATGTTCATTACATGACTTGCACTATTCTATTTTTGTGATCTAATTTCCCTTTTATCCAACTCTATTTTTCTAACAAAAACAAATAAAGGATTAAGCAAAGCAGGGCAAAGACTACAGTGGAAGTGGCATGTGGAAGTCCAGATGTGTAGGTAGCATCTCATCACTGACTGGCATTTTTGAAATATCACCCTGACCAGGAGTGTGATCCATGTCAGGAAATTCTTCCATATCAGTACTCACATGTAGAATTTCAATTAAAAGAAAGTAACACTTGCTTCTTAATTGTATGAATGATTGACAATGGTGCTTCTGAGCCTTAACTTTTTTTCATAAATCACTTTGATTCTATATTTTTTTTCCCTTTGGGGAACGAACAGAAATAAAAATAGGACACAATGATTAAAACTGTATAAAGTAGCAAATGGTTTGTCATGGGTCCTCCTAAAGGGCCTGAGGAGCTGCTTCTGAGTTTTCCCTTGAGCATTAGTCTCCACGCTGTATTCCCTTACACCACACAGATCTGCCTTATTATCATCCAGATTCAAAGAGAAAAAAATCCTTATACTCCAGAAATCATGTTTTTAGTTTTAAAATTATGGATTCTCCAGATTTGCTTTTAAGAAAAAATTTGAATTAATGTATACCTTTTATATTCTTTGTGAAATGCTTTTCTCTAATAAGCACTCCTTGCTACATTACTGCATCAACAGTATGCATTTTCTTCATGGACTGAAGAAAGGATTTCCGATTCAGAACTCAACTCTTATACTTATTAATATAAGAGTTCTTTGCCTGAATACTGCAAAGAAGTACTATGTCCCATCCTCTTAAACACTCTACTCTATTCCTGAGTAAGATAGGACATGAAAACAGCTTTTATTAGCCCAAGAGAATTAAAAACAAAAAAAGAAAAAAAAAACCCTGTTATGCAGGGGCACAAAAATTTTGTAAATGCTTGAGCAAGTGAAAAGCCACATAAAATTGTGTTAATCAGGCTAATGGGAAAATTTCATTCCCTTGGGAGACTGAGAAGGTATTCTGAAGGCTCATGGCCTCTCAGGGAGTCTCTTTAAATTCCAGTCAGAAGCCAAGGCAGAAAATTTACTTCATTTTTCTTTTGTTTTAAGATATTGCTTTGTTTCAAGGCTGCACTTTAGCAGCACTGGGAACCTTCTCCACTTCGACTGCCAGAGGTGTTCTTCCTCTCTTAAATGTAGAAGGAAGAGTTGGGAAAAAAGAGCATCACTCTTTGGCCATTACCAGAATGTTTGAGGGACTGATGCAGGGTGAGATTTCTAATTCACAGTTCTGAGTTTTCAGAAAGGTTTTTCAGTGGTGATGTGCAGGTGTTTCAAAGTGCAGGTGTTGTGGTCATGTTCTCATGGTTAATGTCATGCACTGTCCTGTTGCTTAATAACTGTGTGCACTTGAGTTAGCTGTATAACATCTGTGGCCCCCAAATGCCTCATGTTTAGTGAGGATTCTTCCAAGATGAAGGGGTGCGGCAGGGGATGAAACACTGCAGGTGGAGCTGAGAGGACAGCACTTGACATCTGAAAGAACCCAAGAGACAGCAGTTGTTACAGAATTCAAACCTTTCTCCTCTTCGTTCCTTTGCTTTCTGAGCTCCTATGAAATTAAATTCATACTCAGCTTTTGATCTTTGAGTAAAAACTGAATAACTTAGGATTTCAAGTGAATGTTTTTCTGCTACTTCTCCAATAAACTTTTATTTGTTCCTTCTAAATAATTCTCATTTATCCTCTAGGGATACCTCCATCCTAATGCTTTAGATTATAAGGTGAATATTATGAATCTGTATCAAAGTACAGATGTAGGAGCATGATAAATTTAAGTACTACTGTGCCAACCATAGATACTGATAGAGAAAATATGAAACTCACTATTGCCATAACCACAGACTAACAAATGGCACAGGGAAGGACATTAAACATGAGAAAAAGGGACTCGTTTGGAAGCTTCTGATTTAACTATGTAATTTGCTAAGTGTGCTTGATGTCATAGATTGCATTGGGCTCTTGTTGCAGAATTGTTCAGTAAAATCCAAGTGGCTGAATTTCAGAACTGCTTCAAGACTATTTGTCATAGGTTGGTCTCACCCTTGAAATTAGCTAAATCACTCAGACAACAGAAAAAGAGGTTCAGGCATCTGTTAAGAAGGAAACCAGAGACAATGGATATTTTCTCACCTACATTAATTATAAATGTTGAGACATCCAGGGAAATCAGCACAACTACACTGAGGAGAAAGGAAAGAAGCAGCTATCCAAAAATAATGTATACCTTAGATATCCAGGAAAGGGAATATGCTTAATTAGACAGGACATGCTTGATTAGGCAGGACAATTGATAAATATTTAATTGGAGAAGAAGAATCCTAGATCAAATATATGCTAAATTTAAGAAATTTAACATAAATGTTAATTACAAGTAGGATCTTAATTTATTGTTAATTTGTAAAAAATAATTATTTAATAAAATGTATGAAAATTTGACCTACATTATAATATACCTAAAATTGATATTGAAGAATATATGGAGGTTAGAGAAGGTTGGGTCCATGGTGTGATCATTTATAGAAAGTTTTCAGTAGTTTAAAATTTTAGTTTAAGACTCTGTGTTATTTTAGCTTGTTAGTTCCACCTTTGCAAATAAATTAACCATAAAGCTCACACTTTATTTCTGAACTTTGAGGAAAATTGATGTTTAGGTTTTTAATCTTGATGTTTAACTCTAAATATTACTATAATAGTAACAAAACATATTTTAAATAGAGTCTGCCATTGTTATAGGTTCCCTTCTAAATTATAAGATATATTTAAAATATTTATAAATTGTCAGTGATTTTTTTCTTCTGCATTTCTCATGTTATAAAATACTTCATATTTTATGTCCTCATGTTATGAATGTTTTATTGACAGTATCCTATGATGACAATTTGTAATAGCCATATTTATATGAACATCTTAATTGCTGAATATTTTAGATATTTCTCTATTTCCAATATTAACACTGTAATGGAAAATTTCCCCTTCTCTTTTTGTTATTCGAATAAATTTATCTGCCTGGGGCTACTAGTATAAGCAATGCAGGCATACTTATGATTCTGAATCATTTATTAATATATTTTTCAGAAGTATTACATTAATGAATCAGTTTCGTTTCCATTTTAGAGCAGGAATCATTTTTTGTGGGGTGTGTACCAGGAATGTAACTCAGGGCACTCTGCCACTGAGTCACATCCCTAGCCCTATTTTGCATTTTATTTAGGAACAGGATCTCACTGAGTTGCTTATACCTCACTTTTGCTGAGGCTGGTTTGAACTTGCAATTCTCCTGCTTCACCCGCCCTGAGACACTGTGAGTGAGCCACACCCAGTGAGGGGTCATTTTTTTTTTTTTAAGATGCACACAATGCCTTTATTTTGTTTATTTATTTTTGTGTGGTGCTAAGGATAGAACCCAGTGCCTCACACATGCTAGGCAAATGCTATCCTGCTCAGTCACAATCCCAGCCCTGAGGAGTCAGTTTTTAAAGGATGATTTTACAAAGATGTTTTATTGTTTTGACTTGTTCAGTTTTATCTCATTTTATTTATGCAAACACTTCTTAAAATATTGCTGACATAAAAGCTCACTTCTTCCTTTGGTTTACTCTTCTCTTTTTTAGATCAGAAAGTTTAGGCATGGTAGGTCATTCCTATTAACCATGAAACTGGGATTGCTACATTTTTTATTTAAAAAATGAACAAATTTTTTCCTTTGCTTAATTATTTACTTGGAATATTTTTAAATTAACAGAAATAAGATGGTGTAGAGGGTTCTATGTTACTCACTTTATTTCCTTAAATACTGTTTTCTTATGTTACCAAGTGAAATAATTCAAGACTTTGCAGAGAATGGTGATGTATATCTGTAATCTCTGCCACTCAGGTTGTCATTTGTGCTCTGTGTTCCTGGCTGTGGCAGGACATTCTGCATTTCTGACTGCATTGATATTTCTAGCAGATGGCCTCATTAGACTCTCACAAGAACTGGGCAGATAGTCCTTCCTATTAAATTCATTCACAAAGCATAAACTTGAGGCTTTTAGATTTTTTTGAGAGCTATAAATAACCTAGTCTGAGTCTCAGAAAGTCTGAAAGCCAAGTCTTTGCAAGAGTGGAACAGATGTTCTTCCTCATCCTTTGCCTTTCCTGCTTTGGTTCTTGGCCAAACTGATCCCTGCTCAATTATATATTGATCTTCTAGGGCTGTTGTCTGATCCAGTGACCTCATGGCGTTTGCTTTATACTCTCGTTTCCTGGGTGATACCATGTGAGTGGTGGACACAGAGCTCACTGTACAGACCTCAGTGAGGAATGAAACGAAAGCACAGTGACAGTGGCTGCTGTCAAGTCAGCAGAGGACATGTGCATGTCAGCTTTATTAATATTTCAAGTTGTTTCTGTTGGCTCTAAAGGGAAGTCATAAAAATTGGCCCATTTTTCATTCTTGAATATACCCAATTATTGTTTTGTTCCCTTATTTTAACAACAAAAATCCTTATGTATGCATATATGTACATATAAATATTCACAGACACAAATGCTATTTGCATTTCTGTCATATGCACAGGTAATGACACAGTCACTTTTTGAAGCTGTGTCAAATGGAGGCAAATGATTTCAAGAGTTGGAAGTATTTATCTGGAGAATTCATGGAAAAGCTTCCTGTGGGTGAGGCCACCTGCTTTGCAAGGAAGGGCATTTTAACATTTATAATTTAATATTTCCAAATGTGACCATCATTCTAATCCTTGGAAATTAGTACATAAACTGTGACCATTTCTATCTTACAATAAAGTCAGATAAATTTGAAACTATATGTTTTGGAGGATTCTATCTGCTAAGATAGGGTTTCATTGTATAAATAATAAACATACAATAAAGTCTGCAGACTCTAAATTATATTCACCCAGTTATTTTTTTTTCCTTACATAGGAAAGGTTAGCAGGGTGCCAATATGCCTTGCTGATGCTTGCCTGCTGACGCTCCATGATGTGCTCTGTTTGCTTTATCAAGATTCCTTATTCAAACATGAGCAAAGGAATAATATGTTTTAAACTTAAACGTGGATTGAAACTGTAGAGAGACCATGGAGGCCCTGTACTTCCTGCTGGAAAAGAAAACATCCTATTCCTTTCTCTGTTGACCTTCTTGAAAAGAATTGCACTTTGGAGCTAAAGATTTTATGTTAAAATTCTAAGTCAAGCATCTGTTGTTTGCTTCAAATTGATATTTCTAATTATATATTCTTCTCCGATAAATAAGGATAACAAGACCTCACACAGATTGTGGATCCCAAGCAATTGCTTTCCCTGCATTGTTCCATTTATTCATCATAAAACAGGTATTATTTCTATTAACTTTTGTTCACATTTTTAAATGATAAATTGCAAGTAAAATCTCAACACATTGTATATATTTATGCATCAAGGATAGTAGAGCTACACACTTTTTCATACATCTTTTTGTTTTATAAAGAATGAATCATATCATTCACAGGACCAATTCCTTCCAAAGTTTTTAATAAATTTTTGAGGAGTAGCCATGGTTTTCAGGAACCACCTCAACTGCCTCTTATTTCTTCTTCTAATGGTAAATGAGGCAGTTCTCTGATCTAACATTGTAGTCTACTCATCCCTGCCTCATTCCATGCCTATGGAAGGTGTAATATACAAATAATAGTCTTTCTTTGTTGGTAACTTGAGTGTGGCTTCAGAAAGCCTTTCAATAATTCACTAGGCAGCTACTACACAATGGTTAAAGCTTGACTTTGAAATAAAATGTAACCTCCACCATGTTGAAAATCTGGCTTTCTTAAAGTGTACAATAATTTGACTCCACTCAACTTTGCCTGATCTACAACAGCCTTCAATAAATGTCTAATATCATGTTCTAAGTGATAATAAAGCACTCAAATAGGTTCACATAATCCTGCACCAACTAGTTGATGACAATAATACTATAAATAGCTAATTGTGGGTTAACACGATCACAGTTTTACCTTTACCTTTTCCTTGGAAATCATGCAAAACCAGAGCACTGTAACTGAGTTTGTCCTCCTGGGGCTTTTGAATAATCCAAGAATTCAGAAAATAGTATTTGTTGTGTTTATGTTGGTCTACATTACAACTGTTGCGGGCAAAATGCTTAATGTAGTGTCGATCCTCTTCATCCCTGAACTGCTGGGCTCCGCAGTGTACTTCTTCTAGACATTCCTGTCCTTTCTGGATGCCTGCTTCTCCTGTGTCACACATCAAAGATGATCGTGGACTCCCTGTGTGAGAGGAAAACCATCTCTTACAAAAGACGCATGATTCAACTTTTTGCTGAGCACTTTCTTGCTGGAGCAGAGGTGATTGTCCTCATGTCCACAATCTATGACTGCTATGTGGATTTTCAAGCTTTTGCATTACTCTTCCATTATAAACTGAACGCTCTGTGGCATTCTGGTTGGGATGACCTGGACAGGGGGCTTCTTGCATTCCATCATACAGATTCTCTTTACATTCCAGCTGCCCTTTAGTGACCCCAATGACATTGATCATTTCTTCTGTGACTTGTACTCATTACTGGAGCTGGACTGCACGGACACATCTTTGGACTTTTTGTGGTTGCTAACAGTGGGTTTATCTGCATTATAATATTCACCATGTTGCTTGTCTCCTGTGGTATAATCTTACTGTCTCTGAGAACCCTTGATTCTGAAGGGAAGAGGGAAGCCCTATTCACCTGTGAAGCTCATTTTGCTGTTGTGATTTTGTTCTTTGTCCTATGAATATCTACATATGCAAGACCTCCTTCTACTTTTACATTTGACAAAATGGTGGCAATATTTTACACCATATTATACTCCTTGCTCAATCCTTTGACTTATACTTTTAGAAAAATGGAAATGAAAAATGCTAGAGGAAAGTGGAAGAGATTAGTGGTGGTTTCTGATGAAAAACATAATTATTAAACTTCACAAATAATAATATAATGAGTAACAAATTCAAAATAGGCTTAAACAAAAAACTTAATGGGACCCTCATTATCTTGAAAGTGGTAACACAATTCTATAAAAATATAAGTACTGTGGGGTCAGAGATAATGTTGTTCACTATCTTTTCAGGTATCTACTCAAGTTGGCAAGTCAACATCCTATTGTGTAATTTGAATTTTATGCTTACTTAGAATCTAATATTTTTTAAATGGAAATAAAAAATACGTGTCAGATTGCAGGCTGCTGACTCCATGTTTGATAAAACTTATGCATGGATTTTTTTAAAAAAAGTATCTTAGAGACAGATACTTAAAGTATTTCAAGTGCAAAGAAATTTTGATTTAGGATATTGATCTCAGTGATGCTGGAGAAAAACCAACAAGAACTCAGGAGAGGCATCCATAAGAACATTAGTGGAACCTTCATTGTGGATTTCCTGTATGCTGTGACCACGTTCTTTAAGGTGGGTCCATTACCATCTCTACTGGTTTAATCATTCTTGAATTTCATAACAGATAGACCCTCATGGCCCAGAGCTGCCTACCATGGATGAGTGTCTCTTTGTTCAGCACAACTTCATGTTAAATCAACTTCAGAGAGCAAGATGTGGCAGATGTCATGGGGTCTCAGCAATGAGTATTTCTTATTCAAGTTCAATAGAAGGGAATTGACGAAGGGCACAGCCAACAAAACCAGGAGCGACTGTGGATATAGAGAGCTGACTCCTCTCCATTCTAAAGAGGAAATTCAGAGGCAACAGAGAGTAAAAAGAACTTTAAAACAAGATAATATTTTAATTTATTTGGTATTTCAAGTTTAAGCAATGAAATTACTTAGGAATTATATTGTGTCACATCACAAGTCAGATAAAATCATAATTTTGCTAAAAGTCTCATAGTGTTCTCTAATCTCAAATTACTCTTATTCCTACCATGAATCTTTTGCCCATCCTTGCACTGTGGGGTTTTCTTTATTTTATTCCCTGATTATTTTTTCATTGTCTTCCTTTCACTGAAAATAACATTTTTTCCCTTTTGGCTCTGAATTCTCCCACTGTTATTTAATATTCCTATGTCTTCCTTGTTATTGTTGTCAAATATACATATGACGTGCTGGTCAGGCTGACTCATCCTGAAGCTTGCATCATGGTATGCAGTAGGTGTTCTGAACAAGTCAGTGCTTTCCTTCATTGTCTGTCTGTGGGTTCTTGGGTTTAGGTTGGCTCCACCTGGAAGGTGGCAGTGTGACACTTTGCATGCCAGTGTGGGGCAGAGTGTTAGAGATTTCCCTGTTGTATAGAATCTTGGATTCTGGTTCTGGAATCTTTCTCTCTGCCAGCCTCTGTCTCCTAGTTTAGGCTGAAACACACAAATAGAAATGATACCATCTTGTGTCACAAAACATGGTAAAATAGAATAAATGAAAGATGTTGAAACAAAAATGAAAGAGGGATATTCTTAAAGGTAGGATGTTCATACAAAGACTATACAAAGAAGCCATTGTGTTAGTGTGGTCCAACCCAAAGGGACCTGAGGAGCTAGGTACCATTTTCCCCTGAAGCTTCAGTTTTAAAAGCTATGTTCATTTTCATCCAATAGAACTATCCTACCTTCTTTTCAAATAAAATGAAAAGAGATAATTATTTTATTCTTCAGAAATTGTGCTTTTAGTTTGAAAGTTACAGAATCTCAGAATCAATTTCTGAGAGGAAAAAAAGCAATTAGATTAACACAAAAGTTTCCATATGTTTACAGAAATATTTCTCTTTAATAAGCACATGTTGCTGCCCAGTCCCAGTACAACACACATTGTCCTCGTGGATTAATGCTGTCTTGTTCTAGATCTTAGTTCTTGCATTTAATAAGGACACTGGCATCTTGCCCCACTTTTACAATCAGACCCTACATTTCATCCCCACGTGCACAGTGTTTCATTCCTGAGCATCAAGGAAAGTGAGCACATTTCCCCATAAAAACCCAAGAGCAGTTTAAAATGGCAGGGGAGTCTTTTAATTGGTGGTGGACATAAAATTTTAAACACAAGTGAGCAAATGGAAAACCAATTTCC
The DNA here is from genome assembly GCF_964194105.1 of Spermophilus citellus. Classification (NCBI taxonomy): domain Eukaryota; kingdom Metazoa; phylum Chordata; class Mammalia; order Rodentia; family Sciuridae; genus Spermophilus; species Spermophilus citellus. Next base: position 239,384,531 of record NC_138183.1, read on the forward strand.
AATCCCCAGGGAAAACTGAGAAGCAATTCTCCAGATTCATGAGCTCTCAGGGAAACCTCTTTAAATTCCAGTTAGAGATCAAGGAGGTTACCTTCTTATTCATTTTTCTTTTTCCTGAGTCCATGTTCAAGACCACAATTGTGAGTCACTGAGAACATTACCAGCTTGACTGCCAGAGAGCATGTTCCCCCACACCTTACATATACAAGGAAGAACGGGCAACAACTTTCACATTGTGGCCACCACTGCATGAAATTTTCTCTACAGAGATTACGGGGTGGTCATCATTAGAATTTTCAGGGAATCTTTATGTGGTAAGATTTATAATTTACGTTTTTGCATTTTCAGAGAGATTTCAAATTGTGAGGCAGTGTTTAAAATTCTGTGTGTGTTGTGATCAGTGTACCAAGTTTAACGCAGTCCTGGGCCTATCAATACCGTGCATTTTTGTACCAATTACTTAGTTATTGTGGCTTTAAGATTCTCATCTTTAATGGACGTTATATTACCACACTGAATGATAGTCAAGGGGAATAAATAATACATGTGGATCCTATATGACAACACTTGATAATAACAACTGCTATTTAACTGTTTCCAATATTTCTTTCAGTCAGGATATGGTGGTAGGGAGAATATATTCCTTCAAGTATGATAAAATTAGACCCATTTAGATTTTCATCTTCAAGTTAAAGACAAATAATTAGAAAGGCAACAACTTCATATTTTTGTTCTAGTTCTCCTACAGCATATTCTTTGTTTTTAATAAATTTTCATTTATCATTTGTCTTCTAATGTTGTCTCCATCTGGAGTTTTAAGATCAAAAAGAGGAATTTTCTGAGGCTCTATAAAGTACATTGAGGTTGAAACATGACAAATTCAAGTACTGCTCTATCATTCACAATCATTGATGTAGCATGTAGCCTTTAGTATTTCCAAAGCTACAAACTCACAAGTGGCACAGGAAAAAACATTTCAAAAAAGAAAGCAGGACCCAAGTCATGGAGTACAGTCTTCTAATAATGCCCATTTAATTTTCTCTAGGTGCTTTGAGTTCATAAATCCATAGCCCTAAAAACAACGATGACAAAAAGAAAAATTGACTTAAATCATGGTAAGAATGCCTTAGAATTAGGCTTATAGAAATGTTTTTAAGATACAGTTTTTGACCTTTGAATGAGCAGGACAATTTTTCATCTTTATTTGCATATGTCTGGAAAAAGGAATGTATTTTTTGTCAGCACAAGCTATATTACACTTACTGCTCATCCATAGAAAGTTTTGTAGAAGCAAAGACTGATAAGCATTAATATGTTAAATTCAACATATGCTCCAAGTCAAATCCATAGTATGTTAGTTCTCATTCACCTGCAGCAATTTAGATCAAATTGTTCAACCATATGAAAAAAAAATTCACTACTACCTATCTTCAGGATCCTAATATGTTTGTGATAAAGCAAAGATCTTATTTTGTTCTTTTAAAATCTTTTATATTTAGTGTGACTTGAATGAACACAAAGACAGTAAACATTTAAAAAAAAACATAAAAATAAAAAACTGCTTTAATTTCCTCCTCAGAATTGTCTAGGAAAATGTAAGTTCCTGAATTTCTGAACTATTTTAGTCCTACTTGACATAACTTAGTCTCTTCTTAAAATGAGCTCAATTACTAAGGTAAGAAGGTTCATGCACCTGTAATAAAGATGAAAGGTGAAAACAAAAAGGTTTTTTTCCCCTTAAATTCCATAAATATTAAGTGTATAAAGAATGAGATATTTAGGGCTACCATGATGACAGAGAAAATGCACGAAAGTCTGAAAAGAATATATTTCTGAGCTGATCACAAAAATGAAAATGCTTAGCTTGATATACAAGGAATACATATTTTATGGATGAATGATTATTCTGAATCAAAAATATAAAGGCCAAGTAACTTATCAAAAAGTGTAATTACAAATAGGATTTTAATTCATTCTCTTCACTTGTGGTAGCAATATTTACTTGGTATAATAAAATGGATGGAAATGTGACTGATAATGCATATATATTTTTATATAACTGCATTTGAAATTTGCTACTTGAATATTGTTGCAAAACACTTCTTGCAATGACAACTTTACTAATCCCTTTTATAGTTTTGAATGCTTTATGTACTTTTAAGTTGAAGCAGAAAATCTATTATTTTCAGAACAATTAGTGATAGAGTTATTTTGGTTGCTAAAATGAATAGAAAGCAAACAGTGGGCAATGTGAGTAATGAAGGAAATAGTGGGCAATATGGGTAGTGGGACCTGAGGCAAATTTCCCAAGGTCACCTCCAGATGATTGCCTGGTGTCCACACAGTTCATGCTGCTGGGGGCCCTGAGAAATCCCAGGTACAGCTTCAGCATTTTCAGTAGTATAGCAATCAAGAAAGGAAAGACCACACACAGAATAAGCTGCTGCTTGTAGGAGAATCTGTTTAAAATTGATATCAGAATTAGTGTATTCAGGACAGGGAGGGTTCTGTCCATGGTATAGCTTTTTATGGAAAGTTAACAATAGTAAAAAAAAATTGATAAAAATTCTGTGTTATATTAACCAATTATTTCCTCCTAAACAAATCAATCTCCTTTAACGTCACTCTATTTTGCTGAACTCTAGATGGTGGGGAATCTGGTATTTTGTGTTTAAACTTATGATCAACTTTAAATATTGCTAAAACCATAACCAGATATATATTGCAATAAAATTTTTTAAACTATTTTATCATTTTTATGTTTCCTTCCAGATATATTATATTTATCAAAGCAAATAAGCTAGGCTATTGGAAATTTTATTGTTTTTGTCATTTAACATGCTGTAAAAGTGCTTCACCTATTTATTTATTTATTTATTTATTTATTTATTTTAAAGAGAGAGAGAGAGAGAGAGAGAGAATTTTAATATTTATTTTTTAGTTATTGGCAGACACAACATCTTTGTTTGTATGTGGTGCTGAGGATCGAACCCGGGCCGCTCGCATGCTAGGCAAGCGTGCTACCGCTTGAGTCACCTCCCCAGCCTTTGCATATATCTTAAGTTGCCAAGCATAGTGAGTGCCAGGAGGATTTTGGGGAGCTGTGGGAGGGAAATAGAGAAGGAAGAGGAGTAGTGTGATCATAGTATGTGGAAGGGGAGAGAGTAGAGGAGAAAGGGGGGGGAGATAAATTTCAGTTGGGGTGAAGTACGTGATTGATCCCTGAAATGAGGTAGAAGAGGAAAGTGGGAGTAATAGGCCTTGGAAGTCCTGGTCCAGCAGCCAGCTCTGTCCATAGGATGAACAGAAATTGATAGTAATAAGAAAGGGAGAGGAAGTCATTTATCTGTGGTGGTGTGGTCTTTGGGTTGTTCTGGTACTGGGTGAAGTTAGGAGGCTTCTGTCTGTCTGAGCCACAAAGTGAGGGGCCTGTGGAGGTTGTAGTGAAGTGAGGGTGAGAGCAGGTTTTGAGAGCTAAATTGTGTATCCATTTGGGGAACCCCTTAAGCTTGGAAGCAGTTAGGGTGGTTGAGAGTAACTTCATATGGTTCCATCCATTTAGGGGATAGGCCATTGAGTAGGGTAACTGCATTGGGATGGAACCATCAGAGGAATACCATGTCCCCCACTGGAATAGGGGAGGAAGAGTTGTCTGTAGGGACAAGTGATTAATTTCTGCATATTTCCAAAGCAATGCTTGAAGGTGACTCAAAAGAGGGGGCAAAAGGTGGGGTGGAATAGCTGTGGGCTGTGGGCATAAAGTAGGTGGTGTTATTGGGCACCCATACATAAGCTCAAATGGAGAGATACGGAAGGGTTTTTTTAGGGAGGGCTCATAACCTTGGGGAGGGGGGCAGAGAGATAAGTGTTACTCAGTCAGGATGTAGTTTGAGAGAGAGTTTAGTGAAATGTTTTTGATGGTTTCGTTGGTGCGTTCTACCTTGCCTGATGATTGAGGGTGGTATGGTATATGAAAATACCAGCGTATGTTAAGTGTTTGTGTTAATTGTTGGGTAATTTGAGAGATAAATTTGGGCCCATTATCAGACTGGGAGGAAAAGGGAGGCCAAAGTCAGGAATGAGTTCTTTAAGGAGGATTTCGGAAATGGTTTGTTAGTAGTGGGAAAGGCCTTAACCCATTCAGAGAATGTGTCAGCCAGGACTAGGAGATATTTGAAACATTTTATGCTGGGCATGTGGTTGAAGTCAATTTGCCAGTTGTTGGCAGGTAAATGTCCTCTTGCTGGTGAGTTGGAATAGAGGGAGGACAAATGTTGGAGAAAGGGTTAGTTTTTTGACATTTCTTGCAGGAGAGGTCTTGGGGGAATTTGATATGGTCTGGAGTGAGGGATAGAGTGTGTTTGACAAAGTCCCTTAGAGAAGACACGTTAAGGTATAATAAGTCTCACCAATCTACACTACCCTTGGTAAGGGGCTATGGCAGTGTGTTCTCATCACACATTACTTTCCTCTGTGCTATTGACTACATCAATGTTTTTACCTGTAGAGACTAATTGGATCCTGAAAAGAGTCCTATTGATAGACATTCCAACTAAACTCACATGGAAGTGTTACCTAAGGCTTACAGAATTATAAAACCTTTTGGAGAAATTGTCTGGATAACTCATGGAAATGCTTGAGGTAGAAAAGGCAATTGGCTATTCATGGAGTACATAATAACTATAATTAGTAAGAGCATATTATTTTAACGAATAGTTTCAAGTTTCCAAATATGATAGTCAATATGAAATTTGGAGATGAATATGTAAGGTGTATATGAACATATTGGCTTAGACCAATATGTTCAAACCAACATTTGATTAGGCCCAGTCACATAGTATAAATTATGAGAAAATGATTAATAGAGTCTGAAGACTCTGGACTATGATGGTTGCCTATTTGCCTATGCAAATGCTTGGCCATCACCTTCTGATTCCTCATCATTTTCTGTTTCCTTCATTAAGATGCCCATTCACTAATGAACAAAAACTAAGAGGATTTAGTGATTTAAGTGGGTGGGAACTCTAGAAAAGTTAAGTCAGCCCTGAAGTTTCTGATAGAAAAGAGGAATTCTTACTCTTTCCAGAGTGGTCCAGCGGAAAGGACTTTGTTTTGGAGACAGATATTCTGTGTAACAACCTAGTCAAGTATCTGGTGTTCACTTGTATTCACCCATGAATTTCCTATCAAGGAAGAAAGGATATAAATCTTAGAGTGTTACCAGGGTAGTGAGTCTTGTATAACTGCTCTCCTGTACCTATTTCTCTTAGTTGCTATTACAACATTTGAAGGTAGGTGTTATTATTTTTGTGAAATTTTCTTCTAATGTCTAAATGAGGTAATTAAAAAAAAAACCTAAAAACTAAACATTTAGTGCAAACTTGTGATGTGCTGTCTGTCACTTGGTACTTTTTCATAGATCCTTCATTGTGATAAAGAAGAAATTGAATCATGAAAAGACCAAATTCAGTTCATACCTTAAAGAAAGTTCTGATGTATAGTCATGCTTTAAAATCACCACTTAAATTGTATATTATTTCTTCTTTTAGGTCTCAGGGTCTCCAGATTACAGATGACTTATTAGTCAACTCTGCCTCCTCCCATAACAATGGCAGAAATGAACAATAGAGCTACAGTCCTCATATCCCCACTATGAGGGTGAGGAGAAGAAAGCTTCCCAATGATTCACTGAGGGAAGTCACTAGTAAATCATCAAAACTATCTTTGGAGATTAAAATCTATTCTTCTCTACCTTCTTCTTTATAGAAGCTTTGCTAATTCAAAGGCTGTGAATACTGTATCTTCACCTCAATTTTGCCTGATCTCTAGCTCCTATCCTCAATAAATGTCTAAATTTGTGTTTGCAATGATAACAGAAACCTTAAAGACAATAATGTATTTAGGTGCACTGAAATAATTGGTGACTCTAAAACTATAAAGTGGTCTGAAGCAAATCTTTATCATAATTGCAAACTTCAATGATAACTTTTGCATGTTTGCCCTTTTCTTGGAAATCATGCAAAACCAAAGCTTCATAACTGAATTTGTCCTCCTGGGGCTTTCAAATAATCCTACTGTTCAGAAAATTGTCTTTCTTGTGTTTTTGTTGGTCTACATTGCAACTATTGTAGGCAACATGCTGATTGTAGTGACCATCCTCTGTAGCCCTGCACTGCTGGGCTCCCCCATGTACTTCTTCTTGGCATCATTATCCTTCCTGGAGGCCTGTTTATCCTCTGCCATCACACCAAAAATGATTGCAGACTCCCTGTATGAGAGGAAAACCATCTCTTATAATGGATGCATGATTCAACTTTTTGCTGAACATCTATTTGGTGGGGTGGAGATGATCATCCTCACTTCCATGGCTTATGATCGATATGTGGCCATTTGCAAGCCCTTGCACTACTCTTCCATCATGAACTGGAGGCTCTGTGGCATTCTGATGGGGGTGGCCTGGTCAGGAGGCTTCTTGCATTCCATTACAGTGGTTCTGTTCATTTACCAACTGCCCTATTGTGGGCCTAATGTCATTGATCATTTCATGTGTGACTTGTACCCATTATTGGACCTGGCCTGCACTGACACTCACATCCTTGGCCTTTTGATGGTTGCCACGACTGGGTTTATGTGCATTATAATCTTCTGCTTGTTGCTGGTCTCCTATGGTGTCATCTTGTTCTCCCTGAGAAAACACAGTGCTGAGGGGCGGAGGAAAGCTCTGTCCACCTGTGGATCTCACATTGCTGTTGTGGTTTTGTTCTTTGTCCCATGCATATTTATAAATGCCAGGCCTCCTTCTGTCTTTCCCTTTGACAAACTGGTGGAAACGTTTTATACCATGTTCACCCCCTTGCTCAATCCCTTGATTTATACTTTCAGAAATAGGGAAGTGAAAAATGCTATAAGGAAAATGTGGAAGAGATTGGTGTTAGTTTCTGATGAAAAATGATATTAGACTCAAAAATAGTATAAAGAGCAAAGCAATCAAATGGTCGAAGACAACGTTTTATAGGATGCTCAGTACCTATTAAGATGTAATACACTTCTATAAAAATAGAAATTATTTTGGCCATCAAAGATGATGTTTTTATTTTTATTGCAGGTGTCTACTTTGAGTTGGCAACTCAGTATGTAGATATGCAAATTAGAGAAAGTTGATCTTTATGCTTACCTCAAATCTAATAATAATAATAATAAAGAATGGAGAGAAAAATTACTTGTAAAAATGTTAGATATTCACTTTATGCTTTCCAAAATCTTGAGTGAGCAAAACAAACACATCTTTGACATGAGGATTAGAATCTTACTCAAACTATTTCATTTGGAAAAAAAAAAGATTTATTTAGGAGGGTGAACTCAGTGTTTCTGAATCAAAAGTAACCTGAATTCAGGAAAAGCATACAGAAGAGCAATAATAGAACTGCTGCAGAAGTTCTGCATCAGATGACTCCATCAATGAAAGGGATCCATTAACATTCCTATAGAATTGGTGTAGCCTCAGGAATTTCTTGACAGATAAACTTTGGGTGGCCCAGTGCTGCCTACTAAGATTTCCTCCTGGGCAACAATCAGGCTAAAGAAGAGAGGAGGCATCTCCATACTGATTTCCAAATTGGCCGCACCAATTTGCAGTCCCTCCAGCAGTGTACAAGTGTACCCTTTTCCCCACATCCTTGCCAGCACTTGTTGTTGTTTGACCTCTAAAAAGTAACAAAATCATGGCATTTGCAGGGAAATGGATGGCATTAGAGCAGATTATACTAAGTGAAGTTAGCCAATCCCTAAAAACCAAATGCAGAATGTCTTCTTTGATATAAGGGGGGCAACCCAAAACAGAGCAGGGAGGAAGAGCATGAGAAGAAGATTACCATCAAACTGGGATGAGAGGTGGGAGGGAATGGGAGAGAGAAGGGGAATTGCACAGAAGATGGAAGGAGACCCTCATTGTTATATAAAAATACATATAAGAGGATGTGAGGGGAAGGGGGAAAAAGAGAGAGAAATGAGTTGTGGTAGATGGGGTAGAGAGAGGTGAGGTGAGGGGAGGGGGGATACAAAGGGATAGGAAGGGCAGCAGAATATGACACTAGTATGGCAGTATGTATAAATGTGGCTGTATAACCAATGTGATCCTGCAATCTGTACACGTGGGAATAATAAGAATTCATACCCCATTTGAATCAAATGTATGATATATGATATGTCAAGATCAATGTAATGTTTTGAGCAACTAATAAATTTCTGATGTTTAAAAAAAAGAAAAAGAAAAAAATAAAATAAAATATAAAAATGGAAAAAAAAATAAGAAGAGAGGAGGCAGATTCCAGGAGGGAGTCATCCATGTGTATCTCCTATTCAAGCACAAGCAAAGTGAATTCTGAAGATGCTACATTACCAAGAAAACCAGAACTAACTGCAGATATGAAGAGTTGATTCCTCCCAGCCCCAAAGAAGGAATAAATCTAGGGTTTTCAAGGTTTGGTCTCTCCCTTTAAAAAAGAGACATCAGAAATGAGACAAGTTCATGCATCAATTAGGATAAGCAAAGGTGGAAATAAAAGTTCTTTTGTTGTTGTTTTTCAAATTTTACAAATTCAAATGTGCTAACTCCTCAAATTTCAGTGTTTTATTGATCCTATCATGTGATGTGGTAACAGCCTCGCTTACATTATACATCATTAAAGTACTGAACATTTAGATAGTTCTCCATTTCCCTATTGTACATGATTCCATACCATCTTCCATTGTAAAGTTCCCTTATCTTGCTTTACTTCTAGAACATATTTTTAGTATTGAGGTCACCAGTTTAAAATGCAAACATAATTATGATCATAAAATTATTTACTGATAAGTTTTCCAAAAGAAAAAAGAAATAGATGAGTGAACAAGTTTCATTCACAGCACTTTTATCTAATGTAAAATATAGATAAAATTTAAAACAACATGAGTTTTTAAAGATAAATTTTGTTATGAGTGATTCAACTTCTGTCTCACTTTGTGTATATAGAAATTGCTTAAAATGATGCTGACATCTATATTTTATATCATCCTTTTGATTTTACTTTGAAACTCATGCTAATAATAACTGTTTGATTCTTATAGTTTAGGCAGCCTGACAAGTATTGGCTGCTTTATAGCTGAAGAGTTGGAAGTATTGTATTTTGTTTAATGTCACAGTATTGTAACGGAAAGCTTGGTCCCTGTCCCCAATGCCAATCAATGCCAAATTTAATAATGAGGACACAGTTCTGAGAAAAAGGAAAAAGAAGTTTTATTGCTTTGCTAGCAAAAGAGAAACACAGTGACTACTGTCCCATAAGCTGTGACTCCTCAGATCAGGAAGAACTGGGGGAGTTGGGGGGCTAAAGAAATTTTTCAGGTGTTACATTCCAGTACGATGTCCCAGGGTGCCCTGTTCCCTTGTTTGGATTCACCTGTTAATTTGGAAGATATTCACTTCCCAGATCCTCAGCAGGCATCTCCTTCCTGTAGTGGGTGTGTTCAAAGGCAGTTAACTAGGGGAAGAAAAGATAGTACTGTCTCCCTACTCTTGTTAGGGAAGGGAAGAAGAGATAATTTTTTGTTTTTGTTTTAATAAAGCTTAGAGGAAGGAGGGCTACATTTATAAGCTGAAAAGTTTGCTGTGATTATGGTTTTTGATGGCATACATGGAATGACTTTTAAAATTAATTTATTATAAGTTTAGATTAACAGAAAATTTACCAAGAATAATATTTTAATTTTAAATGACAAAAGGAATATTTATTAAGAATATGTAAGAATAGTGGATATATTGCTTTTAACATATTGAAAAACCAGCCTCTACCTCAGAGCAAATACTGTCCAAGGAAGGCACATCACCTTTGTCCTTGGAAAGACCCACAGAGCACTCCTAGGCACATTCCCACCCTGCTAAGTTGTTTACCTACAAATGAGATCTGCTGTTCCAAGTGTCCCTGAATCAGTCAGGCTAGGTGGGGACCCATAGCAACCCCCTAGCAGCCACCAATCAGCATGAGACAGGGGAATACCTGGGATGCCAGATGACCCTCCCAGTAGTTTATGGTGTAGGGAAACCATGTAGTTCAGCATGAACACCCCTCTTGGCTTAAGCCAATCAGTTCAAATGAATCCCCCTTTTGTACTGACCAATCACCCCTACCCAACTTGTTCCCACCAGTGAATGTGTTAATCATGTTTTAGAGTTGTTATTTGATTTTCCAGCGGTATGTGATGATTTGCTAAGAGATGCTATGATGTATGTGGGGGTCCCTGCCTTCGCCAAAGAATGTATAAAACTGCTGCAAACCCTGGGCTCGGGGCCTCTCAGTGTCACCAGTTGTTGTGTGTGTGCAGAGGACCAAGCTAGCTCGCAATAAGCACCTCTTTGCTGTTTACATTGATGTTGGGTCTCTGGTGGTCTTTTGGGGGTCCCGAATTCGAGCATAACAATATGATGATATTTAATTATTTTTTCTACTTCTGTCCTTTTCTTGTTGTGAGATTCAATGCAGGATATCCCATTGCATTCCAGACAATTACCTTACAAAAGATTTAAAATCATAAACTGTGATCATAAACACTATATTGTCCCTTGTCAATGTTTTAAGACTAATTTTGGAAATCACTTTATTTGATAAAAGTGGGAGCTATTTTGTTTATAATTAATGATTTAAAAAAATTAAATAGTATTGTTTCTAGAAAACCCTATGGGAAGAAAGTGAAGAGATAAGACTTATTTAATTATTAGTTTAACATACGACCCTGTCTTTCTTTAAGACTTCCACTTAATTTTTTTGTTTTGTTTTGTTTTCTTTGTACATTGAGTCAGTAAAACAGGAAGAATTCATGTGGCTCTGAGAACATAATAATGCATACAGGGGCCATCAGGGACATTTAAAAGTATCTTGTACTTAAAAACATATTTTTCACTGCATCTAAAAAATATGTTACATTTCCATGCACATTTGAAGATATGTAGCACACTTATCAGCCTTAGTCATGGTGAGGCAGGAATTAGGAATAAGCATGCTGTCATTTCTGTCTGGGGAGGGGCTGTGGCAGCTTGTTCTCCCACACATTCCCTTCCCCTGTGCTATTAACTGCACAATCATTTCTACCTGTAGAGTCTAATCACATCCTCACAGGAGTCCTATTGATAGACATTCTAACTAAACCCAGATGCAGAAGTTTGACCTGAGGCTTATAGTATTTTAAGAATTTTTAAAAAAATGCTCCACACCATAAAGCAAGTAAAAGACCGTGGATTTGCACCCAGGCCTGCATGAGTCTGGAGCGAATGTTCTCACTGGTTTCACTTCATTTTCTTTCATGCTTAGGGCTATTCTAAGAAGACCAGATCTGGATTGTATATGAACACTCTGTCGTTTATAATAGATAATTGTTTACTGGCAGTTGGTGAGTGGATATTGAGTTCATAGTGTAGACATTGGTTAGGAATGATTCTGAAACCACAGTGAAAATGATTGTTTAAAAGTAAGCAGAAGGACAGATAGTAATGTAAACATTGCATGTTTGTTAGTTTTAGTAAAATTTCAAATTTTTTCTGTTAACTGTAGCATTCATAAAACAAGCTTATTTTTTTAAATTATTACAAATATGTAGATTCTTAATTTTTAATTTGTTTTGTATGACAATAGAATGCATTTATGCACTTTGATATATCATATGTAAATGGGATATAATTTCTCATTTTTCTGAGTGTATATGTTGTAGAATCATATTGGTCATACAGTCACATACATACATAAAGTAACAATGTCTGTTTAATTCTAATATCTTTCCTATCCCCACATTCCCCCCTCTCCTCTTCTGTCACTTCCTTCTACCTAATCTAGGATAATACTATTTTTCTCTAGTGCCCTCTGCCTTATTGTGAATTAGCATCTTCATATTAGAGAAAACATTAAGCCTTTGGTTTTTTGGGATTGGCTTATTTCGCTTATCATGATATTCTCTAGCTCCATCCATTTACTGGCAAATACCATAATATTACTCTTCTTTAAAGCTCACTAATATTCCATTGAGTATATGTAGCACATTTTCTTTATCCATTCATCTATTGAAGGACAACTAGGTTGGTTCCATAGTTTAGCTATTGTGAGTTGAGCTTCTATAAACATTGACGTGGCTGCATTACTGTAGTAGGCTGATTTTAAATCCTTTAGGTATAAACCAAGGAGTAGGATAGCTGGGTCACATGGTGATTTTATCCCAAGATTTTTTGAGGAAACTCTGTACTGCTTTCCATAGTCACTGCACCAATTGCAGTCCCATCAGCAATATATGAGTGTTTTTCATCACATCCTCATCAACATTTATTGTTGACTGTATTCTTTCATGTTCACAATTTTGACAGGAGTGAGATGAAATCTTTGAGTAGTTTTGATCTGCATTTCGCTAATTGCTAGAGATGTTGAACTTTTTTTATATAATTGTTGATGGATTATATTTCTTCTTCTGTGAAGTGTCTGTTCAATTGCTTAGTCCATTTGTTGATTGGGTTATTTGTCTTTTTGGTGTTAATTTTTTTGAGTTCTTTATATATCCTAGATGTTAATTCTTTGCTGAAGGTACATGTGGTAAAGATTTACTCCCAATCTGTAGGCTCTCTCCTCATGATATGAATTATTTCCTTTGCTGAAAACAAGCTTTTTAATTTGAATGCATCCCACTTACTGATTCTTGATTTTACTTCTTGCACTTTAGAAGTCTTGTTAAGGAAGTCAGATGCTAGGCAGACAAGGTAACGATTTGGGCCTAATTTTTCTTATATTAGATGCAGGGCCTCTGTTCTTGTGCCTAAGTCTTTTATCCACTTTGAGTTGATTTCTGTGCAGGATGAGAAATAGAGGTTCTATTTCATTTTGCTCCATATGACTTTCCAGTTTTGCCAGTACGATTTGTTGAACAGGCTATTTTTTCTCTAGTGAATGTTCTTGACACCTTTATCTAGTATGACATAACTGTATTTATGTGTTTTTTCTCTATGTCCTCTATTCTATACCATTGGTCTATAAATCTTTTTTTGATGCCAATACCATGCCATTTTTGTTACTATAGCTCTGTAGTATAGTTCAAAGTCTGGTAGTGTGATGCCTACTTGTTCACTTTTCTTGCTAAAGAGTACTTTAACTATTCTGGGTCTATTAAATTTCAAATAAATTTTAGGATTGATTTTTCTATTTCTATGAAGAACGTCATTGGGATTTTAATAGGTATTGCATTAAATCTGTATAACACTTTGGGTAATATGGCCATTTAAACAATATTAACTCTGCCTATTCAGGAGCATGGGAGATCTTTTCATGTTCTGAGGTTTACTTCATTTTCTTTCTGTAATGTTCTGCAATTTTCATTGTAGAGGTCTCTCATGTATATTTTTAGATTGTTCCCAGGGTGGGTTTTTTTTTGGTGGCTAATGTCAATGGTATAATTTTCTAATTTCTCTTTCAGTGGACTCATCACTGATGTATAGAAATGCATTTGATTTATGGGTGTTTTTTTTATATACTGCTACTTTGCTGAATTCATTTATTAGTTCTAGAAGTTTTCTGGTAGAATTTTTTGGATCTTCTAGATATAGAATTATATCATCATCAAATAGTGATAGTTTCAGTTCTTCTTTACCTATGAAAGAAATGTAACATTTCAAATAATACATACCTCTTCATATATTTTATATAAAATATATATTTTTAATAACTACTTCTTGCCATAGTACATGTTTTCCATATGGAATGGTGGATGAATAGTTTATCACAGAACTCTGTTTTTATATTTACTAGATCTGAATCCTGCAAAAGATAGTATGTTCTGTCCCCAATACCCATTGCTCTATTCCAGAGTATCACGGGAAATCAAAGCATCTGCAGATAGAAATCCAAGAGCAGGAAGACAAGAAAAGGAAAAACAAAACCTCCGATTGCTTGGGACGAACGTTTTTCAAATACTTGAGCAATTGAAAAACCACACAAAATTGAGTCTTGGCACATCATGCTGATGAATAATTTCTCCCTTGGGGGAACCAAACATTAATTCCACAGGTGCATGACCTGCGATGAAAGCCTCTTTATAGTCCAGATGGAAATCCAAGAGGAACTTTCACTCCTCTTTGTTTCTTTGTTCCTGTATTTGCTCTTCAGGAGCTCTGGGGACAGTTGAGTATCAGAGAAGTTCTTCCTCTCTGTCTTAGGTGTTGAGCAAATATTTGATATACACAACATTTTGGGGAACACGAATAAAGATTTCTTCATAGAGAACAGGAGAGGCCACCACTAGAAATTTCAAGGAACTGACACATGGTGAGATTTTTCTGAGTGTACATGTTGTAGAATCATATTGGTCATGCAGTCACATATATACATAAAGTAATAATGCCTGTTTAATTCTACTGTTTTGAATTTTCATGGTTGATTTCAAATTGTGATACAGTGTTTAAAATGGTGGGTTGTGTGGCGATGCTGAGGGCTGTACACAGAAGGTGTCTGTCAGCAACTGTGCACTTGGTATAACTGTGTGACCTTTACAACCTCAGAATTTTCATGTTGAATGAGGATTATAAGATTACCAAGCTCAAGGGAAGTGGAAGTCAATAAAATAATACCTGTGGAACAAACAGTACATAGTTGACACAGAATATGAATAGTCCAATGAATAGCAGCTCTTGCTGATAATAGAAAGAAAGCAGCTGTCAGTGTGCAGAGTTGTGCAAAAGGATGAACACTTCTCATTGTGACCACCCCAGGAGGGGTGCAGCACCCATGGTTCATGCAGTTCATGCTGTGAGGGGCCCTCAGCAATCTCAGATGCAGCTCCAGCATATTTGAGGATATGGTTACTGAGAAAGGGAAAACCAAAGGATGTTCTGGGACAAAAGCAGACACAGTAAACTTCTATCTGTCGTAAAATATGAATTTAAAACTGGTATCAGTAAATGCATAAAGGGTGAGGAGAGTTGAGCCTCTGGTAGTGCCATTAATGGGAAATTCACCCCAGGTTACAATTTTAACTTTAGATTCTCTATTATGGTAGTGTGTTGCTTCCACCTTTGTAAATGAATTTTCCTTAAACCTCACATTCTTTCTGTGAGCTGTTCTGATGATGGAGAGTCTTGTGTGGTTTTTGCTAATTATGTTCAATTATAAATATTCTCATTATAGTACCCAAACATTTATTGCAAATGAAAAGACTTTATCATTGCAATTTTTGGTCTTCTGGATGGCAAAACTCTATTTAAATTATCCATACAAATGGAGGGGAATGAGTATATGTTTTATTTCTTCCTTAACATGTTGCAAAATGTTTTCCCTTCTATTTTTTTTTGCATCATTGATTATGGTTTTATTCATTACATCATGTGATATGAATGCAAAGGTCTGATGTAAACATGTTTCTCACTGAATATTTGAGCTGTGTTTTTGTTACTGCAGCATTTTCCATTCTCAAAATCCCCATGTCATTTTGCTTTCATTATATATTTTTAGGGTTTGGACAATTAGGAGAAATAATACATATTTATGATTCTGGAAGTATTTGCCAATATGTTTTCAAAAGGATTACATTTAATTTTTTTCTTAAAATTGCTATTCTTGTGATTCATTCAGTCCTTTAATTCACTTTATGTATGTTTGTGCTGCCTAAAAATGGGGATGTCAGTATTTTTATATTCATTTTGACGACTTCTACTGTGAACCCCACATTCATAATTTCTCTGTATTCGACACTGTGGTCAGGCTTCTAGAGGCTCAGGGCTTTGTTTAATGGCACATTGCTGTTAGACAATGGGGCTGGATTTGTAGTATTTGATAGCAGAAATTGATCAGTGCTTTTCTTTCTATTAATTTTTCATTTGGAGTAATTTTAGATAAACTAAAATGTTGCATATTTTTTCGTAAAATTTCTGCAGAACAGGCAATTTGCCTTAATATTAGTACCCTACATTATTATGGGTACATTTGTTAATCTATGAAATGAACATCGTTTCATTTTTATAAGTAAACACCAGATTTTATTCATATTTCACTAATTTTGCCACTGTTGCCCTTTGGATATATCAAGATTCAATCCAAGACAATGACTTTTATTTAATATAATGAGCATTTGGGCTGGGGATGTGGCTCAAGCGGTAGCGCGCTCGCCTGGCATGCGTGTGGCCCGGGTTCGATCTTCAGCACCACATACAAACGAAGATGTTGTGTCTGCCAATAACTAAAAAATAAATATTAAAAAATTCTCTATCTCTCCCTCTCTCTCTCTCACTCTCTCTTTAAAAAAGAAAGATAATGAGCATTTAATGATTTGAAACTCTAAACCTTGTGATCATAAACCATGAGGGACAACATATTCTCCATGTCAGTTTTTTAACACTAATATTGAGAATTACTTTCCTTTAAGAACAAAAAGGGGTTGATTTGTTTACATTCAATGACATTTTAATTATGCAGTGGTATTTCTCTTAGACTACCTAGAAAAGAGAAGTGGAGAGATAAGATGTCTTGAATTATCAAATGACTTTCATAGTTTGTTTTATATTGTTTTGTTCAACTTCCTACTCCTTTTTTTTTTCACAGTGAGGTATGAATACAGATGGGTCTGAGTCCACAATAACATAATCAGGGGCTACAGGGACATTCAAATGTGCAGTGCCTTTCAAAATATTATTTCTTCTTGCCACTGAAGACTCTTATTTTTCATAAAAATCTTATTTATAGAAATAAAACCCATAAGTAGAAGATGTACAAATAGAACCTTAAATAATTTTAGGGATTCTAAGTAGCCTGATCTGTGCCATAGAACAAATAGAAGGATGTGGATTTGAACCCATGGTTACACAATCTGGCACAGATTTTCTTACTCATTTTCTTTCTCTGTCTTTTCTGCTTTGGTCCTAGAGTAAGATGACCACTGCTGGATGATGCACTACTGTTCTATATTCTATAATAGTGGTTTCCAATGGATCTAATATACATTCAGAGTTTGTTTTACATATTTTTAAGTGTCTATGAAGTTGAAAGTACAGATGTCAGTCACGAATGTCCTGAGAACACAATTAAAATGGTTTTAAAGAAAGCAAACAAATAAGTATTAATTTACACAATGCATTTTAGTTCATTGTATAAACTTTAAATTGTTTCTGCTTACTCTAAATGGGAGTCATAAACACAGTTGAGTTTTTATTTTTACTAAAAACCCATTATATATATTTTGAAATAAACATATATACATATAAACGTAGAAAAGTATATATGGACACAATTCATATGCTCTTTCACTGATATATTTCAGTTATAC
This sequence comes from Spermophilus citellus, assembly GCF_964194105.1. Taxonomy (NCBI): domain Eukaryota; kingdom Metazoa; phylum Chordata; class Mammalia; order Rodentia; family Sciuridae; genus Spermophilus; species Spermophilus citellus. The sequence continues at coordinate 239,401,847 of NC_138183.1, forward strand.
GTACAGGTGAGGACATTTCCAATCATTCTTTGAAGTTGTGTTTGTGGACTGATGTCAAGAATTCAGGTAATTACCTGGAGGATTGTGAAGGAGCTTTCTGCAGGCAAGGCTGCTGGCTTCTTTATGTAAGAAGTACATACAGAAGTAACTACAAACTGGTAAAGGCCACTCATCATAAGCAACATTTCCACACTTTCAAATTTGACCTCATGATAAACCTGGGAGGTGAGAAAAATGTACATCTCTGCCTGACAAGGTAGTTTCATCAATTTGAAACATTTGTCTTGAGTTATACCTGATGAGAATGGATCATGTTGTAGTAAGTATTGACAAAGAATGAATGAAGCTTCTAGACTTTGGCTGACAGCTAACCTATTCTCTTCCTTACCTAGGTGGCTGTTGCTGATTTGCATGTCTAGGGGAATGGCCAATTCCTCATCCCTTTTTGGGTTTCCTTTATCAAGTTGCCTCATTCTAACATGAACAAGGAATTAGAGGCTTCAAGGTTCACAAGTGGATAGAAATTCTAGAAAGATCAACCTGCAGTGAAGTCCTTGCTAGAAAAGAAAAATTCCCATCCTTTTCCTGTTGATCCAGGGGAAAGGACTTGGGCATGGGGACAGAGGTGCTGTGTGTGACATCCCATATCAAGAATCTGTTGTTCACTTGAACATAAGGTCTTTAAGCTTGAGTTTCCAATTTATAGAATGGGCTAATAACACCCAACACAGTCTGGCTTCTAGAAAATGAGTCATGAGCTCTAACTTGAATTCACTCAGGGACCATGATAACCCTCAGGAGTAAACTTAACAAATAACAAAACCAATAAAGCCTATATATGTTTCATGGATATTTTAGAGCTAGAATTTTTTCCATGAATTCTTTTTTTAAAAATAACGAGTTAATTCATTTAAAAGCCAATTCACTATGGACTTTAAAAAAAACATAGCAAGAATTGTCATCATTTTTGAGTACCTCTTAAAATACTTATTTTTGTGCTTCTTTTTACCTATAAGAGGGTTCTAGTAACAACTGGCATACTTCTATCCACAGTTTCATGCCCATGGGAGGCATGATTAATAAATCACTGTCCTTCTATAGTTTCAGAATGATTCCCAATTATTTGCTGTGGAAATCACTGATAAATTATCAATGTCACTTAAAAAAAGCAAAAACTATTCTTCTTCTTTAACATATGTGCATACTTTCTTTCCCCCTTATTAAAACTCTGACATTTTAAAGTATTCTATAGTTTACCCCCCACCTCAATTTTTCTGACCTCTGGTAACTACATTAAAAAAATTTCTCATTTTTATTCTCAGTACTCATAATAATAATAATACAATTCTTATAAGTTGGTGAAGGCCTTCCTGCACCTGTTGTCTGACAGGGTCACAGCATGGGGGATGCTGCACAGGGCTGCACCATCTGGAAACTGGAACCATGGGGCATGTTAAGTGTTTTGTTTATGATCCTCATGATATGGATAACAGGGCATATGTCAATCAATAATAGAAGTATGTATTGACTGAGATTTCAGAAAAATTCCCAGAATGAGACTAAAGATACAATTGAGACATGTCATGAGGTGCATTTTAATATCCCTCAGGATACAAACAATAGTGTTATTCCTCAAGCCTAAACAATAAATATTTATCCCATGGTTAACCATTTACAATAGATTCCCCCAACTCAGCCCTAAAACCACAACATGTACAAGAGCCTAGCTACAGAAAAGCAATTGCTGTGCCAACAGTACAAGGACCATGCCAACAGTACAAGGACCACAGTATGTAGCTTATAGTATCCCCCTCGAGGAAAAGAGCCTAATAAAAATACATCCCCCCCATCAACACACCCTCCTTTGCCTTACACAGAAACTTATGATGAAAATGGAAAACACACAGTTAATATAAATGACAAATAGGTTGAGGTGCAGAGACTGCCCTTTATTTACAGAATACAAAGACATAAAACTTGGTGTACTTTAACCAAGGATCAAAGAAATTCTGAAGGAAAGCAGTAAAATAGGTCATATGAAAAAAGGAAATTACCTTGGAAATTAAAAATAAAATAATGTAAAATTAACATAGATATATTTTAGAGGCACTTCAGAGTAATAGGCTTTTTAAGAAATAGACTGTCACTATTTTAAGTGTGTTTTACTGGGATTTTAGTTTAGAAGTAAGAAAGCTTACCAATAATCATAAGTATGCTTTAAAGTTAAAGGTTAATGAAATAATTATTGGTATGCTTCAAAGTTAAAAGTGAATAATAGGTCAGGAGACATGTAGTCAAGTTGCATAGCCTAGTTCCTAATGATTGAAGTAAAAATGTAAAAGCTTTATCGTGATTGGCAAAGGTTACAGGAAAATATTTTAAACAATATACTTAACATCTCAGGTAATCAATGTATGTCAGAAAAGAGTGTAACTCATGAAAATTATGTAAACCAAAGAAGTTTCAACCTTTGAAGCTATCCATTAAATACCTGAAAAAACACCTGCACAAAAGGTATGAAAATAAAGGCCCCTCTAGGGGCAGCAGATTTTTTCTGGGGGCTGCTCATAACTTGCAACCTGTTGTCCCGACTCTTCTTCTTTCGCTGACACCACTTTTCCTTCAGGACCCCTGGGTTCCCCACCAGGGCTGGACCCTGGCAATAAGTAGTCTGGAATGTGTTTATACTCTTATAATTCCAGAGGCTCAGAAGGTGAAGGCAGAAGGATTGCAAGTTCAAAGCTGGTCTCAGCAACTTAGCAAGACCCTAAGTCATTTAGTGAGAATTTCTCTAAATAAAAAATTTAAAAAAGGTTTTGGGATGTATCTAAGTGGTTATGCATGGCAAGGTTCAGTGACTTGTACAAGAAAAAAACATAAGTATATAAAAGCTTGTTGGTGTGATGATTACTATTACAACTGGTGTGATGTAATTTTTTGTTCTACTTGCAGAATCACATGATCAGTTTTATGTTAACCACTTTGTAAAATCATGAAGAACCAAAGCTTCATAACTGAATTTGTCTTCATGGGGCTTTCACAGAATTCTACTATTCAGAAAATATTATTTGTTGTATTTTTGTTGGTCTACATTGCGACTATTGTAGGCAACATGCTGATTGTAGTGACCATCCTCTGTAGCCCTGCACTGCTGGGCTCCCCCATGTACTTTTTCTTGGCTGTCCTGTCCTTCCTGGATGTGTGCTATTCCTCTGCCATTACACCAAAGATGGTTGTGGACTCCATTCATGAAAGGAAAACCATCACATTTGAAGGATGCATGATTCAACTTTTTACTGAACACTTATTTGGTGGGGCAGAGATGATAATCCTCACAGCCATGGCCTATGACCGCTATGTGGCCATTTGCAAGCCCTTGCACTACTCTTCCATCATGAACTGGAGGCTCTGTGGCATTCTGGTGGGGGTGGCCTGGACAGGGGGCTTCTTGCATTCCATCATTCAGATTCTCTTTACTTTCCAGCTGCCCTTTTGTGGCCCTAATGTCATTGATCATTTCATGTGTAACTTGTACCCATTATTGAAGCTGGCCTGCACTGACACTCACATTCTAGGCCTTCTGGTGATCGCCAACAGTGGGTTTATCTGCATCATCAACTTCTCCTTGTTGCTGGTCTCCTATGGCGTCATCTTGTTCTCCCTGAGAAAACACAGTGCTGAAGGGCGGAGGAAAGCTCTGTCCACCTGTGGATCTCACATTACTGTTGTGGTTTTGTTTTTTGTCCCATGCATATTTATATATGCACGACCTCCATCTATATTCTCTTTTGATAAAGAAGTGGAAATGTTTTACACTGTCTTCACTCCCTTGCTCAATCCTTTGGTTTACACACTGCGGAACAAGGAAGTGAAAAATGCCATGAGGAAATTGTGGAAGAGACTTGGTGATCTCTGATAAAAAATAAATAATTTAGTACAAAAAATAGAATGTAAACATAAAGAAGATAATATTTAGTAAAATAAATATTTTTTGGCATGTTCCTTATATGGAAAGAGATTACATAATTCTAAGAAGCATTATACTGAGTGGGGTATTTAAAAGTAATATTTTCAATATGAGATCATGATTTCGCTCAGAGTTGCCTACTCAATTCTGCCATATGAAAATTAAAGATAGTTCAATTTTATACTTTCTGAAATTTATTAAAAAGAAGAAGGAATTTAAGAATAATTTTCATTAATATTATGCTTTCAAGAATAGAAAAACTTTTTTTGAATAAAATAGTAGACATTGGAACATTCCAAGTGAAAAGAATGTTAATGTTCTCTCTGATAGTGTAGTCAGTGTTTCTAATGTAGAATATCAGGATTTAAGAACATCAGAGAGAAGATCTTTTAAGTGACCTGCATCTTTGCATTGCATCTTAAATGTGGATCCAGTATCATCTGCTAAAGTTGAGTTACTTCTTGAATTTGAGAGATAAAAATCTGATTGGTCCAATTCTGCCTATGGTAGTGGTACCTAAAGTTACTGCAGAGAATTTGGAGTTCAGCATTGAAGTCATTTATCCTATTACAATCAAAGGTAACTCCTATGACACCACACTACTAACCCTATCAGGTCAAAACTACAGGTATAGTGAGCACACTTTCCCCACAACCCCATTGAGGGAATAGAACACAGAAGAACCAGATATAAAAGCAGATTTTCAAAAGAGGATTAGCTAGATTTGACTGGATGATTTTCATTTTCCTCAGTTCATGTACCTAGGTGCAAATAATTCAATTGTGCAATTATCAATAAAGAGATCATTACAATTTTTAAACATATTTGGTGTCATTATTATGTTTTTCTAGTCTCATATTGTCAAATGTCATGGGTGATAAATTTATTGAGAGTTAAATATTTAATGTTTTCTCTTGCAAAAAAACTAAGCAGCAACAACAAAAAGCAAAAAACAAAACAAAACAAAACAAAATAATCCCTGCTGACATGTCAGTAGAGTATTATGGACAAAAATAGTAAATCATCTATTTTTTTCCTCTCCTCAGTTTTTCATGTGACCCTCAAAGGAAAACAGCATTTTAGTAGTCTTCCTCATAATAGACATGCAAACAATACTTGTAATTTCATTGATCACCCCTGAAAATGTAGTTCAAGTATTACATTGTTAAGTCTAAAACCTCACCTGGACAATGTGGGTGTCCTGCAGGAGACCAAGAGTGTGACAAGGCTCAGACATGAGAGTATGCTTCTCCTTGGCCTTTTCCTTTCTTCACACCTGCCTGTCCTCAAAGCAGGAGTAGCTTCTTCATGCCCTCTGCCTTCCGAAGTCCTCATAGTTTACTTCATTTTCAGTAGGAAATAGTTCAAGAAGTATGTATCTGTTAGATTGGCTCTATTGCTTTATGTATCTGTAACACTGAGATTTGAAATGTAGCTATAAAATAAAACTATTCTGGCCAGATTTCACTGACCAACACCAATTTATGTTTGATGTACCATGCACTCAAATTCAACATTTATTTAAAAATTATTTTAATGCGCAACATTGCATTGTGAACTCTGTTTTTATGTACAATGAGAAAATCCACCAATATTAAGCAGGAGAGTAAACAAATACTGAAAGACATCTACCCTTCCTTTTTCATTTCCACTAGGTTATTGAACAACAGTAATTCAAAATTCTTCCCGAAACAATTGTTGCTTTGGTTTTCCATTTTATTTTCTATGCTGATTACTTTAGGCATGGTGAAGCTCTGTCTAATATTTTCAGCTTTTATCTATTTCACTGTTATGCTAATTATAATTTAACCTGTTACAGTTTCCGTAGTAATTCAAAGAGTTTTCAGAAACACATTATATTAATGTAAAAAGTGTGAATTTAGAAAAATGTCTCTGGATATCTGAGAGAAGAAAATACATGTAGAACAAGATCCTAATTTTAAAACTTTATCCAGAAATGACATCTTGTGAAATCATAAGTCAGATATATTCTTGACTTTGTTCAATGTCTTATTTAGGTTTCCCCCCCTAAACTATGCTGTGTCTACCATGGATCGTGGCTCACTTTTGCACTGTGGGTATTACTTTGTCCGACTTTCAGATTATCTTTCTTCTGTGGCTTTTAGTAAAAAATGTCATTTTACTTTTTGCTCTGACTCCTCCCCTTGTCCTCTAATCATTTAAATATTTTCTCACTATTGTTTTTCAATATGTGTATAAACTGACATTCTTTTTGATTCATCCTGAAGCTTGCATCCATTAGTGTAGTCAGAACATTTGAAAAGGCCAGTGTTTTCTTATTTGTCTGTGGCTTCTTGGATTTATATTGGCTCATCTTGGATGGTTAGAATGTGGGCTTTGTGTGGCATGAGGGATGGTGTGTTAGGAGAGTCATTTCAGGGAGTTTGAAAACTCAGATTCTCCTCCTGGATCTCTGATTGTTCCCTACAAAATTCTACTTCTCACTTTAGCATGAGCTGTGCACAGTGGTTTTTAACATATTGTAAAATATTTAAATGAATAATGTTGAAGTAAAAATGAGAGAATGATACATTAAAAATCATATGATTAAATATACATTTTAATACTTGGCAACATTAGAAAGTAAGTTATCTGCTTGGTGCATTCTAGAACAGTTTTTATGAGCAGCTCATGTTTAAACTGGTGCTGTGTCCACAGTAGAAACGGAGAGTGGAAGTGAGAGCAGAGTAAGGGTTGATGGTGGTGAGACAAGGAGAAATCAGGGAATGTATTCCGGGGGGACAGCAGTTGTTAGTCTGAAACATGGATGAGCTCAAGCCCAGGAGGACAAGTGCAATGGAAGATAGTGGTACAGGCAGCTTTAAAAGTCATGGTGAGCATCTCAAACAGTGCATCTGAAATCCAAAGTAATTATTTTGTTATGTTTAGGAATCATATATTAACTGCCCTGTTTTACTTCTCAGGTGATAGAAAGGAAGTAAAAAGCTGGGAGTAGTTGGAAAAGTGATGAGAATTTGTACTACCTGAATTTTCTCCTTCTCTACAGAAATAAAATAAGCATCTCAATAAAAGCCTGTGAGGATCGACCTAAAGGATTGTAGGGTTGGCCATTATCACATTGGGATTCATGTCATCTCAGCCTGAATTTTTGGTCTGCAAGTTCCAATGATTTTTCTCAATGAAAACCAAGAATAACTCACCCAAAGGGAGAGAGATTTTTGTCTGCTATTAAACTGTATACCACATTTTTATAGAATATATGAGTAACAAATACTGTACAAAACTTGTTTCCTATGTCTGATAATATAAAATGATCCTCTTAAAGCTGAGGAAATATGTTTAGTATTTTTGTACCCACAGATAACAGTAAATAGTAACTTTTCTGAGCCTTCCAGAAGAAACAAATTGGCAAGTCCACAACCACCAACAGATGGTTCTTAGGAAGTCCTCATTCTAATCTTTATTACATGGGGACCACCATGAGTCAGCTTGTATATTTTCCCCTGAATTACTAAATTCAGGGAATAGAAAGATGGATATTTTCAGTGGGTGTCTGGCATCTGAAAAGGGATAGGATCTTCATTATGGATGATTTCCAAGTCCAATTGTGTATAACTTAAGTTAAAAAAAAAGAGAGACAAAATTTTATTAAAAATTTTTGAGTGACATTTATTCTTTGGTGTTGACTTAATTGAAAAGCAGCTATCATCTTTTTATGCCTCCAAATTTTATACTTACTTAATAAATAAATTATCAAAATTTCATAACCTTACATTCATGGTCTACCTGAATAACTGATTTTCAGGTTTTGTTATTGATTTTTCGTTTGACTATGACATTGGAATCCGGCTAACTGGAAATTTCACATTAATCTTTTTGTCCCCAAAAGTGCTTCCCTTCTTATTTCCATTTATTTTCTCATCCCAAATGCCCTCACTCCTCTGATTTTTCATATCTCTAGTTATGAGCCTTTTCACAACCTAAGATCTATTTTATTGTTATTCTTATTTACATCAATATTCAAGATGCCATGCACTTTAAACTCATTTTGTTTGTTTATATTTACTAAAGTTTTTTTGATCTGTCATTCATACCTTCTCATCTATGTGAAAAAGTCTAGGATGATCTATGGTATCTATGGTATGATCTATATGTCACTCAGCAAAGGGACTCTGTGTTTTAAAGTAGTTATGCAGGCATCTGCATTATAGGTAAATGAACAGTTGAAATCAATATTTTGAATAATGGAATTTACCTCTTGGAAAGCCAGAGCTGATAAGATAGGTTATAGAATCACTTATGTTCTACAGGGGAAGACCAAGGAACTGGATGAATGTCAGATCCCTGGTGGGCAGTGGGGTGTGGTTTGATAGGAGGCACTGTGGCTTCAGACATTTCAATGCTGATCACTGAGATAACACACTTCACAGTCTGGCTACATCTATGTGTTTCAGAATCTAGTTGAGAATTTGATTATCTGAATTGATGTTTGCAAGGTTTAAATTCCCTGACCACTCTCTCCTCCTACGGATTACAGTGTGTGGCTGTGGGACTGTGGACATTCAACAAATATCACGTTTTTTAATTCAGTGATTAAGTCCATAGACTGTGGATGTGATGGTCCTTTAGTGTCTCTACGTTTCTCATGAATTCTATAAATTTAGCACTTTTTGAGGAGGGTGAAAAGACATAAAATTAGACATGATGCAGAATTTAGATACTGAAAATATAGAAAATTGTTTATGAGGATCCTTGTGAGGGGGCTTAAGAAGCTATGACCAAGTTTTCCCTAAACATCATTTTAAATCCTATGTTGTTTGACATTAATTAGGTCTGGCATATTGTCTTTCAAATAAATGAAAAGAGGAAATTTTCTCCAATCTCCTCTTTAAATTTGCTTTTGTTTTTAAAATGATTATTGTTTTATAAGTTCAGCTTCTTAGAGAAATGTAACATTTCAAATAATACATCCTCTACACATATTTTATATGAAATATTTTTCTTTAATAAGTACTCCTTGCTGAAGTACATTTTCCATATGGACAAGTGGATGATGGTTTATCACAGAACTCAGTTTTCACATTTCCTATACACGCAAGCATTTGGTCTGAATCCTGCAAGAGACAGTATGTTCTGTTCCCAAATACCTGAGTATCATGGGAAATGAAAGCTTGTACAGATAGAAACACAAGGGCATGAAGACAAGAAAACAGAGAAACAAACAAAACCTCTAATTGCTTGGGACATAATACTCAAGCAATTGGAAAAAAACACACAAAATGATGTCTTGGCACAACATGCTGATGAATAATTTCTCCCTTGGGGGAACCAAACAGTAATTCTACAGGTGCATAAGCTATGATGGAAGCCTCTGTAAAGTCCAGTTGGAAATCCAAGAGAAACTTTTGCTCCTCTTTGTTTCTTCGTTCCTTAGACTGCTCTGGAAGAGCAGTGGGGATGGTTGACTGTCAGAGAGGATCTTCTTCTCTGTCTCAGGTGTTGAGCAAATATGGGCTATAGACGTCACAGTTTGGAGAGCACAAGTAAAGATTTCTCCTGAGAACAGGAGAAGCCATTGCTAGAAATTTCAAGGAAATGACACATGGTGAGATATATAGTTTATTGTTTTGAATTTTCATGGTTGATTTCAAATTGTGATGCAGTGCTTAAAATGGTGGGTCCTGTGGTGGTGCCGAGGGCTGTGCACAGAAAGTGTCTGTCAGCAACTGTGCACTTGGTATAACTGTGTGACCTTTACAACCTCAGAATTTTCATGTTGAATGAGGATTATAAGATTACCAAGCTCAAGGGAAGTGGAAGTCAATAAAATAATACCTGTGGAACAAACAGTACATAGTTGACACAGAATATGAATAGTCCAATGAATAGCAGCTCTTGCTGATAATAGAAAGAAAGCAGCTGTCAGTGTGCAGAGTTGTGCAAAAGGATGAACACTTCTCATTGTGACCACCCCAGGAGGGGTGCAGCACCCATGGTTCATGCAGTTCATGCTGTGAGGGGCCCTCAGCAATCTCAGATGCAGCTCCAGCATATCTGAGGATATGGTTACTGAGAAAGGGAAAACCAAAGGATGTTCTGGGACAAATGCAGACACAGTAAACTTCTAACTGTCGTAAAATGTGAATTTAAAACTGGTATCAGTAAATGCATAAAGGGTGAGGAGGGCTGGGCCTCTGGTAGTGCCATTAATGGGAAATTCACCCCAGGTTACAATTTTAACTTCAGATTCCCTGTTATGGTAGTGTGTTGCTTCCTCCTTTGTAAATTAATTATCCTCAAACCTCACATCCTTTCTGTGAGCTGTTCTGATGATGGAGAGTCTTGTGTGGTTTTTGCTAATTATGTTCAATCATAAATATTCTCATTATAGTAACCAAACATTTATTGCAAATGAAAAGACTTTATCATTGCAATTTTTGGTCTTCTGGATGGCAAAACTCTATTTAAATTATCCATACAAATGGAGGGGAATGAGTATAATGTTTTTATTTCTTCCATAACATGTTGCAAAATGTTTTTCCTTCTATTTCCTTACATCATCGATTATGGTTTTACATTACATCATGTGATATAAATGCAAAGGTCTGATGTAAACAGACATGTTTCTCACTGAATATTTGAGCTGTGTTTTTGTTTCTTATGTTACTACAGCATTTTCCATTCTCAAACATCCCCATGTCATTTTGGTTTCATTATATATTTTAGGGTTTGAATAATTAGGAGAAAGAATTTAAACATAGTTATGATAGTAGAAGTATTTGCCAATATATTTTCAAAAGGATTACATTTACATTTTTTTAAATTGCTATTCTTGTGATTCATTCAGTCCTTTAATTCACTTTGTGTATGTTTGTGCTGCTTAAAAATGGTGATGCCAGTATTATTGTATTCATTTTGACTTCTGTTGTTAACCCCATGTTCATAATTTCTCCATATTTGGCCCGGTGGTCAGGCAGCTTAAAGCATAGGGCTTTGTTTAATGGCACATTGCTGTTAGACATTGAGGCTGGAATTGTAGCTATTTGACAGCAGAAATTGATCATGCTTTTCTTTCTATTAACTTTTCATTTGAAGTAACTTTAGATAAACCACAAAGGTGCATACATTTTCTGCAAAATTCCTGCAGAAGAGACAATTTGCCTTAATATTATTACCTTACATTATTATGGGTGCATTTTTCAATCTATGAAATGAACATAGATACATATTTATAAATAAAAAACAGATTTTATTCCTATTTCACTAATTTTGCCACTATTGCCCTTTCGATATATCAAGATTCAATCCAAGACAATGACTTTTATGTAAGATACTGAGCATTTAATGATTTAAAAGTCTAAACCTTGTGATCACAAACCATGAGGGACAACATATTCTCCATGTCAGATATTTACCACTAATATTGAGAATTATTTTCCTTTGGGAAAAAAAGGGATTGGTTTGCTTACATTAAACAACATTTTAATTAAGCAGTGATATTGCTCTTAGACTACCCAGGAAGCAGAAATGGAGAGTTAAGATATCTGTGATTATTAGACAAATCTCAGAGTTTGTTTTATATTGTTTTCTTCAACTTCCTACTCTGTTTGGTTTTCTTTCACAGTGAAGCTGTCTGAAGGAGGCGTGGATACAGGTGGGTCTCAGTCCACAATAACATAACCAGGGGCTATTAGGGAGATTCAAAAGTACACTGCATTTCAAAATATTATTTCTTCCTGCTAATGAACACTCGTGTTTTTATGTTTATACATTTATCTGATTTCTGTAAGAAACCTATTTTTTGAAAACTCATAAATAGAAGAAAAATAACCTGAGCCTAAAAGAATTTTACGTAACCTGATCTGTGCCACAGAACAAAGAGAAGGATCTGGATTTGAACCTAGGTTTACACAATCTGGCACAGATATACTTACTCATTTCTTTTATCTGTCTTTCCTGATTTGGTCCTAGAGTAAGATGAACACTGCTGGTTTATGCATTGCTATTCTTTATTCTGTAATAAGTGGTTTCCAATGGTTCCAATGTACATTCAGACTTTGTTTTATATTGTTTTCTTTTAAGTTGCTATGAAGTTGAAAGTACAGATGTTGGTCCTGAGAACAAAATTAAAATGGATTTAAATAAAGCAAACAAGTATTAATTTACACAATATATGTTAATTCATTGTAAGAACTTTAAATTGTTTCTGCTTACTCTAAATGGAATCATAAACACAGTTGAGTTTTTATCCTTACATAAAACCCATCACACTTCATCTTTTTAAATAAAGATATACATATAAATGTAGAAAAGTTTATATGGACACATACATATGCTATTTGAATGATACATTTCAGTTATATATTTAGGTGAGAACATTTTCATTCTTAATTTCATTCTTCATTCTTTAAATCTGTGTTTGTGAACTGATGTCAAGAGTTCAGATAATTGCTTGGATGATTTGTTGAGGAGCTTTTCTTGCAGACAAAGCTGCAACTGGTAAAGTCCCGTCATCATAAGCAACATTTAAACAGTTTAAAATTTGACCCTCATGATAACCCTGGGAGGTGAGATAAATGAACATCTCTGCCTGATGAGATGGTCTCATCAATTTGAAACATTTATCTTGAGTTATATCTGATGAGAATGGATCATGTTGTAGTAAGCATTGGCAAAGGAAGAATGAAACCTCTAGACTTTGGCTGACAGTTAACCTATTCTATTCTCTTTCTTACTTTGGAGGTTGTTGCTGATTTGCATGTCTGGGGGAAAGGCCACTCCACATCACTTGTTGGGTTTCCTTCACCAAGTTGCCTCATCCTAACATTAACAAGGCTTCAAGGTTCACAAGTGGACAGAAATTCTAGAAAGATCAGCCTGCAATGAAGTCCTTGCTGGAAAAGAAAAATTCCCATCCTTTTCCTGTTGATCCAGGGAAAAGGACTTGGGCATGGGGACAGAGGTGCTGTGTGTGACATCCCATATCAAGCATCTGTTGTTTACTTGAACATAAGATCTTTAAGCTTGAGTTTCCATTTGGTAGAATGGAATGATAACACCTGAGACAGACTGGCTATTTTTGTAGATAAGACTTTCTCCACTAATAAGTGGCATGCTTCTCTCCACTGTTACATGCCCATGGCAGGCATGGTTAATAAATCACTTCCTTCTATAGTGTCAGAATGGTTTGTATGCATTTGCCCTGGAATCACTGATAAATTTTCAATATCACTTGAAAAAACAAAACAAAACAAAATCTATTCTTCTTCTTTAACATGTGTGCATGCTTTCTTTTTCCCTTTTTTTAAAACTCTGGCATTTTGAAGTATTCTACAGTTCATCCCTACCCCAAGTTTTCTGACCTCTGATGACTACAATCAACAAATTTTTCATTTTTTTTTCAGTGATAATATCTCAATAAGTAATAATAATAATAATAATAATAATAATAATAATAATAATAAATACTTATAATTAGTCTGGCAAGTGGGTATACTCCTGTAATCCCAGAGGCTCTGAAGGCTGAGGCAGGAAGATTGCAAGTTCGAGGTTCATCTCAACAACTTAGCAAGACCTTCATGAGACTTTGTGTCAAAAAACTAAAAAAGGGCTGGAGATGTGTCTTAGTGATTATGCATCGCAAAGTTCAATTACTGGTACAAAAAAAATCATAAGTATATAACAGCTTGTTGGTTTGCCTATTAGTATGAAAACTATGTTTGATGCAATTTTTATTCTCCTTGCAGAATCACATCATCAGTTTTCTGTTAACCATTTTGTAAAATCATGAAGAACCAAAGCTTCATAACTGAATTTGTCCTCATGGGGCTTTCACAGAATCCTAATATTCAGAAAATATTATTTGTTTTGTTTTTGTTGGTCTACATTGCAACTATTATAGGCAATATGCTGATTGTAATGACCATCATCTATAGCCCTGCACTGCTGGGCTCCCCCATGTACTTTTTCTTGGCTGTCCTGTCCTTCCTGGATGCCTGCTACTCCTCTGCCATCACACCAAAGATGGTTGCGGACTCCATTCATGAAAGGAAAACCATCTCTTATAAAGGATGCATGATTCAACTTTTTGCTGAACACTTATTTGGTGGGACAGAGGTGATCATCCTCTCAGCCATGGCCTACGACCGCTATGTGGCCATTTGCAAGCCTTTGCACTACTCTGCCATCATGAACCGGAGGCGCTGTGGCGTTCTGGTGGGGGTGTCCTGCTCAGGGGGCTTCTTGCATTCTATCACACTGGTTCTGTTCACTTTCAACCTTCCCTTTTGTGGCCCGAATGTCATTGATCATTTCATGTGTGACTTGTACCCATTACTGGAGCTGGCCTGCACTGACACTCACATTCTAGGCCTTCTGGTGATCGCCAACAGTGGGTTTATCTGCATCATCAACTTCTCCTTGTTGCTGGTCTCCTATGGTGTCATCTTGTTCTCCCTGAGAAAACACAGTGCTGAAGGGCGAAGGAAAGCTCTGTCCACCTGTGGATCTCACATTACTGTTGTGCTTTTGTTTTTTGTCCCATGCATATTTATATATGCACGACCTCCATCTATATTCTCTTTTGATAAAGAAGTGGAAATGTTTTACACTGTCTTCACTCCCTTGCTCAATCCTTTGGTTTACACACTGCGGAACAAGGAAGTGAAAAATGCCATGAGGAAATTGTGGAAGAGACTTGGTGATCTCTGATAAAAAATAATTACAGCACAAAAAAATATAATGTGGCGTATATATGAGTTATTATTTAGTTAGACAAACATTTTTTGGCCTTGTTCCTTATACGGAAAGTGATTACTTAATTCTAAGGAGACATAATACTGAGTGGGAGATTTAAAATTAAGATTTTCAATATGAGATCACAATTTCACTCAGTGTTGCCTACTCAATGCTGTCATATGAAAATTAAAGATAGTTTGATTTTATTCTTTCTTAAATTTATTAAAAATTGGAGGGAATTTAACTTATAAGAATGATTTCCATTCATGTTACACTTTAAATTGTAGAAAAATTCTTATGGAAGAAAATATTAGAAATTAGAACATTTCAAGTGAAAAAAATGTTCTGATACTGAAGTCAATGATTCTCATGTAGAATATCAGGATTTAAGAACATCAAAGAGAAGAAATTTTAAGGCACCTGCATCATATCACTTCATTTGAAATGTGAATCCAGTATCATCTTCTAAAGTTGATTCACTTCTTGAATATGAGTGATTAAAATCTGATTGGTCCAATTCTGCCTATGGTAATGGTCTCCTGGGTCATGTGACCACCTTATACCAATCAGCTACTGCAAAGAAGTTGGAGCTCTTCAACAGGGAGTCAGCAATGACGTCTTTCATTCTCTTACAATGAAAGGTAACTCCTGAGACACCACAAAATTAGCCATATCAGATCAAAGGTACAGGTGTAGGGGCACACTTTCCCCACACCCTAACTGAGGGAATAGAACGCAGAAGATCCAGATGTAGATGCAAATTTTCAAAAGAGGATTAACTAGAGATGACTTGATGATTTTCATTTTCCTGAGTTCATGTACCTAGGTGCAAATAACTTATTTGGGCAATTATCAATAAATAGATCATTTCAATTTATAAACATATTTCGTGTCATTACTATGTTTTGTTGGTCTTGGGTTGTCAAGTGTCATGGGTGATAAATTTATTGAGTTAAATATTTATTTTTTCCTAGGAAAAAAAAACAAAACAAAACAACAACAACAAGCACAGGAACAAAAACCACTGCTGACATGCCAGTTGAGTATTACAGAAAAAAATAGTAAATCATCTCTTTTTTCCCTCTCTTCAGTTTTTCATGCCACCCCCAAAGTAAAAGAGTTTATTAGTAGTCTTTCTCAAAATAGACATGCAAATGATACTAGTAATTTCACTGATCACCCTTGGAAAA
The DNA here is from genome assembly GCF_964194105.1 of Spermophilus citellus. Classification (NCBI taxonomy): domain Eukaryota; kingdom Metazoa; phylum Chordata; class Mammalia; order Rodentia; family Sciuridae; genus Spermophilus; species Spermophilus citellus. The sequence goes on from NC_138183.1 coordinate 239,417,723, forward strand.
GTACTTCAAGCATTACATTGTTAGTCAAAAACCTCACCTGAACAATGTGGGTGTCCTACAGGAGACCAAGAGTGTGACAAGGCTCAGACTTGAGACTATGCTTCTCCTTGGCCTTTCCTTTCTTCACATCTGCCTGTCCTCAAAGCAGGAGTAGCTTCTTCATGCTCTCTTCCTTCCAAGGTCTTCATATTTTACTTCATTCTCACTAGGAACTAGCTCAAGAAGTATGAATCTGCTACATTCGCTCCATTGCATAATGTACCTGTGATGCCAAAATTTAAAATGTATCTGTAGGGTACAACACTGTTGTGGCAAGATTGCACTGACCAACACCAATTCATGTCTGCTCCCTCATATGCTCAAATTCAAACTCCATTTTTTTTAATGGCCAACATTTTCATCATGGATTCTGTAGTTATATATAAGGAGAAAATCCACTAACATTTAGTAGGGGGATAAACAAATACTGAAAGACATCTACCCAAAAGTTTCATTTTCACTAGTGTATTGAACAACAGTAATTCAAAATTCTCCCCTAAACCATGATTGCTTTGGTTTTCTATTTTATTTTCTATGCTGAATACTTTAGGCATGGTGAAGCTCATTCCAATATTTTCAGCTTTTAGTCTATTTAACTGTTATGCTAATTATAACTTAACCTGTTACAGTTTTTGTAGTTATTCCAAGAGTTTTCTGAAACACATTATGATAATGTAAAAGTGATAATTTAGAAAAATGTCTCTGGATATCTGAGAGAAGACAATACATATAGAACAAGATATTATTCAGAAGTGACATTTTGTGAAATCATAAGTCAGATACATTCTTGACTTTGTTCAATGTCTTATTTAGGTTTTCCCTGCTAAACTAAACTTTGTCTACTATGGATTGTGGCTCACTGTGGTTATTATTCTTTCTGATTCCAACATTATTTTTCTTCTGTGGCTCTTAGTAAAAATGTCATTTTCCTTTTGGCTCTGACTTCTCCCCTTGTCCTCTAATCATTTAAATATTTTTTCTCACCATTATTTTTCAAATAGACATATAAACTGACATTCTTTATATGTCCTGAAGATTGCATCCATTAGTGTAATCAGAACACCTGAAAAGTCCAGTGGTTTCTTCTCTTATTTCTCTATGGATTCTCAGATTCATATTGGCTCCACCTGGATCCTTGTAGTGTGATTTTTGTGTGGCATATGGGTTGTGTATTAGACAGTCATTTCATGAACTTTGAAAACTCAGGTTTTCATCCTGGATCTCTGATTGCTCCCTATAAAACTCTTCTATTCACTTTAGCATAAGCGTGGTTTTAATTTATTATAAAATATATTAAATGAATAATGTTGAATCAAAATGGGAGAATGATACTTCAAATATTGTGTGATTCAATTAATATGCATACAAATTAATAATTGATAACATTAGCAAGTAAGTAACCTGCTTGGTGAAATCTGATATGGCTTTTCTGAGAAGCTCATGTTTAAACTGGTGCTGTGTCCACAGTAGAAATGGAGAGTGGAGGTGAGAGCAGAGGAAGGGTTGATGGTGTGAGACAGGGAGTGATCAGGGAATGTATTCAGCAGTTGTTAAATTGGAACATAGATGAGCTCAAGCTCTAGTAGAAAAGACAGATGGTACAGGGAGCTTTCAAAGTCATGGTGAGCATCTCAACCAGTGCATTTGAACACTGTAGTAAATATTCCATCATGTTTATGAATCATATTTTCAAATGCACACACACATATGTGTATATGTACACACACACATATGCACACATACACACAAACACACATTTATTTATTTATTTTTGGTACCAGTGTTTGAACTCATGGATGCATGTACACTGAGTCCTATCTCTAGCCCCTTTCTTTTTCCTTTTGATACAGTCTTGCTAATTTGATTAGAGCTCTGTTAATTTGCTGAGGCTGGCTTTAATATGCATCTTACTAAAATATCAATATTGCTAAAGATGATTTGTCAAACAATAATATATGATGAGAAGGGCAGAATTTCATAAAAAAATCTGTAAAAATGTAAAAATTGGTTTGTAACATGAATAAGATGTAATCTTATAAACATGATATAATTTATATTTCATAAGATAATTTTTTGTATAATAATAAAGTAACATCATAACATTTATTTTTCAAATGCCTCAACTTTTCTGGAAAAATTATCAAGGTTTATACATGGGCCAGCCATACTTGTATATGAGAAAAAAGAATATAAAGGGAAACACACATAGAGATATATCTATAAATGTTTTAGGATGTGCTTTAAGAAGATAAGATTGGTTATTTATAGAGAGTAGAAAAGTAGATTCAAATAATCTAAAAAGAAATGTTAATTTTCTTCTTACATTGTTCTGTTTACTCTGAGTGTTTTATCATGATCATTATTGTATAATAATTATTCTATGATAAATATATATTATTCTATAATAATTATATAGTTAATAATGGAACACAAAATATTGAAAATAACTTTGAATAGTTATCAATAACACTGATAGTCACTTACATTTGAGTAATAATACAGCAATTGGTAAATTATTCTAAAGTTATTTGTAGGCCCATTTATGAGAGTGAAAGCTTGAAATAGCATAAATATCCCAATGAACAAATGATTGAAGAGATTATGGTCTTACTTCTGAATTCTGGGTTCCATTTCATGTTGTGCTATCTCCAACTGCCTAAACTAATACTTCTTATAATAATTTATATTATTAAATTAGCAATTAATCTTACAAGTAAAACAAGAAGATTTGTTATAATAATTCTTAGTCAAAATAATGATATAAAATGGCATAGCATGATAATTTAAATCATATTAACTATATATGCTGTGAATAAGGATCATAAATCGTATATTGGAATTATGGATTTTTTAAAATTACAGATAATGCTTTCAGAGAAAGTATTCTTGGGAATTCAGAGCATAGACAAACAAGCACACTGCTTAGGTTATAAAAGTATTAGAAATTTGGACTGGGGATGTGACAGTGGTAGAGTGCTTGCCTCTCATGTGTGAAGCACTGGGTTTTATTCTCAGCACCACATATAAATAAATGAATAAAATAAAGATCCATCATAACTAAAAAAAAATACATTAAAAAAAAAAACTATTAGAAATTTGTAGGGCGTGGCTGCCTGCTTCCTGGTCTTGAGGCTGCACATGTGTTTGGGATGGCTCCTGGCCATCAGCCAGAAGGTGGTGCTGTGGGTGGTGACGGAGGAGGCGGACTACCTCCAGGATAAATCCAGGATTCTTCCGTCCTTGTGGACAGCTCATGCCTTCCCTTACAGACTATGGGGTGGGTGTAACTTGCTCCACTCCTCTGACCTTTATTCTGATTGGTTCTTGTGCAGTATATAAGTTGTGTGTACCTCCTTATTAAATGAGATCCTGCTTTGACTATTCTCCCTGGCACATCTTATTGTCCTCCTGGGAGGGCTGGGGTGGGCGGCCAGTCGACCTTCACCTTTCTTGGCTCATCCTGGTCAGGGAGTGCTTTTCCCCACTTCTCCTGCTGGTCAGGAGGAGACGGGGGCTAAAAACCCTACAGAAATTCTATTCTATGCCTAATTTATAGGAAAGAAGCTCAATATTCTAATGGAAAAATGTTTGCATAGAGAAAGAGAGTATAGTTTCCTTCAATTATGTTGACCTCAAGGAATTATCCAGACTTTATTATATTATGACCATCAGTGAACTGATGCATTAGACACAAGGGACATAAGTAAATGGTTGTCAAAATAGATTCTTCGTAAAGCATATTTCATACAAGATACTAAGGGGGGTGAGAGATAATGGACACAAAAATGAGTGAACTGAACTGAAAGGATTCTTATCACATGGGATTTTCCAACAATATTGGAAATATTGCTTACTTGTATTGAAATAGTGTCTTTTTTCCTTCAAATTTCAAAATACAGGGATAAAATTCATTAGTACATGATATATGTATGTGCTCATGTGTGCATATAACACTTTTCAGTTCTTCTGAAAGTTCAGAAAACATTGGGCAACTATTTGCACTCTGTTTTGGTACACAATTACTAGGCTTGAGAGCATTTAAATCACTTACCCAAGGGGGGGAAAAACAAGTTCTACAGTTCTCAATCTAGGTCAGAATAAAATATTTGAAGGAAATTTATTTTTATTCCACAGATACAAAAGCTTTGGTTCAATCCGGTGGCTGTGTTTTATACAATTGGAAACCTTTATTGAATCCTTTGATCTATATAGTGAGGAATGCAGAAGTGAAAAATGCCATGAAAAAAATATGGTGTAGCAAAGTATGTCTTAAATTGATAAATGTTATGTGTATTATAAAATATACATCCTTTCAGTTTAGTTTTTGTAGCATTGACTGTAAAGATACCATATTTCTTGGGAACATGCAAGAATTGAAAAGCCAGGTCTAGCGTTTCCTAACTTTGGACTTTTAATTTTATGGGAAAATGTTTTATATCATCATTTTCATTTGAAAATAATTATTCATATATATATAATATTATACATTATATATATATATATATATTATACACTCACCTATATTTATCTATCTATATTTCTATCTATCTATCTATCTATCTATATATATATATATATATATATATATACACATATAAAATACATTAACCAGTCTGCAAATTATAATATCATGATTTCAGTTATATTGACACAAGGTAATAATTGAAATAACTGTCACCATAATATAATGATTTCAGTTACATTGACACCAAGATATAACTGTAATTGATACAAGTTGATGGAAGAAAATGATGTACTTTGTTATGTGCATGAGCATCTCCATTGGCTGAATACAAAATGTCACAACACTGCACCAAATACCTCAAAGATTTGGAATCAAAGATTTCAAATACCTGTGATACAGATGTGGTGGGGTAAAAATTCACATCCAAAGAGAACATTATCAAAGCTGCCAGTGCTATTCACAAGTGACACATTTGTTTACACTCCCTTAGGATGAGTACTCACAATTCTCCTTATTTTGTGGGTCACAATTTATTTTTAAAGCATTAGAATCTAGTCCTATGTAGTTTAAAGTGTAATTGAATCTTACTAAGCAAGGAATAATTGAAATAAAAATTTGATTCTTGTCTGTTGTTACTCCTTCAAACTTAATACAGGGAAGAGATTTTTTTTATCTGTCTGAATGAAAATTCACAAACCTTTCTTCTTACTCTTTTCTTCTCACTGTAACATAACATAGAAGCCAGATTCCCCTGGGTTTAGGCAAGGCTGAAAATTAAAATGTTCAGTGCATTACATTAACCAAACTGTTTAAAATCCCCCCACTCTCCACTCCACTCCAAAAATACCCCAATTCAATTTTAGGCCGGGGACTCTAAAATTGGAAAGGTAGTCAGCTCAGTCTGGGGGACAAGAGAGAAAAAAGCCATACATGACTTTGAACCTTAACACACTGGCTCACTGTCTCTGAAACTGGCAGATGTTGAAAGATTTATATTTTGCTTCCCTTAGTGGCCTTTTCATAAGCTTTTTCAAGATTATCTCTGACTTTTCTAATTGTAGACTTCTTGATGTAGGAATAAAATATCAATTCCTTAGATCATCAGTGGTGTATTCTTTGCTCTTCAAACAGCCAGTACTACCTTCTAAACACTCTGCCCCTCTGAGTAACTAAATATCTACATCTATATCTCTGTATATATAAGGTTGAACACAACTAAGTTTCTTCAGTTCTTGTAAAATTATATTAAAAAGCAATATAACTAAAAGGCCTATTTGAGCTAGAACCTGCTAAAAAGAGCATTATATTTTCCTCCCATTTCCCATGTCATTTAATTATTTGACACGGTCCCTGGATATACTAGGTTATGAGATTGGTAAAGCTTCTCTAGGCAGGTTTCAAAGTCTAGACATTCTAAAGGTTTGTGGTGCTTCACCTTTTACCACTTTAGTGATGGGAATGAAAGTAAAAAAATATTTCTAAACCATAAAATAGGCATGAGGGAGTCTAGCAAAATAATGCATTTTTCACTAACTACTTAGACTAAATCATAGATATTGAGGTTCTCATATGAAGTATTTGCGGTACCTCTCTTTTATCATCTCTTGGCTTTTGCATTTGCTTAGCTTTTCAAACAGTTAACCTAGTTACTGAACCAGTACTAGGGAGCAAGTATGCTTCCTCTGTGCCAGGGCTAGGACACATTCCCCAAGCTATAGGCAGTCCATCAACAGCCTCAACTCTTTAAGTTATTTCTCTTCCAAGTCTTTACACTCACTGCACTGAAAACCTTAAGAGCTTGCCTTTTTTCATTTTCCCTCCTTCTTGCATTAGTAAATTAGTTAAAGTACTAAGGAGTGAGCAAGATTCTCAAAAGCAAAACAGTAGGATGGGAGTGACTCATGTACTTGAACAAGCTCTTCCATGTGGGCCATTTGAACACACGTCTGTCTATGTCAAGGGAGTTGCTTGCAGATGGGAGCCAACCCAATAGAGCTGGAGAGGAGATGAGGGGCTGAAGCATGGGGTATCTGAGCTCAACCTACCATTCTAAGAATCCTGCTACTGCTTTCCACCTAGCAGGAGATTCCCACCCACTTTAGTTCCTTCTCCTTCCGGGGCTATAAAGCAGTTCCAATGCATCTTATATCCATGACTAGTAGAAATACTGACATTATGCAGTTTGGATCTGATGGTAACCAAAGCAGTTGTATTACTGCAGGGGAGAGAAAACAGAAATAAATCTCATGTGAGCATTTAGCTCTTCAGCCTGCCAAATATTGAGGTGTAAGTGATACATTGGAAACAAAGATGAAATGGAACTTCAGAGCATCACTATGTAAAAACCTTCACCAAGGTTTGAAAAACAATTTCCTACTCCTTATGAAGTTGTCTGCTGCCACATATATAAACAATGGAAATTCCAAGGGACATGCAAGTCTTGAGTGAGGATGGAGATATGAGGAGAAGGGATAAGAGTCATCTCAGGAAGACACTCTTGCAGAGGAAGAGAATTGACATGAGTTCATGGTCAGGGAAAATGGAAAGAAGTCCTGGTGACAGTTCTTGAAGAGATCAGACACTGGAGATAGAAACACCATCCTAGGTCACTGATTTAATGACTTTAGAGAATCTTTTCCTGTATTGAGGGAATTGGAGTCTGCTAGCAAGAGCCATTTTCAGTAGTGAATAGTAGGATTCAACTCCAAAGCTTCTTGCCAAAAACTGTTGGCTGCTAGAAGTTATCACTGGGGAATTGAAAAACAACTGTGCCTGTTAGTGTAGAAATAGTTTTGGCAGCAAATATTCTGAATAATTAAAGCATTGGATCAGCCTTGGAGACCAAGGGACTATGTTGGAAGGAGCTATCGACCACAGCTTCCCATATCCCTCAGGGAATGCTCCTTTCCCTTCCCAGCTTCTCAAGCCAGCAGCTGAAGCTGGAGTTTCAAGGGATCTGTAAGCAGGTCTGATCTAAAGAATGGATCATTATCATGCCCTCAGAATAGCTCATATCCCTAAGAAATTACACCCTAGAGAAACACTTGGCATATGCCTGCAGGCCTCTATATATCAGCAAATTAATCATTTTGGTTTTATAAATTATGAAATAGGATGAAGATAAATCTTTGATTAGAAAATCACTGTGAATATTTACTTTAAGTCATTTCTTATGGACAAAATTATCTGCATACAGAGTCCTCCATTAGAAGGTAGCAGGTAAGACTCAAGGTTCTGAAAGTATATCTATTTTTTTAGTTGCATAACAAATCAGTAAAAAAGTAAAGGCAATACATCTCATTATCATTTTCCAAATGGGAGAACTAATTCTATTTGGTTAGACTTTTGATTCTAAGCTTTGCTCAGGAAAGAAAGAACACTAAGTTCTCATAATATATTTTAAAATTGCATTCCAAGGAGACATGCTATGTTTCTGATAACCTCTGCAAGTCATCTTTCATTAATGTAAATATATAGCAGTGGAAGGAAGTTTCTTATGAGTATGCTTGTCAGTAATAGGAAAATCATAAACCCCAAATCTAAATTTCTATCTCATATATTTTAATGTATTTAATACATAAGGGTATTGACACAAAGAAAGGACATCTATTTTAGTGTTCAAATATTTTCTGCTAAATATGATACATATCAACTGACATTTAAAAATTGACATTAAAAATACAAGCTCAAGATTTTTATGGATTACTGATTTATCCATGTATGTTATTAAAATAAAAAATAGAGGATTTTTCAAGTTAATCCTCTTCTCTTAGTGTGGAAGTTACTAAATTGTTTCACAAATATTGTCTCTTTCATTCTCTGTTTCTGTCTCTCTCTCTCTTTCTTTTTGGGTACAATGATTACATTTCCTAGTCTGGAAAGCTGAATATTGGCACATCTGGCAAGCTATCAATTGCATTCCAAGGAGACATGTTTAAAAATGTTTGTTCATTGATACAATATTGGATAAATATGTTTTGAATAATCACACATGGGATGTGGAAAGAATTAGTTTCTTGTGATGATTAAAACAAGAGTGATGTTCAACTCAGATTCTTTATAGTTTAAGATCATTAAAAATCCTTAAAAGTGAATAAGTTTTTGATTTAATTTTCAACACTTCAAGCCTATTGAGAAGAAAAAAATTTACTGACAGAAAAGGAGAAACAAGTAAAAGTAATTTTGTGTCTATTTTGTCTGTCATATCCCATGTGTTGGCTAACTCACGACTCTCAATACAACATATTGACAATATGAATGGGAACATAATGGGCCAGATATGTCTTCCAGATTGCATTTAAGTAACTTACACTTGAATTTATGTTTTTACTTCCCTATCTGAGTTTTCTAAGCTCATCTTGACAAGAAAGTTCTAGGAAAAATGTTTTGTTTTTGAAAGTGGAACCCATGATAATATTATTGTGCACATTAAAATAAATTTTCATTGAAAGAAGTGCCATTTCAAAATTGAATAATCATTGACTTTTGCAGGACATAAACAAAATGAAGAATTCAAGTAGTATCTCTATCCCTCAACTCTAAAACAACATATTGTTCCCTTTTCCGGATTTCTACTCTGTTTCATGTACTTTTCAGATTGGATAATAAAAACTATTCTTGGAGATAAAATCATGATCTCATCCTATGACAGCTGCCTGGTGATGTCCCTCCAAATAACTCCAGTTCCCAACTTCATATGCTACAAACTTGAATGAGAGCAATATGAATAATGGAGTTGTCATATACTCTACTACCATTTCATTTAAATGTAACCAAGAGACTACAAATGCTCTTTATAAGGTAGTAGTGGCATTTAGGTTCTTATTTATATCATGAAACTCCAAGGTACACAGATATACTATAAATATTGTGACATATTTGTAAAACATGGGTGCTGATATTTACTATGAAAAAGCTGAAGTTATTATTAAATTGATCCATACCTTTTAATTTCATATTAATTGAATTGGCAAAGAAATTATCAGAATCATGTAAAAATTAAACAGCATTTGTATTTGAAGGAAATTATGGAAAATAATTACATACAAAAGAATATTTGAGACTCATAATACAATGAATTGGTCATTAAAATTGAGGAAAGTTTGTTAATGTGATTTTTTAAGAAACTGTAGACAGATGGCATGGGAGTGCATGCCTGTAATCCCAGAGACTCTCAAGGCTGAGACAGAAGGATGAAAAGTTTGAGGACAGCCTCAGCAACTTAGACATTCAACAACTTAATGAGACTCTGTCTCAAAAAAAAAAAAATACTTAGGATTTAGCTCAGTGGAAAAATGAAAGAAAAAAAAGAAAAAATAAAGGAAGGGAGGAAGAAAGAAAAAATGAAAACATAGACTTGGGTCCCTGGTGGGAAATATAAATTTTGCTTAAAATATTTCATAACATAACATAGCATATTGTTAATTAATTCCTCTATTTTTGCAGATAAACCATCTCTCACTCACCCCTTCTCCTCATTCATGAAATCATGCAGCTAAACTATAATGTGGATATTGACACATGATCCATTTAGGAAGAAAATAGTATTTGAAATAGTATTTGTCACATTTTTGCTTTTCTATTTGGGGACATTACTGGGTAACTTGTTGATTATCACCACCATCAAGACCAGTCGGGCACTAGGCAGTCCAATGTACTTCTTCCTTTTCTATTTATCCTTATCTGACACCTGCTTCTCTACTTCCATAGCCCCTAGAGCAATTGTGGATGTCCTTTGGAAGAAGGCCACTATTTCTTTCAGTGAGTGCATAATCCAAGTCTTTTCATTGCATTTCTTTGGCTGCTTGGAGATCTTCATCCTCATCCTCATGGCCATTGACCGCTATGTGGCCATCTGTAAACCCCAGTACTACATTACCATCATGAGCCACCAGGTCTTTAGTGTATATGTAGCTGTGGCCTGGCCTGGGTGGGATCCTGCTTGCATTCTTTAGTTCAGATTTTTCTTGCCTTGTGTTTGTTTGCCTTTCTGTGGTCCCAATGTGATGGTCCACTACTTCTGTGACTTGGAACCCTTATTGAAGCTCGCCTGTGCAGACATATATGTGACCAACCTCCTCCTGGTGTCCAATAGCGGGGCCATTTGTACAGTGAATTTTGTCATGCTCATGTTCTCCTATATCATCATCTTGCATTCGCTGAGAAACCACAGTGCAGAGGGGAGGAGAAAGGCCCTGTTCACCTGCATCTCCCACATCACCATGGTCATCTTGTTCTTTGGACCATGCATGTTTATATATACAAGGCCTGCAACCACCTTCCTCATGGATAAGATGATAGCTGTGTTTTACACCATTGGAACACCTTTGCTCAACCCTATGATTTACACACTGAGGAATGCAGAAGTGAAAAATGCAATGAGGAAGTTGTGGAGCAAGAAATTGGTCTCTGATGACATGAGATGAATGCCTTCATATTTTGTGTTGACCTGGAAGAAGTAAAAAGAATATTATCTTTTTATTGTTTGGTTAATATACTAAAAACTTATCTCCTATGGGTTAGTTCCTTCTGGAAAGGAGGAAGTGTACTTACAGACACTAATTAATGTTGAGTCAGGTTTAGTAGAGGAAGAATCAGCAATCCTGAAGAACCAGCATCACATAGTTGATGTCAGTGTCTGCTGCCATCTCCAGCAGTAAACAACTTCCAGGGACCATGGCTGCAGTAACCTTCAAGTGCCTGGGTGGCTGAGCATGGTGAAACAACTTTCTAGACCCACTGTGTGAAAGCAGAGTGTCCTGATTTTCTCTGGTCAGGGGAATTTTCACTTTTTCATCCTAGAGTTTGAGATGGGTGTGGTCTTGCCAATTCCTGAGATGATCTCAAGTCATCTTTCTTACTGTCTCTGGGCAAAGTCTTTTAGTGTTTCTTTAGTGGCTAAAATGTTGTTTTTAACAACCACATATTCATTAACCCACTTTTACTTGTAGTTTTCTGGCCAAACTGCAAGTTTTTCAGATTTTTCTGCTTTGATTTCTACTCCTGATCATCACATTATTTGGATAAAAGCTGCCAGCAATATCCTTGCCACTGCCTGAATACTGTTTCCTAGAATCTTTTTCCACCTGATTAATTCCATAACTTTTATATTCAGCCTCACTGAGAGTGTCAGGACATGGGGAAAATGTAGACAACTCCTTTGACAGTTTATTTTGGGGCTCACAGTTTCAGAGGTCTCAATCCATAGGCTGCAGACTCCATTCCTTGAAGTTCAAGGTGGGGCAGAGCATCATGGTGGAAGAGTGTGGCAGAGGAAAGCAGTGGGTGATATGGCAATAGGAAGCAGAGAGACAGATAGCTAGAGAGGCAGAAAGACAGAAAAGGGAGGAGAGAGAGAGAGACTCCACCTTGCTAGGGACAAAATATATACACTAAAGGAAAACACCCAATGAACACCTCCTTCAGCCATGTGCTACCTGCCTATAGTGATCATCAGTTAATTCCTATCAAGAGATTAATGCACTAATTGGGTTAAGGCTCATAACTCAAATATTTTACTTTCTTGCATTTTCTCACACATGAGGTTTGGAAGACACCTCATATTGTAACCATAACAAGTGGAAACCAGAGGGAAAACAAGTAATCTTATGAAAGTAGAAGGGAGAACAAGAGAGTAAAGAAAGGAGATCAGAGGAAGGGGGCAGGAGTCGGGCAAGGGGTGGTGCTGGATAATAAATTAATCAAATTATCTTATATGCAGGTATGTCACAATAAAATCCACTCTTCCGTATAATTAGTATGCAGAAATACAAATTAAATGAAAGAGAATCATCTTCAAAGCTTATTTTGTTCTTAGTTAAATATAGTTATACACATAGCTGAAGAAAAAAATTAAAGTAATCTTTTAAATAGAGTCTTTTGGCCATCATCATTTAAAATGATGAAGATTTTCTTAGAAATGTTTTTTCCTTGCTGATGAATTTCCACTATGAATAGATTGTATGATTTGGAGGAAAATATGTAACATATCTTTGATACCAGCAAACCATATTTGAAGTCTTGATTCTACTTGAATCCTACCTATATAATTCAAAATTTAAACTTGACTTTGAAATAATCAGCTCACGGAGATTCCAACATGGCGGCGGGCGCAGAGAGATCAAGTCTCTGACCTCTTCAGCTATGAAGGCATAGGGAGTCGTAAACAACCTAAATCTGTTTGCTCAGGATCACTAGGCAATGCTGAGCTGACGTGGACCTGGGGCGAACAGTCTGGGCCTCTCAGAACACACACTGAGCCCGGATCGGCTGAATTCAAGCTCCCGTTCGCCTGCTTCCCGCAGACAAACAGCTGTGACTCAGCACTAATCCATCCGGCTGAAACAACTGGTCAGCCCTTCTCATTCTCCGGAGGTAAATGCCTACCGAGCCTTCATAGGTAGTGGCCACAGGTTTGAAACGGGGCTTGGGAGAGACAGCAAGGACCCACCCGTTGCATTGGTCGCCCGGCAAAGGGAAACGAACTGTCGCCATTTGCAAGAGATACCACCATGGCAGAGAACTGACATCATCAGACTGCGGCGGAGGAGATAACTTCATTGAAACCTGCGGCTACAGGTGTGTAATTCCCTAGCCTTCCCTCTCCACACATCGGGGAAACCTTAAGGGCCCCTCCCAGCTCTCCCATAAGGGCCCCTCCCAGCTCTCCCGTGAGCACGATAGCCAGACCGAGGGAATCAGAGGTGGCGTGGGACCCGCGGCACCGCTCCCACCACTGCTGACAGCTGAGGTCTCTTGCACCAGCTACCGGGGGTGTGGCTAATGGAGGGCAAGTAAAATTCGCTGAGGATTCTCAGCCCCAAGCTCTACAAACTTAGGGTCTGAGGGAATGGCAAACTGGGAGAGTGTGCCCAGTCGTTCATGAAAACAGGGCTCCTGGGAGCAACAGACCTGGTGTGTAGCCAGTATTGTGGTGAGCGGCACCCATGAGAGGGGCCTGGCTAGAGAAAAAGTAGGAAGTGATTAGACACAAGAGGAGGCCCTAGGCACTCAGGATTGGAGACTCGCCCAGTCTGAGAGGAGCTGCTACACAGTGATTGGTTCCCGCGTATTGACAGGAGAAACTTGGCCTGGTGGGCACAGCGCCACCTACTGGAAGAGAAGTTAATCAAACTCTAAGACTGCATTTATTAGTTTTTTTTTCTTTTTTTTCTCTCTCTTTTTTTTTGATTTGGGTTTTTCTTTCATTTTCTTATTCTTTCTTGTTGTTTTTTTAATTTTTTTTATAATTTTTTTAAATTTTTTTTCTTCTAATTTTAATTTTTTTTGTCAAACTATTTTATTGATTGTTTAAAGCATTACATAGCTCATGATATATCATCTTTCATACATTTGACTCAAATTGTGTTTTGAACTCCCATTTTCACCCCAAATACAGATTGCAGAATCACATCTGTTGCATATTCACTTTTTTACATAATGCCATATTAGTGACTGTTGTATTCTGCTACCTTTCCTATCCCCTACTATCTCCCCTCCCCTCCCATCTTCCCTCTCTACCTCCCCTGCTGTTGTTCAATTCTCTCCCTTTTTTTCCCTCCCCCTTGCCCCTCATGACCTCTTAGGATTTTATGTATCATTGAAGGTCTCCTACCATTTCCATATGCTTTCCCTTCTCTCTCCGTTTCTCTCCCCCCATTCGTCTTTGTTTACTGTAGTCTTTTCCTCATGCTCTTCCTTCCTCTTCTGTTCTTAGTTGCTCTCTTTATAACAAAGCAGACATTTGGCATTTGTTTTTTAGGGCTTGGCTAGCTTCGCTTAGCATAATCTGCTCTAATGCCATCCATTTCCCTGCAAATTCTATGATTTTGTCATTTCTTAGTGCTGCATAATACTCCATTGTGTATAGATGCCACATTTTTTTATCCATTCATCTATTGAGGGGCACCTAGGTTGGTTCCACAGTCTAGCTATTGTGAATTGTGCTGCTATAATCATTGATGCAGCCGTATCGCTATAGTGCGCTCTTTTAAGGTCCTCAGGGAATAGTCCGAGAAGGGTGATAGCTGGGTCAAATGGTGGATCCATTCCCAGCTTTCCCAGGAATCTCCATACTGCTTTCCAAATTGACCTCGCCATTTTGCAGCCCCACCAGCAGTGTACAAGTGTATCCTTTTCCCCACATCCCCGCCAACACTTATTGTTGTTTGACTTCATAATGGCTGCCAATCTTACTGGAGTGAGATGGTATCTTAGGGCGGTTTTGATTTGCATTTCTCTGATTGCTAGAGATGGTGAACATTTTTTCATGTACTTGTTGATGGATTGTATGTCCTCCTCTGAGAAGTGTCTGTTCAGGTCCTTGGCCCATTTGTTGATTGGGTTATTTGTTATCTTATTGTTTAATTTTTTAAGTTCTTTGTACATTCTGGATATTAGGGCTCTATCTGAGGTGTGGGGGGTAAAACTTTGTTCCCAGGATGTAGGCTCTCTATTTACCTCTTTTATTCTTTATCTTGCTGATAAAAAACTTTTTAGTTTAAGTAAGTCCCATTTGTTTATTCTTGTTATTAACTCTTGGGCTATGGGTGTCCTATTAAGGAATTTGGAGCCCGACCCCACAATATGTAGATCATAGCCAACTTTTTCTTCTATCAGACGCAGTGTCTCTGATTTGATATTTAGCTCCCTGATCCATTTTGAGTTAATTTTTGTGGATGGCGAGAGAAAGGGATTCAATTTCATTTTGTTGCATGTGGATTTCCAGTTTTTATTATTTTTTTATTATTTTTTTAATTTTTTTTATTCTTTTTTTATTTCCTATTTTTTTCTTCTTTTGTCTTTTCATTTCTTTTCAATTATCTTATCCCCCCTTCCTTGAATTCTACCTGCTTACTCTCATTCTCTTTAGTGACTTCTTCCCTTCCCTTCTAATACCTTTCCTCCCAAGCATCTAATAAATTTATAGGAGTAAACAGTAACTCATCAGTCAAACAGAACAAGAAGTAACATGAGCAGCTTCAAAAAGCAAGGAAGAAAAGGAGTACAAACAATGCAGGACAGCCTAAATATTCAGGAGGACCTAGAGTCATCAGAAAAATGGTCATAAAAAGAACTCAAGGAACACCTTAGACAGATGGAATGGAACCTTAAAGAGGATACAAGACAGCAAATTCAAGCAGTGAAAGAACACATTGAGAATGAATTACATAAACAGATAAAAGAAGAAGTTAAGCATCTTTATCAGGAGATAGAGATTATAAAAAATAATCAAACAATAATTCTAGAAATGAAGGAAACGATAAACCAAATTAAAAACTCAATTGAGAGTATCACTAACAGAGTGGAGCAAGTAGAAGCCAGAACATCAGATAATGAAGACAAAATATATCATCTTGAAAAGAGTCTAGCCAACTCAGAAAGGCTGGTAAAAAATCATGAGAAAAACATCCAAGAGTTATGGGATAACATAAAAAAAACAAACTTACGAGTCTTCAGGATAGAAGAAGGTACAGAGATTCAAACCAAGGGAATGAGTAACCTGCTGAATGAAATAATTACAGAAAACTTTCCAGAAATAAAAAAGGAAACAGATATACAAATTGAAGATGCATACAGGACACCAAGCACACAAAATCACAGTAGACCAATGCCAAGACACATTGTTATGAAGATATCCAATATACAGAACAAAGAGAAAATATTAAAAGCTACAAGAGAAAGGAGACAGATTACATTCAGGGGTAAACCAATAAGGTTAACAACGGATTTTTTATCATTGACACTGAAAGCAAGAAGGTCATGGAACAACATATTTCAAACACTGAAAGACAATGGATGCCAACCAATAATTCTGTATCCAGCAAAATTAAGCTTCAGGTATGACAACGAAATAAAAATCTTTCATGATAAACAAAAGTTAAAAGAATTTGCAGCCAGAAAACCAGCATTGCAAAGCATTTTGAGCAAAACACTACACGAGGAAGAAATGAAAAACAATAACCAAAACCATCAGTAGGAAGTGCCTCGGTATAGACAGAGGGCGAGGGGAAAGATAATTGCTGAGGGCCATTGCCAAGTAGGAATGATGCATAGAAATTTCCTTGCCAGCGTACCCCATGTTAAATGGACTTGCCTTGGAATTTTGCTGTTGACATTGCATGTAAGGTGACCTTGTTCAAGGACCAGGGCGGATCCGGGTTTAGAGCTGATCAGGTTTGAGGAAGTATCCCGGTCCTTGGGTTTAGGGCGTTCCCGGTTTAAGACAAGTTTAAGGCATTCCCGGTATAAGACAATATGGGTTTTAGGGAAGTTGGAGGTTGAAGATTATTGTTGCTGGAAATAGGGCATTCCTGCTTCCTGAGCTCCCGTTGAGTTCTCCTGAGATTCAGAAAGTATTTTGGAAAAAAGCCTCATGGAGTAGGTGAATTGGGCGGCAGCAGAACTGGGATTTCCCCAGAACGTGTGTGTAGAGGCCGGTGTGAGTTCGGGAATAAAGATTGCTGTTTGAATCTACAAAGCTGTGTGGTGGCTCATGATTCTGTGCCCAGCCAAGACATTGGCATTTGGCGGCCCGTGCGGGGAACATCTGAAGAGAAGGTAAGTGAAATTGCTCACCCCTGAGGAAGGCGAGAGAATGGGTGACCATTTCAAAAAAGAATGTGTTCTTGTTTTGATTTATTTTGTTTTTATTTCAAGTTGCCTGTTCATAGAACTTTCTCAGGCAAACTGGGGAAAATGGTTGACTCAAGGTTTGAAGTTGTTCGCCACCAAGGAAAAGAAATTGTTAGAGGAAGGAGGCACCCCAGTAAGACCAAGAACAATTAGGGCATATGTTGATACAGTACAAAAATGTAGCCCATGGCTTTTTAGAAACGAGTTATTAAGTATATCAATGGGACCATCATGGTATCCTGTAGAAGAATTTTTCTTCAACAAGAAAGAGATGGCTAGTTCTGTTTACTACATTTGTCTAAGATCTTGGTTTTTACAGACATCTGATTAATTACCAAGCTAAAGTGTTAAAATATCAACCACTAAATATAAAATCAAGTACTCTTTACTTATTAAGTTCCATAAAGTAATAATATATTTAAACATTATGTGTGTTTTCAATAATTGGTAAATAGAAAAAGTTTAATATTGCTTTGGTCTGTGTCTTTGCTGAAACAAGGTTACTAAGTGTTAAGATTCTATCAGGTGTAATTTATATACAAAGAGTATAAGAAGTTTCAGTTGATTTATAAAAAGGGTTAATGGTTAAAAAAGAGATATAAAAAGATTCAAGATGTGGAAATATATTTTAATATAAAAGGTTAAAGGAAAAAGAAATGTTTCTAGATGAGATAATCTCTGTGCGGTAAAGTAAAAAGTTGTAAAATGCCATTTAAAAAGATTTTGAGGAAACTAGACTTAATTTAAAAGCTTGAGAAAGGAAGAAAGAAGAAAAAGGTATTTGTACATGGCAGATTGAGACAAAGCTTCTTAATGGAAAAAAAAAAAGCCTTTGGTTGAAGGGCAGCCATGTAAACTAACATTAAGGGATTTAAACAGAATCTAAGCCTCGTTTAAAAGAGTAAAGCTGTAGGTGGTGAAAAAGTACATTTAAAAGTACAGTATAGATGATAATTGGAAGGCTTTAAAAGGTTAAATTGAAGGTGGTCGAGATACCTTCATGGCGGAAAAAAGATTGCTTTACTCATCAAACTATTTAAATGTACTTATTAAACTATAAAGAGGGAGATGAGATAATCTTTGTGGTAAAGTAAAAAGTGGTAAAATGTCTAAATAAGTTTCAAAAGGATTTAAAATGTTAAATTGAAGGTGGTTAAGATGCCTTCATGATGGAGGAAAAAACCCCATGAAAATGGGAAGATAATAAAATAAAAGATATTTAGATAAGAAGATTAAAAATTTGAAGTGAAAAACTTTGAAGACAGAAGTATAGAAAGTTAAAAAGAAAAGATAAAGAAGATGTAGAAAGATAAAAAAGATGTAGGAAGACAAGAATTTTAAACCCACAGAATAGGAAACAACAACAAAAAAAAAAAACTAGGAGAGAAAAAAGCAACTAAGGGTAAATATAAAAACCTTAGAAGAAAACTAGAAGATAGAAACAAGATAAAAAAAATGGTTGAAAATGTCAAATAAAGGTATTTCAGATAGAAAATGCAAAAGGCTAAGATAACTATTAGATACAGACATTCAAGATAGAAAAAGGTAGAAGAGAGAAGTTTAAAGTCAAATATTGGATAAAATAGAAGAACAAGGAGATTATTAGTAATTTTTTTTCAAAAAGCGCATCAATTTTAATTTCTGGTGGTACAGAAATTAGAAGTCTCAGATGAGGGTGTTAAAATTTATAGACAAGAGTCAATTTAGAAAACATTAAACTAGAAGGAAATTAGTTTAAAACCACATCAAAAAATTAAAAGGACTAAAGTAATTCTAAAAAACTAAGGCAGAATGCTTTTGAAAGACTTAAATTTAAAAGGATCTTAAAGGGGTATATATCCCCCAAAGATAAACTTAAAATAACCCTTTTTACTCTAAACTTTCTAAATTTGGATTCATCAGGACTTAGTGCTGCAGAAAGACATATGTATCCGAAAAATGTACATAAGCCTAAGGTACTTTGGAAAGATATTCTAACAGGACAACGGAAAGGTCCTGATCCAGTTATTGTCTGGAGTCGGGGTTCCGTTTGTGTTTTTCCACAGGGAGAACAGCAGCCAATTTGGATTCCAGAGAGACTAACCAAAGCAATTTCTACAGAAAAAGAAGATGATTTGACTCAAATCCATAACAGCTGATATCCAGAGCTCCAGCTTGGCTATTCTTACATCTGTGACAGTGATTAACGAAGGTGTTTTTTTCAATATCTATTTTATTATTGCATTTTTCCCACATCATAAAGTTCGATTTTATTTTTGAGCTCATACAAACCTAGGTTAATGTTTTTCTGATCAGTTTTATTTTTTGACTGTGTTTTATTTTTTGACTGTGGAGTTTTAAACATTGCAATGGAGATTTCACCTAGGTAAAGATACAAGGCCTTTATTGTCTTATGTGTTGTATGCCATGTGTGCACACTTCTGTTTTGTGTTGTATGCCTGTATGTGTGTATGTCCATATTTCATATATGAGGAGTGCTCATGAAAAAATGGATCCGAATTTTTTTTTTATTCACGTGATTTAAATGGTTTAATTTAAATTAGGTAAACAGCTGTTAAGGATTGTTTTTAAAGGTGGTTAACAGATCTGTTTGTTTACTAATTTAAATTAGGTAAACAGCTGTTAAGGATTGTTTTTAAAGGTGGTTAACAGATCTGTTTGTTTACTTTCACCTTTCCTTTTCATTATATTTAATAATTCTGTTCCCAATGGCATTTCTTGTAGAAATAGATAAAGCAATCATGAAATTCATATGGAAAAATAAGAGACCCAGAATAGCAAAAGCAATTCTAAACAGGAAGTATGAATCAGGCGGTATAGCGATACCAGATTTCAAACTATATTACAGAGCAATAGTGACAAAAACAGCATGGTACTGGTACCAAAATAGGCGGGTGGACCAATGGTATAGAATAGAGGACACAGAGACTAATCCACAAAGTTACAACTATCTTATATTTGATAAAGGGGCTAAAAGCATGCAATGGAGGAAGGATAGCATCTTCAACAAATGGTGTTGGAAAAACTGTAAATCCATATGCAACAAAATGAAACTGAATCCCTTTCTCTCGCCATGCACAAAAGTTAACTCAAAATGGATCAAGGAGCTTGATATCAAATCAGAGACTCTGCGTCTGATAGAAGAAAAAGTTGGCTCCAATCTACATATTGTGGGGTCGGGCTCCAAATTCCTTAATAAGACACCCATAGCACAAGAGTTAATAACAAGAATCAACAAATGGGACTTACTTAAACTAAAAAGTTTTTTCTCAGCAAGAGAAACAATAATAGAGGTAAATAGGGAGCCTACATCCTGGGAACAAATTTTTACTCCTCACACTTCAGATAGAGCCCTAATATCCAGAGTATACAAAGAACTCAAAAAATTAGACAATAAGATAACAAATAACCCAATCAACAAATGGGCCAAGGACCTCAACAGACACTTCTCAGAGGAGGATATACAATCAATCAACAAGTACATGAAAAAATGCTCACCATCTCTAGCAGTCAGAGAAATGCAAATCAAAACCACCCTAAGATACCATCTCACTCCAGTAAGATTGGCAGCCACTATGAAGTCAAATAACAACAAGTGCTGGCGAGGATGTGGAGAAAAGGGTACACTTGTACATTGCTGGTGGGACTGCAAATTGGTGCGGCCAATTTGGAAAGCAGTTTGGAGATTCCTGGGAAAGATGGGAATGGAACCACCATTTGACCCTGCTATTGCCCTTCTTGGGCTATTCCCTAAAAGAGTAGAGGATAGGAAAGGTAACAGAATACAACAGTTACTAATAGGGCATTATGTAAAATTGCGGATGTGTAACCGACGTGATTCTGCAATCTGCATTTGGGGTAAAATTGGGGGTTCATAACCCACTTCAATCTAATGTATGAAATATGATATGTCAAGAGCTTTGTAATGTTGTGAACAACCAATAAAAAAAAAAGAGCATGCTACAGGGATACTGCCACATCGATGTTCATAGCAGCACAATTCACAATAGCTAGACTGTGGAACCAACCCAGATGCCCTTCAGTAGATGAATGGATAAAAAAAAAATGTGGCATCTATGCACAATGGAGTACTATGTAGCAATAAAAAATGACAAAATCATAGAATTTGCAGGGAAATGGATGGCACTAGAGCAGATTATGCTTAGTGAAGCTAGCCAATCCCTAAAAAACAAATACCAAATGTCTTCTTTGATATAATGAGAGCAACTATGAACAGAGCATGGAGGAAGTGCAGGAAGAAAAGATTAACATTAAACAGAGACATGAGATGGGAGGGAAAGGGAGAGAAAAGGGAAATTGCATGGAAATGAAGGGAGACCCTCATTGTAAAATTACATATAAGAGGTTGTGAGGGGAATGGGAAAATAAACAAGGAGAGAAATGAATTATAGTAGATGGGGTAGAGAGAGAAGATGGGAGGGGAGGGGAGGGGGGATAGTAGGGGATAGGAAAGGTAGCAGAATACAACAACTACTAATAGGGCATTATGTAAAATTGTGGATGTGTAACCGAGGTGATTCTGCAATCTGCATTTGGGGTAAAATTGGGGGTTCATAACCCACTTCAATCTAATGTATGAAATATGATATGTCAAGAGCTTTGTAATGTTGTGAACAACCAATAAAAAAATTAAAAAAAAAATAAAAAAAATAAAAAGAAATAATCAGCTCACTATTTTATTATCTTATTTTACACTGGAAATTCATAAATACTTCCTATATGTTCACAATTATTGTAGTGTTTGTGCAGCATTTTACATATGTCAATTTGCCAAATTTTCTCCTTGTGCTAAATTAAAATATGTGTATTAAATTAAAAATAATTTTATAAGGGCTGGGGTTGTGGCTCAGTGGTAGAGAACTTGCTTAGCACATGTGAGGCACAGAGTTAAATTCTCAGCACTACATAAAAATTAAAAAATTAATCTTTTTTAGTGCATTTTACAATTTCTAGCACATTTTACAGAATGTTTGAAATGAATATATAAAAGTCAAGAAAGAAGAGATCCTAATGTCATTTGATTAATAGTCATTAGAAAAAGTATAACAAGAGCAGTTTAATTAAAACAAAACACAAAATTTAACTGTGAAAGACCAATCAAGTGATTTGGAGAAGTTAGTCATTGGCAGTGCAATGAAATAAATAAGGTATGGAATAAGGTTTTAGGGAACACAATGAAAAAGGAAAAAACTTACGGAAATGGGGAAATTTAAGTCTGACCTTAATTGTGTTAAATAAAAAGAAAAAATTATTTCACTATTAATATATGATCAGCCTTGATAGTGGAGAGGAGGATTATTAATACTTATGATGAATACATATTTATTTTCTGCATAAATAATCTTATGACTATTTTTTAAAATTTTTGGTTACTAACCATAAAATCTATCCTGAAATTTAAAATTATATATTTAAAGCTATTTAAAATAATTTTAAAATTATGTTAGAAAAACTGAACAACTAAAGTCATGAGAGTTACATTTTGTTAGATTTGTCCAAGAATTGCAATAGGGATAGCCAATGGGCTTGAACCCAGGTACCTCTAGAGCCCTTAAGTCTTCTCCCAACTCTATGTGCACCTACTTCAGGAGCCTCTATACTCCATGCATTTAGGGAACTGGTTTTGGATGCTCATTATTGCATGGAAGGAAGAAAGAGCGAAAGGCCAATATGCATCTGATTTTTCTCTTGGAGTATTGTGATGTAACTCTCATTCTCATGCTTAGTACCCATAGAGTAAATTTTTATATTTTAAATATAATTTGAAAGCTACATACAAAGCATGAGGATTTTTTCACTGTGTTTCTGCTTAAGATATCTACTTCTTATTTTGGGTTAGAATTTAGACTTTTTTCATTTGTTGTTATGATTTCAAGAACAAAGATATTGCTTCAAATGCTGATCGGAATTGAATGACAACCAATGTGGAGTTTTTATTATATTCGTCTCATTTTTACATCTTCCTCTGCTTTGTATTCCTTGCATGCCAAAGTCTTCATAAAAGTCATTATTTTGAATAACAATAACGTCAAATATCCTTATTTGCCTGTTTTTCAAGAAAATTTTTCTCCATGGGTAAATACTCTAAAAATATAGCTGGTAGGCAACTATTTTTTTTAAAACTTGTGCCCTGTCTTGGGAAACAGGTATTTCAACTGAGACATCTGTTACAGATACAGAGAATTGAGAACTTTTTTTTACTGAGGTTTTCATTGCAATTAAAAAATGAAGAAATATTTAAAAAAATATGTTGTATTTTAGATCTGTAACAAATTAAGGTTTGAAAATTGTGTAGTACAAAGTAGTTTTCCTATTTACATTGTAATTGATGGAAGTTATTGTAAATAATCCTTAATAACCTGTTGGTGGTGTAATTTACTAATCATGAGTTTCAAATTGGGGCAATGCCATATCAAATTGATGAAATAGAAATTTCTATCATATTTCCCCCCATAGAAATATCATTTTGAACAACTTTCAATGTACAAATATCCTTTCACAAGAGTTAACAAACCAAGTGAGTGTTTATAGTACCTGAGTGTGTAACATAGACATTAGAAAAAGATGAATTTAAAGAGGTAGGAAGAACAGTTTTACTTTATGGGTGTCACCCGTTTTCACATCCCCAGGCATGAAGAGAGAGACTCCCTGTCAGGACAGAAGAGGGAAGGGAGCACTGCACTTTGCCCTAGACCCCTAAGCAGGGCCTGCCTCAGTGAAATCTAGTGCTGTGCAGACTCTTAGAGCTCCAGATTCTAGTCCCTGTACCTGTGGACTGAGCCTCTCACTCACCATGGCACCAGAGGCCCAGACTCTAGGCCTGTCTGGAAGTTCTTGGGGCCTGACTCACCACTAGCCCAACTCGAGTAGCCCTCAACCAATCCCACCAAAGGACTGATCTTGGCCCCAGGCACTAGAATGATCCAGACCCTAGTCATAGGCTGGTACCCACAAACTCAGTCTTTAAGGAAATCTTTCGGATATAAGCTCCAAGCTGGCAGCCATGGACTGAACTTCCAAGTCTGCCCTATTGCCAGGCAAGATTCTGTAGCCCCAGATCCAAGCCTGTCCCAAAGGACCAGGATTCAGGCCCCGTCCAGCACCAGGCTGGAACCTGTTACCCTATTCATTAGGCCATCACCATTTAATCAGAGTCCAGGACAAAGCCTGCAGACACAGACTCCAGAATGGTACCCATAGACTGAACTTCCAAGCCCTCCCTCATGCCAAACAGGATCCTATGATCCCAGGTTCCGGGCCTATTTCTTTTCCAGGATAGTCCCCCCTGACCTCAGGCACAGACTGGTGCTGTGGATACAGACTCCTTGTCCAATTAGCAGCAGGCTAGTCACTATGGCCTCACACTCAAGGCCAGCCCCTTCAGTCACACCAAAAGCAAATTAAGGGGCCAGTCTTTTCCTAGTAGTTTCCATTGCTGGACCAGCTCCCACAATCTCAATCCCCTGGACCATTATTGTTGGCCCAGGTTTCAGCTTTTCCCAGATGGATCTACCTTCCAGATCAGCATCCATATACCCAACATGCAGGCTAGCTGTAGCGGGCTCAGGCTTCAGGCCAATCTTCAAAGTTGCGGGTTACAGGCTAGCAACAGGCTGACCCTAGGCTACATGTACATAGTCTCCATGCCTACATCAGCTTAAGGCCAGTTTCAGGCTCCAGGATGGTCTGTGTGGTCCAAGATTCTTGAATATTTAGGATCCATGCCTTCTCCAGAAGACCTAGCATCAAAGTTCACCCCAGCAGACCCCAATGCCAGGATATTT
Organism: Spermophilus citellus; assembly: GCF_964194105.1. Lineage (NCBI taxonomy): Eukaryota > Metazoa > Chordata > Mammalia > Rodentia > Sciuridae > Spermophilus > Spermophilus citellus. The sequence goes on from NC_138183.1 coordinate 239,442,665, forward strand.
CCCATGAACTGAAATTCTAGGGTCACCCTTATAGACCCAGGCTCCAAACCAGTTACCATAGACCCACAGTCTCATCTGGAGATTTGGTTCCCAGACAAAGCCCTATGAATTGAAGGTACAGGTTCATCAAAGTGGTGGAAGAACAAGGCCTAGTCCAGTTCCTAGAATACCCTGTAGATTAGACTGGCCCCTGTGGACATAGGCTGAAGTCCATCCACCGTGCACATAATCAAGAGATCCATCTCAGTGGGTCCTGGATTCAAGAAAAAATTCATGTACCTAGATGTGGTGCCTTCTAATTCCTGCTTACATTTCCCATCTGTTCTTGCAGTCTCTGTACTTTATCCATGAGAGCCTTGGCAGGGACTGAATGTCATGAATTCACAACTCCCGTGTTGAATCCTAACCCCAGCTGAGATACCATTAGGAGATGGCGACTTAAGGAGGCAATTCAATTGTGAAGGAAGAGTCCTCATGCGTGGAATTAGTGCCCTGACAACAAGAGACAAGGGGACCTGATTCCCTCCTTCTCTGCTCTCTGCCATAAGAGGACATGGGAAGAGGATGGACATCTGAAAACTAGCAAGAGGCCCTTCCAGACCCTGCTGGTGTCCCTCAATGAATGCTACTGCATCCTGGGTCTGGGTCCTGAGTAAGTTGGAGTGGGTGGATCTGAGCTGCTGGGCTTGTCCTCCCCAGGTGGTCCACTGGTCAGAAATGCTGGTCCTTCACCAGAAGATAGGCTCTGCTGAGTATCTGCCCCCTCCCCCCAGAAAGGGGTGAACTAGGCCTGCTGTGCATTGGGCCCCCTCAGAGGCTGGTGTGGTTGGTCTGGGAGTAAAGGCACTTTTTAGATCTCTAAATTTGAACATACTAAAATCTTTCTAGGAAATGTAGTTAAAGTCATTTAATGCAAATTACTCATGATAACCAGCATTCAAATTAATGTTTATGAGTACTTAATATTTCTCAATATTTAAAAAACTGGCACACAGAAATTATAATATTGTGCATTTAATCATGGCATTTGTACCATTTGTGTTTCACACTAGGAAAAATTTTGGGTTGAGGGCCACCAATATGTTAATAGAAGAAATACCAAAATTTTGTAAAAATTTCCAATAATACATTTTAAAAACTGATAATGGAAAGTTGGGTTTTCTGTTGTTAGCATAACTTATAAATATGCTTTCTTTTTAGGGCAGTTTTAGGTTTACATGAAAATTACACAGAAAGTACATAGAATACCTTAATAATGGCATTCTGCCCCTTATAGTTGTGCACGGCCCTGTTGTGGCCCCTTGCATTGGTGTTAAACATTTCTAATAATTTTGAACCAGTATTAATAAATTTTTACTGAAATTCACAGGTTTTGTTACTGTTTATTCTTTGTATTGTAGAATTTTGTGATAAATTTGTTGTCATGTATCTATTATACATGCATCGTACAGAATAGTTTCACTGTCCTGAAGATGTTCAGTGCTCCATTTATTCTTTGTTTTTCTTCTCTTCCTGAATCCCTGAAAACCACTTATTGTTTTGTTACTGTCTTCAGTTCTGCCTTTTCAAGGAGGAAAATTTATAATTCATACACTATAGTAAATATTTGTTACAAAGCTCAAATTCTCTTTTTGGTATTTCAAACTTTGTTAAAATCATTCATATTTTTAAAGTCTTCAACATCAACTGGTTATATATATTTTTACTTTGCAGTACTGAGGATTGAATTATGGGTGCTCTATCACTGAGCTACATTCATAATACTTTTTAAAATTTTGAGACAGGGTCTTGCTAAATTGAGGAACTGGACTTGAACTTGTGATCCTCCTCTCAGCCCCCTGTCACTGGGATTACAGGGGTACACCGATACATCTGACTCAACTGCTTGTATTCTTGCCTTATAATCCATATAAATGTATCATTTTTCATTCGTGTCATCTATGCCACAATCATAATAAGGCTCTATTATGAACAGATTTCAATAACTGTAATTTTTTAAGGAACCTAAGGTCACTCCTTCAAATTAGAAGCAACAAATTAGGACCATAAAGTAAATTTTAGGAAAAGAATGACTTTATTAGAAAAAGAAAATAAAACCACAAAGTCTGTGTAAGATCAAAGGACTACTTCTGAAGGGTGAAATTTCTGCCCATATTCTGCCTGTTCTGGAAGGTTCTTTGTAAACATAAGGTAAGAGTCCAAAGTATATTCCTTCAAGTATTGGTTTGGGGATTACCTAGATTATCCATAATGTTCACAATAACAGGAAACTTTACAATCATTGCATATGGTACATTCTGCTGAGTCAGGAGGAACAAATAAGTTGAGGTACATAATCAGATATAAGAAATTGAAATGTCTAACAAATAAGGCTATTTGGATGAGAGAGAAGCTGCCAGTCTGTGGATATGAGCATGTGGAAAAATATTGATAAGCAGAGAACACCAATGTGAAAAAAGACCAGACAAACACTAGATAAATTTCACAAAAGATCATAGGCAAATAAGAGAATGACACAGAAGGGAAAAATATTTAAGGCAGTAACCCTTATATATCTGTTGGCACCTCAACCAGTCTCATTTTCTACATATAGTCAATTCAAACTAACCAGTACACATGTATGCACATTTCCTAAAGGAACTCTCATTCACCTAGGGAATTTTCTATAAAATCTGCTATTAGAAGTTAAAAATTTCTATGTACTTCTTTTAGTTTAATCCAAAGTAAGAAGAATTCAAAAACCTCCATTCATCTCTTATCATCAGAGACCAATTGCTTGCTCCACAACTTCCTCATGGCATTTTTCACTTCTGCATTCCTCAATGTGTAAATCAGAGGGTTGAGCAAAGGTGTTCCAATGGTGTAAAACACAGCTATCATCTTATCCATGGGGAAGGTGGTTGCAGGCCTTGTGTATATAAATATGCAAGGTCCAAAGAACAAGATGACCACGGTGATGTGGGAGATGCAGGTGGACAGGGCCTTTCTCCTCCCTTCTGCACTGTGGTTTCTCAGCGAATGCAAGATAATGACATAGGAGAACATGAGCACGACAAAACTCACTGTACAAATGGCCCCGCTGTTGGACACCAGGAGGAGGTTGGTCACATATATGTCTGTGCAGGCGAGCTTCAACAAGGGTTCCAAGTCACAGAAGTAGTGGTCGATCTCATTGGGACCACAGAAAGGCAAACGCAAGGCAAGAAAAATCTGAACTAAAGAATGCACACAGGACCCCACCCAGGCCACAGCCACCAACACACTGCAGACTCGGCGGCTCATGATGGTCATGTAGTGCAGGGGCTTACAGATGGCCACATAGCGGTCAATGGCCATGAGGATGAGGATGAAGATCTCCAGGCAGCCAAAGAAATGCAATGAAAAGACTTGGATTATGCACTCACTGAAAGAAATAGTGGCCTTCTTCCAAAGGGCATCCACAATTGTTCTAGGGGCTATGGAAGTAGAGAAGCAGGTGTCAGATAAGGATAAATAGAAAAGGAAGAAGTACATTGGACTGCCTAGTGCCCGACTGGTCTTGATGGTGGTGATAATCAGCAAGTTACCCAGCAATGTCCCCAAATAGAAAAGCAAAAATGTAACAAATACTATTTTCTTCCTAAATGGATCTTGTGTCAACCCAAGTAAGATGAACTCAGTCACATTGTTGTTTAGCTGCATGATTCCATGAATGAGAGGATGGGGTGAATGTCAGATGATTTATCTGCAAAAGAGAATGGATTTAATTTATGGTGTATTCTGGTTAAGTTATGAAATATTTGAAAAAAGTAGTTCATGGTGCTGTGTGTGATTATGGAATATTTAAAACAAATATAATATTACTCTCTGGGTACCTTCCTGCTATGATATTTTAATTATTCATATCAAAACTTGATTCCTCAATTTTTAGTGACCACTTAGTCCCAGATATCATTTTTAAATAAGGATATGAATGTGATGCTTTCCTACACAATTCTTCAAAAACAACTCTTCTTAACTTTGGCATGATTTTGATTGATTTTGCAACTTAGATATATGAATTGCACCTACAAATTGTTTTTTACTTCTTTTTTTCATATTAAAAATTCTTGACAGTATATTTGCATGGTGAATACTTTGCATTAAAGACATATTTGATTGCCTTGGAGCTTCATGATAAAACCATAAAATCACATACTACCCTCAAACTCATACAGTTATTTATATGTGTAATAGTTACATATTTATGAAACTTCATTATAAAAATAAATGATTTATAGCTACATAAATAATTCTAATTCTCTGAATATTTACCAACATATATGCCAGCTTGAAAAGAGGAGTAAGAACCATTTGCTCTTTTCTATGATTCTTTTTAACCTTCAAGTATCTTTATAACATTTAGTATTTGACATTTAAAAAGGCACTTAAATGAATGCTCTTTTATAGTTTGTTATAGCTCAAAAAGTCCCAACTTTATTTTTATTGTTCCCTTTTCTGAAAAGCAATCTTAGAGCCTTCACAGTCCCAAAAGACATTAATTTAAAGAAGGAGTTTTCCTACTTGATAGTTAAACATTTTCATGGTTTATGTTTTTAACTTAATTTAGACCTGAATTGGTTGTGTGTTGTGGTTACTACCAGTCAGTTGGTTAGGACCAGATCAGGAACATAGTGTCTCAAACCTCACATTGAAATGTGAGAAATGACAGGGGATGTGGTTTAAAAAGACACAGAGTAATCAATAACCAATTTCATTCAATTTCTTTCCATTCCTTTCATACTCAATGTTTAGTCACTTTTCAAATGTCACTTTAAAAATAAAGTTTTCACTAGTATGTGTAAATATGTATAAGGGAGTGTTTATATATATATATATATATATATATATATATATATATATATATATATATATATGTGTGTGTATATATATATATATATATGTATATATATATACACACACACATATATATATATATATATATATACATATATATACACATATACATATATAACTATTACATATAGTTATTCATGTATATATGTAATTATACTATAGAATTATACATATAATTATATATAAATGTATATAACATCATTCCCATAGCCTACCAATTTTCAGGAAAAGCTCTTTTTTTATACTTATGTATATATTTTAAGATAAATTATGCATCATAAATACATATGACTTATTTAACTTTTTAATGATTTTTAGTCCTTTTCAAATATGTAACCAATAGTATCAGAATGACATTAAGTTCCCAGCAACTTCTGTAGCCACAAAGCCCATTTCAATCATTTTATATTCTAGATAAACCATTGTACATTCATCATGTATTTCTTGAGATCTTTGAAAACACTTTTCTGTGCCCCCAAGCACATTTCAAGGATTTTTTTCCAAATACAGTTTATTTTGTAATCTACAATACCCTGGATTCAAGATATTAGGGAACATAGTGCTCACACCACCAAATATTTACTGGAGTCTGTTATCTCATGTTATGTTCAGCTGCCTTGCAGGCATACTGAAGGTTAATATGTACATCCTATGGGATCTCTATCATGGGGAAGTGAAGAATCCAGATGTTAAAGCAGAGTAGAGTATTCAAGCTGATCTTGCTCCCTCCTTTCCAGAAGAGCCTTTTAATTTCCATCTGGTTAAACTTCAGGACTTATCTTTTGAGAAAGATCTCTAAGGCAGCTTTTGATGATAATCTTATGATAAAGAAAATTCTCATTCTTGGTCCCTACAAGCTTTCTTTACAGCTTGTAAATAACGTCATATATTACTCTTTAGCACACAAGCTTCCTTCCTAGAATGAAAGCATTGGAAAAATATGTTTTCTCAGGATATTATTCTCTAAGTTCCAAACCAACACCTGTACAATGTAGGTATCATCTAAATGTTTTTGAATCACTCATTCTTTACCACTTCTGAAATGCAATAGCATTTATCACTGTTGTAGTACTATGATTACCAAGCACATTAACATCATTAATTTACTGGGGCTTTCTATCTATCCTGTATGTAGAGACATAAACATGCTCCTAATTTATAAATCCAGGAACAAAATAAAATAATAATCTAAGATTGATTTTAAATAATTTTGCAAATTCACTCCACAACCTGAATTAGAAAAATTTTAACTTTAAAAAGCACCATGTTGGGCTGGGGATGTGGCTCAAGCGGTAGCGTGCTCACCTGGCATGCGTGCGGCCCGGGTTCGATCCTCAGCACCACATACAAAGATGTTGTGTCTGCCAAAAACTACAAAAAAATAAATATTGAAAAATTCTCTCTCTCTCTCTCTCTCTCTCTCTCTTTAAAAAATAAAAATAAAAAATAAAAAGCACCATGTTGTGATGTATGATATTGGGGATGTAAAACTCATAGAATGATCATTTTAAAGTGTTTGTGTTGTTTTTATGTTTGTTTCTCATGAATCCTTTCACCTTAAGGATAAAGGAAGAGGATTTACATGTCCTCTTGATATTAATTCATATTTTCATGTGTGTATGTGGGTTTATATACACATAATGGTTTGGAGACAAAAATGTCACTATAACGAGGCACATCCTGTAATGCCTGGTACAGTGAGTGGTGCACACCTTTAATCCCAGCTACTTGGGAGGCAGAAACAGGGAGGTTGCAAATTATGAGGCCATCTTGGGCAATTTAGGGAAATATTTCATTTAAAAAAAGACTTTAAGTATAGCTCAGATGTAGAATACTTCTGCCTTCAATCCCTACTACCACAAAAAAAAAAAAATAAGCATCAAAAACACATCACCTTTGAATTAATACTCACCTTGAATCTTCAGACAAAACCAGCCAAATTTAGAATGGAAAAATTTCTCAAAATTCTGTTAATGAACAGATAACTTGTTGGCATGGTCGGTACCAGAAGTGCTGGAAGCAAGGTAAAAAGCATTGTGTGGACAACAGAGGAGCGTGGAATACAGCGCCAGGGGTCTCCTATGATTCTATGCTACACAGGGAGATGGCAGTGAGGAGTCTTCTGCTCCTTCAGGTCTCTCTCTAGAACTACCCAACCCTCCCAGATTTAGTCTAATATACATCAGGAAAATATCTGTATTGACTTTATTTCTATTCAGAATTTCCCATTCTTTGTGGGAAAACTGATGTGCTCCCATGATGTTTTATTGCCCATAACCCAAATTTGGGAGTAATATAATCTACTCTCCTGGAGCTTCATGAATCCTGCTCATTGACCAAGACATGCCCTGGAGAACAGCCTGGTGTATGGTCCAGAGCTCATCATGGAATTCAGTACCAATGCCCATGCATTGTGTATCTAGCTGCCCCAAATATCATGAAATCAATGTACAGTTAGTTATTCCTCTTTTAAATGTTATGAGAGAGAGCAGGAGTATTGTGGAGAAGCAAGGGTAGTTTGGACAACACATTGAAGAAGTCTGAACAGAGCAAATATTGAAGAAAATGGAAAGCTCTTTATCCAAAGTATTTTCAGGAACTCCCTCCTGTGCTTTATCAATCAATCAATCAATCTATCTATCTATCTATCTTTCACTTTCATTACACAGTGTTTAGCCTATGAAGCATTATAATGTTTATTCTGAACAATAATGATTCTACTTATAAGTCTCAGAAATGTGTCAACTACAAATTATGTTCTTATGATACCATTTAGGAAACATGCAAGGAACACAAACCGTATAGTGTGATAAACAACATGCATTCCAGACTCTCACTTGTCAAAGTCATTATTTGCAATGCCCTTTTCTCTCAGTTCTGAGCAGTTCATAATCTCTGCTAATTTTTTGTACCAACCACCTACTGAGGATGTATTCTGCCAAGCAATTTAATTCAAAAACATGAATAGACTTTTTTTTTTTTTCATTCTTCCACTTGAAGAAATTGTGGTACATCTTAAATACTGAAGTCCTCCCTCTCCCCCCACATAAACATGGCTTTCACGTGCCTGGGTGCTCATAAATTTTTAGTTGAGCACAAAGGATATTTTTTTCTACCAATACTTGTTTTTATTCATTTATACTCTATATTAACATTAATCTAAAAGAAGCCATTTGAATTGTGCTTTAAAAACAAAAACCTTCCTTTCTCTGAGTATATGTCAGTAGTATAATCAGGAGACCTATAGAATTAAATTTTAAAGTTATTCTGGATTACTCTTTAATGATGCCTCTCTGTCCACAAAGACAGAAATAATATATTGCTTACCTGTTAGAGGACTCTCTGAATTAATGTCAGGTGTGCTCATCCTGTTTTTATAGAAAACTAGAAAATTAAGGTCCTCTCTATATTCCAGGGAGGTTATTTTAAGACATAATGATGTAAGGCATTAGTATCTAAGAGAGTATTATCCCTAAGGCTTCTCCTACTTTGCTGCTCATCAGCATGTTAATTGTAATGCACTTAAGTGTTGGTTTCCGACTATAAGAATAGCAAGCTGATCCTTCTCACAATAACTAATGAAATACAAACAAGGGTTTTGACATGTTAAGTACTCCAGGTTGAGCAAAGGTCCAGGGTCAAAGAGAAAAACCACCCATAGATAAGGAAGCAGAGAGTAGAGAAGGGGAATAAAAGAAAACCAAAGTGATACTAGTGAAAATAGAAGTGGATAATCAGGACACAACTCTATTCCTACCCAATGCCCTATGTTGCCTCATCTTGCTGTAGAAGACAAGTTCTCTAGGTCTTGTAATTAATTTGCAAGTACAATCTAGGGAAATCAGTGCAGCATTCTGAAATCACAGATTCCATGCTGTGGGCTTCAGACGCCCCCCACTACAAAACAACAGATTTATAGAATGTATTCTGAGGATTAATAATTACATTAAACATGGGTTGCAAAATAATTTTCAAATTAATTTCCACTTGGTTTGCTAACTCATGTGAGTAAAACGACACTTCTTAACAAAGACATTTGTATTGAAATAATTTTATTTTCCAAATATTTCTGTATTTGTCACTTTGCATTAGTTGTAATTTCAAGTCACATACATATTCCATGAGGTATAATTCAACAATAGTTCATGAGAGAAAAGTGAAGCTCATAGAAGTTAAGTGGCTTGCTCAGCCTACATGTTTAGTAAATTCATTAACAAGATCTGCACTAATGATAGTCTTATTCCATGGTTTTTAATATTTCCATATATTTTTCTACACCAGTTAAAAAAAAAAAAACCTAGAAAGCTATAAAAACACATTTCTATTGGCTGAGTGATGTGGCCTCAGGTTGTGGAGCTTAAAATCCATAGTGATTTAATGAGGTTATGTTGAAATTCAGGTATCCATGGGGTATGCAAATAGAAACGTTTCAGTTGACAGATGAAGACAGAGGAAGGTTTATTTTAAAAGTCTGAATTTCTAGACAAGGCTGTAGAGCTTGTTTTGGTAATCATTAATTTAAAATAGTAATTTAAATTATAATATTGGGTGAGTTCATCTGAGAAACAATTTGCGATATTAGAAAAGCCAATCACCCTTAAAATGTAGGATGACACCAGTCTCTAACCAAAGGGTAATATTGAAGTGACTACCCACCCTTCAACACACTAATCGAAAAAGAAATTATAAATTCTAATTGTCCCTGCAATTTAGAAAATTAATTTGTTGAAAACCATCTTTGACAGGAGACATGGTTGAAAAATCCTCTGTTGGGTTATAGGAGTGTATATTCTTGTTAGTGTGTGTGTGTGCATGTGTGTATGTGTGTGTGTGTGCGCACGTGTGTTGGTGTTATGCAAAGAAAAGATTGAAGAAATCTATGATGGACTCATATTCCCATGGTCGATTAATTATAAGACTCCCATTGTGCCTGATTTGTCAACTGTGGGACACCAATGTGAGCACTGGGTTTTATTATGTTTCAGGAAACAAATAACAAAAAATGGATATAAAAACAGAATATGAAGAAGCTACATAGGGAAAGATGTTAATACATAAGAAGGAGGCAGGGTCTAGGGAAGAATTGTTACTTTGGATTAGGCAGAGGAGAGTAGGGGGTATAGGGGTAGGGAGGATAGTAGAATGAATCAGACATTATTACCTTATGTGCATATATAATTAAATGATTAGTGTGATTCTACATCATGTACAACCAGAATGGGAAGTTATACTCCATTTATGTATAATATGTCAAAGTGCATTCTACTATCATGTACAACTAATTAAAACAAATACAAAATGAAACAATCAAACAAACCAAAACTGTGGAAGTGAAGGAAAATAATTTTTAAAAGTTCTGTTACACCATATCCATCTAAATCACAATTTCAGAGTGACTACCCACTCTCAAACATGATTGATCTAAAGGGAAACTATGAATTTTAATTATCTCTGCATTTTAGGAACTGAGTAGGTTAAATAATCATCTCTGACAGAAGACATGGTCTGAAATGGCCATATTTTCTTATTTAATAATGCTGAGGCTGGGGTCCTTATAATACACTGAAGCTAAGGAGTATTGACCCTTCATGGTATAGTTCAGGGCTTGCAAAACTACCATGGAGCTGTTAATATGCTCCTCACACTTGGGCATGACAATTCCATTAACAATTATAAATTGTGAATAATCTATACAACCCTTTGTAGACAGCACAAATAAACTGGTGGTACATGTTTATAATCCCAGCAGCTTGAAAGTCCCAGGCAGGAGGATTGCTAGTTCACACACAGCCTCAGCAAATTAGAAAAGCTCTAAGCAACTTAGAAAGACCCTGTCAAAAGAAAAACTAAAGAGGGCTGGGGATATGACTCAGAAGTGAAGCACCCCTGAGTTCAATCAGAGCAGTATTGTGCTCACCCCAATCTCATTGAAGAGAGACAAGCAGTATGAGGATTTTCTGAATGCCTATAGTCTTTTCACTTGTTTCTTTGACATTATCAACTTTGCAGATCATATCATTTTTATCTTCAATTTGGATTCTGTATCTTTGTCTTAAGTCTCTAAAAATACATTTTATCTTCAGTGCAGTTTTAAAAAGAACTTTTAGTTTGCAACATCTATTATTTTATTTTCCCATTTCTTGAGTCACCCAGTTTTGTTATTATACTTTCAATGCCTTAATGAATTAAGTAGCTGAATATCTCAAGGATTTTCACTAGCACATTTAGGAATCTCACAAATAGAGTTTTATCTTAATAGTGAAAGGAAATAATAAATTAAAATAAACTAAAATGTAAAAGAAAAGCCTCTGATTAAAAAGAATATAACTTTTCAAATAGGAACTAGCCATGAAATGAAATGTGAAGTCCTGATACACTGAATCCATTACTTTGCCTTAAAATGTTCATGAGGAAGACCGATATTTTGTTTTAAATCTGTTATAAAAGAAATTAAATACAAATAACTGTACATTGTTGGTAGATGTTCAGAAGTTTGAACAGGTAGGATTTTTATAAATATCTTCCTTCTTACCAAACCTGTATGCAGTGTTGTGAGATGTAACTCACAGGTAGCCAGAATTGAGCTCTCAGAAAAATTATGAGCCAGAATTGGTATTTTGGGGGAAGCTCCTGTCTATCGACCAGGAGAACAATTCATCAGCAAGGAAATCAAATGTAATGATATTAGAGTTCAAAGGGGTAGTCAGGAAGGTGGAAAACAAAAGACTCTTAAAAAGTCTATTGGAACATGATAATTTGAATACTCTATCTAGCACTGACACACACAAAAATGACTTAATATGGTCAACTAACTAAAAAAAAACTAAGAACCCCACAACATATGCAATGATAGTAAGATACATTCACAATATTCAGACATGATTGAATTCAATGTCTGTACTTATTCATCAAATCATAACTGAATAAGTATAAGACGTGGCCCTCAGTTCACACCTTGTTTTCTGATGCAGTTTTAACATGCCAAAGCTTTCTCATGGCATTTTTCACCTCTGCATTCCTCAGTGTGTAGATGAGTGGGTTGAGGAAGGGTGTTCCAATGGTATAAAACACTGCCACCATCTTGTCCATGGGGAACGTGGTTGGGGGGCGTGTATATATGAATATACAGGGACCAAAGAACAAGACAACAACAATGATGTGAGATGTGCAAGTGGACAGTGCTTTTTTCCTCCCTTCTGCACTGTGGTTTCTCAGAGAATGCAAGATGACAACATATGAGATCATCAAAATAACAAAGCTGCTGGAACAAATTGCCCCACTGTTAGTAACCAACAGCAGATTGATCATGTATGTGTCCATACAGGCAAGTTTTAGCAAGGGCTGCAGATCACAGCAGTAATGGTCAATCAAGTTGGGTCCACAGAAGGGCAATCTCAAGGCCAGGATAATCTGAGCAATGGAATGCATAAAGGACCCTATCCAGGCAAGGACAATCAAGATGTGACAGACCTGCCTCCTCATGATCCTTGGGTAATGCAAAGGCTTACAGATGGCCACATAGCGATCAGCAGCCATGAGGATGAGGACAAAGATCTCCATGCAGCCAAATAAATGCAGTGCAAAGACCTGTGTCATGCACTCATTGTAGGATATGACTTTCTTTGCAGAGAGAGCATCTATAATTAATCTAGGGGCTGTGGAAGTGGAAAAACAAGAATCAGCAAAGGACAGATAAAACAGGAAGAAGTACATGGGGCTTCCAAGTGTCCGGCTGCACTTGATGGTCACAATAATGAGCATATTCCCCACTACAGTTCCCATATAGAAAATTAAGAAGATTAAAAACACCATTTTCTGCCTCAGAGGATCCTGTGTCAATCCTAGCAATACAAACTCAGTCACATTGTTCTTTTGCTGCATCATCTCAGTTGATATAGGGGCATCACAATTTGGAAACCCCCTATCTGCAAAGAAGAAAAGAAGAAAATGTAAAATGAATACTAAACATGTATTTTTGAATATTAATTATCAAACATGAGGTTGAAACTTTCAAAGGGATTATCTTTACATTTATATATATATATTTTTTTCTGAATAACATTGAATATCTAGAATTTATTTAATGCATTACAATTTATTTAATGCATTTACCAATTATATTTGAAAATAAGGAAATAGCAAACTAATAAATAGCAAGAGCTTCCTCAGGCAAATGTGTGTGTGTGTGTATCACATTTAATATATAAAACCATAATTTTTCAAATACAAATGGATCACAGATCTGTCTTAAAAATTTAACAGAGGGCAAAGAATATATTACCAAACAGAATCTCATCTTTATTAAAAAGATTAAGAATATGAACAAATGCTCCATTTCATTCAGAGTTCATGCATTCAAATTAAAATTCCAGTTTGATATCCTTTGCACCTATATCAAATAAATAAAGCAATACTTTGATAACTGTCTTTTTTAACAAAAGATATGTAGAAATGTGTGAGAAATAGTTACACCTATCTTTGGTGGGTTCAAGTGTTTGCAAGCTCCTAGTGATCTCAAAGCTTGTAGTCTCACAACTGTACAAAGACATTGATCCAGAGATTCCTTTCCCTTAGTCACAGCCAGTCAAGCACAAAGAATCATTTTAGAGCTGATAAACAAATCCATCAAAGCAGCAGGGAACAAGACTAATACTGCAGCCCTTTCAGTGGTAGTTAAAAAGAAAAAGCAAAGGGAGGGCTGGGGGTATAGCTCAGATGGTAGAGTGTTTGCTTCCCATGCACAAGGCCCTGAGTTCAATGCCCTCTGAGTTCAATCCTTAGCAAAAAAAAAAAAAAAAAGCAAACTTTAAGATCAAAATGCTAATGAAAAAATCAAGGATGATACTGTTATGTAAATACTGATTACTATCAAGAAAACATTGTAAATTGTAATTCAAAATTTCAACAGGGGCTGGGCTCAGGGCCACAAACCTGCTTCCAATAGCCTCAGGAGGGAGGCTACAGCAGGATTTCTTGAGAGTTGAAAGATAGCCTCAGCAATAGCGAGGCACTAAGAAACTCAGTGAGACCCTGTCTCTAAACCCCTACAAAATAGGGATGGGGATGTGGCTCAGTGGTTGAGTGTCCCTTAGTTTAAAGTTTAATCCCTGGTAACCCCCCCCCCCCGCAAAAAAAAAAAAAAAAAAAGATTTCAACACGGTATTCTCATAGGATGATAAAATTTTCATTAACAGAAAAAAATATGCTTGCATATATATACATCCTTATAAAAATAAATATTATTTAAAAGACCATAAAATATTTGCAGGGTGGACACTGCTTTCTTTGAAGTGAGGAAGTGCTATTTCTACATGACTCTCTTTAATAATATTTGAAAATATTATTATATAATATTAAATATATAATCATACCCCAATTAGAAAAAAAGTTGAAATACCTTACCTTAGGAGAGACTATTATTCATATCAGCATGTTATTGATTCATCACAACTATCCTCTGTTGTGTACATAGGACAGATGTATTAATTTTAGACAGCACTGAGCTTCAGCAATAGGAGAGGTAATTGTAAGACTCAGCACTGTTTAAGTGCATCATAAACCACCACACTATATTAACTACAGGTTCACTTGCTTCATATGGATATTTTCTAAATATATTCCTTATGGGAGCTATTTAGGAAACAGAGATGAAGAAAACGTTCTTGTCTTCTATAATTAAGTAATATAAAATATGTTCATTTATATCAACAAATCAATTTTCTTATCTCTATAGATAGCTAGATTTAGATATGTAATCATCCTAACACATCTGTGTGGCACTGTGTATGTGTGTGTGTATGTGTGTGTGTGTATGTGTGTGTGTGTGTGTGTGTGTGTTTTAGGCATAAGAATGGTATATATTCGAGTAAATTGAATAAAAGAATCAAGATATTTTCTATGGATATAAATAGGTATTGTTGGGCTGGGGATGTGGCTCAAGTGGTAGCGCGCTCGCCTGGCATGCGTGTGGCCTGGGTTCGATCTTCAGAACCACATACCAACAAAGATGTTGTGTCCGCCGAGAACTAAAAAATAAATATTAAAAATTCTCTCTCTCTCTCTCTCTCTCTCTCTCCTCTCTCACTCTCTCTTAATAAAATAAATAAATAAATAGGTATTGTTCTATACCATTTTTTTACTTAGCTGCTATTGAAGAAAAGGTATTCCTACATTTCACAATATGAATGGCAACATCTAAAATACCAAAACTATTACTTCTATTTATACCTCATAACCATACCTATCAACAACCATACCAAGTAGTGCCACTTTCTATTTACTGTGCCTATTATTTTATTTTATTGGTACTTAGTTGTACATGACAGTAGAATCCATTTTGATAAAATTATAAAAGCAGAGGATTTATCTTATTCTAATTATGACTCTTTTTTTTTTCTGGTGGACACTATGGTGGAGTTCACTTAGGAAAATTATGTTACATTTATTCTTCTGTCTTTCAGAATATCATGCTAAGTGAAAAAAGCCAGTCCACAAAAACCAAAGGTTGAATGTTTTCTCTGATATGTGGAAACTAAACCACAATAAAGAGAAGGAGGGGAAAAAGAGAAGCTCAGTAGATTAGACAATGGGGAAAGACTGTAAGGAAGGGAGGATAGGAATTGGAGAGACAGAAGAATAAATCTACCATATATTTTTTTCAAAATCATGTTCTCATTTTAGATTGTAAAGCATTTCTATAAAATATCCTAAAGGTCCTATTCTTCAACAAAGCCCTGCAATTGTGTTAGATACTGGTTTTGACATTAATCTGATTCATTTTCTGCAAGTTTAAATACAAATCATACTAACCTTACCAACTTTGGCAAGATTAGAATGCAAGGTTAGAATGTTCATTTGCCCTCTTTCCAAGGTAATTTAGAGTCTACTTACTCAAAGGAGAATTTTAAATGTGGTCCTAAGTCAATCCCTGATTTTTCTGCAATCAAGATGTCTTTAATCTCACGAACAAGTTTGTGCTCTAAGCTGCATGCTGGAAGGCAAACTAAACTGGCTCCAGATTCATTCAGCACTTTCTGAAATCTTCCCACACACAGGATTTTCATTAGTACTTTCCTCCCTTTTGCCCGCCTTGGAGATGTATTTCATATGAATGATGCAAATTAAAGGTGTCGTGGGAAGAAATTCCCTGAAGTGTCCCATCCCTCTCAGGTGAAAAATAAGTCATATATGATGAGTAACTTAATCTTCAATTTATTTCAGATTATGAGATAAACAGGTTATTTATTCTTATAATTAAAGATACTAATTTGGGTAATACGTGGCAGTTTGGGCTAAAAAAATAAGTAGGAACTTATCTTCCAATACTATTCTCCAATAAAATGATAGTGCCTTTTTGAAAGAGTGTCTGTTTCCAGAACTGAACTGGCAATGCATAGGAGCAACTGGAGCATCTTACCGTGGTAGAGAATGGGTTATTGCTGAAACACACACACGCTCACAGTGATGGGCATGTGGGACAGGGATACAGGGTCAACTTAAAGAGCCTATAGGGATCAAAACTGAAAATATAGCAGCAACATAAGTAAGTAAACCATACTGAAATATAGCCTGAAGTATGACATATCCATCCAAAAGTCCACAGTGATATAATTGAATAAATAACAGAATAGAGGAGAGCAGAGAAACTTATATGAATATAAATTTGAAGTATTTGCAGAGACAAGGTGTCCTGGAAGTTTTAGAGGACACCCATGCCTTTTCTTGTGGGCTATGTGAATAGTGACTTCCTTCCAAACAAGATAGTATTGAATGGGGGACAAGTGGATACAGAGAGGAATGCAACCATGTCTGCCTCAACCAAGTGGGCAAGTTCCCAGCAAGTGTAAAGTCACACTGGTGGCACATACCCACTGATGTGACATGATAAAAATGAAACTTTATTTCTTTGATGTTTCTTCCTCCAAAATCTCACACTTCCAGGCTGAGTAATAGCAGGCAAGCAACACCTGAGGATGTTAATTCAAAATGTTGACTTGCTTTCCTGAAAAGGGTCAAAGTCATTGAAAAACAAAGACAGTATCCCTGTCTATCTGTGCTGACAAAAACACGACTAAATCAATGTGTCATCCTGGATAGGATTCTGAAGAGAAAAAAGGATATAAAAATTAGGATATCTGAATAAAATATGAATCTCAGTCAATAATTGTGTACTAATATTTATTAATTTGTTTTGAAAAATGTAATCAATAAATTAGCAAAAGACCTAAACAGATAATTCTCAACTAAAGAAATACAAGTGAAAACAAATACTTGAAAAAAAATGTTCAACATCTTTATCAATCAGAAAAATGGAAAACAAAACTTTGTTGAGATTTCATCACACTCCAGCCCAAATAGAAATCATCAAAAATACAAATAATAATAGATGCTGACAAAGGTGTGGGGAAAAAGGTATATTCACACAGTGCATTTGACTGCAAATTAGTGCAATCACTTTGGAAAGCAGAATAAAGATTCCTTTAAAGACTAGAGTGGAATCACCATCAATCCGACTTTCCCACTCTTTGCTATTTATCTAAAAGAATTAAAATCAGCATATTGTAGTGATATAGGCACTGAAATGTTTCTAGAAGTGTAATTCACAATAGCCAAATTATGGAACCAGCCCAGGTGTCCATGAGATGATGAATGAATAAAGAAAATGTGGTGCATATACACAGTGAAGTTTTACTCAGCCCTAAAGAAGAATGAAATTATGTTATTGGGTGGAAAATGGATGGAACTGCAGAACTTCATGATAAGTTAAATAAACCATACCCAGAGTTAAGGGTTGACTCTTTTCTCTCTAATGAAAAAGCTAAGGCAAAATAAAGGGGAAAGTGGGGGAAGGAAATGTGAAAATAGAAGGGAGATCAGAAGAAGGAGATGTTGAAGCTCAGATAATTACCACTGTCCCATCCTAATAGGCCATTGCTACTCTGCTGCTTTTAGGTTTTTCTTACACCATAGATTAATTTTGCCTCTTCTAGAAACTTATATAAATAAAATCATAAATAATGTATTCTTATGTAAATAAAATCATAAATAATGTACAGTTTTTTCATTCTTCAAAATATTGTTGCTATTCATTACAGGTATTGTGCATATCAGTGCTTCTCTCCTTTTTCTTGCTGAAGTATATTTCATTGTATATATACCAGAGTCTTCATTTTTTTTATTAATAGACACTTGAGTCTCTTGATGTTCTTACCTATTATTCACAAACCTGCCTAAATTGTACAGTACAATCATTTTATGAACATACTGTATTTCTTGAACAAAGAGCTAGAAATTGGATCATTGGGATATATTTTAAGTGCATATTTACTTACTTGGTGAGCAGTCAGAACTTTAATGGAAGTTGTTCTCTGTGGTGCACATCTGTAATCCCAGAAGCTCATGAGGGTGAGACAGGAGGATTGCGAGTTCAAAGCCAGCCTCAGCAACTTAGTAAAGCCCTAAGCAACTCAGTGAAACCCTGTCTCTAAATATAATATAGAAGGGAGCCCAGGCCCAGGTCAAGCCCAGGACTACCCCCAACCCTGCCCACCTGTGGGCCCTTCAGCATGCCCAGGTCTAGGCCTAGGACTGCCCATGCTGACCCAGGCAAGAGACCAGGCCTAGTCCACACCCATGGGACACTGCAGATGTTGCCATAGCTCTTGCTACAAAGCCCTCCCCACATAATGGCTTTCACTCTGGGAGAATAGACAGGGCCTGGAGCCATCTGAATCTCCAAACAGGCAGCCAAAAGCCATTGTAAGGCCACTCTTCCAGCCCCATCTCTGAAAGTGGTTGCATCCATCTTGGGACAATCCTACCACTATCTTTGCAATTGCTGCTACCATCTTTAGTTGCAGTAGCATCTATCTGGGGACACTGGCTGTGAACTGGAAGCCCAACACCAAGGTGAGGTACAGGTAATATGCAGGGTTATTCCAAAGTATAGGGTAGAAACTGTAATACTTCAGGTCTGCAGTGCAAGAAAGGTCAATACATTGACAACATGAAAACACAAGGGAAGAAAGTGCCCCAAAACAAACCAGGATACTACAATAATAGAATCCACTGACAGCACAGTTGATAAAATATCAGAGAAAGAGTTCAGAATGATCATAATTAAAATGATCTGTAATTGAAGAATGACCTGATAGAGCAAATATAGGAAAAAATTGATCATTCCAGCAAAGAGATAAGAGACAAATTCCATTGATCACCCCAACAAAGAGATATGGGAACAAATACAGGTAGCAAAATATTACTTCAAGAAAGAGATAGAAATTGTTAAAAAAAAATAAGAAAGCTTTGAAATGAAGGAAACAATAAACCAAATAAAAAACTCAATAGAAAGCATCACCAACAGACTAGATCACTTGGAAGATAGAACATCAGATAATGAAGACAAAATATACACTCTTTAAAATAAAGTTGACCACACAGTGAAGATAATGAAAAACCATGAATAGAACCTACAAGAATTATGGGATAGCATCAAAAGAACAAATCTAAGATTCATTGGGATATAAGAAGGTACAGAGATTCAAACCAAAGGAATGCACAATCTCTTCAATGAAATAATATCAGAAAATTTCCCAAACATGAAGAACGAATTAGAAAATCAAATACAAGAGACTTACAGGGAGGGCATCAAATGTACAAAATTACAACAGCTATACAGCACTGCACATTATAATGAAAGTGCCTGCATATAGAATAAGGATAAAATTTTAAAGGCCACATGAGTGGAATCAGATTACATATAGGGGAGACCAATTCGGATCTCAGCAGATTTTTCACTTCAGACTCTCAAATACAGGAGATCCTAGAACAACATATACCAAACTCTGTAAGAAAACGAATGCCAATCAAGAATCTTTTATCCAGCAAAATTAAGCTTCAGATTTGATGACAAAATAAAAACCTTTCATGATGAACAAAAGTGAAAAGAATTTACAGTGAGAAGCCTGCACTACAGTGCATTCTCAGCAAAATATTCCAGGAGGAGGAAATGAAAAATAACAATGAAAATCAGTGAAGGGAGGAACTATACTAAAGGGAAGACTAATCAAAGGAGAAACTAAGTCAAGTTAAAAAAATAAAAGAAAATATCCAGGAATACAAATCATATTCCAATAATAACCCCAAATATGAATGGCCTAATCTCACCAATTAAAAGACACACACTGAAAGATTAGATTAAAAAGAAGACCCCAAAATATGTTGCCTTCAAGAGACTCATCTCATAGAAAAAGACATCTATAGATGTAAGGGGAAAGGGTGGGAAAAACATACCACTCACATGAATCTCATAAATAGGCAGGGGTTTCCATCCTCATCAGAGAAAGTGGACTTCAAACCAAAGCTAGTGAAAAGGGATAAAGAAGGACATTTCATTTTGCTTAAGGGATTCATACATCAACAAGACATAACAATCATAAATATCTATGCCCCAAATGATGAGTCATCTATGTATGTCAAAAAAAACCTCCTCAAATATAAGAACCAAATGGACCACAACACTTTAATACAGTGACTTTAATACACCTCTCTCACTACTGGATAGATCTTCCAAACAAACAAACTAACTAACAAACAAAAAATAAACTATAGAACTCAATAAAACAATCAATAGTTTAGACTTCACAGACGTACATAGAATATTCCATGCATCAACAAGTGAATACACTTTTTTTTTCAGGTCAACCCTAGCCACCCTGATGACAAGTAGGAGAGGTAAAACTCAACTTACTAAAATTCATGATGAAAAAGGAAATACCACAACAGAAATTATTGAAATATAGAAGACAATTAGAAACTATTTTGAAAATTTATACTCCAGTAAAATAGAAGACTTTGGAGACACTGACAAATTTCTAGAGGCATATGATCAAACCAAACTGAGTCTAAAGGATACACAAATTAAACACATCAACTTCAAGCAAAGAAATAGAAAACACCATCAAAAGTTACCAAACAAGAAAATCCCAGGAACAGATGGATTCATAGGTGAGTTCTGCAAGACCTACAAAAAAGAAGTAATACCAATACTCCTCAAATTATTCCATAAAATTGAAAAGGAAGGGACCCTTCAAAACTCATTCTATGAAGGTAGTATCCTGATAGCAAAACCAGGCAGAGACATATCAAGGAAAAAAAATTCAGACCAATATCCCTGATGAATATAGATGCAAAAATTCTCAAAAAATTCTGGCAAATCACACACAAAAACATATTTTAAAAAATATTGCACCATAATCAAATGAGGTTCATTCCAGGGATACAAGGTTCAACATACAGAAATAAATAAATGTAATTCATCACATCAATAGATTTAAAGATAAGAATCATATGATTATATCAATAGATGCAGAGAAAGCATTTGATAAAATATAGCACCTTTTCATTTTTAAAACACTAGAAAAACTAGGGAAAGTAGGAACATACCTCAACATTGTACAAGATATCTATGCTAAACCCAAAGATAACATCATTCAAAATGGAGAAAAATTGGAAATATTCCCTCTAAAAATTGGAACAAGTCAGGGATGCTCTTTCTCAGCACTCCTGTTTAACATGTGGGGGAAAAGGAACCCTCATACATTGCTTGTGGGACTACAAATTGGTGCAACCAATCTGGAAAGCAGAATGGAGCTTTCTTAGAAAAATTGGAATGGAACCACCATTTGACCCAGATATCCCACTCTTTGGTCAATACCTAAAGGATTTAAAATCAGCCAACTATAGTGATGCAGCCACATCAAGTTTTACAGCAGGTCGATTCACAATATCTAAACTGTGGGACCAACCTATATGCCCTTCAATAGATAAATGGATTAAAAAAAACTGTGGTATATATACATAGTGTAATATTACTAAACATTAAAAGAGAATAAATTTGTGACATTTTCAAGTAAATGGATGGATTGGAGAATATTATACTAGGTGAAGTAAGCCAATCTCAAAAAAACCAAAGGCTCAATATTCTCACTGACAAGTGTATGTTGATCCATAATGGTAGAAGCATGGGAAAAGTGGAGAAACTGTGATTGGTAAAGGGGAAAAAGGGAAGGGAAGGGAAGGAGACATGGGGCAGGAAAGATGGTGGAATGAGATGGACATAATTACCCCAGGAACATGTATGACTGTACATATGGTGTGATGCTACATTGTGTACAACTATAGTAATTAAAATTGTGCTGCAGTTGTGTGCAATGAGTCAAAATGTATTATGCTGTCATATATACCTAACTAGAATTAATAGTGAGAGACCAACCTTGCACATGACTGAGTCACACTCCCCAACTCAGTGCTGAGGCATCCAGTTGCAGAAATGTGGCAGAACTTTCCCCACCTTTCTTGGGTTGAAGGGTGTGTCTTCATGCATGGGTGTGTCTTGCTACAGCCCCATGGGTGGTGCTATGCTCACCTGTTCCTTTGTAATATTAACCCTTTCCCTGTTTGGGATAGAATGTTCCATGGAAACACCTTTTGTGTGTCCCCTTCTTTTACTGTGCTCTTGGGTGTGGCCTACCTAGATGTCAGTCAACCTGCTGACAGCAGACATCATGAAGCTAGACCTGACCCCTTGTCTCATTTGAACAGCTTCTCCTCAATAAAAGGGGTCAGCATGTGTGGGCTCTCTTTCTCTCTCTCTCTTCCTGTGGACCCTTAAGGCCAGAGGAGCCGTCATAGCGACCACAAAAGAAAAAGGTATTTCTATCTCTTGTGTGGTTATTTTGTGCAGCCCAATTAGCTCAGTTCACCTGGAGTGACCCCTAAGCATTTTAATCACAAACAAAACCTGGCAATAAATAAATAAATACATGTAGTAATCAGAATTCTAGGACAGTTATTTATAATCCAAAAGGTAGGGACCCATGGTTAATTAGACTTCCTGAAAAAAGACTATGAGCAAAGGAGAACTGACCCTTTCCCTGGGCATAGGTTTTTTGCCATAATGCTTCTTATAATTTCATTTCACAACCAAGTCTGGTTTGCCATCACAGTATATTGATTGTAGAATATTTGGAAGTCTATATAGTGTAGATTGCTAGCAGAATATCTGTATAAGTGGAGACAAAAACAAACAAACAAACAGAGAAAACCAGAAAACAAACAAGAGAATAGGAGTGAATTAAAGGATAAGCATTGCAAAGGATCTTTCTAGTGGTCTGGTTTTTTTCATACACATATGCAGAAAATGGACATTTATTATATTTAATTGTTGATATGGCTGAATATCAGACTAAAGTGTTGTAGATAATGAATCCACAAAAAGGCCTTAAAGGTCTTTTCCCTGGAAGTGGGTGTCTTTGCACAATTGACCTTCTGTTGGACTGGGAAAGGCTAGAAACACTTTGCTCTGTAGAGCCCTAGCGTGGGACTGGACTAGTTTGCATGAATTGTTCAGGTACGCTCACTCCCATCTGGCTATTCCAATCAGCAATGCCAGGACTATCGGCTTATCTATTTCTCATCAAGGTTTAGTAAAATGAAAGGACAACAAAGGTCTGAAAGATAAATCTATGAAGAGGAAAGAGGGGGACCAGACTGCTTCAATAAAAACTGAAGGGTTTGGGAGCAGGTGATACCACAGTAAGTAGATGCAACTAGAAATTACTTTTAACCCAGCCCCTTGGTCAAAGTCCTTGATTGACATCCCTGCCTCTCTTTTGCAGAAGAGGCATCAATGTCTATTGACTTTCTACTTGAGAACTCAGGATTAGATAGATATTCACAGTTTAGGCACCATAATGAAAAAGGACAAGGTTGTGTCAATAAATTGCTAAGTGTTTTGCTGTGTTTGTATGGAGGTCTGTCAACCTCTTCTCCTAGAAGATGCATTTATTCTTGGACTGAGTCATGACTCAATTTGAGGTTAAGTCATTCAATCTGGCCCTGATCTATAGGACAGAAGACATTTCTTTGTATTTCTGGCATTTGATAGTATGTATTTTTAGTTTTTTTTTGTAGGATTTCCCTATGATAACTTGGAGCAAATTTGTAGGTGTCCTATAAAATTGTATAGGTTTATATATATATTTTTTGTAGATATAAGTATGGTGTACATTTGCATGAAGCAGCACCATAGAACTAAGAGATTTCTTATGGATACAAGTCAATAGAGTTCCACACTAGTCTATACTTAGTTGCAATTAGGGGAAAGGGATTCCAATTATATCAGTGGGAACATCATCACCAACAGAATTATCTAGAACACCCAAAATAGATGTTATTTGCATATATCAACTAAAGCTCCATTTATCAACAACCATCCCTAGTAGTGTCCATTTCCATCAGGAACTACAGTGCCCATTTTTTGATTGTTTGCTGTTGCTTTTAATCCATGTTCTCACTTTTGATTGGAAAGCATTCCTAGAAAAGACCCTACAGTTCCTATCCTTCAACAAAGTCCTGGAGTTCTGTGCTAGAAACAGGCTGTGACCTTAATCTGATTCATTTTCTGGAAGTATACATACAAATGAGTTAATACCAATCGTAACAACTTTGACAAAATAATGCAAGGTTAGCATGTTCATTTGCCCTCTTTTCAAAGTAATATAGAGGCCACTTACTCAAATAAGAATTTTAAAAGTTTTCCTAAATCAATGCCTGATTATTCTGGAATCAGGATGTCTTTGGTCTCACCAACAAGTTTATGCTCTAACCTGCATGCTGGAAGGCAAACTAAATGGCTCCAGACTCACTCAGCACTTTCTGAAATCTACCCACACACAGGAGTTTTACTGGGACTTTCCTCTCCTCTTGCCTTCCCTGGAGGTGCATTTTATATGAATGATGCAAATCATGGAAGTCCTGGGAAGAAATTCCCGCAAGTGTCCCTTCTTAAGAGGAGAAAAATGAGTTAAATGTGATGAAGAACTTCATCCTCGATTTATCTCAGATTATGGGATAAAGGGGTAGATTATTCTTATAATTAAAAGTACTAATTTGGGTGATAAGTGGCACTTTTGGCTACAAAACAAAACAAAACTGTAGGACGTGGATCTTTCTTTCCAATACTATTGTTCAAGAAAATGATCATTCCTTCTTGAAAGAATATCTGCTTCCAGATCTGTGCTAATAGAGAAACTGGAGCATCTTTCAGTGGTAGAGAGTAAGGGTGTCCTAAAACACACATTCACTCATGGTGAAGGGAATGTGGGACAGGGACCCTGGGTCAACTGAAAGAGCCTACAGGAGTCAAAGCTGTGAAAAGAGAAGGAGCAACATAAAGAAACTGTACTGAAACATAACCTGCACTATAACACATGCATCCAAGAATCCAAATAACTAAATTTAAAGGAGAGTAGAGAAATTTCTAAGAATATAAATTCAAAGTATTTACATAGATAAAGTGTCCTGGAAGTTTTAGAGAACACCCATGCCTCTTCTTGTGGGCTGTGCCTAGTGACCCCTTCCAAACAAGTCAGTATGTGATAGGGGATGAGCAACTACAGAAAGGAATGTGACCATGGCTGCCTCAGCTAAGTGGGCAAGTTCCCAGCAAGGGTGAAGCCACACTGGTAGCACAGACCCATTGACATGGTATGAAGAAAATGAGTTTATATCTTTGATATTTCTCCCTCAGATCCATGATCTCAGGCCAGTCAGACAGTTACAGGATTTAGTTCCAACTCTCTGACTTGCATTCCTGAAAAGTTACAAGTCCTCAACAAATTTTCCCTGTCAAGATGTGCTGAAAAAAAGGTGATGACTAAATCAATGTGTTATCTCAATAGGATTCTGAAGAGAAAAAGGGCAAGAGTTAAAAAATAAGGAGATCTGAATAAAGCATGAATCTCAATTAATACTCATGTACTGACACTCACTCTTTTTTTTTTTTTTGAAAAGGCAACCTATTAATATATTTGGCAAACATTTTCCCATTGAATTTATATATGGTGAGTTTTAAAAATACATTTTTATTAAAATTAAGTTTACATACAATGAAATGCAGACCTCATATGATTTGGTATTTTGATAAATTAATATTTTCAAGTAACTAATAACAAATTTAGAGTATAAAATTTTTCCAGTAACTCAAGGTGTTCTTTGTTCTTTTTCTTTTTCAGTTAAAAACTCCCCTAACCACTTACAATTCTGAGTTTTATCACCTTATATTCATTTTACCACATGTAGAACTTCATGTATATTAAACCACAGTGTTGAATCTTCTGTGCCTAGCCCTTAAGATTCATCAGGTTGCTGTGTGGAGAAGTAATCCATTACTTTCTTTGCTGAAAAAAATGTTTTCTTGAATGTGACATCTTCTGCCTTTAAAATGTACAACATTTGCTGTTAACATTATTATTTAGATATTTTAATCTAAGTTTACCATTCTTGTAATTTTTCCCTCCCTCCTTCCTTCCCTTCCTTCCTTTCTTTATTTCCCATCTTTGCTTTCTTTTGAACAATTGAATGATTGTTTTTGTTTCAGGTTTAATTCTACCTTTCCTACTGGCTTAAAAGCTTTTCCTGTTCATATTGTTCTTTGGTTAGGGATTACGATAAGATATTTTAATGAATAAACATCATATAATTAAATGTAGTAGTTACATAAAGTCACCACATTTTACCTTAAAGTGAATAAACTACTTTATGTGTGATGTAAGACTCATGATAGTGGGATTCCAGCTACCCTTTTCTTGTACTATGTGCTACCATTATACATTTTTTGGCAACATGTCTTTTAGAAGTAATAATTCAGTAATTATTATGTTGACTATGCTCAATATTTTTAAAAATACAAAAATTGTTCTTCATACATAATTGTTTACTTAGTGACATATGTCATGTTTTTTCCTGGGACATTGGATTTTTTATAAGGTATATATTCCTTTTATCATGATACCATAGCCTTGTATTTTGACTTTTGATTAGCTGAAAATATTATAATGTTGCTTACATTTTTAAAAGACTATATTCACTTAATATATATTTTTGTGGATCTCTTTTTTTGTAATGTTTTAATTTGTTTTAATTAGTTATACATGACAGTAGGGTGCATTTATGCACTTTGATATATCATACATAGATGGGATATAATTTCTCATTTTTCTGAGTGTACATGTTGCAGAATCATATTGGTCATGCAGTCACATATATACATACAGTAATAATGTCTGTTTCATTCCACTGTCTTTCCTATCCCGACATTCTCTCCCCTTCCCTCCCATCACTTCCCTCTACCTAATCCAAGGTAATGCTACTCTTCCCTAGTGCCCCCCACCTTATTGTGAATTAGTATTCACATATTAGACAAAACATTTTGCCTTTGGTTTTGTGGATTGGCTTATTTTGCTTAGCATGATATTCTCCAACTCCTATCATTTACTGACAAATGTCATGATTTTACTCATCTGCAAATCAAAACTTCTCCAAGATTTCATCTCACTCCTGTCAGAATGGCAATCATCAAGAATACAGGCAACAATACACATTCACAAGGATGTGGGGGAAAAGGTACACTTGCATTGTTCTTTTTTTCTTTTGTCTTTTAGGTACTTTGTGCTTTCATTTTTCATCATAGCCTTCCCAGTTCCTAATAAGTGTCAGCCATTATTGCTCATATTTTTCATTTTTATATAATGTAGAATGACTTTTAGTATCTGGCTGACTCTATCTCTTTCTTTCCATATATTTCCATATATATTCATGGATTTATGAAGTATATACACATTTTCCATATATATTTATTTCTCTCTATGTCTATATGTTTTTTATTTAATATGAAAATTTACATATATCTCCTCCAAAATTTTGCCTCATTCATTCATTCTCTTTCTCTCTCTCTCTCTCTCTCTCTCTCTCTCTCTCTCTCCATTTTTTTCTGTAACTCCATTTTTACAGAGGATCTTTGATTCTTTTTTTTAAGAGAGAATGAGAGAGGGGAGAGAGAGAGACAGAGAGAGAGAGAGAGAGAGAGAGAGAGAGAGAGAGAGAGAATTTTTTTTTGATTGCTTGTATTCTTTTTTTTAAAAAAAAAATTTAATTTTTTTTATTGGTTGTTCACAACATTACAAAGCTCTTGACATATCATATTTCATACATTAGATTGAAGTGGGTTATGAACCCCCAATTTTACCCCAAATTTTTTTAATATTTATTTATTTTTTTTAGTTCTCGGTGGACACAACATCTTTGTTGGTATGTGGTGCTGAGGATCGAACCCAGGCTGCACGAATGCCAGGCGAGCGCGCTACCGCTTGAGCCACATCCCCAGCCCTGATTCTTATATTTACTACTTTGGGTCTTGGTTCAGTTTTAAGAACCTTTTGTCTTTGGTATTTAGTTTGTATATTTTCTACTGACTTTTCTTCAAATGTACCGATTCTTCCTTCTTCATTTTTTAATTCTTCTCAATAACATTCAAAGATTATACATTTCAGACTTTTATCTTTTCTTATGCACATGTTTATTGCCATCAATTTCTTAGTCAGCAGTGTTTTAACAATGCTCCACAAGTATTGATCTGTTACATTATTATTTTTATTGTTTATTAAAATAATTTTTCTTGAGATTTTCTTTTTTTTCAAATAATTATTTATTTAGGAATATGTTTACTTCCAGTTGTTTAAAGATAATGCAAATAAGTATATCTATACAATGGAGTTTTACTCAGTCATAAAGAAGTGTGGAATTATAATTGTGGCTTTTGCAGGTAAATGGATGGAGAATATCATGTTAAGTGAAATAAGCTAGACTCAAAAAGTCAAGGATCAAATATTTTCCCTCATATAAGCAAAGTAAGATGAATAAAGAGAAAACCCCATGGAAAAGGAAAAAGATCAATGAGTGATGTAATCAATGGATTGAGGAGTTAGGAGGAAGGATTGAAAACAAAAGTAAGTGTAGATTGAAATTGACCCAATGATGCTATGAGCATATATGAATGCACCAGTGAATTCCACCCTTATGTATACCTATAAAACAAAAAATTAAAAAAAATACTAAGTGATTAGAAGGAATAACAGTTAGTATAGAGGTAGGGGAATGGGGGAGAGGGAAGAGGGGGAGCATTGGGGACTGAAAATGAACAAAACATATTGCATACACATATGATTAGGTTATAATGGTCCCCACTAATATGTAAAACTATAATGCACTCATTAAACCATCAATCAATAAAAACCTAAAAACAAATTTAAAAAAAACATAGATATTAAGTTTCTCGCCACAGATACAGAAGCATAGAATTTGGGTTCATGCAGTCTAACTTCAAAACTTGTACACTTACATTGAATTCTCCTTCCTTTCTTGAAGTTAAAATATGCATGAAATTATGACCATTGCACAGCTCATCTAAAGTTTTTGGATTTTTTAGGACTTTTTGCAGCAATGTTTGAATTTTGGGGATAAAGTTGGGAGAGGAAGTTATTCCTGACATGGGAGACTAAAAGAACAGGTTTAAAACTTTACTTCTGCCAGGCACTGTGGTGCATACTTGTAATTCCAGCAACTTGGGAGGCTGAGGCCAGAGGTCAGCAAGTTTGAGGTCAGCCTCAGCAACTTAGCAAGATGCTCAGCAACTTGATGAAAACTTGTCTCAAAATTTAAAAGAGTAGTGGGGATGTAACTCAGTGGTAAGTGTCCCTGGGTTTAATCCAAAAAATATAAATAATTATAAATAATAATAAACATACTTATAAATACTAATCATAAATATAATTAAGAAATTAATAAAATAAAGCATTCTGATAATTCTCAGGAAATTTATACATTTCTGTAAACTTTATATTTTCATTTTTAATTCTTTAATAGATATAGATAACTTTGTATATTTTTGCGTGACATAATTATGTGATAACAACAATAACAAAAAAAAAATCAGATCCATATTAGGCCCTCTCCTTATTCTTCAAGTGAAAGGATAGTTTGAATTTTAGGTGTATTGATATGAGTGAACTGGTCACTGTGAACTTATTCATTGGATGTGTGTGCTATCCTAGATTTTTTATGTTGATTGTCCTTCATTTTATCAGAAGTTTTTTTTTAAATGACAAATAATAATCATACATATTTATGGTGCTTTGAATCACATAGAATTATTTAAATTTTCTTTCCCTATAGAGGTGTTTCTTGTGTAATCTATTTATTTTCCTCTACATTTTAAGAATATTTCATTTTTTTCTGTACCTCTTATCTTGATTTATTTTTCTAAAATGCAAAGCTCTATAAATCCTCTGGTGTATATGTGTGTGTGTGTGTGTGTGTGTGTGTGTGTGTATGTGTGTGGCTTGTGTTATATATGAGTAAATTAGATAAGTCTATCACAGAACCAATTCATTTCAGGGTCTATAAAGTATAAAGTGTATTACTCCCTTTATGCATGAATTAA
Source organism: Spermophilus citellus (assembly GCF_964194105.1). Taxonomy (NCBI): domain Eukaryota; kingdom Metazoa; phylum Chordata; class Mammalia; order Rodentia; family Sciuridae; genus Spermophilus; species Spermophilus citellus. The sequence continues at coordinate 239,472,879 of NC_138183.1, forward strand.
CTTTAAAACAACCAGTTGTGGCAGTAAGATATGGTGAATAGTGGTAAGAATTTTCAATTAAATTATAAGGCAGAGTACTATTTTTAGTTTTTGTTCTTGCTAGACACACGTGACAGTAGAGCACTTTTTTATATATTATACACACAAAGAATAACTTGTTCCAATTAGGGTCCCACTATTGTGGTTGTACATAATGTAGAGTCACACTGGTGGTGTATTCACATATAAGGATAGGAAAGTTGTTTGATTCATTCTTCTGTCTTTCTTATTCCCATCTCCCCACTCTAACCTTTGTTCCCCTTTTTCTAATCCAATGAACTTCTGTTCATCCCCTCCCTTGTTATGGGTTAGCATCCACATATCAGAGAGAACATTCTGTCTTTGATGTTTTGGAACTGGTTTATACATTTAGCATGATAGTCTCCAGATCCATCCATTTACCAGCAAATGCCATAATTTCATTCTTCTTTATGGCTGAGTAATATCCCACTGTGTATATATATCACATTTTTCTTTATGTGTTTATCTGTTGTAGGCACTTAGGTTGCTTTCATAACTCGGCTTTTGTGAATTGTGCTGCCATAAACACTCATGTGGCTTTGTCACTGTAGTATGTGAATTTTAAATTCTTTAGGTATAAACTAAGGAGTAGAATAACTGTGTCAAATGAGAAAAGAACATTCATGAAATAATAAGGAATTCATTTTGGCTATAGGAGCAGCAAAACAAAGGAAGTTCAGGGTAAGTCAAAAAGTATGTTAAGATCAGAGCATGAAAAATCTGTAATTGAAGATTCTGTAACAATTGAAAGGCTACAAATATTAAATGACTAATGTTTAATAAATAAAGAAATAAATTATAAGGCACAGTATTAAAAAAATAATATGGAATTTGGTAACCATTACTAAAAATGTGGTATCATTCTCTACAGTGAAGTCAAAGAATTTTTAAATTTCAGGGTATAATCCGAAGCCTAGGCCTCTAAGGTACAACTGTTCACCATTCTTGGCATGAAAACCAATGGAAATTTTAATTTGTGAAGCTACACACAATACAAAGGCATAGAAAACTAACAAATAAAGAAAGGGGGACATAGCAGTATAAATGGAGAGAGAAAGGGGCTTTGCATAGCAGTAGTGAGTTCTCCCTGAGCCTACTCTCTAGACACAAGCGCTGTATTTCTGAATGTCCATGGTAATTTCATCAACATCATTCACTTCAAAGAAAATAGGTCATATCACTTTGGGGTTCCCGTCAGTTTCTACCTTTCTGCTCTTCAGTCTGAGAAAACATTTTGTATCTCTATATCTCTAGTTTTATTTAGCTTTCACAATGCCCACTATTGTACTTTTATTTAACTTAGATTTAGAGGGTCTTTTGCTACAAATGGTAAACATTAATTTTGTAAGAAAACCTGAATATCTCAAGGCTTTTCAGCATTAGCGTTAAAAAAAAAAAAACTCACAATGTTTTGATTAGAAATATATAGGTTAGAATAACTTTATATCAAAAGAGCCTCTTATTTGAAAATATGGAACTTTCCAAAGACAATCCAGTCATAAATGACATGGGCACTTTAAATACCAAAGATTCCTTTGTCTGTGAATGTTCAAGAAGACACTTGCTACCTACTGCGGATCCCTTACAGAGGGAGGACATAATCACAATAAAATGGCTGCACTTTATTTATATCTACTTATAAATTTCAGCTGCTCTGATGGTATAAATGTTTTCTGATCAGATCAGAGTGAAGATTGACGGACTTGTAGGTCATGTTCACAAGTACCAGAATGGAATCTCAGGGAAAGAAAGAGTCAGACTAAAGATGTCAGGGACATTAACAGTCGGAGATCAAAACACAGAAAACTCTAAGAAAGCCGGCACATGAGTTTAGAATGTATAGAAGTGGCCAGGCCCTAGAACCATAGTGGCTGGAAAGGATGATAACCTGTTGAGACAGAATATTTTCTATAACTACCTGACTTAAATTTCACAACAGCTCTGTAAAAAAGATACTATGGAATTCATACTGCTTATCATCTAAACAATATTCAGAACCCACAAACTTATATACAAGTACATATTACTCTCACAGTTATCACAAATTATCACATTTAATATTTGTAGAGATTCAGTCATATCATAAGTGTATAAACATGAGATTGGACTCTCAGCTCATCCCCTGCTTTCTGATGAAGTTTTAACCTGCCACAGAATTCTCATGGCGTTTTTCACCTCTGCATTCCTCAGTGTGTAGATGAGTGGGTTGAGGAAGGGTGTGCCAATGGTATAAAATACTGTCACCATCTTGTCCATGGGGAACGTGGTTGGGGGGCGTGTATATATGAATATACAGGGACCAAAGAACAAGACAACAACAATGATGTGAGACGTGCAAGTGGACAGCGCCTTTTTCCTCCCTTCTGCACTGTGATTTCTCAGAGAATGCAGGATGACAATGTATGAGATGGTTAAAATTGTTAAACTGACTAAGCAAATTGCCCCACTGTTAGTCACCAACAGCAGATTCAGCAAGTAAGTGTCCGTGCAGGCGATTTTAAACAAGGGCTGCAAATCACAGCAATAATGGTCAATCAAGTTGGGTCCACAGAAGGGCAATCTCAAGGCCAGGATAATCTGAGCAATGGAATGCATAAAGGACCCTATCCAGGCAAGGACAATCAAGATGAGACACACCTGCCTCCTCATGATCCTTGGGTAATGCAAAGGCTTACAGATGGCCACATAGCGATCAGCAGCCATGAGAATGAGGACAAAGATCTCCATGCAGCCAAATAAGTGTAGTGCAAAAATTTGAGTCATGCACTCATTGTAGGATATGACTTTCTTTGCAGAGAGAGCATCCACAATGAGTTTAGGGGCTGTGCATGATGAATAGCAGGAATCAGCAAAGGACAGATACAATAAGAAATAATACATGGGGCTTTCAAGTGTCCTGCTGGATTTGATGGTCACAATAACAAGTGTATTCCCCACTACAGTTCCCACGTAGAAAATTAAGAAGATTAAAAACACCATTTTCTGCCTCAAAGGATCCTGGGTCAATCCTAGCAATATGAACTCAGTTACATTTCTATTTTGCCACATGGTTTCATTTAGTGTGGGGATATCTCAGGTTGGAAACAATCTGCAAAGAAGAAAAGAAAAAATATAAAATAAATGCTAAATTTGAAGTAGAATACATATTCTTTGTCACTAAACTACAACTTTACAAGAGGTGCTTTTTTTCTGGATAACATGAATTTTCTAGAAACTATTTAATCTGTTGTTTAACTAAGTCAATCTCTCTTTACCTCTTGAAATGTTTTATGTCCAAATTCAGCATCTACAATTTTTTATAACATTATGTTATATACATACTTAAATTCTTTTTTTAAATTCTTGATGTTTGTGAATATTTAAAAATGTTTTTTTAGACCCTAGGAGACACATTAAAATAAAGGAAAAAGAGGAAAACATACATCAATGAGTATTTTTCCAAATTTCAGGTTCATGACTAAGGATTTTTAGAAATGTTAGCAGCAAATGCTCCAAGTTATAGCTGAAACTTTCAATAGAATTACAACTGATATTACCAGGTATTACATTTCCTGACTTCAAGGGAGAAAAGATAGAAATAAAATGGTCATTTGTTTGTTTTGACTATACAAAATACAGGATAAATTTTTCTATGAACCTTGTCACATATGCTCTCCAAATAATGGCACAGTCAAAAACAAAAGTTAACTATGAAGTGAATAAAATATGTGTAAAAATCTCTTGACTTAGGAAAGCATATTTGCTTCAAATTTAAGTGGATTTCACAGGTCAACTTAAAAAAAAAGAACACATACAGAATTGACAAAGTGCCAATTTTAAAAGACACCCTTTTCTTATTAGAAAGAATCATAAGGAAGTTTAATTTTTATTGACAAATATATTCAAATTAAAATTCCAAAGAAATATCTTTTAAGCCCTTGAACTAAAACTGTGATTTTTAAAATAAATGTCTTTTAATAAATACTTAATGACAAAGATGTGGAAAACAGTTATCTCTAAATATTCTTGGTAGGGATTTAAATGGGCACAATCTCTCAGGGGGGAATTTTCTACATTCATAAATAATAGTATTTATAATAAATACTAAAATATATTTCTTATAGAACTATATAGCCACTAATGGTCACAAAGAGCTTCCTAATAGCCCTTTCTCTGTAGGTGAAAGATAGATAACAATTTAGTGCCCATATCAGCCTCTGTGAGATTGAATGAATCAGGAATGGTACTTTCATGCAAACATTAAAAAATTATACACACATATACACACATACACACATGGGCCTTTTAAATATATTCTAAATTAAAATTTTCAAAATCTAGAGCAGTGCGGGGGAACAAGGTTGATTTTCTCGACATCAGAAGGATTTTCTTATAAGGCACATTCACTAAAAATGTAATTTCTATAGTTGTACCACAGGCAATGGCAGCATATGATAAGACTCCAAGTTTTTTAAAATATTAAAACCCCTATACTGTGTTTCAAATATGCATTTCCAATGAGATATTGTAATATAATCATTAAATAAACTTTTGATATTATCATTAAAAATAAAAAGAAAAGAAATAGATGTGTATGCTTTAGATGGTGACATTTTTGTTCACATCAGGCGATTACAAAGTGTTCATAGTCTGCGAATTGGAGAGGATATTGTATTTTTGGCATCAGAGATTGGAGGAAGACCTAGTTTTAAAAAGTATTCACTGTGGTAAAATTTGAAAATTTGTCATATTCTTTTTTTAAATTAAGTCTTAATAGTTATACATAGTAGTTGAATTCATCACAACATATTCATACATACATGAAAATTGATTTCACTTCACAATCCCCCTTTTCCCTCTTTTCCTTCAAGAATTCTGTCCCTTGCATTCTCTTTTCTCTACTCTGACTTCTTTTTGCTCATCTATTAATTTACACTTGATTGGTTCTTTGTGTTATCCTATTCTTCCCTCCCTCTTTCCTTTATTTTATTCTGGTTTCGGCATATGAGAGAAGACATTTGACCTTTGAGATTCTGAGTTTGGCTAATTTCACTCAGCATGAGAGTCTCCACATTCATCTGAAAATGTGTTATATTCTTGATGCATTAAAAATAAAGCTCTGAAACCCCTTACCTTAGTAGAAGTTCTCTTCACACTGTCATATAATTTTTTCTTAACAATTATGTTCTAGTGTAGGCAGGCAGTACTGTGGTATTCCCAAGGTAGGACTGTGATCCAGAGTCTTGATTGAGATGGTGAGTCAATTGCATGGGTATCTTAGAAATCCAGTGCTTTTTGATCACACTAAACACCACAACATTGCTATTACCTACAGGTTTGCTTGCCTTCATGAGATTTTTCGCATGCACTCAAACAGAAGTGAATATCAAATAAAAAAAAAAAAACTAACACTTGTAAATTTCATAGATAGATAAGAAAGATGTAAATTAGCATGAAGCAACATAAGGAAGAGGACTACATCTGTTCCTCATATCTATATTTCTTATAGATATAATGCAGTGGCATTCCATACTCTTCTATGCTCAATGGCCAAGAGGAGAAGGGATGCTTGCCTTCTACTGTATCCATTGCAACATCATCACCACTGGGAACCCTGAAATATTTTCCTGGAACACAGCAATAGTAACTGTTTTAATTTGCTTCTCATCTCCCTGTCTACCAATATTCCTTATCCACAGAGTAGTGCCCATGTCCATCAGAAACTGCTGTGGATGCTTTCTATTTCCATCTTCTTTCCTTGGATTGTAGTGCTCTCAGAGAAGTCTTGAGAATTTCTATCTTCCACAAGTGCCTACCATGTCTTAGATACTGGCTGTGGTATTGATTTTACTAATTTTCTGCAACTATTAAATATGACTAAATTACTTCCAAGTGCAATTCTTCCTTGCTTTGCTAACTCTTTTATAAGTTAAGTATGTTCAGTTGCTTTTTTTCCTTCCCAAGGCAATTTGGGAGTCATGTATTTAAATGAGAATAAAAAATGCTTCTCTAATTCTGTCTGAAGCAGATTCACTTTAAATTTGCAACTTGAAGCTTTTATTCTCATCTACATTTTAGAAGACAAGCTAAATTAGTCCCAGATTCACCCATTTCCTTAAATCCATGATCACACAGAATTCTGGTGTGAAGGCTTCTCTTTTGCCATCCTGGGAGGAGTATTTATACACAAATGATGCTAAACACAGGAATCTGGGGAAGAGTTGTTCTCTAAAGGGTCCCTCCCCTCCCAATTAAGAAACACAAATAAGTTGTGATAATGAATTAACCATCCATTTGTCTTATTGTGGGAAAAAGAGGTGGCCTATTGTACTTAAGTGTGCTAAAATGATCTATAAGTGCCATTGTTTAAAAGAATAAGAAACAATAATTGTCTAGAGTATTGGTATTATTTTTAGTAACATTCTCCAACAGAAATATTAGGAGTTCTCGAGGTAATGGCTGATTTTTGGTCTGGAGCACAAATTATATGATCAATTGAGCATCATGTAATGGCAGAAAGTAGGGAATTCTAAAATGCACATATGGTTAATAAGCATATGTGACAGAGAAATTGGAGTCGACCAGTAGAACACATCATAGTCAAAGCTATAAATAATTTGGACATCGAAATAAATAATACAATATCAAAATATATCTTAAAGTATAAAATGAATACCAATGAGTTCCTAAATATGTAATATAATGAGTAACTAAATAAAGAAGCATAAAATATCTCACATGAAAAAAATTCCAAATGATTTTTCAAATTTGACTACTTTAAGGTACTTCATATAAATGGAATAATTCAGTATTAAACTTTTTGTGCATGGCTAATATTTCTTAACACAGTGTCCTCAAGCTTCATCCATCGCAAGTATTGGAACATTCTTTTAATACTGGATAATATTCCTAGGTATGTATGTATCACGTTTTTAAAATCTGTTCTTTAGTTGTAGATCACTTGAATTGCTTATGTGTTTTGGATATTACACATAAGGTTGCCATATACATGAGTGCACATCTATTTTTTTTAAGAGAGAGTGAGAGAGGAGAGAGAGAGAGAGAGAGAGAATTTTTTTTAATATTTATTTTTTAGTTCTCGGAGGACACAACATCTTTGCTGGCATGTGGTGCTGAGGATCCAACCCGGGCCGCACGCACACCAGGCGAGCGCGCGACCGCTTGAGCCACATCCCCAGCCCGAGTGCACATCTATTAAAGTCCATGAGTTCGATTGATTTGTGTTTGTGCACAAAAATAGAATTGGATCATCTAGTAGTTAATTTTTAAGGAGCAAATCTCATAGAAGTCAAACATTGTATAGTCCCATAAATAGGACACAAGTGTTCTTATTTTTATATCTTTTCCAATTTTTTCTTTCTCTTTCTTTTCTTTTTGTTAATAATAGCCATCTGAAAGGTTCAAGGTTCTTTTTCTCTGTGCTTTCAATTTACGTTTCCCTATGAGTACTAATGTTGACAGCCATTTCTTCTGCTTATTAGCCATTTATTTATCTTCTTTGGAGAAATGCTCATTTAGTACATTGGTTATTTTTAAAAGTTGAAGAAATATATACAACTACATTTGATGATGGAGTAGTGAGTGCCATGCAGGCTCAACTTTGTTTTTGTGAGCAAGATAATATCATGTTGGACAGGTCAGTGTGCATGGTCATTTGGTGGCTAATGTGTTTGGGATTTTTAATGTCCCTCAGAAACCTATGTGTTAGGGGCTTGGTCCTCAGGGTGGTGCTGGGACCCTTGAGAAGCAAGTCTTTTAGGGGTTTTTCTTTCATTGGTGATGTGCCTCTGAAGAGAACTGTGGGACCTCACGCTCTTTCTTGTATTCTTGCCTCCTGGATATGATCAACATAGAGGGGCCCCATTGTTCTTTTGGTCTTAGATGATCCTGGAGGGCAATGGCCAAAATATTGACGGTTTTATTAAGATCTTTTATCCAACCCACATCTCATGGGGGCAGTGGGAATGGGATTCCCCTTGGTGGAATGGGCTGGCTGAGAAATGAAAGCTAAGAGAAATACAATAGCAAAAAATCACAGAACACAGAAAGTAGTTTCAAAAGTGGGGGCAGGATGGGCAAGCTGATCAGATGGACGGAGCTTCTGGCAAAATGGTGCCCACATCTGCTTTATTTATATTGGGAGACATCAAGGGCCTTCCATAGAATGTTCTTCTCCAAAAAAGGTTAACGTTGGGCTATTCCGTTCCTAATGGGCTACACCCATCTCTGGATCTACTATGAGGACTTTCCTAGGAGAGCAGAGGGAAGGGCCATGTGCTTTGGGCAATCTATTTCTATGGGAGAGCTACAGAAAGTTCCCAATTCCAGGTCTCTCTCTCCCTGGCTTCCAGGCCAAGAGAAGATCCTCCTGTATTTCACGGATGGCTTCTTATACTTTCATTTCTCTTGTTTTCGTCCTCCAAGTCTTAGTTGTTGAACACTCAGAAAACCAGTTTCACCAGTTTTGAAACAGGTGTGGTGCATTTTAACTTTTATAATATTACAGTTACCCTTTCCATTTGTTTGGGGTCAATATTAGTATTGGGAGTCAGTGTTATATCTTCCCTTTACATTATAACTTATTGTCTCAAATAACCTCAAAATTAACCTTTTGAAGTCCACTGGTAGTGGGAGGGAAAACATTTTTATAGGAAAGAGAGGCATTTTTCACTTGCAAAACTTATGTTTCTCTCTTCTCCATCTTCTGAATTTCCTCAAACATTTGGTGGTGAAAGTCAGAACCTGAATCGTACCTATGATTCTTCTCTTTCTAATCTTCCTCATAATCAGTTCTGTTGTCTAAAACTTAAAAAAAAAATTGGGCAACAATTCCTCTCTCTCCATGTCAGTTTGTGTTCCATAGATACAGAACTTGAACTGAAGATGTTTTAACAAATGACAAATGGAAGTCAAGAAAGCCAATATGGTAGGGGGAAGAAAGCATGTGGTCTCAAGTGAAGTCTGGCTTTAACTTTGGCCTCAGCAGCTCTAGAGTACTCACTGTTAACTGCACAACATGGTTTGCATGGAGGCCAGGGGACACAAACTTTTTGTACTCTTATAATAGTCTTTTGCTTTCCCCTCTACTCACAAAACAAGAATCTAACTACATTACTTGCTAGATTAAAAATGCTATCAAAATTTGACCCACGGACCTTACCATTAAGGTTTAACAGTATTATGAAACCTTTCTTAATCTTGCCTTTTTCTGTCTTTTGAGTCGTGGAAGTTAAAATTTACCTTTATTCTAGGTTAGTATGCAGTTTTTCTGCATAGTTTTTTTGGTAATAACCTCTGTATCTAGTACCTGTCCTAGGAATGATTTAGCCTTGTATCTTGCCTATTTACTGATCCTACTCTCTCCCTTGGATATGATTTTTATGATTTTTAATGTTTTCCCATTTAGGAATCTTTCTTGACCCATGCCTCACTTCCCTCTTGTATGGTTTCATAGCACCCTGTCTATCTTACCATTGTTAATGCTCTGCAGTAGTTTTCTACTCCTTTCTGGGAGTCTCTCAGTAGATTTTAAATGTATAAAGAAAGAAGCTATTTGTACCTTATGCCACATTAGAAACCCACCAAAATATATTCCCTGAGCACAAAATTTTGTTTATTAATGAGTGAAGGAAGAATTGCCTGAAAAGTATTTAATCCTGCAATTGCTCTGTGTGTAGGAAGATCTACATATTATGAGAAATGACTTTTAATGAAGTGTAATAATGAAATAATTACATTATAAGTTATTACATAATGAATTATTACATAATTACATAATGAAATGTAACCACAAAGTAACTGGAAAATGATAAAGAACCCTCATTTGTAGAATAATGATGTCTTCCTGAGGGAATATCAAGGCAAACACTTTCTCACATATTGTGAAATTCAATTCCATAATCTTTCCCATTCCTCAAAGTGAGAGGTAAACAAATTTTTGTTTTATTTAAAGGGCAATCAAGAATTCTCTACAGAATTCTCATCCGAAGGAAATAAAGGTAGAAAAAAATTCCCATGATCCCTTGTAATCATTTTAGTGTATATTTTATTGAATTCATTTTTGTGATTTATACTTTATTTATTTATTTAATATGTAATCAGGTACTAAACATTGTGCTACTTGTGGAAAATATTGATAGCTAGCAGGCAAGTACCTTATGGATTATAACTGCTCTTTTAGTAAACAGGAATTCTGAAGTGACATTCAAAAACTCTTTTATTTAGGTCATCACTCTTTCTAATAGGTTATCAGCTTCCAGTGACCTGAGCAAACAGCCGAGTTCAAAGGCTAAAAGGAAATGTAGAAACATGGTTGAATCTTTCTCACCACTTGTAGGGTAAATGAATGGCCATTGTTTTTTGCCCTGAAGTACTTAGACACCACCATCTTATTAGAAATATATGGCCATCCATTTTGACATATAAAATAAAAATAAATAATAATAAAATGTCTTGATTTTTAGTTATAGATAGTAAAAGAGCATTATAATAGGCTAAGTACAGTTCTTTTCTCAAAAATTCTAACCAATAAAATTATATTAATATTTTCTCATCATTCCTGTAAATGTATGATAGCAATTAAGCATATGGTCCAGAAAATTGGTAATATTCTGGTTACTGGGCCATTAGTACACCACTTCTTATAACTCCCTATTTCTGTCAGGTACTATATGGTAATGGTAGTGTTTACCTGATGTAGAGTTATAGACATTAATGATCAATACCAGTATTTTTTATATTCTTAATTTTTATTAGAAGGAAAAACTATAAATCCATATAAATGGATAAATCTAGGAAAATCAGGACCAGAATTAGTAGAAACTTGCAATATGAGTAGATTATCCTGGGTTAGGTAGTCTCTGATCTTTAACCTACTTATTCTTATTTCAATGAAGAGTTTATAAATAACAGTCCTTTTTTATCCAATCATAATCTTCTGAGATATTCCAAAAATTTCATTTATCCTTTCCTCACTTAAATCAATGTTGGAATTTAGGCAAATTCATTTATCAAGCAATTTCCTGCTAAACAATTTTCTCATAGCATCTTTCATCTGAGCATTTCTCAAAGTGTAGATCACAGGATTTAACATGGGAGTTATCATGGTATAGAATACAGCAACTGCTTTATCAATGGGTAAATTAGCTGGAGGTCTCATGTACACAAATATGCAGGGAACAAAGAAGAGGACAACCACTGTGATGTGGGAGACACAGGTGGATAAGGCCTTGCGCCTACCCTCCAGGCTGTGGGTCCTGAGAGAGTGCAGGATGACCACATAGGAGACCAGCAGGAGGAGGAAGTTTAACAGGCAGATGAATCCACTATTGGCAGCAACAAAGAGCCCCAGAGTGTGGGTATCAGTGCAGGCCAGATTGAGCAATGGGTTCAGATCACACATAAAGTGATCAATGACATTAGGGCCACAGAAGGGCAGTGGTAAGATGAAGAGGATCTGAATGATTGCATGGAGAAAGCCTCCCATCCAGGAGACTCCCACTAGCAGGGCACACACTCTCCAGTTCATGATGGTTGTATAGTGCAAGGGCTTGCAGATAGCCACATAGCGGTCATAGGCCATCACTGTCAGCAGAATGACCTCTACACCTCCAAAGAAATGTTCCCCAAAGACTTGGGCCATGCATCCTTTGAAAAGGATGGTCTTCTTTTCATGGAGTGCATCTCTAATCAGTTTAGGATTGTTGACAGAGGCATAGCAGGCATCAATAAAGGAGAGATAGGCCAGGAAAAAGTACATGGGGGATCCCAACAATGAGCTGCTAGTGATGGTTATCAAGATGAGCAAATTTCCTACTATAGAGATAATGTAGATGAGTAAAAATACAGCAAATACTATTTTCTGCATCTTTGGGTTTTGTGTAAGTCCCAGAAGAACAAACTCTGTCACATTGTTTGTAGTCTCCATGTACTTCATGTGGACGCTTGTTACATTACCTGAAAAAGTTGATACAACCTAGGATTTATTCAGATTTTCCATCCTAATAAATATTAAATGCCTGGATGCCACTGAGATGTGAAATCTTATGACATTTGTATGTTTTTGTGGTTGCATTTATTTATTTTTTGAGATATATCAAGGGGTTCTGAATTCCTGAAGATTACTCAAATTGCCTCCTGAGTGACTATTAGGAAAACAGAATATACATAAGGACTTTTGTATAGATAAGGATTGGCATCTGAGTACACTAACATATCTGGGATGACTTTGAGTCTGAACTGAAATAATGGATTTCATATACGAGTAGCAATTTAGCCCAAAAAAGGAAGCAAAAGTTGAATGTACTAGATATTCATATACAGGTGAAAAATTGTGTCCTTTATTATTAAGAAATGGAAAATTACAAAAAAAAGGAATAGAGAATGAGTGAAAGGATGACAAGGAGTTTGATTAAGGGGAATCTTGGGTACTAATCTCATATAGGTCTTCCTGTGTCCTAGATGAAGCTGAGCCAGGTCAGTACAGTGGAAGCCAGAGGCAAGAGCCGCAGGTAGCAGAGTATTATAATATTTGATATAAATATGATGGAAATGTAATGAAATACAAAATAGATAGTATAAAATAACCTATAATGTGTGTTTACACAATTCAAGAACTTATAGTTGATAATAAAATGTTTTAATGTGAATTCTGTGTGTTCCAAGGTACCAAGTACTCCACACACAATTCATTTTAATAATTAGAATAACCTAATAATAATTAGAATAACAAAATTATTTGTACATTTAACAGGTAAGGAAATGATGTCAGAGACTAATGTTTGCTGTTTAAAAGCAATGAAATATTATATAAAGCTTTCTGAACATTTCATGTATTTTAAGCGATTTTATAGATTCTTGTTGCAGATTATCTTTCTTGGGGTGCATTTCCTGCCACTTTGCATACCTAAATCATCATCTATAAACTGAGAATAACAATACCACCTCATCATTTTTTAAGAGAATTGATTGTTATATTATTGTATCCACCACGGTGCTGCTGGGGATACATATAGGAACTTTCATCCACTTTTGTAACTGCATGCACTCAGCAGAGAAGCAGAACTTTTCTCCATACAACAATCTGAGTAGAAATGCTTTCCAAAATTACTTTTAAAGAAGCCAGAGAGACTTACCTGTATTATCCACAGTATTTGATATCAGAAAGAGTCCAACTTGCCTGTGCTTGGACTAACAAGTGATGATTTGTGTCCATTAATATTCATATTTAGGTCATTTTTGTGTGAGAGATATATTAAATTTTGTTTTCATCTTCAAGATTAATCTGGTTATTAATTGATATGTCTCTTCCCTAAATAATGGTTCCTAGTGTAGACAGCTTGGTTTAGAAAGTACTTCATCTCTCTCTCAAATTGTTCAATGTCAGATTAGATTCATGACATATTTCAAATGTGTTTTGAAAATTTGGGTTAAGAATGAGATTCTCTGTGACAGTATTTGACAAATTTAGAAAAGTAATGTTAACCATATATGAAACACAACAATATTTAGTAACCCTCACCGCTTTTAAAAACCTACCTTTGCAATTCTAGATGATTTTTGTGGCATTACAATGTGTTCAGGCACAAATCCATCTTCAAATTAGTTCCTCTTGCAATAAGCAGAGTTCAATATGAAGGATAAAATGGAGTTGAGAAAAAGCCACTCAGATAATTCAATATCAAATCAACCATTTTTAAGGATGTGTCTTTATAAGTTTAAATCTTTCCATCTTACATAAGCCTAAAGTGATTTCACCAAAATCCTGAGATTTGAATTTAGAATGGATTCACTTGATTCACTATTATGGAGAAATGATCCTCATTACCTGGTTCTGGCCCATCAGGGCAGGATGTAGGAAACGCAGAGGAAAAGCTTTTTAGTGGCTCATTCCACTCACAAGGATTCTTGCTGTGGAGACATTAATGACAAGAAGGAATATTTTCACCTCACACTATCAGGATATTTAAAGAGGTTCTCATAAAAACTCAGGTACCTTCCTTGTAGCTTTCCATCCTCTCCCAGGAATTAGTTATCCCCTTGTTGGAAAAGCTTTGTGTTTAGAAGTGGGTATCCTGGCAGTGTGTTTGTGTGTCACCCACTCTAGAGTACAGATGGTATTCCCTGCACTTACAACATAAACAAGTGGGAGTTGCCTTTCCCTTTCCCAACCTGAGTTGCTAGGAGAGCTGAATACCAGGTAAATAGCATGGTGGCCTAAGTCCAGCCTGGGGACCAGTGGTGCAGGGTCCCTGATGATGCCTGTCACAGAGGGGCTTCTTTCTTCTGATCATTTTAAAACCACTTCTGAAAACTCCTTGTGATTGCTTGAGAGCTAAAGCAGTGAAGACAGAGCTTTACTGAGACACATTTTAAGTAGATAACTGCAAAACTGCTTTTTCTAATTTTCATAGTGTTTTGGAAATAGATAGGATCCTCAGAAGGCTCTAAATTAGTTATCCCAGATATCATGGTCTGGTCAGTGTAGATTAACAGGCAGCATGACAATTTGGAAAGAGATCTAAAACACAAGAAGAGAGTTTCAATCTTTCCATATTTTGTCACTTGGCGTTGTTTATTTTTTCCCATTCTGTATCCAGGTGTCAATTGTTTTGGTTTTCAATTGAAATTTCGTGATGACTATGAAGATTTTTTTCATATTCCTATCTTCTGTTAATGTTAATATTTTGTAAAAATTTTATTTATATCTTTGCATAAGTTAAAAGTAATCATTCTTTATTTCTTCCTATTTAGTTGTAAATGCTCAGCATTTTACAGATGCAGGTCTTTGTCATGTCTATAGTGTGTAAACACATAAACACACAATTTACTCAAAGCCTGTGAATTCTTTTATCATTTCTCAAATAACAGCTGTTTGGGTTATAATTTACATACAGAAAAATGTGCAAATATAATATATAAAAACCACTCTCTGCATTGGAGTTAGACTCTTACAGATTTATCATATGAATGTTGTCATGTCACATTTGTCCTTCTGTGCCAGACCTTTTTTTTTTTTATTTTCTAAACATATTATCTTCTGGGTTTGTCCATTTTGTTGCAAATGAAAGGATTTTTTTTTAAGCTGGAATAATGTTCTGTTATATACATATGTCAGACATTCTTTATGTAATGATCTATCAATGAATGTTTAAGTTTCTTTCATATTTGGCTATTGTGAACAACATATAATGGTCTCAAGAATGCACATGTGACTTGGAGATCCTGTTTTAATTCCTTTGAATAAATACCCAGAAATAGTATTGCTAGATTATATGTAGTTCTTTTTTTTTTTTTTGGTAATATTATAAAGGAATGTTCAAGCTGTTTTCCACAGACAGAGCCAATATTGCATTCACACCAACTATGACACGTTTTTCCTTTTCCCTATATAATTGTCTCTATTTGTTATGTTGATTTTTGGTTTATTTTTATAATATGAATCCTCCTGGGTTATGTTCATACTTTGCTTTGCTTTGATTTTTCACTTTTCCTGATGATTATAAAAATATTGACTTTGGGTTCATTTTTATATAGCTGTTGGCCATTGGTATTCTTTGGGCAAATGTCCATTCAAGGTCGTGCACATTTAATTTTTATTTATTTAATTTTCTTTTATGTTGAACTGATAAATAAAATTGATAAAATATACATATTAGTGGACTACTCTCATGTTTCAATACATATTTCATATTTCATAATGTTTCCACTAGGTATTTAACTTGATATAAATACCTGAGGCTGGGATTCCAGCCTCTTTCACTTCCTTCTTTACTTCCTGGCCATGATCTAAGCAGTTGTTTCAATGCCATAAGCATTTCTTATGATGTACTGCCTCACCACAGGGCTAAAGTAATGTAACCAACTGAAAATGGAATGGAATCTACAGACTCTGAGCCAAAACTTATCTTTCCTCTGTATACATTGATTACATCAGATATTGTAATATGGAGATGGAAAGGAAAACCAGGCCAAGAACTGTATGGAAATGGGTAACAGCTACCTATGAAGTATAGCAGCAATCTCCCTAAAAATCCTGAGGACTTACATTGAAATTCACCTGTAGGTGCCATCTATACCACAGGCATTTTACATACAATTGGACCATGTGATTAATATGACCTATGTGGTAGAACTCTGCCATTTGTTGTATAGACTTCTCTTCTTCTGGGCCCCCCTCAAAACTAGAATTTTGGGGGACATCCAAATAAGAAATATGTTGACTCTAAAATCCAAGTGATCCACTAGGAAGCATACCTCTGTTTTCCTTGTAACAGGGGCCAGATGCATCAACTTATCATTCCATTCACCTTAGAAGGGATATCTGGACATACCTCACAACACTGAATTCCTAGGTATTGAACAGAGGTAGAAAGCTCACAAATTTTATTCAGAATTATTTCTCTCACACTCCAATGTATTAACAATAAATCTAGAGTAGTTGCTTCTTCTCATCTACTGATAGTTCCAATAACCACAAACTAATCAATGTACAGGCCATAATGTTCTTGAGGAAGAACAAGTCAACAAGATACCTGTGAACTAAGTTATAGCATGGTTCTGGAACACTGGCATACATCTGAAGTTAGCCACACTTACCTTTTTAGCTGAAACCAAACTGATCCTTTATGGGAGAATAAGGAAAAAAAGACTTTGCCAAACCATTAGCTACATAGCAAGTACCAGTAGGATGTGTTAATTTGTTCAAGCAATGAAGGCACATCTTGTATAGCAGCTGTAATTGGAGCCTCCACCTGATTAAGCTTATGGTAACCACACCCCCATAACTGTCTGTTGTTTGCACAGCCAAAATAGTTGAGTTGAATGAAAATGTGGTAAGAATCACTACTGGACCATCTTTCAAGTCTTGATGGAGTCGCAATCTCTGAAATCCTTCCAGGAATGCAGTAGTGTTATTTATCATGCAAAATGCAATCCTGCTTTTGGTCTTCTATTTTCCTTTATAGAGGAAGCTCTACCAGCTTCCACTTTGCCAACCTCTCCCTAATATTCTTCACTCCATAGGTCATGGTGCCATTGTGGAGATTCTACCAATACCAGGTCCATTCAATTTTGCATTCCCAAAATGCGGAAATAGGCACCAAAGTAGTTTGAAAACCCACTTGCCTCATTCAGAGAATGACCAGAGTTATGTTTCCCTTCATCACCTAAGCTCCATGAGATCTTCCTCCCACTGCTAAGCCAGGAGTATATGTTAATTTGTTCAAGCAATGAAACCATGTCTGGTACAAGGCTGCAATTGGAACCTCTGTCTGATTAAGCTTATGTTAATTGACTATCATTTACCCATAACTGTCTATTTTTTTTTTTTTGTACAGCCAGACCATAGTGATGTTTTGGGTGTCCTTGAATTAGTGTCAGTTTATAACCAGAGTGAAGTTGTCCAGCATTGTCTAAACTAATGTACTGCACAGTTACTGTGGAAAAGGTTTTAGGTCCCTTTGTAGAAAACTGGGAGAAATATTTGCATATAAATCTTTGGCAGTTATTAGTGTCCTATCTCAAGTAGATCCACTTCACTTACAACTCAGGGGTTCTGGATATGTAGACTGGCTCAAGTCTGAAGATTGATTTAGGGATCATGACTTTCTGTTCCAATGATTTAATTTTGGCATTCATTTACTTATTACAGAATTTTTTTATGCTTAAATAAAATGAGAATATATTACATTTTCTTTATATCTCACTTCTGTAACATTATGATGTTATTTCTTATAACATAGTTTAATAAGCACAGACCTGTTAAATCAATCAGTTTTTCTGTACAGTAATCAGATTATTATGGTTTCTGCTTTATTTCTATTTTGCATAATGGTAACCACACCCCCAATACCTCTGAAACTTGAATGCCACCATTTAGTCCCTGCAACCCTTTGATATAATAACTCACTTAAGTTTTTCAGTTCGATTTCTGTTTCACTCACTGTAGATTTTCTTTTGGTCTTGTTGTAGCCAACTAGCCAAAATGAATCCTTCTTAACTCTATTAAGTGCAACAGTAACAGAAGAATCTTTCCTTACTGTGCCTATGACAATAAAGTTGGCATGATCACAAAGTATATTTGTTTTAATATTATCCCACACTTTTTTGAGTTTTTTTAATATCTATTTTTTAGTTATTGGCAGACACAGCATCTTTGTTTGTATGTGGTGCTGAGGATCGAACCCGGGCCGCACACATGCCAGACGAGCTCGCTACCGCTTGAGCCACATCCCCAGCCCTATCCCACACTTTTAATATGTATTATCACACATGTCCCTGTACTCCTATCTGCTAAAATCTTGTAGTCTTTGAAGTGTCATGCACCTATTCATGGGTCACACCTTGCATATATTTTAGGATCCCGCTGAGACTTGAACATCAATATAAGTCTGGAAGCAAAGAAGGGAGATTGGAGTTAACCCAAGGGGAGTAAACATTGTTTTACAGAGCAACCTTGCCTTTATGATCCCCTCAGGCAAGGTAGGCATATTCCTTAGACATGGTGGAGAGAACACTAACTGGTAGCAGGAGGGCACTTCTACTGGACTTGGAGAGGCCCCTTTCACTTGCAAAGTTTCATAGTTCTCTCCATTCCATTGTCTCAGTTCTCTCATCCATCTAGTGATGGAAGCCAGAACATGATCTCACCCCATAAATACAGTTTCTTACCTTTCTTAGATATCAATTCCCTTGTGAATTACCTGTAAATATTTGAGGAACTGTTTTTCTCTTTCTAATGAGTATTTAGTCTATAGATGCAGAACCTGCATTTTTATGAAAAATTTTTATGAAGGTTACATATGAAAGCAGAGGTTGGGGAAGCTGATAAGGTCAGGGAAGAACGTGTGTTGTCTATGTGAAGTCTGGTGTCATTCTGGGACCTTGGTAGCTCTGGAGTATGCATTGTACTATGATTGCACATGGGGGCAGCAGACCCAACCAATTTATACACCTGTGGTAGTCTTTTATTGTCTACTTAGGGCCTTGAGGTGTTGGGCATAAGCACTGGAAGAATCTTGCATTTTCTCTAGTGTAATTGTCCAGAGAAGGTTAGGGCTGTCAACTCTTAGCAGCCCAGACTTACAGTAGCTGGTTCATGGACACTCTGGCCTGGTGGAGTGGATCTGAGCTGGATCTAATGGTGTTTATCACAACCCATGTCAGAAGACCAGAGTTTAAACAACCAGCCTTTTACATTCAGATCTGTACAGTAGCCTGCTGTTCTCCTGCTGTGGATCTTGTCCCCTTCATGCCATTCTTCTTCAAATCTAACTACATCACTCACTAACTTAAAAAGACTTCTGATGTTTTTCCCATGGCCCACACCATTAAGCTGTAACAAGATTATGAGACTCTTGCCGATCTTGCTTGTTTCTGTCTCCCAAGTGTCAACAGTTACAAGAGCTAATTTTATAGTAGCTTGGTCTGCAGTTTGGTGGTGGTTGGCACTAGTGGGTTTCAATAAATAATAGTGGAATGAATAGTTTAATAAGCACAGACCTGTTGAATCAATTAGTTTTTCTGTATAGTTTTTTTTTTCTCTTAACCTGTTATCTATCTCCTGTTCTAGAAATGCTTTGGCACATACTCTTGCCTATTCCCTCTACCATACCGCAGGTGCAATCTAAGTATCAATTCTTGACCCAAACCCCAGATCTTTGAAATCCCTTCACTATATTTTCATAACATCTTGTTCATCTAAACATTTATAACACAGAGTATTCATTTTCTACTCTTTCTAGGATTCTCTTAATGAATTTTCAATTCTATAAAGGAAGAAGTAAAACTTCATTTTTATCCACATCTGAACATCCCCTCTAATATGCATGTACCTTAGGGAAAAAATTATGTGTTTATTAATTAGGAAGATTTGAGTGAAAAAATATTTAATCTTGAAATTTCTCTGTGTGCACACAGATCTTCATATTTTGAAAAACAGTTTTGAATAATGAAATGATCACAAAGTAACAGAAACACCATAAACAGCTCAGATTCATAGGATAATAAAAACTTCTTGAGGGAATATCAATGTGCGGTTTATTTTCATATGATGAGCAACACAATTCCAAGATTTTCTCATTCCTCAGTTTATGCAAGAATAAAAACAAAATGTGGGGTTCTTCTTAGAATTACATCTAGGATTCTCCTCTGAGTCTTCATGAGATTAAGGTAGAAAATATCTATTACTCTTTTCCTACCACTTTTATCCAATTGATATGTTATTTTATACATTTGGTCATTCCTTCAATATTCATCAGGTGCCAGACTTTGAACTATTTATGAAAATTTTTGGAAGCTACCAGGCAAAACTTTTATGGATCATAGCTGCACTTTTAGTGACTAGGAGTATCTGATCAACATTAAAATGTTCTTTATATGATTCACTCCTTCTGATGGGCTATTAGCCTTTAATTACATTAGTTCTAAATTGTAAAAGAACATTTAGGAACATTGTTGAATCTTTTTTATGTTAAAGTGGAAAATAAATGTCTAATTGTTCATTGCCCCCAAAGAACTTAGATACCATAATATTACTGGAAACACATGATCATATATTCTGATACATAAAATTATGAGATATATGAATGAAAATGATGTAATTTTTGGTTATAGATAATCCACGAGAATTTTGATGTGCAAAGCATAGTCTTTTTCTCAAAAATGTTCATTAGTACCATTATTGGAACTTTTCCTCATCATTATCTGATAGCATATGATAGGAGTTAAACAAATGATTTGAAATATCAGTGACATTTTGGTTACTAGATCATCAGTGTATCTGATGTATATTGATAATTTCTTCTTCAATTATATTGATAATGTCTTCTTTCTGTCAGTGTTCTATTAATAAAATACCCTACGGGTAAAATGATTATTGCTCCTCACCAGCATTCTTTCTATTTTTTTTTCCTTAGAGGAAAAGCCTATGAATCCGTATACATGGATAAAGTTGGATAACCAGGCCCAGAGTTAGTAAAAGTTTTCAAACATACAGGACATGGTTCTAGGTTAGATTGACTCCAATTTTTTAACAAATTTCTACTTTCTCAATGAAAAGTTTCTGAATAACAATTTTTAAAATATTTGCCTTATAATTATATTTTGCTGATGTGTTCCAAATTGTCTCCATATTCTCCTCAGCCGAACCACTGCTGGGTTTTAGGCACATTCATTTATCATCTGAAATAGCTTTACTGATAAATAACTTCCTAATAGCATCTTTCATCTGAGCATTTCTGAAAGTGTAGATAAAGGGATTTATCATGGGAGTTATCCTGGTATATAATACAGCAATTGCTTTATCAATAGATAAATGAACTGCAGGTCTCAGGTACACAAATACGCAGGGAACAAAGAAGAGGACAACCACTGTGATGTGGGAGACACAGGTGGACAGGGCTTTGCGCCTACCCTCCAAGCTGTGGGTTCTCAGGGAATGCAGGATGACCACATAGGAGACCAGCAGGAGGAGGAAGTTTAATGAGCAGATTAACCCACTGTTAGCAACAACAAAGAACCCCAGAGTATGGATATCAGTGCACGCCAGATTGAGCAAAGGGTTCAGATCACACATAAAGTGATCAATGACATTAGGGCCACAGAAGGGTAGTCGGAAGATGAAGAGGATCTGGATGGTTGCATGGAGAAAGCCTCCCATCCAGGACACTGCCACTAGCAGGGCACACACTCTCCAGTTCATGATGGTTGCATAGTGCAAGGGTTTGCAGATGGCCACATAACGGTCATAGGCCATCACCGTAAGCAGAATGACCTCTGCACCTGCAAAGAAATGTTCCCCAAAGACTTGGGCCATGCATCCATTGAAAAGGATGGTCTTCTTTTCATGAAGTGAATCTCTAATCAGTTTAGGGGTATTTACAGAGGTGTAGCAGGCATCAATAAATGAGAGATGGGCCAAGAAAAAGTACATGGGGGATCCCAAGAGTGAGCTCATAGTGATGGTTATCACAATGACCAAATTTCCTACCACAGAGATGATGTAGATGAACAAAAACACAACAAATATAATTTTCTGCATCTTTGGGTTTTCGGTAAGTCCCAGAAGAACAAACTCTGTCACATTGTTCTTATTTTCCATGAACTTCATGCTAAAGTTAATTACATATCCTGAAAATATTGATACAACATTGGGTTAATTAAACTTCTCCATTCTTGTAAATAATACATGCCTGAATTCTATGGAGTCATGGGATCTTATGTTTTATTGTTTCCCCTTCTTTGCATGTATTTTTTATTTCTTCAAGGGGAACACAATTATTAAAATTTCCTCCTATGCAGAATTTTTGAAAATATTGTATAGATGAAGAA
This sequence comes from Spermophilus citellus, assembly GCF_964194105.1. Lineage (NCBI taxonomy): Eukaryota > Metazoa > Chordata > Mammalia > Rodentia > Sciuridae > Spermophilus > Spermophilus citellus. The sequence continues at coordinate 239,495,268 of NC_138183.1, forward strand.
CTTTTGTAAACACACTAGGAAATCTGCCATCTGAGTATACTTAATTTTCTGAAATGAGTCAAAGCTTGGATTGACATAAGAGTTTATATACATTGTAGCAGCTTAGCCCAATAAGGGAGGTAAAGGATGGATGTAATAGATATTTCAACACTCGTAAAGAATTTTGCTTTTTATTGTTAGAAAACGGAGAATGATAAAAAGTAATGAAGAATGGATGGAAGAAAGACAAGGAATTTGAGGAAGAAGGAATCTTAGCTACTATTATCACGAAGGACTTGTAGTAGAGTATGTATGGATGTGGTAGAGTGAGGCTCAGGAGTGAGTGAAAGCCAGAGACAGGAAGCACAGGTAAAGTACTCATAATAGATGGTATAAAGAATGATCGAAATCGGGGGCTGGGGCTGTAGCTCAGTGGTAGAGAGTTTGCCTCGCACATGTGAGGCACTGGGCTCTATCCTTAGCACCACATAAAAATAAATAAATAAAATATGGGTATTTTGTCCATCTACAAATATATATTTATGTACATATATATATATATATATATATATATATATATATATATTTATAAATAATAATGGAAATCAATGAAAGTATATAAGTTATACTATATAATAGTCTAGAATACTTGTTGACAAATCTTATAACTATACAATAGTTGATATTTAATATTTAATGTGTATTTTTGCATTAAAAGGCAACAAGTACCATACACACGTTAATAGAGTAACCTTTATGGTTGGGTTTATTTTATAAATTTAAGAGGTAAGGAAATAATGTCATAGACTAATGTTTACTGTCCTAAAAACAATGGTAATGTTGGCTAAAGCTTTCTGAACATTTCATGTGTTTTAAGTGATTTTATACATTCTTGTTGCAGATTCTCTTATTTGGGGTGAATTTCCTGCCACTTTGCACTCCTACATCATCATCTATAAAATGAGAATAACAATCCTACCTCATTATTTGTTATGAGAATTAATTGTTACATGAACAGATTCACCATGGTGCTAGGGTTACATATAGGAACTTCTGGCTACTTTTATAACTGTACATCAACTCATCAGAGAAGCAGAATTGATACTTTGAGAAAAGACACAGAGAAATGTTTGACCCTGCAATAAACTGAGGAAGAATTATTTCCAAAATTATTTTTAAAGGAGCCAGAGAGACCTGTATTATCCATAGTAGTTGATGCCATGAACAGTCCCACTGCCCTGCGCTTGGACTAACAAGTGATGATTTGTGTCCATTAATATCCATATTTAGGTCCTCTGTGTGTAAGAGGTTTATTTAAATTTTGTTTTTCTTTTCAAGATGAATCTTGGTTATTAAGTAGGCTATTTTGTCCTGATGTTATTTGGTTCTTGGAAAATATTGTATGTCTATGAGTCTCAGATTGTTTAATGTTAAATTAGGTTAATAACATTTTTTAACTCATTTGAAATTTTGGGGTAAGGATGAGATTTTCTATGACTTCATTTGACAAATATAGAAAATCAAAGCTGTGTATGAAAAATAACAACATTTAATAAGTATCCACAGTGTTGAGAACCTACCTTTGCAGTTCTAGGTTATTTTAGTGACATTTCGGTGTGTTCGGGCACAAATGCATCTTCAAATGAATTCCTCTTACAGTAAGCATCTTTGAGTATGAAAGATAAGAAGGGGTTAAAAAGAAAACTACTCAGATAATTCAATTTCAAATAAACTGGTTTTAAGGGAGTTCTTATAAGTCTCAGTCTTGGTGCTCACCAAAGCCTAAAGCAATTTCAAAGAAATCTCAAGGTTTGAATTTAGAATAAATTTGCTTGATTCACTATTATGGAGAAATGATCCTCATTACCTGGTTCGGGTGCATTAGGGCAGGATGTAGGAAGTGCAGAAGAGACACATTTCAGTGAGTCATTCCATCCATGAGGCTTGCTCTAGAAATACTGATAACAACAAGGAATATTTTCATCTCACACTATCAGGATATTTAAAGAGGTTTCCATAGAATCTCAGGTACCTTGCTTGTAGTTGTTCATCCTCTCCCAGGAATTAGTTATCCCCTTGTTGGAAAGCTTTGTTTTAGAAGTGGGTAATCTTGGCAGTATGTTTGTGTGTCACCCACTCTAGAGTACAGATTGTATTCTCTGCACTTAGAACATAAACAAGTGGGACTTACATCTCCCTGTCTGAACCTAGGTTGCTAGGAAAGCTGAATAGCATGGTGGCCTAAGTCCATCCTGGGGAACAGTGGTGCGGCTCCCTGATGTATGTGTTACAGAGATGCTTCTATCTTATCAGTTTTAAACCATTTCTGAAAACCCATTCTCGATTACTTGATAAATAAAGCGCTAAAGGACTAAATGTCATGGCAGCTATTTTAAAGCACTTAGATCCCAAACCTGCTTTTTCTAATTTTCATTGTGTTTTGGAAATAGCCAGAATCCCAGAAGGCACTAAATTGCAGTTGTCCCTGGGCTCATGGGATGGTCAGTGTGGATAAATAAGAAGCATGAAAAATTTGGAGAGATATTTAAAACATCGGAAGAGAGTTCCAGTCTTTCCACACTTTGTCACTTGGTATTGCTAATTATTTTTCATTTGGTCATTCTAGAAAATAATAGTTGTAAATTATTGTGATGTTTAACTTGAAATTTTTTGATTACCAAGGATGTGCACTTTTTTTTTTCAAATGCTTTTGAACATTGGTATGTCATCTTTTGTGATATTTCTATCTATAATGAAAATATATTGGTTTTGGCTTTCTTTTTGTATATTTCAAAATATTTTCAACATATTGCAGGACTTTTGTTAAATACATAATATGTAAATGCACACATATAATTTTCTCAAAGCCTGTACATTCTTTTATATCCTCTCATCCACAGTTCACACCCTCTTTGCATTGATTTTTTATTTCTTAAAACCGCTTCTTTGAGGCATAGTTCACATAGAAAAAACTGTACACACATAAAATATGTGACTTGGTGTGTTGGGGGATACATATACCCACTTGAAACTGTCATCAGAATCTATGCTATAAAGTTCTCCAATCACATATCTGATCTCATTTGAAAATGTGCTCCCAACTTCTTGTTTACGATTATTATTGTGATAAGTACATCACACAAGGTCTACCATCTTAGAAAAATGTAATGCATACCGACAGTATTGACAATATCAGTACTATGGTGTGTAAACCTCTAGAACTTATTCATGCTGTGCAACTCAAGCCAGATGTGTTGACTAACATCTCCCATGTCCCCTTCTCCACCTCATGAAGCTGTTTCACACTCTGCTCTATGTGTTAGACTATTTTAGATTCATCCTATAAATAGGGTCATGTCACCTTGTTGTTGGAAATGGCAGGGTTGTCCTTTTAATAATGGCTGAAGAATAAGTTGTTACATGCATACATCACAAACTCTTTTCTAGTCATCTGCCAACTGAAATTTAGGTTTCTTCCCTTTCTTGCATACTATGAATAACATATAATGTATTTGAGAATGCACATAAGATTTTGGTTCTGATTTCAATTTCTTTGAATATTAGTATTATCTTGATAATGTGTAGCTTTATTTTGAAAGTTTTAAAGGAATATCCATACTGTTCCATAGAGGATGAATTGATTTACATTTCAATCAACAGTGAAACATTTTCCTTTACCCCATAACTTTGCCAATGTTTGTTATCTTTTTTTGTTTTAATAATTCCCATCCTTTCAGATTGAGTATCTCATTGTAATTTTGATATGCATTTTCCCTAATTATTATTGCAGAGAGCACCATTTTATATAGATGTTGACCATCATTATGTCTTTGGAGAGAAGTCCATTCTAAGTCTTCTATCTTTTATTTTTGTTTATTTGCTTATTTTTTATTTATATTAAAATTATACAGAAAATTATACATATTGTACTTATTAATGGTGCACTATGTTAAGTTTTGATGCATATATACACATTGCATAAAATTTAAAGCCTTTAAGACATATTTAAGTCTTAAAATTTCAGCATTTTCCTATGGCATACATCCTCAAAATATTTTTTTTCTACCTTTTTGAAACATACAAAAAATTATTCTTAACTATACTCACTAAAACTTCTCATTTCTCTCTAACTGTAACTCAGTATCGATTGATCACTATATCTCTGTCACCTGCTCCCTACCTTTGGTAACCACCATTGTACTCTCAACTTCTTTAAGGTACACATTTTTTTTATTTCTCATATGAGTGAGATCCTATGTTACTTGTCTATTCTGTACCTGATTGTTTCATTCAACATAATTATTTCCACACACTTTTATCTACTTTGCTGCAGAAAACAGGATTTCATTCTTCTGTATATGTACCATAACTTCTTTTTTTCATTTGTTGATGAGAAAGTAGGCTAATTCTTTATCAGAGCTAATGTTAATTGTGGTGTAATAAACATGGAAATGCAGGTTTCTCTTTGTATGCTGACTTAATTTCCTTTTATTGCCTTTATATCATCCTTTATTTAATCTTTCTTAGTATTCTGGATTAAATAACATCATCATAATCTTTTTCTCAACTTTAAAAATTTGCCATGTAATACATTCTCATTCACCAGAAGTAATGTTATCAACTAAAGCAAGCCAATATGTAGATCATAACACACTTTTTAATACTTTTCATTTTATGATATTCTATTAACTTTTAAAATTTGAATTATTTATACAAACATGGAGCACACCTTTTTTGTAATTAGGATCCAAGTCTTGTGGATTGTACATCATGTAGAGATTCACTGTGGTATATTCATATATGACCATAGGAAAATTATGTCAGGATCATTCCACTGTCTTTCCTATTCAATTTCCTTTTGATATGTATGTAGAAGTGGGATAGCTTGATTATTTGAAAGTTCTACTTAGAGTCTTTTGAGGAACTTCCATGCTGTTTTCCATGGTGAGTATATTAACTTATGTTCCCAACAAGAGTATGCAAATGTTTTTTGTCCACATCCTTACCATCATGAGTTACTGTGTTTGTTTGATAATAGTTTTCCTGGGAATGCCTTTATCTCTCCTTAATTACTAAAGTAGATCTTTGGTGGTAACAGTATTTTTGACTGACAGGTTTACATTTCTATTTCCCACTTCAAAGACCATAATTCCCATTGTAGGGTCTTAACCAAAAGGGAAGAACAATCACAGAACTCTTCAAGGATGTCAGGGCTCCCTTCAGAAATTTGTTTCTCATACTAGTGATTAAATGTTATGTCTTCTGGACCTTCATTTGGTGGTCAAGTAGGTCTTAAATTACAAATCATGCTACATTATGCAGTTATTTCATTTTTTATAACTTGTAAACCTTTGAGGAACTATTTCCTCTCTTTCCAGATCAGTTTGTGTTCCATAGATGCAGAATCAGAGGTGAGAATTTTTATGAAGGTGACATATGGAGGCAAGGACTTAGGGAAGCTGGTGAGGTGGGGAAGGGGAGTGCATTGTGTCAAGTGAAGTCTGGCTTCAGCTGGGAAACCCGGCAGCTCTGAACCCTTCACTGTACTGCATGGCTGACTTCACATGAAGGCAGGAACCCAACTGTCATAGTCCTTTTATTGTGCACTTGGGGCGTGTATGTGTGTGTGTGTGTGTGTGTGTGTGTGTGTGTGTGTGTGTGTGTGTCGGGGGGCATAATCTCTGGGCTGCAGCTTCCCATTTCTTTAGTGAAATTACCCAGAAAAGATTAGGGCTGTGAATTGCTAGCATCTCAGAGTCTCACTAGCTGGGTCTTAGGTACTCAGGCCTTGTAAGAGGAGATTTGAGATGGATTCCACAGTCTACTGTGCTTTCTCTACAGCAGAATCCACACTCTCATCATTACAATAGTCCATCTTATCCTGCTGCTAATCTCGTCTCTGTCATGTTATTTCAGTTACTGTAACTTGAGTTTTCATTGTAAAACTCAAACCTAACTATGTCACTCACTAGCTTAAAAGTACTTTTAATATGTTCTCCATGGCCCTCTCCGTTAGGGTTTGACAGGATTATGGGAGATGGGAGCCTTTGTGATCTTGCTTATGTTTATCTCTCCAGACGCAGGAGTCATAATTTAACCGTATAATAACTTAGTGTGTAACCCTATTAGCTTAGTGGCTAACACCAGTGGGGTTTCAATAAATAATCACTTCACTAATAGGTCATCTAATAATCACAACCATATTGGGTTGATTAGTTTTCTTACATGGTCTTTTATGCCTCCTGACACTTGTTGGCCATTACCTGTCCTAGGAATGCTTTGGCTCAATTTCTTGTCTCTTTACTGATTCCATTCTATTCCACGAGTATCATTTTTGATGGGTTAACATCTTGAAATACTTTCCTGACCATCCTCTTCAGATCTTTGTTTGGTGTTACTCCATTAAGCTTTCATAACACCCTTTTGATTTTACTATTTATAACTCTAAGATGTAATGTTCTACATCCTCCTTCAAGTCTCTCAATATATCTTTGGTTCTGTGAAGGATAAAGGTATGTATCTATTTATCCACCTTCAAAACTTTCAAAATATCAATATCCTTTGGCTCAAACCTAAGTGAGGCAAGAATTTAGAATTAAGTGATACACACACACACACACACACACACACTAGGGATTGAACTCGGGGGCACTCAAACCTATGTGAGGCAAGAATGTAGAATTAAATGATACACACACACACACACACACACACACACACACGACTGAATTTGGGGGCACTCAACCACTGAGCCACATCTCTAGACCTTTTTTGTATTTTATTTAGAGACAGGGTCTCCCTGAATTGCTTAGTACTTCACTGTTGCTGAGGCTGGCTTTGAACTCACGATCTTTCTTGCCTCAGTTTCCCAAGCCACTGGGATGACAGGCATGTGCCACCACACCTGGCTAAGTGTAAAATATTTCTAACACTGCTTTTTTGTGTAAGCAGAGCTACTTAAGTTTATAAATAGCATTTATTTACAAAAATGTGACTACAATGTAAGAGAAAATCATAAATATCCCCTACACATAGGAGAATGAAATCGTGTTGAGGGATATTAAAATGAAATATGTTTTCATTTTCTGAGAAACACATTTTCAAATTCTTTCTCAGTCCTCATTTTAAATTAAAGTAAATATACCACATGCCTCCTCTAAGAGTTCTCTCTGGGATTCTCCTCAGAGTCTAAGTGAAATGAAGGTAGAAAAAAATTTCCCTTGTCTCTGTTGCTCATCTCCTACTATGTTTTTAACTTAATTTATTTATGTTATTTTATACATTTATTTTTTCATTCTATATATATTGTGTGTCAGACTTTGTGTGATATGTCCTAGAGACTATTGTTATCTAGCAAGCAAGAACTTTATGGATCATAGCTATGTATTTAGTAAATAGATTTCATGTCTGATATTTAAGTATTTTATTTGATTAATAACTCTACAGAACCCTTCTGAAGATCACAAGAAAATTTAGAAACACTGTTGAATTTATGTTACTGACCATACAAATATTAAGTGTTCTATGTGTATTCAAGCTCTAAAATCCTACAAACCACAGTCTACTGGAAACATATGAACATCAGTTATGCTGTGTAAATTAATAATAGGTATTAAAGAAAACAGTTAGATTATTAGTCGTAATCACTTAATATATGCAATGCACCTAGCACAGTTTTGTCTGAGACATGGCAACTAGGGTGACCTTTTTCTCATCATAATCTGGAGATATATAATAGGAGTTAAGAGTATGGTCTGGAAAACCAGCAACATTCTGGTTATTGGAGCATCAATATATCTACATTGATAGCTTCATCATTTTGCCAGTATCATCACAGGTAAATGGAGATAATAGCAGTTGTCTTAGTCAGCTTTAACATTGCTATGAGCAGAATACCTGACAATAACAACCCAGAGGGAGAAAAGTTTACACTGAGGACTCATGGTTTCAGAGGTCTCAGTCCACAGATACCTGACTTTATTGTTCTGTGCCCAAGGCAGCACATCATGTAGGAACAGCCCATGGGAGGAAAGCTCAGCTAAGGGCAGGGTGGGGAGGAGACAGGGAGAAGACGAACTGCAGGGAAGATGCACTTTTCCAGGGCACAATATCAGTGACCTCCAGCCATGCTCCTCCTGCATCCAATTTCCACCTGGTCAGTCCATTCAAACTAGGATACACTGATCAGTTCACAGCTTTCATGGTCTAAATATTTACCTCTGATATTTCTATATTAACAGGTGCTTGGGGGACATACCTTGAATCTAAACCATAACAGCAGTGTATATATCTTACAAGTATTATAGAGATTATTGCCCAATACCAATATTTGTAATTATTTATTTTTCTATTTTCTTTGGAATTATAGCCTATGAATGCATATACATGCATACAGCTAGAAATACAAAGCCCCAAGTAAGAAGAATTTTACAAATATGAGAGAGTTGTCCTGGCTTTGGTTTTCTCCACTATTTTGCACCCATGTATGGCTGCCTCAATGAAGAATTTATAAATGACCGTATGCTTTTTTGTATCGTTTATGTATTCTTGCTGAGATTATTCAATATGTCTTTTGATCCTTTCTTCAGTTAAATTAATATTGGACCTGAGGCACATTCATTTGTCACTTGAAATGGCTTTGCTGCTAAACAATTTCCTAATGGTATTTTTCATCTGAGCATTTCTCAAAGTATAGATTAAGGGATTTAACATAGGAGTAATCATAGTGTAGAATACAGCAACAGCTTTATCAATGGGTAAAGTAGCTGCAGGTCTCATGTACACAAAGATGGACGGAACAAAGAACAGGACGACCACTGTGATGTGGGAGACACAGGTGGACAGGGCTTTGCGCCTACCCTCCAGGCTGTGAGTCCTCAGGGAGCGCAGGATGACCACATAGGAGATGAGCAGCAGGAGGAAGTTTAACAGGCAGATGAACCCACTGTTGGCAGCAACAAAGAGCCCCAGAGTATGGGTATCAGTGCAGGCCAGTTTGAGCAAAGGGTTCAGGTCACACATAAAGTGATCAATGACATTAGGGCCACAGAAGGGTAGTGGTAAGATGAAGAGGATCTGGATGGTTGCATGGAGAAAACCTCCCACCCATGACACTCCCACTAGTAGGCGACATACTTTCCGGTTCATGATGGTTGTATAGTGCAAGGGCTTGCAGATGGCTACATAGCGGTCATAGGCCATCACTGTAAGCAGAATGACCTCTGCACCTCCAAAGAAATGTTCCCCCAAAATTTGCATTATGCACGCATAGAACAAGATGGTTTTCTTTTTTTGGAGTGAATCTACCATTGGCTTAAGGGTATTGACAGAGGCATAGCAGGCATCAATAAAGGAGAGATAGGCCAGAAAAAAATACATGGGGGACCCCAACAATGAACTGGTGGTGATGGTGATTACAATGAGCATATTTCCTACCATACAGATGATGTATATGAGCAAGAACATAACAAATACAATTTTCTGCAACTTTGGATTCTCAGTAAGCCCCAGAAGAACAAACTCTGTCACATTATTCCTATTCTCCATGTATTTCAAGTGAAAATGAATCGCATTACCTGTAAAAAACAAATACAACCTTGAATTAAACTTCTCCATTCTCATAAATAAATAATGTGTGGATTCTATGGAGTCGAGAGAATTGATGTGGAGATTTTTGCATTTATATTGTTGAGTGAGGTGGAAAAAAAAGTGTTCTGAGTAATGATGATTACTTTCCCTTCTAGTAAAAATTCTGCAAAGACTATATATGTGAGAAAATTTTGTGAACACACAAGGCAAGAAGCTGAGTATCTCTAATTTTCTGAAATGACTCAGAGCTTAAATTGAATTAATAGGTTTCACTCATAGTGTCATTTAAACCCCCAAAGCAAGGTAGGAACTGAATGTGACTGCCATCAAGGTATAACTAAAGAATGTTGCCCTTTTTCCCTTATGAAATGGAGAAACATGAGAGCTAATTGAGAATAGGAATCAAGGATGGTGAGAAACTTAAGGAAGGGAATATTAGATGTTACTTTTGTAACCATCCTTTTGTGTCTTGGATGAAGCATAGTGGGTTAAATAAGGGGTGGAAGCCAGAGATCAGAACCCCATGTAGCAGAGTAATGGTAACAATTCATATAAAGAGATGAGGGCAACACTTACAGAAATGTAATCGGTGTACAAAAGAACAGCTATAAAATAATTAATAAAACTTGTTGAATAAATCTAATAAATTTGCAATACCTAATTATGAAACAACTAATATTTATTTCATGCATGGCATAGTACCAATGCTTTACCTGCACAATTCCTCTTCATACTTGAGGTAATCTGTATGACTGGTGTTGTTGCATCCTTCTTACTGGTAAAGAAATCATCCGAGAAACTATAGTGTAAGGCTTGCAGATGGCTCACAATAATCTTGATCATGTTTACTGATAGTAACTGAACTCTACATGGGTTCTAAGTGTTTTGCAGACATGTACTGATCTAGTTCTCACAACAAAATGAATGGCTAGTGTTGTTATCTTTTTATCCATCTTTACTCTTATTTATATATGCACAGAGAAGTTTTGAATATTTTTCTAGAAAAATTAACTAATAAGTAGCAGAGTCAAGAAGAGAATAAATAGATCATTAGATATTTTTTTAAAGATGGGGTTTTACGATGTTGCTCAGGCTGTCATTAAAATCGTGATTCTCCCGCATCAGCCTCCTAGTAGGTGGAATTATAGGAATGCACCTCTTTGTCTGGCTTCAAGTTAGTCCAATTTTTATTCATTTTTTTATCCTTCAGTTCTTTAACGTATATTGTTCTCCTCTTCCTCTTGAACTATAAATTCCATACTATGTTAAATAAATTATGTTGAACTACTTCAGAGAGAGTGTTTATGCAAAGCAATTTCATCAGCAGACACAAAGATACATAATTTTTCATTTGAACTCCCAAATGTTAAAAAAAAAAAAATGAGTGTTTCTTCATAGTCCAAAGGACTCCTTTCACTTGGCCTGTCCCTCACACCCCGTTCTGCCTTCTCTAACACCATTATAAAATATGGACCCACAGTCAGCTGGAAAATGTTGTACACAATCCTCATGAAGTTAAGTGTACTGATTTGAGCGTCAGTAAGACCAGATTTAAATCCTATTTCTTCTGGTTGCAACTTCTTTTATCTGGATACATTTCCTGGCTCTGCACCCATCTGCATTATCATCTACAAAGTGAGAGTGAGAATGTCACCTCATAGGTTTTATGAGAATTGATTGTTACATGAGCACATTCATCACAGATCTAGGGACACATATAGGGCTTTCATTTATTTTTATAACTGTGTATGCACTCAGCAAAGCTAAGTTGACAGTTTGAATAAAAATATGGAGACATTTTCAAATCTCCTGTCAGCTAAAGAAGAATCTTCTGGATTACTGCTTTTAAAGAAAACATGTGTTTTACCCACAGCAGTTGACCCCAGAAAGACTTCTTGTTTGTACTAGGGCTCTACAGCTGATATTTGTGTCATTTAATTTTTATATCCAAATCTTAAGTGTGTGAAAGGTGTACTTAAATTTTGCTTTTATCTGCAGAGTCTTGGTTATTAAATGAGGTGTCTCATGGCAAACTACATTTTCTTGTTGTTAGAGGGCTGGGTTTTATATAACGCTTCATCACTATGTGCCTAAAATTGTCTAATGTTAAATTTGCTCAATGATATTAGCCCACCATCTTTTGAAAAAGGGGGATGAGGATGAATTATCCTATAACAAATGACACTCAACAAATGACACTCTATGACTGCATTTGATAAATGTTGAAAAGTAATGATCTCTGCATATGAAAAATTACAAAATTAATAAATATCCACACTATAGAAAATCTTACCTTAGTGCTTTTAGATGATTTTAATTATGCTTTGGGTGTTCAGAATAAATTTCACCTTCAAAAAAACCTCCTCTTGAAATAAGAATTTTAATATGAAGTGACAACAAACTTCCAATGAAAATATTCAGGTAACCCAACATAAAATCGAATGTTATTAAGGATGTTTCCTTTAAAGTCTAAATCATTCTTTTTAACTTAAAGCCTAAAATATTTTAATAGGAAATCTGTGATTTGGATTTGCAATGGATTCACTTGATATGTTTTGGAGAATGAAATCATTCTTGCTCTGGTTCAGCAGGAAAGAAGGCAGGAGGTTGGAAGAAAGAGAATTCAGATGGGTCACTCCTGATGAATGTTGCTCTGGATGAATCAACTACCACAAAAAATATTGCCATCTTACAAGACCAGGAAATTTTAAGAGGTTTTCAGAAGAATTGAGGGACCTAGCTTATAGCTGTGCTTTCTCTCCCAGGAATTAATTATATCTTTTGATGGAAATATATTACCTTGGAAGCAGGTATTCTGGAAAGATATATTTGAAAATTACCAGCTTCTGAATGGAGACTTGTATTCCCTAAAGTTTTAGTGTAATTTCTTTTTTTTTTTCCTGAAGTTGGGTTGTTAGGAAAGATGAATTCCATGTAAATAGGATTGCAGCATTAATCCAGTGTGAGTACCAGTGATGTAGTTTCCCTGAAAATGTGTCACAAAGGGGGCTTCTTTCTTATCAGTATTAAATCCTTTCTGAAAACCCACTGTGAATTGCTTGAGAACTAAAGAAGTGAGGGCATATTAATGACAGGTATTTTATATGACAGCTATTTTTAACTGCATGTGCTGCTTTTCCTGGTTTCCAGTGTTTGGGAAGTAGCCAGAAACCAAAGAAAGGTCTATATAATAGTGTTCTCTGGGTCACAGCATGGAATGATTGGCAGCATTACAGATTTGGAGAGACATTTAAAACACAGTGAGAGAGTTCAAGTCATTCCACATTTTGTCAATTGGACAAAACTTCATTGTTACTTATTTGCCTCTTAGTCATTTTAGGATGTCTGTACATTATTTAAAAAAAAACATTCATTTGAATAATTAACATACAAAAGGCAGTACATATATAACATGTAATCTATGCCATGAAATTATTTGGTCACCTATCTGACCATCTTCAAATGTGTCCATCTAACTTCTTGTTTATTATTAGTATAATGATGATGATAATAACATACAGCACATAGTCTTCCCTTTGAGCAGTATTTTAAGCATCCTGGACAATATTGATCAGTATAAGCTCAATGGTGTATAAATCTCTAGAACTTATTAATATTGTAAAACCAAAACATCATACCCATTGATTGACGTTTTCTTCCTCTTCATTCCCCAGCTCATGACAACCACAGTCCCACTCTATAACTCTGAGTTAGACTATTTTAGACTTATCCTGTAAGTGATGTCATGTTGTGTTTGCCCTTTTGTGCCTGGCTTATTTTCTTAACATTAATGTTTTCTGGGTTGATCCAAAATGATACAAATGGCAGGATTTTATTCTTTTTCCTTTTCATTAATGCTTCATATTTATATATAACATCAAGACTCATTTTGACATAATTATACAAGCATGGAGTATAACTTGTTCCATTTCAGTCCCCAGTTTTCCTGTATACTGAATATTGCATGTATACATTTCTTTATTTTTATCCACCCATCTGTTGACAGGCCCCTGAGCGTGTTCTATAGCTTGGCTATTATGGGTTGTGGTCCTATAAAAATTCATGTGCCTGTATCAATATAGTATGCTGACTCTACTTCTTTTGAATAAACACCAAGGACTGAGATAGCTGCGTGAATTTGTGGTTCCATTCCTGGTTGTTTAAGGAAGCTCTATACCACTTTCCAAAGTTTTTATACTAATTTGCAGTCCTACTGAAAATGAAGGAAGATACCTTTTCTCACTGTGGATCAAACACACCTAAAAATTATACAAGATACCTTTCAAGTTCTAGAAGACAGGCTCTGCACTCAAACATATTGGCACAGGTATCCACTTCCTTAATAAGACTTCTAAAGCTCAAGAAATAAAACCCCCAAATCATAAATGAGATGGCATGGCATGAAATTAAAAATCTTCTGCACATCAAAGGAAACACCAGAATGAAAAGAAAGCCTACAGAGTGGGAGAAGATCTTTTTAAGCTCTTTCTCCAACAGAATTCAGAATACTTAAAAGCTTGACATCAAACAACAAAAACAACAAAATAAAATAGCAAAGAGCTCCCCCCCCAAAAAAAAAACAAGCCAACAAAAAACAACAAAATGCCAAATAACCCAATAAATAAATGGTGAAAAGAAAAACACATGACACAAAAGAAGAAATACAAATGGCCAACAAATATATTAAAAAATGTTCAACATCACTAGTAATCAGAGAGGCAAATCAAAATTGTGATGAGATTTCATCTCACTGAAGTTGGAAGGTAAATCATCAAAAATACAAATAATGATTTTCTTCTTTATAAAGCCTGATATTTTTGTTTTTGAAACTATTTTAGGAAACTCCATACTCTTTTCTGTAAAGGCTAAACTAATTTATATTAACAAAAACAGTGGGAAAGCATTTCTGTTTTCTCACATCCTTCACAACATTTATTATCTTTTTGTTTTTGTTTGTTTGATTTTTATAATTCCAATCCTATCAAATTAAGTTGATATCTTGGTGTGATTTGATTTGCATTTTTCTTGATGTTTATATTGACATCAAGCACCTTTTAGTTTATCTGTTGTCCACTGGTATGTCTTCTTCCTAGAAATGTCTATTCAAGGTACAGCACATTTTACTGGTATTAATTATTATTTTTAAAAATCCTTTTATTTGTCCTAATTAGTTACAAATGACAGTAGAATACATTAATGCACTTTGATATATCACACATAAGTGGAGTATAATTTATCTTTTTTTCTGATTGTACATGGTAGGATCACACTGGTCATTCAGTCATATATGTACATAAGGTAATAATGTCTGTTTCATTCCACTATCCTTTTTACCCCCATACATCCTTCCCTTCCTTCACTTCTCTAAAGTAACTCTATTCTTCCCTAGACTTCTCCCCATTGTTAATTAGCAACTGCATATCAGAGAAAACATTCTGCCTTTGGTTCTTAGGGATTGGCTTATTTTCATTTAGCATGATATTCTCCAGCACCATCTATTTACTGGTAAATGCCATAATTTCATTCTTGCTTTAGGATGAAGATTAATTCTTTTTAAACCAAGGTTTAAAAATATAAAAAGCTGTACATATTAATGAGGTTCCACTTGATACGTGTACACATTGCATAATGTTTAAATCATACTAATCATGTTTATCTCCTCAAACTTTTATCATTTCTTTAGAAATGTACATTGCATTATGTCACCCCAGTGTGCCACAGCACCCTGAGCTTCTTATTCATAACTGCAGCTCACTACCCATAGATCAGTATTTCCCCATCATCTACCTCCTGCTCTTCCCAGTCACGGCTAATCACCATACTTTTAATTTCTATGAGATCAACCTTTTTAGTTTCCAGTGTGGCTGAGGTCATACAGTCCCAAATTTATGTGCCAGGTTTACTTCCCTTAACATAATGACCTTCACCCTGTTGTTGCAAATGACAGAATTTCATTCTTATTTATGCTGAATTCTCTATATTTTAAAAACCATTCATCTATTGATAGACACTGATATATACCCAGGAGTAGCATACCTGGATTACATGGCAATTCTTTTTTCATTTTTTTTGAGGAAACTCCACACTAATTTTCATAGTGGGTAGTAGAGTTAAACCTGACTGGCAACTCTGCTCTTTTTGTACCTGGATATCCACATTTACTTAGGTTTGGAAAATATTCTTTTCTGATCCATTTGAAGAGGTTTTCCACAATTTGGCATTTTCAAGTCCCTCTTGAGACCCTAGAACTCAACTATTTTAACATTTAATTCTACCTTAAAGTCCCTATAAGTCTTGGTTCATTTCTTTTTATTCTTATTTTCTTTTTATTACTCAGACTGTGCATTCTCAAAGAACAGTCTTCAATCGTATTAATTTTCTCTTGTTTTTGATGTGTTTTTGCTATTGATGCCCTCTGATTAATTAAACAGTACATCTTGAGCTTGAGGATCTTTTTGATTTTTAATTTCTTTTCATTTCCATTGGAGTGTTGAATGATTTTTCTGTGTTTTTTTTTTTTTTTTTGAAAATTATTGAGTTTCTCTCTCTATCTCTATGAAGGGTTGCTTGGGTTTGGGAGAGAGAATTATGAATTAAGGCTGAAACATCACTTCTTTTTTTAGGAGAAAGAATGTTCATTACTGGCTTTTTTGGATGAAACCAAATTGCTTTTGATGGTCCTTTATTGAAAGGTATGGAGAAGGCTTTGCCAGATTATTTGCTACATATGAGACACTAGGGGGATGTTTTAATTTGCTCAAACAATGAAACCACATTTGGTACAGAAGCTGAAATTGGAGTGTCCATCTGATCAAGCTAATGGAATTTCACTATAATTTTTCCATAACTATCTGTCTTTGCACAGGACAAGTAGTTCAGTTGAATGTGGTGAGAATCACACCAGGATAGAGAGATTTACCAGCTTCTGCTTAGCCTTTTCCATCACAATATTCTTTGCTCCATAGGTTCAGTAGTCACAGCAATGCCTGATTATTTCTCTTCTTCTAATGCACAGATAACCTGAAAAAGGCTTTTGGGTATTTTGAAGACAGATCAAAATTTGAGGCAGTGCTCCTGGCTCCTACCTCAAGCATATCCAGCTTCTCTTTAATTTTAGGGTTTCTGGACCTGAGAGTGGCTCAAGTCTGGATGTTGATTGAGATGCGTGAATTTCTGATTTGAGAATTCAGTTTTTATTTCATTCACTTGAACTTTTCTGCTTCACTATATCAAAGTAAGAACTCATTAGGATTTCTATAGTGTTTCACTAATGGGAAGCCTGAAACCGACCAGCCAAGATCATAGGTCTTTTCAGGTCAGCTGGCTTCTTCTTTAATTCTGCTGTTCACTTGTTACCATCCAGGGATGTTGGGTTCATTGACTCTGTTCAGCAAAGAATTGTAGAACAAGACACAGAGCAGCAGGTTTATCGCAAAAGTGACACAGACACATCGCTCAAAGAGAAGCCAGGAATCTGTTGGGGTAGTTTCGTCTTGTCCTTTTTATGGTTTCTGGAATTTTCTCCCTCCTGTCTCCTCCCCTGTCCACATTTTCTTCAGTATTAATGATTGGAGTCCCCTCTGTCCACACATCTGTTTTAGTTTTGTACTGGATCCCTGGCTTAGGGGCAGGAATACAGACTTGTCTTTCTGATTGGAATCTCTGCTGTGTCCAGGAGCACTTTCATCAAGCAGAGCCTCCTTCTCTATGCTCCTTTTTCCTGTCCCTGCCCTCTACCCCCACCCCCTTACTCACCATCTTGCCATCTTGCCCTGGCTTCCTGAGCCCTTCTGTATCTCCCTCACACTGCGGCAACCAGAGGACTAAAACTTTGGATATCAAGAGTTGCCTCTTAACCCCTGCTATCCCTGGATTCAGTTATTGACTTTGCAGTTTAGAGTTTTCATGCTGGGGACCACAGTTGCCACTGAGGGGTTCCATCTAACAGGAAAGAGCAATCACAGAAGTCCTCAAGGATGCCAGGGCTCCTCTCACTCACTCACTACTCATGGTTATGATGAAAGTTATGTCTTCTGGACTCTCCTAGGGTGGGATAGTAGATCTTAAATGACAAATCACACTGTATCTGATTTCTCTATGCCTTTGAATTCCTTTTAGCCATTAACTCCTAAAACATTCTAATTTACTCACTGAGAGTCTCATTTGGTCCTTGTTGCAGTTGAATAACCAGAGTCCCTTTCAACTCCCGAGCTGCAGGGCTAAAGAGAGCACCTGATTAATGGAGTCTGTAACAGTAAATTTGACCTGATCCAAATTTATGTCTATTTCCTGATCCAAATTTATGTCTATTTCATCATTCTTGCATATTCCTAGCATATATTCATACATATATTCCTGCATTTCTGTCTGCATAAATTAGAAAAATCATGAAGCCTTTGGAGCATATTTCACCTTTTCATGGGTCACACATTGTGGCTCTTTTAGATCCCTGTTGGGACTTGAACCTAGTTATAGGTCTAGGAGCCAAGAAGGGGAGGGGGGTTAGGAGTCAGTCCCAGAGTCAGCCTTGTCTTGCAGGGAACCTTCCTCAGGGGAGACCTTTGTGGTTTCTTCAGGCAACTCTGGAGCATTCCTTAGACAGGCTGGGAGACCCCCTGCTCTAGTTGTAGGCACCTCTGCTGCAGATGGAGAGGCCCTTTTCATTTGCAAAGTTCTCTCCATTCCATCTTCTCACTTCCCTCACCCATCTAGTGTTGAAAGCCAGAACCTGGATCTCACCCATGACTCCTCTTTCTAACCTTCCTCATCAATTGATTCTCTATAACTTCTAAATATATGGGGAACTATTTCTCTATTTCAGTTTGTGATGATGATCCTGTTGTGGGTATTTCTACAAATTTGTCTTTTGGAAGCAGGGACTGAATAAGTCTGACAACAGAAGGAGAAAAGTGCATGGTCCCCAGTGAAGTCAGGCTTTAGCCTGGGACCTGGTCAGCTCTGGAGTGTTCATTATATGATTTAAAGCTTGGTCCCATCCCTGATGACCATCCAATAAGGAAGACAAGGTTTTGAGAAAAAAAGATAAAAGAAGTTTCATTGTTTTTCTAGCAAAAAGGAAACACAGAGGACTCCTGTCCCAGCATCTGTGATTCTGTCCATCAGGAGCAAAAGAGAGATTTTAAAGAGTTGTCCAAAAGGAATACCATTTTCCTCTGAAATTAGGAGGAGGGGTTATGGAGAAGAGATTAGGGAGGGAAAGAAGGAGAAGAGAAAAAACATGTCTGTTTTAGAGCAGTAAAGGCTATATTCAAAGCATGAAATGGACCACTGTCATAATTGTAGTACATAATTTGTTCTGCAGGGGGCAAAGGGATACAACCTTTTAACACTCTTGTGATAGTCTTTCATTTTTCCACTTAAGAGTCATAAAATAGTGGGAATAATCCCTGGATAGAATTTTCTATTTTCTTTGGTGTTTTTGTCCAAAGATGGTTAGGGCTGTGAACTCTTAGCAACCCAGTCACAATACCTGGGTCTTGTGCACAGTGGCCTGGTGGAGGGACTTGAGCATGATTCCAGTGTCCACCACTCTGTCTGTTCACCAGGAGGACCAGAGTTCAATCTCAGCCTTTTACCCTCAGATCATTATATTAGGCTTCTGCTTCCCTCCTGCCCTTCATAGTTCTTTATTCTTTATCATACTGGAAACCAAGTTATTATAAACTAAAATATAATTGTATCACTCACCATCTTAAAAATACTTCCTATGTTTTGCCCATGGTTTTTGCCATTAAGCTTTAATACGATTTTGAGCTCTTTTTTGATCTTGCTTGTTTCTGTCTTCCCATTCTCAGGATTGCAATTTACCTTTACACTATCTTAGTGTTCAGCTTGTTGAATAACAATATAAATTAATAACCACAGTCATGCTGCATGATTTAGGTTTCCTTCATGTTTTGTTTTTAACTGACCAGTCATAGAAATGCTTTGATCCAACATCTTGCCTCTTCACTCTCCTTGCCCAATTTTGTCCCATGAGGGCCATTTTTATGTTTTTCTTTCTGGGAATCCTTTTCTGTCAGCACCGTCTCTCCAGGTCTTTGTTTATTGTCCATCCAACATGTCCTCTTAGTATCCTATTCATCTTAACATGTTTGTATAACACTCATCAGTGTTTTCCACTCAAACCTCTGGTGTCTGTCACTTAAACACCATGAAAGAAGAAGCTAGGTGTGTTTGTTCACCTCAGAAGTCACCCAAAACATTAATATTTTGGGAATCAAATATTTGGGTTTATTAAAGAGTGAAAGAAACATTGATCAACAACAAAAATTATCCTGAAGTTGCTTTTGTATAGACAGATGAATACGTTTTACAAAATAGTTTTTACTAATGAATGTGACCACCATGTAACAGAAAAATCATAAACAGCCTCTATGCAGAGGATAATGAAATCTTGCTGAGAAAATATCATCATATAACATTTGCTCATATGCTCAGAAACTCAGTTCTCAATTCTTTCTCATTCCTCGGTTTACATAGGGTTAAAAAAAAAACCCTTTGGTTTCCCTCAGAGGTCAGTCTGAATCAGATGACAGTGAAAAAACAATCTGTAATCTTCAGGACTCATTTTTTTTACTCTATACTTTATTTTAATTATTTATGTTACTTTAACATTCATTCTTCATTCACCATTTATCAGAGGCAAATGTTGTATTACAATGGAGAAACTATTGTTTGCTAGCAGGCAAGTACTTAATGTAGTTTTGCTGTGCATTATTCAACTAGGAGTTCCTGTCTGACCTTCAAGCATTCTTTTATTTGACTCACCCCTCTTTATCATGGGTTATCAGAGTCCAGTGACCTGAGTATACACAGCCTTTCTGAAGCCTATAAGGAAATTTGGTTGAATCTGCATCACTTGCCAATTAAAGGTTAATATTGTTTCAGTTTTGTAGCCCTAAAGTCCTTAGTTACCATAATATTCCTCAAAACATATTACCATCAATTGTGATATGTATACTTATGAGAAATTTTTATAAAAACCATTGGATATTTAGTCATAGAAATTCAACTGTGAGTGCGTTCAATACTGTATTTCCCCATAAATGATAATTAGTACAATAATATGGTCTATTTAATATAATTACTTGTTCTTGTAACATAGAAATGAACAGTATAATCTGGTAAGTCATGTTTTGATTGCAGGATCATTGCTAGATGTGTTCAAATAACTTTTTTCTGTCATTTTCCTGATAAATAAAATGAATGAAGATAGCAAAATCAAGCCCTAATTCAGTAAAGGTTTGCAAAGATTCAGAGTTGTCCTGAAGTAGTTATTTCTCTTTCTCTGAATCAATTTTTTTTTCTTCCTTGAAAGCAGAAGATTTTTTCCTTGTTTGTTTTTCATTTTAATTATTGGTGTTTTACATTTAAGGATAATACTGGGATTCATGATGCAAATTCACACACAAAAAACATAATTTGTTAAATTTCATGAGATTGATCAAAAGAATTTTTGAATGATTTTTTTTTTAATAGCTTAAGTACTACTTGCTAAGATCATTCAAAGGGTCCTTTCCTCAGTTACATCAACATTGGTCTTCAGGCACATTTCCTAGTAAATAATTTCCTAATGGTGCTTTTCATCTGGGCATTTCTCAAGGTGTAGATCAAAGGATTTAACATAGGAGCTATCATAGCATAGAAAACAGCAACTGCCTTATCAATAGGTAAAGTAACTGCAGGTCTTAGGTATACAAATAAGGTGGGAAAAAAGAATAAAAGGATCACTGTGATGTGGGAGACACAGGTGGACAGGGCTTTGCGCCTACCCTCTAGGCTCTGTGTCCTCAGGGAGCACAGGATGACCACATAGGAGACCAGCAAGAGGAGGAAGATTAGCAGGCAGATGAACCCACTGTTGGCAACAACAATGAACCCCAGAATGCGGGTATCAGTGCAGGCCAGGTTTAGCAAAGGGCTCAGATCACACATAAAGTGATCAATGACATTAGGGCCACAGAAGGGTAGTCGGAAGATGAAGAGGATCTGGATGGTTGCATGGAGAAAGCCTCCCATCCAGGACACTGCCACTAGCAGGGCACACACTCTCCAGTTCATGATGGTTGCATAGTGCAAGGGTTTGCAGATGGCCACATAACGGTCATAGGCCATCACCGTAAGCAGAATGACCTCTGCACCTGAGAAGAAATATTCCCCAAAGACTTGGGCCATGCATCCATTGAACAGGATGGTCTTCTTTTCATGCAGTGAATCCACGATGAATTTAGGCATACTGACAGAGGCAAAGCAGGCATCAATAAAGGAGAGATAGGCCAGAAAAAAGTACATGGGGGAGCCCAACAGTGGGCTGGAAATGATGGTAATCACGGTGAACAAATTTGCTAACACAGAGATGATGTAGATGAGCAAAAATACAGCAAATATAATTTTCTGCATCTTTGGGGTTTGTGTAAGTCCCAGTAGAACAAACTCTGTCACATTTCTCTTCTCCATGTACTTCCTTTGCAAATTTATTATAGTACCTGGGGATGAGTGGGTAAAACTTTGAAATTATTAAACTTCTGTATTGTAATAAAATTAAAAGCCTAGATTCTATTGTGCACTGAGATTTGATGAGTGTTTATCCTTATTTATAAGTTTTTTTTCTTTTTTCTTTTTTTTTAAGGAAAACATTCTGTGTTTTTACAGATGACTCAAATGCCTCCTGAATGTTGATTCTTCCAGAAGCCTCTGCATGAGAAACTTACAGACACACAGCAGGAGCCCACCTGAGTACACTGTGAATTTTCAGATGATGAGACTAAACATAAGTAACAGATTGCACAGATTGTGGCAATCAATCCCATAAGGGAGGCAGAAGATGGATGCAACAGCCATCATTGTATAGTTAACAATCTTTATTCTTAGGAAAAGGAAAACTATAATACATAACTGAGAAAATTAGTGCAAGTGTGATAAGGAACTTGAGGAAGGGTGAATCTGGGGCATTACTATTCTAATTGCCACTGTGTGTCCTGCAAGACACTGATCAAGGTTCAGTGAATAGAGGAAGCCAGATCTGGGAACCCCCGGTAGCAGACTAGTGAGGAGAGTTGATGGAAAGAATAGCAGTGCAATAGAGATGGAAATGTAAGTATAAAAAGCTCTTGTGAAATAATTCATAATATTTAATGACTAAACCCAAGAACTTCATAATAGTCAATGACAAATTATTTTGCAGTGTTTTTCCTGTATATTTCTTGGTACCAAGTGCTTTGCACACATGATTCTTTTTAATACTTAGAGTAACCTGTGTGGTACATTCTACGTCATTGCATAGATAAGGAAACAATCTCAGAGACAAATGTTTGCAGTGGTTTAGCAATGGCAATGCTTGCCAAAACTCACTGAACTCCTTAGGTGTTCTCAATGCTTTTCCAAAAGTCTGCTGATTTAATCCTCACTTCAAGACTAGCAGTTGCTGAATATCATCATCTTATAGGTATAATTGTACTTATTTTGCTTGTTATAAAAGCAGAGAGAAATAAGAATCCTGCTCTAAAAAAAAGCAGCTAATACATGGCAGAGCTAAGAAAATGACTTAGATTTTTTTTTCTTATTCTATTTATTTTTGTCCTCCAAGTTGTCAAAATGTATTATCCTTGAAATTCTCAGCTTTAATTTATATCCCATATATTACCATGCTATAGAAATGTTATACTTGTAATCCTCTTTTGACATGAGCATAATTATTATAATTGATTAAATGCTACATGAGATACAACTTTGTAGAAGTAATTTCATCAACAAACAGTGATCCATTTGAACTGTCAAATACTAAGAAAATAAATGTTTTTGCATTCTTGGAGAGAGTATGTTTGTCCTTTCTGTCTCTCACAACCAATTCTCTCTTTTCCAATACCATTTCAAAGTGGATTATAGGCCCTGATGGAAAATTCCATTTTGTCACATAGCTAAGCATCTTGGCATGAGTATCAGGGAAAATCTGATTAGAATTCTGGTTCTTCCACTTGGAATTCTTCTTTTCTAGGGTAGGTTTCCTGGCAAAGCATACATCTACTTCATCTATCTATGAAATGAAAATTAAAAATATCATCTCATGGGTTGTTCTAATAATTGTTGCATGAACACACCTACCACTGTTCTGAGGACACATATAGGACTTTCCTCTATGTTTAACTGTATGCACTCAGCACATGTGCAGAATTTACACTGAAAAATAAAGGAATTCTCTTCAATATTACTTGTAAAGAAGCCACAGAGACCTATACTATCCATAGCCATTGATCCCAAAAAGATTTCTCCATGTTTTACTGTACTCAGTATCTGATGTCTTAGGCCATCTAGTATTCATATTTAGCTCTCATGTGTGGGAGGTACATTTAAACTTTGTTTCCACCTCTGTAAATTATCTTAGTTAACAAAAGAGTATCTCATGGTAAAATATTGGTTCTGTTTGCTAGAGAACTATGGTTTCATCTTTATGATTCTTGAATTGAATTGTTCATTGTTTAAATCATGTTAATGAGATTTGTTATTTCTTGAAAAATTAGACTGAACTTAAGTATTCTGAAATATAAAAATTAGACTGAACTTAAGTATTCTGAAAAATAATAATTATAGTACATGAGAAATAACAATATTTAATAAGATCAGTTCTGTTGAAGAACTTACCTTATAATCTTAGAGAGTTTTAATGATGCTTATAGGTATTCAGAAGCAATCCCATCTTCAAAGTGACCTCCACTTAGAATAAGAACCTTTCAATATTAAAATATAAGACACAATTGAAAGAGACTATACAGATAATTATATATCGAATCAACAGATACTAACGAAGTGTCCTTAGAAGTCCAAATCTTTCCTTCTTACACAAAACCTTGAATGCCTCACAGAAAACCCAGGGTTAGAATTCAGAATGGATCCACTTGATTCACTATGGAAATATGATCTGGGCTTCAGTGAATGAGGAACACAGTTTGAAGGAAAACATTCAAGTAGATATTTCTAGTCATGAAGAATCTTGCTCTTGAACTGACTGCAACATAAAGTATTTTCTCCTACACTATCTGGGTATTTAAAGAGGTTTCCACAAAGACACCTGGACTTGCTGGTAGCTGTGCTTTCTCTCCTGGGATTAATTATTTCCTTTGATGGGAAGGTTTTGTCATAGGAGCAGGCATCCTGGAAAGAGACTCTCCCCCTCTTGAGTTGGGAATTGTATTTCTTGCATTGGGGACCTATGCTTTTTTGCAAAACTGTGATTAAAGGACATAGGGCATGTAAAATACTGAGCACAATGCCCACACAGAGTATGGGCTCAGTTAAGATAAGATCTTCTTGAATCTGCTTATTGTTCTCTGGGTTGATTAATATAATGCAGTATTTCCTATCCAAACATCTAAATCCTTTGCAACTTGCTTTGCTCTAACTAGTGCATACATCAATGCAGTGTTTGAGAGTGTTTCATGAGCAATGAAATCAATAACAAAGAAAATTATGAGAGATTAAGGCAAAAACATAAAAGGAGTAATAGAATAAGAAGACGTTGATATTTCAAAAGGCAAAACCCCAAAAAGTGATTTAAAACCTTCTATGACATAAAACTAAAGCAACATAAATTATGTCTTTGCAACAAAAATCCCAAAGCCAATAGAAAATTTGGTGTTCAGCATTTACACAAGCACTGAGACATGGAAGCCTGAAAGTGCTGTCGGTGAATAGCATTTGAGGACAAAGCTCTGGGTGAGAAGGGCTGAGGTTTTCTGATGGCACTGCCACTTGGAGCAAACATTGTACTGCATGGCTGACTTCACATGAAGGCAGGAACCCAGCTGTCATAGTCCTGTGATCCTGTGATATTCTTTTATTGTGCACTTGGGGCGCACTCGCATGCCTGTGTGTGTGTGTGTGTGTGTGTGTGTGTGTGTGTGTGTGTGTGTTGGGGGGCATTATCCCTGGACTGCAGCTTCCCTTTTCTTTAGTGAAATTATCCAGAAAAGCTTAGGGCTGTGAACTTCTAGAATCCCAGACTCTCACTAGCTGGGTCTTAGGTACTCAGGCCTTGTAAGAAGGGATTAGAGGTGGATTCCACAGGCTACTGTGCTTTCTCTACAGCAGAATCCACAGTCTTTCACACACTCATCATTACAATAGTCCATCTTATCCTGCTGCTAATCTCGTCTCTGTCATGTTATTTCAGTTACTGTAACTTGAGTTTTCATTGTAAAACTCAAACCTAACTATGTCACTCACTAGCTTAAAAGTACTTTTAATATGTTCTCCATGGCCCTCTCCGTTAGGGTTTGACAGGATTATGGGAGATGGGAGCCTTTGTGATCTTGCTTATGTTTATCTCTCCAGACTCGGGAGTCATAATTTAACCCTATAATAACTTAGTGTGTAACCCTATTAGCTTAGTGGCTAACACCAGTGGGGTTTCAATAAATAATCACTTCACTAATAGGTCATCTAATAATCACAACCATATTGGGTTGATTAGTTTTCTTACATGGTCTTTTATGCCTCCTGACACTTGTTGGCTATTACCTGTCCTAGGAATTCTTTGGCTCAATTTCTTGTCTCTTTACTGATCCCATTCTATTCCATGAGTATCATTTTTGATGTGTTAACATCTTGAAATATTTTCCTGACCATCCTCTTCAGATCTTTGCTTGGTGTTACTCCATTAAGCTTTCATAACACCCCTTCCATTTTACTATTTATAACTCTAAGAAGTAATGTTCTACATCCTCCTTCAAGTCTCTCAATATATCTTTGGTTCTGTGAAGGACAAAGGTAAGTATCTATTTATCCACCTGCAAAACTTCCAAAATATCAATATCCTTTGGCTCAAACCTATGTGAGGCAAGAATTTAGAATTAAGTGGTACACACACACACACACACACACACACACACACTGGGGATTGAACTCGGGGGCACTCAAACCTATGTGAGACAAGTATTTAGAATTAAGTGATAAACCACTAAGCTACATCTCTAGACCTTTTTTGTATTTTATTTAGAGTCAGGGTCTCCCTAAATTGCTTAGTGCTTCACTGTTGCTGAGGCTGGTTTTGAACTCAGGATCTGTCTTGCCTCAGTTTCCCAAGCCCCTGGGATTACAGGCATGTGCCACCACACCTGGCTAAGTGTAAAATATTTCTAACACTGCTTTTTTTGTGTAAGCAGAACTACTTAAGTTTATAAATAGCATTTATTTACAAAATGTGACTACAATGTAAGAGAAAAATCATAAATATCTCCTTATACATAAGAGAATGAAATCTTGTTGAGGGATATTAAAATGAAATATGTTTTCATCTTCTGAGAAACACATTTTCAAATTCTTTCTCATTCCTCTTTTTAAATGAAAATAAATATACCATGTGCCTCCTCTAAGAGTTCTCTCTGGGATTCTCCTCAGATGAAGGTAGAAAAATTTTCTCTTGTCTCTGTTACTCTTTTCCTACTATGTATTTAATTTAATTTATTTATATTATTTTATACATTTATTTTTTCATTCTATATTTATTTGGTGTCAGAATTTGTTTGGTATGTCCAAGAGACTATTGTTAGCCAGCAAGCAAGAACTTTATGAATCATAGCTACGTATTTAGTAAATAGATTTCATGTCTGATATTCAAGTATTTTATTTGATTAATAATTCTAAAGAACCCTTCTGAAGATCACATGGAAATTTTGAAACACTGTTGAATTTATTTTACTGACCATACAAATATTAAATGTTCTATGTATATTCAAGCTCTAAAATCCTACAAACCACAGTCTACTGGAAACATATGAACATCAGTTATGCTGTGTAAATTAATAATAGGTATTAAAGAAAGCTGTTAGATTATTAGTCGTAATCACTTAATATATGCAATGCACCTAGCATAGTTTTGTCTGAGACATGGCAACTAGGGTGACCTTTTTCTCATCATAATCTGGAGATATATCATAGGAGTTAAGAGTATGGTCTGGAAAACCAGCAACATTCTGGTTATTGGAGCATCAATATATCTACATTGACAGCTTCATCATTTTACCAGTATCATCACAGGTAAATGGAGATAATAGCAGTTGTCTTAGTCAGCTTTAACATTGCTATGAGCAGAATACATGACAGTAACAAATGAGAGGGAGAAAAACTTATACTGAGTACTCATGGTTTCAGAGGTCTCAGTCCATAGATACCTGACTTTATTGTTCTGTGCCCAAGGCAGCACAACATGTAGGAACAGCCCATGGCAGGAAAGCTCAGCTAAGGGCAGGGTTGGAGGGAGATGGGTTGAAGGTGAGCTGCAGGGAAGAGGCACCCTTCCAGGGCACAATATCAGTGACCTCCAGCCATGCTCCTCCTGCATCCAATTTCCACCCGGTCAGTCCATTCAAAGTAGGATACACTGATCAGTTCACAGCTTTCATGATCTAATCATTTACCTCTGATATTTCTATATTAACAGGTGCTTTGGGGACATACCTTGAATCCAAACCATAACAACAGTGTATATATCTAACAAGTATTATAGAGATTATTGCCCAATACCAATATTTGTAATTATTTATTTTTTATTTTCATTAGAAGTATAGCCTATGAATGCATATACATGCATACAGCTAGAAATGCAAAGCCCCAAGTAAGAAGAATTTTACAAATATGAGAGAGTTGTCCTGGCTTTGGTTTTCTCCACTATTTTGCACCCATGTATGGCTGCCTCAATGAAGAATTTATAAATGACAGTATGCTTTTTTGTATCGTTTATGTATTCTTGCTGAGATTATTCAATATGTCTTTTGATCCTTTCTTCAGTTAAATTAATATTGGACCTGAGGCACATTCATTTGTCACTTGAAATGGCTTTGCTGCTAAACAATTTCCTAATGGTATTTTTCATCTGAGCATTTCTCAAAGTTTAGATTAAGGGATTTAACATAGGAGTAATCATAGTGTAGAATACAGCAACAGCTTTATCAATGGGTAAAGTAGCTGCAGGTCTCATGTACACAAAGATGCAGGGAACAAAGAACAGGACGACCACTGTGATGTGGGAGATACAGGTGGACAGGGCTTTGCGCCTACCCTCCAGGCTGTGGGTCCTCAGGGAGCGCAGGATGACCACATAGGAGATGAGCAGCAGGAGGAAGTTTAACAGGTAGATGAACCCACTGTTGGCAGCAACAAAGAGCCCCAGAGTGTGGGTATCAGTGCAGGCCAGTTTGAGCAAAGGGTTCAGGTCACACATAAAGTGATCAATGACATTAGGGCCACAGAAAGGTAGTGGTAAGATGAAGAGGATCTGGATGGTTGCATGGAGAAAACCTCCCACCCATGACACTCCCACTAGTAGGCGACATACTTTCCGGTTCATGATGGTTGTATAGTGCAAGGGCTTGCAGATGGCTACATAGCGGTCATAGGCCATCACTGTAAGCAGAATGACCTCTGCACCTCCAAAGAAATGTTCCCCCAAAATTTGCATTATGCACGCATAGAACAAGATGGTTTTCTTTTTTTGGAGTGAATCTACCATTGGCTTAAGGGTATTGACAGAGGCATAGCAGGCATCAATAAAGGAGAGATAGGCCAGAAAAAAATACATGCGGGATCCCAACAATGAACTGGTGGTGATGGTGATTACAATGAGCGTATTTCCTACCATACAGATGATGTATATGAGCAAGAACATAACAAATACAATTTTCTGCAACTTTGGATTCTCAGTAAGCCCCAGAAGAACAAACTCTGTCACATTATTCCTATTCTCCATGTATTTCAAGTGAAAGTGAATCGCATTACCTGTAAAAAACAAATACAACCTTGAATTAAACTTCTCCATTCTCATAAATAAATAATGTGTGGATTCTATGGAGTCGAGAGAATTGATGTGGAGATTTTTGCATTTATATTGTTGAGTGAGGTGGAAAAAAAAGTGTTCTGAGTAATGATGATTACTTTCCCTTCTAGTAAAAATTCTGCAAAGACTATATATGTGAGAAAATTTTGTGAACACACAAGGCAAGAGGTTGAGTATCTCTAATTTTCTGAAATGACTCAGAGCTTAAATTGAATTAATAGGTTTCACTCATAGTGTCATTTAAACCCCCAAAGCAAGGTAGGAACTGAATGTGACTGCCATCAAGGTATAACTAAAGAATGTTGCCCTTTTTCCCTTATGAAATGGAGAAACATGAGAGCTAATTGAGAATAGGAATCAAGGATGGTGAGAAACTTAAGGAAGGGAATATTAGATGTTACTTTTGTAACCATCCTTTTGTGTCTTGGATGAAGCATAGTGGGTTAAATAAGGGGTGGAAGCCAGAGATCAGAACCCCATGTAGCAGAGTAATGGTAACAATTCATATAAAGAGATGAGGGCAACACTTACAGAAATGTAATCAGTGTACAAAAGAACAGCTATAAAATAATTAATATAACTTGTTGAATAAATCTAATAAATTTGCAATACCTAATTATGAAACAACTAATATTTATTTCATGCATGGCATAGTACCAATGCTTTACCTGCACAATTCCTCTTCATACTTGAGGTAATCTGTATGACTGGTGTTGTTGCATCCTTCTTACTGGTAAAGAAATCATCCGAGAAACTATAGTGTAAGGCTTGCAGATGGCTCACAATAATCTTGATCATGTTTACTGATAGTAACTGAACTCTACATGGGTTCTAAGTGTTTTGCAGACATGTACTGATCTAGTTCTCACAACAAAATGAATGGCTAGTGTTGTTATCTTTTTATCCATCTTTACTCTTATTTATATATGCACAGAGAAGTTTTGAATATTTTTCTAGAAAAATTAACTAATAAGTAGCAGAGTCAAGAAGAGAATAAATAGATCATTAGATATTTTTTTAAAGATGGGGTTTTATGATGTTGCTCAGGCTGTCATTAAAATTGTGATTCTCCTGCATCAGCCTCCTAGTAGGTGGAATTATAGGAATGCACCTCTTTGTCTGGCTTCAAGTTAGTCCAATTTTTATTCATTTTTTTATCCTTCAGTTCTTTAACATATATTGTTCTCCTCTTCCTCTTGACCTATAAATTCCATACTATGTTAAATAAATTATGTTGAACTACTTCAGAGAGAGAGAGTTTATGCAAAGCAATTTCATCAGCAGACACAAAGATACATAATTTTTCATTTGAACTCCCAAATGTTAAAAAAAATGAGTGTTTCTTCATTGTCAGAAGGACTACTTTCACTTGGCCTGTCCCTCACACCCCGTTCTGCCTTCTCTAACACCATTATAAAATATGGACCCACAGTCAGCTGGAAAATGTTGTACACAATCCTCATGAAGTTAAGTGTACTGATTTGAGCGTCAGTAAGACCAGATTTAAATCCTAATTCTTCTGGTTGCAACTTCTTTTATCTGGATACATTTCCTGGCTCTGCACCCATCTGCATTATCATCTACAAAGTGAGAGTGAGAATGTCACCTCATAGGTTTTATGAGAATTGATTGTTACATGAGCACATTCATCACAGATCTAGGGACACATATAGGGCTTTCATTTATTTTTATAACTGTGTATGCACTCAGCAAAGCTAAGTTGACAGTTTGAATAAAAATATGGAGACATTTTCAAATCTCCTGTCAGCTAAAGAAGAATCTTCTGGATTACTGCTTTTAAAGAAAACATGTGTTTTACCCACAGCAGTTGACCCCAGAAAGACTTCTTGTTTATACTAGGGCTCTACAGCTGATGATTTGTGTCATTTAATTTTTATATCCAAATCTTAAGTGTGTGAAAGGTGTACTTAAATTTTGTTTTTATTTGCAGAGTCTTGGTTATTAAATGAGGTGTCTCATGGCAAACTACATTTTCTTGTTGTTAGAGGGCTGGGTTTTATATAACGCTTCATCACTATGTGCCTAAAATTGTCTAATGTTAAATTTGCTCAATGATATTCGCCCACCATCTTTTGAAAAAGGGGGATGAGGATGAATTATCCTATAACAAATGACACTCAACAAATGACACTCTATGACTGCATTTGATAAATGTTGAAAAGTAATGATCTCTGCATATGAAAAATTACAAAATTAATAAACATCCACACTATAGAAAATCTTACCTTAGTGCTTTTAGATGATTTTAATTATGCTTTGAGTGTTCAGAATAAATTTCATCTTCCAAAAAACCTCTTCTTAAAATAAGAATTTTAATATGAAGTGACAACAAACTTCCAATGAAAATATTCAGGTAACCCAACATAAAATCAAATGTATTAAGGATGTTTCCTTTAAAGTCTAAATCATTCTTTTTAACTTAAAGCCTAAAATATTTTAATAGGAAATCTGTGATTTGGATTTGCAATGGATTCACTTGATATGTTTTGGAGAATGAAATCATTCTTGCTCTGGTTCAGCAGGAAAGAAGGCAGGAGGTTGGAAGAAAGAGAATTCAGATGGGTCACTCCTGATGAATGTTGCTCTGGATGAATCAACTACCACAAAAAACATTGCCATCTTACAAGACCAGGAAATTTTAAGAAGTTTTCAGAAGAATTTAGGGACCTAGCTTATAGCTGTGCTTTCTCTCCCAGGAATTAATTATATCTTTTGATGGAAATATATTACCTTGGAAGCAGGTATTCTGGAAAGATATATTTGAAAATTACCAGCCTCTGAATGGAGACTTGTATTCCCTAAAGTTTGAGAGTAATTTCTTTTTTTTTTTTTTCTGAAGTTGGGTTGTTAGGAAAGATGAATTCCATGTAAATAGGATTGCAGAATTAATCCAGTGTGAGTACCAGTGATGTAGTTTTCCTGAAAATGTGTCACAAAGGGGGCTTCTTTCTTATGGGTATTAAGTCCTTTCTGAAAACCCACTGTGAATTGCTTGAGAACTAAAGAAGTGAAGGCATATTAATGACAGCTATTTTAAATGACAGCTATTTTTATCTGCATGTGCTGCTTTTCCTGGTTTCCAGTGTTTGGGAAGTAGCCAGAAACCAAAGAAAGGTCTATATAATATTGTTCTCTGGGTCACAGCATGGAATGATTGGCAGCATTACAGATTTGGAGCGACATTTAAAACACAGTGAGAGAGTTCAAGTCATTCCACATTTTGTCAATTGGACAAAACTTCATTGTTACTTATTTGCCACTTAGTCATTTTAGGATGTCTGTACATTATTTAAAAAAAAACATTCATTTGAATAATTAACATACAAAAGGCAGTACATATATAACATGTAATCTATGCCATGAAATTATTTGGTCACCTATCTGACCATCTTCAAATGTGTCCATCTAACTTCTTGTTTATTATTAGTATAATGATGATGATGATAACATACAGCACATAGTCTTCCCTTTGAGCAATATTTTAAGCATCCTGGACAATATTGATCAGTATAAGCTCAATGGTGTATAAATCTCTAGAACTTATTAATATTGTAAAACCAAAACATCATACCCATTGATTGACGTTTTCTTCCTCTTCATTCCCCAGCTCATGACAACCACAGTCCCTCTCTATAACTCTGAGTTAGACTATTTTAGACTTATCCTGTAAATGATGTCATGTTGTGTTTGCCCTTTTGTGCCTGGCTTATTTTCTTAACATTAATGTTTTCTGGGTTGATCCAAAATAATACAAATGGCAGGATTTTATTCTTTTTCCTTTTCATTAATGCTTCATATTTATATATAACATCAAGACTCATTTTGACATAATTATACAAGCATGGAGTATAACTTGTTCCATTTCAGTCCCCAGTTTTCCTGTATACTGAATATTGCATGTATACATTTATTTATTTTTATCCACCCATCTTTTGACAGGCACCTGAGCTTGTTCTATAGCTTGGCTATTATGGTTTGTGGTCCTATAAAAATTCATGTGCCTGTATCAATATAGTATGCTGACTCTACTTCTTTTGAATAAACACCAAGGACTAAGATAGCTGCATGAATTTGTGGTTCCATTCCTGGTTGTTTAAGGAAGCTCTATACCACTTTCCAAAGCTTTTATACTAATTTGCAGTCCTACTGAAAATGAAGGAAGATACCTTTTCTCGCTGTGGCTCAAACACACCTAAAAATTATACAAGATACCTTTCAAGTTCTAGAAGACAGGCTCTGCACTCAAACATATTGGCACAGGTATCCACTTCCTTAATAAGACTTCTAAAGCTCAAGAAATAAAACCCCCAAATCAATAAATGAGATGGCATGGCATGAAATTAAAAATCTTCTGCACATCAAAGGAAACACTAGAATGAAAAGAGAGCCTACAGAGTGGGAGAAGATCTTTTTAAGCTCTTCCTCCAACAGAATTCAGAATACTTAAAAGCTTGACATCGAAGAACAAAAACAACAAAATAAAATAGCAAAGAGCCCCCCCCCCCAAAAAAAAAGCCAACAAACAACAACAAAATGCCAAATAACCCAATAAATAAAATGGTGAAAAGAAAAACACATGACACAAAAGAAGAAATACAAATGGCCAACAAATATATTAAAAAATGTTCAACATCCCTAGTAATCAGAGAGGCAAATCAAAATTGTGATGAGATTTCATCTCACTGAAGTTGGAAGGTAAATCATCAAAAATACAAATAATTATTTTCTTCTTTATAAAGGCTGATATTTTTGTTTTTGAAACTATTTTAGGAAACTCCATACTCTTTTCTGTAAAGGCTAAACTAATTTATATTAACAAAAACAGTGGGAAAGCATTTCCTTTTTCTCACATCCTTCACAACATTTATTATCTTTTTGTTTTTGTTTGTTTGATTTTTATAATTCCAATCCTATCAAATTAAGTTGATATCTTGGTGTGATTTGATTTGCATTTTTCTTGATGTTTGTATTGACATCAAGCACATTTTAGTTTATCTGCTGTCCACTGGTATGTCTTCTTCATAGAAATGTCTATTCAAGGTACAGCACATTTTACTGGTATTAATTATTATTTTTAAAAATCTTTTTATTTGTCCTAATTAGTTACAAATGACAGTAGAATACATTAATGCACTTTGATATATCATACATAAGTGGAGTATAATTTATCTTTTTTTCTGATTGTACATGGTAGGATCACACTGGTCATTCAGTCATATATGTATATAAGGTAATAATGTCTGTTTCATTCCACTATCCTTTTTACCCCCATACGTCCTTCCCTTCCTTCACTTCTCTAAAGTAACTCTATTCTTCCCTAGACCTCTCCCCATTGTGAATTAGCAACTGCATATCAGAGAAAACATTCTGCCTTTGGTTCTTAGGGATTGGCTTATTTTCATTTAGCATGATATTCTCCAGCACCATCTATTTACCGGTAAATGCCATAATTTCATTCTTGCTTTAGGATGAAGATTAATTCTTTTTAAACTAAGGTTTAAAAATATAAAAAGCTGTACATATTAATGAGGTTCCACTTGATACGTGTACACATTGCATAATGTTTAAATTATACTAATCATGTTTATCTCCTCAAACATTTATCATTTCTTTAGAAATGTACATTGTATATGGACACCCCCGTGTGCCATAGCACCCTGAGCTTCTTATTCATAACTGTAGCTCACTACCCATAGATCAGTATTTCCCCATCATCTACCTCCTGCTCTTCCCAGTCACGGCTAATCACCATACTTTTAATTTCTATGAGATCAACCTTTTTAGTTTAAAGTGTGGCTGAGGTCATGCAGTCCCATCTTTATGTGCCAGGTTTACTTCCCTTAACATAATGACCTTCACTCTGTTGTTGCAAATGACAGAATTTCATTCTTATTTATGCTGAATTCTCTATATTTTAAAAACCATTCATCTATTGATAGACACTGATATATACCCAGGAGTAGCATAACTGGATTACATGGCAATTCTTTTTCATTTTTTTGAGGAAACTCCACAATAATTTTCATAGTGGATACTAGAGTTAAACCTGACTGGCAACTATGCTCTTTTTGTACCTGGATATCCACATTTACTTAGGTTTGGAAAATATTCTTTTCTGATCCATTTGAAGAGCTTTTCCACAATTTGGCATTTTCAAGTCCCTCTTGAGACCCTAGAACTCAACTATTTTAACATTTAATTCTACCTTAAAGTCCCTATAAGTCTTGGTTCATTTCTTTTTATTCTTATTTTCTTTTTATTACTCAGACTGTGTATTCTCAAAGAACAGTCATCAATCATATTAATTTTCTCTTCTTTTTGATCTATTTTTGCTATTGATGCCCTCTGATTAATTAAACAGTACATCTTGAGCTAGAGGATCTTTTTGATTTTTAATTTCTTTTCATCTCCATTGGAGTGTTAAATGATTTTTTCTGTGTTTTCTTGAAACTTATAGAGTTTCTTTCTCTATGAGGGGTTGCTTGGGTTTGGGAGAGAGAATTATGAATTAGGGCTGAAACATCACTTCTTTTTTTAGGAGAAAGAATGTGCATTACTGGCTTTTTTTGGATGAGATGAAATTGCTTCTGATGGTCCTTTATTGAAAGGTATGGAAAGGCTTTGCCAGATTATTAGCTACATATGAAACACCAGGGGGATGTTTTAATTTGTTCAAACAATGAAACCACATTTGGTACAAAAGCTGAAATTGGAGTTTCCATCTGATCAAGCTAATGGAATTTCACTATAATTTTTCCATAACCATCTGTCTTTGCACAGGACAAGTAGTTCAGTTGAATGTGGTGAGAATCACACCTGAATAGTGAGATCTACCAGATTCTACTTAGCCTTTTCCACCACGATATTCTGTGCTCCATAGGTTCAGTAGTCACAGCAATTCCTGATTATTTCTCTTCTTCTAATGCACAGATAACCTGAAAAAGGCTTTGGGGTATCTTGAAGACAGATCAACATTAATTTGAGGCAGTGCTCCTGGCTCCTACCTCAAGCATATCCAGCTTCTCTTTAATTTCAGGGTTTCTGGATCTGCAGAATGGCTCAAATCTGGATGTTGATTGAGGAAGCTTGAATTTCTGATTTGAGAATTCAGTTTTTATTTCATTCACTTGAACTTTTCTTCTTCACTATATAAAAGTAAGAACTCATTAGGATTTCTATAGTATTTCAATAATAGGAATTCTGAAATTGACCAGCCTAGGTCATAGGTCTCTTCAGGCCGTTGGCTTCTTCTTTAACTCTGCTGTTCACTTGTTACCATCCAGGGATGTTGGGTTCATTGATTCTGTTCAGCAAAGAATTACAGAGCAAGACACAGAGCAGCAGGTTTATCGCAAAAGTGACACAGAGCATCACTCCAAAGAGAAGCCAGGAATCTGTTGGGGTAGTTTTGTCTTGTCATTTCTATGGTTTCTGGAATTTCCTCCTCTCCTGTCTCCTCTCCTGTCCACATTTTCTTCAGTATTAATGATTGGAGTCCCCTCTGTCCACACATCTGTTTTAGTTTTGTACTGGATCCCTGGCTTAGGGGCAGGAATACAGACTTGTCTATCTGATTGGAATCTCTGCTGTGTCCAGGAGCACTTTCATCAAGCAGAGCCTCCTTCTCTATGCTTCCTTTTCCTGTCCCTGCCCCCTACCCCCACCCCCTTACTCACCATCTTGCCATCTTGCCCTGGCTTCCTGAGCCCTTCTGTATCTCCCTCACACTGTGTAACCACATGGTTAAATCTTTGGATATCAAGAGTTGCCACTTGACCCCTGCTATCCCTGGATCCAATTATTGACTTTGCAGTTAGAGTTTTCATGCTGGGGACCACAGTTTCCACTGAGGGGGTCCCTCTAACAGGGAAGAGCCATCACAGAAGTCCTCAAGGATGCCAGGGCTCCTCTCACTCACTCACTACTCATGGTTATGATGAAAGTTATGTCTTCTGGACTCTCCTAGGGTGGGATAGTAGATCTTAAATGACAAATCACTCTGCATCTGATTTCTCTATGCCTTTGAATTCCTTTTAGCCATTAACTCCTAAAACATTCTAATTTACTCACTGAGAGTCTCATTTGGTCCTTGTTGTTGCAGTTGAATAACCAGAGTCCCTTTCAACTCCCTGAGCTGCAATGCTAAAGAAAGCATCTGATTAATGAAGTCTGTATCAGTAAATTTGACCTGATTTATGTCTATTTCATCATTCTTGCATAGTCTTTGCATATATTCCCACATATATTCCTGCATTTCTGTCTGCATAAATTAGAAAAATCATGAAGCCTTTGGAGCATATTTCATCTTTTCATGGGTCACACATTGTGGCTCTTTTAGGTCTCTGTTGGGACTTGAGCCTAGTTATAGGTCTAGGAGTCAAGAAGGGGAAGTGGGGTTAGGAATCAGTCCCAAACAGAGTCAGCCTTGTCTTGCAGGGAACCTTCCTCAGGGGAGACCTTTGTGGTTCTTCAGGCAACTCTGGAGCATTCCTTAGACAGGCTGGGAGACCCCCTGCTGTAGTTGCAGGCACCTCTGCTGGAGATGGAGAGGCCCTTTTCATTTGCAAAGTTCTCTCCATTCCATTTTCTCAGTTCCCTCACCCATCTAGTGTTGAAAGCCAGAACCTGGATCTCACCCATGACTCCTCTTTCTAACCTTCCTCATCAATTGATTCTCTATACCTTCTAAATATATGGGGAACTATTTCTCTATTTCAGTTTGTGATGATGATCCTGTTGTGGGGATTTCTATGAATTTGTCATTTGAAAGCAGAGACTGAATAAGTCTGATGAGAGAAGGAGAAAATTTTGTGGTCCCCAGTAAAGTCAGATTTAGCCTGGGGCCTTGGTAGCTCTGGAGTGTTCATTTTGTGGTCTAAAGCTTGGTCCCATCCCTGATGACCATCCAATAAGGAAGACAAGATTTTGAGAAAAAAAAAAAAAAAAGATAAAAGAAGTTTCATTGCTTTTCTAGCAAAAAAGAAACACAGGGGACTCCTGTCCCAGCATCTGTGATTCTCTCCATCAGGAGCAAAAGAGAGATTTTAAAGAGTTGTACAAAAGGAATACCATTTTCCTCTGAAATTAGGAGGAGGGGTTATGGAGAAGAGATTAGGGAGGGAAAGAAGGAGAAGAGAAAAAACATGTCTGTTTTAGAGCAGCAAAGGCTATATTCAAAGCATGAAATGGACCACTGTCATAATTGTAGTACATAATTTGTTCTGCAGGGGGCAAAGGGATACAACCTTTTAACACTCTTGTGTAGTCTTTCATTTTTCCACTTGAGAGTCATAAAATAGTGGGAATAATCCCTGGATAGAATTTTCTATTTTCTTTGGTGTTTTTGTCCAAAGATGGTTAGGGCTGTGAACTCTTAGCAACCCAGTCACAATACCTGGGTCTTGTGCACAGTGGCCTGGTGGAGGGATTTGAGCATGATTCCAGTGTCCACCACTCTGTCTGTTCACCAGGAGGATCAGAGTTCAATCTCAGCCTTTTACCCTCAGATCATTATATTAGGCTTCTGCTTCCCTCCTGCCCTTCATAGTTCTTTATTCTTTATCATACTGGAAACCAAGTTATTATAAACTAAAATATAATTGTATCACTCACCATCTTAAAAATACTTCCTATGTTTTGCCCATGGTTTTTGCCATTAAGCTTTAATACGATTTTGAGCTCTTTTTTGATCTTGCTTGTTTCTGTCTTCCCATTCTCAGGATTGCAATTTACCTTTACACTATCTTAGTGTTCAGCTTGTTGAATAACAATATAAATTAATAACCACAGTCATGCTGCATGATTTAGGTTTCCTTCATGTTTTGTTTTTAACTGACCTGTCATAGGAATGCTTTGATCCAACATCTTGCCTCTTCACTCTTCTTGCCCAATTTTATCCCATGAGGGCCATTTTTATGTCTTTCTTTCTGGGAATCCTTTTCTGTCAGCACTGTCTCTCCAGGTCTTTGTTTATTGTCCATCCAACATGTCCTCTTAGTATCCTATTCATCTTAACATGTTTGTATAACACTCATCAGTGTTTTCCACTCAAACCTCTGGTGTCTGTCACTTAAACACCATGAAAGAAGAAGCTAGGTGTGTTTGTTCACCTCAGAAGTCACCCCAAACATTAATATTTTGGGAATCAAATATTTGGTTTATTAAAGAGTGAAAGAAACATTGATCAACAACAAAAATTATCCTGAAATTGCTTTTGTATAGACAGATGTATACGTTTTACAAAATAGTTTTTACTAATGAATGTGACCACCATGTAACAGAAAAATCATAAACAGCCCCTATGCAGAGGATAATGAAATCTTGCTGAGAAAATATCATGATATAACATTTGCTCATATGCTCAGAAACTCAGTTCTCAATTCTTTCTCATTCCTCAGTTTACATAGGGTTAAAAAAAAAAAAAAAACCCAGTGGTTTCCCTCAGAGGTCAGTCTGAATCAGATGACAGTGAAAAAACAATCTGTAATCTTCAGGACTCATTTTTTTTTACTCTATACTTTATTTTAATTATTTATGTTACTTTAACATTCATTCTTCATTCACCATTTATCAGAGGCAAATGTTGTATTACAATGGAGAAACTATTGTTTGCTAGCAGGCAAGTACTTAATGTAGTTTCGCTGTGCATTATTCAACTAGGAGTTCCTGTCTGACCTTCAAGCATTCTTTTATTTGACTCACCCCTCTTTATCATGGGTTATCAGAGTCCAGAGAACTGAGTATACACAGCCTTTCTGAAGCCTATAAGGAAATTTGGTTGAATCTGCATCACTTGCCAATTAAAGGTTAATATTGTTTCAGTTTTGTAGCCCTAAAGTCCTTAGTTTCCATAATATTCCTCAAAACATATTACCATCAATTGTGATATGTATACTTATGAGAAATTTTTATAAAAACCATTGGATATTTAGTCATAGAAATTCAACTGTGAGTGCGTTCAATACTGTATTTCCCCATAAATGATAATTAGTACAATAATATGGTCTATTTAATATAATTACTTGTTCTTGTAACATAGAAATGAACAGTATAATCTGGTAAGTCATGTTTTGATTGCAGGATCATTGCTAGATGTGTTCTAATAACTTTTTTCTGTCATTTTCCTGATAAATAAAATGAATGA
Organism: Spermophilus citellus; assembly: GCF_964194105.1. Classification (NCBI taxonomy): domain Eukaryota; kingdom Metazoa; phylum Chordata; class Mammalia; order Rodentia; family Sciuridae; genus Spermophilus; species Spermophilus citellus. The sequence goes on from NC_138183.1 coordinate 239,535,848, forward strand.
AGATAGCAAAATCAAGTCCTAATTTGGTAAAGGTTTGCAAAGATTCAGAGTTGTCCTGAAGTAGTTATTTCTCTTTCTCTGAATCAATTTTTTTTTTCTTCCTTGAAAGCAGAAGATTTTTTCCTTGTTTGTTTTTCATTTTAATTATTGGTGTTTTACATTTATGGATAATACTGGGATTCATGATGCAAATTCACACACAAAAAACATAATTTGTTAAATTTCATGAGATTGATCAAAAGAATTTTTGAATGATTTTTTTTAATAGCTTAAGTACTACTTGCTAAGATCATTCAAAGGGTCCTTTCCTCAGTTACATCAACATTGGTCTTCAGGCACATTTCCTAGTAAATAATTTCCTAATGGTGCTTTTCATCTGGGCATTTCTCAAGGTGTAGATCAAAGGATTTAACATAGGAGCTATCATAGCATAGAAAACAGCAACTGCCTTATCAATAGGTAAAGTAACTGCAGGTCTTAGGTATACAAATAAGGTGGGAAAAAAGAATAAAAGGATCACTGTGATGTGGGAGACACAGGTGGACAGGGCTTTGCGCCTACCCTCTAGGCTCTGTGTCCTCAGGGAGCACAGGATGACCACATAGGAGACCAGCAAGAGGAGGAAGATTAGCAGGCAGATGAACCCACTGTTGGCAACAACAATGAACCCCAGAATGCGGGTATCAGTGCAGGCCAGGTTTAGCAAAGGGCTCAGATCACACATAAAGTGATCAATGACATTAGGGCCACAGAAGGGTAGTCGGAAGATGAAGAGGATCTGGATGGTTGCATGGAGAAAGCCTCCCATCCAGGACACTGCCACTAGCAGGGCACACACTCTCCAGTTCATGATGGTTGCATAGTGCAAGGGTTTGCAGATGGCCACATAACGGTCATAGGCCATCACCGTAAGCAGAATGACCTCTGCACCTTAGAAGAAATGTTCTCCAAAGACTTGGGCCATGCATCCATTGAACAGGATGGTCTTCTTTTCATGCAGTGAATCCACGATGAATTTAGGCATACTGACAGAGGCATAGCAGGCATCAATAAAGGAGAGATAGGCCAGAAAAAAGTACATGGGGGAGCCCAACAGTGGGCTGGAAATGATGGTAATCACGGTGAACAAATTTGCTAACACAGAGATGATGTAGATGAGCAAAAATACAGCAAATATAATTTTCTGCATCTTTGGGTTTTGTGTAAGTCCCAGTAGAACAAACTCTGTCACATTTCTCTTCTCCATGTACTTCCTGTGCAAATTTATTATAGTACCTGGGGGTGAGTGGGTAAAACTTTGAAATTATTAAACTTCTGTATTGTAATAAAATTAAAAGCCTAGATTCTATTGTGCACTGAGATTTGATGAGTGTTTATCCTTATTTATAAGTTATTTGTTCTTTTTAAGGAAAACATTCTGTGTTTTTACAGATGACTCAAATGCCTCCTGAATGTTGATTCTTCCAGAAGCCTCTGCATGAGAAACTTACAGACACACAGCAGGAGCCCACCCGAGTACACTGTGAATTTTCAGATGATGAGACTAAACGTAAGTAACAGATTGCACAGACTGTGGCAATTAAGCCCATAAGGGAGGCAGAAGATGGATGCAATAGCCATCATTGTATAGTTAACAATCTTTATTCTTAGGAAAAGGAAAAGTATAACACATAACTGAGAAAATTAGTACAAGTGTGATAAGGAACTTGAGGAAGGGTGAATCTGGGGCATTACTATTCTAATTGCCACTGTGTGTCCTGCAAGACACTGATCAAGGTTCAGTGAATAGAGGAAGCCAGATCTGGGAACCCCCGGTAGCAGACTAGTGAGGAGAGTTGATGGAAAGAATAGCAGTGCAATAGAGATGGAAATGTAAGTATAAAAAGCTCTTGTGAAATAATTCATAATATTTAATGACTAAACCCAAGAACTTCATAATAGTCAATGACAAATTATTTTGCAGTGTTTTTCCTGTATATTTCTTGGTACCAAGTGCTTTGCACACATGATTCTTTTTAATACTTAGAGTAACCTGTGTGGTACATTCTACTTCATTGCATAGATAAGGAAACAATCTCAGAGACAAATGTTTGCAGTGGTTTAGCAATGGCAATGCTTGCCAAAACTCATTGAACTCCTTAGGTGTTCTCAATGCTTTTCCAAAAGTCTGCTGATTTAATCCTCACTTCAAGACTAGCAATTGCTGAATATCATCATCTTATAGGTATAATTATACTTATTTTTCTTGTTACAAAAATAGAGAGAAATTAAGAATCCTGCTCTAAAAAAAGTAGCTAATATATGGCTGAGCTAAGAACATGACTCAGATTTTTCTTATTCTATTTATTTTTGTCCTCCAAGTTGTCAAAATGTATTATCCTTGAAATTCTCAGCTTTAATTTATATCCCATATATTACTATGGTATAGAAATGTTGTACTAGTAATCCTCTTTTGACATGAGCATAATTATTATAATTAATTAAATGCTATGTGAGATACAACTTTGTAGAAGTAATTTCATCAACAAACATAGACAGTGATCCATTTGAACTGTCAAATACTAAGAAAATAAATGTTTCTGCATTCTTGGAGAGAGTACATTTGTCCTTATCTGTCTTTCACAACCAATTCTCGCTTTTCCAATACCATTTCAAAGTGGATTACAGACCCTGATGGAAAATTCCATTTTGTCACATAGCTAAGCATCTTGGCATGAGTATCAGGGAAAATCTGATTAGAATCCTGGTTTTTCCACTTGAAATTTTTCTTTTCTGGGGTAGGTTTCCTGGCAAAACATACAACTATTTCATCTATCTATGAAATGAAAATTAAGAATATCATCTCATGGATTGTTCTAATAATTGTTGCATGAACATACCTACCACTGTTCTGAGGGCACATATAGGATTTTCCTTTATTTTTAACTGTATGCACTCAGCACATGTGCAGAATTCACACTGAAAAATAAAGAAATTCTCTTTAATATTACTTGTAAAGAAGCCACAGAGACCTATATTATCCATATCCATTGATCCCAAAATATTTCTCCATGTTTTACTTTACTCAGTATCTAATGTCTTAGGCCATCTAGTATTTATATTTAGCTCTCATGTGTGGGAGGTACATTTAAACTTTGTTTCCACTTCTGTAAATTATCTTAGTTAACAAAAGAGTATCTCATGGTAAAATATTGGTTCTGTTTGCTACAGAACTACTGTTTCATCTTTATGACTCTTGAATTGAATTTTTCATTGTTAAATCGGGTTAATGAGAATTTTTATTTCTTGAAAAATTAGAGTGTTGATGAAATTCCCCATGACTGAACTTAAGTATTCTGAAAAATAATAATTATAGTACATGAGAAGTACCAATAGTTAATAAGATCAGTTCTGTTGAAGAACTTACCTTATAATCTTAGAGAGTTTTAATGATGCTTATAGGTATTCAGAAGCAATCCCATCTTCAAAGTGATCTCCACTTGGAATAAGAACCTTTCAATATTAAAATATAAGACAAAATTGAAAGAGACTATCCAGATAATTCTATATCAGATCAACAGATACACTTCTAAGGAAGTGTCCTTAGAAGTCCAAATCTTTCCTTCCTACACAAAACCTTGAATGCCTCACAGAAAACCCAGGGTTAGAATTCAGAATGGATTTACTTGATTCACTATGGAAATATGATCTGGGCTTCAGTGAAGGAGGAACACAGTTTGAAGGAAAACATTCAAGTAAATCTTTCTAGTCATGAAGAATCTTGCTCTTGAACTGACTGCAACATAAAGTATTTTCTCCTACACTATCTGGGTATTTAAAGAGGTTTCCACAAAGACACCTGGACCTTGCTGGTAGCTGTGCTTTCTCTCCTGGGATTAATTATTTCCTTTGATGGGAAAGTTTTGTCTTAGAAGCAGGCATCCTGGAAAGAGACTTTTTCCCTCCTGAGTGGGGAATTGTATTTCCTGCATTGAGGACCTATGCTTTCTTGCAAAACTTTAGTTAAAGGACATAAGGCATGTAAAACACGGAGCACAATGCCCACACAGAGTATGGGCTCAGTAAAGATTAGATCTTCTTGAATCTGTTTCTTTTTCTCTGGGTTGATTACAATGCAGCATTTCCTATCCAAACATCTAAATCCTTTGCAGCTTGCTTTGCACTAACTAGTGCATACATCAATGCAGTGTTTGAGAGTGTTTCATGAGCAATGGAATCAATAACAAAATTATGAGAGATTAAGGCAAAAACATAAAAGGAGTAATAGAATAAGAAGATGTTGATATTTCAACAGGCAAGATCCAATAAAGTGATCTAAAACCTTCTATGACATAAAACTAAAGCAACACAAATCTCTTTGGAATAAAAATCCCAAAGCCAATGAAACATTTGGCATTAAGCATTTGCACAAGCACTGACACTTGGAGCCAACACTTATATTACCTCTGGAGTTTACAAACCATAATACCTTATAGAAATAAGTTCTAACAAACTCCAGTAAAAGCATTCTGCAATTTTATATAACTGCATGGAATTCAATTAACTCTTGGAATGCAATATGAACCAAACTGCATTAATAGTAGCTTAATAATTTGGGTGAACCAGAGTTTTGTGAGAAGGTGTTATGGTTTGGACCCAAAAAGTTGACCAAAATATCATGGTTGAATGGACTACAGGGAAATGGGACCTAGTTGGAGGAAGTAAGTCATTGAGGGTTTTCACTGGAAGGGTTTTTCTTCTTCGGGGCCCTTCTCTCTCTCTTCCTCTCTTGGCTTTCCAGCTGCCAGGAGCTCACAGATTTCCTCCACCATGCCCTTCCGCCATGGTATCTACGTCATCTCAGGCCCAAGGCAATGGGATCAACTCAACATGGAATCAAACCTCTGAAACCATGAGTCAAAATACAGCTTTCTTCTTCTCAAGTTGTTCATCTCAAGTATTTCAGTAAAAGCAATGAAAAGATGACTAACACAGAGAATTTTTCCATCTCCGCATTCCATCTTGAAATCTCTGAAAACTCCACAGATTTTGTACTTATGTTTAAAAAGTGCTTTGCAGTGATCTTCAAAAGTAATTTCTAATGGTAGCTGCAGTTTTAGATGGGGAAACTGAGAAGAGAGAAGTGGGATGATTTTTATAAGAGAAAGTGATTTACGAAGGGGAGACTAAGCATTCCAGACTCTGGGATTCTGGTTGTGCCCAGGATTTAGCATGTGGCATCAGCACCTGGGAAGACATTCCAACTTCTCTCAGTGGAAGAAAACTCATTTTAGATTTTAAGGACATAGGTAAACAGGGAGAAAAGATCAGGAAAAAAAGTGAAAAGGGAATGACAAAGGGAGGGAAAGAAAGGAAGAAATCACCTTACCTTCATACCCTCTTGTGAACTCTGCCCTAATCCACTTTGCCCTCTCAAGTACCTAGCACACACCAACACCTAGGCTTTCAGACAAGGCTCTCAGACCACGGCGTCCTAAGTACAAATCTGAGGTCTGCTGTTTTCTATCTGTGTGAGGTGGGCCTGATCTATAAACCTCTGTTCTTCATGATGATGTGGGAAATAAAACGGCCTCTTCTTTCTGTGCTTGCTTTGAGGTATTATGTCACTACAGGTCAACTGTTTAATTTCAGGTGCTCAAAAGTTGTTAATTACTATTGACACCAACATTCCTATTATACACTTATGCATACATGGGGAAATCTATCTTGGGAAACCAGCTAATGAGGGTAACCAAATAAAACCCTAATTCACAGGTTTCAGACTTTCTTTGAATTGTGTAGAAAATGCACTATTTTTCTTTTCATGCCTGAGGTTCTCAAACATGTAGTTCAGCATTAGATATATCAATTACCAGACTGAAAACAAAGAATTCCAAAGATCTCTGCTTCTTGTAGAATTCAAAAACACATATATGACATATTCTTGGCTGCCTTTAATGTCAACACCCAGGGTCCTCATAAGTGACCGTGTCTGATTGATGCTACTCTCCTGCTGCACTCCTGCCAGGCTCTCAGCCCTCACCACTGCCCGATTTCCTGTCTTCCTCAATAGTGAGCTATGTCTCATCTACAACACAGGCTGCCTTCATTCTTGTACTAAAGTTACTTTTTAAAGGTTTAGGCTCAAATCCCTCAAAGTTGTCAACAGACACAATATCTTTACTTATTTATTTTTATGTGATGCTGAGGATCAAACCTAGTCTCTCACACGTGCAAGGCAGGTACTCTACCACTGAGCTGCAGCCCCAGCCCAAAAATCTATTTCTGATATCTAGGCAGTAGAGTGGAGTTATAAGAGCACAGTCCATGAAATCAAATAAACCTGTATTTAACCTCTGGCTGAGTGACCTTCAGCAAGACACTTGTCTTGTGGCAGCTTAGTTGCCCTGCTCTTCTTCAGGTTGGAGTGGAGGTTAAGTGTTAAATAAATATAAAAGCAGGTGCACAGGGCCTGACACATCACCCTCTCCTCACATTTGCCTTTCTCCACTCTTCCTCAGCAGCCAGTTCTACAAAGAATTATCTCACCAGGTGTGTTCCCTAAAAAGCCTTAAGTTTGCATTTTTTATTATCTACCTGTGTAGCCCACAGGACACTGGCCATGAGGGATTTAGCAACATGCCTTGGTTGACTATTTCCTAAGGGTAATATAAAGAAATTTTCACTTTGTCCATCTTTCCCCTCCCCAAGGAGCTGGTCGTAAGTCAGACTTTCACCTGGAAGTAAATCTGCTCATGGAAAAAACTTTTAAAATGCCTTTCTCAACTCTTATACATTGTTTATGAGAACATAAATTAATACAGCCATTATGGAAAACATTATGAAGGCACCTCAAAAAATTAAAAGTAGAACTAGTGGGCTGAGGTTATAGCTCAGTTAGTAGAGTGGTTGCCCCCCAAGCACAAGGCCCTAGGTTTAATCCCCAACACCACACACACACACACACACAAAAAGAGCTTCTGTGTGATGCAGCAATTCCACCACTGGGAATATATCCAAAGGAAATGCAATCTGTGTGTCAAAGAGACAGCTGCCCTCCCATCTTTACTGCTGAACTATTCACAATAACCAAGATATGGAATCAACTTTGGTGTCCATGAATTGAGGAATGAGGGATGAGAATATGCTACAGGCACATCATGGACTACTACTATGCCATAAGAAGAAATGAAAGCCTGTTATTTGCAACAGTCTGGAGAGACATGGGAGTCATTATGTTAACTGAAATAGGTCAGGCATGGAAAGAAAAATGCCACACTATTTCACTCCTATGTGAAGGCTAGACAAAGCTGATCTCATAGAACTTAGGAACATAATAATGATTACTGGAGAGAGCAGGTGGGAGAAAGGGTAGGGGACTTGCCAGCAAGTAAAATGGTACAGTGAGATAGGTGGAATATATTATGATGTTTCCTTGCACAGTAGGGTGGGTGGATGGAGTTGACAAGAATTCATTGTGTATTTAAAAATAGCTAAAAGAGAATTTCAAATTTACTCACCATAAAAATATGATAAAAGGTTAAGGTAATGGACATGCTAAATGCCATGATTTGATGATTACACAGTTATGCTTAAATCAAAATATCCCATCAAACTCCACAAATATGTACAATCATTATGTGTCCATGAGAAGATTAAAACAATTTCAACGGTCTCTCACACTTATTCACAGAGGGCAGAGAACATAGAATCTGATCAGTGTAGTATGATTCCAGCAAAGAAAGGAGGCACAGAAATGCCCAGGTGGGAGAGATCAAAAGATGTAGTGTCTCAGCCCCAGCCAGTATTTGCAGAGTACACACAAGAGAAGCAAAATCTCTCCTAGATATCATTATGTATCACTTGAGCCTCGTGAACTATATTATTTCCTTGTGTAAAATTAAGAAGTAATAATTAGAAAAAAAGTAAAGGTCAGAAAAATACTTTCAAATCGAAACAGTCCTATGCAACAGGAGCATCACTGAACAAGATCCAAAATGGAAACTTAATATCAAATTCACATTGATTAAATTCTGTTCTTTTTTTTTTTTTTGGTTGTTGTTGGCTTGTTTGTTCATAGTGTGTGTGTGTTTGTGTGTGCATGTGCATATGTGTTAAAAAGAATGTGAGATTTTTTAATCTATTAGTGGAACTTGTAACTTTTTTCTATAGTATTGCATGATAAATTTATTGAGTTTTTAAATAGTGAAAACAGAATTTTTCATGAAATATTTCATTTCTTTTTGTGAAGCTCTCATTTTAAAAAATGATTTTTGATATCACATTCATCCATTCACTCAAAAACTGTCCATTGAATTCATACCATGTTATCAAGCACTGCCCTAAACACTTATCACATAATGTTGATCAGAGGAGATCATGTCCCTAATTCTATGAAACATAGCTTTTTTGTTGAGGGAAAATATACAAGATACAAATAAAAATACAAAATTCAGATGATAATAAGTACTATGAGGGAAATCTAAGAATAGAAAAGAAGTATTGGAGGAAGGGTTATGACTTTGTCATGAAAGCCCTGATAAATTGACCTTAGAGAGGAAATATGAAGGCAGGCCGGCAGCAGGCCAGACAGATACTTGGGTAGTGAGTGTTTCACAGAAAGAGAAAGATGCTTATTGCAATGTCCTTAACACAGGCTCATAGTCAGCATGTGCAGAATTGCAAGAAGACCAAGTGAGTCAAGGGCTAAGTCACAGGAGGTGACATCAAAAAACTCATGGATCATCAGTTCTACCTGTGTCTTTCAAACATTTAAGAACTTCAAGTTTTTGCTCTGAATGCTATGAGTAGCCATTGGGAGGTTCTGTGCTGGCGAATGACCCAATATTACTTAGGTTTTAGCAGCATCTCTATCTCAATATCTGCTATGTAGAGATGCATTAGGGGTGGCACAGACCATGATGGAATTAGATAGACCAATTAGAAAGTTATTACAATGATTCAGATGAGAAAATGATACTTAGCTTGGTCAGTATGATAGAAACAGAGGTGTGAGATATCAAGGCCCCTTCCAACAGACCAGGTTAATTACATAGTGGAGACATTTGCCTAGAGTAGACAAAACCGGGGGAGTGTCATGTCTTTTGCCTTTCTCTAGTAGAATTAGGACTTAGTATTTTTACAGGCAACAGTGTGAAAATATGGACTGTTTTCATTTCATGGAATTCTTTTTCCCATGCGTAATTTGGGTGAACTCCTACTTGGCCTTCTTTGCTTAAATGCTGCTGAGCTGGAAAGCATGTTTATCCTTATGGTCATCTCCCGTCTCAGCCTCCAGACTAGGTGAGACTTTTTTTGTTGCTTAGGATAGCCATAATAGATTCCCACCGATTTGGCAAATTAAAATAACACAAAGATTAATTATCTCAGAGTCTTAAGTCCAGGTGTTGGCTGCATTGATTCCTGTTGGAGGCTCAGAGGGAGAATCTGGCCACAACTCCTTCCTCTCACTGGTGGCTGCAAAATGCCTGGCACTTCTTGGCTTGGGTCTTCCTATCTCCAGTCTCTGCCTCCATCTCCAGATAGACTTCCCTAGGTGTTATAAGGACTTACCCCAGGAATCTCCACCACATTTTTCTTACAATGACACCCATGATTTGATTTAGGTCTGGCCTAAATCCAGAATGATATTGCCTCAAAAATTTTAACTATGACCCTACTTCAAAATAAGATGACATTCACAGGCACTGGGGCTTAGGACTTGAAATTATCACTTTGTGTTTACTATTCTGTCTCTAACAGGGCCCTCCCTTACTCCTCCTGAGAACCTTTGGCACACTTCAAATATCACTTATTATACTGTCCTGTAATTGTTCTCTGACTGGGCAGTTTGACTGAATAGATCTGAGTTTCTGAAGCATACAGACCATGTCTTCTGTCTCTCAATCTCCAGTTCCAAATGTAATTTCTGCTTGTAATGCATAATATCCACCCCTTATTGGATTAATTTATTACAAATCACAGAATTGATTTATATAATATTGCAAGATGGAGCTAAATCTCAGCAGCAGTTCAAACTTCCTGTTATCATCAGAAGAGACACATGTTTTCACCAAATGCCAACTAATGTTGGTGTTTCACAAATGCTTTGGCTCTGAGGGTACATAGAGCTTCTACAACTTTCAGTCATGGCACACCAGAGCCAGCCCTGTGAGCCCAACTCTAGGCCTGGGGATTTATGAGAATAACTGCTGAACCTAGCAAGGTACAACCGCAGAAGCAGAGGGTGATCCCTTTGGCAAAGGAGCTCTAGGCTTCATGAAAGACGTGAAGCATGAGGATCATCCAATTCACAAGGCCTGTGTGAAACAAGAAAGTGACAGAACCACAATGGCTATGTGACTCACAAGGGCAATGGTGGGATCCAGGGCAGCAGTAACCAGAGGAGCCAGGGAACCTGTACCTTGCAGGTTCTTGCACCTGAGACCACAAATCCATTTTACCACTTCCCACCTTGGCAGCTGCAGGAATTGGAAAGTGTTTTCCTAGAAACTCCATACCTGATGTACTCACAAGCAGTTCCATGGGGATCCCAGGGCCACCAGGCCTCCACTAACCTGCCCCTGCCTGACCTGAGCACATTGGCTACATCAGCAACATTTGCATGAATAGAAGGAGGAGCTCAGGGAGCAGCGCAGAAGCTGCAGACAGCCTAGTTCTGCCACAGAGTGCATAAGCCAGACTCCACTCATAAACATCAACATGCCACCAACCTTCCCTCTATACCCAGGTGCCCAGGTAAGTCCTTAAGTTCCAAAGAAGGAGTCCCCTGGAGCATGGTGTTTTGTCCTTCATCACTCTGAATACATCAACCCACTGCCTTCTGGATCCCAGGGTATCTGATGAGGACCTTATAGGGAAATCATAATGGAAGCATCTTCCTCTCAGCCCCACATATGGTAAAACATCCCTACAGTGTGTTAGAGAATGAAGCGCCTATCATGATGTGGGTTGCTACCATCCTTTGACACCAGTCATTCCAAGCTGAAAGAAAAGGGAATTGAATACCTTGAGTGTAGGTGTGATAAAGTTTTTACAAGCCAAAAGTTATTTATAGACTCTTGAACTCAAAATAAAAAGGGCCATTGAAGCATCCCACAGATTCTAATTTCTACACAAGTAAATATCAGTCTCCATAATCCACTAAAGCAAAAAGCTTCTCAAGCCTTTCTTACTCTTATTATGAAAGTGGAAAACGTTGGGGAGGCCAGAAAGAAAGACAGCTGCTGTGGGTTATGGGTCATTTCAGGCCCTGGCTGTGACTGTCCTTTTTTTGTGTGTGGTGGAGGGCATAGCCTCATTTGGTGGTTTTGGATTTAGGGATTTTGGATTTCTTTTCTTTCTTCCTTTTTTTTCTGTGAGGGGGATGATATTTTATTTTGCTTTGTTTCTTTTTTCTTTCCTTCCTTTTCATCTAAAATTGTTTTTGTTGTTTCTTACAAAGTGTAGTGAGAATAGTGAGTTTAGTAAAGGGTAAACTAAAGGGTAAGAGTGGCAGGTCCTCTCAATCAACTCCTTCTTCAAGGATATTCTCATGAACCATTATAGTGGCCCGAGGGACACCTTGCAGGGCAGCATTGCTCAGGTGAAACTGGTTCTCCTCACTGAGACAGAGGTTGCCATGGAAGTCCTGCCAAAGGTAGAGCAGAAGACCATGGACCAACTAACACGATCAAGGTGTTTCAAGGTATTGACACATTGAAAACATCTAGGTTGTGCTGGAGCATTCATGTGGGGACAGTTACTGCAGCTCATCCTGGAGGCATGAGGAAAGCAAAAGGAGGAGGCCCAGGGAAGGTTCACGCAGATCACATGCTCTGTGTGCTACTCCACAGAAGAGCACCACACACAGAGATCTGAAGCCAGCGAACATCCTGGTAGACACTGGAGGAAACATCAACTTCTTTGACTTTACCTGAGTTGCAGGTCACAGCTGGGCAGGGGTTGGACACATTCTGCAACAATCTTCTGTACTGTGCCCTAGAACTCTACGAGCAAGAAGATAACAAGCCTGTGGTGGGTGCCTGGAGCCTGGGTGTAGTTCTATTCTTCATATTCACTGACGGACCTCCAATTCGATGTGACCACCTTTGTGCAGCTGAAGGAGAAGGTCCTGAATTGAATACATGGTATGACATTCCCTTTCACGTTTCTGCTAAAGTACTTAGTGCCATCAATTACTGACCATCAACCACATATATAGGCTCACAGTAGACCAAATTTTGAGGCACCCATGGCTGAGCCAGGATGAGAAATATTCACCAACTCATCCTAGTGAGCTACTCACCAACCACTCAACCCCACAATAATGACAATCATGCTTGACATGACTTATATCCCACATCACATCTGGGAATCTTTGGTAAACACAAAATCTGACCATGCAATGGCTACATATCTGATGCTTCAGCACCAGGCAATCCAGGGAGCAATAAGCATGTTTGCAATTAAGCATGCACATCCAGAGGTGGGTCCTTGCTTGCACACTGCAGATTCTATCATCTTCTGTGTCTCCCAAAAGAGGAGTGCCATTGAACTTCCCCTTCTTGCTCAGCTGGCTGAGAAGAACCAGTAGTCAGGGCAACAGGGCAATAGAAGAGCAAGACTGCTTTTCATTCCTGTCTGCATCCTGCAGGTAGGTGAGCAATTTTACTCTCCAAATACCCCCCCCAACATGACCCTGAATACCCCTCCATCCAGCCCCTGGATGACCATCAGAGGATGGGAAGCAGAAAACAAGTCCTCTCACGGCACATCAGAAGAAGAAAACCCCATTTTCACTGGGAAGCCCCATGGTGAAACTGCAGCCTATACCTCTGACAACATCAAAGGCTGGGAGGGGATGGCTAGGAGGATTGCCACCTGTATTCTAAGAATACGTTTGTTGCTGCATGCTGTGTTGCCATGTGCTGGTCCTGACGGCCTGGATTTAGAAATAAAGTGACTCCTATGAAAGTGGACAGCTGAGCTAGCGACAAAGCCACTGGACAGCCAGAAGATCCTGAGCTCCACCGATCCTGACATTATTACATGGGAATCAGCCAGACATGGATTTAAACAGACATGGATTTTAAAATACAGGAGGGAGGAGAGCAAACTTCCTTGGGCTTCTGCATATAGAGTCCATTCACAAGAGTATCTGGAGCTATCTGGGCCTGAGTGAACCCCTGTGCCACCATCTGAGAGAAATATCAGAGACTGCTTTTCCTAGGACACTTCCCCTGTTCTGATTTTCCCTGTCCTTTTGCCCATGTTTCTGGAATAGCAGATATGGTTTTTAATAAATTTCTTTTACTTCTAAATCTTATAATATAATTGATGCTGTAAAGATTCAAGAACTCTTTTGACATCTATGTTCTTCTTCCGTAGAATGGAATATACATCATCGATCAAATTATATAATTGTGCATCAGGCAATTGAGGAAAAAATATCTTAACCATAAGTACAATGGTATTTTTCAATATTAGTGGTTTTCAGACAATTATTTTTGTCTAGTAGTTAGATAATTTTCTTCTTTCTCTAGCTTCATGGTACTGTCATTTTCCATTTGCTGTTTTCCAAAATTAGGGTCAGAAAACTTCAACATTCAGATGATATACTTAATAGTTATCTCAAATTAGGAAAAGGCTATTAATGACCACTAGCCATAAAATCCCCAAACTTGAGAAATAGTAGTAATGTAAGGGAAGGAGGAAAGGTAGATATCTGCCTACAGCAAGAGTGTTATCCAAGACCAAGCAGGGAGTAGAAGATTTATGGCATTTCTAAATATGAAGAAGAGATGAGAAAATGGAGAGAGGGTATGTGCCTCTCCATCTAGGAGTTTTCTGAGCTCATAAAAACAGCCTATGTGCATGACTTCTGAGACATGTCACTATCTATCAGATTTATAGCATCTGCTGGTTATTCTGGGACAGAGAATGAAAAGAATAAGTCTGGGGGCTGGGGATGTGGCTCAAGTGGTAGCGTGCTCGCCTGGCATGCGTGCGGCCCCGGGTTCGATCCTCAGCACCACATACCAACAAAGATGTTGTGTCCGCCGAGAACTAAAAAATAAATATTAAAAATTCTCTCTCTCTCTCTCTCTCTCTCCTCTCTCACTCTCTCTTTAAAAAAAAAAAAAAAAAAAAAAGAAAAGAATAAGTCTGATTATCAAATGGTAATGAATTTAGTAGGTTGTGACATGTGACATATTTAATAAAAGGCTAAATCAATTTATGTTCATTCTCTTGGCTTCAAAGGGTATTATTGTGATCAGATACAGCCATACTGAGGAAAAACTCCCAATGTAGGGCTGCAGACTGGTGCTTACCACATCAAAACACCGAACTACACAACAACACAGTTTTGTACTGTAACCTCTACTGCAGCATTTGCAAGAGAAGCAAGCATAGAAAGTTTCCTTTGTCATGCAAGAGAACTTAACATGCATGTTCCAAAACTCAAATGGTCAAAATCAGTCTCTACCTCTGGCTCACTGCTAAAAAAATGAAGGAGCACTATTTTACTAGTCAACTAGGCAGATATTAGACTAAATTCTATATTTAATTTTCCAATGGAAGATGTATATCAGGGGGAAACAAAGCATTGTGGGTTTTAAAAACCAACCACCCAAATAAACAAAAATAATAACCCGAACACCATAAAACTTCAAAAAACTTCTAAAAACTGAGGTTTCTAGAAAACTCTTTTCTGAATGCACTGTGACCTTAGTGCTTTACATGCTGATAAAATAAAGGTTGATAGTATTGATTCTGACCAAACAGACTCAGGCAGGTGCTTGTGAATTACATTTCCCTCCAACTACAAATACTCCAATAGGTTAACTATTGTCACATGTGTTAATGCTGCCATCTCCCACAAAATACTATTACGGATGAGTGGTAAATTCACAAATATACCAGCTGCTTTCAAAACTAAAGAATTGTTTCTCTCACTGTGTTGTCTTTCCATTCCTCCAAGAGTTGTAGACATAATACACAATATTTTTTTTTCATCATTCTAACTAGGTACAAGGTAACCAAATGTTCTCTGTGCTCCCTATCTTGTTGCTGCCTGTTTAGACAAATAATTTCCAAATGCCATAGTCCTCTGATTAAAGATCTGCGACACCTCTTCATTATTATCTACAGATGCCTTCTGTGGCATGATACATGAAGTCATTCATAGACTGACTTCATCCTAACCTTAAGGTTTCTCTCAAGAGGGCTTACCAAATTAGACTGCAAACAAAATTCTCCCCTAGAAAACTGAATTTCATGATTCTGTATCCTCTAATTCTCTTCTCCACCTATCAAATTATCCTTCAAATCCTAGATTTTCTGCAAAGTTTTTTCAGATCTCAGTAATATCAGAAATTTATTTTTCCTTACTGCCTCAACCCTTGCTGTTATCATCAGCCTTAAAAAAAAAAGAAAAACAAAGCATTGAACATGTATTGTGTGACAGATAGTGCATAGACTTTTTAAAATACCATTTATTTCTTTTTAATCTCACCCAAAATGCTATAAAATAAGTATTTTTCCAACTGTATAAATAAGCAAACATAGGTTTAAGGAAAACCAATACTTCTAAATTTACACAACACTTGAATGTTGATTCAGCTGTCCTATCACGTTACTAAAATTACTTATTTACACGAAATGTATTTCCATCTGCATTCACAGAAGAGTAAGAGCCCTGAGATCCATATGTATGTGTCTCTCCTAGCTCCCAGAATAGAGCCTGGGGCATATTAGGTACGTGGATGGCATGCATTGAATGACTAAATGAAAGGAGAATATGTACAAAGAACATATTTAGCTCTAAAGCATTTTTCATTTTAGATCAAAGTCTTCATCCTCCTGAGGAAATAGAACAAACATTTGGGAAATAGCTTGATTATAGTTCTACTCTCTAATGTAATCTTAATGATTCCACAATATAGAAATCAAAATCCTCCAGGAGACATATCAACTCAGGTAGCACAACTTCTCCTTGCCTCAGAACACTCAGGCACAGCAGGTCATCATGACATCATAACAGACCATTAAGACAGGACAGCAGATGATTATAACAACAGAGCAAGTGATATGACACCACAGCTGATCATTATGACAACACAGCTGATTGTTATTACATCATGACAAGTCATTATGACACCACAGCCGGTTACTATGACATTATAGCAGATCATTATGACACCGTAGCAGGTCATCATGAATTCATGTGAGGTCATCATGGCAACATTGCAAGTCATTATGACACCAGAGAACTTCATTATGGTATCATGAGAGATCATTATGACTTCATAGAAGACATTATGATATAATGTGATGTCATCATGACATTGTGACACCACAGCTGGTCATTTTTATAATCATGGCAAATCATTATGACTTAATATAAGCTCATTCTGACACCACAGCTGGTCATCATGACATCACAGCAAGTCATTTTTAACACCATGTGCCACAGTCTTGGCTGGGCACAGAATCACGAGCCACCACACAGCTTTGTAGATTCAAACAGCAATTCTTTATTCCCGAACTCACACCGGCCTCCACACACGTTCTGGGGCAATCCCAGTTCTGCTGCCACCCAAATCACCTCCTCCACGAGGCTTTTTTCCCAAAATTCTCTCTGAATCTCACGAGAACTCAATGGGAGCTCAGGCAGCAGGAACACCCTAATTCCAGCAGCAATAATCCTCAACATCGAACTTCCCTAAAATCCAAGGTCTTAAACTGGGAACGCCCTTAACCCAAGGACCGGGATACTTCCTCAAACCTGATCAGCTCTAAACCCGGATCCGCCTTGGTCTTTGAGCAAGGTCACCTTACATGCAATGTCAACAGCGAAATCATTAACATGGGGTACGCTAGCAAGGAAATTTTGATGCGTCATTTCTACTTGGTAATGGCCCTCAGCATCTCCCCCCTTTTGATTAATTAAACAACAAGCAGTGTGGCTTAAGGACCGTGCCTGGTAGGTTGTCCAATTCAACATATGGTTCTTACCCGTCATGGGAAAACTGACCTTTAGGCGTCAGCCTCCTGTCTTAGGTTGAATCCACTGCAATCAGATCAACCCGTCACTGACTACCGGTCCAGCATTCAGCCATGCTTGTGGATAGGCCTATGCACCAGTGGGGGGGTGAGGTTCTTGCCTCACCTCTGTTGGCCCCCAAATAGCCTTGGTGCCAGTGGGGGGGGGTGAGGTTCTTTGCCTCACCTCTGTTGGCCCCCAAAATTCTAGACCATCACTAGTAGAAGGGAGGAAGATACAGAAATGCCACGACACCAAGCCAATTGACGGCTCCTTTGGAAAAATTGTGTCACTGGTGACACCATCAGCAAAGATATGCCAGCATTACCACAATTAACATGGGGTGCGCTGGCAAGGAGATTGCATCACTGGTGACACCATCAGCAAAGATATGCCAGCAGTACCACAATTCGCTGCATCAGATGATATTTCACAATGCATGCAACTGATATATAGTCCAGGCAAGTTCTGCAAGCAGTTCAAATCGGAAGAGTATATTAATATGTCCATTTCTTCCCAAAGTAAATCGAGTCCTTGATTGAGCATTACTTGTTGAGTTATATTCATTGATGCATCAGTTTATACAGTTTACTGTGATAGCTATCATAGAAGCTGTAGTTTGGTTTTATCTTAGTCTTCACTGGCACTGGGATGGAGATGGGAATTCTGGCAATGACGCTAAAGAGACATTATCCTGAACAGAATTATTAAATATAATGAAAAGGAAAGGTGAAAGTAAACAAACAGATCTGTTAACCTCCTTTAAAAACAATCCTTAACAGCTGTTTACCTAATTTAAATTAGTAAGCAAACAGATCTGTTAACCACCTTTAAAAACAATCATTAACAGCTGTTTACCTAATTTAAATTAAACCATTTAAATCACGTGAATAAAAAAAAAATTCGGATCCATTTTTTTATGAGCGCTCCTCATATAAGAAATATGGACATACACACATACAGACATACAACACAAAACAGAAATGTGCACACAACATACAACACATAAGACAATAGTAAATAAAGGCCTTGTAGCTATACCTAGGTGAAATCTCCATTGCAATGTTTAAAAACTCCACAGTCAAAAAATAAAACATAGTCAAAAAATAAAACTGATCAGAAAAACATTAACCTAGGTTTGTATGAGCTCAAAAAATAAAATAGAACTTTACGATGTGGGAAAAATGCAATAATATAATAGACATTGAAAAAAACACCTTGGTTAATCACTGTCGAAGATGTAAGAATAGTCAAGCTGGAGCTCTGGATATCAGCTGTTATGGATTTGAGTCAAATTATCTTCTTTTTGGTCTGTAGAAATTGCTTTAGTTAGTCTCTCTGGAATCCAAATCGGCTGCTGTTCTCCCTGTGGAAAAACACAAACGGAACCCCGATTCCAGACAATAACTGGGTCGGGACCTTTCCATTGTCCTGTTAGAATATCTTTCCAAAGTACCTTAGGCTTATGTACATTTTTCGGGTACATATGTCTTTCCGCAGCACTAAGTCCTGATGAATCCAAATTTAAAAAGTTTAGAGTAAAAAGGGTTATTTTAAGTTTATCTTTGGGGGATATATACCCCTTACCAATTCCCTCTTTTTGCTTTAATAGGTATGTTTTAATAGTTTGATGAGCTCTTTCAACTATGCCTTGTCCCTGTGGATTGTATGGGATTCCGGTTATATGAGTAATACCAAATGATGAACAAAATTGTTTAAAAGAGGCAGAAGTATAACCAGGACCGTTATCAGTTTTTAACTGTTTAGGAACACCCACAGTGGCAAAATTTTGTAAGCAATGAGCTATAACATCTTTAGTTTTTTCTCCGGCACGAAGGGAGCCCATCAAAAATCCAGAAGAAGTATCAACTGTAACATGTAAATATTTTAATTTTCCAAATTCTGGCAAGTGTGTGACGTCCATCTGCCAAATATGGTTAGGTATCAGTCCTCTAGGATTGACTCCAAGATTAACTTGTGGTAAAAAGGTCACACAATTTTGACATTGTCTTATTATATGCCTGGCTTGTTCCTTAGTTATTTTAAAACGCTTTTGTAAAGTATTAGCATTAACATGAAACCTTTTATGAAAATTTGTAGCTTCTTCTAATGTAGAGAAAATACGTACGTCATGTGTAGTTTTATCTGCTAAATCATTGCCCAAACTAAGGGCTCCAGGCAATCCTGTATGTGCCCTAATATGTCCTATAAAAAATGGATCTTTTCTGTCCCATATTAGACTTTGTATAGTGGAAAACAAAGAAAAAACAGTAGAGGAAGGGGAAATCCTACCAGCATCTTCAAGGGAATTAATAGCATTAACTATATATTGACTATCAGAAAATAAATTAAATACAGAATCTTTGAACATCAAAAAAGCTTGTAAAACTGCATTAAGCTCTACCTTTTGAGCTGATTGTTTGGGTACTAAAAATGTAAAAGTTTGATCAGGGGTAACTACTGCTGCTGTACCATTATTAGACCCATCAGTGAATATATTTGGAGCATTCATGATAGGTGTTTTCCTTGTCATTTTAGGAAAAACTTTAGGATGCTTAGACCAAAAATACAACAAAGGATTCGATGGCAAATGATTATCAAATGAAACATTAGATTTACACATGATTATTGCCCAAGTATTTAACTCATTAGCTAACTCATCAATTTGATCCATAGTATATGGAGTAATAATTTTATTGGGAGAAATTCCAAACACTCCCTTTGCTGCTCTTATTCCTTTGAGTATTAATTGTCCTACAGCCTCAGGATACCTAGTAAGAATAGTGTTAGGAGAATAAGATAAGTGTATCCACAATAATGGACCTTCTTGCCAAAATACTCCTGTAGGAATATTTTTTGTTGGTAGTACAATAAATAATAAAGGCAAACTTATATCAATTCTATCTAGATGCATATTTTCCATATATGTTTCAATAATTTTTAATGCCTTTCTAGCTTTAGGAGTTAACATTCGGGGTGAATTTGGATCTGATGGACCCTTTAGAATATCAAATAAAGGTCCCAACTCTCCTGTTGGTATGCCTAGATAAGGCCTTATCCAATTTATGTCTCCCAATAACTTTTGAAAATCGTTGAGTGATTTGAGTTGATCTACTCGTATTTGAATTTTCGGTGGACGGACCGTGGTTGAGGATAATAGAACTCCTAAATAATTAATTGGAAAATTTAATTGTACTTTATCTATTCCTATCTCTAGATTATAATTTTTTAATAAGTTCGTAAGTGTGGCATAACATTCCAGCAATATGTTTTTATCTTTATGTGCTAATAATACATCATCCATATAGTGAAATATTTTTAGTTCAGGATTTTGATTTCTAAGTGGCTGGATTGCTTTATTTACATAGATTTGACACATAGTTGGACTGTTAGCCATACCTTGAGGGAGTACTTTCCACTCATATCTCTCATCAGGACCTTCATGATTTAATGCAGGGATAGTAAATGCAAAACGTGGACTATCCTTGGGATGAATTGGAATAGAAAAAAAACAATCTTTAATATCTATAGATAAGACATGCCACGTTTTTGGTAAAGCAGACAATTGAGGAATCCCTGATTGAGCAGGTCCCATAATGACCATCTCGTTATTAATGGCTCTTAAATCTTGCAATAATCTCCATTTACCCGATTTCTTTTTGATGACAAAAATGGGAGTCTTATGGGGAGATACGGAAGGTTGTAAATGTCCTTCCGCTAATTGTTGTTTGACCAGATCATGGGCTACTTGTATCTTTTCTTTAGTCAAGGGCCACTGAGGAACCCACACTGGTCTTTCTGATTTCCAAGTAATTTTGATTGTCTCAGTGGCCCTTTCTGAAAATCCGACCCATGTCTGTCTGTTCCTAGATCTAATTGGACTGGTGCTGCTAAACCTTGTTCTTGTTTTCCTAATCTTTTCTCTTTCTTAGCCCTAGTAGTGGGCACATTAGAATTGATGTTATTTGTTAACCTCAAACCTAGTTGATCCAGGACATCTCATCCCCATAAATTAATAGGAAGGTGATACAAAACATATGGCTGTATAGTTCCTTCACAGCCTTCAGGATCCTTCCAATCTAATACCATAGAACTTCTATGGGGATTAGTCGCCAGTCCTAGGCCTCAAAGCATTTGAGTGGCTTGTTGTAATGGCCAATGTTTTGGCCATTCTCGACGAGATATGATGCTAAGGTCAGCACCTGTGTCCAGTAGCCCATTAAACTCGTGACCTTGAATATTTAGTTTTAGCATTGGGCGAGAATCTAAATTTAAAGACAACATAGCCCAATCTACACCTGTGGAGCCTAATCCCTTAGAACTTCTTTCTACATTATGACTAGAGAACTTATTATGTAGGCTGGGTATTATTAACAATTGTGCTATTCTATCTCCAGGTGAAATTACTGATATACCTCCTGGAGAACTAGCTATAATTTTTATTTCACCTACATAATCGGGATCAATTACCCCAGGACTTATCATAAGTCCTTTTAATGTAGATGAACTACGTCCCAATAATAAGCCTACTGTTCCTTGGGGAAGAGGTCCTTTTACTCCTGTAGGAATGATTTGAACTCCCATCTCTGGAGTTAATACTGCTCTGGCAGAGGCGCAGATGTCCAACCCTGCGCTCCCTCGGGTTTGTCTGATGAGGGATTTAATGGAAAATGTGTCCTGGGCACCACCCTGATGGTGTTGCTGGGTTCCTCCACTGCCCCGTATATTTGTGGTTTTGGGCCCCGGAGCATTGGGCCCCTCACTCCGTTTTTTGGCAATGAAGCCTGATGCCTTTCTCCACGATATCGTGGGTAAATACCTGATCCTTGTCCGTTTTTTGATAACGGAGTACCTTCTATGGTGGTTTGAGAACGGCATTCATTAGGCCAATGTCTCCCTCTACGGCATCGTGGGCAAATACCCGGTATTCTATTCCTTTGATTTCTAGTTTTGTTAAAACCTCCTCTTATAGGGCAACTCCTTTTAAAATGTCCTGTTTGTTCGCAATTATAGCATGTTTCTGGCCTGGCATCTAAAGCCTGTTGTACTGCAGCTGCCAAGACTTGCCCTTGTTCATTAATATCTCTACATAGTTTAATATATGTATTTAAGTCTTCATGTCTCCATGGTCTAATAACCTCTCTGCAGCAACGATTCGCTTGGTCATAAGCAAGTTGTTTTATTAATGGCATTGCTTGATCTGTATCCCCAAAAATTTTGGCGGCTGTTTGAATAAGCCTATCTACAAAGTCAGCGTAAGGTTCATTAGGTCTCTGTATTACCTTAGATAGCTGACCTTGTGAATCTCCATGTCCTTGTAAAGTCTTCCATGCCCTAACTGCGTCTGCAGCATTTTGTGCATATATAGCAGGATCATATTCAATTTGTTGCCGTTGACCCTCATAAGGTCCTTTTCCTAAAAGCATATCTAGATTTCTTTGAGGGTAACCGGCTGCTGCATTTCGCCTAGCTGTCTCCGTGCAAAATTCCTCATTGGCAACTTTCCATAACAAATATTGTCCTCCATTTAGCACAGATTTACACATGCTAGCCCAATCTGCTGGCGTCATGTCCAAGTTAGTAATGGATTCGACCATGCTTACCGTGAAGGGAGCTTGGGGACCATAGGTTGTTACAGCCTCCTTTAACTGCTTCACTGTTTTAAAATCTAAAGCACGGTGAATTCGCTGCCCTCCTACCTGTTCAAGTACAGGGCATGCTAATCTTTGAGGTCCTGTCTCAGGATCCCACTTATCAACTACGGGGTTTGAGGGCCACTCAGCTGTTTCTATCGGTGGGGCTGTTGGTGGAATTACGCCCTCTGGTGATAAAACGGAGTTAGTAACAGCCTCTTGTTGTGGCCTTTTTCCTAATAACCCCTTTTCCTTTAAATTTTCTTCCTCTCTCTGACTAGCTCTAGAGACCTTCTCTTTTGTTTGATCTAAAATGTCTTTCTCCATGGTCTGAATTTCTAACAATTTACTTAACACCTTTTCGGTTTCTTTTTTACTAATTTCTAATCTTCTATAAAGATAACGCAACCCAATAAGATAACACAAAACAAAACCGCAACTGAATGAAACAAAAACTGAATAAAAATTCGCTGTATCAATTTTCTCTTTCTCTGGGCTGACAAACTTCAAACCTTGAGCCATCCATTTTTCCCAGTTTGCCTGAGAAATTTCTAGGGACAGGCAGCTTGAAACAAAAACAAAATAAATCAAAGAAGAACACATTGTTTTTTAAAATAGTCACCCATTCTCTCGCCTTCCCTCAGGGGCGAGGAATTTCACTTACCTCCAAGTTTCAGACGCTCCCCGTACGGGCCACCAAATGCCGCAGTCTTGGCTGGGCACAGAATCACGAGCCACCACACAGCTTTGTAGATTCAAACAGCAATTCTTTATTCCCGAACTCACACCAGCCTCCACACACGTTCTGGGGCAATCCCAGTTCTGCTGCCACCCAAATCACCTCCTCCACGAGGCTTTTTTCCCAAAATTCTCTCTGAATCTCACGAGAACTCAATGGGAGCTCAGGCAGCAGGAACGCCCTAATTCCAGCAGCAATAATCCTCAACATCGAACTTCCCTAAAATCCAAGGTCTTAAACTGGGAACGCCCTTAACCCAAGGACCGGGATACTTCCTCAAACCTGATCAGCTCTAAACCTGGATCCGCCTTGGTCTTTGAGCAAGGTCACCTTACATGCAATGTCAACAGCAAAATCATTAACATGGGGTACGCTAGCAAGGAAATTTTGATGCGTCATTTCTACTTGGTAATGGCCCTCAGCAACCATGGAAGCTCATTATAATATTACAGAAGGTCATTATGACATCATGGATATCATTATGCCACCACAGCAGGTCATTATGACATCACAGCAGATCATGTCATAGGGCTGGATCATTGTCTCTTGAGGTAGGAGAAAGAATCTTTGTCGTGTCCTGAACCACAATTTATTCAGGGTTATGTGGACCTGGCTATGGTGGGGGATTAAGAAAAGGCAGACACAAAAATAGAGAAAAAAGCCATGCATGGTAGTTCAGCCTACCTCTGGTGGCTGACAGTAAAAGGCAGTCCAATTAAAATTTATCAGCTTGAGCCTATGATTCTCTACTCTGGCAGCAGGTGTTTGAACCAAAGCTATGAACTGATAAAATTCTTTGGCTATCAGGGAATTTCCCTTTGAACAGGGTATGGTCATACAACTAGGTGGTCTCCATGGTGCCTTCACACTGAGAGTTCTCCAGAGGGGCGTGGCCTCTGTCTCTGGGCAGTTAAAAGATCATCATTCATTCCTGGGTCTGACAAATGTTCATTACTGGTACTTCTAGATGAAATCACAGTGCTTCTGAGGGTTTCTTATTGAAAAGCGTGGAGAAGCCTTTGCCAGATCACTAGCTGTATATCAGATGCTACAGGGATATGTTAATTTGTTCAAGCAAGGAAATCACATATAATTCAGCATGTTCACTTGAAGTCTCTTTCTGATTAAGCTTATGGACTTCCATTCTACATTTCCTATAACCATCAGTATCCTGAACAGGACAAATCGTTCAGTTGAATGTGATGGGAATCAACCCTGGTGTAGACCTTCAAGACCTTCCTGGTGGTAATAAGCTCTGAAATGCCTCCAGGAATGAAATTTATATTTGTAATGTAATACTATGCCATGTAAAATACAATTTTATATTTGTTTTACTATTTTCCTAGGTAGAAGTAATTCTACTGGCTTCCACTTGGCCTTTCCCACCATAATTATTTTCTCTCTATGGGTCAGGAGATCAGTGTGGAGATTCTACCTCTCCTGAGTTTCTCTTTCCTAATTTTAATTTCTGAACAGCATGAATGACCACCAAATGAGTCTTGGGACATCCAACAATGAGAGAAAGACTTGAATTAAAATTTCATTGATCACCTAATCTCCATGAGACCTTCGTCTTCAGGACCATACTAATATTTGGGTGTTCTTTAATTATTGTCAATTGATATTTGGGGTCCAGTAGTTGCATTTCCATTTGCCTAATGCACTGTGCCCTGAAAAAGGCTTTAGTGTACATTGAAGAAGAGTAGGAGAAAGTTTCACATAAATTTTAGACAGAGTTCCAGGGTGCTACCTCAAGCCACCCAAATTCTCTTTATTTTAGTTGCTCTGGATCTGTAGAGTGGCTCAAGTCTGGAAGTTGATTGAGGCAACATGACATTCTATTTTCAAAATTCAGTTTTGTTTTGATTCACTTAAGCTAAAATTTTTCTGCTAAACTATATCAAGTAAGAACTCATTAGGATTTCTATAATATTTCACTTTTACGAAGCCTAAAATCAACCAGCCAAGATCATAGATCTTTTCTGGTCTGATTATTCAGATTTCTTCTTTAATTTTTTTTCACTCCACAACCAATACTTTGTAGATGGAGTGATGTCACTTGACTCCTGCCATCTGTGGATCCACTTATTTACTTTGCAGTTAGTTTCCAGTCCAGGCATCAGAGTTCCCACTGTGGAGTCCCACCAACAGGGAAGAGCAATCACAGAAGTTTTCAAGGATGCCAGGGCTCCTCCCATAACTTATTAATCATAGTTTTGATAAAAGTTATGCATTGAACTCATCCAGGATAGGTGAGTCTTAAATGACAAATCACAGTGCATTCCAATTTCTCTAAGCTTTTTAATCCCTTTCTAATCCTTAACCCTTGAAAGCTCAGCATTTCTATCTCACTCATGAGGACTACATTTTGGTCCTTGTTGCAGCTAAATAATCAAACAGAGCTCTTCCTAACTCCATGATATATGATTCTAAGAATATTTGTTTTAGTGAATTTGCATCTGTAAATATGGCTTGATTCAACTTTGTTTGTTCCAACATTATCCCACACTTGATATTTATTGATAAGCATGTTCCTGGATTCCTGTCTACATACATTAGAAAAATGATGTAGTTTTTTGGAGTGTAGTGCACATAGGGTTACACTTTGCAGTTCCTTTAGGGTAACTTTAGACTTGAGTCTAGATATAGGTCTAGAAATAATGAAGGGAGGTGGGAGTTAGCCCCAAGCAGAATCAGCATTTTCTTTCAGGGAAACTTCCTCAGGGCAGAGAATCCTCAGGCAATGTAGAGTAATCCTTAGGAGTAAAAATACCACCTACTAGTAGCAGGAGGGAACTTCTAAAGACATAGAGCAGCTTTGTTAAACAATTGCAAAGACTCATAGATCTCTCTGATCCATCTTCTCAATTTCCTTATCCATCTTGTGAAGGGAGACAGAACCTGAATCTCACCTGTGACTCCTCTCTCTCCATGTCATTTTTTGTTACACAGATGCAGAACCAGATGTGGGGATTTCTATGAAGGTGACAGACGGAAGCAGGGACTGCAGGAATCTGACAAGGTAAGGGGAAGAAATATGTGTTATCAAAATAAGTTTGGTTTTAGCCTGGGACTTTGAGAAGCTATAGAGTATTCACTCTACTCCAAAACTTGTTCTGCCTGGAAGCAAGGGGGTTCCAACCTTCTTATCCTTATTGTCTAAGTGAGGACCTTAAGATAGTAGAGAAAATCCATGGACTGAAGCTCCTGTTTTCTTTAGTTGTTCAGAGAAATGTAGATCTGCGAGCTGTTAGAAGCCCAGAGACACAGTCGCTGGGTATTGTGCACACTGGCCTGATGCACGTGATCTGGACATGATTCCAGTGTCCACCACACTCTGCCTCTTCACCAGCAGGAACAGAGTTCAATCTACAGTTTTCACACTCATATCCTTACAATAGGATTCTGCTCTTCTGCTGTCAATTTTACTCCCTTCATTCATCTATCAAACTGTGTAGGTTATCACTGTAAATCTAAAAATCTAATTGCATCACTTGCCATCTTAAAAATACTTTCAATTTTTTTCCATGATCCTTACTAGTAATGTGTAACAGGATTTTGAGAACTGTTTTGATTGTACCCATTTCTGTCTTTCCAGTCTCAGGAATGACAATTTACTTTTTACACTAGCTGAGTGTGCAGTTCCACACCTGGCATTGAGTAGGGTTTAAGCAAACAATTGCTGGATGAATATTCAACCTAATATCCCCAAACACATGTAATTATTTAGGTTTCCTGCATATTTTGTTTATGCCTTCTGGACTTTATTAAACATCGCCTGTCATGGGGATGCATTGATTCAATCTCTTGCCTCTTCAGTCTCCTTACCTAATTTTGTCCCAAATGTGCCATTTTTATATCTTTTCTTGTAGCAATCTTTTCCCATTTACACCTCTCCCTCCCCAGATATGTGTTTGTCATCCATCAAACATGCTTTCATAGCCCTCTGTCCATCTTAACTTGTATATATAATTCTCAGGAGTTCTTTCCACTCCCTTCTAGGGAGTCTCTCAACGAATCTTAAGCCCTGGGAAGGAAGAAACTGGTGTGTTTTCATTCATCTTGGGGCAATCCCTCAAATCACTGTGATTTTTAATGAGTGAACAAATCAGTGAATGAAAAAACAAACAAAAATACTGAGGTTGCTTTTGTGTAGAGAGAGCTATATACTTTGACAAATATGTTTTACTAATGAAATGTTACCACAAAATTACAGAAAAAAAGTCATCAATAGCCAACATGCATAGATAATGAGATCTTGCTGAGAGAATATCAGGGTCTAATGTTTTTGTTTGTATGAAGAGAATGTCAGTTGCAACCTCTTTCTCATTGCTCAGTTCATGTAGGGCAAAAAAGAAAACAAAATGTTTTCCTCCCAGTCTGAATCAGATTAAAGGTTAAAAAAAATTAGTCCCTAGTACTAATTTTACAGAATTTATTTATGTGTCTTTTTGCTTTTACTCAATCATTGACTGCTTATCAGGGACCAAACTTGATGCTGCTTTAAAGTACTGCTAGCTAGCAGGCAAGTAATTCATGGAGGCCAGCTGTGTATTATCAAATTTGAGTTCCTGTGAGACAATCAAGTTTCTTTACGTGATCCATCTTATGGGTTATCAATATAGGAAAACATGAGCTATAAAATTTTTTCTGAAGACTAAAAGGAAATTCAGAAACATGGTCAAATCTATATTATTTACTACTCAGAAGTTAAATGTCCCTAATGTTTATAACCCTAGTCTGTAATACCACAATATTATCCAAAATGTATTACCTAAAATATAATATATAAGTTTTTAAAAGATATTTATAAAAATTATTAGATTTCTATGTATAGAAAACCAATTATCAAACAGAATTTGCTCAGAATAGTATTTTTAAAATTATAATGAACACATTTATGTGATCTATTTATTATCATTGCATGGCCATGTAACATGGAAATTAACAGTATGATTTGGAAAACTAGTCATATTAAAAAAAATGGTGAAAATAGTTCTGCTTACTATAAAGATTTCTGCTTAATACAAATTGTTAATTATTTATTTTGTTGTTATTAAAAGATAGCTTATGAATTTATATACATGGATAAAGCAAAGAAAACCAAGTCTTGATTTGGTAGATTTTTTTCAACATGTAGCATGGTCCTGAGTTTGTTGTTCCTTTTTATTCACACATTTTTAATTGCCTCAATGCAGAATTTAAAAATATTGTTGCATTATACTTATACATAAGAAGGGTATGCCCTATTCACACATGCACATAACAAGTTGATTAATCACATGAATTACAAATGAGATTGAATAAAGCACAGTTTTGAGTAAATATGACTTTTATCTTTATCTTTAAAGTGCTGCTTGGTGAGGTCATTCAAAAGGGCCATTTGACACTTTCTGGTAAACTCAATGTTGATCTTCAGGCATAGTTATTTGTCCAGCAGAAAGAAACTTTCTAGTAAATAATTTCTTAATGGTACTTTTCATCTGGGCATTTCTCAAGGTGTAGATCAAAGGATTTAACATGGGAGTTATCATAGTGTAGAAAACAGCAACTGCCTTATCAATAGGTAAGGTAACTGCAGGTCTCAGGTACACAAACATGGAGGGGAAAAAGAATAATACCATCACTGTGATGTGGGAGACACAGGTAGAAAGGGCTTTGCGCCTTCCCTCTAGGCTCTGTGTCCTCAGGGAGCACAGGATGACCACATAGGAGACCAGCAAGAGGAGGAAGATTAGCAGGCAGATGAACCCACTGTTGGCAACAACAAAGAGCCCCAGAGTGCGGGTGTCAGTGCAGGCCAGATTGAGCAAAGGGCTCAGATCACACATAAAGTGATCAATGACATTAGGGCCACAGAAGGGTAGTCGGAAGATGAAGAGGATCTGGATGGTTGCATGGAGAAAGCCTCCCATCCAGGACACGCCCACCAGCAGCATACACAGTCTCCAGTTCATGATGGTTGCATAGTGCAAGGGCTTGCAGATGGCCACATAGCGGTCATAGGCCATCACGGTAAGCAGGATGACCTCTGCACCTGAGAAGAAATGTTCCCCAAAGACTTGGGCCATGCATCCATTGAACAGGATGGTCTTCTTTTCATGGAGTGAATCCACAATCAGTTTAGGCGTATTCACAGAGGAGTAGCAGGCATCAATAAAGGAGAGATAGGCCAGGAAAAAGTACATGGGGGACCCCAACAATGAGCTGGCAGTGATGGCAACCACAATGAGCAAATTTCCTAACATAGAGATGATGTAGATGAGCAAAAACACAGCAAATATAATTTTCTGCATCTTGGCGTTTTCTGTAAGTCCTAGTAGAACAAACTCTGTCACGTTGTTCCTTTTCTCCATGTACTTCCTGTGCAGCTTTATTACCTGAAAAACATGAATGCTACCTTGAATTTGTTAAACTTCTCCATGTCACAAAGAAAGGAAGCCTGTGAAATCTCATGAGTTCCAGGCTTGTTTCATGGATTTTGTTGAGCATAAAATATTGGTTCTGTTACCTTACAGATTATTCAGATGCCTCATGAGTGATGATTGGGCAAGAAGCATATGCATGAGAAATTCTTATAGACATAAAAGTCAAGAGGACCTTGGAATACATGGACTCCTTTGTGGAAACTAGAAAACTAGGAGAATAAATATAAGTAAAAGATTGAATAGATTGCGACAGTTAAGTCCCTAAGGGAGGTAGAAGATTGATGTAACAGTCATCATGGTATAGTTAACAATTTTCATCCTTATTCTTAGGAAAATGGAGACTACAAAACATAACTATGGAAATGAGTGCAGTATGATAAGAAATCTGAGGAAGGGTGAATCTGGGGCATTACCCTTGTAAATGCCACTATGTGTCCTGGAAGAAGCTGGTCAAGGCTCAGTGAATAACAGAAGCCAGATCCAGGAACCCCAGGTGGCTGACTATCCATGAGAGTTGATGTGAAGAATTTCAGTGCAACATCGATGGAAATGTAAGTATAAAAAGCTACTCTGAAATAATTCATAATGCTGGATGATTAAACCCAAGAACTTCATAATAGCCATCAATAAATTACTTTGCAATATTTGTTCAGTGAATTTCATGGTACCAAGTGCTTTGCACACACAATTCTTGTTTTTTTTTTTTTTTTTTTTTTTGTAGTTGTAGATGGAAAGAATGCCTTTATTTTATTTATTTTTATGTGGTGCTGAGAATGGAACCCAGTGCCTCACACATGCTAGGCAATCGCTCTGCCACTGAGTTACAGTCCCAGCCCCATATGTTTCTTTTTAATACTTAGAATAACCTGTGTGGTAATACTACTTCACTACACAGATAAGGAAACAATTTGAGAGAAAAATGATTGTAGTGGTTTAGCAATGGCAGTGCTAATCAAAAGTCATTTAACTCTTCAGGTGTTCTAAATGCTTTTGCAGATGTCTGCATATTTAATAATCACTTTAAGAGTAGTGGTTGCTAGCTAGAATCATCTTATAGGTATATTTAAACTTATTTTGCCTGTAATGAAAGCACAGAGAAATTAAGAATTCTGCTCTAAAGGAAGAAGCTAATAAACATACGATCTAAGAACAGAACTCAGGTTTTTCTTATCCTATTTATTTTTGTCCTCCAAATTTTTAGCTTTAACTTATATAACCCATATTGCCCTGTTTTAGCAATGTACTAATAATTCTCTTTTGACATGACCATAATTATTATGATTAATTAAATACCACCTGAGATACATCTTTATATGAACTAAGTTCTTCAGCAGACTCACAGACATATAATGATTCATTTGAACTCTCAAATATTAAAAAAAAAATGTTTCTGCATTCTTGGAATTTATCCTCTCTGTCCCTCACATCCAATTCTCCCTTTCTCAGTACTGCCATAATGTGGTTACAGATCCTGCTGGATATGTTGAAAACAACTATCACAGCGTCTTGGCTTTAAATTAGTTAAAACTGATTAGAATCCTGGTTATTCAACTTGAAACTATTTTTTTTCCTGGCAAAGCACCCATCTATTTCTTCTATCTATGGAATGATAATTAAGAATATCACCTCATAAGTTGATCTGATAATTGATTATTATATGAACATATCCACAACTGTTCTGAGGATACAGAGAGGACTTTTCTTTATGTTTAACTGTGTGCACTCAGCAGATGTGCAGAATTAACACACTGAACAGTGAAGGAATTCT
Organism: Spermophilus citellus; assembly: GCF_964194105.1. Classification (NCBI taxonomy): domain Eukaryota; kingdom Metazoa; phylum Chordata; class Mammalia; order Rodentia; family Sciuridae; genus Spermophilus; species Spermophilus citellus. Next base: position 239,567,442 of record NC_138183.1, read on the forward strand.
CTCCAATATTACTTGTAAAGAATCCACAGAAACCTCTATTATCCATAGCCATTGATCCCAGAAAGATTTCCCATATTTTATTTTACTCAATATCTGATGTCTTAGGCCATCTGGTATTCATATTAAATATTTTTGTGAGAAGTTCATTTAAATTTTGGTTTTGCCTGTGTGAAGTATCTTAGTTAACAAAAGAGTGTCTCATGGTAAAATAGGCTTCAGTTGCTAAAGGATTTTTGCTTCATTTTTGACTCTTGAATTGTCCACTGTTAAATCAGGTTGATTAAATTTATCATCTCTTGAAAAATTAAGGTGAGGGTGAAACACCCTATAATCTTACTTAAAAATGTTGAAAAGTAAAATTTCAGTACATGAAAACTAACAATATTTAGTGAACATCAGCCCTGTTGAAGAACTTACCTTAGTAATCTTAGAGGATTTTAATGATGCTTGTGGGTGTTCAGAAGCACTCCCATCTTCAGAGTGACCTCCACTTAGAGTAAGAATCTTTCAATATTAAAATATGAAAGAGAGTATTCAAATAATACAATATCAAATCAACAGATACTAAGGAGTCTAAGTCCAAATCTTTCCTTTCCACATCAAACCTTGAACGTATCAAAGAAAACCCAGGGTTGGAATTTGAAATGGATTTACTTGTTTCATTATGGAAAAATGATCTCCAGCTCTGGTCTTTAGGGCAGGAGGTAGAAATTTTGAAGGAAAAAAATTCAAGTGGGTGCTGTCATGATGAGTCTCATTTGATGAAGTGACTACTATAGATGGTATTTCTTCTTACATTATCTGGGTATTTATGGTTTCCATAAAGTCTCTTGGACCTTACTGGTAGCTGTGCTTTATCTCCCAGGAATTAATTACCTTTGATGGAAAGGTTTTGCCTTAGTCTCATCCTGGAAAGAGATTTTGAGAATCTCCCCCTCTTGAGTGGGGAACTGTTACGTCCTGCACTTTGGACCATAAGCCCTTGAGAGTCCCTATTCCCTCTATGAACTTGTTTTTTTTTTTTTTTTTTTTTGCGGGGGGGGTGGGGGGAAAGCTGAATGCCAAGCAGACAGCATGGCAACAGGAGTCTTGGCGGAGACCAGTGGTGCAGTTTCCCTGATGCTGCATGTCGCAGAGGGAACTTCCTGCTTCTGACTGATGTTGAACCATTTATGAAACCTATTGTTGATTGCCTCAGAGCAAAGCTGTGGAGGCATAAAATTAATAGTAGTATGTTAGAGTACTTTCCTCCAAAAGCTGCTCTTCTTATTTCTCAGAGTGTTTGGAAGTAGCCTTAACCCTGGAATGTTCTATATTACGATCCTCTTTGGGTCTCATGGGCTATCCTGGTTAAGAGGCCACACTACAAATTTGAAGATGTACTTGAAACAGAAAAGTCAAGTTATTTGTTCACTTGATATTTTTACTTATGTCCAATTTATTTTTTTAAGGAGGTACAGAGTGGTAAATTATTGTAGCTTTAATTCAAATTTTACTAATTATTTATGTTAATTTAAACTTTCACAGTCTTATTGGTCATTAGTATATCATCTCTTGTGAGGTTTTCATCTATAGCTTTACCAGATAAAACAGAAGTTTTGGCTTCTTCTTTTGTAGTTTTAAGTGATCTCAACAGGTGTTCATCACATATATAATATGTAATATATATATATATATATATATATATATATATATATATATATATATACACATACCATACACAATTCAGTCCAAGTCTGTGAATAATCTTTTCTTATTTAAAATTTTATTTTTGAACAAGTAATATTTTATTGGTTCTTTTTGGTTATACAAGACAATAGAATTAATTTTGACATAATTATAAAAGCATAGAATATTTTTGAAGTACATTAACATAAAAAGCCCTACATATATAATATACATAATTTGGTGAGTTTCAAGTTATAGATTCCTATATAAAGCTGTCACCATACTCCATGTTATAAAACTATCCAGTCTCCTATACAATCTCCTGCAAAAATGTCCTCTCATCTTTTTGTTTATTATTATTGTTGTGATAAGAACTCCAGACACAAGATCTATTTTCTTAGCAGAATTTGGGGTGCTGAGCTCACCTGAACATCTTCTACCCCTCTACTCAGTATCCTTTGCTCAATAGTTCTTTATTCTCTGTCCCCTACTCTTTTAGCCACTGGTACCTTCATTCCATTCTCAATTTCGATGAGATCAACTTTGTTAGATTCCATCTGAGTGAGATCATATACTTGTCTTTGTGTCTTACATATTTCACTTAACATAATAATCTATAGTTCTACTCACACTGTTGCAAAAATCAGGATTTTATTCTTTTTATGGCTGAATCGATCTCCATTGTGTATATATATCAAAATTCATTTTCCATTCATCAACCAATTTACCTTGCGTTTGTTTCCTATTTTGTTTATTACAATTTGTTATGTATTGAACATGGGAGTGCAGATGTCTCTGACATATTAATTTTATTTCCTTTCGGTATATACCAAGTAGTAGGATGGCTGGGTTATAAAGCACTTCTAATTTTAAGCTTTTGAATAATCTCCATATTGATTTCCATATGGCTGTACTAATTTACAATTCCATTGACATGGTGCTAGAGTTCCCTTTCCTCCATATTCTTGCCCACAGGTTCACATGTATTATCTTTATTCTACTTGACAGTAATCCTTTTAACTAGGTTGAGGTGACATCTCATTTTGGTTTTGCTGTGCATTTTTCTCTTTTAACCTACCTGTTGGCTATTTTAGCATATCTTTTTTTTTTTGGAAAAAAATCTCCCCAAGGTATTATTTGCACTTTTTAAATCAAATTGATTTTTCTTTTCTTTTCATTATTTACTTGTAAGAATTTCTCATATAGTTTGGATCTTAACTGTTACCAGATAAGTTTCATGAGTATCCTTTCCCACTTATTAGGATGCCTTTTCATTTTGGTGTTTTCTATGTGATGCATTTTAAACTATTATTTTTTTTAGTTTGTTATAGTTCCACTTTATTTTTCCATTTTTTCCTTCACTGTTGGTATAATAACTAAAAAAAAAATCACTGCCAAGAAAAATTTCAAGGAAGTTTACCCCTACATTTTCTGCTATGAGTTTTAGTGTTTCAGGTCTTATATCGAAGTCTTGAATCAATTTCAAGTTAATTTTTATAAATGGTACCAGATAATGATCCAGTTTCATATTTATGTGTGGGAATCAACTTTCTCCAATAATTAACAAGAGAATATCCCTTCCTTATCATACATTCTGGATCAACAATTAGTTGACTGTATGTGCATGGTTATGTCTGGTCTCACTAATTTGTTTCACTGGGCTCTGTGCATATTTTAATGACAGTGTCATAATATTTGAGTAGTATAGATTTGTAGCATATTGCAAAATCAGGCAGTGCTATGCCTCAGGTTTGTTCTTAGTTTTTAAGATTGTTTTGGCTTTTTGGCCTCATTTGTAGTTCTATATGAATTTCAGTGTTTGTTTTTTTCTATTTCTGCAACAAGTATCATTGGAATTTTGATAATAATTTCATTGGATTGGTAGGTTGCCTTGGGTAATGTGGACATTTCAACAATATTAATCTTCCAATTCATGAGTATAGGCTTTCTTTTAATTGATTTATATCTTCTTTATTTTCTCTCTGAAATATCTTATAGTCCCTAAAGCAGAGGTCTTTCATCCACAGGGTAATTTAATCACATGATTTTAGTCTTTTTGAGGCTATAATACATGGTAGTTTTGCACAGAGATACAGTCCATTGTCTCATGATTATTTTGTATCTTGCAACTTCACAGCATTCATTTGTTAGTTCTAACAGACTTTTATAAAATCTTAGGAGTTTCCTAGCTATATAAGATTATGTCATTTTTTTGCCTGTTTTCTAGGATTCTGTTTTATAGAATTGATGGGTGATGGCCTGCTCCTTGGTCCTGTACTTACAAAAAAGGCACTTAGCTTTTTACCATTTAAGATAGTATAACTGTGGGCTTGTCATAGATGGATTTAGTATATGGAATGTTGAGAAATATCACCTGTATACCTAAATAGTTGAGTGATTTATCATGGTTAATATTAATACTCTTATGATAGTTTCTTAGCTCATTGATATAATTATGTAATAAAGAATTTAGAATTCATTAAATGTATATTACATAACATCAGTAAGTTTGGACTTTAAGGAAATTATTCTAGTTGAGGGGGAAATTATCACATTATCAATGTTATAACATTACAGAATCACTCATGCCAAGATTCTAAATAGAAATAAAAGAAAGCCTTAAAGCTCTCTGTATGATCACTTTAATGTTACTGGCTTTCTTTTTGCAAATATAACTACACAGGCTTTTGTTGCAAAAAAAAATGCCTATGGTAATTTTTCCCTCTGGTCCATCTTAAGTCTTTTAATTCAAAGTATTCCTAGTAATGCAGACCTAAAATTTTTTTGTGCATTGAAGATCCAAAAGGGAAGACAGCTGCTGTCTATATCAATTTTCTGTTTCATGTTACAGAGAAAGATAAGAAGAATCAGCCTGAAGAACAACCTTGACATTGCAGAGAAATATAAAATATGAGACAAGATTAGCATAAATATTTTGTCTTAAACTGGGAAAATCTTTGAAGTTTTGGACATCTATTTACATAAAATTTGATTTTAGTAAATATTAATTTTTAATTTTAAGTTCTTGTGGAATATTTTAATGGTAGTTCTTTTTAAGAACAGACATTTAGGATGGTAATTTGAGGACAAATTCACTTGAGGGGAAAGTTATTAAGCCTTTGAATTTGTGATATGAGAAGTATTGTAAAAATATGAGTTTTTGAAACATACAAATATGGATTATATATAGACTTTTCTATTTGAACTTGATTGTAATATTCCTATTTGCAAACAGGGGAAACAATACAATAACATGTATCTCATTAGCCAAGGTAAAAATAAAATAGATAAATAAATGAAAAATATTTAATACCATGCCCAGAATATACTAATACTTGTGGCACATAAACATTTTACATTGAATAATTAAGCCTATATCTTCCAATTTCACAATTTTTCACTGTTAATGATATAATAAATAGTTAAATAGAAAACCATAAAATTGTTCCTGATGGAGTTTCATACTATCATCCACATATTCTCTGGACCTTATTCATGCATTTATTTGTCAAGAATGACAATTCAGTTGGTTTCTCTTTTTTTCCTGGCAAATGGAAGTTGACATATATTTGCAAACGATTTTGCCAAAAAATTGTTCTCAAAAAATTTACAGAGTTAAGGAGAGTCTTTTGGCAAATTCATTTAAAGTGAAGGGTATGGGACGTTCACTTGTACACCCTTGTGTTTCTATGATTGAGAGAGAGAGAGAGAGAGAGAGAGAGAGAGAGAGAGAGAGAGAGAGAGAGAGAGAGACGCAGAGGCAGAGACATAGAACTTGGGGCCATTCAGTATTATTAGAACAGAAGGGTTTTACAAATGTTCTCATCGAACACTGGATATTGCAACATGAGATGGCTTATTCCAAGGGCTCCTAGATCTGATTTGGGGACTGCTTTGAAGCATCTTTGTCCACATAGTTCTTTAATATCCTAACTGATATTCACTCATTGTAACTAAGACAGTCCTGGATCAATGTTAAAGAGTACTGGTGCTTTCGTCAATATCAGGGAAATATTTTGAAGCAGGATTTACACTTCCTACAATTTTAATTTTGGTTTCGCAATGAAAATAAATGTTGTCAATCTACATTTTAATGAACATCAATATTTTCAACATATGATTTCAAAATATAATAAACTCAATAAATTTACTATGCTCTGTATAAAACTATAGTCAAACTATAGTCAACTATAGGCAATTTTATAAGTTACTCAACTTTTTTGCTTTGTTTTATATAATCTGCTTCCTGATTTTGGTTTATTTTTAAAATGTATTTTCTCTTCTGAATTGAATTATTCCTTTTTGCCTCTTTTAAAAATCTTCCTTTATGGCCTATCTAGAGATTTAAATTATGCAATTATGCTTTAAAATAATGTATTCTCAATAACTCCTTCTCAAAGATCACACCATTGTTTTTATCTTTTAGTTTTCACTACACTATAAAAGATATATATGCAACTCTGAATATATGCAAGATTTAAAGTTATAAATAAATATTATCACAAAAATAAAAATCCAAAGAATAAAAATAAGGGAAAAATCTGTATAGTGCTTTTGGAAGTATGGTCATTTTGATACTATTAATTCTGCCTATCCGAGAGCAAGGTAGATAGTTTCATCTTCTAAGGATTTGTTTGATTTCTTTCTTTAGGGTTCTTTAATTTTCATTATATAGGTCTTTCACCACTTTTGTTAAGTTGATTCCCAATTATTTTATGTTTTTTGAAGCTATTTTAAATGGGGTAGTTTTCTTCGTTTCTCTTTGAGGATTTGTCACTGACATACATAAATGTCTTTGATTTCTGGGTGTTGATTTTATATCCTGCTACTTTGCTGAATTCATTTACTTTTGTTTATCATGGAACATTTTTATTTCATCATCAAATCTAAAGCTTAGTTTTGCTGGATATAAGATTCTTGGTTGGCATCATTTTCTTTCAGAGTTTGGTATATGTTGTTCCAAGATATCCTGGCTGTGTGAGTCTGGGTTGAAAAATCTGCTGAGACACGAATTTGTCTCCCCTTATACGTGATCTGATTCCTTTCTCTTGCAGCTTTTAAGATTCTATCCTTATTCTATATGCTAGCCATTTTCATTATAATGTGCCTTGTTGTAGATCTGTTGTAATTTTTTTACATTTGGGGGCCTGTAAGCCTCTTGTATTTGGTTTTCCAACTCATTCTTCATGCTTTGGAAATTTTCTGATATTATCTCATTGAAGAGATCGTGCATTCCTTTGATTTGGAACTCTGTGCCTTCGTCTATCCCAATAACTCTTAGACTTGGTCTTTTGATGCTGCTCCCAAATTCTTGGATGTTCTCTTTATGGTTTCTAACTATCTTCACTGTGTGATCAATTTTATTTTCCGGACTGTATACTTTGTCTTCATCATCTGACATTCTTTCTTCCAAGTGATCTATTCTGTTGGTTATGGTTTCTATTGAGTTTTTAATTTAATTTATTTTATCTATCATTTCAAGGATTTCTGACTTTTTTTTCAGAGTCTCTCCCTCTCTCTTGAAATAATCTTTTTCTATCTGTATTTGCTCTCTTATCTCATTGTTGGAGTGATTGATTTTTGCCTGTATTTGCTCATTTAGGTCATTATTTTATTCACACATCATTTTAATTATGAACTTTCTGAACTCCTTCTGACATTTCATGAACTTCGAGGTCCATGGTTTCTGTTATTATAGTGTCCTGGTTTGTTTGGGACTCTTTCCTCCCTTGCTGTTTCATGTTGTCTATGTGTCTTCCTTTCTTGCAGTGTGGATCTGAGATATTACAGTCCATTCCCTATATTCTTGTAGTACCCATGCAGATTGTCTGTACCTCACCTGATTTTGGGCTTCCAGACCCTGCTGGTGTCCCTCAGTGAATGCTACTGCTTCCTGGATCTGGGTCCTGAGAAAGTTAAGAGTGATTGGATCTAGGCCGCTGGGCTTGACTTCCCTTGAGAGTCTGCTAGTCAGAAGGGGTGGTCCTGTGCCTGAGGCCAGACTCTGACAGGTGTCTGCCCCATGGGGGAGGGGTCAACTGTGCCTCCTATAAGCCTGGCTCCTGCACAGGCTGGTGTGAGTGGTTCTTAATTACAGGATTTTTGATTATACTGTTGACAAACATTTTAAGGAGTATTTGGTGAACTTAAAATGAAGGGACATCCTATGGGTTTTTAATTTTCTAGAAAACTCACATTAGACAGGAATACTTGAAGCATACACATTCACACACACTTCTTCCCCAGAGAACATAATAAAATTGGTGAGAATCATTTCTTAACATGGGGACCAGAACTACAGCTTTCTCCTCAGGTTACAGAGATAGGAAAAAGAAACTCAAATTGCATAAACAGCACCTCTCAGTCATCAAAAACTCAGTGGTGAACGGAATTTGAGCTATATGCTGCAGAAATGTCTTTTTTTTGCAATGTACTTATAATCTAGTTGTAGAGTTGCTCTGATAACTTCGATGTAAAAGGATGCTAACTGGTGAATTGATCACTTTGGTAGGCATAAAGAGTTCACTTTCTGTAAAGAAGCAAAGCTCTGGGAGGAAATGAAAATGTACCTTTAGAATATAATGGGCATCTAAAATGGACCTTTGGAATACAATGGACATTTTATTTACATTTGAGCCTGAAAATACTGAGAACTAATTTGGCTCTCTAGAGACCATGACTAACCAACATGGTTTTCAAAAAACAAGTACACCTGCTTCAAACTTTTATTTTTCCTTGTGGGATGACCTCCTGTCAATTATTATTTGATTCAGTGATGTGACAGGTGACCATAGTTACAAACTGATATGCTGAGGGCAATTGCCAAGTAGAAATGACGCATCGAAATTTCCTTGCTAGTGTACCCCATGTTAAATGGATTTCGCTGTTGACATTGCATGTAAGGTGACCTTGCTCAAGGAAGGCGGATCCGGGTTTAGAGCTGATCAGGTTTGAGGAAGTATCCCGGTCCTTGGGTTTAGGGCGTTCCCTAGGGGTTTTAGGGAAGTTGGAGGTTGAAGATTATTGCTGCCAGGATTAGGGTGTTCCTGCTGCTTGTTCCCGTTGAGTTCTCCTGAGATTCAAAGGAGATTGGAAAAAGCCTCCTGGAGTAGGTGATTTGGGCGGCAGAAGAACTGGGATTGCCTCAGAGTGTGTGTGGAGGCCGGTGTGAGTTCGGGAATAAAGAATTGCTGTTTGAATCTACAAAGCTGTGTGGTGGCTCGTGATTCTGTGCCCAGCCAAGACTGCGGCACTGATATGCATTTTGTATTTTCTCGAATGGTAGGTGAGCACTCTACCTCTGAGCCACAACCCCAGCCCAAGGCTCAATTTCATTTAAGAGCCTGTTTATCTTTGATAGGGACTAGAATTTAAATCATTTATATAATTTGATTTATTAAAATAAAAATTATTATGTTTATTAAATATTTTATATTTATTTTATTAAAATAAAAAAAGCATACAAATCCCTTTTAGGAATAGTTCAAATCAGGTAATATGTCCAACATTTTTTTTCTTCAAATAAAATATTATTATAGTTCAGTTTAGGAGAAGATCAAAACCAACTTTTCAAAAATATGCCATTTATCTAATCCCGTCTTGGAAAATTTTATATGGAAATGAATATGTTTGTTTGAAAATTCAACCTCTATTACTAGTAAATTATTCATTGTGTTGGTAACAATATTTACTTAGTACCATGGAGAATTGTGAAGAAATTTTAAGTAGAGTTTGATTAAGAAATTAATTTTAAGATTGGGGTAGAAAATATACATTACAAAAAGGCAGGTGTTTTGAGATCATCTGGTCGGAATTAATTGTAAACATTTTGATTTTAAATAGTAGTGACCAAAATTGATGGAACACGGTGATGGAGATGATCATAATTCTGTGTCATTTTTCAGCAACACCCATGATGTTGCTTAGCACTGGGTCTTACCACCTACTACAATAGTCTGAGCCCATGGGATCAAATCTTTTTGCTTTGAAATAACTTTCACTGATGGTGATGATAAGCATACTACTCAAATATTTACATTGATTTGGAATTGAAATTTCCCACTTGTGAAAAAAGGAAAATTGAGAGTTTGATTGAGTGACATTAGACTCAAAATGTTTTAATCTTCTTAAATATTATTGTATTTGCTCAGAGTAAAGTTTATCTAATACTCCCAGTGCTTCAATAATAATGTCTATACAAATATTATCATAAATTTCAAAGCAGCTTCACATTCCATTACTATTTGAATGTCACAATTATATGTATTGTACAAGGCATGTAATTCCCTATTATTTGTACTCAAACAGATGAAAGAGTTGACTTTCAAGGTAAAGGCATACTATATTATGGTGCTAAAAATAGAGCCTGCCTTGAAATTGGTCTCGGTATGGATTTGTCACTGTCTAAGAGTTTGTGGGACTAGACAAAATGATTGCATTGCATGAATTAAAAAAAAAATGCATACCCTCCAATCACGAGGTTCAAAGGACTTCCCAAATATAATATCCTGCATTGAGTGCAAACTTTAGTATAACATTCCCCAAAGCACAATCTTTTCTGGGACTTATTCTTAGGTTTATTTGGTGGTTCGATTTTGTTGTTTTCCTTCAATTAATTAGCATATTAAGTTATTCTGTGTTTTAAAGTGTCAGCACATAATTTTCAGTAAATCACTAAGAAAACCAATAACAAGGAACCAAATAACACAAAAATATTTCAAAAGGCTTGCTTCAGCTTCTTAAAGAGAGACAGCATTGCATCTTAAAATATTTTCTTGTAAATTTGTTTAGTTTTTAGGCTAATTAACTCTAACATGGTCTCGAGATAATGTATATTTCACTAAAGAAAAAAAAAAGCCCAGTTAAATTAGTTGGTACATAATGAAAAAACATGTTAGCTGTGTAACTTATACTTGTTTCCTTAATGAATTCTGAGTCCCAAAAATTCAGAGCAGCATTCTTTACAGGGAAAAATTGCATATTTCATTAAAATTTAGGAGTACATATGATCGAAAATAAAATATTAATATCATTGTTTGAACAAAGTATTTCTTCCTCAATTACTTTGCATTCTCTGACTTTTGCTCCACATCCACAGTGACCCCTAAATTAATGACTGACTTACTGGCTGAACAGAAGATCATTTCCTATAATAACTGCATGGCACAGCTGTTTACCACCCATTTATTTGGAGGCATGGAGATCTTCATCCTCATGGGGATGGCCTATGACCGATATGTGGCCATCTGCAAGCCCCTGCATTATGCTGCCATCATGAGCAGGCAGAGGTGCAACACGATCTACACCATCATCGCTCCCATGTTCAACCCTCTGATCTACACACTGAGAAACATGGAGAAAAAGGATGCTCTGAGGAAAGTTTGGTGTCATCAAACACTTCTGGAAAGAAAGTAAACTTGTGGATTATTTCTGCTTTTCATGGCGTGGTACCTAACAGCATGTGTAGTATCTCATATGAATTTAAAATGATTAACTTTTCCATTATCTTATTGGTAGATATTCACCTTTAGGAAAATTCTGGATAGTGCTGCTTTGAACATTTTGGAACTTGTCTTGTTAATAATGTGTCTGCTATTGGTTTTCCCTTATGCTTTGTATTGTAATTATCACTTAACATTTTAAGAAAGGTATTGTGCATTCATTTCAATGTTCTACCATAATATGTTACTGATATAAAATGAAATATATTAAACTCAAAAAGAGAATATTTATTATTCATGGAAAACTACTGGGATGAGTTTAATTAAAAGATTAGAAATACTTGAAGCCCCTGGCCCTTGTAGGATCTATGTAATATGCTCTGGGGTATGCTAATTAAGACAGCCTGCCTATCAATTATTAGGAAAAAGAAGAAAGCTCTGAAAATAGTAGTTTATCCAATGAGGTAAAAAAATAAACTATAACTCTCAGGGATGCCTCATTAAGTTATGCTAGCAATATTAATATATAGTAAATCACTGTTGGGAAATTTTATGAAAAAACATCTCTGTAGCAAATGGAGCAGCTGGATATGTTAAAGGAAGCTGAGTAAATTGTGTATTTATTTTCTCGTTTCTTTTGCTGAGAAAAAACTTTTTCACTTGAGTCCAACCCATATATAATTCTTGATTTCAATTCTTGTGCCAAAGGAGTCTTATTAAGGAAGTTGAGGCCTAATCCCACATGATGGAGATTAGGGCCTACTTTTTCTTCTGTTAGACACAAGGTCTCTGGTTTTATTCCTAGGTCCTTGATCCATGGAGGCTGATTCACAGTGTGATAGGGAGGAGGAACATGGGAGGAGTAGATGGATGAACTTTAGATAGGGCAGAGGGGTGGGAGGGGAAGGGAGGAAACATGGGGTTAGAAATGATGGTGGAATGTGATGGACATTATTATTCAAAGTACATGTATGAAGACATGAATTGGTGTGAATATACCTTGTATACACCCAGACTTATGAAAAAAATGTGCTGTATATATGTAATATGAATTGTAAGGCATTCCATTGTCATATATATAAATAAAAAATCATTTTTTTAAAAAACGCAAAAAAAAAAGATGCCAATTATTGCAAAACAAAGTTAAATGATATATTCCACTTTAGATGATCAGAAAGGGGAAAGTGGATTCCTTTCAGGTAGGTCTTGATTTGAGGTGATAGAAGATTTCTGTAATTTTGTGGTATGAACACTAGAGGAGTGAACAAGTGTGTAGATGCTCATTTTATTCTAAAGCAGTCAAGCCACCTAATTCACAGTTGTTGAAATATCCTATGATTTGAGTTCTCTTATACTGAAGTGCTTCTCTGTGGAGAATAATACTTTTGCTAAAATCAGCACAAAAGCAACAGAGGAAGGACTGTGTAAAAGCAGGGACATGTGTCTGACTCTGAATCTGAATTATAGTACTGCTATTATGTTATTACCATTATAAGTATCATTAGTATGTGATGCACAAGAGAAGGTGGACTTTGATGATTAGCAACTCTAACATACAGTCCTGACAAAACCTGAAACTGTCCAAAAGCAGAAAATCCCGGGGACAATAGTGCTGCAGAAAGGGTATCTGAGAGCACCAGTTTCAACAGCAGTGAGAAGCAATGATCTAAACAGGTGTTGAAGGGATGGGATTATTACAGGAATACAGAGGCATGGGATAATGACAGGAATCACTTATGCCTATGGCTTTGATTTATGGAGAACCTAACAAATCTTTCTTTCGTGAAAATAACCCCATATGTCCTTCTGTTTTTTAATTTTCTTTATTCTGATTTGTTATATATGACAGCAGAATGCAATTCAATTCATATTATACAAATAGGGATTATTTTTTCATGTCTCTGGTTGCACACAAAATGAGTCAGACCATTGGTGTTTCCATACATGTACTTAGTGTAATGATGTTCATCTCATTCCACCATCTTTCCTACCACCATTCCCTTCCTTTTCTCTCCCTCCCCTTTGCCCTATCTAAAGTTTGTCTATTCTTTCCATGCTCCTCCCCATCCCCATTATGAATCAGCATCCTTATATCAGAGAAAACATTCAGCATTTGGTTTTAGGGATTGGCTAACTTCACTTAGCATTATATTCTTCAGCTCTATCCATTTACCTGCAAATGCCATGAATTCTGCCATGTGACCAGTGCTGGCTTCACTAAAGAAGGTTTGATTCGTGAGTAAATGCTAGGGAGTTTTAAATTAAAGAGACAAGACTCTAATTACCTTTAAAACCAGCTTCAGGATGGCTTCTCCTAGCTTCCACCTCCAGTGACCTAATGCGGTAGCAAGGTTTACAGAAGAGACTAGCAAGAGAGAGAAAACATGCCAGGAAGTAAGCTTTTATTGGGGAACAAAAAATTCCAGGGAAAATCCCATCCAATGAAGGTTAAGGGGGACAGCATCCCAAGGTCAGGGGCAATGATTGGGTCTTCGGGGGAGTGGCCAGACATGCCTCTGCACGGACAAGCCCTGGGACCTGAGAAAGCTCTGACACAGCTGTGTCTAAGCGCCTCTCACCCAGCCAGGGTGGTAACTCAAATCACGTGTGAGGATGGCCTCCCACAATGAATTTATTCTCTTTCAATGCTGAATGCTGAGTAATATTCGATTGTGTATATATTCCATATTTTATTTATCCATTCATCTACTGAAGGGTATCTAAGTTGGTTCCATAATTTAACTATTGTGAATTGTGCTGCAATCAACATTGATGTGGCTGTGTACTGGTAGTGTGCTGTTTTTAAGTCCCATATGCCCTTTTCTACCCCAATATCAAAGTGGCCCCACTAGTGTGTCTAAAATTCCAACACAGAAAATCCATTTAAATTAAATTAAATCCATTTAATTTTTTGAGAGAGAGAGAGAGAGAGAGAGAGAGAGAGAGAGAATTTTTAATATTTATTTTTAGTTTTCGGCGGACACAACATCTTTGTTCGTATGTGGTGCTGAGGATCGAACCCAGTGCCGTGCACACACCAGGTGAGCGCACTACCGCTTGAGCCACATCCCCAGCCCCAAATTAAATCCATTTTAAAGGAAACACCAAACATTTTCTAAACCCATAATAATAGTAACTAAAGAAGAATCTCTTCCTGAAATATTAAGTTCACACAAGATTGGGAGAACTCAGATATTCTAGAAGGAGACTTAATAAACTTGAAGGATACATGAGAGATGTACACATTACAATGCAATCTTTCCTTTGTATGTTTTGTTTTGTTCTTGTTTTTGCTTCATTTTTCAATTACTAAACAAATGTTTAAAATACTAAGCCATAGTGAATCCTGGGGAATCCTCCATCTCTCTGAGTTTGAAAGTTGAGAAATATTCTGAGACTCCATTTCCCCCCTTTCAAATTGAACAGGGATTCCTTGTCTCCACAAATTCAGTTTATTTCTTCTTTTCTCTTTATTTTCTACCTTTATTCTTATCCTACAAGAGGAACTCAGTATCAAGGTAGAATTTACTGTCTATATGGTGATTGTGAAGTTAACACTCTGTTCTTTCACAAATGAGATAACAAAGTCTCCATGGTGGTAAGTGACTCACCCAGTTTCAGCACCATGATTTTAGAGTCAGGTCCTCCTTTTCCTACTGCACATTCCAACACCTCTTCAGGGTAGGAGCTGGAGCTCAAACAGGAGGCATAAGTTCATCTGCAGAAATATCTGAAGGACCCTGCAGAAGTCACCCCATCTCAACATATCAAGGACCCCTGAGTGGAGGAAGTGACCAGGCATGGCAGTATTCAGAAGGGACCATGTGGACATATGTCACAGGGGGTAAAATTATGACATATGCAGAGTAACCGAGAAATGAAGAATGTCCACGCACTTCTGTCCCTTTCAATGTTTTATTCACTCAAATTACTCAATACAATTTCACTCTATAGGTTTTTAATCAAGAAAATGACAATCCTTAATGCTAGGCACTGCAATAGACATCATCAATTCACAGCAAACAATTCTAGATTAATTAAATTCACAGCAAACAATTCTAGATTAATTCTAAGCACTGCAAAACACACTTAATCATGATAGTCTAATGACAAACATTCCCTCTGCATGCTAAGTTCAAAAGTCTTAAGCCTTAAACTTTATGTCCAGCAGATGCAAATTCACTCAGACCATGGTGACCAGGTCTGCAACCAAGGCAGGCTTTTCCTGGAGTGGAGTGGACAACCAATTGAGGAGAGGGTCGTAGGGAGAAGCTGAGGCTCTCACCAAGGTGCAGACAAGGTGGTAGAGTTTAAGAGCAGTGAGGATCACACAGTGGCTCAGGAAATGATGACAAGTGATGGGATATCAGGCTCCCACCCAGTTGGAGTGCATCCTTGTTTCGGCTGGCTGAAAACCTGTTCATTTGCTCTATTATTTATACTAAATTTTTTGGGCATTTGACTCCCCTTTCAATCCTTATCAGCTACCATTGGACTTCTTAGTGACATCATTCACCATGGGGTCAAAAACATCTGGTCTGGTGGTCTCCACTCTGAACTTCTCGCCTTTTCCTCTATCAGGTGAGGATAGCCTGCCAGGGACTTCACTCTGTTTATCAGGGTGAGGGGAAGTAACTTGTTTGTGGCCATACTAGAGGGCTTGTGGGTGTGCCTGGTGAAACTGCAGGTTTCAAACTGGAGTTTTTAAAATGGAGTTGCTTAGGCTCAGGACTAAGCCCATCCTAACAACAAGTTTTTACTTCTATGATCCTAGTAAGGGCAATTTATCAGATATACAGTTAACAACATATCCACAGTTTTCTTCTGGATGTTGATTTCATTTTTTTTTTACAGAAAGAAAACTTGGTGAATTTTTATACACAAATAATATTAACATAAATATCCAAGATACACTCTTGATAAGATATGTGATTTTGCTAACACTTAGATGTAATTTATTTCTGTAGACTTTGTTTTCTCATTTGACATGAAAAAATTGGATATATTATAGAGGAAAAATGATCAGAATAGATGCACTTTAACTAGTCTAGGGATGCATGCCAGTCAGTAGTCAGTACTGATTTTTCCATTTTCAACAACTACTGTGATGGATCACTCACTTATTCTGAGTTAGAAATAAATGCTGATTGTCTTTCTGTTTTTTTTTTCCAGATAATATAATTATTTTGAGAAGTTGACCTGCTGGATGCATTCCATGAAAAAATTAGACAGTGTAACTGGACCCATTTTGCAGGGCCTTTTTCAGAACCCAAAGGTTGAAGAAATCTGTTTTGGGGTGTTCTCATTCTTCTACACAGTCATTCTTCTGGGAATTTTCCTCAAAATGCTGACAATTTTCATGGGGAATCTGTTGAAAACCCCCATGTATTTCTTTCTCAACTTCTTGTCATTGATGGGCTTTTGTTTCCTCTTCTGTCACAGCACCCAAGATGATTGTTGACATGTTAGCAAAGAACAAAACTATCTCTTTTGTGGGGTGCATGCTGCAAATCCCTGGGGTGTATTTCTTTGGTGGCACCAGAACCTTCATCCTTATAATAATGGTTTGTGATCATTATGTGGCCATCTGTAACATTATATGACCATCATGGACAGGGAGAGGTGCAGTGAAATATTGTTGGGGACCTGGGTAAGTGGATTCTTTCATTCTGTTATCCAAGTGGCTCTGGTAGTCCACCTACCCTTTTGTGGACCCAATGAGATCTATCACTACTTTTATGATGTCTGCCCTGTTCTCAAATTTGCCTGCACAGACACCTATCTTATTGGTGTCATTGTGACAGCCAACAGTGGTACCATCACTCTGGGGAGTTTTATATTTTTGCTCATTACTTATAGTTTCAACCTGATGTCTCTGAGAAAGCAGTCAGCAGATGGAAGGTGCAAAGCTCTGTCCCACCTGTGGAGCGCACATTGCAGTGGTCATCATCCTTTTTGGTCCCTGTGTCTTCACATACATGTGCTTTAATGTTACCTTCTCAAAGGATAAGATAGTGGCTGTATTTTACACCATTATCATTCCCATGTTAAATCCTATGATTTATATAACCAGAAATGCAGAAGTAAAGAATACTGTGAAGAAACTGTGGGGGCGAGAAGGTGTTTTGGACCAGTGGCAAATGGTTGGGAGTAATAATTTAAACTGAATGATCTTAAATTTTGTCACTTTTGCTTATATACAGTTCACAATGAACTAAATAATGACACAATTAGATTTCCAGGAGAAACAAATGACAGAAAAACATATTGTTAAAAACTATCACTCATCATTGCTTAACATTAATTTTGTTATTTCTTAATCAAATGCTTTTCTAAAATATCAAGACTAAAGAAATCTTACTAAGCACAGAATCTCAGCATCATTATCTTATCCTCATTTTTATCTTTGCTATTTTCTTTATTTGATTTTAAAACCCACCCTGAAATACTTGAAGTTGTTTACAGGGTTAAGAACTTTTCTGGTACGTATTAAGCAATTAATAGGTATTTAATTTTTGAATAGATATCTGGAAAACATGACAACTTAGCTAATGCATTTTGATAGCAATCCTACAAAAAACAATCACATTTCATTCCAGTAATATTAGAGTGGCTGCAGAGGTGTGAACAGCATACCAAAATAATAAAACTAAGCTTAAAGACAAAAGATTGGTTTATATTATCTGGTATTAGTATTCATTTTCTTTTCTCACATCCTGAAGATACTGAATAGATGTACCTGTTATTTCATCAATTATAATATTTCATTAATGTTCTTCTTCTAACCACCTATACTTTACTCATAGTGTGTAACCAGCCACATCTCTTAACATACAATGACTCCTAAGAAAACTAAAGAAACAATGAAAACAGAGCCAAGCATGACAATGTGGACAACTGTGACACAATTAACAGGGTAAATATAGTTTGCTGAAATGCTTGTTTTGAAAACCTTAGTTCCTACAAAGTTTGAATCAAATAGTTTTACTGAATCCACTTGTCTATCTATCCATCCATCTATTTATTTATTTATTTTGACTGGACCATCTTGCCATATTTCCCCCTGTGGTTCTAGAAAGACTTATACTGGACAAATATGTTTTTTATTATGCTAAATTCTTGTGCCCTGAAGGTAAATTTCTCTTTCACATGAACCATGACCTGAGATTTTTTTGTGTGTATATGTGGATTAGTGCATCTCCAATTGTCTCTCTGCTTCACTATAATATCCACCAGTGTGCATATTGCCTCTCCATACATTTGTATTAGTGGTTGAGAGAGAGGTGGAACTATCACTCATGGATACCTGAGGGTTTTAGCTCAGCTGTAGAGTGCTCACCTAGCATGAGTGGGTAACTGGGTTCAATTCTCAGCACCTCATATAAATACATTAAAATAAAGATGGGCTGGGGATGTGGCTCAAGCGATAGCGTGCTCACCTGGCATGTGTGCGGCCCGAGTTCGATCCTCAGCACCACATACAAAAACAAAAATGTTGTGTCTACCGAAAACTAAGAAATAAATATTAAAAACTCTCTCTCTCTCTTTAATAAAAATAAAAATAAAGGTATGTTAACAACTAAAATAAGACAATATTAAGAACAAGACTGATACCTGATGTTGGTGTACTCATGAAATTAAAAACAAAGATAAAAGTCCAAAGATATCTGGATTAGAAGTTATAATAAATTTATAAACCATGCTCTAGAACCACACAAATCTACTGTTATGGTCCAAGACTAGACTTTGTAGGCAATAGATCTCTATGTCCCCTAGATCAAGTTACCAAACTAGGCTGGTGATTAAAATCATTTTGCAATTTTTTCCGAACCATTTAAGCTAGGATTAGGGGTCTTACAAATATTTGTGTTTTGAGTAATTGTTTCTTGTAGTTTTCATACAGTTGATGGAACATCTGAATACTTGCACTTATATTTGAGGATTTTGATATTCTTAGAATCAGAAAATTTGGACTGTCCCCAGTTTGAAGAAGTATGATTAATAAGATTATACTTCCATTAATTATTATTCCATTAATACACAATCATAGCATTGACTGCCAGACTGATGTTGTTATACTATTGATTTAAAGAAATGGGAAATTATGACTTGTTGTAAACTTTAAAAGAAAAAAAAATAAAAGTCAAAAATTCTTATTTTTCAGAAAAATAGTTTTCTTAGTAGTGACAAACATGAAAATATTTCTCCCCATTTCTAATTGTTAATGGCTATACTTCTTTACCTGGATTAGCATAAATAAATGTAAATACATTTCTAAGCAGTGCTCAATGGTTGTATAAACAGATTTCATGTTCCTTCACATTTCATCTATTTTTTCATATAAACATATCCATGAAACTAATACATTTATCACATTTTTTGGTGTTTCTAGAATTAAAGTACTGTGTGGTTTCTGAATGAGATTTCCTTAAATATTTCAGTGCTTTGATGTATTTAGTTCATATTTGGTTATCAGCTGTGAATTTGATTTGACCAGCAGAGGAAGATAACTCTGCTATTGTATGCATGAGGGAAAAAAGTTACATGGAGTATTACCGGGCCCACTATGAGTCTTAAATTAAACTCAGCCATTCCCAGTCTGGGTCAGCTGAACTCCAGCTTACCCACAGGCCCATGAAAGAGAATTAAATGCTTTTTGTGAAACTATGTGTCTTAGGGTGGACATTTACACTGCATCACTGAGTCTGCAGATCTAAGGAGAGTAGTGTCAAATACTTGGGCAACTTAACCACTGATCTACATCCTCAGCCCTTAGCTCTTGCTAAGATTTCTTGGAACTTGGAATTCTCATGCCTCAGCCTCCTGAGTTGCTGGGAGTACAGGCAAGTGTCACCACACCTGGCCATGTCTGGGTGTTTTTTATGAAAAAATACTATTACTGAAATCTCCCTGACATTATGGCTATGCACTCTTTGCTACCCTAACACTTTTGTTTCTGCTGCACACAGACAATAATACTTTGAGTAGATTCAATTCAGTTTCTTAGTGGGGACAATGATACAGGTGATAGAGCAACAGAAAATATCGGTTCTGTATCTCTTGTACTTAAAAATAAGGTGTTTTTTTACATCCTTCAGGGATAAGGTCAAGGGACACAGAATTTCAGTGAACTTGAGGAAAAAGTCTAGGAGATCATTTGTATAACATAGTGACTAAATGTGATAATGACATTGTGTTATAGGAAAGACTAAGACTAAGGATATCTATTTGAGATGTCCTGGCCACCACATAACTTATCAAAACTTCAATGTAAATGGCGTAAGGTCATTACATTGTTTAACTTTAAAGCGTTGTTATTAAATAATTAAAATATATAGTAAGCACATTTTTTCATATTGTTTAGTTATATTTATTGCAGTACAAATCTCAAAATGTGAGTGCTTAGGACCTCTCTATTTCTATGAGGTCTGATTCTGAAGCCAGAATTAGACAGGCAGTCAGTAAAGATAGGTAAATCAAGTCAGGTCAGATGAGTAAGGCCAATTTTCAGTGAGTCCCAGGAAGTTGGAGATTGTTCCCTGAGGAAGTCAAATGTTAATTCCTTCTGAGCCCTTCTCCTCTTTTATGAAGAGCCTGCCCTTGCTCAACCTGTTCTAAGGTAACCTGTCCCAGTAATTGCCCCTCCCTACAGGGAGCTGTAAGGTTGTTAATTAATGTGTCCTGTGCTGCGCCCTCCTGCCCTTCCCCCTTTAGCCCACCTTTTCCCACCAGTCATCCCAAGGAGCATTTCCTAGACCTAGTCCTGTACACAGGAAGGAGAAAGATAAGAAGAAAATAGGAGAACAAAGGAAGCCTAAGACATATAAAAAGGAAAGAACCCTCGCTTCTTGGGATACCAGGATACCAGCTATGGCCCCCTTCTCCCTCGCAGAAGTCTGTGTTCCCCCTTTTTAAATAAACCCTGCTTTATATGCTTGCCTTGGTGGGCCTCTCTAATGTTCCAACTTCAACAAGTGAGGGAGCAGAGCTCATCACAAATAACCAGCAGTATCATTTCTGATTCTCAGTCAAGATAATGATTTCCTAAAGAAGGACACAACTACAAAACCAAGATCCCTTATAATTGCCATTATAAAATACTATGATATGTAATAAACTGGAACTGCCAATCACTCAATGCAGCAATGCCATTTTTCTTTCTTAGAGGCAATGACTGAGAGTTTCTGTTTCTATACACCTTCACTGTTTTTAGTATTGCCTATTCTGGATTTGGACATTTTTTTAGGTGTCCAGTAGTATTTGTTTTAATTTGCATTTTCCAATTTGTGAGTTGCATAGAGAGTCTACATCTTGGGAACAAATCTTTACGCCTCACACATCAGATAATCTGTAGGGTATATAAAGGGTATATAAAGAACTCAAAAAGCTAAGTACCAAAAAACCAAATAACTCAATCAATAAATGGGCCAAGGACATGAACAGACACTTCTCAGAAGAGGATATACAATCAGTCAACAAATATATGAGTAAATGTTCATCATGACTAGCAATTAGAGAAATGCAAATCAAAACTACTTTCATCTCATGCCAGTCAGAATGACAGCTATTATGAATACAAACAACAATAAGTGTGGTGAGGATATGGGGAAAAAGGTCCACTCATATACTGAGGGTGGGACTGCAAATTGGTGCAGCCAATATGGAAAGCAGTATAGAGATTTCTTAGAAAATCTTGAATGGAACCACCATTTGACCCAGTTATCCCTCTCTTCAGTCTATACCCAAAGAACTTAAAAACAGCATACTAGAGGGACACAGCCACATCAATGTTTATAGCAGCACAATTCACAATAGCTAAACTGTGGAACCAACCTAGATGTCCTTCAATAGAATGAATGGATAAAAAAAATGTGGCATATATACACAATGGAATATTACTCATAAAAGAGAACAAAATCATGGCATTTTCAGGTAAATGGGTGGAGTTAAAGATAATGCTAAGTGACGTCAGCCAATACCCCCCAAAATAAATGCCAAATGTTTTTTTTTTTTTTTTTTCTGATTGACATCTTTTTATCATACTTGTACTGCCCTTCCTCAGAGTTCTGTCTGGATGCACTTTATCATGTTATCATCCTTATGTTCTCTTCTATAATTTCTTGGAATAGTGTGTTGCGGTTATATTACAAGTATTTAAAACACAGTCATTCCACTAATTCCTATGCCATCAAACAATCCATATTTGTTATAGCACCTGCCCAGATCCATACAACATTTCCTCATAATTTCCATTCCCCACCAGGGTGATGCAGTTGTTAAAACTGATGAAACTACATGGACATATCATTTTCAGGGAAATGAGTTCAAAATAGGCTTCACTCTTTTGTACTTTCTGTGTTTTTTGACTAATGTAATGGCATGGATACATATTTATAGTAATATATAGATTAAAGTTTTACATTTTCCAGAATGGGCATAGACTTGAAGTAATGCAATATTAACCTTTCCATACTGGTTCCTTTTACTAGTAGTGTGCTTAAAATTTTCCTGTTTTTTTTTTTAATGGCTTGACTAGTTATTCCTTTTTAATAGTGAATAAATAGTCCATGCACTTTATATGAAATCTAGATATACTACACATTATCTGTTTTTTGTGATATCTACCTATCTTCTGAAAGATCTCTTGATTTCTTTAAATTTTGGCAACTATAAAAAAAATAATACAAGTATCTATGCATAGGATTGTGTAGACATAAGTTTGCAGCTTGTTGTGTGACTACAAAGGGGTGTGATTAATGAATCTAATAGTTGAGAAAGCTCTGTCCCTTTTTCTCAGTTTTAAATTAAACTTTGTGTTTTAAATCTCTGCCTTTTATTGAATGTAAGTTTGATCTTAGTTAAAAATTATTTTTCAAATTAATTTATTACTCTGGTCTTAAGATATAGTTTTTATAGTTTCTATAGTTTTTATGGAAAAAGTTGGAAGACACTTCCACTGAGAATTCAATTTCCATGAATGTAAGACATAAAAATATTTTGTGAAGTATTTGTACATAATAATATCTTTGAATACATGTTAGACATTATACAAATTATAAGCTTTTTGATATGAAAAGAATATTTTTAGTAAAGTAAGTGGTGTTACCCACAGAGTAGGAGAAATACTAGTAAATTTGGTGTCTAAGAAGGGATTTGTTTCCAGAATACGTAGAAAAAATAAAAGAAAGAAAGAAAAAAAACCTTAATATTGAGAAGTAAAATAAGCCAATTAAAAATAATAAAAATATACAAATAAGCATTTCTTCAAAAAAGTTATACAAATTTTCAAAAGCACATGAAAATGTTTTTAACACCTTGTAGCTTTTAAGAAAGGCCAACCAAAGCCACAGTGAGATGTCACAGCCCACCCCAGAATCATAGCAGACAGAAAATATCAAGTAGCAGCCATGGTGTGGAGCAACTGGGGCCCTCAAACATTGCCAGTGGAAACATAGAACATGATTTCCACTCTGAAAATCAGTTTGATATTTCCTCAACAGTTTGATATTTCCACACATGTAGTCATGGTTTGAACAGCAGAACATCATCTCCTACAGTGGCTGCAAAGCCCAGAGATTTATGTCCTCTTCTTTGGTGCCACCAAGATTTCCACTCTGAAGTCCCTGGTTATGACCACTATGACATACATTGAGAAAAAAAAAAGTTTGATATTTCCACATATGTTGTCATGGTATGACCTCACAATTCCATTCTTAAGGAAACACCCAAGAGAAATGATCATACCTTTGCATAAAAATTTATACGCATGCTCCCAGCAGCATTAATCAAAATAATAAATAATGAATATAGAAACCATATACCAACCAACTGATACATGTAATATTATTTGACAATAAAAGGATATAAATACAGCTAACATGCATGAAAAATTTAAGTAAATGATGGTTAAATAAGTGTGTTACTAAAGGCCATATATTGTATGATTTTTTTTTTTTTTTTTTTTTGGTAAACATCTAGAAGGCAAACATATAGTGGCAGAGAAATTAGGGTTTGCTAATGGCTGGGCAAAATGCTGGTTGTGAGGAATGAATGGTCTTTGCTAATGCCATGAGTTTCTCTTTGCAGAATGAATAATGTTCTAAACTTAGATGATGCTGATAGCTGCACAACTCTGTGTTTTAAGTGTCCTTAAATCGCATACTTTGAGTGAATTCTATGCTATGTGAATTCAATCTTAATGAAACTTCAAAGATATATAAATGTTAAACTTAGTGAACACTTCTATAGAACAAAAGGCAGTGGAACAACTATCATTAAAAGTGTCTTATGGGCTGGGGTTGTGGCTCAGTGGTAGAGTGCTTGCCTAGCATGTTTGAGGCACTGGATTCGATCTTCAGTACCACATAAAAATAAATGAACAAAGTAAAGGTATTGTGTCCATCTACAACTAAAAAAAAATTAAATTAAAAAAAAAGTCTCTTACCAGGACAGAAATATTCTGTTAAATTTGATAGATACTTGTTATATATCAAAGTAATAAATTAATTTGAAAAATAATTTTTAATTAAGATCAAAATTACATTCAATAAAAGAATTCTTAATTATTATTATTATAATTCAAAAGATCAACTTTTTATTTTATAATTTAATACACATAATTCATACTGATTAACTCTTAGTAAGTTTTACTTTTGGGAGATGAACCATATGTAGCATGAGTCAAGGCCACCTGCTTTTATTCTGTAACATGGTGCCAATGGTCTACAGCAAATACTTCTGCTTCAGCTATCAAGCAGAGGTCACAGTGCTGCTCAGGAGGGGAAATTTTCATATTTGCTGCTGGAGAAACCCAAGTTTCTGTTGTCCCAAGGAATGTATTACCCAAGGAGTTGTGGAGTTTGAAGTTGGGGCTCAAACCTCTGTCCTTACAGATCCAATTTCATCTGAAAAGCCCCAAATTTCTGCCCTTGAAAGTACCAGGAATTTTTTTTCCTACTTCTGAGTAGTAGTGTTTATGTTTAATTTCCATGAAAGCTACATGGTGACTGATCCAAACAATACACGTGGATTCTAAAAATTGTAGCCTTAGCATTATCTTGTGAGTATATTCCAGAGATGGAAAGGACAAATATAGGTGAGAAGACCTGAAATCTTTTTTTGCAAGGGGCAGAGGGTGGGTGCCAGAGATTGAACTCAGGAGACACTCAACCACTGAGCTATATCCACAACCCTATTTTATATTTTATTTAGAGAAAGGGTGAGAGGACCAGAAGTCTTTTAAAAAAAATTATTTAGTTGTAGATGAACACACAGTATCTTTTTGTATTTTTATGTGGCGCTGAGGATTGAACCCAGTGCCTCACACATGTGAGGCAAGCACTCTACCACTGAGCTACAGCCTCAGCCCCCAGAAGTCTTGAATCTCCAAACTACCTGAAATTTTAGACTATTGTAGTCAGTCCTCTGCCATTCCCAAAAACAATAGCTTTCCTTTGACTGATGAATGCACAATGAGTTCACCTGGATGACAGTCTCCAAAGATTGATGTTTGTTCTTCTTCCAAAATGGTACCATATCCCTTCAATACCTACAAGCCAACATATAGAGCCAAATACCACCATGATACAAGGAAAGCCCTTTGTGTGAAAAGAGATAGCTTCACCACAAAAGAATAGCTGAATTCACTAATGTGAACTGTGCATGCACCGAGAACACTTTTGAAGAACGAATCTTGGGATTTTTGGACTTGATTGTCTGGCTAACTCTAATTGAATAAGGGAGGCTATTGAATAGGCTGTGTTTTTCAAAAAGTCTCCATGGGCATCAATCTTCTTGAAACTTAGACAAAATTACAAGTTATAACAAATTATATGAACAGGTACTTCCTCAGGGAAAGAAAAGATTGAGAAGACTTCATATACCAGAGTGACACTGTACTGGGGCAAAGGGAACATCATAACTTTGAGGACAATTGTATATGATACCTAACTTATTTCAGATAGGAAAAGACTTAAAGTGCTATCATAATTCTCCAAATAAGTTGGAAGCATGTGAAGGACATATCATAAATTGTCCTTTTGTATAAGACTTTCTCAGAGTAAGTTTTATGAGTCAGTAAACCTGTACTATTATTATTATTTATGTTATATATTTACTTATATATAAATAATAATAACACCTGAATAAATCTCATGCTGTGACTTTAATTATAGAAACACCTACATAAAAGATAAGAGAAAAAGTTAGAAACACACCAATATTGCCAGGAATTTCAGAGATGAAAGATACCAAAATAAATTTGAAATATAAAAGTTTTCCAAATTATTGTCCATTAAATGATCTGACTAATGAAAAACAACAAACAAATAAAACAAAACAAAACAAGAACAAATAACAACAACAAAAAACCCCAAAGAACATCTATTCTATCCATATGATATTCTAAGTCCATCTCCTTTCTCAAATTTTGAAAATTCTTTTTTCTTTCTTGATATCAGACATAAAAGGAATTATCATATTTTATAATGATCATTATAAAGACAGCATGGTTTGGTAGCTGTGTCCTTCTTTAGGAAACAAATATATTTTAATAGAGATCCCTCTTGAAGATAAAGAATTCCCAAGCACTTCTTTTTGAGATTTACATTGCTATACATACAATAAATCAATACAAAAAGTATGTTGTTCAGTTTAATTCTCTTCATAAATTATGTTTATGTTTCCAAAATAAAAATCACAATGTGATTACACTGCACACAATATATTTATCAGAATTATTTTAATTAATTTCATACCCAATTGATGATGTATTCAAGTTGTTAGAAATATCAAGGTGGATGAATAACTATTTTTCTGATTTTTCTTTTTAATGAACTAGTAGAACTGCACACATTTAGCATGTATGCATTGTGTTTTATATTATAAAGTGTGGAATAACTAAATCCAGCAAGACAACACTAGCTTTAACTTCACATACTCATCATTTCATGTGGAGCACATTAGAGAACTACTCTCTTGGCCTTTTGAGAACACAATCTGCTGTCATTAATTATAGTCACCATGTTGTACAATGAATCTCTTGAACTTTTTCATTCTATCCACTGAAATTTTGTATCCTTTCACTATCTTCTCCCCAGCTCCTCTCACACAACTGCCCCACCCCTGGCAATCACCATTCCACTCTACCTCCATTAAGTCAACACATTTCTTGAAACTTGCAAAGTATTTTCATGCTTACATTGTCCCCCTCATGTTAAAAGTCTTTGTAATTCTCCAAATGATACTCTTTGTAAATGTGCAGGGTAAAAGATTCCTCATCATGATTTATGGCCTTAAGTTAGGTAGGAACACAGATAAGAAAATGGATGTTCCTGATGTGCAATTAGTTATTCCTCTCTGCGCGTGAGGCATGTAAATAACATTCAGGGGTTTGTTTCAGCTTTCAAACTAAATGACCTCATCACGTGTGGGTATCCTCATCCTAGGAAAGAAGAAAGGCTATCACATTAAGAAGCAAGCTCACAACACACACACACACACACACACATACATACAGACATACAAGGAAAATGAATGTAGTGTTGGACAAATAAATCAGTTTAACTGTGGTAATTATTTCATTATTGAATGTTTGTATCAAATCATCACATAATATACTATGAATATACACATTTTAATTTGTCAATTATTCTGCTATAAAACTGGGTCTTAAGAACAAATAAAACTTGCTGAAAATTGGAATGTAAGTTCCAATGTGGTTCTAATTTATTATTGTTAATCCTCATAATTTATCTAAAAAAACAATATCGGGATAAAAGAGAATTGATCCAGGCATTGTTAGTATTATATTTTTCATTTATATGATCCATGGAAAAAAATAGTGGGAAAGAGGCAGGCTGTGTACTTAGGTTTAAATATGTGTGTGTGTGTGTGTGTGTGTGTGTGTGTGTGTGTGTGTATGTTCATTACTGATGAGAGAACTCAGGGGTGCAATAGCACAGAGCTACATTCCCAGCCCTTTCATTTTTTTTTATTTGAGACAGTGTCTCATTAACTTGTAGAGGTTGGCTTCAGACTAGTGATGCTCCTGCCTTGGCTTTACAAGTAGCTGATATTACAGGTGCACACCATTCATAACTATTTAATATCTGGATATAATGGTTACAGACCAGAACATTCTGTCTCTCATGTCCATTATTTGTAGCTTAACTTTTTACATTATATCTTTCAAGGTACCTCACTGTGTTTTCAAGGTTATGTATTTTGACAGTAGTATTCTCGAAAGAGCAAGGTTGGTGGTGTTTTACAAAAGTCCATCCCACAACTCATGGTTAATTAAAACAAAAAAGAAAAACATTTAATACTTTTGATGTTTCATTGGGAAGATGGGATTCAGATGACCTCGTCTGATGTGGCTGTGCTTAATTCCAGATTCCAAGGTGGGCCCAGGTTTCCCCAGGTAGCTTTTCTTTCTCTTGCATAAAGTAGCAATGTTCTCTTACTCAGTTAGACTGAAAAACTGCTTACCATACAAGAACTGGACTCAACAGAACACTGAAAAATGAAGCATTCTCACTCAGAAAACATGAAACACTTTAATTCTAGATCCTCTTGCATGTGATACCTGTTTTCATTTCTGGATGTATTTGAGAAAAGGATGGCATGTGGAAGAACATTAAAACTACGCTTATATATTTCACTGAGCCTTGCTTGGAAAAGTGCCTGCATTGGTTTGTGCTACTCCAGGGGAAAGAAGCAAAGCCACTGAACAGAAGAGATAGAAAGAAAGAAAAACTTTAGTATTTTAAAAATTAGAATGATTTCCATCTTTTCATCCAAGAAGTTTACAACAAAAGTCACGTCTGCAATTGTGTGACAGCCAGGCTGTCATACTCCAGGGTGGAGGTCCAAACAGTGGTCCTGCACCCACAGAATCAAATGCTCTGTTGACCAGTTGCTTTCACTAGTCTGGGGAGAGTGAGTTCTTGTGATTCTTATTCATCTTCTTAGGAATCACAGAAGACTCTCTGAGCTCCTCTGATGGGGATTGACTCACAGAAACTTTTGTGTGAACAAGGATGTTTATAAGTCACTGATGGAAACTTGAGTCCTCTTTCATGTGTTCTACTTTATCTTGGTAAAGCACAAATTAGGAAACTGAAACTTTTCCAGGGGCATCAGCATTCTGATATCACAAATACACACACAGTATTATTCCATTAAAGGAAATAATAATAATATTCCACTAATGGAAAGACCAGTATAGAAAAAAGTTATCAAATGGAAAACATATATTTATAAGCAAGTTTTCTAAATTCAATTCAGTTTTAGCAGAACAGATGTTGCTGTTTGAATTCCATTCGTGCATACATCTCTTGTTTTCTAAGTACAATAAGAATCATCTATTCTCATATTTTTTAATCTAAATACACAGATGTTCCATTGACTGCATGAAAATAACTAGAGAGCATAGTTAAAAATACAGATATTTCTGGTTAAATAAGTTAAATGCTTATAGTACAGTTTGTTATATTTCCAGAAAACCCCACAAGGTGACATTAATGATCAACAATCATCAAGAGCACAAATATAGTTTTCATTTCACAGTTGATCTAACAGAGGCACATAGAAGCCCAGTGCATGTTTCTCAGGATATTTCCATGGATATGCATAGTTTTAAAGCAATTCTTATATTTCATTATAGCTACTTATACAGATGTCTTGCAGATTTGTAATATTTCCGTCTTTATTTTTGTGCATTCAACCACATCACATATGACTTTTGAGCACCATATACTTACATCTTTGCCATATGTAAAGCATATACTCCACCACAACCAAAACACAAACCTAAATTGAAACAGCATCTGCACTATTAGATTTATGGATGTGACAAGGAAACCATGGCAGAGAGACAAGCACTGATATGTTTATTTATCATAAAGGATAATGCTCAGGTCATGGCTCACGTTGAAGGAGAAATCTACCACAAGGGCACATAAAAGTTAACGTTAAGAAAAGAATATCTGTCCAGTATGGGTCCCTATGGGACCCAGAAGTGGAAATAGTGTTAGTCCAGTCAATGATAAATGGCCCAGTGTATTCAGTAAGGATGTTTGTTTCAAATGTTATAGGAATCATGGTTTCCAGCATTTAATTAGGTTGTATTTTCACTTATGACTGAGTCACAGTAGCCTTATTCTCATTGGTGGCTTTTTTTTCCATCCATTTTCTTGAGTTTGGCTGGTAGTTACTTTATAGCTTGTACAGATGACAAGCAAAGTTCAGAGTCAGAAGCAGCAAGTTAGTGAGATGGTACAGTTGATCGGGGCCAGAGACAGTAGCGTGGTGTAAAGAAAATCGAACCTAAAAATGGCAAAGACTTTTCCCCAAGACTAACAGATGAAAGCATTTTTTCTGTGTTTCAAGATTGTATTTTATCTCTAACTTTCTGAAGACAACTCTGCTACCATTCCAAGTTTACTAGGCGGAGTTTTCACTGTTTTGTGAGACTTACATCTAAATTCATTAGCTAAGATTTTATATTTTTATGACTTCCATCGTTCACCCTAATCTGTGCATTATTGATTCTTTAATCTGTACCAAACATAGTTTTAAGTGCCAGAAATAATTTTATATATTTCATAGTAATTTTGTAATCACTTAGAGAAAATGATAAAAGAAAAAGAGCAGTTGGAGAAAACAATGACACTTACTCTGATGATATTGAGATTCTGTGCATATTCCAACTCCTGTGTCTTTGGATATTTAGAACATTATCTGATTATGAAATAGTAAATATAATGATCATGATTCAGAATACCTTAATTCTGTGCAATATGTATTTCTCTCACTTATTACTTCTGAAAATTCTTTGATGTTATTATTTGATTCACTGAAGATATGAGTTAACTAAGGTAAGGCTGACCACATTTAAGATCATCCAGTTTAAATTATTATTTCCAACTATTTGCTGTTGGCATTCCAGAAAATCTTCTTGACCCATATTTTTTTCATGGCATTCTTTACTTCTGCATTTCTCAGTGTATAAATCATGGGATTTAGCATGGGAGTGATAATGGTGTAAAATACAGCCACCATCTTATCTTCTGCAAATGTAACATCAGGGCGCATGTACGTGAAAGTACAAGGACCAAAAAAGATGATGACCACCGCAATGTGGGCTCCACAGGTGGACAGAGCTTTGCGTCTTCCTTCTGCTGACTGCTTCCTCAGAGACACCAGAATAGTAGTATAGGAGATGAGCAAGACCACAAAACTCCCCAGAGTGACAGTACCACTGTTGGCTGTCACAACTCCACCGATAATATGTGTGTCTGTGCAGGCAAGTTTGAGCACAGGGCGGACATCACAGAAGTAGTGATCAATTTCATTGGGTCCACAGAAGGGTAGCTGAACTACTAGAGATATGGGGATAACAGTGTGGATGAGCCCACCTACCCAGGTCCCCAGAAGCATTTTATTGCATTTCTCCCTGTCCATGATGGTCATGTAGTGCAGGGGTTTACAGATGGCCACATAACGATCATAGGCCATTACTATAAGAATGAAGATCTCAGTGCTTCCAAAGAAATGCACCCCAAAGAGTTGCAATATGCACCCCTCATACGAAATAGTTTTGTTCTTTGATAACAGGTCAACAATTGTCTTGGGTGCTGTAGCTGAAGAGAAACAAATGTCCACAAAAGATAAGGAGTTGAGGAAGAAATACATGGGAGACTTCAGAAGGTTCCCCATGAAAATGGTGAGCATGATGAGGAGGTTTCCCAGAAGAATGACTGCATAAAAGAATAAGAACACCACAAAGCAGACTCCTTCAACCTCTGGATTCTGAGAGAGGCCCCAAAAAATAAATTCAGTTACATTATTTATTTTTTCCATGTAATGAATCAGGTAGGCCAAGTGACCAACACAGTTAAATTATCTGAAAGAAAGACATCAGGAAGACTATTAGCATTTATTTCTAACTCAAGATAAATTAATGATCACACAGCTAAAAATGGAAAAATGAGTATTGACTGCAGATTGACATGAACACATAAATTGTAGTGTTTCTTTTCTCATAATTTACATCAATAATATATCAGAGTTATTCATTTCACATGATGGAGCAGAGAACAGAGAGACAAAGCAAATTCCTGAAGTAACACATCTAACCAAGGTTCTCACATGCCTAACCTTTCCTAAGGTTAACTTATATCATTTTGGGTAAACATTTAGTTAGTGTTCTTTCTGTAAAAGACACACAATGAGATTTAAAGCAACCTTTTTGTCTGGAGACAAGGTTTCCCATGCTTTGGTGATAGAAATACAAACATGCCCACATGATTTCTTTGAATACAGCCACATCTGGTCACTACATACACCCAAGGGTCCAGATTGGGTGACTTCTGCAGGCTCCATTTCAGATATCTGTGTGTGAATTTATAGACTCTGTTTGGGCTCAAGCTCTTGCAATGTGTAGTGTCTGAGGGTTTACCAGGATTTACTATGGCTTTATTTATTACTAAAATTTTGTGTAGTAACTGAAAACAAATTCCCTGAAACTGAAAAATATGGAAAAAACAAAAATGCAGGAGAAGCTCTTTTGTGACAATATTCCTCATGTGTCCTTCCAAGTTTTCAAATCTCATGCTAGAATATTTTAGTTCTCCCATTTTGGGTGAATATGACATTCCAGGAAGAGGTTGTCCTTTAGTGATTATTATTATGGGTTTAGGAAATGCATGATGTTTAATGTAAGTGTATAAACATTCCATGTTGGAATTTCAGACACACTAGTGAGGTCACTTTTATGTTTTGGTGGAAAAGGCATACAGAGGATTTTTCATTTGGGGGTCTTCAAGGTTCTTTATTAACTGGAGGCACAGATATGAATGTTTCTTCTAGTTATAGATCGTCCCCCTGCAATCTGATCCCCTTAACATCTATCTGGCTTGTTGCTTCCTACTGCTAATAACTCTGTGCTCTCAGGTAGCCTTTTGCAGGAATAATGTGTCAGGCA
This sequence comes from Spermophilus citellus, assembly GCF_964194105.1. Classification (NCBI taxonomy): domain Eukaryota; kingdom Metazoa; phylum Chordata; class Mammalia; order Rodentia; family Sciuridae; genus Spermophilus; species Spermophilus citellus. The sequence goes on from NC_138183.1 coordinate 239,600,535, forward strand.
TTGTCAGCTTTTTGACAACTACAGGTTTCATCAGATCTGTGTACTAGAGATCCTAGAGTATAGTCATCACAGGTCTGCTTACTTTTGTGCATTACCAAATAGTAACACTTATGATAATAATAGTAATAACAATATTGCAAATCAGATTTAGAAGCAGCCACATCCTGTGCTTCACAGATCCTTTCCCTGTTGTTTTTCTAGCTGAACTTAGAAAACAGTAGTACTCTCCGCAGAGAGCAATTAATTTTACAATAACTCAAATAATAGCAGTTTTCAACAGCTGTGAATAATGTTGCTTGCTTCTGTTGTAGAAGAAAGTGAGCATTCACACATTATCCTGGGATCTGTTCCCTTCTGTTCATTCTACAAAGTCCTAGAAAAATTGTTCTATCTTCTGAAATTAAGACCTATCTCAATGTAATCCATTCTACCCTTTCTGATCATTTCTAATGTGATAAAGTCTCACTGTCCTTTGAAATGATTGAAATGTTTTATCCACATCCATGCTACTCTAGCTCTTGTTTGTGCACAGATGAACTTTATTATTTATCATCTAAATTTAATTTCTCTATAACTCCTTAGAATAGTTTCTTCCAACTATATTAGAGATGTTAAAATATAGCCAATGCACCAAATTCCCCTATGTTACCAAATAGTATATTAGTTATAGAAGAAAAGAATCTCACCGTATTTTCCAGAGCTTGTATTTGTCTTTACTTTTCTGTGTCTTCCTAATACAATTTGGATGCAGATTTGAATTGAAATAAGGGTGACGCCTGAGGAATTGCTTTGTGAATAATCAGTTCCAGAGAACATCTGATCACCTAAACTCAAAGCCTGTAAGAAAGTCAGAGTTCTGATCTGCAATATCTTTGATAAGAAATGTTTTTCCTCTGCTTATAAAGTTATTCTAGAAGGAATGATGCAATATGGTAATGACCTTAGGGAAAGTTTTCCCCAAAACCTTTCACCATAATTAAAACCAAATCACATGTCTAAAGAGAGATGTAATGTACTGAATTCTTTTCAATTATTTTTAAAACTAAAAATGGCTTTGCTTCATTTTAAGTTCAGTTGACTCTTACATTTAGAAGTGTTAACCTTAATTACAAAGCAATTCATCAAGCATAAGTAATTCTAGGATTGCATATTGTTCTTTGAAGTAATGACTCTTGATATATACATACAATAGTATATATTTCATTTAAAAGGTATTAAAATATGCATTTTTGTGGATTGAAGTTGAATTAGTCTACTCTTTAATAAATTCTCTTAGAAAGGAAAGGTGAGATTTGATGGTACTTTGGGGGTTCACTTCTTTTCTTCTTAAAGGGATATATACTAGTTTCCAGAGAAAAAGCTGAGATGAAATGCATTTATGATACACACCTGGGATGAACTGTAGTATGTGCTATAATTTCTTTAGTTTTTAAGTTTAAATCATTAAGGTTAACTCATGCCTTATTCCTTTTATTTTCTTTCCCATCATTTTTGTCTATTTTTCTTCCCTCAGCAGACCCTATCTTATATTTTTGTTGTTGGTCAATAACAAAAAAATGTAAAAGAGATCTTGTTCATATTCTTATCATCTGGTTTTAGCAGAGAAATTGACTAAAAAAAAAGAGCAAAGGAAAAACATCAAGAAGCAAATGTGTGATGGTTTAATGTTTGCACAACCTTACAAATGGAATAGTTTATAAAGCATAAGAGCTTTGTGAGCCAATAGAAACCAAAGAGTCCATTTGGAAATATACTCCTAACAGTTCTGCTGTTCATCACACAGGGACTACAATTGATGACATTTAGAAGAATGTGTAATAAACATGTGTCATCAGTTTGATTCATTTTATTCACATTAATTTTTCCCACATACCTTGGTATTATATTCTTGAGTTTGGGGGCTATTCATGATATTAAATTTTTAATGTCCCTACCAAGGCAGCAGTTGTTAGATCCGGGAGTCTCTGCCAGGAAGTGGGACTTATGAGACTATTCAGATTTGCATCAGTGGCTTTATAAACTTACAAAACTTTTGATTACAAAAGTTCTTGAGCCAGTATCAATTGGAAGAGCTCATGGTGACTCCTGTTGATTACTATGAAGGACATGGCCAAGATTCATGAGAACCGAGGCTCTCCAATTCGAAAGAAAGCCTAACCCACAAAAGCTTATATTTCAAAGATATATGATTATAAGACTGATTGCGATTCCTGTAGTGTTCCATCCTTCCTGTGACAAGATAGTAAATTATAATTTTGGTTGTCTCTCTCAATATTGAAAACAAACAAACAAATAAAAAAAGCAATCCTTTTAATTTTGTGGGTGGAACAATTAATTTAGTAGTGTAACAAACTGAAAACATTTCTTCCTTTATCTTCTAACTGGAGGTTGTAGAACTATCCATTGGAGTAGTGTAAACTTGTGTAAATGAATTTCTAAGCAATCGTAATATATAAACATAGCTTTCATCTTTCTCCACAGGCCAATGGTTTTCTCATTTAAAAAATTGAGAAATGAAAATATTTATGACATGTCAGGGTCTCCAGAATTAAATCTTTGCAATTTATAAGAGGGAATGAAGGAATGCCTTTTTGGCTCGTTGTTCTGATGCTTCTACTTCTTATATGGTGATCAGTTGTGGAGGTGATCTGACACACAGAAAAAGATAATATTTTTATTTATGCAAAAGTAGAAAAACTACCTAGAATACACCAGCCTTGCTATGAAGTCTGGATATAAACCCAGCCAAGCACCACTAGGTCAGCTGAATGCTAATTTGTCCAAAGATGCATGAAAGACAATGAAATGTTTCTTTGTATCATTCATAAGCTTCAGAATGAACATTTGCATTGCATAATTGAGCTAGCTGATCCAAGAAGAGTATTGATCAAACTGTAGAGTGAGGAAACTGGGGCCTCTGATGTATGTGCACTACATAAAAATGCCACCTTACTTAAAGTCTCTTATTACTGGATTTTTTTCATCTCTGCTGCAACAAGTTTGTTAGTAAACATTGGACAGAATCTTAACAGAGAGAGTCAGAACACCAGTGTTCACCCTGCTTCACCATAGCCTCTTAAAAAAAAAACAAACAAACAAACAAAAAAACCAAAAAAAACCCTCTGATTTTTCAGCATTATTTGAGTTCCTTAGTTTCATAATTTTTTTTTCAGAAAATAAGATTTATGTTCCTTTGTAAAGTAAAAGGAACTATTGCTTTTTGCAAGAAAGCAAGTTATTATTGTGAGTTTGCTTGAGTTAGAATATGTGGTTTCCAACAAATGTCCTATCACTTCATTTTTGCATAATTTTAATTAAGTTTCACATCTCTCTGGTTCTTAGCTTCCTCATTTGTCAAACAGTGACTATAATACCTTCCACAAAGGATTCTGTATAAAACAGGCACAGATATGTATGTGTAATAAAATGCAAAAATTAGCTAATTGTTGGCTATTTTATCATTAATTTTAAAGGACTAATATAAACGGTGAACAAACATGGAAAACTTTTCAATATTTCTGGAAATCAAGGAAATGCCAATCAAAACTACTTTATGATTCAGTCTCACTCCAATCAGGATGACACTCATCAAGAAAACAAATAATAGGCTGGGCAAGGTGGCACATGCCTGTAAGCCCAGCAGCTTGTGAGGCTGAGGCAGGAGGATCATGAGTTCAATGGTGAGGCACTAAGCAATTCAGTGAGATGCTGTCACTAAATAAATACAAAATAGGGCTGGGGATGTGGCTCAGTGATTGATAGCCCCTTAGTTTGATTCCCTGTATTAAAAAATAAAAATAATGATAAATGTTAGCAAGGATGTGAGGAAAATTATACACTCACACATTTTTATTTATTTATTTTTTGTGTTGTTGTTGTTGTTTTTGAACACAATACTTTTACTTAATTAATTTATTTATTTATATGTAGTGCTAAGGATCAAATCCAGTGACTCACTTGTGCAAGGCAAGTACTCTACCCCTGAGCTATAACCCCAGACCCCACACTCACTCATTCTTTTTGGGAATGAAAATTAGTACAACCACTCTGAAAAGCACAATGAAGATTTCTCAAAAGATTAGCTGTGGAACCATCACATGACCCAGCTACCCTACTCCTTGGCATTTATCAAAGAAGTAAAATAAGCATCCTATGGTGGTATAGCACATCAATGTACCTGCACCAATCACAACAGCCAAGTTGTGCAACCAGAGGAGGTGCAGGCAAATAGATACACAATGAAACTGACCAAATCATGCTATATACATTTATGAATATACCACAGTGTGTTTTACCTCTATTTATATCAACAAAGCACCAATTAAAACATTAAATAAAAAATTTAAAAGCCATTAGTATATTGAAAGATACCCAAGGAGATAATGTTGTAAGGAGATAATGTTGTAAGATTTAAACCTGATCCCAGCTTAGATGCTTTTCTTAGACTACAATGAATTTGAAAGTACCAGCCCACTTTATCTATAAGCAAGCTCGTAATTCGTGGAGACAAGTGCATGGAGTACTGCATACATGGCAGTGGCAGGCCACTCCCCTCATGCTAGGCGTGTGAGTGGCAAACTTCTTACCCTGTAGGCACATTTCTGGGCTTGAGGCCACGATTTGCAGTTCCTGCACTTGCTCCATGGCCCGCTCCTCAATTGATTGCTGCAAGAACAGTTAGCAGAAATTGCACTGGAGGCTGCCTATAATCTGCTTAGCTACTACCTGAATATATATTCATGGTAACTGCTCAATAAAATCAGACCTGCTTCCTGCTTGGTCTCAGGAGGTCTTGATTAGTGACTACACAGCCACAGTTTTCCCTACCCTGTTCTGTAGACTTCCTTGCTGGATGAGAGAGAGTCAATGCAGTAATACATATTTGTGGATATGCTATTTAAAAAGCAATAATAAAATAATATGATGAATATTTCAAAATCATATTTATATTTCTAATTATATTGTATAGTCAGGCACAGACTCTCATTTAATATGGTATGAAATTGAAAATATATGTTATAGATTTTCCTTCAAATTATATTGTTCATTCATATTATAAATTCAATAATAACAACACTTCATTAGCAACTACAAAATAATTTAGTAAGAAATTTTTATAGTTTTAATTATTTGATGATGGCAAAGTAACAAAGAATATAAATTATTATGTTTATGTTGTTATTCATGTGTTACAGTTATATTGGAATTCATTTTGGCATAATCATACAAGCATGGAATTTAATTTGCTCCACTTCAGTCCCCAATAATTCATCCCCCTATTCCCTTTCCTCTACTCTACTGGTCTATTCATAGATTTTTAAATTTAGTGCTGTGTGCCTGTGTATAAAATTCACTGTGTATGTAGCCTGATTTGGACAATTTGATTCCAACATTTCTCTCTTTTACTGTCCCATCTCTCTTCCCCTTCCTCTGGTGCACTTATCTCCCGTCTGTTTTTATGCCCTGCCTCCATTTATAACCTTATTTTGTTCTAGCTTCCTGGTTTGAGAGGAAGACATTTGATCCTTGACTTTTTGACTTTTTGCACTTAGCATGTTATTCTTCAGTTCCATCATATTATTAGAAAACACCATAATTTCATTCTTCTTTATGGCTGAGTAAATCTCCATTGTGTAAATATATCACATTTTGTATTGATTTATGGGCACCTGCTCTGGTTTCATGTGCTGCTCTAAACATTGGTATGGCTCTATCAGTATAGCATGCTGATTTTAGTTATTTTGGAGAAATACTAAGGAGTGGGATATGCTGCAGTCTGGCTGGGCACAAAATCATGAGCCACTCAAGCAGGAACAAACTTTATTTCCAAAACTCCCGCGAATGCCATGCGCGCAGCCTTCTCCCGGGACACACTCCACCAACAGGAAATCCCTCCTCCAGAATTCCCTCCTACCGCACTTCCCCAACCAATGGGAACTCTCCTGGAGTCCCGTGAGAGCTCCAAAGTAGCAGGCCTAGGCAGACAGCAGGGGTCTAATCTCCAATTGAATGCACATCTTAACATAATCATTATCATCTCAATGGCTTGCTAGGGTCACCTTTCAACCAAAAATGCCATGCATCTTTCCTACATGGCTATGGCTCTCAGCAGGGATAGCTGAATCATATGGTGGTTCTTTTGAGCTATCTCTTTATTGCTTTCCACAGTGGTTGTACTAATCTCCAGTCCTACCCACAAAGTACTACCCATAAAGTACGTGGGTAGTACTTCTTCCACACATTATCACAACTTTTTAAATTTATATTATTGATGATTGCCAGTCTGATTGCAGAGACATGACATCTCAATGTAGTTTAGACTTACATTTCCCTGATTCCTAGAGATATTATTTTGTTTTCCATGTCTATATAAATTCCATTTTTTCTCACAGATGACATTTTTGACCCATGAAACATAGTGACATATTTCTTAGAACTATAAAGTCATAATCTTGCAGATTCTGAATCATAAATGAAATGTTATGAAAAATACAGTGCTTTACAAAGACAAAGGTAGAGCCTATCAATCCCTCTTTGCATTCATTTAAAGACAATTTTCTGTTGTCCATACTTTTCATCCACTAGTGCTGCCATCCCACCTGAAAGTAGAAGCTCTCAATGTTTATTTACAGATAGTGAAAATTTTAAAAAAATATACTTGGAATCTTAAAATGTGTGTTTAGGTTTTGTACATTTGGGGGGCTAAATATGTGGGTTAAAAGATAGTAGATTCATCATGTTTTTTGTACTGATAAATGTGTCCTTTAATATGCTCCTTAGGACATGGGCATACTCCTAGAAAATCTATAAGGTCATGGAGTGTTCTGACTGCTGATATCCCAGGAACAGAGAGGAAAGAGCTCAATGGTCTACCATGTTCTTTTCTATAATTAAGCTTTGTACATACTTATTAAATGAGATGAATTTTGTATTTTTGCAGCAATTCTGCAAACCATAACTGGTATGGAACATCTCCCTTTTGCACAATTCTTTATGGATGACTCTCTCACCACTGGCCAGAACTTTAGTTGTTTGAGTTGTTAACCTTGAGGGATTACTCTAGATTTTTCTATAAGAGTTCAGTCACTTAATTGTCTTATTGCTGTAATTGTTCACCTATACTTACATTTACCATTGTGTGTACAGGTGTTAAGACAATCCACTGAATTCTCTTGTGTTTTGAATGTAGCGATTCTGATTCTAATTTAAGGTAGCCACTCTGGCTGCTCACAATGATCAGAATCAAGTACCTCAGCCAGAATAGCACAACTTCTATTCCTGCTGCTTTGCTTGGATGAGAGCACAACTACAGTGGTTTCCACTGTGTCCTGGGCAGGAATGTTATTTCCAGAACCCAAGACTATACTAGTGAAAATGAAGACCATGAAAGTGGATTCCTGGGAACATTGACACCCTTGGATCTCAAGATGAAGGATATGAAACAAATGGGGACCCACATCTTATTGATTCAGTATTCAATTTCATATTTAATTCTGAGAACAAATTTTAACTCTTCACTAATTGACTTCTTTGTAGTCCCTTAACTGATTTCTTAAGAATTTTTTCCTATGTTCTTTCAGGATTATTCTAGTGGGTAATATGTTACCTGGTAAGATAACTGAGTTCTGATATCATGAGAATATTTTCACATCTTCTTTGCACACAAATAAATAACATGTCCTTGTCAATGCTTATGGGATATTTTATCAATGTATCAGCTAGTTTAAAAGCCAACAAATGTTGGTATAGATTAAGGCACTGTAAAGCCAAGAACAAAAACCTATATCTAAGGTGTTTATCAATCAGAGTCAGGAAAAACTGTTTCCACCTTGTGTACAAGGAGTCTGATATAATCGATATATTGCCAGGTGAAAGACTAACATCTAGGCATTGATTTTATCTGGAGTGCTCAGATGTGAATTACTGGGAGGTTAGACCCTCAGAAGTGGCAGAAGGCAGATCAGTGATTCTGATATGGAGCCTGCAACAATGAGACTACACATAGCTTATGTCTTTCTTCTAGAGACCCTCTATTCATGTTCTCTTATGCTATCATCTGATGTCCTTAGTTTGGATCATATCAAAGCAAAATTTATCCTGATCAGCTGGATATTGAAATCCTACTTTCTTGTATTGGTTTCTAGTTGGTGCCTGCTTCAATAGGTCTATTATAACTCTTTCCCAGATCACCTTTTTGGATCTTTATATCTTTCAGACACTTGGTCAGCAAACCCACATATTTGTTACTGTCCCTGAGTCAACAGATACCCATTATCCAAGGCACTTTTTCTCAATATAAAGGGAAAACAAGTTTATTATTCAGGAATTTAACAATGATTTAACAGAGACAGACGGCATAAGTACAGAACCATTCATAAAATACCCTTGATTTTTGACTACCTGAGGTCCAGTTCTTACCAGTTTTGGTTAGTTCATCCTCCAAAATTTATGACTTGTTGATTTTGTAATATCCTTTTTATAACAGGTAGTTCAATTTGCAAAGCCTCCTGGCATTCCAAGTCAATCAGTCAGCAGTCAGTATTGTTGCTACTTGATGTGTAAAGTCAACTGAGTTTGTTCTTATTTAAGAAGATGAAGAACTATGCATTCACCTAGTATCAAAATCTAGGTGTTCATAGCAAATGTAAAAGACCCAAGTTAAGAAGTTATGGCTGGAGCTCCCTCTTCTTCCTCTGTAATGTATTTTAATTTTGCAGGAACAAGACAGATTAATAAAATAAATGTATGACAGAGACTATTTCTTCTACCTTAGTTACATCTTTGATACTGGTAATATTCTATGCAATATCTGTCAGTGTGACACATTGCTTCTGATTTATAGAACACTTCAGGAACTTCCACTTGTTCCTTCCTAATATAGAGGTATTATTCCACAGTTTCATAAACATGTACAAGTTTGTAGTTTAATTTAGAGATCAGAAAAGTAAATTAAGTTACACTTAGTTGAGTCAGATGTAATATGCTTAGCATACATTTCTATCACTTGACTTCCACATTCTCTTACTATAACATGGAGAACCTAATAGTATTTTAAGTCTTTTTGTATCACTATTAGTTCTGTACCCATATAATAATCCCTGATAAATCTTGATATCCCCTTTTCCCTATTATATTAATTGAATTGGCAAAAGAGGTCCTTTGTGGAAAATATGCAAAGAATGTTTTTATGCTCAGTGTGGTGATCCTACCTCAAGGGGATCCAACATTCAATCATTTCCATGAATAATATGTATACTTCTCACCCAGGCACAGATATAAAACCAAGAATAGGCAGTAGCATGGATAATCAATGTCAGGAAAAGACAATGAATCAATAGCAGAGGCCATTGGTGCTATGTATATTTACTAAAAATAAATAAATAAATAAATAAATAAATAAATAAATAAATAAATAAATACATACATACATACATACATTTCAGGCCTTGGCTCATGGAGAAGGAAGGAGAACTGGGTCACCAGAGAAAATATCAATTCAAAGAAGGAAAAAATAATAATAATACTGAGATGTTGTCATTGAAAGGGGGACTCTCACAGCTTAATCAGTTCAATCTTCTTACTGTTTGGATACAATGAGCACCACAGTATGGAAAGAATTTGCCCAAGACCAAATGATTAAAACTAATCTTTTGTCTTTTCAGCTTGGGTGTTATCTCTTTGACTTTCTGCAAACACTTCTACTCTCAGTCCAGACTTATTGGTTTAGTTTTCCCTGTCTTTTGAAGAATTTATATAGGAGAACATTAGCTTTGATGTATTGCTTTTTATGTATTCTACAATCCATGAATCATAGTTCAAAACCATAGAAACGGCTTTAGATAATACTTCATAGAACATTCTCATTTTGAAAAATAACAAAACATAAAACAGAGAAGAAAATAATGATGCTGAATATGATAATTTTAAGATTGTTACAGGAATACCTAGCATAGATTTCAGGAAATTACCATATTTTGAAATAATTAGGATAATAATGATCATACCTTTTCTTTGTAAAATATGTTTTTCTTTCATTTGTTCTTTCCTCAAATCCTGTGAATTTGTCCTGGTTGTCTTTATTGTACAGAGAGGTTAAACAAGGTGGAAAAAAATTAAGATAATTCAAAAAATCATTCAGTTTAAATTAATACTTCTAACCATTTCCCACTGGTCCAAAACACCTTCTTGTCCCACAGTTTCTTCATAGCATTTTTTACTTCTGTATTTCTCAGTGTGTAAATCAGAGGATTTAACATGGGAGTGATAATGGTGTAAAATACAGCCACCATCTTATCCTCTGAGAAGGTAGTGTCAGGCCTCATGTACATAAAAGTACAGGGACCGAAAAAGATGATGACCACTGCGATGTGGGAGCCACAGGTGGACAGAGCTTTGCGTCTTCCTTCTGCCGACTGCTTCCTCAGAGTCACCAAAATGACACTGTAGGAGATGAGCAAGATTACAAAGCTCCCCAGAGCAATGGTACCGCTTTTGGCTGTCACAACAACACCAACAATATAGGTGTCTGTGCAGGCAAGTTTCAGCACAGGGTGGACATCACAGAAGTAGTGATCAATCTCATTGGGTCCACAAAAGGGTAATTGGACTACCAGAGCCACTTGGATAATGGAGTGTATGAACCCACCTACCCAAGTCCCCAGCAACATTTTACTGCACATCTCCCGGTCCATAATGTTCATATAGTGCAGGGGTTTGCAGATGGCCACATAACGATCATAGGCCATTACAGTAAGGATGAAGATCTCAGTGCAACCAAAGAAATGTCCTCCAAAGAGTTGCAGCATGCACCCCACATAAGAGATAGTTTTAGTCTTTGCTAATAGGTCAACAATCATCTTGGGTACTATGACCGAAGAATAACAAATGTCTACAAAAGACAAGAAGTTGAGAAAGAAATACATAGGTGACTTGAACAAGTTGCCCGTGCAAACTGTCAGCATGATGGTGAGGTTTCCCAGAAGAATGACTGCATAGAAGAATGAGAACAGCACAAAGCAGACTTCCTCAACTTCTGGGTTCTGGGAAAGGCCCCAGAAGATGAATTCAGTTACATTGTTTATTTTTTCCACTGTATGAGTCCATGAGGCCATGTTCCCCAGAGACAAATTACCTGAAGAACACATGAAAAGGAACATAATCATTTATTTTTAATTCAGTACAAATGAATAATTCTCATAGTTGACCACAGAAAAATGGGTAGATACTCCTGATTGGTATTCCCTCTTGAAAATGAATTGCATATTTTCCAATTTTCCTATTTCTATATTATATCCATTTTTTCCACTTCAGATAAAGAAAAAATGTCCAGAGAGATAACATAAATCACCTGAGTCTCACTTGTTACCAGGTATCTTCCCTCCTTCACTCTTTATTAAGGTTTATTTACAAATTTACTTTTTTTCTTTAATTTTTATTGATGCATATTATTTATACAGAGTTGTGTGATTCATCGTGGCATATTTGCATGTACATGAAAATGTAATTTGATTCAATATAGCTTTTATATTGTATAAGGCAATCTAATTTTGAAACAATATCTATTTGAAAAAAAAAAGTAATGTTTGTACAAGAAAATGTTTTTCTTTATTTTTGATGCATAAGTTAAAACATATGTCCTCCCTTTCCTTGCTGAATATTTCCATGCCTGTTCACAATATCCACTCATGAGTCCTCAAATACTTGAGACTAGAGACTTTCACATGTTCTCCTTCCTATGAAACTGGATCTTTACTAAATGACTTCATGATGCCTTATTTGACCCCAAGCTCCAGATATGGTGGTATGGGTTCATAGAAAGAGAAAAAAAATTATACAAATTAGATTCTGATATGATGCTGTTGTAACATTGCTACATTGTTTAACTTCTCCTAGCTTTCATTATCTCATTTGTGAAATGTCAGAGTTTCAATCTCACTATCACTTATCACAATAGTATTTATTTCTACCATGAAATTAAATCACTTCTATAAGCATGGATTAGTCAAAACACCATTTGTCTCTTAACTGGATTAAAGTAAAAGAAAGAAAAAGGCCATATTCATTCCTTTAATGTCCACTTTTTCATGTATCCTTCTGATATTTCATGATATTTTATGGTAATTGCATTAGATTTCCCAGTTTGGGAGAATTCAATATTTCAGGAAGATATTGCCATTAGATGATAATTAAAAATAATTTAAGAAGAGGAGGAAGTATAATTTAAATAGATGAACACTCAGTGATGCAATTCCAGGTACTTTAATAGATATTACTTGTATGTTTTAGTGGAGACATGTATGTGGAATAACTGTAAAGGGTTTTTCTAGGTTCTTCCTCAAATCAAGCCAAGGGCATAAACTGTTCCTCTCATTCTAGACTGTGCTACTGAGAACACAGCCTTCAGATACGCTAAGGTTAGTGTTCATGACTACTTAGCTGTATGCTGGGAGCCCACCCATTGCCTCTGTTGTGCTTGGTACTTCCAGCTTTGGGGAAATTGCAGGTCAGTGTTCTATTAAGTCTGTGTACTGGATTCCGTAGTCATCACAGTGCTGCCTTCTCTGAGGCATTACAAAATGTTGATAGTAATTACAGCAATGGTAATAGCAATAATGTAATTCAGATTTGGGATCAGGCACATTCTCTACTTTTACATGTTCACACTCCTTTAGTTTTTCTATTGATTTTAAAAACAGCCTGTTCTCCAGTAAGAGAGCCCCTCGATTTAATGCACAGCATATTAGTCTTGGCAAATATACCTTGCTCAGTTCCCTAGAACAAAACAGGCACATACACACAAGCTGGAGAACCATTCCTCTACTATCTAAAACACAAGGTCTAGAGGAAACCTTATCGTCCCTTAAACCAAACCACATCCCAAAGATACTTTCCTCCCTTATTTGAGCATTTGAAACCTGACACCACAGTATTCTTTGATATGATTGTCATTTTTCTATTTGTGGTACTCATGACACTCTCTCACAGTCATGTATAGAAAACACTTTATCTTATCATCATCTTAATAATTTCATTCTCTGTTTACTTCAGAAAGCAGTGTATTGCAATTTTTTTTTACAAATTCTAGCAGTTTAAATGAATTCCTCTTTCCAACATACATTCTGTATGTATTTTTTAAAAAAAGAAAATCTCACCTGTGTTTTCCAGTGATTGAATTTGCTTTATTTTTTAATCTCCTCCTTAGATAATGTGGGTGCAGCTGATCAAATTAAAGTAAGAGTGATACCCGAGAAATTGCTTTGTGAATGGTTAGGACCAGAGAAACCCAGACACCTTAAATTCAAAAGCTGGTAGAAGTCAACGTTTGTTGTTCCTGGTTTTCTTACCTACTTAACTCTGCAGTTTCACAGTACCTTTGACAATAAATTTTCTTCTTTTCTACTTATAAGCCCTCCTTAAAGAGAATGCAGTAAAATGATAATGACCTTGGGGAAACCTTTTCCCCAACGTCTTCCTCCATAGTCAAAACCATATTACAGACCTAATGATGAACTTTGATTTCCAGGTTGACAGGGAGACTGCAGAGGAGAGAAAGGAGAGCAGGGGAGGTGTTAGGAGATAGACATGGGGAGGGCGATGGTCCCTCAGCCCACTTAACATCTTCTTATGGGGAGAAACTGAGCCATCTTCTGGTTCAATGAAGGAAGCAAGATGACCACAAGGGGAATTCAAGATCCTGACAGGAAAACCCCCATATTGGGCTTATAGTCCTACGTATTGTGTTGAAGTTAAGTTGTTGCTAGGTAACATATCATTAGCATGGAGGATGGCTCCTCCTCTCTGCATTTTCCAGAGGCGGGAAAAACATGCATGGGCAGTGGAGAAGAAATTTTTTCAAATTCTTAAATCAAATAAGGTGACAGTCAACTCTAAATCACCTCCTTCCAAGTGAGAAGGGAAGAACTACCATGGCCTAATAAAGGTGAGCAGCATTATGTTTACCATGCTTAGAGCTACTTTGTAGCTCAGCCCACTCTGAAATCCCAAAGTGTTAATAACCCTATTTTCCTTCTTTCCAATCTCTCACATCTCTCTCAGTTCTTTTTTCTGGTTTTCAAGAATGTGGACCATGGCCAGGCCTGGTGGAGCTCACCTGTGATCTCAGAAGCTCAGGATGCTGAGGCAGGAGGATAAGCAAGGCTCTAAGTAATATAGTGAGACCCTAACTCAAAAAGAAAAAAAAATGAAAGGACTGAGGATGTGGTTCAGTGGTAAAGCCCTCTGGTATCACTCCCCAGTACCAAAGAAAAATAATAAGAAAAAGAACTTGGACTCTGGATAGCCTGGGGACACTTGCTGTGCACCAGTAAGTAATGGTAATGAGGGAGGAGAAGAGGAAAAGGGAAGCACTAGGAACTGAAACGGAGTGAATTATGTGCCATGCATATATGATTGTACCAAAATGAAACCTACTATTATGTATAACTATCATGCACCAATAAAGCACATTTTTAAGAAAAAGTCCTACCATCTACTAATAGAACCACCCTAGGGAACAAACCTCCAACAAATGAAACTTTGAGGTATAAAATTAAAACATATCTAAAACATAGCAATAATATTTGTTGTATAGATATTTTGTTTCACAGAAAGGAGGTTAACTGAATTTCAGTGAAGATGTTTTTAAGTTTATATACATTGTAGCTTTGCAAATACTTTAAGGAAATTTATATTAATCAGAATGTGATTGCATATATGTGTATGTGTATATATACATGTATAAATATGTATGTGTACATACATATAAATATATGTGTATGTATTCTCACATGTACATATATTATGTATTTTTGGTTTTTTACTTCCTTAAACTTTCTAATAAATTTTCAACAACATATTTGGATTCTGAGTCTATCTGCCAATATAAACAGAACATTTGTTTTTATTTTTATTTGTTTTTTTATTATGTGTTTTTTTCTTTATGACTCAAACCCTAACCCATCAACTGCAGAAAAAAAAGAGTTAATTATTGTTCTATAGCCACTGGTCCAGGAGAATGTTGGGGAAGCAGATTATTGACTTATTAATTACTCTGATACATTTGTGCTTCTTTCCTTAATGTCTCTTTTGCGATTTTGAGTATCTCTCTGTTTCTCTCTGTTGCTCTCTTACTCTCTGTCACTCTCTTACTCTCTATCTATGTCATCTCTCTGTCTAACCATCAGTTTGTCTTCTATATATCTACTTGTCTGTCTATCTGATTTTCTTTTCTCTCTTCTCCAGAAATACAGACCTCTCCTATGAAAACCTTAAAGTCCTGTAGGGCTGCCCATATTACTTCTTACTCTAAGAGGAGGAGTTAATCAGAACTAATAGAATTCCTGAGCTGCTCTGGGTCTAAGTAACAGTACTAGTCTCCAGAGAGAGAGAGTGCATAGAAAGTGGCTATTGCCAAAATGCAAAGTAAATTTACAGTCCCAAAATTCCCAGAAGAATTGAGGAATATAACTTTGGACCAGTGGATAGATGTTTTTTTGTTTTTTTTTTCTTAAATGAAAATCTTTTGAGAAATACTTCTGGGAAAACAATTTCTGGTTGCTTTCATAATTTAAAAAAAACACCTATGATCTCTTCTAAATTTGTAGTTAGGTCTTGCAGTGCAATTTTTTTTTTTCAGATGTAGGTATAAAACAGATGACTCTTAGAGCATACATATAGGCATGATGGTTTTGTTTACCTTAGAGCATCAGCAGGTGTAAGGAAGTTGTATGGCAATTTAAATCCTACATCATTTTCTTGTGGAATGAACAGATATTTCACTGTGAATTCAGGACAGTTTTTGTTTGTTTGTTTGTTTGTTTGTTTTGGTGCTGAGGATTGAACCCAGGGCTTTGTGCATAGGAGGAAAGCACTCTATCAACTGAGAGATATCCTTAGCCCTCAGGACAGTTTTAAAGTTTTGAGCAGGATTTAAACTCATTCTCCTTGCAAAATAGTGAAATTTTTCTCTTACACATGAAAGGAAAGCAATCTTGAGGATATCTTCTAAGAAATGGCCCAAATTTGTTTGAATCACTGATTCATAGTTTTGCCTTTTATTTCAGGTGTAGATATCAAAGGAAAGTAAGCTAACTGTATTGCTGAGGAAGGTAAATGCATGAACAAGACATTTTCTGGAGTAATATAAAACTAACTTGAAGATCATCCACAATTGGTGTTCAGGTAACACCTTTTAGAATCCTTGTTTAAGATCACTAGATCGATTTGCCATCTGCTCTTGTTATTTTAATGGTATGCATTCACATGTGGTCTATCAAATTTAATTGAGAGTAGAACACATTTTTTTGCAATGTTTGGCTTGTAAGCAGAGTTGGTGTTTTGTATATTATATTTAAATAGAATAAAATTCTCAGGCTGTAAGAGATCTTCCAAATTTTGATCTTTGGAAAAATTATCACCTTTCAAAAGACCGTTTCTCAAACTTTCTCTAGGTTTACTGGAATCATGTAAAGTAAGTTTATAATAAAGGCAAATTCTGATGTCACCAATAAGAGAGTATATATTTAATATTTGTAAGCAATAGAGAAACTAGAGGAGATGTATTCTTTTAAAATTATTTTTTGTAGTTGTAAATGAACAGAATGCCTATATTTTGTTTATTTTTATGTGACGCCAAGTATCAAACCCAGTGCCTCACACATGCTAGGTCAGCGCTCTGCCCTGAGCTACATACAGCCCCAACCCCAGGAGAAGCATTCTTAACATTGCTGACAATAACTTGTAAGGGGTAAGCAAGACTGTTCAGCAGCACTGCAAAATATTAAAATTAACATTTTAACTTAACTTTAATAGTGTAGAAATTTACCTATTTAAAATTAGGTGTTATGAAATTCTCCATGTAAACAATAAAGTCCTCCTATTTATTTTTTTGTCAGCTAAACAGTGACTACTTCCAGTTTTGTTTGGATTGTTTGACAATCTTTATACATTTTATTTAAAGAAAGAACAGGATAAGGGCAAGGTAAGTAACAGTTAAGTACCTTTTATTCTACCAGGAGATTAGGCATCAGAATCTCAGATTTGCCTCATAATTTTACTAAATGATGTCTGTATTTTGATTGCTTAATCAATGTTAAAACTAAAACTTGGGGAAGTTAATTATCTTGCATAAATGAAAACAGCTTTTGTGAAAAATGGAGAAATTCGCAATAATCATACTTAGGCTTTCTAAAATCCCTTGTAAATGTTAACAGAAAATAAAATACATAAAACAATTTCTGGAGAAAGGATTTTTATATTGTATAAATCCACAGTGGGTGATTGACTGCCATCTCCTTATCTGGAAAGATGCCTGCTTTGCCTTGATGCCACATTGTTTATAAAAACTAAATAGGTAGATTGAAGCAAAAATATTTAAAAAGCCATATTACGTACGAATCGTGTTCTTTGGAGATATCAGAGATAGCTAGGTGCCAACTGTTCTACGTATTATATCACAAGTTAACCAATTTATAGACACTTGAATAAAAAATGGTTGTCCTTTACTTATTTATTTACTTGTTTATTTATTATTGAGTTCTATGATTTCTAGTTAGTTCTTCCCTGATTTTATAACATGCACACTTTAGTTTATAATGACTTCCTCTTCATTTACTTGTCTAATACTGGAAATTTGTTTTGTAAAATGTCATATCTTTTCCTGACTATATTTCCTTGCACCTTGTTGCTTTTGTTCTCCCTGTGCCTTCAGGAGTTATGGTATCTTATTTCTATAAATATGCAGATTGGAATGTTGCAGATTAAACTTATAACTCCAAGGTGTAGTTGACAGTGACCTCATGGCCTGAGTGTTATGGTGGTAGTTTCTTCCACTGCTGTTACGTCTGATACATGGTGCCATCCTTATGAAACATAACTAAATAAGTTCTAGGAGATCTATTTTTTAATATATTTTACTATATTAACTCTCTGAACTGGAGAATTCACTCTTTTTCTTAATTGCTTCCTTCTACACAGAAACTAATATGGTTAACTTTGATGGGTATTTTAATTCCAAATTCATTCTAATAGCTAGATTTATTATTTAAAATTTATTTTTCAAGATCACTTCTGTTTTATGCACTTTTATATAAAGGAATGTTATATGTTATTTTCAGAAATGATAACACCACTTGCAGTGATTGTGACAAAATATTTAAAGAGATAAAAGTTATTAAGTTTTGTTGAAGTGCTGTAACTTATACATAATTTCAAGGATAAGACTTGATGTCTCCAAAAATAAGAGGGAAAGTATAAAGTATTACTGAGATATTGAAAGAATAGGGCCAGGTTGAGACTTTCCCCTTTTAATATAATCAAATAAATTTAGCTAGAACTGAAAGTTTAACTTAATGTGTTACCCAAGATGGTTGTTTAATATGCAGTGTCCACAATTCCTAAGTCTTCATTGGGGATTCAAGGAATATTATCCATCAATCACACAGCTCACA
The DNA here is from genome assembly GCF_964194105.1 of Spermophilus citellus. Taxonomy (NCBI): domain Eukaryota; kingdom Metazoa; phylum Chordata; class Mammalia; order Rodentia; family Sciuridae; genus Spermophilus; species Spermophilus citellus. Next base: position 239,618,981 of record NC_138183.1, read on the forward strand.
ATTAAGGCGATTTTTACAATATATGAAAATATATTCCTTGATCATGTGTCTGTAGACAATTCAGAGAGCTGCTAGGGAAAGGGAATATTACCTAAAATGAAAACACAATCATGACTAAAGAACATAGTTAAAATTATAAAACAGGTTTTTTTTGTATTATACTAAATTCTTCTTTCCTAATTATAAATGTTGTAAATGATTACAAGTAAACATTTTATTTTAGATAAATGGCAATTTTATATCATCACATTTCAAAAACCAATAAAATATGTTCTTAGTATTACCAATATAACAGAATACTGGAAATATTTTTTTAAAAACTATTAGAGAAATAAGTTATAAAATCCCAAGGAAAAATATAATTGATAGATTGGTTTATTAATTAACTAACTTGTGTGATTTGTTGGACTAGATCCCAGGATTTAATGATAGTGTTTACATGATTGTGATCCTATTGCAAAGGCTTTTCTCCAAATTTATTTTGCCACAGGTACTCCAATGTTTGCACAAAGCATGCAATATATGGAAAGTCAGAGGAACGTATCAGAATTCATTCTCATGGGCCTTTCTTCTGACCATAACATACAAATATTTTGTCTCGTGTTCTTATTTTGTTATCTTTCCATCTTGGTTGGAAACCTTCTGATCCTCATCTCTATTGGATGCAGTTCTCTTTCTCACCAACCCATGTACTATTTCCTCAGTCACCTATCTTCTATGGACATCTGCTATAAGTCCTGTGTGACACCCAAACTGATTGGTGACCAGCTAGTGGGAAGAAACACCATCTCCTATGGTAACTGCATGTTGCAGGTGTTTGCCATGTACTTATTTGGACTGATTGAAATACTCATCCTGATAGCCATGGCCTTTGATTGTTACGTTGCCATCTGCAAACCTCTGCACTACATGATAATCATGAGCAGAACTAAGTGCAATTTCTTGATCTTGGCTGCTTGGGCTGGTGGAGCTGCCCACTCCTTTCCCCAGTTCTCTATGATAATTAGGTTACCCTTCTGTGGCCCCAATAAAATTGATCACTACTATTGTGGCATTTTTCCTTTGCTGCAAGTTGCCTATACTGACATCTACATCACTGGTGTTCTTATGGTTGCCAATTCAGGACTGATTGCCTTGGTAATATTTGTTCTCTTGTTTGGGTCTTATATCATTATTCTATTCACACTAAGAAATCACTCAGCAGAGGGGAGACTCAAAGCCCTCTCTACTTGTGGGTCTCATAGCACTGTGGTTATCTTATTTTTTGGACCTTCTATATTTGCCTACTTTAGACCTCCTACCACTTTCCCTGAGGACAAATTGTTTGCTCTGTTTTATACCATTATTACTCCTATGTTCAATCCCCTCATCTACACCTTGTGGAACACAGAGATGAAAAAGGCCATGAGAAAAGTTTGGTGTCAAAAGTCATTTTTAGAAGAAAAATACAATTGATTTGTACTATTTAATGTGCAACCAAATGTATGCAACCATAAACTTTTACTTGTATTCAAGGGGCACTATTCGTTTTCAAATTATTGAAGAAAAATCATTTGTTGATAAATGTCAAGAGATTAGAAACTGAAGCAATACCAATAAAAGGACAATTCCACCTGTAAGACTGAAATCAAGTAAGGAAATATAGATACAGACATATAGGTACACCTGCATGATATTCTGGTTTAAAGGAAGGGAGACTTTATCATATAATCAATTCTGTTATCATTCTTTATATTTTGAGGTTAAAAGTGTTTTCAGAAATTAAAATAATTCTTATTATTGGTTTATTATCTGATGCAATGCCAATGCAATATTCCATGATAACATTCTAAAATCAATTATGTGATGAAAGATCCCAGAGAATTTCATATGAAATGTAAATAAAAAACAGTGGTTTTGTCTTTCTCTTAAGTTACAGTGCCTCTACTACAACCAAATACCATAGGCAGGGAAATATTTTAAAGAATTAAATTTAGCACACCTTAGAGATACATGCATATTCATGTTTATCTCATAACAATTATCAATAGCCAAACTATGGAACCAGCCTAGGTGTCTATAAATTGATGAATGTCTAAAGAACATATGGTATGTACGTACAATGGAGTCTTACTGAAGCATAAAGAAGAAAAAATTGTGTAATATTCAGGAAAATGGATGTGATTGGAGGCCAATTTTGAGCAAAATATGCCAGACTCAGGAGAAAATTATTTTGTGTTCCTTCATATGTGTAGGCTGGAGGGAAAAAAACTGGAAGGAAAGTACTGTAAGAATAGATGGGTGACCAGTATGGTGGAGTGAGGGGATTAGAAGAGGAAGGTCAAGATTATGGGGGCAATAAATGGGCTTGAAGTTGATTTAATTTTGTTTTATATATCTGTTAACATGCCACATGAAAACCAACATTCTGTATAATTGAGATGCACAATGTGTAAAAAAACAGACCGATGAAAAGTGATTTTTACTTTATGTTGTTTATTAAATTAAATGTAGTTGAATATAGAAGGACAGGATGAACAATTAATAGATATTATCCCTTTCCAGTAGAGCTGCATTACTGAGTGGCTCCAAGACTCTTCATTTGGGGGAAGACTGCATGTCAGCTTCTCCTTATACAGAGACAAGAAACAAGAGAAATGGATTCAATTGCCATTGTAGAGAAATAAAGAGAAATGATATAAAATAACTTTTTCTGGATCATAATTCTTTTTGTATGTATTTTTTCTTTCCTTTATATCTTAGAAAACCAATAACAAAAGCACTGGTATATGAGACAGTAAAAACCTACCAATATGAATAAGGAGGAAACATAACAATTGTAAATATTGTGAAAGGTAGACTTTGGAGAGAGATTTCCAAAAGAACCAGAGAAAAAGTAAAAATAATATTTAAACTATCATCTCTAAGTGAAATAGGAGAAGGTAAATAATCAAAATATTAATAATTTATTTTTAAAATGTGATGATTATTTTATCATTTAAATGCAGTAAAATTTCAAAATACGATCAACAGTAATACAGTTCAGAAGGAGAGGAAATGGAAGAAATATGATATGGAAGGCACACTATACCAATTTATATTGGAAAGTAATTATATAAATTATATTTTTTCATAAATTTTAAATAAAAAATTATATTTTCCAGATTGAATTATTCTCTAATACCAAACAGTAAAAGACAATATAACAATGCCTACAAGTTACAGGATAAAAAGGCTGACAGCAAAAAGTATTATTCTTAGTCATTGTCTTATCTTTTATGAATTCAGAAAATGACACCTTCATACTCATTTGACTTCATAATTTACCTATCTCCATGTTCTTTTCCATCAAAAATTCTCCATATGTTTCTTCTAAAAGCAGTTTCAAAATATCATATATGATGAATCACTGTAAAATCTTAGGGGTCAGTCAAAATGCAGATGAATGAAACATTTCTTATTCACAATTAAAGGCCAATGTTTTGTGGGGAGAGGAATACTGGGAATTGAACTCAGGGGCACTCAACCATTGGGGCCACATCCCCAGCCCTATTTTTTATTTTGTTTATTTCAAACAAGGTCTCACTGAGTTTCTTAGTGCCTCACTTTTGCTGAAGCTGGCTTTTAACTTGGGATCCTCCTACTTCAGCCTCTTGAGCTGCTGGGATTCAAGGCATTTACCACCACACCCAGCCCAAAGGCCACATCTTAAAGCACTGATAAAAATAAAAAAGAGCAATGACTCAATCATTAAACCTTGATATTACCTTTACTGCTGTCCAGATCTGTTTATACTTAACTGATTCAAAATATATTTAATGAACACACCCAACTGGGCTTTTTTAAAATACAGCATCCTTTGTGAAGAGAAGGGTCTTCTCTTCTCAGAATAGTTTTTTATGCAAAGTTTGATGAGTTAATATTTTGAGTCAAAACTGACTTAAGTATTTATTGATCACAAAAATTCTACTGTAACTTATGAAACTTTTCTGGTGTAACAAGTCACAAAAGAGCCTTTAATCTTCACATTGATTTTACAAATGAATTTTGCTCATTTTATAATCATATTTCTTACTTGTAGAGATATACTATTCATCAATTTCATTGAATTTTGTTAAGTTATTGTACAGCAACCTAAAAATCATGGTTTTGTTGGATAAGATCTTTTCCACTACTAACTTAATAAACAATGCAAAATACTGAAATTAATTAAAATTTAGAAATAAGAAATTTATTATATGAAGTTAAAAATTACATGCAATACTCAAATATGCAAATTATGATGATTAAAGGTCATGCTAACATATTCTTAATTGCTGCATGTAATTAACATTGCAAATAAAAGAACAATTATTTTTAAATTTTTTCTCATTCTTTCAAGAGTTAGTGGTATATTAATTTATTTTAATTGCTTGGAAAACGTATGTACAGCAGGGCATGGTAGTATACACCTGTAATCTCAGCAGCTTGGGAGGCTAAGCCAGGATGATTCAGAGTTCAAAGCCAGCCTCAGCAAAACGAGAGGCTAAGCAACTCAGTGAGACCCTGTCTCTAAATAAAATGCAAAATAGGGCTGAGGATATGGCTTGGTGGTTGAATGTCCCTGAGTTCTATCCCCTGTACCACCACCCTACCACCACCACCACTGGCCAAAAAAAAGAAAAGTATGTATAGTTGGAAAGGATCTTGTTTGTTCAAAGTGTGGAGATACACCTTAATGGTGTATTTACTTACAAAATGTTATATACATTAATATTTTAACTTTTTTGTAGAAGTCAGAATATAGACATATGTTGATGCTTTCTCTTTGGAGGAAAGAATCCACTTATGTGAATGTTTTTCTTGGGTCAGAAAGTGAGTCTGGACAGCTATGGGTACAGGAGTCCCAGAGCAGAGACTCAGAAAAGTCTATGAAGTTAGGGGAGCAAAGAGTGCAGAGGAGATGCCAGAAAAGTTTGTCTTCTGTGTTAAGAAGAGAAATAGTTGTGGAAAACCTACCTAGGCTAGAGCAGGCATTTAATGTATGATAAAATCAAAACAGGCTTCCTTCAGAGTGTAGGAAGTCCAAAGGAAAAACCTCTAGAGTTGCTTTCAAATTATGTCTTTGGAGGCCAATCGACCATTAGTTCCTCGGTAGCTTTGTACCTTGAGTATTTTAGGGCCGCTTGCCTTTTATTTCACATTATCAAATGGTTGAATTTATTATGTAAAGAAGCTTGTAAAAGAAGTTGAAGAAGGAAAAAATAAAAATTAGTGGAAGAGAAGAGGAGGAAAAATAATTACAAAGGCACTATCCCTAAAATCTTCTTAATAATTAAGACGGAGATGCCTGCCATGATCTCCAAAGTCACAACATGTCCTCTTGTGACCTTACCCCTTCTCTTTCCCCAGAATTAACTGTTTTTCTGATTGCTGGTGCTAAACCCATCCCTGCTTCCTAAGGCAATGCATGTGTTTTATGTTACAGGGATTTCTGCTGGTAAAAATAAGAAACAAGAGTTTGCCTCATCAGGTCAGTGGGAAGATGGCCTGAGAATGCAGAGTCAGTGTTCATCATCATTTTCTGTGGTTTGTTCTGCTCACATAGCCCACGAGAAGTCAACTTTAACTTTAGACACAGATGTTCAAGATGGAAAAGGGAAAGAAAACAAAATTATATGGGAAAAATTAAAATATTTCTAACATTTTTCAGCTTATTTGGAAGAAAGATTTCTAAATTGTTATAATATGAAACAATACTAATATTTGTTATTTTTATTTTTTGCATTCTGTTTCTTATTAGAAAACTAAAACAATTTCTAATTAATAAATGCACTTTTTGAGGAAACATGAAGCACATTGCCTATCATAACAGGCAACGATATACCTCTCTGCTCAGTCAACCTATAGAGATTACTGAATGAATACATTCTTTAAAAAAATTCCATCATATTTGTTTTCATCAGTGAATTTGTTGTGTAAAGTGCAAGGGAACTCAGTCACTGGAGCCCCGGAGGAGGTTAACAACAGAGATTATTAGACCATTGGTGAAGTTAACTGGCTTTTCATAGTATTTATTGTCTGGATCCTAGTTCAATTTCACAGGTTTGCTAACTTGTTTCTAGAGGAAATGAACCTGATGAATCTACATTCTGGGAAAGTAAATCCAAAGGACATAGAAGGAATAAATCAATGCTTCAGAATATACACAAACAAAATGCAGCTTAAAAAGTTTGCTTCATTAAACATTTAGTATCCTTCGAATCTGAACATATTCTATAATAATTTTAGTTATAGATTCTGATATAGATTGTGATTTGACTCCTTTGGGTTTTCAAATTATCCCACTTGCCTTCAAACTCTTGTTCTTATCACATGATCTTGCACTGTTTGGGTGCATACTGGATGTATGACAGGTGTTAGCTATTTCTAAAGTGATACACTCATTTTTTTTCTATGAATACATGGTGGCCTTGGAAGAGTGAAATGTGAAATCTAGAACCTGAAATAAAATTATCTAGGCAGTAAGAAAATTGTCAATTTCTAGGAGGAAAGAGAAAACTGTATAAAGGGAGAAAAGAGGAATGGATTCATAATTATTGAAGCATGGGAACATGTGTGGTGAGTTATTTCTCCTCTTGCTTTATCCTGACTGTGGGAGACCTATTTTTGCCTTCAATGTATTGAAATCAGATTGACTGTAAGTTAAAATCAAGTAGAGACATCCTGTCTGAATTTGTTAAATTAGCTTCTTTTGAGACTAGGTTGATGATAAATTCAAAGAGTTTTGTTGAGGGTGTGATGTAATATTTTGGAAGGACAGGTACACGTAAGAGGGATGCTTACTAGAGTAGTAAATTTCAAATACAAAAATAAACAAAGATCATTGGAAGTTTTGGTAGACAGTCAAAAAAGTATGATTAAGGAAAAGGTGATTGACAGGTTATACACACTAAAAGGACAAATGAGATTTTTGTTACAGACACTATCATGGTCATTACTCTGTACTTTACTAAAAAAGAGAATTAACCAGAGACCCTATGCAGGTCACTTCAATAACAAATGCAAGTATCTCAGAACTTGAGTCTGTGTTTACCTTATCTCTGTTACTTTGTTGCCAACCCTTGTTGCATGCAATGATTGTTATGATATTGATCAATATTATTGAATGATTAGTGTATGTACTGTCTTAAATCTTTGATGTTATATCTTTACTCATTCAACAATCATTTAATGGTTGCTCTTTAAATAAATGTTAGCCTCTATTTGTCAAGACATAGAAACAAAAAGTTTGAGTAAAATAATTTGTTGTACTCCTGTGATGGATAGGATTTCTGTCTCATGTATTTAACAAGTGGAAGTTAATTCTTTTCACATAGTTGGACCTAGATGTCATCTCATCTCATCTCCACTGTACTCATCAGCAGTGCAGTAATCTAAGAAAAAGAATTGTATGACAAAAATCACAGAGATGATGGCTAGAATTCAAAATTAATCTGTGCAAGAATTCTCAGTATTTCTGTGCAATATGTATGACAGTCTCTATATCCTTGAGGGACCTAAGATCATATAAATTAAGGATGTAACAAATTTACTTTGGCTTACATTATAAAAAATGAAATATTTGAGTCACTACAAATATTTTTAAAATAATAATAGTATCAAGTGGTTTTTTGTTTTGTTTTGTTTTTTGTTTTTACATGGTATTTGTCAAGTATTGTGTTAAGTGGACAAAATTTTAATTGTATTGCCAGGTCAGGTGTTGGTAGTTTTTGACATACTTTTTAGGGATATGGCCTTGGGCAAATTATTTAATATTTTTATTCTATAGTATCTGCTTTTATAAAATGAGTTCACAAGTATTCTAAGAGTTGTTTTGAAAATTTAAAAATTAATACCTACAAGGAGTTTAGAAGAATGTTAGAACATTTGAATGCTCAAATCATAAAATAGTATGAGAATTATTAGACCCCACACATGGCTAGTGTTGTTAAATAGCTTACTGAGACCACATATTTGCCCATAGCAAATCTATAGTATAAATCCAGGTAGTTTCACTTCACTCTGTTTATGAACTGTGTTAAAAATTTGCTTTTTGCAATCATAAGGAGATCAAGGGTGTTGCAAAAATTCAAAATTTCTTAAAAATCCTTAAGACTAGATTCACTGTTTTATAGACTGAAGTCCAGAAGAGTTGATTACAAATTAAAGTGAGTGAAGAACTAGAACATAATTCCTGATGTCCTCTATCCTAGTCCATTGTTATCCCGGAGTGGCTTCTGTAGCTGTAGGAGATTGGAGCAGGGAATTCAATGCTCTTTAACCTGGTACATGATACAGCCCACCCTTTTTATATGGCTTATATTTGTAGGAGAGAGGAACAGGTTTTGTGTGTAGTTTTTGTTTATTGCCTTGGGCAGTTTGAGTTAATTTATCATCCTATTTTAGCATTTATATATCAATATTAGAATGGTTTAAATGATCAAAAGCCAATAACTTTGGAGGCTCTGTGATTTGCACAATAGAATAACATAACTATGAAAACAGCAAGGATTTTCATATTAAATTTCATGTTGGTTTGGCTCTTCACCTGTTATGTATGAACTCAGGTTCTGGACTCATAAAATTCTAGTTACCAGTTCTGATCTGCTTAATGATAGCTCAGTGGTCTGCATATGCATTATCAAGAACCCCTTAATTCATTTTAATATTTCTAAAGTGATATTTCTGGATATTGATCAAACACAACTAGACATAATACTGTATTTATAGATTATTGTTTTGTGATTTTTCTTTTCAAAGTTCTTCATCTATTTTTAAATTTGAAACCTAGAACTCTATGGAGATCAGTTATGTGTCACATTTTGGAGTATGGAAGGAAAAAATAAAATGATGAGTTCCCATTTAAATTTGTCAGCTGAATCAGCTATAGAAACCTGTCATCTTCTCAAACTCCAGACTTTAGAAGATCAGAAAATCATTGGCAGTTTATACATGATCAACCACATGTGTGCAAAGAAAATGAAATGAAAAGTGAGGCCTGCATAGGAGCACAGTAAAGCCATATGCTTGGCCTGGCCAACAAAGACAATGGAGGTCCAAACCTGTGGTCAGGAAGGGTGTTTGTTTAGAAATCCTGCTGTTGAGAAGCAGGGGATTTGACTAGCAAATCTCAAAACTTCCTTTCTGCTTAAAAAAATATTACAATTCCAAAATTTCATTTTTTTCTTGGAGTTAAATTCGCTGGACTGTGATTTTGACAACTTTTTAAAACTCCTGATTTGCTAACACTGGCATTTAAATCAATTCAGGCATTAAAAACCTCTGGTTAAGGAAACATTGGGCATTTATTGATTTACTTGAGTTTTCCTAACAATTTTTTTTTTTTTCCTTTTAGCATCATTATTTTTTTTTTATTGATTATTTATCGCATTACATAGTTCATGATATATCATCTTTCATACATTAGACTCAAATTGTGCTTTGAACTCCCATTTTCACCCCAAATACAGATTGCAGAATCACATCTGTTACATATTCGCATTTTTACATAATGCCATATTAGTGACTGTTGTATTCTGCTACCTTTCCTATCCCCTACTATCCCCCCTCCCCTCCCCTCCCCTCCCATCTTCCCTCTCTACCTCCCCTGCTGTTGTTCAATTCTCTCCCTTTTTTTTTTTTCCCTCCCCCTTGCCCCTCATAACCTCTTATAATTTTATGTATCCTTGAAGGTCTCCTACCATTTCCATATGCTTTCCCTTCTCTCTCCGTTTCTCTCCCCCGATTCGTCTTTGTTTACTGTAGTCTTTTCCTCATGCTCTTTCTTCATGTTCTGTTCTTAGTTTTTCTCTTTATATCAAAGCAGACATTTGGCATTTGTTTTTTAGGGCTTGGCTAGCTTCGCTTAGCATAATCTGCTCTAATGCCATCCATTTCCCTGCAAATTCTATGATTTTGTCATTTCTTAGTGCTGCATAATACTCCATTGTGTATAGATGCCACATTTTTTTTATCCATTCATCAATTGAAGGGCATCTAGGTTGGTTCCACAGTCTAGCTATTGTGAATTGTGCCGCTATAATCATTGATGTGGCTGTATCCCAGTCCAGGTTAGCTTCCCATTTTATCAGTGAGAAACTTTTATGCAAAAAATAAAGTGGTTTCTACACAAAAGCACATTCTTTTTTTTTCTTTTTTCTTTTTATTTATATACAACAGTGGAATGCATTACAATTCTTATTACATATATAGAGCACCTTTTTTCATATCTCAGGTTGTATGTATAGTATACTCACACCAATTTGTGTCTTCACACATGTACTTTGGATAATAATGACCATCACTTTCAACCATCATTAATTACCCTCTGCCCCCTCCCTTCCACTCCAACCTCTCTGCCCTATCTAGAGTTCCTCTATTCCTCCCATGCTCTCCTCCCTATCCCACTATAAATCAGCCTCTTTATATGAAAGGAGAAGATAATGCTAAGTGAAGTTAGTCAATCTCCAAAAACCAAAAGCACATTCTTAATATTAGGTAACAGAGCACAGGTGGCACTTAGCTTTCCTTACATAAACCTTTTCCCATAAAATATCAAAAATCTTGTTAACTGAAATATCAGGATTCATCATGGGGTTCGACAGGAGCAATAATGGGTACACATAGAAAGCAGAAATTCTGACTCTACTTTCAAATGGAGAAAAACTGAATTTTCAAAAAATCTTGTACTGTGTGAAGAACAAAACTATCCAGGTAAAACTGTCTTCAGTTCCTTTCCTTTAGTTTTAATTATTGTTGTGTGGCTAATTTAAATATGCAATTGTCATTGAAATGCCTGCAGAGATAAACATTTATGTTATACATTTCTAGCATTATTATCAAACATTTATTGTAAAAACAAGAAAAAAAAGTGAGAAAAAAAATAAATTGCCTGGACCTCTTACTGAAAGAATGAAGAGTATTTAACTTCTACTTTCCATAAACACTTATGCCTGTGTTTATATATATGTATGTATATACATACATATATATATGATATTAATTTTAAATTTTATTGTCTACATCACTATAAAGTGATTTTGAGGTAGAATATCTCCTTAAATTTTGAACTACTATTGAACTTTGCCTATGAAAAAAAGAATTGTGTCTGAGAACTATTTTATTTTGACTTATGCTTGAATTATACTTTAATCTTTAACAATATTTGAGTTCATAAGGTTCAAAACTATTTCCTGTGAAAGGACTCATTTGCATGATGGGAGATATTTGGCCAACTAATAATAATTTTCAATAACAATATTTGTTTGGTGCATTCTAATTATACCTAGAGTAGGATTGATCTTGCCATATTGGTACATGCACGTGACATGATTTGCTCAATCTCCTTCCTCAGTAACTTGCTTTTTTCTCCTCTTCTGACCTACTGCTCTACTCCATTGATCTCAACTCTTTATTATTTGTATTCTTGATGATTGCCATTCTGACTGAGATGAGATGAAATCTCATTGTATTTTTTATTTATTTATATTCCCTTGTTTACTAAGGATGTTGCACATTTTCTTAAATATATTTCATATGTTGCCATTTGCATTTGTATTTTATTAGTTCATTTTAGTTATACATGCCAGTAGAATCCATTTGACCTGTTTGTAAAAGCATGGAATATATCTTGAATTCAGTACCTCTGAATTCACCATCCAAAAAAAAAAAAATATTAAGTAAAAAAATAACTAATGGTAAATGACCATTTATTTGTGTTTCTTCTTTTGAGAGATGTCTGTGCAGTTCATTTGCTCATTTATTTATTTTTTTGGGGTTAATTATGTTTAGTTCTTTACATATTCTGTATATTGTTCCTTTGTTGGAAGAGTATCTGCAAAGATTTTCTCCCACTCTGTAAGCTCTCTTTTCATGCTCATAACTGCTTCCTTTTCTATGCAGAAGCTTTTTAAATCTGATGCCATACCACTTATTGATTCTTTAATTCTTGAGCTTTAGTCCTTTTATTAATGAAGATCAGTATGTTGGAGTGTTGACCCTAGTTTTGTTCTAGTAGTTGCAGTAGTTCTGGTTAAATTCCTAGGTTTTTGAACCACTTTGGGTTGAATTCTTTGCAGGGTTAACGATATCTACTTTGATTTTTATAATACGATTATCTAGTTTTCCTGCCCCATTTGTTAAAAAGGGTATCTTTTCTCCAACATATGCTTTTGACAATTTTAAATATCATTTGAATTTTTTGACTGTATGTATTTCTTTTTATCTGTGTCAAGATTTAAAATAATGTTCCTGAAAGACAACCTTCTGAACTCATGCTGAGAATGATCCAAAAGAAAAACATAATAACACATTTTGTTAAAAATTAAATTTTCATTTTTTGAAACTTGGAAACTTTGGAATCTTCTAAAGAATATTCCTTAACTGATGTTAGTGTTATCATCCATACTCTCCTTGAAATTTCTGACATTGACTTATGTACTATGTCTTTTCAGGTAGCTGTTATGTATTTTTCCTGATCTGAACCATGACTTATAGGAGTAATGACACTGTTATTCTCCTGGGACTTTCTCAAAATAGTAAAGTTGAGATTCTCTGCTTTGTATTATTTTTATTTTGCTACCTTGCTCTTTGGATGGAAAATGTGCTCAGAATGATTTCTATCTTGTGCACTTAGCTCATCAACCAGCCCATGTGTTTTTTCCTTTATTACCTCTCACTCTCTGATATTTGTTATATGCCCACAGTGACACCCAAACTAACAGCTGACTTACTGGCAGAAAGGAAGATCATTTTCTATAATAATTGCATGATACAGCTCCTCATCATTCACTTCCTTGGAGGCATGGAGATTTTCATTCTGATGAGGATGGCCTATGACCGCTATATGGCCATCTGCAAGTGCCTGCATTACGCTGCCATCACGAGATCATGGAAGGGAAGTAATTTCTATGAAAGACATTTTATAATTTTACTTTAGGGCTTAACTCTGAATCAGAAACATTATGGAATAAAAACAAAATTACATGTAAATAGGAGGAATAAATCCCAGTATACAATGACACAGTAGAGTGACCATAATTTACAATTATTTACTGTATATTTTTAAATAACTAAAAGAGAGGATTTGATAATAAACATTCCAGGCATTGGATGTGCTAAGTACTTGTATTTAATCATCACACATTGCATACATGTATTAAATCATTACACTGTACCCCCAAAATATGTACAATTATATATACACATATCAATTAAAAAAATCATTCACATATAGTACGTGCAAAACATGAGTCAAAATTCAGTCTTTACATAATTTGCTCAGACCTTTCATTGTTGAGAAATATTATATATATTTTTGTTTTGCTTTTACTCTGTTTCCACATACTTGCCTTAAGTCCTGCTTAATGTGACATTTTATTTTGAATGCTTAATTATGTCTTTCCTCCTTTCCTCTTGGTTTCTAATATAAGTCTATATAGACAGAGATGGCCTTTAGAAAAGTGGAGCACGTAGCAGAGGTAAGAGAAGGTGATGCTAATGTGGATCAACTAGGAAGCACTATTGGCAGAATGTAAACTGGTACAACCTACAACGAAATACTGTGGAACACCCCATGAAGGAACACGGCTGCACATGATAGATGACACTAATATACCGATTAACAAAAGACTGACAGAAAGAGTATACATCATATAACTGCATTTATATCAAGTTGAAAATAGGTACAACTGATCTATGGTAACAGAAGTCAGGGTAGTGGTTACCTCTGGAACTGAGAGGACGGTAACCTCTGGGTGACTGGTGATATGCCCTGTCATAATCTGGATGGCAGTTGCACGGAAATGTTCCATTCTTGAAAAACTCAAAGTATAATTTATTATTGTTCAATAAATTTAATAAAATAACTGATCATCTAAAGAAAAATTTAAAGTGCTAAGTAGCTACATTGGAAAATCAAAGCTAAGATTATCAAATTAAAATCAGCGTATGAAGTTAGAAGATCACCAATAGATTGTACAAAAGCAAGGAACAAATGAGTAAATGAACAAAATAGAAGAGAAACAGCTAATATTATATTGTTTGTTCATTTTTATATAATCTATACCACTTATAATGATTTAATCTGCTATATTGTGTTTTTAAAAAAATCTGTTGAGATAATTACGTATGTTTTCTCCTTTTATATATGAACACATACTAATTTAAAATATGAACAAATGTAGCGTTTGTTCACATATTTGAATACATACACTGAAAAGTAACATTTAATGTTGAGAGGTGAAAATATTCCACTTAACAAAAGCAAGTCAAGGACCTCTGTTATCATTTCTATTTAATATTGTACTGTAGTTCCTAGTCAGTATATAATGATAAAAGCTTCAAGAATTAAAATATGTGTGTATTCTATAAATGAAACTATTATTCACAATTTGAATGAATGTCTACATTTAAAAAAAATAATGATGAACCTGTAATCCTAGCAACTTGCTAAGGCAGGAAGATCACAAGTTCCAGGCCAATCTCAGTAATTTAGTGAGGACTTAAACAACTTAGGGAGATCCTGTCTCAAAATTTTAAAAAAATGGGGGGCTATGAATATAATAAATATTTAAGCACACTGGGTAAAATCCCAGTACCAAACCAATCCAGACAAACAAACAAACAAATAAAAACAGCTGCAGATAGAAGAAGCATTAAGGGATCATTTTATATTGTTTTGGTTTGTTTTCAGAACTACAAAAGTCAAATTCATTTCTACATATTAGCAACCAGCAGAATTCAGAACTTCACATAAATTTAATTTTAAATAGAAAACAAAAACATATTAGGTATTCAGGAATAAATCTCAAAATTCCCACAAAATTATACACTTGTTTGGAAGACATTCCTGAAGACTTTGCAAAATGGAGAGATGCTTGTTGTATAGAAAACATTTCATCCTGAACTGGCATATAGAGTATTTGACTTACAACTAACAGTTCAGTAGAATACATACATTTTCCGTGACTCAATTACTCAAATATTATTTATGTTCATCAGTGATATTCTTATATATTTCTACTGACAGAAACTTCTAAAAGTATTTGGATGATTTATGAGTGTTAGTAGAAAAAGAACAGAAATCAATCATTCAAGGATAGAGGAATATATAAATCACTTATATATTTTTCGTACAATACAACATTAAATAAAAAATGAATGCATAGACTCATTATTCCTATTTTGAATTTCAAAAAAAAAAATATAATTTTGTGGTGACAACATTATCATTCACAAAAGATTCAAGTTCCCAAGTTGACAAAATCAGACAATACAATTTTCTGGTCGTTTGTGTGTGTGTTTGTTTGTGTATGTGTACACATTTTTTTGAGTAGAAATGTAAAAATTAAGAGAATGTATTGGAGTGAAATTAGTTTTTGTTTTCTGTACACATACACACATGTCTAGGTATATATGAAACTGCACCCTATAGTCTAGCCCCTGGGACTCCAGGCTTCAACTTGATTCAGGGACCAGCCCAGAGACCCTAGTGCTGGGCTACCTCCCACACATATAAGTCCCAGGATCACTTTAAGACTTGGGTGCTAGGACAGAGGATTAAACCTCTGGAATTTTTTGTCACTGAAGGAATGAAGCAAGAGGTGGGTTCATTCAGATTTGAGATAACAATTTAGAAATAATCAACACACTTTTTAAACAACTTTTTTTTTTTTCTGGGATAAACAGTGCTGCAAAACTTGGTTCTCATTCCCTTGGCTGTAGGTTTATTTGGTACTTTTTTATTTGCCTTCGCTCAGATCTTTGTTTCCTGCTGTTTACTCAGAATTGGTTTCCACAGAGAACTCTGGCTTTAGGGCTTAATATTGAATGAAAGTGGACCCTTGGGTTGTCAGACTTCTCCTAGCATAAAGGATTGCTAACTGTGGAGTAACTATTTTTAAGGAACTGAGAGAAATTAAATTATTTTTAGCTGCACATTGCCCAGCTTTTCTTCTGGGAGATGTCTCATAACATAGAAAAATAAGAGAGGTTTTTGGTTATTCTTGCCGTGGAAATCCACTTTAAATGATACTTGGAAATTAAACAGAAAAATTACATGTGCATTTCTACTTATAAAATCCCAATGGATTTGCAAATTAAGAATAGATACAGTATTTTTTTAAGTATAAATGGTAAGGATGATTTTGTTTCCTTTTGTTTAAAAAGTCAGAGAATATTTTCTTTTGAATGAAAACTGGAAAGTCCTATAACCAGGACTCCTCATGTGGGCTGATTAATCACCTGGTAAGTAAAATCAAAATCATATGATAGGAGATAAATGCTACGATGGAGAGAGAAAATTGAAAGTCCATACACATATGATGTATAATTGCATTTTTATTTATAAGAATGCTATATGTACATTTTCTCTTTTATACACCATCCAATATTTAAGTCAAATGTATTAAATAACAGTTGTCATATTTCCTCAGCACATGTACAAATTATGTGGCCCTTATTTCTGTGGTTTTGGAACATGAAGGAAAAACACAATAGTATCCAGTGTCCCATATAGGGTTTCTTAAAGAGAAGAAAAAGGCATTGACAGATAACTAAGTAACTTCACCTTTATGCAGAAAACACATAAAGAAAAAGCAATTCAGTTGAAAAACAAGAGAATGTATTGGAGTGAAAATTTGTTTTTGTTTTCCTGCTGGCTTTATTACTTGTGATGAATATACTGTAAGTGTATTGTGTAAAATATTATATTTTAAAACACCAAAATATCAGGGAATCCTAGACATCAATGTGAAGCAAATTAGATGTGTATAGGTGATGATAAGATAAATAATAAGTGAGAAAAGAAAATAAATACAAAAGGAAAAGAAATATAATTAATTCAGCTGATTTTTTTTACTTTCCTTAAAACCCCTGTGCTTTGGGGAAAATGTCAGTTTGACCTTGACTTTTTGAATAAGAAAACTTGGTTGAAAGAAAGAAGTAATAGAACAGTTTGCACCTGATATCCAGACAGCAAGAAAAATTAAAATATGTTAAAAATAACCCTCTGTATCAGTTAGTATTTACCCAAGGTGCACCTAATACTTGCTTCCTTTCTTGTCAAATAGGGATAGTAAAAACATCACTGGGTATTTGTTGAGATCATTGACCCAATACATATGAAATGGTTAAAACTCTATGTTGAACATAGTCAGCACCAACTAAACTATTAATTATTATCATTTTTCTTTTCTAGATATGTGCAAGATCTAAATAATAATCCCTTTGATATGAATGGTAATTGCCTTCATTTTTTTCTTTTAAATTTGAGTGTATTTTTCTTGATTCCTGTCTCCATTGTATACTGGTTGTCTAATTATTGCATAATAATATAAGGAAAAGTAAATTAAAAGAAAAAAGAATTAGTGTTTATAACCTAGTAAGCACCAGGTAATCTAGCCTGTGAAATCATGGGAGATTCATAGTAGAAATGTTCATGTCAAAAAGGAGGAGATGAGTGTCAGGATTTCATGCTATAGATCAAATGGCAAAATTTCTTACCTGGTCTCTCCTCTGAGTACAAAATTCAAAATACACTGACTAGGATTCCAAATCATCAAGGACTAAATACCAAAAGACACTCTGGTCACCTGTTTGAAGAACATCTTTGAAAGAATTAAACAAGAACTAGCAACCTGCTACTTAAAATTAAATGTCAATAATGATATTAATGGAGAATTTTAAGCAGGGTTAAGGAGATAAAGATCTGCATAGTTTGAAGAGCCCAGAAAAACTTCCTGGAGGTGGAAGAGAAAGTGATGTCTTTTGATTATGAATGTAAAGAATGGAACCCAATTTTTATAGTTTCAAAAGCATGGGATGTTGAATGAATTATAAGTGGGCAAAGGGCTATTTTAATAGAGATGGAATGTCTTGGTGACACTTAAGGAGGCATGTCCCGGGAACTGTTCTATAATGCCTTATTAATAGGAAGAGAAAGAACTGAGAGCAGGAGGATTCTGATGCACAACCCCTAACAGTTCACTTAAATTACCTGTTTGTGCAAAAAAGGCATGGGAAAAGCAGTCTGTTATCTGATGCATCCTTCAATCATATTCTGGACATATAATTATCAACCATTAATGGAACTTATAGAGTTCTGGAAAAATTATGCAATTCTTATCTTTTAAGAAATAGGACTGTCTAGAGTCTAGAAAAGAAATGGATTCCAAAGCATATGAATTAATATAGCACAGTTTGTTTTCAACACTAACATAGGAGAAACAGGGAAAACAGTGAGTCATTTTATTATTTTCCTATTGTGTGGGTACAGAATCCAGTTAAGATGAGAGAGAGAGAGAGAGAGAGAGAGAGAGAGAGAGAGAGAGAGAGAGAGAGAGAGAAGGAGAGAGATTTTCAAATCATCCTGCTTATTAAGTAATGAAATTTTTCTTAGTATATATTTTGTCATTCCCATCCATACATGAATGATGTTATGCTTCAAAGTTATATGAACAAAATATTAAAGCTGTCATAAACCCATGGAAAGAAAGGACCCAAGTTATACTTAGAACTATAAAAAGCATATTGTCAAAGTAATGGGAAATGAATGTCTCAATAATCTGAACTGTGGTTATTTTTTAAAAGATTTCTTTCTCATTTTAGAATTCTAAAATAAATGTGATATTTTTAAAAATGTTCCATGGTATGCAGTATTTACAAAATCATTTCTAAAATCAATAATCTATTCATATTTATAAAATAAAACTAAAATAATTTAATCAATTCAGGTGATCACTTATGTACCTTAAATAATTATTGAAGTCCTGTGTATGCTATGACTTTATATTATTATTTTTCCTGCCTGTAGAAGGCAGCACATATTTCTAAGTATTTAATGAGTACTATGAGTACTACTTTTTAAATCAATCTGTGTAAGTCAAAAGAAGTGTCATAGCTACTTGGACCTCAAATTGTATCATACTTTCAGTCCTTACCATACTGTTGATAATGTAAATATTTTCTAGCCTAAGATCAGGGCTCAGAGGAGGCAAATGCAATCCTCACCTTGGGTGCAATTTAATAAGCAAGAAACAATATTTTAATATGATATTTAAAGAATAAAAATTTTCAGTAAAAATATTAAAATCTTAAATAAAGTTGGGATTCTACCTTGGGGTGCATGATACCCCTCACTGACTGCACTGTTCTGAAATAGTGAGTAAGCAAGCCTTAGGACAGGACATGTATCCTCATGAAGCTGACCTTTGCATCTCATGTGGAAAGAGACTGCACATCTTTGTTTATACCTTGAGCAAATATAAACATTAAAATCATTTTCTTTCAGTACAAAATACAACCTGAATGGGATGGTAAATTATATAGCTTGCCTAGCCAGATGAATTAATTACTTTATAATAAGGAATAGGGTTAAATAAATGAGTACTAAAATTCATATTGTACTAAGTCAATATTTCCCATTTTGACTTATCTTTTTTTTTTTTTCAGCTAAAACTATTGAACCTGAACTGCATTGGACCATGGAAAATATCAATAATGTCACAGAATTTATATTGTTGGGACTTTCCCAGAACAAGAAAATTAAAAACTTGTGCTTTCTATTATTCTTATTTTGTTACATGGCTATTTGGATGGGAAATATACTAATAATGATTTCAATCACATGCAGTCAGCTGAGGGACCAACCCATGTATTTCTTCCTTAATTATCTTGCTCTCTCAGACCTTTGCTATACCTCTACAGTGACTCCCAAGCTAATCACCGACTTGCTGGCAGAAAGGAACATGATTTCATATAACAACTGCATGGCCCAGCTCTTTACCATGCACTTCTTTGGGGGCATTGAGGTCTTCATCCTCACGGTAATGGCCTATGACCGCTATGTGGCCATCTGCAAACCCTTGCACTACACCAGCATCATGAGCAGGCAGAGGTGTAATGCTCTGGTCACTGCTTGCTGTGCTGGGGCATTTCTACATTCCTTTGTTCAGTGCCTCCTCACTGTCAATCTACCTTTCTGTGGCCCCAATGAAATTGACCACTATTTCTGTGATGTGTACCCTTTGCTGAAACTGGCCTGCACTGACACACACACAGTTGGAATCCTGGTGGTGGCCAACTCAGGTATGATGGGTTTGGTGACCTTTGTGGTTTTGATGCTGTCTTACTTTTTGATACTATGGACCATCAGGGCTTACCCCGCAGAGAGCCGCAGCAAGGCTCTTTCCACTTGCAGTTCCCACCTGATGGTTGTGGTTTTGTTCTTCGTGCCTGTCCTCTTCATCTACATTAGACCAGCCACCACTTCTCCAGTAGACAAAGTGTTTGCTCTTTTCTACACCATCATCGCTCCCATGTTTAACCCTCTGATCTACACGCTGAGAAACGTGGAGATGAAGAATGCCCTGAGGAAAGTTTGGTGCCAGAAACCACTTTGGATTGGGAAGCATTTCATCTGAAACACAAATCCACCCCTCATTATGCAGACTGCTCTGGTGGCACTGGCTCTATCTTGAGATTATTCAAGCCTGGGCTTTCCTACAAAACTAAACTTAGCTTCTCATCTCATTCAGTGCATGATATTTGCAATTTACTTTAACTATTTTATTTTTTGTTTAACATCTGCCTCCAATACTCGAGTTCTCATTTCCTTCACCAGTCCTGGTAATGTGTGTTATATATTTTTTCCTTTGGGTTTTTCCACAGGTTAATACCTGGAGCTCAGCTTTCTTATCTCTCTTATGTTTGGTTCAGGAGTGAATCTCCAGCTATACATAACTGCACTCAACCCAATTACATCTGTCCTAATGGCCTATTGACATTGCCTCTGTGTTTCACATCAAAAGGATTTACAAAGCATGTTTTTTTTTTTGTTAGAGATATTTAATATCCATTTCAGAAATTTTAAAAGCAAAAATTATTTAAGTAAGTTCTTAACAATACATTATTTGTGTCTGTAGCAATGCTTATATAAAAATGGGATGAGTTTTTTTTAAAAAAAAATCATTTTAATGAGATTATTTTAAAATTCACCAAATTTTATTAATGACAGAAATATTTGGCAAAAAATTCTCCTTTGTATTGTAATGAAACTGTGGTGTTGATATTAGGTATGGTAACCATGTAATTTATTTCCTAATTTGAATGAATAGGAAAAAAATTACAATTAAAGAGAAGACTAAAATCGGTGCTGTGTTTGGAAAGCAGGATGTCTATGTACTAGAAAATGTATAGGGAGTATGGACATATTTGTCAAAAGAATAAGTGCAGAGATATTGTGGAAACTTCACTTATTACTTAATGTCATGAAATTGGGAACAGAATGTAAACGCTACTGTTGAAAGTCATCCCAGAGTATGCCTAAATTAAATTTGTCCATTACCATCAAAATTAAATCTACATATTTCCAATTTCCTATAGAATTTTCATATATCTGGATAGGCAGAAATGTCTACAGAATTAAATTTTAATTTTCAGTGATTAAGTGTTTCTTCTTTTTAAATTTCTGAATAAAATAGGACTTATTTTTTTCAGATGAGGATGTGGTTCACTGGTAGAGCAATTAGCTACCATGCATAAGACCCTGTGTTCAATCCCCAGTACTGCAAAATTGAAAATAAAAATAAAAGAAATTGTTTGGCATTGTGAAGAAAACAAGACTATGTGAAGTGAGGTATCATATGATCTAGGTTAGGGAGAAAAAACAAACAGAGTCTGAACCTTTAAATTAATATATAAGTGAAACTTTTAAAAAATTTCATAGCACTGTGTGGGTAAAGTTTTACAGGTGTTCAAATGGAGAAAACTGGTTGGAGAATTAAAGAAAAGATATGTCTTTATAGATGCTAAAATTTAAGTTTTTTTTATTAGAGCAATTGACATCATAGCTAAAACTTTAATGAAATTATTATGCAGAGTACACCATCATGCATGCTAATCTGCAGTAATTCATTCAGGGTAACCTTTGAACTAATGAGAAAACACTCAACAAAAAGGAAGTCTCTTGAATAAATGGTGGAAGAATGCAGAAGGATAAAAACAGACTTCAATCTCTCACCATATAAAAAAATCAACTTCAAGGGGCTGGGGTTGTGGCTCAGCAGCAGAGAACTCACCCTACAATGTGCGAGGCCCTGGGTTTGATACTCAGCACCACATAAAAATAAATAAATATAATAAAGTTATTGTGTCAACTAAAAAATAAATAACTGAAAAAATGAATATTTAAAACAAAATCAACTCAAAATGGATCAAATACCTAAATATGAGACGTGAAAATGTTTGATTTTTAAATATTTTATTTTGGGTTAACTTTTTAATTTTTTGCTGAATAAAAAGATTTTATATAAACTGTTAAATTATGGAGAAAGTTTAATTAGTGATTATTATGATTAAAATTATTTCTTATGCTTAAAGTTAATAATAATCTAAAATTGGTAGCAACTGATATTTGAATATGAAGATGGACAGAATCTTCCTTGTTGAAGGCCTGCTATGTTTTCTTCCTCCATAAGATAGTGATAATAGTGACTACCTCATAGGGTAATAGAATAAAATTAAATAATAGTGGTGTTTACAGTAGAGACAGCTTAGAATTGTTTTATTACTGTAATTAGATCTATAAGTCTATTTTGTTATACAAAATTTAGATTAAGAATTTTAACATGTATATTTCATTTGGATTTTTAAATCATCATAAAAGAGCTACAATTACAAGAGTTTTGTCCATATATGTTTAAGTAATTTTTAATAAAATACTATTTCAATCCAGAGAAGGCATTTGTGAGGATTTTTTTTCTTAAGAAGAGGACCCATAAACTCTAGTTCAAAATAATAATCTAGCTCTCTGCTTTATTCTACAGATTAGTAAAGTGAAACTCAATGGTATACAAATTTTCTTAACATCAAGCTGTAATCTTGAGACAGTTAAGCAGTCAAGCTAAAAAAGATTTTTAAACCTTATACAAATTTATGGCAACTTCTAAAGTTTTATTTCAAGGTTTCCAGCAAGTGGGAAATGTTCATGAATGATAGATCAAAAATTTTGTTGTTGAGATTGATATACAAAATAGAAAAATTGTAAAGTGAAATAGGATAGGATTTTTAGACCATATTAACACAGGAATGTCTGGTTACAAATATTAAGCAGACACATCATTGCACAAGTTGATTCACCTCTCTGAAGAGGCTCTTAATCATATTAAATTCCATCAGTGGACTGCTCAAGTGTTTTTTCTCCATCAAGGTCTCTGAAGATTGAGAAAACATCTTTCCATAAATATAAGTCAGAACTATTTTCTTCTAGGTAATCTCCTTTTGAATGAGGTGTTTCTCATTGATGTTTGGTCAAGAAAAAGGTTTTCCTGCAGTGTGATTTTGTACAGAAAACATGAGATAATTCTTACATTTGTATTCAATTTTAAAATTTACATTTAAAATAGACTACTGTACATTTCAAACAAAGCTAGTGGCAAGAAGATCACTGTTGTTTTCTCTCCTTCATCTTCCATAATTCTATTATCAATAAAGTATAAGTCTCACAGAACATTGGGATAACATAGTATGAACAGATTCTGTGGTGACTTTCCAGAGCAGTGGGCTTGTGGGAACAATGGGCCTGGGCTGGCCTTAATTCCTACTCATTTCTGTATGTTCTCTTCATTTAGATTCAATAATCGTGACTCACAAACACACAGTACCCTCTGGCTATTTGGCCAAAAACTACAGGAATACAGGTATCAGGTCAACTTTACCTATGATTCCCTTCCAAATGGAGTTTTGCATAGGTGATTGTCTTTTCTCAGGCCTGGTTTTTATGGCTTGGTGCCTTTCATATTTTGCCATCAAGTAAGGAAATCTGGCTCATCTCCTTTAAGTTTATCTGTCCGTGCCTGCTGGTCACTCTTCCTCCCAGGTCTTTCAATGTGTTAAAGATCTTGTCCTGCCCTTGACCATGTCAACTCTTTGACTGTCTCTCAGGCTAGGACTCAGTGACCTCTACATGTCCGGAGAGGGTCTGAAAGCATTCTTTAAGGGATAAAGGCAGTCTGCATCCTTCTAGAATGAACATAGCAAACTAAATCAAGTGAAACTTGTCTTTATATAAAGTATTTCTTGCATAATCAAAGACAAAACCCTTGTTTATGTAATTATTCCTGGAAAAAAAATCACCCAGTATTGAAACTAAACAACCATTTTTCATCCAAAATAAATGGATCTATCATATTATCTACAGAATCAATCAAGATGGAGTCAACCATTGATACTACTACAAATATGTGTACTTTGTTTACATTTGTAGATTTAATAGGAAGTTTAACCTAAAACCTTCTAGTAGAGTAAAATTTTGCTATTTTAAAGCTTAATCCACTGTAAAAATAGTCCTCCTGATTTTTACAATAATATTTTAACCTTGAATGATTCATATTTTAACCTGTATTTCCTAGAAAACAAAGCCTGAAGCAACATTTATGTGCCAATACTTTATAAAGTAATGCAATTACAGGCAAAAAGGTATGAAGGAAAATGTAAATGAGGTAGAGATAGAAGAAAATCCAATACAAAACCAGGTATTACAGAGCTAACTACAACTTCAAATTAAATACTGATTCTTCATTGGGTTTAAAAAGACATGTTTAGAAAGGAATGTAAAAAAGTGCAAACATTTAGTCAGACATAGTGTTGCTGAACTATAATAATAGCGACTTAGGAGGCTGAGACAGGAAGATCACAAGTTCAAGGATACCCAGGACATTTTTTTCCTTCACTTTTGTGCCTCTTTCCTTTATATTTTTTATTAAGATTTACACATTTACTCTTTCAAAGCAATGTTGGGAGAGAGGAAATTAGAAAAATAAGTTTTAAAATGATGGAGACAGGATATAGGTGTGTGATACTGTGGGTGTACATGTGACATAGAAAGCTAAGGGGTGAAGGCCAAGGGTTGCAACAACATGCTACCTACATGCAAGAAGTTTTATCTAATGATCACTGAGTAGCATGGACAGTTTGCTCACTGATTCTCAACTGAATAGATTAAACAAATTGGTTATGAAATACCTTCTGTACATGGATATTACCAATCAAAACAGGAGAGTACATTCATTACTAAGTAAATACCTTGATATTCAAGTCATAGCAGAAGTATAAAAAACTCCAAATGGTGGTCTGTTACCAAAAGGAGATACATGTGCTGGATTAACATGGAAGAATTATTTTCTTCCTTCTCATCCTTGTCCTCCTTCTTCTTCTCCTTTGTCTACTCATTTTCCTCCTCCTTCTCCTCCTCCTCCTTCACCTTCTCCTTTCTCCTCCTTCTTCACTTCCTTCTTCTTCTTCTCCTTCCTCTCCTCATCTCAAATGTGATAAATCAATAGAACATTAATTCTTTTACTTGGGATTCATAGAGATTTATAACGTGCATTCATAATCATACTGAACAGTGTAGCTTAATGTAAATTAGAGAGTCAATATATTTCATATTAAAGTCTGTAAATGCATGGTTTATTAAACACTTGAAACATTGCTTCTCCATTCCAGAGAAGTGCTACTGAAATTGTGTGTCACTCTCACTGGGGTGAGAATGGTACATATCCTCTTGGAATGAGATTAGCTCCTAGTCGAGAAGTCACGTGAGTATGAATTGTGTCTGTGTTTCTTCTGGTCCACCTCAATGTGTGTCATACATCTAAGATGGCTTGGTTGAAAGCTCAAAAGTCTCAGATGTATGAGAAAGCTCCTTACATAAACAAACTTCTGATCTGACCCTAAATATCCATAGTCCTGTAAGGGTCCGGCGAAGCGTCGGAGAAAGAGACCACACGAGACTAACTTCATGCAAAAGCAAAGGGGGATTTTATTAGGGGGGGATCCGTTCCAACGCGTTGGGGCTCTGTGCTCACTCAAGAAGGGAGAGCAGCCCAGAGCCCAGAGCAGAGGTCAAGCAGAGCTTAAGTACACTTTTTGGAGAGGGCGGTGGGCTTTGCATACATCAGAACAAATCATCATGAGGCGCGGGGAAATTGAACAACAACTCTGATACATGATTAGTCCATTCATTGGCGGGAACAGTTTGGGTAGGGGTGATTGGTCACTTCTAAGTGGGGTACACATTCAAACTGATTGGTTCTGGGGCCTATATGCTTACGTGCCATGCTACCTGGAACCCTTAGCTATTAAACAACCAGGGAATCAATGGAGATATTTACTGGGCAGCTCTCGCATTGTTCTAACAACTTCACAAAGATTACAGGTTCCGGGGATGGCAGGAAGATGGTAACAATAGACTATTTAAATTCTAACAATGGTCTTTACTTTTTAGCCCAGGCCTTGTAATCTGAAAGCTTTACATTGCCCTAGTCTTTTACACTTTAACTTTAACTTTAACTCAAGATTTTGCAGCTTAGAAATTTTACCTTTACAGTCCCTAGGTTGGGAAAACTTGACCGACAATAACAAACTGTATACATTCAGTTTTAATCAGATGAAACAGCAAGTGCACATGGGATACACATACTCTGAGGGAAGAAAATCAAGAGGTTCTTTGTGAAAAAGAAAGAGACTAATGACCAGTGAGGTCAGAAATATGCAGAGAAAGTCATTTGTGAATTTGTGGCTTGTGATTTTAAAGGACTCCTCTGTCTTACTTAATATCAAGAGCAGAATCTGAGATAGTAATCAGGAGGATGCTGCAATAATCTTGAAAAGAGAATGGGATAGCAAGGTCCAGGTGAAAATCACTGCATATGGTGAGAAAAATTCCACTTGTAAATATGGTTTCCATGGTTGATGATAATGTAAAATGATATATTGAATAAAGTTCTGGGGTTTTTTTTTGTTTTATTTTTTGTACTGAGGATTGAACCCAGTGGCTCTAAAACACTGTGCAACATTCCCAGCCCTTTTTTTATATTGTATTTATGCCGCAGTCCGGCTGCAGCAAAATAGCGGGGGGGGGGGGGGGGGGGGGGCGAACAACTTGTGTACATTGATACAGCAGAAGTAGGAGCCGTTTATTGTAGGACAGGAGGGGTATTTATACATTCCACACAGCTTATCTTAATTAGCATAAACTAGATACAGCAGTCAACCAATAAGGAATCTCCACACTTAATGGCTCGTTGGCCTTACTTCACAAACCACTCCCTCTGGCATTTTGTCAGGCGCCATCCAGACTTGTTTACAGACTCTAACATATTTAGAGATGGGGTTTCACTGAGATGCTTATGGCCTCATTAAGTTCCTGAGGCTGACTTTCAACTCACAATCCTCCTGTCTCAGCCTCCTGAGCCTCTGGGATTATAGACATGCACCACCGTGCACAACTTCCAATAAAGTTCTGACTGCTCATCAAGTAAGTAAATATGCACTTAAAATGCATTCCAACAATACAATTCACAGCTCTTTATACAAGAAATAAAGTATGTTTATGACTGTACTGTACAATTTAGGCAGGTTTGTGAATAATAGGCAAGAACAAGAAGAGACTCAAATGACTATCAATAGAAAAAAATGAAGACTCTGGTATGTATGTGTATATATGTGTGTGTGTATATATATAATGAAATACACCTCAGCAAGAAAAAGGAGAGAAGCACTGATCTGCACAATACCTGTAATGAATAGCAAAATTTGTTGCTGAGTGAAAGAACCCATGTATAAAAGAGTGCATTACTTCTGGTTTCATTTATATAAGTTTCTAGAAGAGGCAAAACTCATCTATGGTGTCAAAAACTTGAAAGCAGCAGAGTAGCAATGGTCTATTGGGATGAGGCAGTGGTAATTATCTGAGCTTCAATCTCTCCTTCCTTTGATCTCCCTTCTATTTTCACATTTCCTTCCCCCACTTTCCCCCTTATTTTGCCTTAGCTTTTACATTAGAGAGAAAAAAGTCAACCCTTAACTCTGGGTATGGTTTATTTAACTTAGCATGAACTTCTGCATTTCCATCCATTTGCCACTCAATAACATAATTTCATTCTTCTTTAGGGCTGAGTAAAACTTCACTGTATATATGTACCATATTTTCCTTATTTATTCATCTTCTCATGGATGCCTGGGCTGGTTCTATAACTTGGCTATTGAGAATTGCACTTGTATAAACATTTTTGTGCCTGTATCCCTACAATATGCTGATTTAGTTCTTTTAAATTAATACCAAAGAGTGGGAAAGCTAGATGGATGGTGATTCTACTTCTAGTCTGTAAAGAAATCTCCATTCCGCTTCCCAAAGTGACTGCACTAATTTGCAGTCAAATTCATTGTGTGAATGTACCTTTTCCCCTACACCCTTGTCAGCATCTATTATTATTTGTATTCTTGATGATTTCATTTGGACTGGAATGAGATGAAATCTCAAAATAGTTTTGATTTGCTTTTTCCTGCTTGCTAAAGATATTGAACATTTTTCATGTATTTATTTTCCATTTGTATTTCTTCTGTTGAGAAGTATCTATTCAGGTCTTTTGCTAATTTATTGATTGCATTTTTTCAAAACAAATGAATAAATATTATTACATGATTATTAACTGAGATTCATATTTTATTCAGATATCCTTATTTTTACATCCTGCCCTTCCCCCCCCCAATCCTGTCCAAGATGACACATTGATTTAGTTATTATGGTTTGGACAGTAAAAATTGACAGGGACAAGTTGACACTGTCTTTGTTTTTGATGACTTTGACACTTTCAGGAACGCAAGTCAAACATTGCCAGCAAACATCCTCAATTATCGCTTGCCTGCTGTTTTTCAGGCCTTGAATTGTGAGCTTTTGGAGGAAGGAATATTAAGGAAGTAGTTTCATTTTCATCATGTCACATCAGTGGGTATGTGCTACCAGTGTGACTTCACACTTGCTGGGAACTTGCTCACTTGACTGAGGCAGCGATGGTCACATTCCTATCTGTAGCCGCTCATCCCCCATTCCATATTGTCTTGTTTGGAAGGAAGTCACTATGCACAGGCCACAAGAAGAGGCATGGGTGTCTTCTGGAACTTCCAGGACACATTATTTCTGTAAATACTTCAAATTTATATTAGGAGTTTCTCTACTCCCCTCTATTTATTTATTTATTCAATTATAGCACTGCGGACTCTTGGATGGATATGTCATACTTCAGGTTGTAGTTCAGTATGGTTTACTTACTTATGTTGCTGCTATATTTTTACAGTTTTGACAACTCTAGGCTCTATCAATAGACTCCGTGTCCCTATCTCACATACCCATCACTGTGTTTCAGTACATCCTCATTCTCTACCACTGTAAGACACTCCATTTTCTCTTGTGTATTTCCAGCCCAGAACTGGAAGCAGAAACTCTTTCAAGAAGGCCCTGACATTTTATTGGAGGCAGTATTGGAAAGATAGATCCAGTTCCTACATTTTTTTTCCCAATCAAAAGCATCATTTATCACCCAAATTAGTACCTTAATGACAAGAATAAACAACCTCTTTATCCCATAATCTGAAATAAATTGAAGATTAAGTTACTCATCATATATGACTCATTTTTCTCCTGAGGGGGAAGGAACACTTGAAGGAATTTCTTTCCACCACTCCTATGGTTTGCATCTTTCATTTGAAATACATCTCCAAGGTGGGCAAAAGGGAGGAAAGTCCTAGTGAAAAAACTGTGTGGGGTAGATTTCAGAAAGTGCTGAATAGATTTTGAGCCAATTTCATTTTCCTTCTAGCATGCAGGTGAGAACAAAAACTTCTTGGTGAGACAAAAAACTTCTTGGTGAAACCAAAGACATCATGATTGCAGAATAATCAGGCATTGATTTAGAAGCACTTTTAAAATTCTCATTTGAATAGATAGACTCTAAGTTACTTGAGAAAGAGGGCAGATGAACATTCATTCTAACCTTGCATTCCAATCTTGCCGAAGTTGGTAAGGTGGGTATAATTTATATTCGAACTTGCAGAAAATGAATCAGATTAATGTCAAAGCCAGTATTTAACACACTCCAGGGCTTTGTTGAAGTATAAGACCTTTAAGGTATTTTATAGGAATGCTTTACAATCTAAAGTGACAACATGATTTAAAAAAACTATTGGATTTACTCTACTGTTTTCCTATTCCTATCCTCCCTTCCTTACATTCTTTCCCCTTTGTCTAATCTACTGAGCTTCTCTTCTTCCTCTCCTCCCCTTTATTGTGATTTAGCTTCTACATATCAGAGAAAACATTCTACCTTTGGTTTTTGTGGACGGGCTTTTTTTCATTTAGCATGATATTCTGAAAGACAGAGGAATAAATGTAACATAATTTTCTGAAGTGACCTCCACCATCGTGTCCACCCACAAAAATTGGGTCCTAATTAGAATAAGATAAATCCTATGCTTTTTATAATTTACCAAAATGGATTCTACTGCATGTACAACTAAGTACTAATAAAATAATTTTTTTTAAAAAAGAAAAAAAAAAAAACAGACACAGTATGTCCTGACAGAAACGGATACTAGTAAGTATGGTTGTTGATAGATGGGGTGGTAAAATATAAATAGAAATAGTATTTTTGGTATTTTAGATGTTGCTATAGTTATTGTGGGATGTAGGAATACCTTTTCTTCAAAAGTTAAGTATAGAATGGTATGGAAAAAAATATCTGTTTTTATCTATAGAAAATCTGTCAATAATCTAATATTAGTTTACTCCAATGTATATCATTCTTATGCCTATTAAACACACACACACACACACACACACACACACACACACATGTGCAGTGCCTTGTAAATGTGTTAGGATGCGTATCTATCTAAATCCATCTATCCATACAGATAGGGAAGGAAAATGGACATATTGACATAGATGAACATATTTTATATTACTTAAATTCATAGAAGCCAAAAATATTTTTGTAATCTCTGTTTCCTAAAGAGCTTCTGTAAAGAATATATTTAGAAAATACCCAATGAAAGTGAACCTGTAGGTAATGCATGTGGTGGTTTATGATGCTCTGAGTTTCACAATTACCTCTATACAGACTCGCCATCATAGTCCTGCTTCTGGAGCTAGGTACTGTCTAAAATTAAAATGTTCATCCTGTACACAACAGAGAACAGTTATGATGGATCAATGACATGCTGATACGAATAACACCCTCTCCTAAGGTTAGGTCTTTCCATTATTTTTTATTGTGGCATGATTATAATATATTTTAAAGTGCAATTAAAGTGAGTAGTTTAAAAATATAACTTCCTCACATCATGAGTGAGAAGAAAGCAGTATCCCCTGTGCAAATATTTTTATAGTCTTTTAGATAATATTCATTTAAATAAGGATGTACATATACGTAAGCATATTTTCCTGTTAATGAAAATTTTATCATCCTATGAGAATACCAAGTTGAAATATTTTATTTTTTTTGGGGGGGGGGGACTACCAGGAATTAAACTTTAAACTCAGGGACACTCAACTACTGACACATCCCCAGCCCTATTTTATATTTTTATTTAAAGTCTCACTGAGTTGCTTAGTGCCTCACTTTTGTTGAGGCTGGTTTTGAACTCTTGATCCTCCTTTCTTAGTCTCCTGAGCCACTGGGATTACAAGGTTGCACCATGGAGCCTGGCCCCTGTTGAAATCTTGAATTACAATTTACAATATATTTTAGAATCAATTGTCTATGTGTGCTTGAAAGTAATTAGTATTTGCTTAATAGTAATTAGTATTTGCTTAATCATCCTTGATTACTTCATTGACACTTTGATGATTCTTGATGTTGCTTCCTCTTTTAACTACCACTGAAAGGTGCAGTACTAGTCTTGCTCCCTGTTGCTTTGTTGGACTTGTTTATCAGCTGTGAATTTTTTTTTTTTTTTTTTTTTTGTGCCTGAGAGGCTGTGTCTATGTGAAAAGAATCTCTGGATCAATGTCTGTATGCAGGCATGAGATTAAAGGCTTTGAGATCACTATCTAACAGTTTGCAAGCCCTTAAACTCCCACCAAAGATAGCTGTAATTGGCTGTTTCTCAAACATTTCTACGCATCTATTGTTAAAATACAGTAATCAAAGTATTGCTTCATCGACCTGATATAGGCACAAAAGATATCCAACTGGAATTTTAATTTGAATGTGTTAAAATCTGAATGAAATGGAGCATTGGTTCATATGCTCTCTCAATTAAATTGTGCTGTGCTTTTTAATACTGATCTGTGATCCATTTGTACTTGAAGAAATTATGGTTTTATATGTCAAATATAATATATATACATACGCACACACACACACACACACCATTTTGCCATATATCTTTTGCTGTTGATGGGGCTATTATTTGGAATACATGATATAAAGTAAAAAATCAATGTGTTCAGTGTTTAATGAATGAAAATTAATATTGATTCCCTTTTTGTATCTATCTTTTCTTATTGGAAGTCAGGTAAAAACTCCATTGGAAGTTTAACTCATAAATGAAGCATCCAGAAATGATCTTATAAACCCCTAGTGCCACTCATAATTAAAAATTAGAGGAATGTTTTTATTCATGTCAGCTGTTCTCCCTCTTTTTTCTCATAATCGTCTCAGTGTCTGTTTATATTATATGAAAACTTGCTGAAGACCTCAGGAAAAAAATTTAAATGGGAAAATTTAACTTTTAACAAAAAGTATAATTAAAAAATGTTTTAAAATAAAGGCTTGAGTTGAATTGAAAAGAACTAAAACATTCAATATGTAACTGTTAAGGACATAAAATTAGTTCAGGGTTAAAAGTGCTCAGTGTTGCTAGACCAGACTGATTGGATTGTCACACAATGCCATTTTTTATGTTTATTCTTTCTTTTCTGCCCCTCTTCCCCCCACCTCTATGCTTAGATTCTATTAACCTATTATCCCCTATATTACATGTAGATTATCTATAAAAACCTATATTTTGTAGGACACATACAGAATTGCTCAATTCAACTTTTTAGAGGTGTCCTACATAAAGGACAAAGGAATATAATGGGTTAAGTAATATTAAATATTTAAACAACCATCACTGGAATGCATAAAACACTATATATTTTAATGGTATCTCTAGGTTCAAATAATGTGAAAGGCTACTGAAGGAAACTGTGTAAGTTTTCTGTAGTTTTGCAATGAACCATCCTGATATTGATAGGTCCTTACTGAAAACCAATGAAACACATTAATTTGGATATTTATCTTCTGATACCAAATCCAATAGAGTCATATTTACTTTTCTTGAGGAAGCCCTTGCTTTTTATTAGTTTGTTATTTCCTTATTTTCACATGTAATTAGTAAATGGATTAAATAAATTTCAGAAATTCAATTTTATTCAGAAAAAATAAAATCATAAATGATAATCCTTTGGAAAGTTTTGTGTTTGATAATTTACGTTCAAAGTACATGTTTAGTATTTATTTTACATTTTCTTCTTTTCTCCTTTGCAGATTGAGGGTTTCCAATCCATGACACCCACACATCAACTGAGATGATGCAGCAAAAGAACAATGTGTCTGAGTTTGTATTGCTAGAATTGACACAGGATCCTCTGAGTCAGAAAATGGTGTTTTTAATCTTCTTAATTTTCTATATGAGGACTGTAGTGGGGAATATGCTCATTATTGTGACCATCAAGTGCAGCCGGAAGCTTGGAAGCCCCAAGTACTTCTTATTTTATCTGTCCATTGTTGATTCCTGCTTTTCCACTTCCATAGCTCCTAGATTAATTGTAGATGCTCTGTCTGCAAAGAAAGTCATATCCTACAATGAGTGCATGACACAGGTCTTTGCACTGCATTTGTTTGGCTGCATGGAGATCTTTGTCCTCATCCTCATGGCTAGCTGATCGCTATGTGGCCATCTGTAAGCCTTTGCATTACCCAAGGATCATGAGGAGGCAGGTCTGTCACATCTTGATTGTCCTTGCCTGGATAGGGTCCTTTGTACATTTCATTTCTCAGATTATCCTGGCCTTGAGATTGCCCTTCTGTGGACCCAACTTGATTGACCATTACTGCTGTGATCTGTAGCCCTTGTTAAAACTCGCCTGCATGGACACATATATGACCAATCTGCTGTTGGTGTCTAACAGTGGGGCAATTTGTTCCAGCAGTTTTGTGATTTTGATGATCTCATACGTTGTCATCTTGCATTCTCTGAGAAACCACAGTGCAGAAGGGAGGAAAAAAGCCCTGTCCACTTGCACATGGACATCATGGTTGTTGTCTTATCCTTTGGTCCCTGTATATTCATATATACACGCCCCCGCCATTGACGTTCTCCATGGACAAAATGGTGTCAGTTTTTTACACCATTGGCACACCCTTCCTCAACTCACTCATCTACACACTGAGGAATGCAGAGGTGAAAAGTGCCATAAGAAAGCTGGTGGCATGTTAAAACTGCATCAGAAAATACGGGATGAACTGAGGGCCACGTCTTATACTTATTCAGTTATGATTTGGTGAATAAGTATAAATATTGAATGCAATCATGTCTGAATATTGTGGAACTATCTTACTCTTATTGCATAAGTTTTAAGATTCTTAATCTTTTAAGTTAATATACCATATTAGTTCATGTTTACTTGTGTGTCAGAGATAGATAAGAGTATTAAAATATTCTTGCTGCAATATAATTTTTAGAGACTTTTGTTTTTTACCATCCTGACTACCTCTTTGAATTGTAATATCATTACTTTTGATTTCCTTACTTATGAGTTGTTCTCTTGACTCATAGGAGATTCACAAAAATATTAATTCTGGCTCATAGTGTTTCTGAGAGCTCAGTTCTGGCCTTGGTGCCTGTGAGCTACATCTCATGACATTGTTGGCATACAAGTTTGGTAAGAAAGAAGACAGTTATAAAATTCCACCTGTTCAAACTTGTGAGCATCTACAATAATGTACAGTGCTTTGTATTTAATTTCTTCTGTATAACAGATTTCCAGCAAAGTACTGGGCTCCTTCATGAACATTTTAGGGCAAAGGAATGGATTCAGTGTATTAAGACTTCACATTTCATCTCATGGCTAGTTTCTGTTTGAAAAGTTACATTCTTTTGAATCAGATGCTTTAGTTATTACATTCTAAACTTGTTTTTATTTATTGTTTCCTTTGGCTACTAAGATAAAACACTATATGAGATTCTTAAATGTGCTAGTGAAAAATCTCGAGATATTCCGGTAAAATTAGAACATTGAAGTTATAATAACAAAACTGCGTGATTCAAAAAATAGAAAGATATAACAATAGATGTTGCAAACTAAACTGAAAGTTTTTTGTTTGTTTGTTTTAACTATACTGAAGATACAACATAGTTTTAGAGACTGAAAAGCAAAGATGTACAATCTAGTTTGAAAACCAAAATGGTATGATCTGTATTATTTAAAGTTAATATGTATTATTTAAATCTGTATTATTTAAAGACAGGGTCTCACTAAGTTGCTTAGGGCCTTTCTAATTTGCTGAGGCTGGCTGTGAACTAGCAATCCTCCTTCCTGGAACTCTCAAGATGCTGGGATTATAAGCATGCACCACCAGTTTATTTGTGCTGTCTAAAAAGGGTTTGTATAGATTATTCACAACTTCTAATTGTTAATGGAATTGTCATGCCCAAGTGAGAGGAGCAAATTAACAGCTCCATGATAGTTTTGCAAGCCCTGGGCTGTGTCATGGTAAGTCAATACTCCTTAGTTTCGATGTATCATAATGCACCCAGCCTCACCTTTATTAAATGGGAAAATATGGCCAATTCAGACCATGTCTTCTGTCAAAGATGATTATTTAACGCATTCACTTCCTAAAATGCAGAGATAATTAAAATTCATACTTTCTCTTTAGGTCAATCGTATTTGAGAATGGGTAGTCACTCCAAAATTGTGATTTGGATGGATATGGTGTCACAGAACTTTACAAAAAAATATATTTTTCTTCACTTTCACAGTTTTGGTGTGTTTGTTTGTTTTTATTTGTTGTAATTAGTTACACATGACATTAGAATGTACTGTGACACATTATTTATAAATAGAGTATAACTTATCAATCATCTGGTTGTACATGATGTAGAATCACACTGGTCATGTAATCATATATGCACATAAGGTAATAATGTCCGATTCATTCCACTATCCTTTATAACCTTATATTTCCCCCAACTCCCTTCTGCCTAATCTAGAGTAACTATATTATTCCATAGCCCCCGGCCTCCTTTTTATCACATATCAGAGAAAACATTCAGGTTTTGGCTTTTTGGAATTGGCTTATTTCGCTTATCATGACATTCTCCAGCTCCATCCATTTATCAGCAAAGGCCATCATTTCATTCTTCTTTATTGAAGAGTAGTATTCCATTGGGTACATACCACATTTTTTTTTATCCATTCATCTGTTGAAGGGCACCTAGGTTGATTCACTTGTTTAGCTATTGTGTGTTGAGATGCTAAAAACATTGATGTGGCTATGTCACTGTAGTATGCTGTTTGTTTCTTAAGAAAGGGTCTTTGTTGCCCAAGCATCAAATAACTACTTGGTCATGGTAGTTATTTCATTTCAACCTTCAGATGACCATGTCCTATAGGAGTATGCCACCATGCCTAGCTTATTTTCTCAGCTTTAATTTGACTACTAGTGCTTTTGATATTCAAAAACTTCTTCCATTTTTTTTCTTTCCCTATGTAACTTCTTATTCTGTTTGTGTGTCCATTTTTGTTTGTTTGTTTCCTGAAGCATAATAAAGCCCAGTGCTCACATTGGTGTCCCACAATTGACACACCAGGCACAATGAGGGTCTCATATTTAATACAGCATGGGAATATGTGTCCATCATAGATTTGTTTAATCTTCTCCCTGCATAACACCAAGACCCATGCACACACACACACACATGCACATACACACACACACACACATACACATGCACAAGCACACACACACAAGCACACACACTCCGGTATCCCAACAGAGGATTTTTCAATCATGTCTCCTATCAAAGATAATTTTCAAACAAATTAATTTCCTAAAATGCAAGGATAATTAGAATTCATAATTTCTCTTTAGATCAGTCATGTTGAACATGGATAGCGACTCCAAAATTAAGCTTTGGCTGGAGATTGGTGTCAATTTACATTTTAAAGGTGATTAACTTTTCCAATCTCAAATGGTTTCTCAGATGAACTCACTCAATAACATAATTTAAATTAGTATTTTAAAATAATTATTATCAAAACTAATTCTACAGCCCTGTCTGGGAATTCAAACTTTTAAAAAAACTTCACTCATCTTCATCTGTCAACTGAAACTTTTCTATTTGCATATACCATGGATACCTGAATTTCAACATGACCTCAATAACTTACTATGGATTTTAAGCTCCACAACCTGAGGCCACATCACTGAGCCAATAGAAATGTGTTCTACAGCTTTCTAGGATTCTTTTTTTGTTTGTTTGTTTGTTTGTTGTTGTTGTTGTTTTTAACTAGTATAGAAAAATATGTGGAAAGGCTGGGGCTGTAGCTCAGTGGTAGAGTGCTTATCTTGCAGGTGTGAGACCCTGGGTTTGATCCTCAGCACCACATAAAAATAAATAAACAAAGATATTGTGTTCCATATGCAACTAAAAATATTAAAAAAGAAAAATATGTGGAAATATTAAAAACCATGGAATGAGACTATCATTAGTGTAAATCTTGTTACTGAATTTACTAAGCATGTAAGCTGAGCAAGCAGCTTAACATCTATGAGCTTCACGTTTTTCTCATGGACTATTGTGGATCTATACCTTATGGAATGTGTATGTGAATTGAAAATACAACTTATACAAAGTGACAAAAACATAATATAGCATACAAAAAGGTAGTCAATAAGTATTTGGTGAAATAAAATCATTTCAACACAATTGTCTTTGTCATGGGGTGTCTTTTTACTCATAGGAGTTAACAAAACAAGTGGAAATTAATTTGAAAATTATTTTGCAGTCCATGCTCAAGGTAATTATTAATTAATCCTCAGAATATTTGTTATAAATTTGTTGTTTTATAGTGGGGGATATCTGGAGCCTACAGCATGGAACCTGTGATTTCAGAATGCAACACAGACCTTAGATTATACTTGCAAAAGGAAAACTTGTCTTGTAGAGCAAGATGAGGCAACATAGGGCATTGGATAGGAGTAGAATCCTGTCTTGATTATCCACTTTCTTTTTTGCTAATGACACAGTTCCCCTCCTCCTCCTCCTCCTCCTCCTCCTCCTCCTCCTCCTCCTCCTCCTCCTCTTCCTCCTCTTCCTTCTTCCCAGTCTCTTTTTTTCTACTTCATTATCCATTGGTGATTTTTCTCTTTTATCCTGGGCCTTTGTTCAACCTGAAGTACTTAACATGTCAAAACCCTTGTTTGTATCTGACTTATTTTAAGGAAGTTATTCTTACTATTCTTTATTGGGTACTATGGATTGAACTCAGGGGAACTTGGCCACTGAACCACATCCGCAGACCTATTTTGTATTTTATTTAGAGACAGGGGCTCACTGAGTTTCTTAGTGCCTTGCTTTTGCCGAGGTTGGTTTTGAACTCTCAATCCTCCTGTCTCAGTTTCTTGACTTGCTGGGATTACAGACATGTGTCACCTTGCCCAGCTACTTGCTGTTCTTGTAGTCAAAGTAGAAGCCCAAAACTTGAAAGTGTATTATGATTGAAATGCTGATGGGTAGCATAGCAAAAAGACTTTGGGGAATAATACTCACTTGCATACTAATAACTTACATCACTGTGTTTTAAAATACCCCTCCCAAAACATAGAGAGGAGCTTTTCTTTCCAGTGTTCTACGAAAAGGGCACTATCAAAAACGGATGAGCATACCTGACATTAATTCAGAGATTCCTCTCACAGGTGAGAGATTATTATCTTTGTGGACAGACAGACATTAGGATAAACTAATCCAATATAACTTTCAAATTTAATTCTATAGATCTTCTATAGAATTCTATATGACTATACTATTGACATATGCTCTGGAAAGAAATGTATTTTTTAAAACAGAACAATACAAAGTGGCTTCTTTTAGATTAATGTTAATATAGGAAAAATTAATGAAAATAATTATTGGGAGAAAATGATTTTTTTAAACTCAACCAATAATTTATGAGCATCGCATGTGAAAACCATCCTTCTGTGGGGGAAAGGGATGCTGTCATTAAGATTTACCACAATTCATTCAAATGGAAAAACAAAAAAGTCTGTTAATGTTTAAGTTTCTAGGCAGAATACATCCTCAGTAGTTATGTGGGTACAAGAAAATGAGAAGAGATTATGCATGGTCAGAACTCAGAGAACTGGCTATTGGAAGTAATGACTATGACAAGCTACTAAAGAATGCCTGCTTTTCCATCTCTGAGAGTCTTAAATACATATGGTTTATCAAAGTACACGATTAGTATTCCTTGCATGTTTTGTAAATGATATTATAGGAGCATAGCTTGTACTTGACACATTTCTGATACTTACAAGTAAAATCATTATTGTTCAGAGTAAACATGATGATGTTTTATAGGCTAAACACTGAATAATGAAAGTGAAAGATGATAGATAGATAGATGATAGATAGATAGATAGATAGATAGATAGATAGATCAATCAAGCATGGGAGGGAGTGCCTGAAAATATTTTGGATTAAGAGCCTTTCCTTTTTCTCAATATTTACTCATGTCCACACTTGTTCCATGGGTTGTTCATTCTATCCTGGCTTCCCCACAATGCTCCTGCTGTCTCATAATGCTTAGAAAGAGAAATCACTGTATATTGGTTTGATTATATTTGGGACAGCCAGATACACAATGCATGGGCAATGGTCCTGAATTTTACGATGAGCTCTGGACCACATGCCAAGCTGTCCTCCAGGGCATCTCTTGATCAATGAGCAGGAATCATGGTATTCAATTACATAAAGTAAGGAGCTCTAGAAGGGTATATTATATTACTCTCAAATTTGGGTTATGGGGATGAATCATCATGGGAACATGTCAGCTTTCCCACAAAGAATGGGAAATTCTGGATAGAAATAAAGTAGGTGCAGAGATTTTCTAGATGTATTGGACTAAATCTGGGAAGGTTGGGGAGTTCTAGAGAGAGGCCTGAAGGAGCAGCAGAGCTCCTCACTGCAGTGTCCCCTCTGTAGCATGGAATCATAGGAGACCCCTGGCGCCGTATTCCACATGCCTCTGTTGTCCACACAAGGCTGCATCCCTTGCTTTCAGCAATTCTGGTATCCACCATGCCAATAGGTTATCTGTTTATTAATGTCATTTTGACAAATTTTTCCATTCTGAATTTGGCTGGTTTTGTCTGAGGATTTGAGGTGAGTACATTGGTTCTTAGATGATGTTTTTGTTGTTGTTGTTTTGTTTTTGATGCTTGTTTTTTATGATACTAGGGATTGAAGGCAGGAGCATACTACATCCCAAGTCTTTTTTTTTAACAAAATCTTGACATAGGGTCCCCCTAAGTTGCCAAAGCTGACCTCACACTTGCAATCTTCCTGTCTCAGCCTCCCAAGTAGCAGGGATTAGAAGTGTGCACCTCTGTGTCAGGCATTAGGGGATGTGCCTAGCTCTAGTGACATTTTGTCTCCAAACCACATACATACACACATAAAAATATGAATTAATATCAGGAGGGCATGTAAAACCTCTTCCTTTGACCTTAAGGGGAAAAGATTTGTGAGAATCAAAACAAATATAAAAACAATACATGTTAAAATGATTGTAAGTTTTACATCCCCAATATTGTACATCACAACATGGTGCTTTTCCAATTTGAGAATCTTCTAATTCAGGTTGCAGATATTTCAGATTTAAATATCAGTCTTAGTTTTTTTCCCCTATTTTATAAATTAGCAGCATGTTTGTCTCTACATACAGGATAGATAGAAAGCCCCAGTTAATGATGTGGATGTGTTTGATAATCAGAGTAGTACTACAAAAGTGATAAATGCTATTGCATTTCAGAAGTGGTAAAGAATGGTTGATTCAAAAACATTTGGAAGATATCTACATTGTACAGGTGCTGGTTTGGAACTTGGCAAATAATATCCTGAGAACACAATACTTTTATCCTAGGAAGGAAGCTTGTGTGGTAAGTAGTAATATGTGATGTTATTTTACAAGCTGTAAAGAAAGCTTTTAGAGAGCACTAGGAGAATTTCCTTCATCCTAATACAATTATTAAAAACTGCCTTGAAATCTTTCTCAGAATATAAATCCTGAAGTTAACCAGATAAAAATTAAAAGGCACATCTGGAAAAGAGAGAGCAAGATCAGCATGTATACCCTAACTCCGTATTTTTAACTTTTGGATTCTTCATTTCCCCATCATAAACATCCCAGGAGATGTCCATATTAACCTTCAGTATGCTTCCAAAGCAGCCGAACCTAACATGATGATAACACACTTCAGTAAATATTTGGCAATTTGATTGAAGAGTATTATAGATTACAAAATAAGCTGTGTTTTAGATTTAAAAAATCCTTGAAATGTACTTGGAGTCACAGAAAAAAGTTTTCAAAGATATTAAGAAATAATACATGTTGGATGTACTATGGTTTATGTGCAACATAAAATAATTGAAATGGGCTTCATGGCCACAGATGTTGCTACAAACTTAATGTCATTCTGATACTATTGATTACATTTTTCAAGAGGACCAAAAATTATTAAAAAGTTAAATAAATCATGTATATTTATGATGCATAATTTATCTTAAAATATATGTACACATGTAAAATAGAAATAAGCTCTTCCTGAAAATGGATAGGCTAAATTTGAATGATGTTATATATGTTTTATATATATATATATATATATATATATATATATATATATATATATATATATAGTAGTTTTATATATTTACACACACACACACACACATATTCACACACTGACAGAGGTGGCTAAAATCATGGAATGGCAGGCACTTTCACATTATCTTGCTTCCAGTGCCTACTTACTTTTCAAATGTCAATAGTTGGGATGAATCCTTTTGTGAATGGGTAAAAGTGAAAATGAGCATATTATAATTGTTATGGTGTCAGGATTCAGGCACATTTTAGTTAAGATCCTTGCCCAAGATTATATAGTACAAAGGGTTTTGTTTTCATCTCAAAATCACTACATCAGATACTTTCCCAATTGTGTTTTTAATTTAGAGAAAGGTGTATTTAAGTCTGTTGAAATTAAAATTTATCAGGGGAGAGAAAAAAAATAAACAGAAGTAAAATTTTGAATAAATTTTGTCCATTATACTGTGTGTTTTGAACAATTCATATCTTTCAAAATAATTTATCAGTATTATAAATGAGATATGGGGAATACAATAGATTAAGTGTATCTTCTATATGTTATTTAAATACATAGCATTTCAGCTTATGTATTTACAGAACATTCCTTCAAACATCTTGACTAGATAGTTCATGATAATATTATTTTTCCAAATTCAGGAAAAGAAATCTTTGTTAAAAGAAGTGTACATACATATTTGAATATGCCACAATGAATTTCACCTTTCTGTATATCTAGAAAGCACTAATTAAAAATAGTAAATAAATAGAAGGAAGATCAATAGAGTGGAGGACAGGGGATGGGGGAGGGAGGAGAGGAGGAAAGGAAATATACCGAGGACTAAAATAGACCAAATTACATCCTATGCATGTATGATAGCATCAAAATGAACTCCACTATTATGCACAACTAT
This sequence comes from Spermophilus citellus, assembly GCF_964194105.1. Classification (NCBI taxonomy): domain Eukaryota; kingdom Metazoa; phylum Chordata; class Mammalia; order Rodentia; family Sciuridae; genus Spermophilus; species Spermophilus citellus. The sequence goes on from NC_138183.1 coordinate 239,661,644, forward strand.
AATGTATTAGTGAAAACTTTCTCTTAAAGTAACATCTGAAAGGTGAGTAAACATTGAGTATGACAAGAATGGAAAGAAATTGAATGAAATCAGTTACTGACTACTATGTCTCTTTTTTGAAGACAAATCCCCTGTCATTTCTGCTTCTATGGTGTGCTCCAGGAATGTGAGATTTGGGATGTGAAGATCATGATCCAATCCTAACCAAATAACTGGTAGTAACCACCACAAAAAACAATTTATATCTAAATTTAGTTAAAAATCTGAACCATGAAAACATTTAACTATCAAGTAGGATAACACACCCTTTTTGTTAGAAATATCTTTTGGGACTCTGAGGGCTCTAAGATTGTTTTTCAGAAATGGGAGAAGTAAAAATAGAGTTGGGATCTTTAAGCTATAGCAAACCATAAAAAAACATTCATTATAGTTTCTTTTATATGTCAAATAGTAAATGTCATAAAGATGCTTGATGGTTGAACAAAATCGTTGATAGGATCAAGCTGGTATATTGGGGAATATGCAGAAAAATAGCACATATTATATAGCTATAAATCACACACTTATTTTTGTAACTAAGGTTAATAAATATGTGATCTATTACACATAAGGATAATTATATTAGTTTGAGAGTAGTATGTGACTTTAGGTTTCTTTCATAAAAGGCAATCAAATGGTTCCTAAACTCTAAGTGTTGCACCATGCAAACATACTGTCAGGATTTTTTAATATGAAAAAAAGAAATAAATAACAACATGGAGTAATATCTAAGGAGCAAAATCAATCAGAATCATGTCAAAGATAAGAATTGTATTTGAAGAATTTTATAGGAAAGTATCATATTCATATTTTTATTTAAAAATAATATCCTACTAATTGTTCACTAAAAATTGAGGAATCAAGTGTTGAGATGACTCATTAAGATATCATATCTGGAAGGTACCTAGAAAATAATGTTAATTTGCTTTAAATACCTCATAATCACATGCAACACCATGAACTATTTTTCTTGAAGCAGTCCATAACTTAATAGAACACAACATAAATGAAATCCATTCTCTTTTGCAGATAAACCATCTCACACTTGCCCTTTCTCCTCATTCATGAAATCATGCAGCTAAACAACAATGTGACTGAGTTCATCCTACTTGGGTTGACACAAGATCCATTTAGGAAGAAAATAGTTTTTGTCATATTTCTGCTTTTCTATTTGGGGACATTGCTGGGTAACTTGCTGATTATCACCACTATCAAGACCAGTCGGGCACTTGGCAGTCCAATGTACTTCTTCCTTTTCTACTTATCCTTATCTGACACCTGCTTCTCTACTTCCATAGCTCCTAGAACACTTGTGGATGCCCTTTCAGAGAAGACCACTATTTCTTTCAGTGAGTGCATAATACAAGTCTTTACATTCCATTTCTTTGGCTGCCTGGAGATCTTAATCCTCATCCTCATGGCCGTTGACCGCTATGTGGCCATCTGTAAGCCCCTGCACTACATGACCATCATGAGCCACCGGGTCTGCAGTGTGTTGGTGGCTGTGGCCTGGGTGGGGTCCTGTGTTCATTCTTCAGCTCAGATTTTTCTTGCCTTGCGTTTGCCTTACTGTGGTCCCAATGTGATTGACCACTACTTCTGTGACTTGGAACCCTTGTTGAAGCTCGCCTGCACAGACATATATGTGACCAACCTCCTCCTGGTGTCCAACAGTGGGGCCCTTTGTACAGTGAGTTTTGTCGTGCTCATGTTCTCCTATGTCATCATCTTGCATTCGCTGAGAAACCACAGTGCGGAAGGGAGGAGAAAGGCCCTCTCCACCTGCATCTCCCACATCATCGTGGTCATCTTGTTCTTTGGACCTTGCATATTTATATACACAAGGCCTGCAACCACCTTCCCCATGGATAAGATGATAGCTGTGTTTTACACCATCGGAACACCTTTGCTCAACCCTCTGATTTACACACTGAGGAATGCAGAAGTGAAAAATGCAATGAGGAAGTTGTGGAGCAATAAATTGGTCTCAGATGACATGAAACGAATGGAGGTTTTGAATCCTTTTTAATTTGGATTAAAATAGAAGAAGTATATAGGAATATTTAACTTCTAATAACAGATTTAATAGAATAGTCCCTAGGAAAAGATGTGTACACGTATACTGTCTTGTTTGAATTGGCTCTATGTAGAAAAGGAGACAGGATGAGGGGCAAACAGGAATGTAAGAGTTACTGCCTTAAATATTGTTTGATTCTGTGTTTCTATCTGCTTTATCCTAATATATCTTTGGAATTTATCTAGTATTTTTATTGCCTTTTTTCACATTAGTGCTTGGTTTGCTCTGTGTCTCATTACTGTTCCACATGCTCAAATCCACAAACTGGCAGTTTCTCACTCTTCCAAATAGTCTTATTTATTAAAAAATTTAAACTTAATTATATCTGAATATGTACCTCAAGTTATTTCTTCATTCTGACTCAGGAGAATGTATCATATGCAAATGATTGTAAGAATGTCTTCTTACCATGGACATTAGAGATAATCTAGGTAATTCCCAAACCAATACTTGAAGGTATATACTTTGGACTGGTACCATATGTTTACATAGAACCTTACAGAACAGTGACAGAATATGGGCAGGAATTTTACCCTTCTGGAAGATTGCTTAGATCTTATAAAGACTTTATTGTTTTGTTTTATTTTGCTAATAAAATCATTCATTTTCAAAAATATATTTTATTTACTAATTTGATTCCTTCTAGTTTGAGGGATTGACATCAAGTTTCTTTAAATTATTTCAGTTGTGGAAATTTGCTCATAGTATAGAGTTGTTATGATAGTGGCACAGACCACTCAATGAAAAATGATATTTTTACATGGACTAGAAGCTAGGAATATAAGCAGTTGAGTCAGATGTAGTGGTGCACCTCTGTAATCCTAATGACACAGGAGGCTGAGGTTCAAACAGGAAGATTACAAGTTCAAGACCAGCCTCCTCAACTTAGTGAGTCTCTGTCTCAAACTTTTAAAAAGGACTATGAATGTAGCTCAGTGGTAAAGCACCTGTGATTCAGTCCTCATTACTGCAAAATAAAAAATATATATACAACCAGTTGATGTTAATGAACTTTAAAATATGAATGCATTTTAACAAAGTATGAAATACCAGAAAAGTGGATTTCAAGCTTTGTAGTAAATATTTATTATAAGTATATGAATTATGAAATTTCCTTCTGAAAATGGCAGAAATGAAGACAGTAACACAACAGTAAGTGGTTGCCAGGTGTTAAGGAAGAGAAGAAGAGTGAGAAATAAATGGAGCACATAACATTTTAAGAAAAGTGAAACTCTTCTATATGGTGCTATAATGATAGATAGATGACAACACAGTTGTCATAAAACTCTACAATACAAAGATTAAACAATCACATAATCTGTACATTTCATTAAAAATTTATTAACACTGGTTTAAAAATTATAACAATTCAAGAGGCCACAACAGGAACTGAAAGGGGCAGAGAACAGGTATTAAGGGATTCTCTTGTACTTTCTGTGTAACTTTCATGTGACCCCAAAACTGCTCTGAAATAAAGTATATTTTTAAGTTGTGCTTACAACAGAAAGACTAACTTTCCAATATAAAATTTTAAAATGCTTTATGGGAATTTTTAATAATATTTTAGTATAAGTACATCTTTCATGAACATATTGATGTACCCAAACCACCCCAAATTTTCCCTGTTGTGCAACACAGATGACACTAGTGCCATTATTAAATGTACAATGCTATAATTTCTGTGTGCGATTATTTTAAATATTGAGAAGTATTAAATATTCACAAGCATTAATTTGAAAGTTGACACAAATCATGAATAATTTGCATTAAAGTAATTTACATTTCATAGGAAGATTTTAGTATGTTCAAATTTAGATAGCTAAAAAGTGCCTTTACTATGTTTGCCTTCTATTTTGCTTTTCTCTTCAAAAACACAACTTTTTATGGATATTTTATTGCGATAAATGTAACCGAGGATAAATTTTGTAATACTTGAAAACTGCAATAATAAAATGTGACATAAGAACGTGATGTTTATGAACCTATATAGAGACTGCAAAATATAAAAACTCCAAATTGTCAAATGTACAGAAGGCAACATCATTTACTATTTGTCACCTATAGAACACTCAATTTAACAAGCAGAATAGCATTATTTTCATATGTCTACAAAATACAAGTCAACATAGATTATGTGGTGAGACATAACGTTAGTTGATCAGTTTTAAAGAATTTAAAATCATACACAATATGCTCTCTAATTGAAGTATAAATAAACTAGAAATCAATGACAGAATGATAGTAGGGAGTCTCCAAAGGCTTGATATTAAAGATAGTCAGAAATACCCTTCAGATAAAAAAGAAACTCAAATTCCAAAGGAATACAGTGAATGAAAATGAAAAGGCAGCATACCAAAACTTGTTGGACACAGCTAAAGTAGGATTAGGAATACACACACACACACACACACACACACACACACACACACCCTAGGGATTGAACCTAAGGCTTCACACATTCTAGGCAAGCTCTCTACCACTGAGCTACAACCACAGTCCCAAGAAGGAAATTTATACTTTAAATACATATATTAGAAAGAAAAAAATCTGAAATAAGTAATAATCAGAAGGTATAACCAGCAAGACTTGGAAACTCAGAAGAAAGGGTCAGTTAAAGATTCATCAAAAGAATATACACAGAAATAAATTGTATTTTAAAATTTCAGAGCAAAATGTTTTTTAACACATGAACTGTGACTTGATGAGTGATAAGTAGTAGGTCAATGTCAAATGACCTAATCTTATTATAAGTAGAGTCCTAAAAAGGAGAAAATGTATTTGAAGGAATATGTGAAATATTTCCATTTTTGATTGTAAGTATCAGTGATCTCCAAGAAGGAATATAAAAGTAAGTCATACATAGGTACATCACATTGAAATAAGTATAAAGGACCAATGTTAAAATTAGAGACAAAAAGTCATATTATACCATTATATACAAATGAACAAGGTAATGATGTCTGACTTCTTTCAGAAACTATGGTATTGATGCACAAAAGAAAAGCATATTGAAAGTAAGGAAAAGCAGTGTCAATACAGAATCCTGTATTAAGTGAAGACACCCTGCAAAACCAGCTAAAACAATGACCTTTCCTGCTAATCAAAAGCAGACACATGACCAGAGAACTACATCGTGCTCAAGAAAAAACATATTATATGGAAATTCAAAACTCCAGGAAGAAATAGAGAGCGCTAGAATATGTAATCACGTAATATTTTCCTTTCGAAATTCTTGAAATATAATTGACTACTTAAATCCAAAAAGTAAAGAATGCTTTGCAAATTTTAAATCATACATGGTAGGAAAATATATAGCAATTAAATTTAAAAAATCAATATAAATAGAATTATACCTTTTAATGTTCTTATATATCCAGTAATTTTACTTTAATTCAAAATAAACTTTAACAATATATTTTAGACAAAATGTACTTAATTTCTATTTATTATGTTATTTACTAACTAGTCACAATAATATTTTATTATAATCTCAGAGACTAAAAAAAAAAAAAAAAACTATTAACAATAGTAATTGCAGGTGCCATTTTATAGCCAAAAGTGTTCTGGTATCTAGCTCAGCTTGAAACCATCTGGGAGTCCCCATTGTATCCTAACAAAGGTAAATATATGAATAATTTTAAAAGTCAGCTCTTCCTGGATCCATAGGAGAAATGCGGTCAGAAGGTACACTACTACTCCAAAACTGGAAAGAGTAACAGAAACGGAATCATAAGCTACTGGAGCAAAAACCCAGGGGTAGTAGAAAGCTCTACATTAACTGGTGCTGGTGCAGAAAAGCATCAACTGTTAACTGGCAAACATTGGGAGGCTCAGAGTAGACAAGAGATTAATGTCAGGGGCATCTCCTGTGAGTTTTACCTGCTGGAACTCTATGCAGTTCCCACAGTAAGCATTTGCAGAAATTTTCTTGTCCTCCTATCAGAAATATCAGATAAAGGAACCAGTTTGAAATACTAAAGTGCATTCTGTTTTAAAAGGTGAGCCTTTAGGAAAACACTAGCTAACAGTCTAACTTGCTGAGATGTTATCGGAGCCAACTGGCCTAGAGTTGAAAAAATCCAACTCCAGTCCCCTCAGCCATCCTGTCCAACCTCAGAAGGGGGGATTATGAAGCACTTGTGAATCACAGTCCAGGGAACAGGCTCACTGCTACACTGAGACTTACCATGAGACTATAGTACGCTTCTACTGACAACTTAACCCACAGTGCTAAAGAGCTATTTATATGCCTATAGAAAAATATTTACACAGTATAATAAAAAGTAAAAACAAAGAAAAACAAAGAACACAGTTTTTTTTTAGAGAGAGAGAAGAGAGAGAGAGAGAGAGAGAGAGAGAGAGAGAGAGAGAGAGAGAGAGAGAGAGAGAATTTTAATATTTATTTTTTAGTTTTCGGCAGACACAACATCTTTGTATGTGGTGCTGAGGATCGAACCCGGGCTGCACGCATGCCAGGAGAGGGTGCTACCGCTTGAGCCACATCCACAGCCCCAAGAACACAGTTTAAAAGACAATGTAGACAGCAGAACTAGAAGCAGATTGGCAGGGCTGTCAGTATTTTCAGACCAGGAATTAAACAAATATGATTGATATGCCAAGGACTTTAGCCATTCAAACCTCTTAGAACAAATACACAAGACTAGGTGGCTCAAATATTTATTTCTCACAGTTCTGGAGACTAGGAAGTTCATTATTAAGGTGTCAGTTGATTTGATTGTTGGGAAGGGCCTCTTGCTGATTTTTAGGTGTCCATCCTCTTGCCAAGTTCTCTATGGCAGAGAGCAGAGAGGGAGGGAATAAGGGTCCTGTCTCTTGTTATCATGGCACCAATTAATTCCATGCATGAGGACTCTTCCTTTACTAATTGAATTACCTCCTTAAGCTTCCATCTCCTAATGGCATCTCAGCTGGGGTTAGGATTTCAACATGTGAGCTGTGAATTCATGACATGAAAACCTTGCTGTGGACTGAAAGCACAAGAATGTACAAGATGGGAAATGTAAGCAGGAATTGGCAGGCCCCGTATCTAGGTCCATGAAATTTATCGTGAATCCTGGACCCACTGAGATGGGTCTCTTGATTATGTGAGGGTGGATGTGTCCACAGGGGCCAGTCTAATCTACAGGGGCTGCTAAGTACTAGATTAGGCCTTGTTCCTCTACCACTGAGATGACCCAATAGCCTCAGTGCCTAAGACCTGGCCTGGAGACTGAATCTCCAGATGAGCTTGTGAGTCTGTGGTGACTGGCTTGGAGCCTGGGTTTATAGGGGTGATACTGGAATTTCAGTTCATGGGAAATATCCTGGCCTTGGGGTCTGCTGGAGTAAACTTGGACCACTAAGGTTAGCCTGCAAGTTGGGTATGTGGATGCTGATCAGGAAGCTAGTGCCCTTGGGGGGAAAGCTGGAACCTGGCTCAACAAGAATGGTTCAGAGGCCTGACATTGGGGGAGCTGGTCTAGCAATGGGGACTACTAGGAAAAGACTGGCCCCTTAATTTGCATTTGGTGTGGCTGAAGGGGCTGGCCTTCAGTGTGAGGTCATGGTGACTTACATGCCGCTTATTGGACAAGGAGTCTGTATCCACAGCACCAGTCTGTGCCTGAGGTCAGGGGGACTATCCTGGAACAGAAATGGGCCCAGAACCTGGGATCACAGGATCCTGTTTGGCATGAGGGAGGGCTTGGAAGTTCAGTCTATGGTACCATTCTGGAGTCTGTGTCTGCAGGCTTTGTCTTGGACTCTGATTCAGTGGTGCTGGCCTGATGAATTGGGTCACAGCAGCCAACCTGGTGCTGGAGTGGGCCTGAATCCTGGTGCTATGGGACAGGCTTGGATCTGGGGCTACAGAATCTTGCCTGACAATAGGGCAGACTTGGAAGTTCAGTCCATGGCTGCCAGCTTGGAGCTTATACCTGAAGGGTCTACTTGGAGACTGAGTTTGTGGGTACCAGCCTGAACTAGGGTTCTCGGACCATTCTAGTGCTTGGGGCCAAGATCAGTCATTTGGTGGGATTGGTCTAGAGCTTAGGGCTACTCGAATTGGGCTAGTGGTGAGTCAGGCCCCAATATCTTCCAGGCAGGCCTAGAGTCTGGGCCTCTGGTACCATGGTGAGCAAGAAGCTCAGTCCACAGGTACAGGGACTAGAATCTGGAGCTCTAAGAGTCTGCACAGCACTAGATTTCACTGAGGCAGGCCCTGCTTAGGGGTCTAGGGCAAAGTGCAGTGCTCCCTTCCCTCTTCTGTCCTGACAGGGAGTCTTTCTCTTCATGCCTGGGGATGTGAAAATGGGTGACACCCATAAAATAAAACTGTTCTTCCTGCCTTTTTCAATTCATCTTTTCTAATGTCCGTGTTACACATTCAGGTGCTATAAACACTTACTTAGTTACTTTAACTATTATGAAGAGATATTTGTACATTGACAGTTGTTCAAATTGATATTTCTATGGGAGGAGGAATGACAGAAGTTTGTATTTCATCCATTTGATGATGACATTACCTCAATTTGTAACTTCTGATTAATAAAAATTTCACCTACAGGTTATTAAGGATAGCTTACAATAATCTCCATCATTTACAACGTGAGTAGGAAAACTACATTGTGTCACACTATTTTCAAATCTTAATTTGTTACAGATCTAAAAAAAAATACACAACAGATACATTTTTTCCACATTTCTTCATTTTTTAATTGCAATGGAAACCTCAGAAAAGAAGTTCTTCATTCTCTGTGTCTATAACAGATGTCTCAGTTGAGATACCCATTTCCTAAGAGAGGGCACAACAGCTGAATCATGCAGTGTTTCTAATTTGCTTCAAGATCAGTAACATAATGTTCCTTTTGTCTTGGGTTATGAAGGACAAAATAACTTTTAGAATATCAGAGCTGGGAAGGACCTAGGGATCATCTGGTTCACTTCGCTTGTGAACAGTCTCAGAAATGTAAATCAACGGAAAGAAAATGGCCAGGGGTCTTCTCTCTTCAAGGCTTGCAACTGTGGGTGACACACATCTCTCTGCACCTGATGTTTCCTGACATTGATTCAGTGAAGAGAGCAAGATCAGGCAAGTGATTCCAAAACCAGAGGCTTCAATTCTTTTCAAATAATTTTTTGGGGTCCCACACTTTCCTCATGGCATTCTTCATGTCTGTGTTTCTCAGTGTGTAGATGAGAGGGTTGAACAAGGGGGCAATCATGGTGTAAAACAGAGCAAACACTTTGTCATCACTGAAAGAATCGGCCATAGGGACATAGGTGAAGATGAGGGGCAAGAAGAACATGAACACAACGGTGATGTGTGAGCCACAGGTGGAGAGGGCTTTGCGGCGGCCCTCAGATGAGTGAGTCCTCAAAGTGAACAGGATGATGATGTAAGAAATTACCAAGGCAACAAAGGTCAAAATGGACAACACCCCTGTGGTGGTGACAATTATAATTTTCAAGAGCCCCGTGTCCATGCAGGCCAACTTCAACAAGGGGAAGACGTCACAGAAATAGTGGTCTATCTGATTGGGGCCACAGAAAGGAAGTTGAATAATAATTAATACCTGCATCAGTGAATGGGCAAAGCCTCCAACAACAGAAGCCATCACAAGAATATAGCACACCCGTCTGCTCATGATGACCATATAGTGAAGGGGTCTACAGATGGCTACGTAGCGATCATAGGCCATGGCCACCAAGATAAAGATCTCAGTGGCTCCAAAGAAGTGGGCATAAAACATCTGGGACATGCAGCCACTGAAAGAGATGGTCTTCCACTGAACCAATAAGTCTATGATCAGTTTGGGGACCACTGTGGAAGTAAAGCAGACATCCATGAAGGACAGGTAGCTGAGGAAAAAATACATGGGTTGCTCACCAAGGTGGCTTCCCCTGATGGTGAGAAGAACAGCCAGGTTTCCTGAGAGAATTGCAAGATAGCAAAGTGAAAATATCACAGAGCAGGTAGCCTTTGCATCCTCATTACTAAATAGTCCCAGGAGAATAAATTCAGTAATGTTTTCATATTCCATTGTTTCCATGGGTTCGATTATTTAAAGGGAGAGGTTAATATACCTGAAACACTAGACCAGTGGAAATCATAGATTTATATTCAAAACCATGTGTTTGTTTAGTAAATGTATATATTGATTGTTTATTATGAATCATCCAGAATAATCAGCACTAGGGGTAGAGCGATGGATAATATACATAGAAAACGTACAAATAGAATGCAGTTCATTAGGGCAGACACACTCTCACAATAATAGCACAGACAATAAATTAATTGTGATTGCAATTAATTTCAAACCCTCACACTTACCATGAACATCAGGGTGAATACTTTAAACACACAACACAGTTTTCCAGTTTAATTTTAAGGTACATTTCAGTATTACAGTTTAATAGTAGCTTTGAAATCTCCAGGGAGTTTTAAAAGTCAAGAGTTGTCTATTCTTCAAAGGCATAATGGATATTCAGTTCTTTTATACTGATAAATTTAAACGTCGATCATGTCTAGTGACACTATTCTTCAGTTAACTCATTATGTCAAATATTAACCTTCTGGATAACAATCTCATAAAGTGCCTTTATGAATTAAAATGAAAAAAACAACAACAACATTTTTTTCTTTTCTTTTTCTTTTTTTTCTTTTCTTTTCTTTCTTTTTTTTTTAAGTGGGAGAGGAACAGAAACAAGCCAATATTCAGAGAAGAGGGTTAATCTCTTGTATGAGCCTCCAAAATTGCTATTGCTTCCTAGACACTACCTTATTTCCAAGTTCATTTTACAGTCTCATCCAGGACTTCTCAAGTTCTCACCATGTTTGTCCTGTTGTCAGATTTTCTAGCTTTTCTTTTTGCAATATCTCACTTGCAGAGAAACTTACATTCAGAGATTTTTCTTCATTTCATATTTTTCATTACCTTGGATCTCTGAATTCAATCACATTTTTTTTTAATTCACCAGGCTCACTATATGTTCATTGTCAAATCCTGGAATGTGCCAGTAAAAAAAAAACAAAAAGAAGAAGAAAGAAAGAAAGAAAGATTTATTTGATGCAAATTACCACACTACATCTCTTATTTCCTTTCTGCAACCTGGAGTAACATTGACAAGCTTGACATTTTATAGACATGTGATTCAAAGCCCATTTATGAACCTTAACAGATTCTGGTTTAATTTTTTTTTTTTTTTTTTGGTGGGGTGGCACTCTTTAGAAGTGTTGCAAAAGTGCAATTGCAATGGACCTGAATTTTTTGAGTAAAAGATTGAAAATTGTTAAACCTATACCATCCCTGAAAATGGAAAATTATCCTTGAATATGGAATTTTATTGGAAATATAAAAAGATGAAAACCAGTAAATATATTTGTGGTTTATGGTGGCGAAAGAATGTAGTAAAAAAAAACTTAGTTTGTCCCAAATTAACTGATACAGTCAATAATTAAATCCAGAATTGTGACAAAAGTTTTTAGTAAAATTTGAAAAGTACATTTCAAAATTCAGCACGAGTCAATATTCAGCATAGATTAAGACATCTTTTCGAAAATTGAAGTATATGAAAAATGTATGACAAGTAAAGAAATGTTATTAAATACAGATGACAGAACTCAAACACAGGCAAAAAACACTTAAATACATTAGATTTAATCTATGTTTAAAGTAACATTTCAAAATACTGGATTGCTCTGTAACTAATATTTAACAAGAAAATTTGTAATAAAATATATAATACTCCTAAATATAATATATGACAGAATTCCATATTAAGAAATTATTTTAAAAAGTAAAAAAAATGGTCTTGAACTTTTACATAGTTATACATTATACTCCCTATTTGAGATCACAGTACAACAAAAAAATCTATCCTTGACACCACTTTAAAAGAGCCAGAGTCTAGCCTGTTTTGGAGCCATTCTAACATGAAGTAAGGTGGGAGGCAGGGATCTTTACAAATAACATAATACCACATTAAATCTGAGACATGAATCAAAGAAAGGCTAAGAGAGCTCTTAACTTTTTCTGTTTGTGGAAAAAGTGCCAGAATACTTCTATGTTTTACAGTGTCACCTTAAACAGCTCAGGCTCTCTGTATTATCTTCCAAAAATGCATTTGAATTCCAATTCCAGTGTGAAGGGTAATGCAAAATTTGATGTATAACTTTTTATAACAGGTTACTTTATCTAGGTATAAAACATCAAATGACAGGAATAAATGCCAACCAAATTTGCCATTTTTATACAAATCTGAAACTTTTGCAACACATAATTTTAGTTTAGAGAACACCAACTTGGCAAAGTCCTCTCCTAAAGTTTACCTTTAACTAAGTTTAACTTTTAAAGTATAATTTAGAATCCAGAGTGTACTATAACAATAATCAAAGGTCTTCTTGAGTTAACAAAATTCAAAATATAGCCTTAAATATTTTATACATTTATAAAACAGTGTTAATGATCAGAAATTGACTTAGTCAAAGCAAACAGATGTAAGACAGGTCTTCAATTGACAATGTGGCCCTTCTTCGTAAGATGCAGTGTATAAAAGACAGCACTTATTGGTTATCTCACCAGTGAAATTGCATCAACTTTTTAAAATAAACTTTTACATAATACATAGAAAAGGCTTAGACAGGTATAGTTCTCAGATCCATACATATACCAAATAACATATATTTAGCAGGTCAACTATATTGTTTTAACCTAAGTAACAGTTTAACCAGTTACAAAGTAATCATTTCAGACTTTGAAACAGGTACAAACCCTAATTCCTTTAAAACTTACTTTCCCCCAACTAATAAAACCTAACAAATGCAAGAAAATTATCTTGATAAGAGCAGATCAATATTTTGATCTCATAGACTTATAAATCCTCCTAAGTTCCTACAATGATAAACTCAATCTCCTTCTTCACTGATAAGGTTATGAGTTACTGTCTTCATGGTTTCCAGAAACTGACTGAAATACTAATTTATTTTCTGCTAATTGTTTATAAAAAAAATTAATGTTTTGCTGCTTTGTTGTCTTAGCATGATCCCTGTGCTATATATATGGCTTTTCTAGTCACCTGACATCTGCCACTGTGGCTCTACTAACCTCTCTAATGCTGAATGCCCTTAACTGTGCAGAGAACAAGCACTTTGGGTTACTTTCCCCAACTTCTCCCTCTTTCAGCAGGAAGCAGTTTGGAGATGTCATCACCCATTATTCCATAAAAATGTAATGCAGAAATTGACAGTGGGGGAATGTAACAGCGGTGCACTTTATGCTTTGAATGTAGCCCTTGCTGCTCTGCCACTGTAACTTACATTTAAAATGGTCCTGGTTCTTTATCTTCCTCTTTATGTGCCCTTCCCCAACCTTGCCCCCTCCTTAATCTCAGGGGCAAAAAGGATTACCCTTTTTCTCCATTCTAGGCAGTTATCTGTCCTCCAATACACAGCTACCATAGGAAGGAAATAATCCAGACTTTAGGGATGGTACCAGAAGATCTCAAAAATGACTATCTTCCAAATTAACCAGTAAATTATAACTCCAAGCAGAAAACACAGTGGCATATAATCTTTGAATTGCCTCTTTAAAAGCCCTGTTTCTGCTGATGGGCAGAATCACAGCCTTTGGGAGAGGAGTCTCCTGTGTTTCTCTTTTGCCAGCAAAGCAATAAACTTTCTTTTTTATTTTTTTTAAAAAAGTGACAAAATGTTAATAAATATTTATAACTCTTTCATATCTACAATATGAATCTAAGTCACTCACTTTTGGTAAAACAGCAAAATTTGAATGATGATCTACAGAAAGGAAATTATAATGGCATGATGACGTATATAAAAATTCTCCCATTCATTAGAATCAGGGAAATGAAAATTAAATGACATTGAGATAATAGTCTCACTCATCAGCCTTGTAAAAATAAAATCTAAAAGCCTATTTATAAAAATGTGACAATGGTTTAGAGAATAAGCATTTAACCTAGTAAAACTGCCTCACAAAGAATTCACAAGAATATTCACTGAAGCCTTGATCACTCTTAAAAAAGGGAATTGATCTAAATACCTGCTAATGATAGAATGGGGAAAATAAGCTATGATATATTTTATCATGGAATAACAGGTAGAAACTTAAATAAATGTCTTAAGTGGGTCTACACAGCACATACAACTGGGATAAAACATTAAGAGATATTATTGAGAAGAAAGCAAATAAGATACACATATGTGGAAAAGATTATGATAACAATTTTGTTTCATGAAATCACAAGAAATACGAAGGAGTTTCAATGAGCATCCGTGTGCTTATAAATAAATAGAAAAAAGTACAGAAGGAAACAGGTACATCTGAGGAATTAAGGGAGTGATGTCCCAAAAGGATTATAATCAAAATAAAGTATTTTGATTTCTTTATTAACAAACATTAAATTAACATATTGTTTCAATATTACTTTTACTGGAATTCAGCAAACCCTTACATAACTTGTTGCTAACTAGTTACCACAGTGTTTCTTCAATTATGTAAATGAGAATAGATATAGATCAACTATATATGGATTTGATTTTATTATAAGCAAGAGTAAACTCTTGATATACTTTTAAATTCCTAGTAGGATTTTAATAATTCCATGTTGTTCTCTAAAACTTAATAGCTGACATTGAGGAGTCAATTTATAATTTTTTCTTATTTGACTTTTTTTTTTTGGTCAAACTAAAACTAACTGTTATCATAGTTTTAACTGCTGAATTCCCAGGGTGTATCACACATTCTGCAGCATGATTTGTGTGCACTGAGGAGAAACATCATCATATTTAAGCCATCGTCAGTGCAATGTTTCATTCTTCTACAAAAGAATGAAAAAGGAAAAAAAATAACCTGTAATGTTTACAGTTGTCTTGATTTCTTTGGTCTACAGAAATTGTCCTCTTAGGAAACAAGATTTACCTCTAACTCCTAAAACATAATTGGAAGCTTTATCCATGAGGGAGGGAGAGAGGTTATCATTGTGGGTGAGTGTGCTGCTTGATTTAGACTAAGTTGATTCCAATATATGGTCTACCTCTTAGTCACTGAATAATTAAGCAGTTTACATCACTCTTTGAGCATGGGTTCTATCGTTTGTAAGAGCCTGATAATATTATCTAACACACAGGATGCTTGTGAATAAAATCAAATAAAATTGTTCATATAAAATATGTAAAAAATGTGAACTTAAAACACATTGTAATAACTAAAATAATCTCCTTTATTTTTAATTTTAAATGTATTAATGTTCTCTAAATTCTTAAGACTGAGAAGCTCAGTATATAAATTATTTTCATTAGATTTGGCACATCGCTAAGTATAGATTCGACAGAAGTTTAAACTTACTTTTATAACTACTCTAGTGAACTTTAATTACCAGGATATTGGGTATATAATAGGATTTCTAATTTTACAAATGGATGAAGTGAAATCAAGCTAACCCATTTATTTGAGAAGACTTCTAATATTTTAGAAGACTTCTAATATTTGAGAAGACTTCTAATATCTTTAGGTAATCTCTCTTTTATAAATAAGAATAATGTAATCAAGGACTTCCAGAAAATAATGTATCTATATTATACTTAGGTTATTTCATAGTTTATATTCCTCTCTTTTTAGAGAAATTATATATGTACATCATATATATATATATATATATATATATATATATATATATCATACATACATATTATCATATACACACACACTCACTCTACTTTTGTTAAATGAATAGTCATTCATTATGCAATTAAAACTTCAATTGTGGCTACTGAAATTTTCTTCTATGACAACACCACATTAAACTTCAATTCCAAAACTTTAAGGAATCTATGATACATTAAGACCAAGAACAGACACCCTCCTTTCATATCTCATACCCATTATTTAATTCAGGAAAATCCTCTCCCTCACAACTCTTTTGGAATCTATTTCTTCTTGAGAAAATAAGGAAGCAGTGGCTGGGGATGTGACTCAGTGACAGAGCACTCACCTAGTATGTGCAAACCCAGGGTTCCAACTGCAGCCCCACAAAATAAATACAGAAAGAAAGTCAAATAATTCATCAATTGATCAAATCAATAGTTTCCATAATTTTCTTGTTTATATTCTACTTATTGCTCATTTTATTTAATTATTTGATAACACTTTTAAATTTTTATGAGTTTTAACATTCCTTTGCTATCTGAAACAGAACAAAAAACATTCAGTAGTTTATTTTAACTTCTTTTGCAGCCTCTGAGAGTCCCAAATTTGAAACTAGGACATTGGTACACTCTTCTCATTGTCAAATTTCTGTTAGAACAGATTCCTTAAAATTTTCTGATAATATATTAAAATGAAAAATGGTGACTTAAGCTAAAAATCTACAAGTTACAAAAAAAATAGTTACCAATCAGCTATATTTTTAGAATATTTATCCATGGAAAAAATGTTCTTGTAAAACAGGAAAATAAGCATACTTGATGCTATGATTATTCAAAATGATAACTTTTACATAGACTTAGGCATGCAAGAAAAACAAAGCAGAGGAAGATGTAAAATGAGATGAAAATAATAAAAACTTACATTGTCTTCATTAAATTCCAATTAGTCTTTGAAGCAATATTTTTATTCTTGAATTCATAACATCAAATGAAAAAAGTCTAAATTCTAATCCAAAATAAGAAGCAGATATCTTAAGCATAAATGAAGTGAAAAAGTCCTCATGTTTTATAGATATCATATTTAAATCATATTTAAAATAAACATGTATCTTTAAAAAAATCACTCTGTGTACTCAGAATGAGAATGAGAATTACATCACAATGCTGCAAGAGAATCATCAAATGCATATGGGACTTTTGCTTTTGCTTCCTTCCTTACAATAATGAGCATCCAACACCAGTTCCCTAAATGCAGGAGTCTAGAGGCTCCTGAAGAAGCTGCACATAGAGTTGGGAGATGTATTTAAAGGCACTGGAGGGACCTGGGTACAAACCCAATAGCAATCCCTATGGTAATTCTTGGAAAATCTAGCAACAAGAAACTCTCATAATTTTTACTGTTGTTTGGGTTTTCTAATGTGATTTTTAAATTGTTTTAAATATATAATTTTAAATATTTAGAATAGGTTTTATGGTTAGTGACCAAATTTTTTTGAAAAAGTAGTCTTCTCTGTTTATTCAGGAAATAAATCTTTATTAATTATAAGCATTAATAATCTTCCTCTTCTGCTATCAAGGCTCATGATATATTAATAGTGAAGGGATTTTTCTTTTTCTTAACACAATTAAGGTCAAACTGAAATCCCCCCCCCATTTCCATAAAGCTTTTCCCTATTATATTGCTTTTCCTAAAACCTTATTCAATAACTCATGTAATTTCATTCACTCCTAAAGATAAGCATCTCCAGATCACTTGATTGTTCTTTCATAGTTAAGTTTTGTGTTTTCTTTTAATCAAACTGCTCTTCTTTTCTCTAATGACTATACACCAAATGACATTAGGATCTACTCCTTCTTGACTTTCATCTATTTATTTTAAACATTCTTTAAAATGTGCTAAAATTGTCAAAAGCACTATAAAATTATTTTTATTTTAACAGATATATTTTAATTTCATGCATGATATAGCATTGTTAATATTTCCACAGAAGCGCAAAGAGGTAATTTGGCAAGTTGACACAGGTAAGATACTATAACACTACAGTAAGTGTGAATGGTCACACTTTATAAAGGTTAGACACATAAGAAGTATTTGTGAGTTCACAGAATAAAATATGATAATGAAATAATGAGCTAACAATTTCAAAGTCAGGTGTAAATTTTGAATTATATAGGTAGGATTTAAATAAAATTAAGACTTTCGAATAGAGTTTATATTTTCCTCCAAGTCCATTTGTAGTAGAAGTTCAACAACAATGAAAAAAAATTTCTTAGAAAATCTGCATCATTTTATGTGATGATGGCAAATTAACTTATAATTAAAGGATTAATTTATATTCTTTTCTTAAGCTATGTCTAAAACTAACTGAGAACATAATGAGATTTGAAGATGATTTTTTTCTTTTATTTCACATTGCAGCATACTAATTTTACTGAATAATGGGTTTTATAGTGACATACTTACACATGCATATACTGTAATTTGATTAATTTCACCATACAGCACCACCCCTTGGTCTTCCCTCCTCCCTCCTTCCTCTGATCTCCTTCCTTTACTCTCTTGATCTCCCTTCTATTTTCATGAAGTTACTTGTTTTCCTTCTTCCCCTCTGACTTCCACTTATGTTATGGTTTCAATATGAGGTGTCTTCCAAAAGCTCATGTGTGAGACATTGCAAGAAAGTGAAATATTTGACTTATTAGCCTTAACCCACTCAGTGCATTCACCCACTGATAGGGATTAACTGGCTGGTAACTATAGGTAGGTAGGGTGTGGCTGGAGGAATTGGGTCATGGGGGGCTTTCTTTTAGGGTATATATTTTGTTCCTGGTGAGCTCCAGCTGCTTTCTCTGCAACAATCTCTCACCATGATGTTCTACCTCACCTTGAACTCTGAGGAATGGAGTCCACTGACTATGTATTGAGACCTCTGAAATCATGAACCTCAAAATAAGCTGGCAAAAAAGTTGTCTACATTTTCCTCATGTCCTGAGACTCGGTGGGCTGAATTTAAAGATGGTAGACTTCTGAATCTGGTGAAAAAAAAATTCTAGGCTAATAATATTCAGGCAGTGGCAAGGATGTAAGGTCAGGCAGCAGCAACCAAAAGGAGGCAGAATTATAAAGGCTGCTGATGGAGGCTTTTTTTTTTTTTTTTTTTGTGATCTTTCTGCTCTTTTTTTTTTGTTTTGTTTTGTTTTGTTTTTTTTTTTATTGGATGTTCACAACTTTACAAAGCTCATGACTAATCATATTTCATAAAATAGAATCAATTGGGTTATGAACTCCCATTTTTTCCCCAAATACAGATTGCAGAATCACATCGGTTACACATCACATTTTTACATACTGCCATATTAGTGACTGTTGTATTCTGCTACCTTTCCTATCCTCTACTATCCCCCCTCCCCTCCCCTCCCATCTTCTCTCTCTACCCCATCTACTGTAATTCATTTCCCTCCATGTTTGTTATCCCATTCCCCTAGTAAACTCTTAAATGTAATTTTGTATAACAATGGGGGTCTCCCTCCATTTACATGTGATTTCCCTTTTTTTCTCCCTTTCCCTCCCGCCTCATGTCTCTGTTTAATGCTAGTCTTTTCTTCCTGCTCATCCTCCCTGTTCCGTTCTTAGTTGCTCTCATTATATCAAGGAAGACATTTGGTATTTGTTTTTTAGGGATTGGCTAGCTTCACTAAGCATAATCTGCTCTAGTGCCATCCATTTCCCTGCAAATTCCGTGATTTTGTCATTTTTTAGTGCTGCGTAATATTCCATGGTGTATAAATGCCACATTTTTTTATCCATTCATCTATTGAAGGGCATCTGGGTTGGTTCCACAGTCTAGCAATTGTGAATTGTGCTGCTATGAACATCGATGTGGCAGTATCCCTGTAGTGTGCTCTTTTAAGGTCTTCAGGAAATAGTCCGAGTAGGGCAATAGCTGGGTCAAATGGTGGTTCCATTCCCAGCTTTCCCAGGAATCTCCACACTGCTTTCCAAATTGGCCGCACCCGTTTGCAGTCCCACCAGCAGTGAACAAGAGTACCCTTTTCCCCACATCCTCGCCAGCACTTGTTGTTGTTTGACTTCATCATGGCTGCCAATCTTACTGGGGTGAGGTGGTATCTTAGGGTGGTTTTGATTTGCATTTCCTTGACTGCTAGAGATGGTGAGCATTTTTTCATGTACTTGTTGATTGATTGTATGTCCTCCTCTGTGAAGTGTTTGTTCATATCCTTGGCCCATTTGTTGATTGGGTTATTTGTTTTCCTATTGTCTAATTTTTTGAGTTCTCTGTATACTCTGGATATTAGGGCTCTATCTGAAGTGTGAGGAGTAAAAATTTGTTCCCAGGATGTAGGCTCCCTATTTACCTCTCTTATTGTTTCTCTTGCTGAGAAAAAACTTTTCAGTTTAAGAAAGTCCCATTTGTTGATTCTTGTTATTAACTCTTGTGCTATGGGTGTCCTATTAAGGAATTTTGAGCCCGTCCCCACAATCTGTAGATCGGAGCCAACTTTTTCTTCTATCAGACGGAGAGTCTCTGATTTGATATCTAGCTCCTTTATCCACTTTGAGTTGACTTTTGTGCATGGCGAGAGGAGGGGATTCAGTTTCATTTTGTTGCATATGGATTTCCAGTTTTCCCAACACCATTTGTTGAAGATGCTATCCTTTCTCCATTGCATGTTTTTAGCTCCTTTATCAAGTATAAGATAGTTGTAGCTTTGTGGGTTAGTCTCTGTGTCCTCTATTCTGTACCATTGGTCCACCCGCCTGTTCTGGTACCAGTACCATGCTGTTTTTATTACTATTGCTCTGTAATAAAGTTTGAAATCTGGTATCGCTATACCACCTGATTCACACTTCCTGCTTAGAATTGTTTTTGCTATTCTGGGTCTTTTATTATTCCATATGAATTTCATGATTGCTTTATCTATTTCTACAAGAAATGCCATTGGGATTTTGATTGGCATTGCATTGAACCTATAGAGAACTTTCGGTAAAATCGCCATTTTGATGATGTTAGTTCTGCCTATCCATGAACAGGGTATATTTTTCCATCTTCTAAGATCCTCTTCTATTTCTTTCTTTAGGGTTCTGTAGTTTTCATTGTATAGGTCTTTCACCTCTTTTGTTAGGTTGATTCCCAAGTATTTTATTTTTCTTGAGGTTATTGTGAATGGAGTGTTTTTCCTCATTTCCATTTCAGAAGTTTTGTCACTGATATACAGAAATGCCTTTGATTTATGTGTGTTAATTTTATATCCTGCCACTTTGCTGAATTCATTAATTAGTTCTAGTAGTTTTTTTGTAGACCGTTTTGGGTCTTCTAGGTATAGAATCATGTCATCCGCAAATAGTGATAATTTAAGTTCTTCTTTTCCTATTTTTATGCCTTTAATTTCTTTCGTCTGTCTAATTGCTCTGGCCAGTGTTTCGAGAACTATATTGAATAGAAGTGGTGATAGGGGGCATCCCTGTCTTGTTCCAGATTTTAGAGGGAATGCCTTCAATTTTTCTCCATTCAGAATGATGCTAGCCTGAGGCTTAGCATAGATAGCTTTTACAATGTCGAGGTAAGTTCCTGTTATCCCTATT
This sequence comes from Spermophilus citellus, assembly GCF_964194105.1. NCBI lineage: Eukaryota > Metazoa > Chordata > Mammalia > Rodentia > Sciuridae > Spermophilus > Spermophilus citellus. Next base: position 239,683,031 of record NC_138183.1, read on the forward strand.
TTTTCTAATGTTTTGAACATAAAGGGATGCTGTACTTTGTCAAATGCTTTCTCTGCGTCTATCGAGATGATCATATGGTTCTTATCTTTAAGCCTATTGATGTGGTGGATAACATTTATTGATTTCCGTATATTGAACCATCCTTGCATCCCAGGGATGAATCCTACTTGATCATGGTGCACAATTTTTTTGATATGTCTTTGTATCCGATTCGCCAGAATTTTATTGAGGATTTTTGCATCTAGGTTCATTAGAGATATTGGTCTGTAGTTTTCTTTCTTTGAGGTGTCTTTGTCTGGTTTCGGAATCAGGGTGATGTTGGCCTCATAGAATGAATTTGGAAGAGCTCCCTCTTTTTCTATTTCCTGAAATAACTTGAAAAGTATTGGTATTAATTCTTCTTTAAAGGTTTTGTAGAACTCCGCTGTATACCCATCCGGTCCTGGACTTTTCTTGGTTGGAAGTTTTTTGATTACTTCTTCTATTTCATCTATTGATATTGGTCTGTTTAAGTTGTGAGTTTCCTCCTGACTCAGTCTGGGCAAATCATATGACTTAAGGAATTTATCGATGTCTTCACTTTCTTCTATCTTATTGGAATATAGGTTTTCAAAATAATTTCTAATTGTTTTCTGTATTTCTGAAGCGTCTGTTGTAATATTGCCTTTTTCATCCCGTATGTTAGTGATTTGAGTTCTTTCTCTTCTTCTCTTCGTTAGTATGGCTAGGGGTCTGTCGATCTTATTTATTTTTTCAAAGAACCAACTTTTTGTTTTGTTAATTTTTTCAATAGTTTCTTTTGTTTCAATTTCATTGATTTCTGCTCTGATTTTAATTAGCTCTTGCCTTCTGCTACATTTGCTATTGTTTTGCTCTTCCTTTTCTAGGGCTTTGAGATGAAGTGTGAGCTCATTTATTTGTTGGTTTTTCCTTTTTTTGAGGAATGACCTCCAGGCAATGAATTTCCCTCTTAAAACTGCTTTCATTGTGTCCCATAGATTCCGATATGTTGTTTCTGTATTTTCATTTATCTCTAAGAATTTTTTGATTTCCTCCTTTATGTCTTCTGTAACCCATTGATCATTCAGTAACATATTGTTCATTGTCCATGTGAAGTAGGATTTTTCCTTCCTTCTTTTATCATTGATTTCCAGTTTCATTCCATTATGATCTGATAGAGTGCATGGTATTATCTCAACCCCTTTGTATTTACCGAGGGTTGCCCTATGGCATAATATATGGTCTATTTTTGAGAAGGTTCCATGTGCTGCTGAGAAAAAAGTATATCCACTTGATGATGGTTGATATATTCTATATATGTCAGTTAAGTCTAGGTTATTGATAGTGATATTGAGGTCAATAGTTTCTTTATTCAACTTTTGTTTGGAGGATCTGTCCAATGGTGAGAGAGGTGTGTTGAAGTCACCCATGATTATTGTGTTGTGGTCTATTTGATTCTTGAACTTGAGGAGAGTTTGTTTTATGAACGTCGCAGCGCCATTATTTGGTGCATAAATATTGATAATTGTTATGTCTTGTTGGTGAATGGTTCCTTTTAACAGTATATAATGTCCTTCCTTATCCCTTTTGATTAACTTAGTCTTGAAGTCGATTTTATTCGATATGAGAATGGCCACGCCTGCTTGCTTACGAGGACCGTGTGCTTGGTATATTTTTTCCCAACCTTTTACCTTGAGTCTGTGTATGTCTTTTCCAATCAGATGTGTCTCCTGGATGCAACATATTGTTGGGTTTGTTTTTTTAATCCATGTTACCAGCCTATGTCGCTTTATTGGAGAGTTTAAGCCATTAACGTTTAGAGTTACTATTGATATATGGTTTGTATTTCCTGCCATGTTTGATTATTTATCTTTTTTTTTTTTCACCCTAATTTAGTTTGTTTCTCCATGATTAGCTTTCCCCCCTTCCTCTGTCTTTACCGAGGCACTTCCTGCTGATGGTTTTGGTTATTGTTTTCCATTTCTTCCTCGTGTAGAGTTTTGCTCAAGACGCTTTGCAATGCTGGTTTTCTGGCTACAAATTCTTTTAGCTTTTGTTTATCCTGAAAGATTTTTATTTCGTTGTCGTATCTGAAGCTTAATTTTGCTGGATACAGAATTCTTGGTTGGCATCCATTGTCTTTCAGTGTTTGAAATACGTTGTTCCAGGATCTTCTCGCTTTCAGCGTCTGTGATGAAAAATCCGTTGTCAACCTTATTGGTTTACCCCTAAATGTAATCTGTCTCTTTTCTCTTGTAGCTTTTAATATTTTCTCCTTGTTCTGTATATTGGATAGCTTCATAACAATGTGTCTTGGCGTTGGTCTACTGTGATTTTGTGTGCTCGGTGTCCTGTATGCATCTACAATTTGTATATCTGTTTCCTTTTTTATTTCTGGAAAGTTTTCTGTAATTATCTCATTCAGCAGGTTATTCATTCCCTTGGCATGAATCTCTGTGCCTTCCTCTACCCCGATGACTCGTAAGTTTGGTTTTTTTAAGTTATCCAAAATCTCTTGGATGTTTTTCTCGTGATTTTTTACCAGCCTATCTGAGTTGGCTAGACTCTTTTCAAGTTGATATATTTTGTCTTCATTATCTGACGTTCTGGCTTCTACTTGCTCCACTCTGTTAGTGATAGTCTCGATTGAGTTTTTAATTTGGTTTATCGTTTCCTTCATTTCTAGAATTATTGTTTGATTTTTTTTAATAATCTCTATTTCCTGATAAAGATTCTTAACTTCTTCTTTTATCTGTTTTTGTAATTCCTTTTCAATGTGATCTTTAAGGTTCCTTTCCATCTGTCTAAGGTGTTCCTTGAGTTCTTTATATGGCCATTTTTCTGATGACTCCAGGTCCTCCTGAATATTTAGGCTGTCCTGCATTGTTTGTACTCCTTTTCTTCCTTGCTTTTTTATGCTCATGATACTTCTTGTTCTGTTTGACTGCTGAGTTACTGTTTACTCTTATAAATTTATTTGATGCTTGGGAGGAGAGGTATTAGAGGGGAAGGGAAGAAGTCACTAAAGAGAGTGAGTGTAGGCAGGTGGGGTTCAAGAGAGGGGGAATAAGAAAGTTGAGAAGAAATGAATAGACAAAAGAGAAAAGTGAGATGAAAGAGAGAAAAAACGAAAAAATAAAAATTTAAAACAAACAAACAAAAAATTATAATGGTATTGAAAAATGGAAATTGAAGTTTAAAAAAAGAATAGTAATAATAATAGAATAAAAAGAATTAAAAAAAATTGAAACCATTGATAAGAAAGTTACAGAACAACAACAACGTCAACTACAAAAAGTGAAAATAAAAAAAAAATACTAATAATAATCATTAAAAAAAAAAGAATAATAATAATAATAATAAATGCAGTCATAGAGCTCGATTAATTTCTCTTCCGGTAGGTGGAGCTATGCCCACTGGGCCAGGCTTCTCCTCTTGATAGGTGGAAACCGATCACTGTGCCTCAGCTCTTCTTCCCATACTGTGCGAGTCTCCAGTCCTGAGTGCTTAGGTCCTTCTCTTGTGGTTCCTCAATCCAGGCCCCACTCGCCTGTGATGTTTACCACATTACTGGCCACACGCCGGGTCTGCTGCTCCTGGGAGCCCTGTTTTCCAGGATGCCTGGGCACACCCTTTCTGTTTTCCTCCCTCGGACCCTACGTTTGTAGGGCTTGGGGCTGAGGACCCCCAGCGAGTTTGTTTGCCCTCAGGTAGCAACTCCCCTGGTAGCTGGTGCAAGGGACCTCTGTTGTCAGTCCTGGTGGGAGCGATAACTGCGTTTTTGGGCACCGCGCTGGTCCACGACCTTAGCAGCACCGCCGCGGCCTCCGCTGCTCCTCGGCCCGGTGCCTAGCTCCTGGGGCCCAAGCGGCTGCCGCTGCGGCTCTCCAACCCCCTCCTCCGGAGCACGGGTCCCCTCGCAGGGGGATGCCCAACGACCCCAGAGCAGGCTCTGTCCCAAGGTGCAGCAGGGAACAGGCGACCGAGGCGCTTGAGGCCGTGGTCCAGCCTTCAGAGGACAGGGCTCGGCACGCAGCCCAATTCCAGTCTCTAGATGTGGCTGCTGGACCGTGTAGACAAGGCCATCAAGGCAGCATGCCGAAAGCAAATGGCGGCTCCCACGGAGTGGGTTTTCGGCCCCGAAACCCCAGCCCAGCCAACAATTTCAGACCACTAACTCAAAAAAAAAAAAAAAAAAAAAGGGCGGGGTGTACTGAGCTTTCTTTGCCTCAGGTACTTAAGATCCACTGCTGATTACCCATTCAGCTTCTCCGCAGGGGGCGAAGTGAAAGAGGAAGCATATGCTGCTTGTTCGGGTGGTTCACTACAGACTAATGGTGAAAGGAGCTCTAACAAGCTGTGCAAGTCTCGATTAAAGCCGCTCCTCTGAGCACCAGTTTCAGCACTTCAGCAACCCCCGTATGCAGCCCAGTTCGCTATTTCATAAAGGCTTGGTTAGATTCCCTTCACGTCGCCTCCTGCGCTGGGTGGGTGGGGGGCTGTTTGGCGTGCGGGCGGGGACCCTTATCGCCGCGCTGGGCCCGGCCGCCTGGGGCTGTTTGCAGAACCGGGCAGGCGGCGCCGGAGGCGCCGTTTGGCGGCGGCTGGCAGTGAGACTGAACCCCTGCACCACGTGGCCAAGATTCACTCGTCTAGGACAAACTGTCACCTCTGATAAACTTACTGATTCCCGGCAGGTCTCCTTTCCACGGAATTTTGCTAGAAGTCCCTCCGTAGGTAGATTCTAGGTGTATTAATGGGTCTTTCTGAACGCGTTACTGTGGAGATACTGAAAATACTGCTTCTTCGCCGGCCGCCATGTTGGGTCTCCTGATGGAGGCTTTATTGAAATTTTGCTTCTGGGATAACTCTCAGAGACAGAGTGGATAAGAAGAGGGTCTGAGGAGAAACTCTGCCAGGGCTGGACCAGACTGGAATTTTTTTATTGGGCTTAGGGCAGGAAGGGAGGGCTTGGGACAGGAAAAGGGGTTTTTAGAGTCCCTTCTGTTACTGGGGTTGGTCTCGGGGTAGCTGGCTGAGATCCAAGATTGGCCAGGAGCCCCCATCTGTTTGACAGGTGGTTCTGTAGGTGCCTGATTTGTTGCTCTTTCATAACAGTGAAACACTTGGTGCTTTGTTCCTCAGACACATCCTAACAAAGGATATTGCTAGAAGCTTTTAACCAAATTTATCGTGATAATCATGACAGAAAGCAAAGCACAAATATTTGAAAACCTTGCAGTTTGGGCTGAGAACTGCAACTAAAACAGAGCAGAGGAATATGTAGTTGTTAAAGACTTTATGACCACTAAAGAAACACCAAAGACTTTGCTCAGAGACAATAAGAAAATTGGCTTGAGGGCATCTCAGGAATTGGCAAGACCACACACATCTCAAGGATGTAAAAGTAAAAATTCCCTTGTCCAGAGAGAAGTGGGGTACTCGGCTTGCACAAAGAGGACCTAGAAAGTTGTTTCACCATGCTCAGCCACTTAGGCACTTGGGGGCTACTGAAACCATGGTGTCTGGAAATTTGGCTACTGCTGGAGACGGGGGCAAAACTTGGCATCTACTATGTGGTGCTGGTTCTTCAGGATTGCATTATACTGAATGGAGTTTGGCAGTCATGGAGGTTTCCAACAAGATTTCAAAGGCCTGGGAGGCCAAGCAAAGTGCATCAGGCACAGGAACTGTTGAGACTATTAGGACTCTTGGAAATGGACTAAAGGTAACTTGAATTGTGAGATGGGCATGAGCTTTTGGGACCAGGGGTAGAATATTGTGATTTTGATATTTAGGTGTCCCCCCAGAGCTTATGTGTAAGAGATGATTCAAGAAAGTTCAGAGGTGAAATTAATGGATTATGAAGGCCATAACTCAATCAGCACATTTCTCTTCTGATAAGGATTAACTGGTGGTAACTATCAGTAGTAGGATGTGAGTGGAGGAGGTGGGTTATTGGCGGGGTGTGCCTTTGGGGTATTTATTTTGTCCCTGATGATGAGGGGTCTTTATCTCTTTCTCTCTCCCTTTCCTGGTGCCACACCCCCATCTCCAGCTGTTCTCCTCTTCCACAGTCTTCCACCATGATATTCTGTCTCATTTTGAGTCCCAAAAAATGGAGCCAGCTGACTATGGACCTGTGAAACCATAAGCCCCAAATTAACTTTTCCTCCTATTCAAGTGTTCTTGTCAGGTCTTTTGGTCACAGCAACAAAAAAGTTAACCAAAACCAAGAGAAAACATAACATTTGTCTTTCCAAGTGTGCCTTATTTTACTCAATATAGTGTTCTCCATTTCCTAACATGCAAATTGCACAATTTTATTCTTCTTTGTGACTTAATAAAACTCTACTGTGTGTGTGTGTATGTGAGTGTGTGTGTAATTTTCTCTATCCATTCACATGTTGAAAAACACTCCTAAGCCTATTTCATAAATTGGCTATTGAGAATTGTGCTACAGTAAAGATGAAAATACATGTATTTTTAAAATATATTTCCTTGATTCTTAGGAGTGGTATATAGCTGGATAATATAGTAGCTCCATTTTTATTCTTGAGAAACCTCCATAGTTATTTCCATAGTTGCTATACTAATTCACAAAACAGTACATAGAGGTTCCCCCATTATTATTATTATTATTATTACATTATTATTATTTGGGCATAGTGGGGATTTAACTTAGGGACACTTGCCCACTGAGCCACATCCCCAGTCTTATTTTATATTTTATTTAGAAAGAGTGTCTTACTGAGTTGCTTAGTGCTTTACTTTTGTTGAAGCTGGCTTTGAACTCATGATCCTCCTGCCTCAGCCTCCTGATCCACTGGGATTATAGGTATGCACCCCCATGCCTGGTTATTATTTTTAGCAGTTGAAAAAATCTCTAATAAAATATTACCAATAAACATTCAAAAACACATTAAGAATATTTTTAAACCCACTATCTCAGACACTTCTCTCTTTCCAAAAATGAGAGAAAATATTTCTCTAGCTGGCACTTCCTCTTTGGCTCTTTTTGTCAGTGTGGAGTATCACATCGTTTTCTATTTTAAACTCGTTTTCATGAGAATTTAGAAGGCAGAGGAAATGCTTTTCGTGTGTGTGTGTGTGTGTGTGTGTGTGTGTATAGTTTATCATGTTTAACAAATATTCCAATTCCTAAAGCATACATTTATTAGTTTTTTTTTCACAGTACAGTTAAATACAAAGAAAAAAATAATAAAGCACATAATGTCATCTACAAATTATCTCTTTGCATAAAAATATAAAGGACCACATTGCTGTAGAAGAATGGGGAACTGAAGCTCCAAACCTTCTTCTTGTTTCATAGTGAGAGAAATTTTAATTTAATTTCAAGTCTGACAGTAAAGTGAAAGTAAAGTAAGTCTTGAGCAAAGAACACTCAAGAGGCCAGGTAGTCTCCCAGCAGAGACCAACACAGGAGACAGTGATGCTTCCAAGTTTATTACTGTTTGGTGTTTGTCAGGAGAACTGAGCTCCACCTTCTGTGGTGCTCAGCACAGATATTTATCTCCTTCTCTATGTTGGGCCATGGAGTTTTTGACCCCTGCTGGTCCTTTAGCAACTGTCATGGTGGACATTCTATTAAGGAGTGCTTCATCTATGTCAATCAATCCTATGTTAATATGGTTTCTGGGGTCAATGGCCAGGTAAACATCATCTTGATGCATCTGAACTATTAATTAATTAAAGTTCAGAGACATAAAGAAGCCTATGGCCATAAATCCAGACTTCACAATGACCTTAGTGGATCCTGTCAGGAATTAGCCTCATTGATCTTTCCTTCTTGATATGTTTTGTAATTCCTCCCTTCCTTTCTCATTGTTTATTTTACTTGCTATGTTTCTATAAGTTACTCAACTATTCATTATCCTTCAAAGCCATTTAAAGAAATCCTGTGACCCTGCCATACGATTGGTTTGGGTTCCACTGTTCATTACTACTACCTTACAACATGCATAAGTTTTGAAAATTCAAACATTTCAAAAATGTGCCAAATGAAAAAGAATCTGATCCACATTTTTGTTCTTTGTTAACTTCTTAGGATTTCTCAATCATAAATAATATAATGCTGATATGTACACTTTCTATTTCATAGGGTGCTTAAATCGCAGAAAGAAATGACATAAACACTGCTATATAACTTTTTCTTTTACAGAGGTAATATCTTGATTGTTCTCCCATAACAGCATTTACATATGAAGTTTAATGGTGTGAGCACTCAGGAGTTGAGTGTTCTCAGCATAGAAAGTAAAATGGAGACCACACCAGAAAGTCATCTTTCAGGGAAGGTTAAAGCAGCTGGCAGTGTGAGGAGATGAAATGAATGCGGTGATAACCAATGGTGCAATGGAGCATGTGGCAAAAGTTTGGGTGATGGTAACTCAGAATACCCTTAGACTGTGACCAGTCAGTTTTCCCAAATGAGACACGTAAAGAAGAACTCAAAACTTGGATATGTTCTTCAACATCATGGCAAATCTCAGAACCATAGATGATACAAAAGATCTCCTTCTTCTACTACCCATTCCAGATTTCTCCTTCATCCTTGCCAGCATTTCAATTGGTTTGGGTTATTTGCCTTGTGGGGTGTGAAAGGTTATAGAAAATAATATTCCTATACAAGACAGTGGGTGGGGACAGATAAACAGTGCAGCTCAGGAGGAGGGAGGAGAAATTAGCCAAGCATTAACCTATCCCAATAACAATGGGCCACAAACAATGGGCCCTGAAGGAAGGGGGCCATTGCTGAATGCTGAACTCTGAACTTTGATTTTCTGTTAAAAATTAGTCCCAAATGCAGACATAGTAAATATCAAAACTCTGGGAAACAATGAATCCCAGAGAAAGAAAAGCAATAGGAGAGATTTGAGTATTCATCCCTCTCCAGGTAACAATGAGTTTTAACCTTTTTAATACTGTCTTCCTGAGTTCAAGTTGTAACCTGCACAATCAGCCCCTTACTGTCTAAATGGCGTGTCCACAGTTTCCAATGATTAAATCACTCTCACTGTACCCATAAAACTAAAATCCCCTCTGTAACCTCTGGCCATTTTAAAGTCCAGAGAAACATGGATAAACCTATGGCCTCTGGCTTCCCAAGAAACCTATAATCCTTTAAGCCTCAGGTCTTGAAAAAAAAAAAGGATAAAATGAATGTTCACATGCTTTCGGTAGATCTTACTCAAGTTGACTCAACCTTCCATTCAATTATTGGGCTCTAGGTCTGAAAATTTATTTAACTCTTAAACCATTGTGGCAGGAAACAATATTTGCTAATCATTCTTGCCTTACCCCACAAATACTATGATCTATTTGTTATTATCTTAGAGCCCTGTAGGAAAAGGCACTTGATTGCATTTCCGTCTTTCTGTCATTGCTGTGATCATACCCACCTAACCTCTTGAGAAACTGATATGACTCCATTTTTGAGAAACAAGCCTCTACCTCAGAGCAAAGCCTGTCCAAAGAAGGGGGCATGGCCCTTGTCCTTGGAAAAACCCACAGAGCACTCCTAGGCACATACCCACCCTGCTGAGTTGTTTGTCTGCAAATAAAGGGAGATATCTGTGGTGCCCGGTGTCTCTAACTCAGTCAGGCTAGGTGAAGACCCATAGCAACCCCTTAGCAACCACCAATCAGCATGAGACAGAAAAATATCTGGGATGGCAGATAACCATCCCAGTAGTTTATGGTGGTTGATAACATGTTGGAAAACCATGTAGTTCAGCACGTAATCCTCCCATGCCTTAAACCAATCAGTTCAAATGAATTCCCCTCTTGTACTAACCAATCACCCTTACTCAACTTGTTCCCTCCAGTGAATGTGCAAATCATCTTTTAGAGTTGTTTTATGATTTTCCCATGGTGTGTAATAATTTGCTTAGAGACGCTATGATGTCTGTAAAGTCCTGCCTTCCCCAAAGAGTGTATAAAACTGCTGCAAACCCTGGGCTTGGGGCCTCTCAGCGTCACTAGTTTCTGTGTGCACAGAGGACTGAGATAGCTTGCAATAAACACCTCTTTGCTGCTTACATCGATCTTGGTCTGTGGTGGTCTTTTGGGGGTCCTGAACTCCAGCATATCACTGTAACAGGTTCAACCCTTCTGTACCTGCTCTCCTAAAATGCCATGATTCCCATTGATACCACAGAGCAAAGTTACAGGTGAGTATCATCATTTTTCATTCCCACTAAGCTTCTCAAAAGCCTATAATTCTTTAATCAGTACATTTCATTCTATAAAGGAGGGTAAGGAAGACCCTCCAGGAAAAGAGTCAACTTATGGGGTTTCTGGTCTTAGATACTTACATTCTCACAACTGTGCCCCTTAGAATCTCTTTCTCAACACTATGTCAGGGAAGCCCAGCATCTTCACTTCATTGAATGGGGTTACTTGGGTAAGCAAAATAATAGTCCCAGTGGTGGGTGTATGTTCCTGATATAATTTCTGGTAGCTATGAATTAACCTGAAAATGAGATTTTCCCATAGTATTAGGTAGGTCCAACCTAATTGTGAGGTTCTTGAAAGTGAAAAAAGTATATCCTGAGTCAAGTTCAGCCTGATCTCATAGACCTGCAAATCTTCCTAACCTCCTATATAGATAAACTTTATCTTTTTTTTGGTATGATTATGAGTTATCATCTTCATGGTTTTCAGAGGTTAGCTGAAATATTAATTGATTTTGGGCTAATTGTTCACAAAGAAAGGAATACATTGTTGCAGTGTTTACTACTGCCCTAGCATGATCTCACACTGGTGTATGCCTTGTCCATTTGCCAGTATATATGTAACCCTTGCTTCTCTGTCATTGCTACTCATTTTCAAAAAGACATGTTTCTTTCTCTTTCTCTCCCTATCCCTCCCTAATCCCTGGAGAAAGAGGTTACCTTCCTGTCCTATCATAGGCGGAGTTATCTGTCTTAGAGCACACACCCATCATAAGAATGAAGTAATTCAGACTTGGGAATGGCACTAGAAGATCTCAGAAATGACTATCTCCCCTATTAACAAGTGAGTTACAACTCCAACAAAGAACATGTGAAATATAGCCTTCAAATCACCTTCCCCCCACCATAGGCAGAATGCCAGCCTGTGGAATAGTAGAACATTAGTTCCTTGTGTTTCTCCTTTGCTAGCAAAGCAATAAACCTTCTTTTTCCTTTTCCTCAAAACTGTCTCCATTATTGGATTGGCATTGGGATCAAGGACCAAGCTTCTGGGAACACTTTTTCTTGATCAACACAACAACCAATCTCAGTCATGAGTGAATAACTCAATGTCAAAAATTCTTCAATCTTTAGACTTACATTCATTCAATCTCTGTTAACACCTTCAAGAACCACTCCCATGGTGAATCTCTCTTCTGGTACATGCCAGGACATCTTGGCTAATTCCTACTCTGTTCTCATATGTGTCACTTCCTCCTAGAACAAGATTGTACCTTCCTGTTTCAACTTTCCTGAGACTTTTCCTGGTAGACTGTGTGGAAGCAATAAGTGGCATAGAAAGATGCTTGGAAGTAGACCAAATACTGCATGACAAGTTCTTCCAATAAGGCAACAGCATTGTCTAGGCAATGGAAGACATTTTTTCTTGAGGCCTGCTCTTCTTGCATCCAGAGGATGGAAGATAATTTCTCAGGTCATGGTTCTTACTCTTCTCCATATTTATTCTTCCACTTTAGCGCTTAGATTCCCCTTATTTCTCTATCAAAACACATTTTGGTATTTCAATCAAAATATCTGTTGAGGTTGCACATCCAGTCTTCTTGGCATCTTTATTATAAAATACTGAACTTGTTGGAGTGCGGTATATGTTTGCAGATGATTTGACAGTAGACAGGGGATCTCCGTGTGGAATGTGATTCCAGAAGACATGAGATGAAGTGTATATGGAAAATCACTTAAATTCAACATACATCCTTTGCATAGTTTCCTTGTTTTAAGTAAAAGAAGTTATCAGTATAACTCTTAATTGGAATCTACTATGGTGCAAATCCTGCAACAGCAAAACCAAACTGTAGCTGCTTCTGGGAAATGATAAACTGCTAGAGATTGATTTCATATTGAAATTCACAGTATCTGAAAAGCAGTGATCTATACATGTCACTGTAGTTCACTGAAGAATATATAGCTTTCTAATCCCAAACACAGAAATGATCATTTTCTCAAGATAAAGAAGGAAGCACTGGGCACTGAGGTGCAATAAATTTTATTGTAAGCATCTATGATTATGTTAAATGAACTCACTATTATATATAATGGGTAATACACTACCAGAAACATTTTAAAAATTAAGCCACAGTAACATAAAATTAAGCCACAGTAACATTAAAAAAAGAAAATAATTCTAAAATTTCTGGAATTAAAAAATTAATAAAAATTTTGTAATCTTATTATAATTTAGTAATTTATAAATAGAAATGGAAATACCCAGCAAATAAATGTTTAATGTTCTATATGGAAATAGACAAATGGAATAAATTCAAATATTATTAGAGTTCATAATTTTAGAGGATGAGGTGTTAATAAATAATGACAAAAGGTGATATCTCTGCTGGAGTAATATAATTTTTATCTAAATATTTCCTCTTGTTTGGTAAAGCTACTGTTTTGTGTTGTACTAATAACTCACTTAAATGTTCAATAAATGTAATGTAACAACTTCTGTCTCAAAACCTAAAATTGTTCTCCAGGGTTTTCACATTTTTTGTCTAAGCTTATAATATTTTCTTTCTTTCTTTCTTTCTTTCTTTCTTTCTTTCTTTCTTTCTTTCTTTCTTTCTTTCTTTATCTTTCTTTCTTTTTAACAGGGATTGAACCCAAGAGCACTTAAGCAATGAGCTGCATTCCTTTCCTTTTTAAAATATTTTATTTAGAGACAGAGTCTTGCCAAATTGCTTAGAGCCTCTCTAAATTGCTGAGGCTGCTTTGAATTCACAATCCTCCTGCCTCAGCCTCCTGAGCTGCTGGGGTTATAGCTGTGGGCCACCAGGCCCAGCAATTAATCTTCATTGTACTCTTCATTTCTAGCCAACATAATGCATTTTTACTTTAATTGGAATGTCACCTTCTACAATAACTGCCAAATATTACAAACAACCTGTTATAATCATCATGATTCAAGAAAGTTTATGCTCCCCAAATTGGAAGAAAATTAGGGGCAAAAATTATATTTTACAAAAAGAATCATTGCATGACTGCAACCCCAGTAAAGAGAACAGAGCATTCCTAAGATCAAAGACTCTTTCAGAAGCATGAATTTTCTCTCCATGTACCATCACGGTCTTAGAAATATCTAGGTAAACACATGTTAGGTTTTCAGTGTGTGTCCTAAAATGGGAAGGGAGTTTACCTAAATTATATGTACTGTCCCTTAGAATAGGAAAACTCAACAGTCACTTGAATTTGGTACTTTCCACCGAGTCAGGAAGGAAAACTAAGTTGATGATGATTCCTGATGAGACCAAAACCTCTTACAAAGGAAACTGTTTGGAAGAGGGAAAACACTCCATGCTCTGGATCTAAGCTTTGGTTACAAAGAAGGGTAACTACTATCAGAGAGTCCCACATAGAGACTAAAACCTACACACTAAAACCATGAGTGATACTAGGTTGTTTAGCAAGGCCTCTGCAATCAGCAACATCAGAGGCAATGGGTCATATATACCGGTCTCTACCTCAAGATGCCCCTCTGCATAAGCTATTAATTAATGTCTGTATAGTACACTGTCTATAGAAAGAAAAAATCCACAGGAGCTAAGGTTTTAATATATTAAGCAAACAATAAAAAGATAATATTCTCTATTTACTTCTTCCAGATCAATACAAAGTATGATGACATTCATCTCATGTCATCAGAAACCAATTTCTTGCTCCACAACTTCCTCATGGCATTTTTCACTTCTGCATTCCTCAGTGTGTAAATCAGAGGGTTGAGCAAAGGTGTTCCGATGGTGTAAAACACAGCTATCATCTTATCCATGGGGAAGGTGGTTGCAGGACGTGTGTATATAAATATGCAAGGTCCAAAGAACAAGATGACCACGATGATGTGGGAGATGCAGGTGGAAAGGGCCTTTCTCCTCCCCTCTGCACTATGGTTTCTCAGCGAATGCAAGATGATGACATAGGAGAACATGAGCACGACAAAACTCACTGTACAAATGGCCCCACTATTGGACACCAGGAGGAGGTTGGTCACATATGTGTCTGCACAGGCGAGCTTCAACAAGGGTTCCAAGTCACAGAAGTAGTGATCGATCTCATTGGGACCACAGTAAGGCAAACGCAATGCAAGAAAAATCTGAGCTAAAGAATGAACACAGGACCCCACCCAGGCCACAGCCACCAACACACTGCAGACCCGGTGGCTCATGATAGTCATGTAGTGCAGGGGCTTACAGATGGCCATATAGCGGTCAACAGCCATAAGGATGAGGATGAAGATCTCCAGGCAGCCAAAGAAATGGAATGTAAAGACTTGGATTATGCACTCACTGAAAGAAATAGTGGTCTTCTCTGAAAGGGCATCCACAAGTGTTCTAGGAGCTATGGAAGTAGAGAAGCAGGTGTCAGATAAGGATAAGTAGAAAAGGAAGAAGTACATTGGACTGCCAAGTGCCCGACTGGTCTTGATGGTGGTGATAATCAGAAAGTTACCCAGCAACGTCCCCAAATAGAAAAGCAGAAATGTGACAAAAACTATTTTCTTCCTAAATGGATCTTGTGTCAACCCAAGTAGGATGAACTCTGTCACATTATTGTTTAACTTCATGATTCCATGAATGAGGAGAAGGGGTGAATGTGAGATGGTTTATCTGCAAAAATAAAGGAATTATTAATGATGTACTATGTGATGTTATGAAATATTTTAAGATATATATATATATATATATATATATATATATATATATATTTCTTTTTCTCATCAGGGAAAGTCTGTGCTTCTTCCCTTTCTTCCTTCATTTCTTCCCTCCTTCCTTCCTTTTGCTTTTCCACTGAGCTACACTCCCATTTTTTTTTTTTAATTTTGAGACTGGGTCTCATTAAATTGTTGAGGGTCTAACTAAGTTGCTGAGGCTAGCTTCAAACTTGTGATCCTCCTGTCTCAGCTTCCAGAGTCTCCGGAATTACAGGCATACACCACCATGTCCAGCTGTCTAGGGTTTCTTTTTTTTTTTTTTTTTCAGAGTAGAAAGTAGAAGTTTATTAAAGGACAGCAGAAATTATAACTCACTTAAACACATGTTTCTCAATTTTAATGACTAATTCACTATATTATAAATCTCAAATATTCTTATCTATCTAATGCTTTTCTATAACCTTCTTCAAATACAAATGATGTTTAGTTCTGACACAATTCTGATCAATTTTTTGCCAATTGGATTAATGTAAAATTAAGAGGTAGGGATCAATGTAATAATGCCTTCATTTTTTCCATTGTCAGTAAATATCAGGACCAATGTTATACAGATATACCACTCAATCCTGACTTGGGGTTTCATAATATGATTATAAAGCTCACATCATTGTCCCCCTATATAAAAATTTCATTTGTGTTTTATATTTGTATATCATTATGCACATTTATATAAACATATTATTTGTAAATAGATAGTATTGTCTACTCTTTGCACAACCTCTCTCAGGTACTTCAACTGGAAAAGTGAAATAGGAAACACAATCTTTTCATACGTTTTTTTCTATCCTTGAAATGTACTTAAAATATGTGCTACATGATATATAATAATTATTATATATGAAAGTTCTTGGTAATATCTTAAATATACCCCATTTCCAAATTTCTTCTACTATTTTATTAGAAACTGCTTTGAGGATTTGGAGTCCTGATTACATTTAAATGACTACTCCATTTTTCATATTGTCCTCATTTAAGTTTTTAACATATGAAGTTTCAAACTGGTGTGGTTTGGAAGGACATCACCTGGCAGCTGGTATAGGACCAGATCATGATTGTAATACCCCCAGTAGAGTTTTTATTATTGAATCTGAATACTCCATTTTCTTGGAATAGAGTAGAAATCCAGAAAAGGAAAAGTGTGTTGTTATTCCTGTGTCTTGGTAATTTTATTTTTCCTTCTCAATAGACTTGAAATGTCCAAAATCAAAAGTTTTTACTTTTGACTCTATGGTCTTTGGAAAGGATCTTAAACTATAAAGGATCTGAGTTGATTATTACTCTTGCGCTGTGTTAATCATCATAAGAAGCTAATTTTTTCTTGTATTCTTTTGAAAGATGTTTCCATCATGAAATTATTGTACTTGAAAAGTGTTAGGCCTTGGGGACGTGAAAATGTGAAAGACTTTTGAACCTCCAATAGTCCATGATTTTAGCCACTCCTTTGAGTATAGCTTTTGCTTTATTTATTATCAATCCTATTAGAGTATAAATTGCTAGAAAAAGTTTGTTTACCTTATACAATTAGTCATGGATTTTTAAGATTAATTAAAAATCATAAACATGTATGATTTAATTAATTTAGTAGAAGTTGATCTTCATCATATGTTTAATCAACAATTTAATAAAAAATCAATAGACATCTTTATTTCTGGAACTCTATTTCTAGCTATTTCAACCATCTTGAATTTACAAGATTCAGCTTTAGAAAAAATTTTTTCAATGATGGCCATATGATAAAGGAAAAATATTTCTGCTCTCAAAAGTTTTTAATCATATCTTTTCTTTTTTTTTTCTTACACAAAATTATGTATGTGCATCTCCTTCCTGGAATGAATATATTATAAATCTATGTGTTCTCAGGATATTATCCTTATTGAATCAAACTCAATATCTTGTCCAATGTTTTGTTTAAGTAGGTGTTCATTAGTGTTTCTAAATTGAACATTCTTAATTTTTAAAATGTAATATGTATCTGATTATTTTAGTACTCTTCTGATTGCAAAACATCTTCACATCATTAATTTACTGTGGCTTTCTAACCACTATGCATGATAGAAAAACAAATATGATTCTATTTTTTTTTTTAACAGCTTGAGAGCCAAATAACATGGTGAATCATCCTCACAACCTAGAGCAGAAGATGTGGTCTGTACAGTACCACATTTTATGAATGGCATTGGGACTCTGACACCCACAAAATGATAATTCATCTTCAGAATTTGTTGTCATTTTTTTATGAACCCATAGTCCTTAAGAGATGCCAGGAGAGACATGAAATTTTTCACATCCTCTTATTACTGAGGCACACTTCTCTCCCCACTCCCGGAAAATAGTGGTAACACCTTTCTTCAGATTCTTGAAACAAACACAAAATGGATTATAAAGGTCTGGAGTCAAAACAGCACCAGGGACATAACATATCTTCTAGTAACTACTGTACTTACCTCGATCCTTTAAATAAGATTATCCAAGTGTAGAGTGGGTACACTGGTCATAACAGTCAATAGACAAGGTGTTGATGTTGGAGATCATAAATGGTCAGGAGCTGAAACGAAGCCAACAAGAAAAGGTGGATTAGGGTGGGAAACCCATTTTACCCCTTCCAAAGCAAAAATTAGTGAGTGACATAATCTACCCTCCTCCAGCTCCTCCCTCTGTAACTCAGTCCTATGGTTCCTGCTCTCTGGTCAAGTGATGCCCACCTGAGGATCAGGGGCCATCATAAATTCGATGCCATCACCTACACTTTGTGTATCTGGTTGCCATAACTGTCATGAAATTAACATTTAATGGTTCTTCTTTCCAAATCTTACCAGAGAGAGAACAGGAGCATTGTGGAGGGGTGAGGGTAGATAAAGTGACATGTTAAACAAGTTGGGCAGGAGAAAATATTGAAGAATAGGGAATACTTTTACCCAAAGTATTTTCAGGATCACCTATTACATTTGTGGAATATTTTCTTTCATTTTCAGTATGTGTGTGTGTATACATATATAAGTCATATATTTACTATATTTACATAAAGTATGATGCTATTATATATTGTATTATATAATAAACTAAATTTATATTCTTATATTCATTACATATAGTGTGTATTATATTTAATCTCATTTTTGTATTTGTTCCAAACATTCTGAGTAGTTATTTAGCTTCTCAAAGTAAATCTTATATGTAAACCAATTACAAATTATGTCTTTATGTTGTCATTCAAGAAACATGCAAGGAGTAATATTTCTGTGGTGTAAGATACAGCACTGTTTTCAACTTTATCTGTTGTTATTTAAAAAGTGTGCATCTTCCAGAAAACTTGGCAAGGTCACTACTCTGTTAATCTTTTCTTTAATTGTTTATCAGGCACAATCATTTCTAAGATTCTGGTGCCCATAGTGCTAATTGAGGAGTTATCTTGCCCAGTTGCCTTACATGAAAAAGCATCTGGGCAATTTTGTAAGCTCTGCCATCTCAGGAAGCAGGAAGTTATGATAAAATTTAGCACATGGAATACATACTTCTCTTCCCATACAATAATGATATTCTTAATCTACTTGGTGCCTACAAAGTATTTGTTGAGTTCAAAAGATTATTTTTATCCTAATGATTGTATTTCATTTAGTTCACTTCCTTAATTAATAGTAGACCTTTAAAAGTTTGGGTTATTCTTTTTTCTTGCCTGTCTTACTCATGTGTGAATGATATGATTACAAGACTATGAAAATGCACTAAAACTGTGTTAAATTAACATGTAGTAACGACTTTCTCAACTCAAAAAGTAGAAATAATGTATTACTTACCAGTTAGAGGATTTCTACATCTGTCCATCCCCTTTTGAAAGCAACCTTTACACAGAATACTAAAAAAATTTAAAAAACAAAAGTTCTTTCTGCATTCCAGAGGGAATCATTAACCCATAATAATGTAATATACCATCTTAAAAACATTATTCCTTAAAGTTTCTCTTATTTTGATAATTAAAAGCATTTTAGATGCTATCATAAATTAACTTTTGTCTATTTAGCCTGTTAAGAAAATCAATTCCATCCTCCTCATACCCAATAACCACATGGAAAGAAGGATATGAGGTGCCTCAAGCATATCAAAGGCACCAGGGAAAGAAGAAGAATGGAAAGTGTGTGGAGGAGAGGGTGATGGAGCACGGGAAGATGACAAAGTAGTGCTATTGGCAAAAGAGAAATTGGCTCACCAAGAAATATGTCTTCTCCCCCAAGTGCCCTAAGTTACCATTGGCTGTGTCAGGAAACCATCTGTTCTAGATCCTGTAACACACTTGGAGCATATTGGCAAAGTTTCAACAAACAAAGGAAAGCCAGTTGGTGCCCTAAATCAGAGGCTCTATTCCCTAAGCTACAAACACAGCCTTCCAGGGATCCTTAGACTTATATATAACCCATGGTCTGAGTATTAATATATATGCCAAGTTAGCACTGAATCTCATATTTTTAAAAAATTCATTTCATTCATTTTATTAACTCCTGTTAGTAAAGAAAAAAGCATTTAAGGAATAAATCCAATTGAGATAATTTTACCTTTTATAAAATAGGTTAGTGTTTTTGACATAAATTACATTTTTTTAATTTATATAAATATCCCATGGGGTAGATATTAACAATAACATTTCATATAAGAGCAACTAAAATTCACTGACGATAAGCAGGTCCCTCAGATCACATGTTAATGAATTCAGTACTGACAGCTCTGCTACTGTTTTAATCTGTATTTTTGCCTCTTAACCTCACATTTTGCTTCTATCAGAATAACTTGACAACCAGAGAGTTCTAGATGGCAATAAT
Organism: Spermophilus citellus; assembly: GCF_964194105.1. Lineage (NCBI taxonomy): Eukaryota > Metazoa > Chordata > Mammalia > Rodentia > Sciuridae > Spermophilus > Spermophilus citellus. The sequence continues at coordinate 239,702,791 of NC_138183.1, forward strand.
GATAAGGCTTTTTCTGGCTGAATAGTGGTATCTCAGGCTGAGGAACTTAGAATTAATAGTAAGGCTGCAAGGGCAGGTTGAAATTCAGCTAGCCACAAGATACACAAGTGAAAATGTTTAGCAGGCAGTTCAATATTTTCAATATTGTTAAAAGTGTGAATTTGAAGTCAATACTGAAAAAAATAGATTTGGAAACTATTATTTGCACAGGATATATGTACAAATGATATATGTTATTTAATTGTTCTTTTGAACACTCCTTTTTTAATCATGATATATGTTTTTTTGATTGTTCTTGAAGACTCCTTTTTTTATTTCATTACTTTAAACTCTCAAAGCCTTTATCATTTAAGGATGTGAAGTGACATGATATACCCTTCCGTCAGCACCACCATTCAAGCACATTTGTCTAAACTTTACCATGTTCATGATATTTTATACTAGGAGATTAAATGAGGTCACTCAAAGAAAACAGAGATCAGCAGAGTGAGTCAACAATGAAACAAAGGGTTATGCCAACATTTAAAAGAATCCCTGAAGGAGCTCAAGAGTCATGATAAGACCATGAAAGTGCAGCCACATGGAAGCTAGAGAACTAGATTATCCAGAAGGAGTACAGGAATTTTCTGCATAACACCACATAAGTTCTAGTGTCTGAAACACACATGGAAGTCCTGACAGAAGTTGACCAATGGTTAGTAAACGTTAAAGCAGGACAGTGCTGTGTAATGGCTAGAAATTAGGAAAGAATTCTTATTTCATTCCTCAGATTCTTCAGAAACTCTGTAAACCATAAATACTTATTGTTTCCAGCACCAAATTTACCATAGTATGCATTTATAAACTATAACTTACAGTAGGAAATTAACCAATTGTTTAGTCAGTGAAGGAACCAATAAAACCAATACACCAAACTAAAACACATTTACTGATGATTTACAATTACTTCTTCAGAAAAACTACTTTTGTAATGGTAAATGAAATAAACTCTTCTGACTCCAAATGGCACTAGGAATACTAATTTTGAAAACAGCACAATGAAATGAGCTCATTTTGGGGAGACACCACAAATATTGCCCTTGAAATCCCTTTCAGATTTTTGACTTAGAAGCAAAATGAACAGCACTGGGTAATATAAAATGGGATATTGAAAGAGTTAGGTTGTTCCCATAGTAAAGCGTGATATTTTTCATGATGTAGTGTGGAAATGCAGAATCAATAAGGAAGATGGATTCAAATATCTGAACACTTTTGTAGATGCAATCAGTCTGCTTCACAGAGACGGGTAAAGATAAACTCTCTCACTGGTGGTTCCTGATGGTTTACATCTAATAGAAGTACAGTTTCTTCTTCAATGGATGAAAGCTGACTTTCCACTAAGAAACCACAATTTGTTCATATTCACTATATAGGTTAAGATCATATTATCTTCAAAGGGTGGGAATATGACTCCTAGTGACTCAATCAGAAAACATTTTCCCAAGTCGGTAAATCTAGTAGCAAAGGAGAAGCAATCTCGATATTTGGTTATTATGGAGAAAAGTCAAAAAGTCATTCTGTTTTCCCTCATTAATAGTTTCTCAGAGGACAGACCAGAACTTCTGCCTACACTCTTACCATGAGCAGAAAGAGCTGATCACATATGAAACCTCATGAGGAAGCAGAGCAACAAACCATCAGAAGAAAAGCTAACTTTTACATGTCTGTAAATATCAGTCATTTTCAAACTATTTTAACATCATTATTTTACTTATTTGATATTGTTTATTTTTGTACATGTATTTAAATAGTATAAAGAACATTTGTAAACTTAACTACCTATCCTAAAAATTAAAATATTACCAATTAAATCTGAATTTAGTCCTTTTTCTATCCTGCTCCGACTTCATCCTAAAAGGAACCAATACCGTGATTTTTAATGCATAATCTTGATTCTCACAACAAATTACCATATATTTATATCTTTTGAATTTTACCTAATTTAAATGTTAAGTAATTGAATATGCAGTATGCAGAATTAGGGGAATTTTTTTTCCACTCAAGATTAAGTTGTAAGGTTCTGTATCAGAACCTCTGTATTGTTGAATGTAATTCTAGAATGTAGTTCTAGAATCACTTTCTTGGTAGTGCCTCATGCCATTGTGTGATCATGTCAGCAAGTGTTTATCCAGTATCTTGTCAGTGAATATTTAACTACGAACTGCAATTACACATATTTAAAATATCTCCTAGGAGTGCAATAGATGGCTTGCAGGTTATGCCAATATTCAGCTTTCCAAGATAATATACTATTTCCACAATTTATGAAATGTAATCTATGTACTAAATGGGGGGCAGAGAGAGAGAGAGAGAGAGAGAGAGAGAGAGAGAGAGAGAGAGAGAGAGAGAAATATTTGTGAGACAATATAGTAACATCTGCACCATGAGAAGAGGGCTAATATGAAGAATCCCCTATATTTTTTTGTTTTAGTTAGATATATGGGCAAAGCAGTAATCCCCCAAAACTTGAGCTTTTATTTCTAATGTCAGTTTCTAAATGTTGTTTGTTCTGTCTTATATTCGGCAGAAAATATTTGAACACTAAAATAAACTGATGTTGAGAGACAGTGGTGGTCGAGATGTTTTTCCACGACGGGGCTCGCCCGGCTCCAATCAAGATCTGGAACATTGACTTCACATGTTCACAAGAGAGAAAACTCTCTTCAGTTGCTTAGCAACCAACTTACTACCCTACTCCCATTTTAGACTATTATTATTTTAAATTATGTTCCTAGATATTACATTTTTCTGTTCTAGAATTTTTAAAATAAATCATACAGCAAGGATTGGCAAATTATGTCTTATATGGGAAACCAAGCTTTGTGCCTGTTTTCATAAACAAACCTTTATTGGAACACAGTGACACTCATTTGTGTCTTTCTATACCTTATTTTACACTCAAATGGCAAAACTGACTACTCATGATAGAGACTGGAGGGTTCAGAAAACCTGAAATATCTATAATATTTATAGAAAAAATTGTGAAGCCTCATTATACAGTATGTACTCTATGTCTGATTTCTCCCAATTAGGATGGTTTAGAGATTTATGACTTTGTTATATTTTTCTATATTGTAAGAGTTGGTCATCTCTTTTTATTGCTGTGTAGTGTTCCACTACATGAATATAATAAAAATTTATCAGCTAAAAAATAAAAAAAAATAAAACAAACTGATGTCCTTTATTTGTGTCATAAAGACTTACATTTATCTTTTAAATACACTGAAATATGCAACCTAGAAAGTTAGACTTAGGGTTTATAATTATTCTATTACTTACATGCATATTTACAAGAAATTTCCTTCCACTTCTTCCATACAATGAAATGTAACAATGAAAAATATTAGAAAATCATTTGAGACCTTAGTGTTCTTTCTTTACTGAGAAAAACTTAGAATCAAAAGTCTAGCCAAATAGAATTAGATCTCCCATTTGGAAAATGATAATGAGATGTATTGTCCTTACTCTTTTACTGATTTGTTATACAACTAAAAAAAAAATAGATGAACTTTCAGAACCTTGAGTCTTACCTGCTACCTTCTAATGGAGGACTCTGTATGCAGATACTTTTGCTCATAAGAAATGACTTAAAGTGAATATTCAAAGTGGTTTTCTAATCAAAGATTTATCTTTATCCTGTTTCATAATTTAAAAGACCAAAATGATTAATTTGCTGATATATAGAGGCTTGCAGGCATATGTCAAGTGTTCCTCTAGGGTGTAATTTCTTAGGGATATGAGCTATTCTGAGGGCATGACCATGATCCATTCTTTAGATCCGCCTGCTTACAGATCCCTTGAAACTCCAGCTTCGGCTGTTGGCTTGAGAAGCTGGGAAGGGAAAGGGGCATTCCCTGAGGGATACGGGAAGCTGTGGTCAATAGCTCCTTCCAACACAGCCCCTTGGTCTCCAAAGCTGATGCAATGCCCTAATTATTCAGAATATTTGCTGCCAGAACCATTTCTACACTAATGGGCATTGTTGTTTATCAATTCCCCAGTGATAACTTCTAGCAGCCAACAGTTTTTGGCAAGAAGCTTTGGAGCCGAATCCGACTACTGAACTATTGAAAAGGGCTCCTACTAGCAGACTCCAATTCCCTCAACCCAGGAAAAGATTCTCTGAAGGCATTACATCAGTGATGTCTAGCACGACATTTCTGCCTCTAGTGTCTGGTCTCTTCAAGAACTGTCACTAGGACATTGCTTTCCATTCTCCCTGACCATAAATTCATGCCAATTCTCTGCCTTTGCAAGAGTGTCTTGTTGAGATGACTTTTATCTTCTCACACCTTTATCATCACTTAAGACTTACATGTCTCTTGGGATTTTCCATTGTTTATATGCATGACCTCAGAGAGCACCTTTGTAACAAGTAAACATTTTTTTCTCAAATTTAATTATTGGATGAAAGATTTTAAACAGGGATGTTCTGAAGTACAAGTTCAACTGTTTTTTTCCAATGAATCACTTTGACCTCAATATTTGACAGGCCAAAGAGATAAACGCCTACATGAGAGTTATTATTGTTATCTCTGCTTGGCAGTAAAACAACTATATAGGTCACCATCATATCCAATGTGCATAATGTCACTATTACTACTAGTCCTGGACATAAGATTCATTGGCAATATTCACTCTCGAATATTCAAGATGTAACTTACAGAGAATATTTCCCTTTTTGTCTTATTTTCTCTGCTTCAATTTTCTTTTGAATATAAAACATTAATGAAAGGGACACTCTTATAATGTGAATAGTTACAATATGAACCTCTTTCTTGCAATGCAAAACCAGGCAGGATAGGATAGCCACAGCCACAACTGATGGTACATCACTTCAGGAACAAATATTAACATTCTCACACACAAAATAAAATTGTACAGTCTTTTCTTCCCCCCCCCCACTTTTTTTTTTTTTAACTTAACACCGATTGCTACAGAATGGAAGCCTTTTTTATCTTTCTGTAATAAACTAGTAAGATTATCTAGTAAGGCTGGCATTGTTCTGTTGTATCTCTGAGTGTGCTGCAAGTTGGAGCTGGTGACTCCCTCAAAGTCAGGTTTTGAGATTTGCTGGTGAGTCTGTGGCATTATTGGGAGGTGCTGGAACTTTTAGGAGGAGGAGCCTTGTGGAAATAAATTAGGTCAATGGAGATGCACCCTTCAATGGAGTGTTGGGACTTAAGCACATTCCTCTCTCTCTTTCTTTCCTTTTGCTTTCCAGATGCCACAAAATGATCAGACCTCCTCCAGCACATGTTCCCACCATGACTTACCATGTCACGACAGGCTCAAAGCAACAGAACCAAAAAAACATTGACTGAAACCTCCAAAAGTGTAAGTCAAAATAAAACTCTCCTTTTAAGTTGATTATCTCAGGTATTTCATCAAAATAATGCAAAGCAGAGAGACAAAGAGCATGTATCACACACACCAATACCCTAAAGTTTACAGATATTTTTTAAGTGGAATAATATCTCAAATTTTTTTCTTCGTTTGAACATATATGAAGAATGCTGACCATCAGAAGGAATCTAGAAAAATTATTCTAATGAAATGTTGAAGAAATGTTTCCAGAATAAAACAGGGAAGATGAAGAGGAGAAAGAAAAGTTAAAAATATGATACTTGGGGCTGGGGATGTGGCTCAAACGGTAGTGCACTCGCCTGGCATGTACAGGGCACTGGGTTCGATCCTCAACACCACACAAAAATAAAATAAAGATGTTGTGTCCACCGAAAACTAAAAAAATAATTATTAAAAAAATTTCTCTCTATTTTTCTTTTTTTTATTGATTATTTAAAGCATTACATAGCTCATGATATATCATCTTTCATACATTTGACTCAAATTGTGTTTTGAACTCCCATTTTCATCCCAAATACAGATTGCAGAATCACATCTGTTACATATTCACATTTTTACATAATGCCATATTAGTGACTGTTGTATTCTGCTACCTTTCCTATCCCCTACTATCCCCCCTCCCCTCCCCTCCCCTCCCATCTTCCCTCTCTACCTCCCCTGCTGTTGTTCAATTCTCTCCCTTTTTTCCTTGCCCCTCATAACCTCTTATAATTTTATGTATCATTGAAGGTCTCCTACTATTTCCATGTGCTTTCCCTTCTCTCTCCGTTTCTCTCCCCCCATTCGTCTTTGTTTACTGTAGTCTTTTCCTCATGCTCTTCCTTCCTGTTCTGTTCTTAGTTGTTCTCTTTATATCAAAGCAGACATTTGGCATTTGTTTTTTAGGGCTTGGCTAGCTTCGCTTAGCATAATCTGCTCTAATGCCATCCATTTCCCTGCAAATTCTATGATTTTGTCATTTCTTAGTGCTGCATAATACTCCCTTGTGTATAGATGCCACATTTTTTTTATCCATTCATCTATTGGGGGGCATCTAGATTGGTTCCACAGTCTAGCTATTGTGAATTGTGCCGCTATAATCATTGATGCAGCCGTATCTCTATAGAGCGCTTTTTTAAGGTCCTCAGGGAATAGTCCGAGAAGTGCGATAGCTGGGTCAAATGGTGGATCCATTCCCAGCTTTCCCAGGAATCTCCATACTGCTTTCCAAATTGGCCTCACCATTTTGCAGCCCCACCATCAGTGTACAAGTGTACCCTTTTCCTCACATCCCCGTCAACACTTATTGTTGTTTGACTTCATAATGGCTGCCAATCTTACTGGAGTGAGATAGTATCTTAGGGTGGTTTTGATTTGTATTTCTCTGATTGCTAGAGATGGTGAGCATTTTTTCATGTACTTGTTGATTGATTGTATGTCCTCCTCTGAGAAGTGTCTGTTCAGGTCCTTGGCCCATTTGTTAATTGGGTTATTTGTTATCTTATTGTTTAATTTTTTGAGTTCTTTGTACATTCTGGATATTAGGGCTCTATTGGAGGTGTGGGGGGTAAAAATTTGTTCCCAGGATGTAGGCTCTCTATTTACCTCTTTTATTGTTTCTCTCGCTGAGAAAAAACTTTTTAGTTTAAGTAAGTCCCATTTGTTGATTCTTGTTGCTAACTCTTGGGCTATGGGTGTCCTATTAAGGAATTTGGAGCCCGACCCCACAATATGTAGATTGTAGCCAACTTTTTCTTCTATCAGACGCAGTGTCTCTGATTTGATATCTAGCTCCCTGATCCATTTTGAGTTAATTTTTGTGGATGGCGAGAGAAAGGGATTCAATTTCATTTTGTTGCATATGGATTTCCAATTTTCCCAGCACCATTTGTTGAAGATGCTATCCTTCCTCCATTGCATGCTTTTAGCCCCTTTATCAAATATAAGATAGTTGTAACTTTGTGGATTAGTCTCTGTGTCTTCTATTCTGTACCATTGATCCACCTGCCTGTTTTGGTACCAGTACCATGCTGTTTTTGTTACTATTGCTTTGTAGTACAGTTTGACCTCTGGTATCGCTATACCTCCAGATTCACACTTCCTGCTTAGAATTGCTTTTGCTATTCTGGGTCTTTTGTTTTTCCATATGAATTTCATGATTGCTTTGTCTATTTCTACAAGAAATGCCATTGGGATTTTGATTGGCATCGCATTAAACCTGTAGAGAACTTTGGGTAATATCGCCATTTTGATGATGTTAGTTCTGCCTATCCATGAACAGGGTACATTTTTCCATCTTCTGAGATCTTCTTCTATCTCTCTCTTTAGGGTTCTGTAGTTTTCATTGTATAAATCTTTCACCTCTTTTGTTAGGTTGATTCCCAAGTATCTTATTTTCTTTGAGGATATTGTGAATGGAGTGGTTTTCCTTATTTCCATTTCAGAGGTTTTGTTGCTGATATACAGGAATGCCTTTGATTTATGCGTGTTGATTTTATAACCTGCCACTTTGCTGAATTCATTTATTAACTCTAGTAGCTTCTTTGTAGACTCTTTTGGGTCTGTTAAGTATATTATCATGTCATCCGCAAATAGCGATAGTTTAATTTCTTCTTTTCCTATTTTTATGCCTTTAATTTCTTTTGTCTGTCTAATTGCTCTGGCTAGTACTTCGAGAACTAAATTGAATAGAAGTGGTGATAGAGGGCATCCCTGTCTTGTTCCAGATTTTAGAGGAAATGCCTTCAGTTTTTCTCAGTTTAGGATGATGCTAGCCTGAGGTTTAGCATATATAGCTTTTACAGTGTTGAGGTAAGTTCCTGTTATCCCTAGTTTTTCTAGTGTTTTGAACATAAAGGGATGCTGTACTTTGTCAAATGCTTTTTCTGCATCCATTGAGATGATCATGTGGTTCTTGTCTTTAAGCCTATTGATGTGGTGAATAGCATTTATTGATTTCCGTATATTGAACCATCCTTGCATCCCAGGAATGAATCCTACTTGATCATGGTGCACAAGTTTTCTGATATGTTTTTGTATTCAATTCGCCAGAATTTTATTGAGAATTTTTGCATCCAAGTTCATTAGAGATATTGGTCTGTAGTTTTCTTTCTTTGAAGTATCTTTGTCTGGTTTTGGGATCAAAGTGATGTTGGCCTCATAGAATGAATTTGGAAGAGCTCCTTCTTTTTCTATTTCTTGAAATAGCTTGAAAAGTATTGGTATTAATTCTTCTTTGAAGGTTTTGTAGAACTCCGCTGTATACCCATCGGTCCAGGGCTTTTCTTGGTTGGTAGTCTTTTGATGGCTTCTTCTATTTCTTCTTTTGTTATTGGTCTGTTTAAATTGTGTGTGTCTTCCTGTCTCAATCTGGGCAAATCATATAAATTTCTCTCTCTCTAAAAAAAAAAAGATATATGATACTTGATGCTATAACAATATACCTGTTACTAGGTATTTTATACAACAAAGAGGTTTATTTAGCTCCTATTTTTGGAAGCCAAAAGTCCAAGATTGGGTGGCTTTATTTCTTGGGCCTGTGGTAAGGGCCTTATGACAGATAGTATCCCAATGGCAGAAGCCTATGCAGAAGAGATTATGTAATGAAACAAGAAAATAAAACGATTCATATATCAGGCTTGTTCTCTTCCTAATAACTCATTCTCACGTGATCTAACTCACTCTTCAAGATCAGCATTATACTTTGTAATGGTGGCATCACCATAATCTAATTACCTTGCTCCAGGCATTATCTCTTCAAGGCTTCACCACCTTCCAATGCTTCCTCAGTGAGGACCTAGTTTTTAGCAGATGCACCTTTGAGGGACAAACTCAAACCATACCCAAACTATGCACTGGATCAACATAAAAATGCGCAGTCTCTGGGAAGCTAGAAAATAAGGTCTTCATCCCTGGGATTTGTGGATGCTTGAAGTACCAGTTCTTACACAGTAACATTTTCAAAGTTATCTCTTTGGATTATTTTGCAGCAGAGGATGCTGCAATATAAATTGTTCTAGGCTTTTCAGCAATTTTGAAATGAAAAGTCATCAAGACTTTTTTTTTTTTTCTGTTCTTGCTGTGTAGCAGGTGGGATAGGTGCTTGCACGCTTGAGTACATAGGGAGATAACTGTAATATCAAAGGTATATGGTGACCCAACACAGTGTGTCTGGAGTCAGTCTGTGGAGCACATTGTGTGGACACTTACTCTCTTAACACGGGATCAGTGTCCCTCATTAGGTCGTAGGAACATACAGTAAAACACACTGTCAGTCTGAAGAGGGCTCTGGGTAGATACTCCTTCATCATCCAAGCTGTCAAAGGAGATAAATTCGACTGGTTATGTAGGTGTAAACCAAAACCATTTTGTCTTCAGAGTCGTCTTATTATTTATTTTGTTGAATTTATTAAAAAAATACAATTAACAATGTATTTTTAATATATACTTTGAGTATTTTCTTGTTGTTGATATTTTTAGATGAAAGAGTGGATATTCTGTTTTTAAAATTCATCACTTCCCAAAGATGGGAACTTCCAAATTGTGCTTGAAGGATTCCCAATTCAAGTGAATTAAATAAATAAAATAACATTATTAAGGGTCAATTTTGTTGATTTTATAACTGCTACAAATAAAACTTATATAAATGTTTTTATTTGTTCTAGCCATTATTATTTCCCTTGATTAAAAATATTTAAAAACATTTTCTTTCCCTTTTAAACTCAATAAAATTATTGGAACCCCTGCTGGGACCAGCAGCTGCCACAAATGCCCTCTTTTGCATCTCAATGTTGCAACCCATCTTAAAATATGATACATTCTATCCTAAAGTTTCAAGAAGGAAAAGTTACCTCTGAATAGTGAAATTATTAAACACATTGGATCATAGGAGGCTGAGCTCCTCTAAAAACATGAGGACTACTAACATGATCCTTCATGTCTTATGAAAACTCCTATGATGAAAAGAAAGTGCCAAAATATAAAGCAGAGGTCCTTCCTTTCATCAAAATTTAAAGAAATTTTCACTTTGCTATTTTTTTTCTTTGCATCTGTCCTCAGTCCTTAACTTTCCCTTTCCTGTAATGAAACACTCACTCCCAGAAGTCACTGAGTCACTATTAGTGAGACCTTCTCTACTGCAAGGTTGTAAACTGAATTTGCTATGATCTCCTCTACTACATTTGCACATATTTTCCATTTATATTTGTATCTATTTTTGATTTGCCATGGTATGAAGAATATTTTCCTGGATAACAATACACCATTCCAACAAACTTTTTGAATAATATATTCTTACAGCAATTTGAGATACCATCTGAACTTTATTTCTAAATACAATACCTACTTTTTCTGTTTTAGTGGTTTGTGTTCAGTTTCACTGTTATGTCTATCGGAGGGCTAATACCATGTGTTGGTAATCATTGTAGCTTTTTTTTAATATAACAGAAAGACCTGTCCACATTTTTTTTTGTCCAAAGTTGCTTGATCATGTTTTGCAAATTTATTTTTCATTTTGAAAAATTTTATCTAGTTAAAAAGCATATGTTTGGTCATTTTACTGGAGAAATTTTAATGCATAAGTTGACTTGTGGAGAGTTGGATGTTGATGTCTTTGAACACAAGGCAGGATTAGTGACATGAAATGGAACAATGCTGGAGCTCACAAAGGACCTGGACCAACCTGGGTTTCCAACCCACCAGGATAGAAAACCTCATAATTCGAAGTGTAGCAGGTGAAGCACTGAGACATGGCTTAGTTGCAGGACAAATAGTTGCCCTAAAATCAACACTGCTATAGTGCTGCTTATCAGATCTAAAGAACACTTACAGGAATGAAAAATCTCCAGCAAGCAAACAGGACAATATTCATCAGACCTGAGATCCTAAAAAAAACTAACAAGTAGGTAAAGAAGCAAGAATATACAATCTAAAAATCAACCAAGCAAACCAAACAATGATAAAATTATAGAACTGGCAAACAGGAACATTAAAGGGGTGGTGATAACTATGTTAAATATTTGCATTTTCACTGAGGATGGTATGTGGAGATACAGAAAATGCAAAATGGACTGAAGTTGAAATACTAATGATTAAAAATACAACTGAGATGAAAAATGTGCCGGACCACAGAGAGACAATTGGACACTGCAAAGGTTGATCACTGCAGCAGAAAAAAAAAAAAAAAATGGTGAACATGAAGACAGCAATAGAAACCCTCTAAAGTGAAGAACAAAGAGGTTAGAAGAGAAGGCTGTGGGAAAACTTTAAATATTCTAACCAAGTAGTGGAGTTCTCAAGAATAGGATGAGAGTAGGGATAAAGAATATATTTAAAGAAACAACGGCTACTTGTATTCTTGATAATTGACATTTTAACTAGAGATGGAATCTCATGTTTATAGCATCTCAATTCAAAATAGCTAAGCTATGGAACCAACCTAGATATCCTTCAACAGATGAATGGATAAAGGAAAGGTGGTATATGTACGCAATGGAGTATTTTCTCAGGCATAAAGAACTTTTGAAAACAACACAGTGAATCCTGCTATCATGTATGTCTACAGGAACAGGTCCAAACTAGAATCAGATGTATTCATGTTCAAAATGGATTATATTGTCCTATGTAACTGAAAAGAACCAATAAATAAAAACTTTGACATAATCTAGGAGAAAGAGAGGGGACACCAAATTACCTAAGATTAAAGTTTTGGTGGATGGGACAGATTCAGTATAGAAGTTAAGTTGAATAATAGAAGAAGTTGAATAATAGAAGTTGAATAATAGAAGTTCCATATATTGCATACGTGAAAACACAAAGAGAAAGAATGGCTAATTTTTTCCCAAAATTTGATGACAACTATAAGTCTATGTACCCAAGAATCTAACAAATCCCAGGCCAAAAAAAAAAAAAAAAAAAGACCAATAATGAGAACTACACTAAAAGAGATAGTGAAATAAATTGGCCAAACGTGATGATAAAGACAAAATTTGAAAAGCATTAACAAATAAAGACACCATATGTACCAAGGAAGAAAGATAAGAATTAAGCAGACTTCTTACCAGAAAAAAAATATATATATATATATATATAGAATACAGTGGAACAACATATTACACACACACACACACACACACACACACACACACACACTACTACACACTACTACATGATCTCATGTGTGGAAATTAAGAGGAAAAATGTTGAATGTACAAAGATAGAGAATAAAATGTACCAGGTGTGAGATTGTGCCTGGAGGAAATGGGGCCCTGAAGGAGAAAGGGTACAAAGTTGCAGAGATGTAAGAAGAACAAGTCCAGAGAGCTACGGTGACATGAGGACAAGATTTCATAATATCTCATTATATTCAGGAGTTTTGTAAAGAGAAGAAATTTTAGGTGTTTTGGATAAAAAAGGGGAGAGGTAATTATGTGAAATTATGAATGTACATTTGCTTGATTATACTAACCATTTTACAATAATTAACAAAGCATCCTGTTGTACATCTCAAATGTGGAGAGTAAATATTTTTTAAAAGTACTAAAAATCATCAACCTAGAATTAACAGCAAAAATATCTTTCAAAACAAAGGTGAAGTAAAGACTTTGCCATATGCAAAAGTCCAGGAATGTATCAATGCCAGATTTTGCCACAAAAATATCAACAAGTTCCTTTAGTGAGAAGAAAAATCATTCCAGAAGAAAAACTGAATCTACTGAATGGAATAAAAGATACTAGCAGTAAATGGATGTGTAAATATAATAAATAAGCTAAAAAACTGACTTTGTTGTAAATTTTAAGGCCTCATGGGATATGAGAAATTTCAGAAATTCATCAAAAAGAAACATTAGAAAAAAAAGGTAGTTGGTTTTAAGGATTAGCATCATACCATAGAATTTTGCTTTGGCTGATCTCTATCAGCTTAGGTAACTACTCTGTTCTCTGAGACTAGAAATTGTCCCTCACAGAGCAGAAGCTAATGGGCCTCTTGGGGTCCCAGAGTGTAAGTGACTCTAGCAATCTGCTCCATGAAAACTGACTGGACCCACATTTGGAATAACAGAGAAGATTCAGTAGATTTCTACTACTTGTAAAAACAGCTAGAAACAAATATTTTGGATAAATCTAAGAACAAATGATATTCAAGTCTATTCCCAGAGCAGCAATAGCCCCCCTGATACCTAGATTGCCTCCAAATTTAAGATGTTTTAAAATCCACATGGAAATAGTGAAAAATAGATCATCTGCAGACCTCCTGACTTAAGCCCAACAGTGTTCCGATCTTCCAGAGAAAAACAAGGAGACAAAGACTCTCAACCTGGAAGAAAAAGGAAAAGCTGTTTTTAAGAGATGATGATATGTGTGCGTGTGTATGTATGTGTGTGTGTGTATTACATGTGAAAATTGTCACACCTGTGGACACCGAAGCTATTCCAATGTGATGATGAAGGTTCAGGTACAGATCAGCCTTGAGAACAATTTGATTTCATGAATAGTTACAGGAATAGACACATGCCCGTTCCCTGCTGGGTTCTGCAGTTCTACCACCTCATAAACTTGCCATGATGTGATTTGCCCACAGGGTGGCGCAAAAGGCAAACAGTCAGCCTGGTCACTGCTCCTTCCAACTAATAAAGCTTTTTTAAACCTAATCACAGAAGATTTCATAGATTTCCCCTTGTCCTCAGAAAACGATAATGGATTGTGGGAAGGTTTTTATCAACTTGTGCTTCACTCTTCCAGTGTCGTTTGGGATCTCACTTTAAATTCATGACCTGGATCTCAGAGTGAACTCTAGAAGCTCCCCAAGCATCACACTCTAGGCCCATAGTTGATTTATTCCCTCACTCTCCTAAAGGACTGACTCAAATTTTTCTCTGAGTTGCTGGAATATGCTGTTAGAATTTGAATCTTGATCATCTCCTGAAGGTCTATGTTTTAATGGCTTGGTCACCAGCCTGTGACACTAGGGGAGGTGGTAGACCTTTGGAAAGAAAGGCGTGGTCAAAGGAGGTTAGGTCATTGGAGATATCAACCTGGAAAGGGATATTGAGACCTTGGCCCCTTATTGTCCCTCTCTTTATTTTTTGCTATGAGCACATGCTCCTATCATAATGTACTGTGCGGCCACAGGCTCAAAGCAGCAGAGCCAAGTGGCCATGGACTGAAACCTCTAAAACCGTGAGCCAAATAAACCTTTCCTAATTTTTATTTTCTCAGTTATTTTGTCATAGCAATGGAAAGCTAACATGCTGATTCAAAAAAACATTTGAGAGACCACTGTAAGCTAGGTACTGTTCTAAGGGCTCCTAGACTCCATCTTCTCCAGCAAGCTTCCCTTGATCTCTAGCTAGATTATCTAATTCTCTCCAATGATCATGTCATCCTGCTGTTTTTCTACCTCTAACCTTGACTTTACGACACTGAATTATAATAATCTGGTTTTGTTCCCTTGCTCCCCCTGCCCCCACGACACTTCTTCTTCTCTATACGTTTAATATAGATTTATATATAAAATAATATTTCAAAGTTTTTTCTGTATCTCCAGTGACCTACTAAGCTGTTGGCTCTTTGAGGCCACAGGCCACATTTATCTATATATGTTTTCTATAGGGCCTAGCACAGAAATTGGCGATGTAACTCTGAACACAGGCTTTCTGTATAAAGAGATGAATGTCCTGCATTGATCTGCTGTGAGGACAGAGTTCATCATAACACCAGGAACTACCTGGCTTCCCTGGAGACTCCCATGCCTTTGGATAAAATAAAGCCTTTGGTCCCTTGATTCCTATCCACAATCTGCTTAATGCTTGTGGTTTCAGATTCAACCTTGGCCCTGAAGAAGTGTTCTTCCTGTCCTAGAGCAGAGTTCCCCTCTGCCTCCCCCTCTGCCCCCTTCTATTGGAACTGTCCCTCACAGCAGGGGTGAGGTGCATCCCTCCTGGTATATTGACCCAGGAGGAGAAGGGGCTAAAGTGGACTGAAATCTCCTGCTAAGTGGAAAGCAGTAGCAGGATTCTTAGAAGTGGAGATTGAGCTCAGATCCCCCGGAGGTTTAGCCCCCCATCTCCTCTGCAGCTCCAGATGGTTTGGCTCCCATCTGCAACCAACACCCTCGACACTGACAGACCTCTGTGTTCAAAAGCCACACATGGAAGAGCGTGTTCAAATGCAAAAGTTGTTCCTGCCCTGCTGTTTTGCTTTTGGGATTTTTTGCTCACTCCTTAGTACTTTACCCAGATTACTAATGAAGAAAGGAGGAAGGAAAGAAAGAAGAGAGGCTCTTAAGGACTTTAGTGCAATGAGTGTTTGCCAAGGTTTGGAAGGGAAGGCAGGATGACTCAAAGGTACTTGAGGCTATTGATAGACTTCCTATGGCTTGGGGAATGTGTTGCACCCCTGGCACAGAGTAAGTACACCTGCTCCCTAGCAGTGTTTCCAATAGGTCATCTATCTGAAAAAAAAACTAAGCAAATGCAAAGGCCAGAAAGAGATTAAAGAGAAGTACAGACACTTCATAGGAGAACTTCATTATCTATGTTACAGTCTAATAATTGGTGAGAAATGCTTTATTTTGCCAGACTCCCTCATGTCTATTTTATGGTTTAGAAACATATTTTACTTTCATTCCATCACTAAAGTGGTAAGAGGTGAAGCACTACAAACCCTTAGAATGTCTAAACTTTGCAATCTGATCTAGAGAAGCTTTGCTAGTCCTATAACCTAGAATATCCAGTGACATTTTCAAATCATTAAATGAGATGGAAAAAGGGAAAGAAATAGAATTTTTTTGAGCAGGCTCTAGCTTAAATAGGCCTTTTAGTTATGTTTATACAGAGGTACAGATGTAGATATAGGCACATAAGTAGACTAGAGTTCCAAAAGGTGATTAACTCTTCCAACATTACATAGTTCAAGTGAGAGAACATAAGTCCAACTCCCTTTAAGGATGTCACTCTGAAGCTCAAGATCTTCATCTCATAATGGAAGGAATTAACTAGTTTTTGTCAAAATAGTCTGGTTCCTTCTCCTTTCCTAGCTAGTGTTCTCCTGGCATTTGAACCAACTGACTTAATCTGCACAATATTTGTACATTTTGCATAAGAACACTGAAGTTCACTCCACCACTAGGGCATTGCAGGGCACCCACATCTTTAAAAACACTAATCAAATTCTAATTCTAAAATCATCATTAAAAGTACCTGCTCCTGGCTCCTGACTCAGATCCTAAAGATTCCTTGCTAGAGTCACACAGAACTGAGTAGAGGAGGAATAGAAACTCAGGGTCAGGGATGGTGGAGGGGATCTATTCTTAGAGACTGTGCCTAGGCAGGCTGGGTACAGAGATGACAACCTGTAACAGGTCTAGGTAGTGCCTGAGATTCTGCTGTACATGGCCTACAGGAGGAACAGGTATAGAGAGTAGCCAACCCTATTCTGTTTTCACTGAACTGCTAGCTATAGGGGGAGAAAGAAGAAGAGATCTATACTGGGTGATACCTGGAGAGTGAGAGATACACAGTGTGCTACTGTGTTGATAAGCTTAAATTTAAAAATTAAAAAAAAAAAAGGAGGAGAGAAGGAAGGAAGGAAGGAAAGAAAGGAGAATAACCAAACAGGATTTTTTGAATCCTGAAGTGATCCAAAAACCCCCTCTTGGCTCCCTCTTTAGTGATTGTTCTTAATTAGAGACAATGTAAATCCCTTGGTAAACCAGAAAGGTTACCTCTTTATGAGGCTCATAGGTTCTTAAATCTTCTACTTTAAACCTCTGTATGAAAACAGTAGAAACTCTAATTCTACAAATTTAACCAGGATCACATAATTGGGTGACTCTTCCCCCATTTGTATCCCAAGCAGCTTGTTTCCACAGTTAGGAGCAAGATGTGTCAATAATTTCACGGAGTTCATGGACTCTCTGAATAAGGTTACTTCATGTGAAGGAATCATGTGTGTCGTAAGATCTTAGGTTGTATTGCAGATGACCTGAGAATCTTCAAACGTGCTTCACTTTTAAATGGCTGTGAAAACTAACCTCTCAGAATTATCTTTATTATTTGGTGAAGTCCTTAATACATAGACTTTAGTTGTTGAATAGAATTATACCATAGAAAATTACCTTCAGGAAAAATATGGCAATTATTTATTGGATTAATTATATTAATTGGCTGAGTACATACATATTGATTGGCATTAAACTATACCAGTGATTTGCCTTCAATGCTTCTCAGCATTATCTACAAGCAACAATTATTCTCCAAATAAATGACTTAGCATTATGAACCAGAGTTTATGCTTGAGTTCTGACATGAGATAGATCAAATTTTTGTTGATTTATGTTTGCACTATTCTGAGATTTTTTTTATTTTTTTGCGTCTTTTTTATTTTATTTTATTGTTGGTTGTTCAAAACATTACATAGTTCTTAATATACCATATTTCACAGATTGATTCAAGTGGGTTATGAACTCCCATTTTTACCCCGTATACAGATTGCTGTGTCACATCAGTTACATTTCCATTGATTTACAAATTGCCTTTCTAGTGACTGATGTATTCTGCTGTCTATCCCATTCTCCACTATCCCCCCTCCCCTCCCCTTCTCTCTCTCCACCCCCTCTGCTATAAATCGTTTCTTCCACTTATATAATTTTTCTCCTACCCCTCCTTTCCTCTTATATGTAATTGTGTATAACCCTGAGGCTCACCTTCCAATTCCATGCAATTTCCCTTCTCTCTCCCTTTCCCTCCCGCCTATCATCCCTGTTTAATGTTAATCTTCTTCTCAAGCTCTTCGTCTCTACCCTGTCCTTGATTACTCCCCTTATATCAAAGAAGACATTTTGCATTTGTTTTTTAAGGATTGGCTAGCTTCGCTTAGCATAATCTGCTCTAATGCCATCCATTTCCCTCCAAATTCTATGATTTTGTCATTTCTTATTGCAGAGTAATACTCCATTGTGTATAAATGCCACATTTTTTAATCCATTCATCTATTGAAGGGCTTCTAGGTTGGTTCCACAATCTTGCTATCGTGAATTGTGCTGCTATGAACATCGATGTAGCAGTGTCCCTGTAGCATGCTCTTGTTAGGTCTTTAGGGAATAGACTGAGAAGAGGAATAGCTGGGTCAAATGGTGGTTCCATTCCCAGCTTTCCAAGAAATCTCCATACTGCTTTCCAAATTGGCTGCACCAATTTGCAGTCCCAACAACAATGAACAAGTGTACCCATTTCCCCGCATCCTTGCCAGCACTTGTTGTTGTTGGACTTCATAATGGCTGCCAATCTTACTGGAGTGAGATGGTATCTTAGGGTGGTTTTGATTTGCATTTCTCTGACTGCTAGCGATGTTGAGCATTTTTTCATGTACTTGTTAATTGATTGTATGTCCTCCTCTGAGAAGTGTCTGTTCAGGTCCTTGGCCCATTTGTTGATTGGGTTATTTGTTATCTTATTATCTAATTTTTTGAGTTCTTTGTATACTCTGGATATTAGGGCTGTATCTGAAGTGTGTGGAGTAAAGATTTGTTCCCAGGATGTAGGCTCCCTGTTTATCTCTCTTATTGTTTCTTTTGTTGAGAGAAAACTTTTTAGTTTGAGTAAGTCCCATTTGTTGATCCTAGTTGTTAACTCTTGCGCTATGGGTGTCCTATTGAGGAATTTGGAGCCCGACCCCACAGTATGTAGATCATAGCCGACTTTTTCTTCTATCAGACACCGTGTCTCTGATTTAATATCGAGCTCCTTGATCCATTTTGAGTTAACTTTTGTGCATGGCAAGAGAAAGGGATTCAGTTTCATTTTGATGCAAATGGATTTCCAGTTTTCCCAGCACCATTTGTTGAAGATGCTATCCTTCCTCCGTTGCATGCTTTTAGCCCCTTTATCAAATATAAGATAGTTGTAGTTTTGTGGATTGGTTACTGTGTCTTCTATTCTGTACCATTGGTCCACTCACCTGTTTTGGTACCAGTACCATGCTGTTTTTGTTACTATTGCTCTGTAGTATAGTTTGAAGTCTGGTATCGCTATACCGCCTGATTCACACTTCCTGCTTAGCATTGTTTTTGCTATTCTGGGTCTTTTATTATTCCATATGAATTTCCTGATTGTTTTATCTATTTCTACAAGAAATGCTGTTGGGATTTTGATTGGGATAGCATTGAACTTATAGAGAACTTTTGGTAATATCGCCATTTTGATGATGTTAGTTCTGCCTATCCATGAACAGGGTATATTTTTCCATCTTCTGAGGTCTTCTTCTATATCTCTCTTTAGGGTTCTGTAGTTTTCATTGTATACGTCTTTCACCTCTTTTGTTAGGTTGATTCCCAAGTATTTTATTTTTTGGGGGGATATTGTGAATGGAGTAGTTGTCCTCATTTCCGTTTCAGAGGATTTGTCGCTGATATACAGGAATGTATTTGATTTATGCGTGTTGATTTTATATCCTGCCACTTTGCTGAATTCATTTATTAACTCTAATAGTTTCTTTGTAGACCCTTTTGGGTCTGTTAGGTATAGAATCATATCGTCTGCAAATAGTGATAATTTAAGTTCTTCTTTTCCTATTTTTATGCCTTTAATTTCTTTCGTCTGTCTAATTGCTCTGGCCAGTGTTTCAAGGACTATGTTGAACAGAAGTGGTGAGAGAGGGCATCCCTGTCTTGTACCAGATCTTAGAGGGAATGCCTTCAATTTTTCTCCATTCAGAATGATGCTGGCCTGTGGCTTATCATAGATTGCTTTTACAATGTTGAGGTATGATCCTGTTATCCCTATTTTTCCTAGAGTTTTGAGCATAAAGGGATGCTGTACTTTGTCGAATGCTTTTTCTGCATCTATCGAGATGATCATATGGTTCTTATTTTTAAGTCTATTGATGTGGTGAATAACATTTTTTGATTTCCGTATATTGAACCAGCCTTGCATCCCAGGGATGAATCCTACTTGATCATGGTGTATAATTTTTTTGATATGATTTTGAATCTGATTCGCCAGAATTTTATTGAAGATTTTTGCATCTAGGTTCATTAGAGATATTGGTCTGTAGTTTTCTTTCTTTGAAGTGTCTCTGTCTGGTTTAGGCATCAGGGTGATGTTGGCCTCGTAGAATGTCTTTGAAAGTTCTCCCTCTTTTTCTATTTCCTGAAATAGCTTGAAAAGTATTGGTGTTAGTTCCTCTTTAAAGGTTTTGTAAAACTCTGCTGTATACCCGTCCGGTCCTGGGCTTTTCTTAGTTGGTAGTCTTTTGATGGTTTCTTCTATTTCCTCTATTGTTATTGGTCTGTTTAGGCTGTCTATATCTTCCTGACTCAATCTGGGCAGATCATATGACTTAAGAAATTTATCGATGCCTTCACTATCTTCTATTTTATTGGAGTATAAGGATTCAAAGTAATTTCTGATTATCTTCTGTATTTCTGAAGTGTCTGTTGTGATATTGCCTTTTTCATCCCGTATGCTAGTAATTTGGGTTCTCTCTCTTCTTCTCTTCATTAGCATGGCTAAGGGTCTGTTGATTTTATTTATTTTTTCAAAGAACCAACTTTTGGTTTTGTCAATTTTTTCAATTGTTTCTTTTGTTTCGATTTCATTAATTTCAGCTCTAATTTTAATTATTTCTTGCCTTCTACTTCTTTTGCTGTTGTTTTGCTCTTTTTTTTCTAGGATTTTGAGATGATATATGAGATCATTTATTTGTTGATTTTTTCTTTTTTTAAGGAATGCGCTCCAAGCAATGAATTTTCCTCTTAAAACTGCTTTCAATGTGTCCCATAGATTCCGATATGTTGTGTCTGTGATTTCATTTAACTCTAAGAAGTTTTTAATTTCCTCCTTAATGTCTTCTATAACCCATTGATCATTCAGTAACCTATTGTTCATTCTCCAAGTGATGCATGATTTTTCCTTCCTTCTTTTATCGTTGATTTTCAGTTTCATTCCATTATGATCAGATAAGATGCATGGTATTATTTCTACTCTTTCATATTGTCTAAGAGTTGCCCTGTGACATAATATATGATCTATTTTTGTGAAGGAACCATGTGCTGCTGAGAAAAAAAGTGTAACTACTTGATGATGGGTGGTATATTCTATATATGTCAATTAAGTCTAGGTTGTTAATTGTGTTGTTGAGTTCTATAGTTTCCTTATTTAACTTTTGTTTGGGAGATCTGTCCAGTGGTGAGAGAGGTGTGTTGAAGTCTCCCATGATTATTGTATGGTGGTCTATTAGACTCTTGTACTTGAGAAGAGTTTGCTTGATGAACGTAGCTGCACCATTGTTTGGGGCATATATATTTATGATTGTTATGTCTTGTTGGTGTGTGGTTCCCTTGAGCAGTATGCAGTATCCCTCTTCATCCTTTTTGATTAACTTTGGCTTGAAATCTATTTTTTTTGATATGAGTATGGACACTCCTGCTTGTTTCCGCAGTCCATATGAGTGGAATGATTTTTCCCAGCCTTTCACCTTCAGTCTATGTATATCTTTTCCTATCAAATGCGTCTCCTGTAGGCAACATATGGTTGGATCTTGTTTTGTGATCCATTCGACTAGCCTGTGTCTCTTAATTGGTGAGTTTAAGCCATTAACATTTAGGGTTATTATTGAGATTTGGTTTGTTCCTCCAGTCATATTTGTTTATTAATGTTACTAAACCTGATTAGTTTTCCTCTTTGGTTACTTTCCCCCCTTTACTGTCCTACCTCCCACTGATGATTTTCAATGTTATTTTCAGTTTCCTCTTCCTGTAATGTTTTGCCAAGGATTTTTTGAAGAGATGGTTTTCTAGCTGCGAATTCTTTTAACTTTTGTTTATCGCGAAAGGTTTTAATTTCATCTTCCATCCTGAAGCTTAATTTCGCCGGATACACGATTCTTGGTTGGAACCCATTTTCTTTCAGTGTTTGAAAAATGTTATTCCAGGATCTTCTAGCTTTCAGAGTCTGTGTTGAGAGATCAGCTGTTATCCTGATTGGTTTTCCCCTAAATGTAATCTGCTTTATTTCTCTTGCAGCTTTTAAAATTCTCTCCTTATTCTGTATGTTGGGCATCTTCATTATAATGTGTCTAGGTGTGGATCTCTTATGATTTTGCACTTTCGGCATCCTGTAGGCTTCTAGGATATGGGATTCTGTTTCATTCTTCAAGTCTGGGAAGTTTTCTAGTATTATTTCATTGAATAGATTGTTTATTCCTTTGGTTTGGAGCTCTGTGCCTTCCTGTATCCCAATAACTCTTAAGTTTGGTCTTTTAATGTTATCCCATAATTCTTTTTTTTGAGATTTTTTTTTTAAAGAGAGAGTGAGAGAGGAGAGAGGAGAGAGAGAATTTTTAATATTTATTTTTTAGTTCTCGGCGGACACAACATCTTTGTTGGTATGTGGTGCTGAGGATCGAACCTGGGCCGCACGCATGCCAGGCGAGCGTGCCACCACTTGAGCCACATCCCCAGCCCCTATCCCATAATTCTTGAATGTTCTGTTCATGGTTTCTTAGCAGTCTTGCTGAGCTGTCTATGTTCTTTTCAAGTTGAAATACTTTGTCTTCATTGTCTGATGTTCTATCTTCTAAGTGATCTATTCTGCTGGTAGTATTGTCAATTGAGGTTTTAAGTTGGTTTATTGCTTCCTGCATTTCTAGGATTTCTATTTGTTTGTTTTTTATTACTTCTAACTCCCTGTGAAATTGATCTTTTACTTCCTGGATTTGTTTCTGTAGTTCCTTGTCAATGTGATCTTTCATTGTCTGATTTTGCTGTCTCATGTCTTCCTTGAGACTCCAGATCATCTGAAGCATGTATATCCTGAACTCTTTATCTGACATTCCATCTGTTGCAGCTACTACCTCTTCTAGAGTTGAGTTGACCTGCATTGCTTGTGGTCCTTTCTTTCCTTGTCTTTTCATATTGCTTGCGTTTCTTTCTGCTTGGTGAAACTGTTGTGTTTTTGAAATTTTCCCCCTATTTATTTATATTGCTCTTGTATAGTTGGGAGATCTCTCTTGTAGGGCGGGTAGTGGCTGTGCTCCTCCTCTAATTAGGGTGATCTATCTACCACGCTGGTTGGTCGTAGGTCTGCCCACCCTGCGGGCATGGGTGGCTGCTCTACTCTGCCCCCACTCCAATTGTGGTGACGTACCTATCACGACCTCGGATCATTAGTCATGATCCGGATGTGGGCGGCAGCTCTGCTCCACCCCTACTCCAATTGGTGTGACGTGTCTACCACGCTGGTCGGCCTCTAAGCCTGTTCCGCCGGTGGGTCTCAGATCTGCCTACCTTGCGGGCTTGGGCGGCAGTTCTGCTCAGCCCCCACTCCCAGTGGGGGTACCTAACTGCCTCTCCAACGGGTCACTGGGCCTTTTCCGGACACTGGCGGCGGCTCTGTTCAACCCCCACTCCAACCAGTGTGACGTGACTGCCTCGATGCTACTTGTCCACCACACTGGCAGGCTGCCGAGCCTGTCCTGCCGGTGGGACGCAGGTCTGCCTACCTTGCAGGCTCAGACGGCGGCTCTTCACGGCCTCCACTCCAAATGGGGTGACTTGGCTACCCTGCCGTTTGGTCGCTGGTCCTGTTCCAGGCGTGGGCGGCTACTCTCCTCGGCCCCAGCTGCAGTTGGGGTGTCGTGATACCACACCTGCGGGTCCCTTAGCCTGCTCTGGGCGCAGGTGGCAGCTCCACTCTGCCCCCCAGGCCCCCGCAGCACCCAGCAGGACCCGGACCAAGAAGCAGTCCCTGTAGGATCCCCAACCCTGGGCCAAAGCAGCTTTGAGAGCCAGGAGCCGGCCTCTCCGATCCCAGCCACGTTCTGCTAGGAGCAGGCTCCACAGAGCAACCGCCGCGGGTTCCCCAACCCCAGGCCAAAGCAGCCCCGGGAGCCCAAGCCTGGCCGCACCAGACTCTCCCTGCTCGTTGCACACTCCGCTAGGAGCAGAGTCAAAGACGCAGTTCCCGCGGGCTCCCCAGCCTTGGGCCAAAACTGTTCTGGGAGTCAGAGCCCCGCTGCCCCTTGGCGCACGTTTCACTTGTAGCTGGCCTCAGCTCGCAGTCCCCGCAGGATCCCTGGCCCTGGGCTCAAGCAGCTACGGGAGCCAGAACCCAGCCTCTCCGATCCCTGCCACACTCTGCTAGGAGCAGGCTCCACAGAGGTACCCCAGCCTCAGGCCCAAGCAGCCCCGGGAGCCCGAGCCTGGCCGCTCCAAACTCTCCCAGCTCAGTGTACGCTCCGCCAGGGGCAGGGTCAAAGACGCAATCCCCGCGGGCTCCCCAGCCCCGGGCCAAAACTGTTCCGGGTGTCAGAGCCACGCCGCCCCTCAGCGCACAATCCACTTGTAACTGGCCTCAGCCCGGAGTCCCCGAAGGATCCCCCGCCCTGGGCCAAAGCAACCCTGGGAGCTAGAATCTGGCCGCTCAAAGTCCGGCGCCCTCCTTGCCAGGGGCGAGCCCCGAAGAGTATTCTCCTCAGGTTCTCCAGTCCCGAGCCTGAGCGATCTGTCTGCGAGACGCAGGCAAATACCAGCCTGGAATCACCTGTTCCGTAGTTGAATGAGCTGAGATCAGTAGAAAACAGGGATGATTGCATCAGCTCTCCAAGATGGCGGCTGCTGTCCTCCTCCGTGTTCCGACCGGTGTCGGGAATCGAACTGGACCGGTTCTCTCCTCTGTCTCAAAGCCGGAACTCAGCACTAAGCGCGGCCAGTGCGCCGCTGGCAGGAGCCTCCAGAATCCGCTTCGCTGTAATCCCGCTCTGGTACCTCGCCGCTAACTAACTAGAGCGCGCCCCAGACTCCATCCACGGGGCGGTCCGCCGACCAGGTACTGCTACCCTCCGTGCGGAGAAATCGCCCGCGACCGAGCCCCCGCAGCCGAATCCCGCACGCTGGAAATCTGTCCTCTAGATTCTGGAGCACCTCAATTTCACTGGAAATTCCCAACAAGGTAGCCTTCAGCCGTTTCACCTCGTCTTTCTCCCGCACAGTGACGCGGTGCACTGGGGTGCTGCACTCCCATCGCCGCCATCTTCTCTTAGTCCCTGAGATTTTTTTTAAATTAAAGATATCAGTCTTTAAGACATGAAAGCTGAAGGTCTGCATGGAACTGTGGACCTGGGTCTCTGTTTCGCAGGATGGGGCTTGTTAAACTTGTCAGGAACAAGGGCTACTTTAAGAAATATCAAGTGAAATTTAGAAGAAGAGGAGAGGGCAAAACTGATTCCTATGCTTGAAAACGTTTGTTGATCCAAGACAAGAATAAGTACAACACACACAAATACAGAATGATAATTTGTGTAACTAGCAGAGATACCATTTTCTAGATTGTTTATGCCCATATAGAAGGGGATATGATAGCCCAGGCAGCATATGCACATGAATTACTGAAATATGGTATGAAAGTTGGCCTAACAAATTATGCTGCAGCATATTGAACTGGCCTGCTGCTGGCTTCAGGCTTCTCAATAAGTTTGGCATGGACCAGATCTATGAAGGCCAGTGGAGGTGACTGGAGATGAATATAATGTGGAAAACATTAATGGTCAACTTGGTGCCTTCACCTGCTATTTGGATGCAGGCCTTGATAGAACTACAACTGGCAATAAAGTTTTTGGTGCCCAGAAGGGAGCTGTGGGTGGGGGCTTGTCTATCCTTCATAGTACCAAATGATTCCCTGGTTACGATTCTGAAAGGCAGGAGTTCAATACTGAAGTGCATCAGAAGTGCATCATGGGTCAGAACTTTGCAGATTATGTGTGTTATCTAATGGAAGAAGATGAAGATGCTAATAAAAAACAATTCTCTCAGTATATAAAGAACAATGTTACCCCGAGCATGATGGAGGAGATGTATAAGAAAGCTCATTCTGCTATATGAGAGAATCCAGTCTATGAGAAGAAGCCCAAGAGAAGTTTAAAAGAAGTGGAACTGTCCTAAAATGTCCCTTGCCCAGAAGAAAGATTACATTTGTAGCGCAAAAGAAGGCAAGCTTCCTCAGAGCTCAGGAATAGGCTGCTGAGAGCTAAACCAAACAAGTTTTTTTTTCCTGTATTTTTTTCAGATAAAGATAATAAACTTATTTAACAACACCCACCCCCCCAAAAAAAAATACAAGAAGAAAAACAATGCAATTTGGACATCTCCCAAGGGATGGCTAAGGGGAGATGTAATGAGGACTTTCACCATTCCAGTAGGGTCACTTGGAGGGGCAGAGCATTTTGAAGATAGCCACTGGCTGTTTGAAGAGCAGAAAAGACATAACTGATGATCCTAAGAAATGGACATTTTCCTCCTACATCAAGGATTCTACAATTAGAGAAGTCAGAGGCAATCTTGAAGAAGCTTGTGAAAAGGTCCCAAAGGGAAGAAAAATATAAATCTTTCAATATCTGCCAGTTTCAGAGACAGTGAGCCAGTTTGTTAAGATACAAAGTCAAGTAGGGTTTTTCTTCCTTGTCCCCCAGACTGTGCTGTCTGACTTTTCTGCTTTAGGCTCCCTGACTTCAGCTGAAGGTGAAGAGTGGAGGGATTTTTGACAGTTTGGTTAATGTCATGCACTGGGGATTTTACTTTTTGGCCATGCCTCACATTGAGGGGAAATTGGGTTCTGTGTTATACAACAGTGAGAAGAAAAAAGTAAGGAGAAAGTTTTGTGAGTTTTCATTCAGGCAGATTTAAAAAAAAAAAATCTCTCCACTGTAGTGAGTTTGAAAAAGTAAGAAGAGACAAGAATCAAATTTTTATTTCCATTATGCCTTGCTTACATAAGATCCAATTACACTTTAAACTCCATAGAATGAAATTCCAATGCTTTAAAAAAATCATAAGCCACAAAATAAGGAGAATTGTGAGTACTCATCTGAAGTGAGTATAAACAAATGTGTCACTTGTGAATAGCTCTGACAGCTTTGATGATATCCTTTTTGAATGTTGATACTTACTCTGCCTCTTCTGTAAATAAGTATTTGGAATTGTTGGTACAGTGTTGTGACATTTTGTGTTTGGTGGATGCAGCTCATGCACATAACAAAGTACATAACGTTTTCTTCTATTAACCTGTATCAATTCCAGGTATTACTTGGTGCCAGTGTAAGTAAACTCATAAGTTCAGGTACTGATAGCTCAAGTGTCTGTGAAATTATAAAGTGGGGAGTGGTTAGCGTACATTCTATGTATAGATAGAATTATTTTCAAAGGAAAATAGTGGTGTTAAACATTCCCCTTAAAACTAAAGTCCAAAGTTAGGAAACACTAGACCATCTTTTCAGGCCATGCAACAAAAACTAAACTGAGAGGATGTATGCATTATAATACACATAATATTTATCAGTTTAAGTCATACTTTGCTACACCATAATTTTTTCATGGCATTTTTCACTTCTGCATTCCTTAGTGTATAGATCAAAGGATTCAGTAAAGGTGTCCCAATTGTATAAAATGCAGCCACCATCTTGTCCACTGGAAATGTGGTTGGTGGACGAGTGTATATAAATATACATGGACCAAAAAATATGACCACAACAATAAAGTGGGAGGTGCATGTGGAAAGAGCTTTCCGCCTTCCTTCTGCACTGTGGTTTCTCAGAGAGTACAGGATGACAATATAGGAGATAAATAAGACTGTGAAACTCACCATGCATATGGCCCCACTATTAAACACTATGAGTAGATTGATGACATATGTGTCCATGCAGGCAAGTTTCAACAAAGGTTGCATATCACAGAAATAGTGATCAATCACATTGGGGCCACAGAAGGGCAATCTCAAAGCCAGAGAAATCTGTGCTGAAGAATGCATGCAAGATCCCACCCAGGCCAGAATCACTAGTGCATGACAGACCCGCTGGCTCATGATGGTTGAGTATCGCAGGGGCTTACAAATGGCCACATAGCGATCAAAGGCCATGAGGATGAGCACAAATATCTCCATGCAGCCAAAGAAATGGGCTGCAAAAACTTGAGTCATGCACTCATTGTAGGAAATGGTCTTCTTCTGAGAAAGGGAATCCACAATCAGTCGGGGGGCTGTGGTTGTAGAGAAGCAAGCATCTGCAAAAGATAGGTAGAAGAGGAAATAGTACATGGGACTCCCAAGGGTCTGGCTTGTTTTAATGGTCACCACAATGAGAAAGTTCCCCAACAGGGTCATGAGGTAAAGAATCAAGAAGATCCCAAATATTGCCTTCTGCTTGCCAGGGTCTTGTGTCAGGCCAAATAAAATGAATTCAGTCACGCTGTCGTTATGCATCACCCTGTCAGTGCAGCATGCAGTTGACAAATGTTTAATCTACAAAAGAAAGAAATTACATCTTGAGGAGACTGTGGTCTTACTTCTGAATTCTTAGTTCTGTTTAATTTTGTGCTATCTGCAACGGCCTATGTCTCTTTGTAAGCTGATGCCCAGATCTCTGTAACATTTATCTGTTGATTCAGAAACCCACTGGATTGAACCAAAGCTTTTGGTTTTGTGGAATAAAAAAGTATATATATCCTTCAAATATTTTATTCTTACCTAGACTGACAATTGCAGAACTTATTCTTTCCTTGGGTAAGTCACTTAAATTCTTAGAAACCTATTTCTTGTGCATCAAAATGAATTGTAAGCAGTTGTTCTATGATTTTTGAGCTTTCAGAAGAACTTAATAGTGCTATGCCTACACATCTGCACACATGATCACATATACATACATATATATATATATATATATATATATATAGTATTAATGCACTTTATCTCTATATTGTGACATTTGAAAAAAAAATCAACAACACTATTCCAATACAAGTAGGCATTAATATTGTTGGAAAATCCCACTTGATAAGAATGCTCTCAGTTTAGTTCACTCATTTTGGTGTCTGTGATCTCTCACTCTATACGTATAGTTTATATGATTGAAGTAATATCATGCCATTTTATATTATTATTTAGACTTATAATTGTTTAATAACCCATCTTGATTTATTTTTTGTAATTTATTTTGCTAATTTATTTGTGGGATAGCATATCAATCTTTACATGTATTTGATCATTTGCTCATTGAGATATTTATGACATTTCCAAGTTTTACTCTCATAATGATTCTACAATTAACTTTAGAATGATTTCCCAAGTGCAATATTATTACTCAAATTTAAGAGGCTACCAATGTTATTAACAACTATTCAAAATTATTTTCAATATTTTGTGTGCCATTATTAACTGTATAATTGTTATAGAATAATTCATGATCATGATGTAACATTCATAATGTAAGAGAAAAATTAAGACTGCTCTTTAGATTATTTGAGTCTGCTTTTCTAATCTCTAGAAATAATCACCCTTATTTCCTATAAGTAAATCCTGAAGTACTATAGACATTGTTGTATATGTTTATCTCTCTATTTTTTTCTCATATACAAGTATGACCGGTATATCAGTCTTGATAATTTTTCTAGAAAAAATTGAGGCATTTGCAAAAGAAAAGTTGTGATGTTACTTTATTATTATGCCAAAATTGCCTT
This sequence comes from Spermophilus citellus, assembly GCF_964194105.1. Taxonomy (NCBI): domain Eukaryota; kingdom Metazoa; phylum Chordata; class Mammalia; order Rodentia; family Sciuridae; genus Spermophilus; species Spermophilus citellus. The sequence continues at coordinate 239,732,675 of NC_138183.1, forward strand.
TTAAGATATAAATTATATGATGTTTATAAAATTGAATCTTATCATATTCACATATTATCAACCATGGTTACATTTTTTGTAGATTTTTTCCTGAAAATACTGCCCTTCTCATCATATATCATTTTTGGGGAGTCAAATCTCTTTAGCAAACTTGGTATTTTAGTAGGATGCATATTAATCTCCCCAAATCATAACTATATTTTTAGATGAAAAACAAGGTTTGGCTTTTCTTCTATGTATATTTCTTTTTTTTCTGTGACTTTGCTTCCTTTTTATTCAATCTGTTGATTTTTTCAATCTTAATTATTCCGGTGTTTAAAAACATTTTAAAAATTATATTTATTTTCTACTATGATTTCATAATTCTATTTTGCTTCAAACACTGAGAAATTATCAGAAAAAAATGGTCACTTTTTTAACAACTTATCTGAGCTTTAAGACAAATATGGATAGGATCATTAATTTGGGGTGACTGTATTTGATTGATTTTTAAAACAGTACAAACCATCTTTAGAGAATACGAACTCCTATAGAATGGATTCATTAGTATAGAATTTAAAATCATGGAAGAACATGATATATAACTTTCATGGAAGAACATGATCTATAACTTTCATTGAAGAAAATCAAATTCCCAACCTGATTCTCTGAGATGAAACCATTGAAAAGCAGAATTAGATGTGTTTTAGCTTGGTGGCCTGGCTTGATCTGAATCCACACTGCCTAATTTGAAGCCCCAGCCACTGCCCAACAGTGATGTGACACACTTAGAAAATCCCTTGATATAGACATGTAAAACATACATAATAAGATAATCCACCTTTTAGCATTGCTTAGATAGCTTCTGCCACCATACAGGAGATGTGCTATGGACTATGTTCCATTGGAGTAGTCTCATTATGACCATTACTCCTGGTTTTCCAGGATATATTGCCCAATGTTCATAAGCAATCCCAACTGTTCATTTACTCACAATATAGCTGTACAACAGTTTAAAAACATGAATTTGTTGGGGCTGGAGTTGTGGCTCAGCGTTAGAGCACTCACCTAGCACCTGCAAGGCCCTGGGATCTATCCTCAGCACCACATAAAAATAAAGGAAATAAAGGTATTGTGTTCAACTATAACTAAAAATTAAATATTTTAAAAAAACCATGAAGTTCTTTTGTTGAGTGTCTGAAATTATGCCCATATAAGGGATCATATCTGTTTCTCACTGTGGTCAGAAGGTAGGAATGACTGTTCCAAATATCTTTAATAAATATAAAAAATGAAATGAATAAAAGTACTTCATATTTTTAATGTACCGGGCCTTGGATGAGAGAGAGAAAATAAAATCAGGCTTTAGTTGTAAAAAGAGTTTGGATCCAAAGATACAAAAATCAGAGGAGAGAGAACATTTAGGATGAGAGAAATGAAGCCACATTTTAATGGAAATGAGAAGGAAAATGCTTCCTATAGCAAATAGATCAATGTAGAATTTCTAGTTAGTCTGACTCCAAATACATCACAGAAAAGTTTGGAAAAGTAACTTTTCCCCCAGCAAAGTACCCTGAAAGCCAGATTGTAATGTTTGGACATCTTTTCATTGGAAAAGTATAAAACTTGGAGCCATAAAATATGTAAGATCAGATTTTTGTAAGATGAATTCATCACTTAAGAATAAAAATTACTCCAAGTAATTTACCTGGATTCAACCATTAGTTGTTATTGCTAAAGTTTGTACAATTGCAACATAGAGCTCATCTGTCCTAAAGTCTCTACCTCCTTCAAGATGCTACAGGTCCACTGAAGACATCTGGTTTTCTATTCCCTGCATTTAGAAACTCAGGGCAAAATACAAGTTTATTTACCATGGTCCCCATAATCTAAATAGAGCCCGAAGGCTTTTCAGATACAACATGCCAGAGGCTTAAGATTTTTTGATTGCTTTCCTAGAGGCAGATCAGAGGTGCCCACTTTCAACCATTGCCTGTGAAGAATAACAACATTAAACATCCTCTTCAGCTTTAACATAACAATTTTTATGCTTCCAAAACATAGAACATAATTCCTTTTGTACAATATTTAGCACTCATTAAATTCTAAATAAAATGTTTCACATAATTTAGTGGAATAAAAATAATATCAAGCTTTGGATAACATAAAAGTTTCCATTGCAAGAATTATTATATTCTAGAATTTTAGTCCTAGACTACATGCATGTCAATATTATCAATGGCCAATTCTAGAATCCTTTAAGTAGATCTTCCAGGAATTCATTGAGATCCTATTCTATGTCTCTAAATGGAAAGAAGGACCCAAATTTGGTATTCCTTCCTCTCCTCATTTCACCCATCTCTTTCTCTTTTAGCTTCCTTTCTATTACTTGGAAAGAAAGAGTGGGCACTTTAGAAATACAATGATTGAAAAATACAAATAAAAGCATTACTATAGTTTCCAATGCAATGGTTGATACACTCACCTTGGCTTTCAATACCCTTTCCCAGTGCTCCCATCTTACTGTCCACTTGTCCTCCCAGTGTTCTGCTCATCCAAGATCCAGGCACACCTGACACTTTCTGCCCTTCATGTATAAACCTAAATAGCCTCATTCCCTGAATATTCCATACCTTACAGTCAGATGACATTTCCTCTGCTCTAACCTCCATTCTCCATTCCCATCTGTGTGTGTGTGTGTGTGTGTGTGTGTGTGTGTGTGTGTGTGTATTAATTGAGATGTATATTTCCTAAATATACACTTTGGTATTTTTTAACCTCAATATCCTTTGTTCATTTTATCTGATATCTTGTAAGATGAGTTGCCTCGTTGTGCTGAGTGTACTTTGGTCTATGCTAGAGATAGAATTGAGCAAAATTTTCAGGCAGAGAAAATCCTGGTCCAGAATCCAAGACTTTGTGCTCCATGGAATCTGTCCTTAATACTGGATTGCCATTTCCATGCAAAGTATCATACTTCAACCATCCAGGTGGAGCCAAAATAAACCCCCAAAACCATACACAGGAAATGAAGGAAACCACCGATATACTCTGGATATGTCCTTTCCAATGGACTCAATCTTCAAAAATCAGCATTTTGAACGTGCATTTGAAAAATAATAGTGAGGAAGGGATAGAAAGTTAAGCAAAGGATATGAGGAGTCAATCCAAAGGGGGAAAAAGGTACTGTGAACAATAATTAAAGAAAGAATTTTCAGAGGATGCGATAGGGGAAATCCTATATGCAAGGATAAGCAAAGAAGCATGGTAAAGATAAAGAATATTTTCTCCTAGGATTTCACTGAAGAGTCTTGCTTCCCTCTCCTCCTCTCATCACACTATTTTGCACCTCACTCCCTCTAAAAGAATGCATTAATAAAGGGAGACAGACGATAGATAAAATAGCCAACACTAGTATACTCTCCATCAGGACACTTAGTGTAATTAGCATCAATGCAAACTGACTGCATATGATTTGTGTACAAACCTATCCTTATCCTGATGTCAGACTCTGCAAATAAAGTAGTTCACAAGTATTGGGTAATACACCACTGCTCCCTTTACTGTGTCCCTTCTTATATTGCAACTGAGCTTGAGACACTGTTTCATCTGGAAATACTGGATCTTTTCATCATTGGAGAAAATATGTCCCTGGAACTTTACTCTTCTCAGGAGACAGAACCAGAGAACAGTGACTGCCCTAAAACCTGGACTCAATGGGAGGCAGGAAAATTTCGGTCTCTCCAAATTCCCTCCCCAAGCTCCTAGAGTCCCTGTCCCATACCTTTCCTCTGGAAGTAGCCCTGCACCAGTGCAAATCCCAGATTCTTCACCTTTTGTTTAGGCCCAGAATCAGCAACTGCTCCCAAGGGTAAAAGAACTCACTTGTTTTTTGTTGCAGAATTAAACTCACTTTATTGAAAATGTTGTCTCTCTAGAGCCTTTCCCTCCAGTTTTGCTTTCCTTAGCAGGTTGCCAGTACCCCATACAGGTGATATTACCCATTGTGTGTAGATTTTCTAGTTGTTCAAACTAAGCCACAAGTTATTTCTCTACCAATTGCAAAAGCTCACTCATATATTATATTATTAACAATTTAACAAGTACTTGTCAACCATTTACTGTGTGCCAGGCACTCTTTTAGGGACTGGGGATTTAATAGTAAAGATTAAAAAAGAAAAAAAAAGAAAGAAAGGAATAAAGAAAGAAGAAAGAAAGAAAGAAAGAAAGAAAGAAAGAAAGAAAGAAATCCCTACATTTTTTATAAATTATATTCTATTTTCTACATAATAAACACAATAAATAAATTGTGTAAATGATGATCTATGGTGATGTGTTATGTAAATACATAACAAAATAATTGAAATAAATAATAAAATAGGAGAAACAGGATGAATTTGCATTTTTTTTTGTTTTGTTTTTGTTACCAGGGATTGAACTCAGGAGCACTCAACCATGAGCCATATTCCCAAACTTTTTTTGTATTTTATTTAGAGACAGGGTCTCACTGAGTTGCTTATTGCCTCATTGTTGTTGAGGCTGGTTCAAAACTTGCAATCCTCCTGCCTCAGCTTCCCTAGCCACTGGAATTTCAGGTGTGTGCCACCAAACCTGGAGAATTTGCATTTATTTAAGATAAAATATTCATAATTAGGAAAACACATTTGTTTGATCAACCAAAAGAAGGAAGCAAAGTATGCAGACATCTGTAAGGGGAATAACTGGGACAGAAAATGACCATTCAATGTCACTCAGGCAGAAACATGAAAAGTTGGCAGTGGCAGCAACAATGACTTGTGTGTTGTGATGAGCTTAAAGAATACAATTAGAGGCACTAGTACAAAGGAGCAGAAAATGACTGAGATGTGGTTGAAAATTAATGGGTATGGAATTTGATGGTTATGTCAAGGTCTTGGTTATGACTCTGAAAGTAAGGAACTGAGGTAGCTCAAAGGACAAGATTCTTGAAAGGAACATGATCAATTGGTCAACTTAGGAGCCAATACATGGGAAGGATCTTCTCTGTGATATTAAAATCACCATGATACATAGCAGGATCATGTTGATCGAAGGTGAGCAGAGACCAGCACCTTCAAGGTGCGATGGCCCTAGAAGCACTTGATGACTTTTCTAAGGGAGAGTGGAGTTTGGAATAATCAGAGTGAGATGAAAAAGTAACTAGAGAAGAGGTGTGAGCTAGAAGTGGTGATTAAAAGCAATCACAACATCTCACCTCTAAGATGTTGGCATGAGACCTGTGGAGAGAAAACATCCCTCACTTAAGGAGAGGCAGATGGCCAGGAGAACCAGGGAGGCAAGAAAGCAAATGTTCACAAAGAGATTGAAAAGTTAGGGGATTCTGTCCATTGCTGATCTGAGATCTAGAAGTTGTAATGAAAGGGGCTCTTAAGGAATGAGAGCTATTATTTTAAAAGGAGGAATCTCTAGTTCTGTAGGAAACTTAAAACATGAATTTAATATATTCTCCTAAAAATGATAGTTTAATTAACATTTCTCTCTTGTTGGAGAAATATTAATGTAATTTCTTCAAATCCTGGGAACTCATAAAATTTGTGGACTTGCTATTAGGCTTTTACAAAAAGCATAATCCACTAGAATGTTAACCATGAATATGGGATTTTTTTCAATGCTTCTTAGAATAACACTTAAAAATAATGAGTCAACCAAATTGAATTTGATTTTTGAACAGAAATGTTTGTTGGATGTTCCTGGTGCCAGGTGCCTATGACTGACTGTCCACTAAAATAAAATTTTCCCCTTTGCAGTAACAGAAGAGTACCAGTATTCATGGCCACCAAAGGAGAGTCTACATTCACCAGCCCTGCTTTACACGTAGGGGTAGCTCTGTGGCTGAGGTTTTGTCAATTGGACATAAGCAGAAGAGATACATGTAACTTCCAGGCTGAAATCTAAAATGTTAGACTTGTGTTCTTGGATTTATCTCCCCTTCTGGACAGATGGTGTCACAAATGCAGTGCTCTGTGGCAGTGCTTCTTAATCTGCGACGTATACCTGAGACACTTGAGGTTAAACTCAAATACTTCATCAGTTCAAGGCTGAAGCTTGGGATTCTGCATTTTTAATGAGCTCCCAGGAAATGTTAGTGGTTCCAGCTATGATCACATTTTGAACATGAAGGTACAGCTTCACAGGTGATGAAGCAACAGACTGAGAGATAGCTGGATCTGTAAATTAAGAAGAGGAAATGGTTTGCTAAGTTGGACTATTTACATGGGACTGTTACATAGAAAGAATAATTTCCTATTTAAATTGTTTTTAGTTATAGATGGACACATTATCTTTATTTATATTTATTTATCTTTATGTGGTGCTGAGGATTGAACCCAGGGCCTCATGCATGTGAGGCAAGCGCTCTACCACTGAGCTACAACACCAGCTCAACTTCTTATTTTTTAAAGCACGATATCATTGTATGTCTCTTTGATAGAAGTTTATCCTTACTCTAAGTATTTACAGAACTCAAAAATATACATGAGGGCTTTTTCCTCTTTATATAATAACTCTACTCCTGGGAGGGTACCTGGATTACTGATATGGTCTTTTGCATGCAGAAATGGCATTCTTTCTGTGACATTTTAAATTACTTTTTCTTTAAGAACATGGATTTGTATTAACAATGAGAATTCAAAATGTTAGAGTTTAAAACTCTTGAAAGAAAAGTTAAGGCAATGTAAGACATTGCTTAATCTTCAGAATGCAGAGTTTCATTCTTGTTGCACTACTGTAAAATAACTCTGGTCTTCAGAATTGGACAGCAAAAATCAGATCTTTTAAATAAATACCTAGTTGTATCAGTGGAGTAGAGGAAGGGGATTAATGGAGATTCAGGAGGGATGGGCAAATAAATAAATAAATAAATAAATAAATAAATAAATAGTCCAGTTGTGAACAATCTCTCATGCTCTTGCTCACTGTAACCAGATAAAAAGGACCCACCATTAGAAGACAGAACACGTGTTTAATACTTTCCAGGGAAAATTCAGTTGGAGAACAGGACTAAATGCTCACAGTGTTAGTTACTTAATATTGTGTAAAAAATGACCACAAATTTAGCAGCTGAAAATAACTCACATTTATTTTTTCAGTTTCTATAGGTCAGGAGTTGAGCACGACTTATCTGGATCTGTCGGGGTTTTTCACAACAATATAACCAAGCTTCAAACAATGCTGTGGTCTCATCTTAAGATTCAGCTGGACAAGGTCTATTCAAAGCCTGTGTGTGCCTGTTTGCAGAACTTGGTTCCTCTCTGGAGACTGACATGAAGGCCCCATTTTCTCACTGGATATTGACTTAGAGACAGGTCTTAGTTCCCTGCTGTGTGATACACTGAATAATAGTTTACAACCTGGCAGCTTACTTTATTGAAGCCATCAAGGTGGAGAATCATGAGAAAGATGGAAATTTCTTGCAATAATAACAGAAAAGTAAATTACCATCTAAATATTTATGGGTGGAAAGAGAACCCTAGAAATTGAGAGAATAGGGGTTCCCAGAGAATGGGGAGTGCCTGGAGACAGGCAGAGGTGGATCATTGGGAAATGTTATTGTTTGATAAGAATAAGTTTTGGTGTTCTATGGCATAGAAGGTAAACATAATTAACAATAAAACACCATGTATTTCAAAATACTTAGAAGAGTTTAATTTGAATGTACTCACCACAGAGAAATGATAAAAGTGATAAATATGCTAATTATACAAACTTGATCACTATCCAATGTATACATAATACATAAATAAATTATCACATTATATCTCATAAATATGTACACATATTTGTGTTGTTACATACATAATATATAACAATACATAATAAAAAGAACAATTAATAAAGGTGATCTTGTTTCCACCCAGTGATTATGGGGCTATAGATAGTCACTACACACTAGGCCAGAGAGTCTTGTACTGCCCAGATCATCACATGAAGACATAAGTCTTATCTATCATTTATATTTTTCTATCTGCATACACATTTTTATTAATCAAATTATTTTTCTATTGCATATACTTTTATTTCGTAGGGATCATATTTTCTTCCTTTTGAGTAACATGTAGAATTCTAGGGAAAACAGAACTTCTTATAAACCCCAGGTCTAACTTAAGTGATTCGCACAAATGATTGCAATAATACATGTGGAAACATGAAAATAATTATAAGTGCTATATGTTTATAACTCTTTAAAAATGTAAAAATTAAAAATAACTACAACAGTAAATTGTTTAAAATTAAGAAAACACATGTTATTTAAATTAAGTAATGCTAAGTTAATATAATTTTGTTTTGTAAACCCTGCTCATCATTTGCCCTCCAATCACAAAGAAACATTTTTCTTGCACTAGGACTGTACCTCAGAACTAATCCAAATTGTGCTCCCACGATGTACTTTGTGTGGTATTTTAAAGTGGACATCTTACTCTTTGGATTAATAATAATGACACCAGCTCTTTTTCTCTACTGTGACTCTTTTTATAATTATACCTCATTTGTGATAGTGGTAGTTTTTATGACTCAAAATTTTACAAAAGATTCTCAATTCATCAACCAAAAAATATGGGCAGTGAAGATTAGTTATAAAAAAAATCACCAAAAATAATAGAAATCATGGTTCAATACTCAATGTGTGCCTTATAACCAGTTTTAATTTTATTTGAATAGAACAAGTTGTCACTCTGTATATCTTCATGAGAGAAATAAAAGACCATTTTTTAAAGTTTATTACAAACATAATGAAGTATCAAATAGGTATCAACTACACAATACTTAAGATCCTTGGGGAAAATACATTTCTTGGAGTAACTTTGGTTATTGACTGTTAAGCCAGATAATATATGACACAGATTTAAGAGTACCAGATCTGATTTCCCCCCAAAAAATGAATGTTGAAAATTGATGTTCAGAAAGAAAATAAAGAACAAAAATCCCAATTACAATAGCGCATTAAATAAATAAAATTATAGAAGCAACAAGATCTGATTCATAAAGCTTCAAAAGGGCAGGGCAATCAATTCAGAGAGCAAAAGTCAGAGGGCTGATGCACCTCAAATATGGCTGCACTTGGTAGTCTGTCATTTTAAGTAATGTTATCCTAAAATAAAATGGGTAAATGCTCATTCTGCCTATTTTGCCAAATATCATACTGGAATAGAATTATACAATAACATTGGGATGAGTATTTTATTCTTCTCTATTGCTGCAATTTTACTTAAGTTATCGTAGAATTAGTAAAGAGTCTTCAATTTTTTTGCTGCCTCGAGTCAGAGTTTGTTGAACCATAACTTTCTGATAGCATTTTTGACTTCTGCATTCCTCAGAGTGTAAATCAGAGGATTGAGAAAGGGTGTTCTAATTGTATAAAAGACAGCCACCATCTTGTCCATTGGAAATGTGATTGGAGGGCGAGTGTATGTGAATATACATGGAACAAAGAATAAGATGATCACAATGATGTGAGAGGTGCACGTAGAGAGGGCTTTCCTTCTTCCTTCAGCACTCTTATTGCTCAGAGATTGTAAAATGAAAGTGTAGGAGATAAGAAGGATTATGAAATTTACCATGCATATGTCCCCACTATTAAACACTGTGGGTAGATTTATGACATAAGTGTCCATACAGGCAAGTTTCAACAAAGGTTGCAAATCACAGAAATAGTGATCAATCACATTGGGGCCACAAAAGGGTAACTTCAAAGCCAGGAAAATCTGTGCTGAAGAATGAATACAAGAACCAACCCAGGCCAGAATCACCAATGCACCACAGACCTGTTGGTTCATGATGATTGTGTATCGCAGGGGCTTACAAATGGCCACAGAGCGATCAAAGGCCATGAGGATGAGAACCAAGGTTGCCATACAGCCAAAAAAGTGAACAACAAAGATCTGTGTCATGCACTCATTGTAAGAGATGACTTTGTTCCCAGATATAGCATTGATAATCAATCTGGGGGCTGTGCTTGTTGAAAAGCAGGAATCAGCCAAGGATAAGTAGAAAAGGAAGAAGTGCATGGGACTCCCAAGTGTCCGGCTGAACCGAATGGTTATCAAAATGAGTGAGTTTGCCAACAGAGTTGCAAGATAGAGAAACAAGAAGACCACAAACACTATTTTCTCCTTTAGAATATCCTGTGTACATACACACACACACACACATACATATATACATATACACATATAACTATAAAAAATCTAGGAGAATACATAAGGAATGGTAAGTTACCTCTGGAGAGTGAGATGGAAAATCATGAATTTTGTAATTCAATGTAAACTTTGGATATTTTATTGTGAAAATACTCCTATACCATGATGAAAATATTTCTAATAAATATTAATACAACAAAATTGGAAAGGAATTAGACAATGATTATCAGTAATTATGAAAATTTATACATTTTATGCCTCAGAAGTTTGTAATATATATTGATGAAATTATTAAAAATAAAGTATATAAATAAGAAGAGATTTGGGCAAATGTTTATATATGAGAGTTAAAATATAAAAACAATGTTAAAATTAAATAGTAAAATTTATGTTGTGAAATTTCATATGTTAATTTATAATAAAAAAAGGGATAATTGTATTGTGAATACTCTGTAAAACTAGAAAATAAAGTATTATAGGATGACTTAAATTGTATAAATATGTGTGCATATAAAGGAGGCTAGAGCAAAATAATGGGGATTATTCATATAGTGAAATTTTGCAATATAACTTTAGAATTATGATTTGGAAGAAACAAAAATGGTCAAATGCAAAAAAAATTCTGATAAATATGTTAGGAAAAGTCATTTATAAGTAAAGTCCTTATTCAGGTTCTAGGCAGAGTGGCACATCAAATTTACGGTGTGAGACTCAATATCACATATCCAACATGTGTAGTGGATTGTTTTAAATATATAGTAACTTTCCTTAATAATTTCAACCTTAATGATTTATTCATATATCATATTCTCATATATGTGCTGACTGAAAATGAAACTAAAATTAGGACTGGGGTAACTCAAAAGTTGAAGAAATAATCTCATATGAAAACATAATTTGGTCAAGACATTGAAGAGGAAAAATGGGCAAAAACTGAGGTCCATATCAAAAAACATGTTTTCTCAAGAGGACATCTCCAATGTACACTTTGATATTATATGTAGATAACAGTTTCAGTAATTGAGATGCATTCCCAATATTTACACATATATATCATATGCATTTGTGTACAAATATGTGTCCATTAAAATCTTTAATTTTTATAGAAATGAAAAGTTCAGGACATTAAGATGACACAAGTAAGGTGCTACTACATAGTCATTAGCTCTCAGACACTGGCAGAGAGCACAATCACTTGTAGGTTTTCTTCTTTCCCCCCAAATATTCTTTGTCCCACCTAAGAAGAGCTTGCATCAATGCCTATGGTTAAAGTAAGGGATTCAATTTAAAAAAAAAATCCTACTCTTTATAATACATGAAAAAATGGGAGAATCACTGTATTATGTTGTTTGAAATGACAAAGTTCTCATTGAGTACAGTTCACGACTACTGCCAAATTATCATTTTATCAATTTTATTTGCAGATAAATCATTTCTCAGCTGTGTCCTTTCTCTACTCACTTTACCCATGGGGCTGAATCACAGTGTGAATGAGTTCATTCTATTTGGGTTAAAATATATATATATTTGGCTAAATATAACTTTTATGAACACATTGGATCATTATTTACCATAGTTTCTAAAACTGTAGCAAAATAGCATTTTTTTAAAATAAAACTCTAAAATTAAGCATTGTCTTATTTGGTTGGCTAATAGAATAAAAACTAGAATAAACATTTATTTGTTTATTGAGGACAGTATGATATTTTTGTATATTTCATTTCTTATATTTCATATGTCTGAATTATGTATGTCTTTTAAAATTGTTTTTGATATCTTGCTTTGAGCTCTTTCCTGTTTTGAATGTTATACCATTGAATCTATGAATTTTCCCCTTTATGATTTAACAAGTTATCTCACTTTGGGAGTTATCATCTTTATTCTGTCTCATAATATTCCTAGCACTTAATTTAGTATGAATTCTGAGATAGTCTACCTGTGTGTGATTAATTGCCAGTCCATCAATGAATTAAAGAGCACTGTCACATCTGTCACCAGACCCCCTCAGATCTGCAGCCACTATAGTAGGGCATGGAAAGATGTTCTCAAGAACTTTGCCCTCATAATGGAGGGATTACAAACTTCCAGATAAGATAAATAATTACATAAAAATTACACACAGCTTTATGCAATTCTATCAGATATCCCTTCCCCAAGTCTAAGTAGCCTTAGAGAATGAGTTAATTGGTTAGTAAAATTTCAAACATTAGAAATAGTGGTAAAGCTTTGTCTTAAAAATCTATGTTCTCATTCAAGACAAAGGCTGTCAGAAAGTCCCGGGGAAATGATGGACAAACACGCTGTCCAGGCCATGCTATTTTGGTTTATTTTAAATAAGAGGAAAAGAAAAAGATTTGGAAGGCAGCACTTTGACAGGCTGTGTGCATAAGCTCAGATCAATACTGCCTTGGGTTTTTTTTATTGAAACCAGTCATTATTTCATAAAACTCCTGAACTATCCTTCCTCTCCGATAATACCTTTGGGGTATTACCACAGTAGTGGCGCATACCATTTACTCTTCTTTAATTTTAATTTTTTATTTCTACCCATTAAAATTTTAACAAGTTTAAATCATATCTGGACACAAGACCCTTCTTTATTTTTGTCTAGAAATAAACATCTACCTCTATTCCCTTTGCTTTGATATTACTATTCGCTTTGTGTTGATGTGAATAAAATACCTCATATTACCTATTTTCCTTATTTCATTAGCTTATAGCTTAAACCGAGGTTCACTTATGTTATTTCCTTTGACATGAACATTTTCTTCAAGAAAAGTATGTCCATTAGCCTTGTTATTTTCTGGGTATGAAATTTGACCTGTAACCCATAGAGTTTTATTGAGGCAAAACAAGACTGAAATGCTGCTACTAAATAGCTATTCACTTTCCCATCCACCTTACCTGTCATATAAAACAGCAAATCCCAAGTATTCATGTCATTGTATCCTCAAAAAAGAGAAAACTTGAGCTGTCAGAAGATTCCAGTTGATTTTTAAAAATTTTTTCTGACTTGATCCCAAAGTCAAGTTCTGCAAATTCATGATGAAAAAAATATTAAAATACAAATTAGATAGCTAATGAATGATACTGAAAGGGAAAAGGGCATAGACTCAATAAATTAGAGTAGGAGACAGGAGACTGATAGTGAACAGATAGCTGCAGACTTGTGAGGTAGGAGAAAGAAGATCTGGAGAGGGGAGGTAAAAGGGGTTTGTGACCCAAAATTTCACCATAAAGCTCAACCTCTTTCTCTCCAACCCACTTGACCCCAAACCAGGGAGATAAGGTGTGGTCCATTTTGAACAAGGATGACCAAGTGTCCTGAAACTCCAAGTTTATGGAGAGTGGAGTCCTATTACATACTTTGTTCCAGAAACCACACCACTGACATTAAACTCTTCAAGTGAGATGATCCCAAGATCAGAAGTTCTGCCATGCTGGGCTCAATGTTATGGTGCTATATAATTCCACCCTCTGAGCAGAGAGTTGCTGAAGAAATCGTCTATGTTCCTGCTGAAGCTAGGAAGGTTTTTAATAACCCTGGAAAAGCATCACTCTTGTTTGGGAAAATACTCCCTAGAAGTTCTACCTTTCATAGAAGACACAGTATTCCTGACAGCCTTGAGAAGGCAATGTGAAGAGAGCATTTCAGATAGATTAAAATCCTTACCTTTTTTCTGTTAAGCAAACAGATGCTTTCCAAAGAAATTCACCTTTCATTTACAGGAAGCTGAATCACATGAAGCCTGGGTACAGCTTTCTATCATAGAGGTTATGGGATGTGGAAAAAGCACGGTGTCAGATGAAAACACTGGAGCAATGAAGAAAGTTGTAAAACTTAGTGGAAGTTTCTTAATTTGTCTCTTGAAAACAGTATGAAAGAAACTACCCCTGTGCTCTGAGAAACCCTCTGAAACCAGCTATTTTTTACCAGTTTATCTTTGGTAAAAGTGTAAGTAAACACATTTTTTTTTTATTGCACTGGATATTTATAGTAATTCCACAAAGGTTTTAAATGTGTGAGGCTTTTATCCTCAGGAGCTCTAAGAAAGCCCTACTCCTAAGAAGTCCCAAAGGATGTCAGTGAGTTACCTCATTGACAAGGCAGGCACTGTAGAAAAGCAGCTAAATTTCAACTAGATATGAATTGCAACTGAGAAAACCTTGTTCGCTTTTTTTATGATCGGCTTAAGTTAGTCTTTTTTGGAAACATGAAATGCATTGAAGCCAGTTGGGTGTTGGTGGACATGAACCATGGCCCCACCACATCCACTATTTAAGTTTAATTAACTATATTAATATTTTCAATTTCCAATTCGATCTTTTGTAAAGGTCAACTAATAATGATATTTATTTACCCCATTTGTCATCTCATCTATGTTTTAAACTAGTATATAGAGAAAAAAAGGATGAATATTTTTTTACTGAATACTTTTCTTATGTATTTTTCTTTTATTTCTAAAGATATTTTCTCTTCTACACAAGGAAGAAAGCTATGCCTTTGCATGTGAATGTAATCATAAACTATTAAAATTGGGACATTATGAAATTACTTTCCTAAGATGGATGGAGACCAGGATTTGCTACTTAGTGTCCTGCCAGTTATGTCATTGCCTTTGAGATGCCTATGATGAAGTTTACATCAGAGATCCAGAGTGAGGGTGGTAGAAAGAAGCAGGAGACAGATTGCAAAACAGTTGTCATTTTAGCTTGTTTGTCTAAGCACCAACTAGCAAGCAAGTGTCTGAGAGAAACATCTTAGGGAAAATGATACTGCCAACCTGGCCCTGTTTTTTTGTTGTTGTTGTTTTTTTTTTTTTTAAATTTCAAACAGGCTGGAAGAATTTTGAGAACAGTTTTTGTTGTGTCACTTAAAGCTTTTAGACCACAGTTCTCCACCAGTTTAATGGAAGTATGAAGACAAATTTATAATTTTATCATTTTACCACTATGTAATTTTATAAAGACTTAAAGATATAACATAAAAGTAGTAATCCCCGACTCAGAAAAAGTGCAGAATAAATTATTGTGTTCTTATTAATCCTTCTTCAACATGAGGAATGAGGTGAAAAAGTGAGAGAAGACTCACTCAAGGTGACAAAACCTATTAGTAACAAAACATGCTTAGAATCTAAATATCTCAACTATGAGTCTAAAGCTTTTAAAAAAATTATTATTATTTTAATAACATATCTATAGTAATGGCATAAGATTTCTTGTCCTGTAAAACAAAAGTCAACTAGGCAAGAGACTGGGTCAATGATCTCACCAAGTCCCTTCAACCTCTAAGTGAATTCTGTGAAGACTCTTTAAATATTTCTTGTGGACAGAAAGGTTGAGATACCTAACAACTCCACATAAAGCCAAACCAGGGTACCCAAGGTTTGACTGAGGGCAGTGAACTCTGGTCATTCAGTCATGAGAACTATGCAAATCAGAATAGATGACAACTAATGTTTGTACTCTTTTGTATTATTATTATTATTATTATTATTATTATTTGGTACTAGGGATTAAACCCAGGTGTGTGTCTCTACCACTGAGCCACACCCCTAGCCATTTTTTTATTCCAAGTTTTATTTTTAAACAACATCTCACTAAATTGCTGAGACTGGCCTTGAACTTGGCCTCCTTCCTCAGATTCCCAAGCCACTGAGATTACAGGTATGTGCCACCATGCCCAGCATTCTTTTGTCTTTTGATCCATGTATATCTCAAGTAAAATCTCAGAGTGAATTAGGACCTTACTTTAAAATTCATTCACTTAATATCTTACTAAAGTTAGTGTTCCAATGAATAATAAAGAAATTATTCAGATCAAACCTAATCAATAAAATGGAAATTTGAAGCAATATATTATTTTTACTGAGATCCGAAATAGCTAAAGATCACCGAGAAAAACTTTTGTTTTTAAAGTGATGAATGGAGAATGAAAAAATATTATAGAAAATAATTTAACATAGAAGAAATAACTAAAAATAGAATTTATTTGAAATATCCTCTTCTAAACTATGTCAAAGGGTGAACTGTATAGTTTTAATCAACATCTGCAGGATAATGCCAGCAATGTCTATATTCACTTTGCAAACATTTCATTAGTTTAATATTAGAGATGGATTTAAACTTTACTAAGTAAAGATATATCATCCATTCATGCAGTCAATGTATGTTTAGTAAAACAGAGATGCCTCAGTGAACCTAAGAGAAAAAAATCCTCTACCTTGTAGCTTACAGTCTATGAAAGGAGACAAACAAAAATACAAGTATACAAATTATATGGAGGGTGAGAGAGTGATACAGCTTTCAAAGAACAGAGAGGTGGTGATGAGGGGGCTTAATGAAAGCCACAGTGCAGAGTTCTGCTTTTTAAGATGTAGGCAATGTGAGATGCAGAGACAATGAGAATAGAATAAGCCAACACACCGATGGAAGAAGGGTCCAAATCAAGAAATATGTGCAAAGGCTGTGAGCTAGGAGACGACCCTATGTGTTCATTGAAAGAAAAAGAGCCCATAGGGAGGGAGGGCGTGAAGAAAAAGCAGTCACAGAGGTCACAGTGACACAAATTGTAGAATCTGGGAGGTCACTGGCAAGACTCCACCTTTTCCTCTAAGGAAATGGAGAACAACTGTGAGATTATGAGTAAAATCATGTTTTCATATTACCTATGAGTTAATACAGCATCTTTCCTGAATCATTTCCTGTTTAAAGGTAGAAACCCACTCTTGTTTTTTCAAATATCCAGAAACATTTTCTTAAATTTCCACTTTTTATATTGACAGTGTATTCCTGAAAATTCTTTGACTAATTCTGGTAACCATAAGGAGCCAACTTAGTGGTAGCCCAACAAGATCACTGAGATGAGTGTCATCATACCTAAGCAAATCTACATAGAAGACACCATAGAGATCTAAAGCCATAACTATTATTAGGAGAAACTGAAATATGTCAGTACATAGGTTTTCTTCCAGAAGCTACATGGTAACCTGAGATTACTAAACTTTAGCAATAATAATGACTTATTTATCTAAATTTAAATTATCTCTTTATTGATAATTACACCAATAGAATTATTTTCACTTGGTAGTCAAAGTCAAGAAAATTAAAAACATACAAATTGAAATGTGATCCTTTTTTAAAATTGATGTTTTAATCTCTGGAGCCTCTGGCTACTATTTCTTCTGCAAGGGGAGGAAGTCACAGCCCTATCTACACATCTTTAGGAAGGCATTGCTGGTATAGTGGTGTTTCAAGAGTTTCCTTGGATTGTACTTGAATAAGAAATACTGATTGCTGACTCCCATATGGAGTGTGCCCAATGTCCCCATACAACACCTGATTGGTGGTTGTCTCATATCTGAGAGGAGCTATCCATAGGCAGAACTGGACCAATCAAATCCTATCTCCCAGGAAATGCAAGAAGGGACTCAAAATTTTCATCCCACACTGAATGTTAAAGTCACATGACACAGGAAATCCTTCAGTAGAAGTTTTATGAATCTCTACTCTCTGCTTGACTTGAGTCCTTCAACAGTCACTAAGATCATTGTCATCAATCTTTTATACCATGAAATAGTGTGAGTAAATTTCTGTTAATATTATGCAGAATATTTTTGTCTTTCCTCTGCAAAGATTTTGCAAGTAGAGTGAATGGAGAGCAATCAGTAGGTAATTTCTCTTTTCATTCTTTATTTCTTTTATTATTAGATTCTAAGGAAACATACAATTCAACTATTTTTGACTTACATATAAGGAAGCATACAATTCAATTATTTTTAACTCACGTGTGAAATATCAAGTTGCCAGCTCAGATCTGATACCTGATGTGAAAGTAAAGATCATTTTCTGACCCCTACATGAAGGTTTTTCTATAAATGTGTATTACCATATTTCTATACAAAGGAAATCCTATAAATTTTCAATCAGAAAAACAAAATTTACTTATTAGGTCAGAAATTTAATTTTCCAAGTGTTTAATGTCTACCTTTCATCAGAAACAACTACCAGTCTCTTCCACACTTTCCTCATGGAATTTTTTACTTCCTTATTCCTGAAAGTGTAAATCAAAGGATTAAGCAAGGGAGTTAGGATGGTGTAAAATATGGCTACCATTTTGTCATAGGGGAAGGCAGATGGAGGCCGTGCATATATAAATATGCATGGGACAAAGAACAAAATCACAACAGTAATGTGAGATCCACAGGTGGATAGAGCTTTCCTCCGCCCTTCAGCACTGTGTGTTCTCAGGGAGAACAAGATGACGCCATAGGATACAAGTAACAAGGAGAAGTTGATGATGCAGATAAACCCACTGTTGGTGATCACCAGAAGGCCTAGGACATGAGTGTCAGTGCAGGCTAGCTCCAGTAATGGGTACAGGTCACACATGAAATGATCAATGACATTAGGTCCACAGAAGGGCAGCTGGAAAGTAAAGAGAATCTGTATGATGGAATGCAAGAAGCCCCCTGTCCAGGCCATCCCCACCAGAATGCCACAGAGTCTCCAGTTCATGATGGAAGAGTAGTGCAAAGGCTTGCAAATGGCCACATAGCGGTCGTAGGCCATGGCTGTGAGGACAATTACCTCTGCTCCAGCAAGGAAGTGCTCAGAAAAAAGTTGAATCATGCATCCTTTATAGGAGATGGTTTTTCTCTCATAAAGGGAGTCCACAACCATCTTAGGAGTGATGACAGAGGAGAAGCAGGCATCCAGGAAGGATAGGAATGCTAAGAAGAAGTACATGGGGGAGCCCAGCAGTGCAGGGCTACAGAGGATGGTCATTACAATCACCATGTTGCCTCCAACAGTTGCAATGTAGACCAACAAAAACACAACAAATACTATTTTCTGAATTCTTGGATTATTCGAAAGGCCCAGGAGGACAAACTCAGTTACAGTGCTCTGGTTTCGCATGATTTCCAAGGAAAAGGTGAAGGTAAAACTGTGACCATGTAAACATATATTTTGGATAAAAAATTGCTTCAAGCTATTTGTAATATTATAATCATCAACTAGTTGCTACAACAGTAGGTGGACTTATCTCCAGTGCTTTTGTTATCACTGAAAACATATTATTAGATATTTATTGAAGGCTGTTGTAGATCAGGCAAAATTGAGGTATAGATAAATTCTTGTACACTTTACGAAAACCAGATTTTCAACATGGTGGAGAAATTACTTTGTCAAAATTCAGCTTTAACCATTGTGTAGGAGCTGCCTAGTGTATTGTTGAAAGGCATTCTCAAGCCACACTCAAGTTGCAAACAAAGAAACACTATTATTTATTAATCACACCTTCCATAGGCATTGAATGAGGCAGGGATGAGTAGCCTGCCTTGCTCGATTAGAGGACTGCTTCATCCTTCCTCTACCATTAGAAGAAGAAATAAGAGGCAATTGAGGTGGTTCCTGACCACCATGGATGCTCCTCAAAAATTTCTTAAAATCATTGGAAAGAATTGGTCCTGTGAATGAGATGATTCATTCTTTATAAAACAGAAATATGTATAATAAAGTGCATAGCTCTACTATACTTGATGCATGAATGCATACAAAGTTTTGAGATTTTACTTGCCATTTATCATTTAAAAATGTGAACAAAGGTTAACAAAAATAATGTCTATTTTATGCTGAATAAATGGAAGAGTACAGGGAAAGCAATTGCTTAGGACCCACAATCTGTGTGAGGTTTTATTATCCCTATTTATTGTAAAGGAATATGTATTTAAAGCTTAATTTGAAGCAAAAGACAGATGCTTGACTTACAGTTTTAACACTGAATCTCTAGCTCCAAAATTCAGTTCTCTCCCAGAAGATGAGCAGAGAAAGGACTAGGATGTTTTCTTTTCCAGCAGTAAGTTCAGGGAAGCCATGGTCTCTCTATAGTTTTGGTCCACCTTGAAGTTTAAAGCATATTATTCCTTTGATCATGTTTGAATGAAGAATCTTAAGAAGGAATCAGAATGCATCATGAAGCTTCAGCAGGCACTTGTCCAACCACCTACAAATGCATATTGGCAACATGTAGGTGAGGAAAGGAATAACTGGGTGAATAAAATTCAGAGTCTTGAGACTTTATTTTTATATATTCATTATTTATTACAATGTGACCCTATCTGAGCAGATATAATCCTTCAAAACACATGGTTTCAAATTTATATGACTTTATTATAACATAGAAATGTTCATAAGCAGCTTATGCACTCATCTCCAAGGATTATAATGATGATCAAATTTGGTAACATATAAATATAAATGATAAAATGTTCTTACTTGAAAACCAAGTGTTTTTACCCATAGGAAGCTTTTCCATGATTCTCCAGATAAATACTCCCAACTCTTGAAATCATTTGCTTCTGGTTGACACAGCTTCAAAAGGTGACTGTATTCTCACCTGTGCATATGAAAGAATCACAAATAGCATTTGTGTCTGTGAATATTTACATATGTATTTTTTGTTGTTAAAATACGGGAATAAAACCATAATTGTGTTTATTCAAGAATGAAAAATGGGCCTGTATGTATGACTTCCCCTTAGAGCCAACAGAAAGAAATTGGAATATTAATAAAGCTAACATGCACAAGTGTGTGCCTTAGCGTATGTTGTCTGCTAGTTTGACAGCAGCCACTATCACTGTGATTTCAATTTATTCCTCACTGAGGTCTGCAACATGAGCTCTGTTTCCACTGTGAGCTCTGTGTCCACCGCTCACATCTTATCACCAAGGAAATGAGAGTATAAAGTAAACCCTACAAGGTCACTGACTCAGACAACAGCCCTAGAAGATCAATATGTAATTTAACAGGGGTCAGTTTAGCCAAACTCATGAAGACCTGGCTTCCAAACTTTCTGAGACTAGGTTAATTATAGCTCTCAAAAAATCTAAAAGCCTCAAGCTTATGCTCTGTGAATGAGTTGAATAGGAAGGGCTACTCACCTGGTTCTTGTGAGAGTCCAATGAGGCCATCCACTAGAAACATCAATGCAATCAGAAATGCAGATAGTTGGGAGGGGCCAGAATGTCCTGCCACAGCCAGGGACACAGAGCACAAATGACAACCTTTGCTCCTGACTCTTGCCTCACCTCCAAGGCTAACCAGTGCTTTTCCTCTTGTTGATTTACAAAGGTCAAATATTTGATTGTTGTTTGCAGTGAAGAAATGATACTTTTTAAACACACAACAACTTTAAATGCCTTTAGCTTTCCTTGAATGCATTACTGTGACCCTGAGACCTACCTGGTTCCATTCCTGTTTCCTGTACAAAGAAATCCAAACTGAGTGAAAAGTTAAAAGGAAGACAGGTCCCTATGTTAGTCGGATAATTAAGGAACTCTTATTTATTCATTGTCTCATCATCTTTACCTGGAAGTGTTTTTAAGAAAAAATAGCATTTTGGGGTTAAAGATTCATCAGATACAAACAAACCAACACTTTCTTTTTTCAAGCACAGAATTTCCAAAATTAGTGCTAAAACTTCAACAACAAAGAGTATAGTGTGCTCATGTTTTTTGACCACAAATTTTGTGATTTTAGATCATTAAAAGGTAATGTCTTAAATGTACTGTGCTTTTCTGGACTGAATCCTACTATGGATAGTAGTGGAAAATTATTTAAATGTATATAAAGTTTTGTATTATTACTATTATTATTATTATTATTAAGTGGTACCAGATATTGAACCTGGGGCACTTAACCACTGAGCCACATCCTCACCCCTTTTTATTTTTCGACTGTCTCGCTATGTTGCTTAGAGTCTCAATAAGTTGCTAAAGGCTGCCCTCAAACTTGTAATCCTCCTTCTTCAGCATGTTTGTATTGCTTATACTAGTAACCACAGACATATAAACTTATTCTATTAATGAAAAGAGATGTAGAAATTTTACATTGGAAATTTATACAGTGTTAATATTGATTGGCAATTAAGAAATATCTAAAATATTCAGCAATTAAGATATTAATATAAATAAAATTATTACAACTTATCATAACTTGATACTATCAATAAAACATTAATAACATGAAAAAATATAAAGCATTTTATAAGTGAGAAATGCAGACGAAAAGCAAACACTGATTATTTATAAATATTTTAAATATAATTTATTCCTTGAAGTACAATTACAAAATACTGCCTGTAATGACATCCTAATTATAATATAATTTTATAATTTAGAAGGGAACACATAACAATGAAAGATATTTTATTTGGAAAATGTGTTTTGTTACTATTGTAGGAATATTTAGAATTAAGCATCAAGATTAAAAACTGCAACATCAATTTTCCTTAAAGTTCAGAAATAAAATATGAGTTTCATGGTTAATTTATATGCACAGGTGGAACTATTAGGCTAACATACCATAGCATCTTATATTAAAATTTTAAACTATTGAAAACTTTCCAAAAATGACCACATCATGGACCCAACCCTCTCTAACCTATATATATTCTTAAATATAAAATTTAATTCTATATTATGATGTAGGTAACAGGTTACACTGTCCATATCTCTCCTAGAACACTCCTTGTTCTTTCCTTCCTTGACACCATACTCTTGAATATGCTGGCACTGTTCCTGAGATTGCTCAGGGGTCCCTCAAATCATGACTGGTGGCTAGTATCCACCTCCTTGGGCAGTGATCTTGGGATGTTGGCCTCTCTGTGCCCCACTATCCACACTACTCACTTTTTTTCTTCCTAACAAAACTAATTATTTAGCAGCAAAACTAATTCTCACGCCAACTTTCTGCAAATAATATAATTTATGTTTTAAATTTTATTATTTACATATGTTTGAAAAATGTAAGAGAGATCTATAATTAGGATGTCATTACAGGCAGTATTTTTGTAATTGTACTTCAAGGAATAAATTTCAGATAATTTACATGCACATAGATGTACATATCAGTCACATTTTTATATATTTTATTAAATAATTATGTTACTAATTTAAAAATAAATAAAAATCCTATCTATAATTATCTTTTTAAAAAATTCCTTAAATTTAGCATATATTTGATCTAGGATTCTTCTTCACCAATTAAAGATATATCTCTTGTCCTGCCTGATTAAGCATTTCCTGTCTGATTAAACATATTCCCTTTCCTGGCTATCTAAGATATACATTATTTTCAGATAGCTGGTCCTTTCTTCCGCCCTTAGTATAGTTGTGCCGATTTCCTTAGATGTCTCAACATTTATATTTAATGTGGGTGAAAAATTATCCATTCTCTGCTGGTTTTCTTCTTAACAGATGCCTGAACTTCCTTCTTTTCTTTTGTTTTAGTGATTTAGCTAATGGTAAGGGTGAGACCAAGCTATGACACTTAGTCCTGAAGCAGTTCTATACATCAGTCACTTGAACTTTCCTGAATAATTTTGCAGCAGGAGCCCAATGCAATCTATGACATCAAGCACACTTAGCAAATTACATAGTGAAATCAGAAGCTTTCATTCTGTCTTATGAGTCCCTGTTTTTTATCTTTAATGTCCTTCCCTTTGCCATTTGTTAGTTTGCGGTTGTAGCAATAGTAAATTTTGTATTCTCTATCAGTATCTATGATTGGCACAATAGTACTTAAATTTACCAAGCTCCTACTATTGTACTTTAATACAAATTCATAAAATTCACCTTATAATCTAAAGCATTATTATGGGGGTTAGAGGATAAATGAGGATGTATTTAGAAGGAACAAATAAGATATAATTGGAGAAATAGAGGGAAAATATTCATTTGAATTCCTGAATCATTAGTTTTTACTCAAAGATAAATAGCTGAGTATGGATTTCTTTAGACGTGAAGCAATAAGAGTTCCTAAAGCGAAGGAAAGGATGAAAAATAAGAGAAAGGTTTGAATTCTGTAACAACTGCTATGTACTGGGTCCTTTCAGATGTCAAGTGCTGTCCTCTCAGCTCCACCTGCATTGTTTCATCCCCTGATGCATCCGTTCACCTTGATACAATCCCCACTAAAAATGAGGAATCTGGGGGCCAGAAAGGTTATGCAGCTAACTCAAGTGCACACAGTTATTAAGCAAAAGGGCAGTGCATGGCATTAACCATGAGAATACAACCACAACACCTGCACTTTGAAGCACTATATCACCATTGAAAATCCTTTTTAGAAATTCAGAAGTGTGAATTAGAAATCTCACCATGCACAGTTCCTTAAACATTATGGTAATGGCCAGAACGTGATGTTCTTTTTTCCAACTCTTCATTCTATATCTAAGAGAGGAAGAGCATCTTTGGCCATCGAGGTGGAGAATGTTTCCAGTGCTGTTTAAGTGCTGCCTTCAACAAGGTCTTAGAAAAAAAGAAAAATGAAGTAAAGTTTCTGCCTTGACTTCTGACTGGAATTTAAATAGGTTTCCTGAGAGGGCGAGAACCTTTGGAATTGCTTCTCATTCTCCCCAGGGCTTGGAATTTTTCTATTAGCCTGATTAACAACACACTTTTGTGTGACTTTTCACTCGCTCAAGCATTCATAAAACTTTTATGTCCCTGCATAATAGGAATTTTTTTCCTTCTTTTTATTTTTTTAATTTCTCTTGGGTTAATGAAAGATGTTTCATTTCCTATGTTATTCAGGAATAGAGTACAGTGTATAAGAGATGGAATAAAGTATTTCTGTGCAGTATTAGGCAAAGTACTCTTATATTACTAAGTATAAAAATTGAGTTCTATGATAAGAAATACTTTCATCAGTCCACAAAGAAAATGCATACTGTTTGTGAAATAAGATAGCAAGGAGAGAAAAGCATTTTACAAAGAAGTACCCAAATGGTATTCATTCACTGAATTTTTTTCTTAAAAACTGATCCATGACTTCAGAACTAAAAATCCAATTTCTACAGATTAAAGGATTTTTTTTTCCTCTTTT
Source organism: Spermophilus citellus (assembly GCF_964194105.1). Lineage (NCBI taxonomy): Eukaryota > Metazoa > Chordata > Mammalia > Rodentia > Sciuridae > Spermophilus > Spermophilus citellus. Next base: position 239,757,718 of record NC_138183.1, read on the forward strand.
CTTTTGAAAGATGATAAGGCAGATCTGTGAGATGTAAGGGAATACAGCATGGAGACCAATGCTTGAGGGAAAACTCAGAAGCAGCTTCTGAGGATCCTTTAGGAGGACCCACAACAAACCATTTGCTACTATTTTTATTTCTGTTCCTCCCCAAAGGAAAAACAATCAAAATGACTTATGAAAAAAAAAAAAAGTTAGGGCTCAGAAGCACCAGTGTCAATAGTTTATACTATTAAGAAACAAGTGTTATTCTTTTTTAATTGGAATTCTACATGTGAGTAACTACACAGAAGAACTACCTGACACGGATCACATTCCTGGTCAGGGTGATATTTCAAAAATGCCAGTCAGTAATAAGATGCTGCCAACACATCTGGGCTCCAAACTATACTACAACCTCCTCTTTAGTCTTCATCCTGCTTTGCTTAATCTTTTAGTCTTTGTTTCTGTTAGAAGAATAGAGTTGGACAATATGGAAACAAGATCACAAAGATAGAATGGTGCAGATGGTATAATAAATATCATTTACGTAGTTGTGAAAAATAAGGAGACTTTTTTTTAGTTTGACTAAGAAAAGAAACAGAGACAGAGGGAGCCACAATCATAAAAAATGTGAATGAAATGAGGTGTGCAGTAGAAATCTGCCCTTCCACAGTTTAGCCAATATTCTCTTCTTTCCCATACATTTTATATTCATGGTAAATATAATTTATTAATTAGATAATTTTTGTCACTCTTTTTTCTTGTTTCTGTTTTTGTTAGTGCACTGTACTCGGATGTAATAGTGGAGTTAATTTTGACATAATCATAAATGCATATAATCTAGTTTGCTCATTTTCAACTCCAGTACTGTCCCTTTCCTTCCGCTCTTCTTTTCCTCCTGAACCCCTTCCTCTGTTCTACTGGTCTTTCTTCTATTTATTTATCATTTTAAAATTCCATCTTCAGGATTAAATTTAAAAATTTAAAAATGTTCCCAGAGACAAATCATTTAATTTTGGGGCAATTTCTTGTTTGTTTTTAAGAATTTTTTATGACTTATTTTTATAGCAAAATGTAAGTAATAAACTATGTTCTGAGATTGGATAGGCTCAGTTCCCCCTACTTCTTAGGACATTTTTTTTAATTACCAAGGCCACTTTTCAAACACAGGCACATATCCACACATATTTTAAAACTTTCAAATCAATTTCTGTGAAAAGATGTTTTGTCATTATGAGGGAAACGAGTGGGTGGCTATAAATTCATTAAAAAAATGATTGATGGTAAAATCAAGACCTCTTTTGTGATGTGCAGGATCAGTCAAATGTTCTTACAAGAATAATCCTTGTATAATCAGCAGGGTGTGAAAAATAATAAATAATTGGGCTAAAAAGTATTTTTTTTGAAATTCTTGAAACATTTTCAGATGTAGTGATTTATGGATAAAGATTTACAACAGTGAGCAAACAGGATGTATGAATCAGAGAATGTGAAGACTCTTCCTACTGAGCTGGCATGTCTTCATCATGTCCAGAAATCATCTCTTCTTTTTCTGCAGAACCTGTTTATGTTGAAATAATGCCTCTGAAGCTCCTGTACTACCATTCTTAAACTGCAATTTTCGTCACACTCAAGACATCCCTATAAGAAAAATAAAAAGAGACACAGAGAAAAGATGTAGAGGCAGGAAAGATGACAGAATGACAGAGAGGCCAAGCTGCCAAGCTTTATTTTTACTTTAGGTCATTGGCAGCATTTTTACATATTGTTCATTGCATCACTAGGCAGGCTGCAGACAGCAACATTATGCAGCTTATTCCTCAGTTACATACTAAGTTGGAAAGTGCAATGTTAGGAGCTTTGTGTAGCTTTCAAGAAAGTGGATTGCATAAAGTTACTGTTATATGGACAGGTTTAGGCTCAGTGAAACATTGTGGTTATCTAACAAGATAGTTCCTTTATTCCCAGGAGTTATGTGCCTGATACAAGTTCAAGGCTGATAAGACTCTAGCTCAGAGCCTCCTCATGAAGGGCATTGCCACAACAGCTAGACATTGTACATGTATTAGTTATCTTACTAATTCCTAGAAGAAACTGCAGGACATTCTAAGGGTGGGAAACAGAATGCCTGCTGCTCCCAGGAGTTTGCTCACCAGAAGAATGCTTCCCTGTATATTTCCACAGTCAGAATCCCTACACATCCCATCATTTATTGGGCTACCAAGATTACTGTCTCCCAGGGACTCTCTCACATATACTTTCTTGATAATGATCACAGACATAAATACAATGACCAGAGTATGGAGAAAAATGTGAACAATGAGTCCTTTCTTGTTCATGCCAAATTGGACTTTTATAATGTTTTAGTACAAGGATAAAACTACACATTCTGACCACATTATTCCTTAAATTCCTTAGGCTTTAATCACTGCCTGCCATAATGTAATTTTTATTGAGTGTGTTCACAGCCTTGCAGCCACACCCTGTAACTAGCAGAAAGAGAGGGGTCAGATAATTTAAAACCATGCAAACTTTAATTTAGATAATCATGTTTCCAACTAGATGCTAAGATATACAAATAAACTCAGATTGAGAAGTGTGTTATCTCAGTGATCAGTATGTAGTCTGAGGCTACCTTCTGTCAAACCACATCCCACTGCACAATAAGGATCTGACATTCAACCAGGCCCTTAATCTTTACCTACAGAACATAAATGATTCTAGAAACTACCTTTAAGGTATGCTAGGAAGGCTGGATAATTCAATATGTGCAAAGTATACAGAAGATGTGGCTGTGCACTATGTACAATTGGAGTAACTACATTCATTATGATTATTAGGACTGGCTTTCTTAGGGTTAATTTTTATTTTTCAAAAATGTCAATTTCAACAATTTACTTAACAATAATACAGTTACATGTTTTAAGCTGAGTGTGGTGGAACATGCCTGTAATCCAGCAGCAGAGGCTGAGGCAGGAAGATTGTGAATTCATAGCCAGCTTCACCAACAGTGAGGCACTAAGCAACCCAGTGAGACTCTGTCTCTAAATAAATACAAGATAGGGCTGGGGATGTGGCTCAGTGGTTGGGTGCCACAGCCCTGGTACCAAAACAAACAAACAAACAAAGGGTTTTAACACCCGAAAATCCTTTGATGAGTGACATAAGTTATATTGGTAATTTTTCACAATGTTCAGAAGCTATGAAAGACAGCTTCAAATAACTTTAGTAAATATTTAAAAATTAATTAAAGTACATGGCATTTATAAGATTGAAATGAGAAGAAAGAAAAAAAATAAAAATGCTTTCTTGCACAGATAGATAAACAAGAAAACTCTAGTTAGGCAGACTCCAAGGTTGTAGAAGGAAAACTTGGAAATAAGTTGTCCTCTTAACTATAGTCCATGAAAGCAAAGTTATGAAATTTTTATGTTTTCATTAAAATTTGGAGGCATAAAAACATGATAAAGTTTTGATTAAGTCATCTGAGAACAAACAGCAGTCTGAATTACTTAATTGAATTTTATTTTCCTTTACAACTTAAATTATACACAATTGGACTTGAAGGTTATCTTTAACAAAGAGCTTATTCACTTTCATAAGAAAGAGGCCCACTGAAGATTTCCATCTTTCTGTTTCCTGCACTTAGTAATTCAGTGCAAAATACAAGTAGACTCATGATGGTCCTCATAAAATAAAGACTGGTGTGCAGGGCATCCCAAACATGATCCCTCAATGCCAATTTATTTCTTATCAAAGACTCAAAAGAGTTTACTCTCAAGTATTCTCTGTGGTGTATATGGAAACTAAACATTTTCCCTCAGCTGAAATATCCATGTTATTTTATTGTGAAAATCAATAGACCATAAAGACTAGATATTCAGGTTAAAATGTCACAAATTCCAATATGATAGTTGCCAATCCTAGAATGCTTTTGATAGGTCTTCACAGAGCATCATTGAGATAGTTATTTTATTTCTGTAAACAGGTAAAAATTTCAGGTATTATGTATTCTCATTACTTTTTCCAACCTCTCTTAATGTTTAGCTTCATTTCTGTCATTTTTTTTAAAAAAGTAAACTGGGCACAGTGGTGCATGCCTGTAATCCCAAGGGCTTGGGAGGCTAAGGCAGGAGAATCACAGATTCAAAGCTAGCCTCAGTAACTTAGTGAGGCCTTAAGCAACTTAGAAAGACCCTGTCTCAAAAAAAAAAAAAAAAAAAAAAAAAAGGCTTAAGATAGGGCTCAGTGGATAAGCACCTACACACACACAAACACACACACACACACACACACACACACACACACACACACATATTTAAAAATATGGTGATTCAGGCCAGGAATAGTAGTATACACCTGTAATCCCAGTGGCTAGGAAGGCTGAGGCAGGAGAATCTTGAGTTTAAAGCTAACCTATTAAAACATGCACATATTTGTCAAATCATATAATCTTGAAGACATTATGCTCTCATTTTTACTTTAACAATTTTTATTTAATATTTCACAATACATTAAAACCATGGTGCACAGCTAAGGCTAAACTGAATTGGTAGAGTTTTGTAGGGAACATCAGAGATCTAGGATGAGAACCTGTATATTCAAATTCCATGCAATGATTCTCTAATACACCACCCCACATGCCACACAAAGCCCCATGCTCCAATCATCTAGGTGGAGCCAATATAAAATCAAGAAATCAGAAACAGAGGAGAAAAACAAAGCAAACAACAACAACAACAACAACAACAACAAAAAACACTAGTCTGTTCTTATGTTCTGACTGCACTAATGGACACAATCTTCAGCATGGCTCAAAGAGAATGTAAAGTTTATATGCATATTTGAAAAATGATAGTGATAAAAAAATTTAAATGATTACAGTATAAGGGGAGGAGTCAGAGCCATAGGGAAAAGAATTACATTTTTACAAAAGGCCAGAGAAGAAAGAGAATAAGGGAATCAGGGTAACACTCAAAAGTGCCAGAGTGAGTAATGATGCACATAGTAGGCAAAGAGTAGTTTAAGAGGGAAATCCACTGCAAGACATTGGACAAAGTCAAGAATGTATCTGGCTAATCATTCCACAAAATGTCATTTCTGAAAAGTTTTTAAAATTAGGATCTTTGAATAAAGAATAGTAGAATGAATCAGGCTTTAATACCCTATGGACATATATGACCATACAACTAGTGTGATTCTACATCATGGACAACCAGAAGAAAGAGAAATTATACTCCATTTATGTATGTTGTGTCAAAGTGCACATGCTGTCATGTATAATTAATTAGAGCAAATTTTTAAAAAATAGGATCGATCGTGTTCTACATGTATGGTCTGCTTTCACATGTCCAGAGACATTTTTTCTAAATTCACATCATTTACATTAACATAATGTGTTTCTGAAAACTCTTTGAATAACTACAGAAACCTTAACAGGTTAAATTATAATCAGCATACAATTAGATGGCTTAAAAGCTTTTCAGCATTGGAATGAGCTTCACCAAGCCTAAGCTAATCAATATCGAAAACAAAATGGAAAGTCAAAGCAACAATTGTTTGGGGAAGAATTTTGAATTATGTTGTTCAATAAACTAGTGGAAATGAAAAGAGTTTGGTAGATGTCTTTCAGTATTTGTTTTTCCCCCTGCTGAATATTAGTGGATTTTTATCCTTGTATAAATCTACGGAGTCCACAGTAATATGTTAGGCATTAGAATAATGATAAAAAAAAAAAAAACTTGTTTGAATTTGAGCATATGATGGAGCAGACATGAATTGGTACTGATTCATTGGCTAGAATAGTGCTTTACCCTATAGCTACATTTCAAATGTTGGCTTTACAGATTCATAAGGCAATGGAACTAATCTAGCAAATCCACATTTCTTGAGCTAATTCTTAGAGACAAATAAACTGAAATATGAGGACCTTGGAAGGGAGAGGATATGAAGAAGCTACCCCTTCTTTTAAGATCGGCAGATGTGAAGAAAGGGAAAGGCAAAGGAGAAGCATGCTGTCATTTCTGAGCCATGTCACACTCTTGGTCTGCTGCAGGGCACCCATATTGTCCAGGAGAGATTGCAGATTCACAGTTTAATCTTTCATGGACTTTTTTTTTTCCCATGAGTGATAAATGAAATCACATGTATTTTTTGCATGTCTATCATGAGGAATAAAGTAACATCATATACTCTTATACTTTAGTGATGGCCTATAAGATTAAATAGAGTAAAATAAAGACAATTTACTATTTTTTGCCAACAATACTCTCTGGCATGTTATCAGTGATTTTTTTTTTTTTTTTTTTGCTAGGGAAAAAATAAAATATTTAATTCTCAATAACTTCACTGCATGTGGCACTTGACAATCTGAGTCTAACAGATATAGTAATGACAGTAAATGTGTTTATAAATTTGAATGCTATTCTTATTGATTATTGCTAAAATGAATTACTTGCACTTTGATATATGAAATCAGAGAAATAAAAATCACCAAGTAAACTGTAATTAAATTTTTTTTTGAAAATCTGCTTTCTTTTTAACATATTTTGTATTTTATTTTTAAAGGGTACATGCTGTCACAAATCTAAATATATAGTTATGTGTAACAGACATAATAATTTTGAACTAACATTTACAAACAATGTGTGGTAATTTCCTTAGGCTTATCATTAACCTTTAAGTAGTATTTAATTAATTTATTTACTTACTTACTTAGTAATTTTTTATTCTAATTTGTTATATATGGCAGCAATCTGCTTTTATAGCTCATTCTTCTGGGTTCTATTCCCTCTGCAGGGCCATGAGGAAAGTGTGCTCCTTATACCTTTAACTTTAAACTAGTACAGATAGTAGTGTGGTGTCTCAGGATTTGCTTCTGATTGTAATAGAATAAAAGACCCTCATTGCTCACTTCTGTGAGGAATTGTTCCAACTTCTGTACCACAGCTGATTGGTAAGAGGTGTCCACCTGACCCAAGGGGATCACCCCATAGGCAGGATTGGACCAATCAGATTCTATCTCTCAAATTCAAGAGACTCAACTGTAGCAGATGGTAAAAGTTGAATCAAATGTATGAAATATGATATGTCAAGAGCTTTGTAATGTTTTGAACAACTAAAAATAAAAATAATTAAAAAACATTTATTATTATTATTAATATTAGCAACAGCAAAAATGAATATTGAAAGTAGATATAGATATAAACATACAAACATATATGCACATATATATATATATATATACATGTGTATATAGATACAAAAATAAAAACATACCAAATTGAATACAAATAATATTACATAAAGAGATAAAATAACAATCATAAGTAGTTTAAAAAAAGCATAAATACTTAATGAATTTGTGTCAACATACCTTATATACAAACAGAGATATGATTTTAAAAAAAGAAGAATTGAAATTATGTGGGTGCCTTGAGAACTTTTCTTTCTCAATTTTTTCTGTTTGCTAACTCCTGATGTTTTACAACAGAATCACTGATTTCAGCTCAGAGAAATTGTTCTTTTTACTTGAAATGTTCCTAATTTCTAATATTCTCTTTCACAAAGATTATTTTCCTTCAAAGCTTATGAAAAAAATTCTCACAATTTTAAATCATAGTTTTAATAGATATAAGAAAGTATAAAATTGAACTATCTTTGAGTTACATATGAGAGTATTAAGTAGGCAACACCTAGTAAAAGTCTGATCTCCAATTGAAAACGTTTTAACTTCCCCACACAGTACAATTTCCCCTTAAAATCATGTGATTTCTTTTTATATAAGAAACATGAAAAAAAGTATTTGAGTGTTTATATAAATAAATACTAAGTTTTTTATATTTTATATTTTTAACTGTAATATATTATTTTTTATCATAAATCAACAAGAGTCTTCAATAATTTCCTCATGGAATTTTTCACTTCCTTATTTCTCAAAGTATAAATCAAAGGATTCAGCAATGGAGTCAGGATGGTGTAAAATATTTCAACTTCTTTATCAAAAGAGAAGGCAGAAGGAGTTCTTGCATATATAAATATGCATGGGACAAATAACAAAACCACAACAGCAATGTGAGATCCACAGGTGGACAGAGCTTTCCTCCGCCCCTCAGCACTGTGTGTTCTCAGGGAGAACAAGATGACACCATAGGAAACAATCAATAAGGAGAGGTTGATGATGCAGAGTAACCCACTGTTGGCAAACACTAGAAGACCTAGGACATGAGTGTTAGTGCAGGCCAGCTTCAGTAATGGGTACAGGTCACACATGAAATGATCAATGATGTTAGGCCCACAGAAGGGCAGCTGGAAAGTAAAGAGAATCTGTATGATGGAATGCAAGAAGCCTCCTGTCCAGGACACCCCCACCAGGATGCCACAGAGCCTCCAGTTCATGATGGCAGAGTAGTGCAAGGGCTTGCAAATGGCCACATAGCGGTCATAGGCCATGACTGTGAGGGTAATCATCTCTGCTCCACCAAGGAAGTGTTCAGCAAAAAGTTGAATCATGCATCCTGTATAGGAGATGGTTTTCCTCTTGTACAGGGAGTCTGCAATCATTTTTGGTGTGATGACAGAGGAGAAGCAGGCATCCAGGAAGGACAGGAATGCTAAGAAGAAGTACATGGGGCAGCCCAGCAGTGCAGGGCTACAGAGGATGGTCACTACAATCAGCATGTTGTCCCCAATAGTTGCAACGTAGACCAACAAAAACACAACAAATACTATTTTCTGAACAGTAGGATTCTGTGAAAGCCCCAGGAGGACAAATTCAGTTATAAAGCTTTGGTTTGTCATGATTTCTCTTGAAATAGAGTAAAACTGATGATAGAAATCTGCAAGTATAATAATAATAATAATAAACATCAGACTAGTTTTTAAAAGTAAAACCAAAAAGCTGATATGTACTTATGACAGTTTTGTTTTTTGTTTTGAATTTTTGGTACCAGGAATGGAAGCCTGTGTTGCTAACCACTGAGACACACTCCCATCTGTTTTTCATTTTTTATTTTGAGACATAGTCTCACTAAGTTGCTTAGGGCCTTGCTAAGTTGGTGAGGCCAGCTTTGAAATTATGACCCACCTGGCTGAGCCTCTTGAGCTTCTGAAATTAGAGGAGTATGCCCAGATGCTATAGTCCTCATGAAACTTTTATTATCGGATGAGTACTACCTATTGAAATATTATCACTAAGAACAACATCAAGTAATCAAGGCCAGCCATAGTTCAGGGCTCACTGTCTAGAAGCTAATCTGGTTTAAGTGTTATTATCTTAATTTTACTAATGGGAAACTCAAGTTTAAAAAATGTAAGTTCCAGCAAACAAAAGATGCTTGACATGGGATGTCACACGCAGCACCTCTGCCCTCACATCCAAGGCATTTCCACTGGATCAACAAGGAAATGATGGGATTTGTATTTTCTATCAGAGACTTCAATGAAGGCTGACCTTTCTAGAATTTCTGTCCACTTGTAAAGCTTAAAGCCTCTGATTCTTTGTTCATGTTTCAATGAAGCACCTTGATAAAGGAAATCCAACAAATGATGAGGAATGAGAATCTACATCTGATCCTCTAAACATGCAAACCAGCAGCAACCACATAGCTAAGGAAGAGAACAGGTTAGCTGTCAGCCATAGTCTAGAGGCTTAATCAATCATTTGCCAATGCTTACATGACCTACTCTGATCAAGTATAACTCAAGATGAATGTTTCAAATTGTTGAGACTTTCTTATTGTCAGATGGAGATGTTCATTTATAGCTTACCTGCTCATCTCCAAGGGTTATCATGAGGGTCAAATTTGAAAGGGTGGAATGTTGCTTATGATGACCATCATAAGGTTACAAATTGGTTAAAAACTAACCAATTGTAGTTATTATATACTCACTTAAAGAAACCAGCTGCCTTGTTTGCAGAATGCTCTTCCATGAAGCATCCACATAGTTACTTGAACTATTGATATCATAGTCCACAGACAGAGCTTCAAAGAATGATATATCCTCACCTGTATGTATAATCAAAATGAATCAGTGAAATAGCATATCTGTGTGACAATATTAAATTTTCTACATATATATGTATTTTAAAAAGGTTAATAGAAATATAATGGGTTCGTGTGAGAATAAAAAAATGATTTCTATGACTCCCAGAAACAATTTAAAATTTTTACATAATATATATATATTTATGTAAATTAATACTTATTTGTTCACATACTTTAAAACAATCATTTCCATTGAATTCTCAGGTCTTTCCTGACCAATGTCTGTATTTTGAACTTCATAGTCACTTAAAAGAAAGCAACAACATAAAAGAGTATCTGTAAGTTCATTGGATCTGGTAGAAAACACTTATTACAGAATAAAGAATAGCAATACATCATTCAGCAGTGTTCAACTTAGCCTAGCACCAAAGCAAGAAAGTAAAAGAAAGAAAATGAGTGAGAACATCAGTGGATATGGGTTCAAATCCAGATCCTTCTGTTTATTCTATAGCATGGAGCAGGTTACTTAAAATCCTTAAAATTCTGTAAGATTCTAGTTGTACCTCTGGTACTTATGGGTTTAATGTCTACAAATAGGTTTCTTGTGTAAATCAGATAAAGTCATATACATAAAAACACTCATGTTCATTAGCACTGAAGAAATACTATTTTTAAATGTACTGTACTTTTAAATGTCTCCAGTAGTCCCTGACTATATTATTGTGGACTCAGACCCACCTGTATCCATGCCTTCTTCAGATTGCTTCATTGTGCAATAGGAACCAATGGAGTGGGAAGTTGAAGACAGGACCCTAAAGTCATCTAATAATTACAGACATCTTATCTCTACACTTCTGTGTTCTGAGTGGTCTAAGAGCAAAACCATTGTATGAATAAAATGTTGTTTAATGTAAATGAAACAATCCCTTCTTTCCCAAATGAAAGTAATTCTTAATATTAGTGTTAAAAATCTAACATGGAGAATATGCTCTACTCCATGGTTCACAATTACAAGGTTTAGAATTTTAAATCACTAAATGTTACTTATCTTAAATAAAATATATTGTCTTAGATTGAATCCTGGGGTATCTAAATGACAATAGTGGCAAAATTAGTGAAATATGAACTAAATCTGGTGTTTACTTATAAAAATGCATTTATATTCATGTCATATAATGACAAATGCACCCATAATAATGTAAAGTAATAATATTAAGGGAAATTGATATTCTATAAAAATTTTCTGTATTTTTGTAACTTTTTGGTTGATCCCAAATTACTCCAAATAAAATTTAGTAGGAAAAAAGGCAGTGATAAGTTTCTCCTATCAAAAATCTACAATTCCAGCCTCATTGTCTAACAGCAATGTGCCATTTAACAAATCCCTGTGCCTCAAGCTGCCTGACCACAGTGTCAAATGCAGAGGAATTATAAATATGAAGTTCACAGTAGAAGTGAAAAGGAGTATAAGAAACAGTTATGTCATAATATTTAAGCAGCACAAACATACACAAAGGGAAGTAAAGGACTGAATGAATCACAAAAATATTGATTGTAATAAAAATAGTTTTTAAATGTAATGGTTTTGAAAAAATTCACAAAAACTTCCAGAATAATTTCCAGAATCATAAATGTGTTTTTATTCTTTCTACAAATTTCCTAAACCCTAAAAAATATTATGAAACTTAAATGACAGAGGGACATTTTATCATGTAAAATGCCATAGTGTCATAGGAAACATAAATACAGCTCAATGAGAAAGATGTCTATTTAATGATATAATTAATTATATAAAGAAATAAAGGTAAAAGATTTTGCAGCAAGTTAAGAAAGAAACAAAAACATAATAATTACTCCTTCACTTGTATTAATATTTTAAATAGAATTTTACAAGCCAGAAAATAAAATATTACAGTGAGAAAACCTTAATCTGCAATAAATACCTGAATACAATTATAAGAATATTTATAATTGAACATAATTAATAAATACAAGACTCTCCATTATTGGAATGGTTCAGAAAGAGGATGTGAGATTTGAGGGAAATTCATTTGCAAAGATGGAAGCAACACACTACCAAAAAAGTGAATCTTAAATTAAAATTGCAACCCATTGTAAGGTCTCCATTAATGGCCCTGCAACAGGCCCAGCCCTCCCCAATCTTTATGCATTTACTGATGACAGATTTAAATTCACAGTCTCCTACAGGTAGAAGTTGAATGTGACTGCATTTGTCCTTATGGTTTCTAAATATTGTTATTGAACATTGAAATAATAAAGTACTATTTGTAATTACCCTGCCTGTAATTTCTTTAAATCAACCATATTTCATCAATTCTTTTTAGTTTCAGGTAATAATAGGGTTCATTTGATATAAACATAAAAAGCATGGGATATACTTTGCTTTATCTGTCCCCAGTGCTTCCCCTATCCCTCCTTTCCTTTGGCCTTCCTTCCCTTACCTCTACTCTATTGTTCTTTGTGCAGTTTACTTACAGATTTTTTTTTAACCATATTTTTAACCCAGGATGTTAATCAACAATAATAGATAAATACCCTCAGAATTCATAGCCTTTTTTTGTCCCTCAATGTTAATCTTTAGCTTAACCTAAATGTTTAATCATTTATACTTATGACATATATATTTCAAATATATATATATATAAATATATATATATATATATATATATAAAGAAATGTAGATACAGATCATATATATACATACATACATACATACACACACACACATACATGACATGCTTCTGTAATTTGAGAAAAAAATTCTGTAATAAATATCTGGATACAATACAACAATATAATACAACCACTGGTGTGCTTCCAAATGGATGCCTGAGCTACCTTGCTTCCTTTTCTGTTGTCTCAGTGGTTTAGCACAATTTAAGGTAGAGACAATCCACAGTGGCAAGTGCTACAGTTCAGAGCTTAGCCACTTAGGTTTTTCTGAACAATTCTGATGCAAAAAACTAATGCTACTTAAAATACAGAATGCACATAGGAACAATTAAACAATTAGTCCTAAAGACTCAATTCTGTGGCTTAGTCATTCTTTTTTAGGCTTAATATTTATCCCTGGGCTTTTTAGAAGTATGTTGTGGAAATAATGAATGTTACATTCTATATCTATGACCTGTGACTGTAACTGCAAGAATTATCTTTACTAGATTAATATGTCAGTACTTTTTCTAAAATGTCTGAAAAGACTACTTTTTATTCTAAAACATTACAATAATGCAAACATTAGCAGGCAAATGACCTGTTGTTACTTTTAAGTGGAAGCTAAATGAGCAGATCTCACAGAACTAAAGAGAAGAACCCCGGTTCCTAAAGGTTGGGAAAAGTGGGGTGGGAGGAGAGCTGATGATTAATTGGTGGAGAGGTGTCCTAAAATAGGCAGCATAGCTGCTACTTTAGGATAACCAGAGTTGAAACCAATTGACTGTGTATTTCTAAAAAACTGGTAGTGATGATTTTGTGTTTTCTTAAGTCAAAAACATAATACATATTTGAGGTGACAGGCAATGCTGATTACTTTGCTCTAATCAAACTGTTCCCATAATTATGTACAATACTTATGTGTCCATTAAAATAAATAAAGAAAAAAGTTAATAAATATGAGTAAAGATCTACATATTTGGAGAAATATTTCATATCCTTTTGTAGAGCACTCAATGAAATAGAATTTCACCCCTGCTACACCCACTCAAAAATATGTATTAGATGTGTTTCTAAGTGTTTGAATTTATATTGAAGATAAATGCCTGAAAATGGGTCTTATTTCATAAGAGTTGGTTTTATCAATATAACAAATCTCTCCCTCCAAAAAAAAAAAAAAAAAAAAGATGCACTCCAAGAACCACTGTTCATTGTACATTTATTCTGTGTCAACTATGTACTGTGCGCTCCTAATGTATTATTTATTGACTTCAACATCCCTTGACCTTGCTAATCATATAATCTTCATTCAACATGCCTGAAGTCCTAAAGGTCATGCAGTTATACCAAGTGCACAGTTATTGACATATTGATCCTGTGCCCTGCTCTAAGCACTACCACATCAAGCACAATTTTAAGCACTGCACCTTAATTTGCAAACATCCATGAAAATCAAAATCACAAATCTCACCGTGTGTCAGTTCTTTTTTAAAATTCTAGTGATGGCCAACTCTATGGAGAAACATTTGCTCAGTGAGCTGCAAAACATGATGTCCATAGCCAAGTCTTTACACCTAAGAAAGAGGAAGAGCTCCTGTGACAGTGAAGGTAGAGAATGTCCCCACTGCTCCTCCAAGTGGTCTCATAAACAAAGTAAAAGAGAGAAAAAGAAATGAGCAACACTTCCTCCTGGATTTCCATCTAGACTTTAAAGAATCTGCCCTCATAGGTCATGAACTTGTAGAATCACTCTTTGGTTTTCCCCAGGGAGAAATTTTCCATCAGCATGATACTCCAAAACACAATTTGTGTGTGTGTGTGTTTTTTTAACTTGCTCATGTATCTGCAAAACTTTTGTCCCGAGCAATTAAAGGTTGTGTTTTCTGTTTTCCTGTCTTACTGACCTTGGATTTCTATTGAAGATGCTTTCATTTCCCATGATACTCAGGAATAGAGCACTGGGTATTTGGGCACAGAACATACTGTCTCTTGCAGTATTCAGGTTAAATCCTGGGCATCTAGTAAATATAAACACAAAATTCTATGATAAACCATCCATCCATCACTCCATATGGAAAACCTAACTATAGCAAAGAGTATTTATGAAACAACAATATTTCATATAAAATATGTGAAGAGGTATGCATTATTTGATTGTTAGTTTTCTCTCATAAACTGATCTTATAAAATAATAATTTAAAAAATTACAAAGAAGATTGAAGGAACTTTCCTTTTTTAATTTCCTTGGAAGATGGTGCGGCAGATGTAACTAAGGTAAAGCAACATAGCATTTAAAATGATGTTTTGAGGAAAACTTGAACACAGATGTTTAAATTGCTTCGGGAGGATCCTCACCAACAATTTGCTCTTATTGCAGAATTTAAATATTTCATTCTATCTAATTTTATGTCTCCTTACACACCGCAAAAAAGTGCATAATTTGAGTGATTTTTAAGAAATATTGAAATCCATAAGGACAATTAATTCTACAGTCTGTGGACTTAATCACTAAATTCTATAATGTGGTTTTTGTAGACTGTGTCCCCAACCCTGCAGTCATACACTGCAATCAACAGGAAGAGAGAGTGGTCAGGCAATTTAAAACCACAAAAACTTCAATTTAGATCATGAGGTTCTCAACTAGATTCTGATACACACAGACAAAACCAGACTGAGAAGTGTATTATCTCAGTGATCAACATGGAGTTTGATGCCACACTGCATCTGATCAAAACATATCCCACTGCCCACCAGAGATTTTCATTCAACAAATCCTTTGATTTTCACTTGTAGAACAAAAATGATTCTAAAAACTACCTTTAAGACATGCTAGGAAGTCTACATAATTCAATATGTGCAAAGCATTTACAAATGTGGCTGTGCACTATGTGCAATTGGGGCAATTACATTCATCATGATCATTAGCACTAGCTTTCCAAGAGGTAAATTTCACTGTTGAAAAATGTGAATTTCAATTGTTCACTTACTTATAATGAAGATATTTGTACAACTGCTTTAAAACATGAAGTTCCTTTGCTGAGTGAAATAATTAAGTTATACCATAGATCATCCTAGTTTTTTGTCACAATGATCAAAGGTACAAATGATAGATCAAAATAACTTTAGTAATTACAAAAATAAAATAACTTTAATGTTTACAGCATCTTGAAGATTGTTGTAAATATAAAATAAAAGTGAAATAGATTTTGGGTTGTGGAAAATATTGGTATATACAGATGAAAATATGAGGAGTGAAAGCGTTTTTAATGACAAAAAAAGAAACAAAGCTATGATGGAAATAAGAATAAAAACTCTTTTGGGGGGCAAAAAATTCAATTTGAAATTTTCAGTTATCCAAATTTCAATGTTATATTTATACAATGAAAACAATAATAAAACCTGGAACAAGTTATCCTCTTAGTAGGAGGCCATAAAAACAAGGTTATGAAATTTTGATAACTTTTCTTTTAGCAAGTATAAATGTTGGAGCCATAAAAACATGTTAGCAGCTTTTCAAGGATAAATCAGTACCAAAGAAGAAAAGTCACCCAGAATTATTTAATTGATTTTTTTAACCTAAGTTACCTACAACTAGAATTGGTGATTATACATAATAAAGAACCTACTCCTTTTCAGATGCCAGACACCTACTGAAGACAGCCATCTTTTTTTGTTCCCTGCATTTAGTAACTCAATCCAAAATATTTAAGCTGCCTCATGGTTGTCCCCATAAAATAAATGCTGGCATGAAGTGCTTCCAAAGTACCATTGATCCATGGCTTTGGAGTTGTCAAGTTGTTTCTCATTTAAGACTCAGAAAAGTTACTATCAAGTGTTATCTGTGGGTGTAAAAAGACTAAACATCTTTCCTTAGCTTTAGGAGGATCATTTTATGTTTTCAAACATAGAAAATAAGGTTTGCACACTATTTTTTTAACTTATCAATTCTATATTAAATGTTGAATACAGTTAATGACAAACAAAATCTCTCTCACTTTGGGTGAGATAACCTTGGTTTTCATTGTGAAAATCATTGGAATGTACTGACCAAATATTCATGTTGAGATTTTATAATTCCGGTTATGGTAATGGTCAGTTCTAAAATCCTTTAAATAGATCCTCACAGGCTTTTATTGAGTTGATTATTTTTTTCCTTGAAGAAGGAGAAAATTCATGTATTACCAATTCTCACTTTTTCCAATCACTCCTATATTTTACTTCCTATCACTTGAAAAGTAAATGTGGGCAGTTAAAAACGATGAATAAAAATAATAAAATAGTTGCTGCAGTTCTCAGATTGAGATGCCCACCATGACTTTCAAAGCTGCCTGTACTGCCATCTGCCTTTCCAATTGTCCTCCTAGGGCTTGAGCTCATAAACTTTCTAGTCTAACAACTGCTGTCCCTCCTGAATACATTCCCTGATCACTCCATAACTCACCGTCAACCTTGCCTCTGCCATCCTCCCCCCACTACAATGTCCATTTCTACTGTGGACATAGCAGCAGTTTAAACAATATGTCCACAGAAATCTTCCCAGATTGCACCAGGAAAACAAGTTATTCACTAATGCCTTCCACTGTTGAAATGGGTGTGCATGCATGCATGTGTGTTGAATTTAATATATAACTTTTAAGTATAATCTTCTTTGATTTTTGTTTCAACATCTTTTATTTAAAATACTTTATAATATATTATAAATGCTCTACACAGCTCAGATTAATTTGGGTGATCGAATTTTGTAGGGACAGAGATCCAGGATGAGAACCTGAGGTTTCAAATTTCATGAAATAACTCTCTAAAACACCACCCTACATGCCACACAAAGCCCCATATTCCAATCATCCAGGATTTCTGCATCAGAGAGAACATTCTTTTCACTTAAAATTCCTAATTTCAAATATTTTTTTCCTACAAAGTTTTGTTTTCTAATGTGTAATATGAATGGAAATCATTGTTATATGCTGATTCCCTTCCAATTTTAATAAATGTAAGAAAGCATAAAATTGAACTGTCTTTTATTTATGTATGAGAATATTGAGAGACAACTCCAAGTCAAAGTGTGATCTTCAATTAAAGTATAAGTTTTCACTGCTCCACTTAGTGTAATTTCTCCTCAGAATTATGTAATCTCTTTCCATATGAGGCACATGCCAGACAAAGTGTTTGTCTAAATAACTACTAAGATTTTTACACTCTGCATTATATTTTTTTCATACTACAATACACCATTTCTTCTGCAAAACCACCAACAGTCTATTCCACAATTTCCTCATGGCTGTTTTTACTTCTTTGTTCCTCAATGTATACACCAAAGGATTGAGTAAGGGAGTCAGGATGGTGTAAAATATTTCCACTTCTTTATCAAAAGAGAAGGCAGAAGGAGGTCTTGCATATATAAATATGCATGGAACAAATAACAAAACCACAACAGTAATGTGAGATCCACAGGTGGACAGAGCTTTCCTACGCCCTTCAGAACTGTGTGTTTTCAGGGAGAACAAGATGACACCATAGGAGACAAGCAATAAGGAGAAGTTGATGATGCAAATTAACCCACTGTTAGCGATCACCAGAAGGCCTTGGACATGAGTATCAGTGCAGGCCAGCTTCAGTAATGGGTACAGGTCACATAAGAAATGATCAATGATGTTAGGTCCACAGAAGGGCAGCTGGAAAGTAAAGAGAATCTGTATGATGGCATGCAAGAAGCCCCCTGTCCAGGACACCCCCACCAGGATGCCACAGAGCCTCCAGTTCATGATGGCAGAGTAGTGCAAGGGCTTGCAAATGGCCACATAGCGGTCATAGGCCATGACTGTGAGGATAATCATCTCTGCCCCAGCAAATAAGTGTTCAGCAAAAAGTTGAATCATGCATCCTGTATAGGAGATGGTTTTCCTCTTGTACAGGGAGTCTGCTATCATTTTTGGTGTGATGACAGAGGAGAAGCAGGCATCCAGGAAGGACAGGAATGCTAAGAAGAAGTACATGGGGCAGCCCAGCAGTGCAGGGCTACAGAGGATGGTCACTACAATCAGCATGTTGCCTCCAATAGTTGCAACGTAGACCAACAAAAACACAACAAATACTATTTTCTGAACAGCAGGATTCTGTGAAAGCCCCAGGAGCACAAATTCAGTTATGAAGCTTTGATTTTTCATGATTTCTCTGAAATGGTTAAAGTAAAACTGATGATAGAAATCTGCAAATACAATAACAGAGCATCAGACTAATTTCCAAAAGTCACACCATGAAGCTGACATATATTTATGACAATTTTGTTTTGATTGATTTTTCTTGGTACCAGGAATGGAAGCCTGTGTTGCCTAACCACTGAGACACATTCTCAGTGCTTTTTTTAAATTTTTTTTTTATTTTGAGACAGAGTCTCACTAAGATGCTTAGGGCCTTGCTAAGTTGGTGAGGCCAGCTTTGAAATTGTTAGACTCTCAAGCCTCTGCGATTCCAGGAATGTGGCCACATGCCAGGCTATTTATGCTTATATTATTAGTATTATGAATACTGCTTATTTAATTATTATTAAATAATTAAAATTTAATTTTATATGACCACTGAAAACTATCTTCAACACATTTTTCAACAAAACTGAAAAATGTGGTGAAGATAGTTTTCAGTGGTCATATAAAATTGAAGCAGGGATGGATTCTTGAATACTTCAAAATAACCTAGTTTTAATAAGGGGAAAGCAAAGCATACGCATATGTTAAAGAAGCAGAATAGTTTTTATTTCAAGTGACACTGGTAATTTAACAGTGAGTTCCAGGGTAAAGGATTTAGAATCATTCAGAAACTATGGGAAGACTGTGATTTATTAACCATGCCTGCAATGGGTGTGAAACAGTGGAGAGCAGAATGCTAATTATTACCTGTGACAGTTTTATCTATATAAAGAAATAGAAAAATATGCACTTTAAGAGGCACTCAAAAATGATGACTATTCCTTCAGTTTTTCTTTACAAATATGAAGTAGGAATGGGAAGGACAGTAAAATGAGGCAGAAATTATTACTCTACATACATGTATTATTATTATTGTTTTTTAATTTGTTTTAATTAGTTACACATAACAGTAGAATGCACTTATATACTTTGATATACATAGATGGGATATAATTTCTCATTTTTCTGAGTATACATATTGTAGAATCACATTGGTCATACAGTCACATACATACATAAAGTAATAATGTCTGTTTTAGTCTACTATCTTTTTTATCTCCACATCCCCTGCCTTCCCCTCCTTTCACTTACCTCTACCTAATCTAAGGTAACACTATTTTTTTTTTGCATTACAATTCTTAATTCACATGTATACCACAATTTTTGTATTTCTGTTTTTATGTAAAGTATATTGACATCCAATTCAAGTCTTCATACATCATACATGTATTATTACACTACTGGTATGACTCAGCACAATGTACAGCCAGAGGAATGAGAAAGTTATACTCCATTGTACACTATGTGTCCGTATGCATTCTACTGTCATGTATAACTAATTAGAACAAATAACAAAAATATGAAGTGAATTTGCCACTTTTTAGTATTGTTATTTACTTTATATTTATTAAGTTTTTTTTTAAAAAATTGTTCTTTCAGATGTATATGACGGTACAGTGTATTTTGACATGCATATATGGAGTCTAACTTATTCTAATTAGGATCCTATTCTGTGGTTGTAAACTATGTGGTTGTACATGATTCATATATGAACATAAGAAAGTTATGTCCAGTTCATTCTACTGTATTTTATATTCCCATTTCCCCTCTCAGAAGTGTGTTTGATTAGAAAAGGGGGAATAAAGTTAACTGAATTGGCCTTTAAATGAATTAATTCATTTTTTTTAAAGAGGAGGATTTGGGGAAAATAGCCAGGTGTATACAAACCATGAAAATGAGTTTTGTGACTTATTCATTGAGAATAAGCAGAATTATTTAAAACTTTTTCATAACTAATATATATTTGTATAAATTAATACTTATTTGTTCACTTACTTTAAAACCATAATTTTCACTGGGTTCACAAGTCTTTCCCCACCAATGTCTGCATTTTTAACTTCTTAGTCCTTTTAAAGAAAATAATAATATAAAAGAAACTCTGAAAGTTCATTGGATCAATTGGAAACCATTTACTACATAATAAAGAATAGCAATACATTCTCTAGCAGTGTTCACCTAAGCTTAAGACCAAATCAGGAAAGACAAAGAAAGGAAACAAGTGAGAAATTCTGTGCAAGATTGTGTGAATCTGGGTTAAAATCCAGATCCTTCTGTTTGTTCTATGGCATGAACCAGGTTACTTAAAATCCTTACAGTTCTGTAAGGCTCTGATTGTACTTTTTCTGGTAATGGACTTAATGTCTATCAATAAATTTCTTGTGGAAATCAGATAAATTCAAAAATATAAAAACACTGATGTTTATTAGCAGTGAAGGAATAATATTTTAAAATGCACTGCACTTTGAATATTCCTAGTAGTCCGTGACTATATTATTAGAGACTCAGACCCACCTGCATCTATGCCTCCTTCAGATTGCCTCATTGTGCAATGAGAAACAAATGGAGTGGGAATTGAGGACAAGGCCCAGAAGTTCTCTAATTATTATAGACATCTTATCTCTCTACTTTTGTTTTGTGGGTGGTCTAGGAGCAATACAACTGCATGACTAAAATATTGTTGAATATAAATGAAACAATCCCTTCTTTCCCAAATGAAAGTAATTCTTAATATTAGTGTTAAAAATCTGACATGGAGAATATGTTCTGCTCCATGGTTCACAATAACAAGGTTTAGAATTTTAAATCATGAAATGTGAATCTTAAATAAAAAATATTTTCTTGGATTGAATCCGGGTATATCTAAATGACAATAGTGGTAACATTAGTGAAATATGAGCAAAATCTGGTGTTTACTTATTAAAATGTGCCTATGTTCAATTCATACATTCACAAGTATGCCCATAATAATGTAAGGTAATAATATTAAGGGAAATTGAGTATTCTATATAAATTTTCTGTATTTTTGCAACTATTTGGTTGATCCAAAATTACTCCAAATAAAATTTAGTGGAAAAAAAAAACAGTGATCAGTTTCTCCTATCAAGAATCTACAATTCCAGCCTCATTGTTTAACAGCGATGTGCCATTTAACAAAGCCCTGTGCCTCAAGCTGCCTGGCCACAGGGTCGAATGCAGAGGAATTATAAATATGAAGTTCACGGTAGAAGTCAAAAGGAAACACTTAAGTCATAATTTTTAAGTAGCAAACATACACAAAGTGAAGTAAAGGACTGAATGAATCACAAAAATATAGATTGAAATAAAAATACCTTTTAAATGTAATGGTTTTGAAAAACAAAATGACAAAAACTTCCAGAATCATAAATGTGTTTTTATTCTTTCTATAAATTTTCTAAACTCTAAAAATATATCATGAAAGTGAAATAACAGAGGGACATTTTATCATGTAAAATGCCATAGTATCATAGGAAACATAAATACAGCTCAATGAGAAAGATGTCTGTTTAATGATATAATTAATGATGTAAATAAATAAAAGGTAAAAGATTTTGCAGCAAGTTAAGAAAGAAAGAAAAACATGATAATTACTCCCCCATTTATATTGATGTTTTAAATAGAATTTTACAAGCCAGAAAATAAAATATTAAAGTGAGAAAATCTTCATCTGCAACAAGTATCTGGATATAATTATAAGAATATTTATAACTGAACATAATTAACAAACACAAGACTCTCCATTATTGGAATGGTTCAGAAAGAGGATGTGAAATTTGAGGAAATTCATTTGCAAAGATGGAAGCAATACACTACCAAAAAATGAATCTTAAATTAAAATTGCAACCCATTGTAAGGTCTCCATTAATGGCCCTGCCACAGGCCCAGCCCTCCCCAATTATTATGCATTTACTGATGACAGATTTAAATTCACAGTCTCCTACAGGTAGAAGTTGAATGTGACTGCATTTGTCCTTATGGTTTCTAAATATTGTTATTGCACATTGAAAGAATAAAGTACTATTTGTAATTACCCTGCCTGTAATTTCTTTAATACAACCATATTTCATCAATTCTTTTTAGTTTCAGGTAATAATAGGGTTCATTTGATATAAACATAAAAAGCATGGGATATACTTTGCTTTATCTGTCCCCAGTGCTTCCCCTATCTCTCCTCTCCTTTGTCCTCCATTCCCTTTCCTCTATCTATTGTTCTTTGTGCTGTTTACTTACAGGTTTTTAATCATGTTTTTGATCCAAGATGTTAATCAACTTTAATAGATAAATACCCTCATAATTCATAGCCCTTTTTTTGTCCCTCAATGTTGCTTTTTAGCTTAACCTAAATGACTAATCATTTATATTTATGAAATATATATATGACATGCTTCTGTAATTTGAGAAAAAAATTCTGTTTCCACTCGTATGCTTCCAAATGGATGCCTGAGCTACTTTGCTTCCATTTCTGTTGTCTCAGTGGTTTAGTACAATTTAAGGTAGAGACAAACCACAGTGGCAAGTGCTACAGTTCAGAGCTTAGCCACTTAGGTTTTTCTGAGGCAAAAAACTAATGATACTTAAGACATTTAATGCACATAGGAACAATTAAACAATTAAACTTAAAGACTGCATTCTGTGGCTTAGTCACTCTTTTTTAGGCTTAATGGTTTTCCCTGGGCTTTTTAGTAGTGTGTTGTGGAAATAGTGAATGTTACATTCTATATCTATGACCTGTGATTGTAACTGCAATAATTATCTTTACTAGGTTAATTTGCCAGTACTTTTTCTAGACCACTTTTAAATATAAAACATTACAATAATGTAAACATTAGCAGGCAAATGACCTGTTGTTACTTTTAAGTGGAAGCTAAATAAGCAGATCTCACAGAAGTAAAGAGTAGAACCCTGGTTCCTAAAGGCTCGGAAAAGTGCAGTGGGAGGAGAGCTCATGGTTAATTAGTGCAGCGGTATCCTAAAATAGGCAGCATAGCTCCTACTTTAGGATAACCAGAGTTGAAACCAATTGACTGTATATTTATAAAAAGCTGGTAGTGATGATGTTGTGTTTTCCTAAGTTAAAAACATAATACATATTTGAGGTGAGAGGTAATGCTGATTACTTTGCTCTAATCAAACTGTTCCCATAAATATGTACATCATTATGTGTCCATTAAAATAGCAATGAAAAAAAATAATAAGTAAGAGTAAAGATTTACTTATTTGGGGAAATATTCCATATCCTTTTGAGGTGCAATCAATGAAACAGAATTTCCCCCCTGCTACACCCACTCAAAAATATGTATTAGATGTGTTTCTAAGTGTTTGAATTTATATTGAAGATAAATGCCTGAAAATGGGTCTTATTTCATCAGAGTTGGTTTTATCAATATAAAAAATCTCATCCTCAAAAAAAAAAAAAAAAAAAAAAAAAAAAGGATGCACTTTAAGATCCACTGCTCACTGGACATTTATTCTGTGTCAACTATGTACTGTGCGCTCCTAATGTATTATTATATTGACTTCCACATCCCTTGACCTTGCTAATCATATAATCCTCATTCAACATGCCTGAAGTCCTAAAGGTCATGCAGTTATACCAAGTGCACAGTTGTTTGATCAACTGGTATCACTGCATAGGACAGTTTAATCCTGTGCCCTGATCTAAGCACTACCACATCAAGCACAATTGTAAGCACTGCACCTTAATTTGCAAACATCCATGAACCCAAATCACAAATCTCACCCATGAACCCAAATCACAAATCTCACCGTGTGTCAGTTCTTTTTTAAAATTCTAGTGATGGCCAACTCTATGGAGAAACATTTGCTCAGTGAGCTGCAAAACATGATGTCCATAGCCAAGTCTTTACACCTAAGAAAGAGGAAGAGCTCCTGTGACAGTGAAGGTAGAGAATGTCCCCACTGCTCCTCCAAGTGGTCTCATAAACAAAGTAAAAGAGAGAAAAAGAAATGAGCAACACTTCCTCCTGGATTTCCATCTAGACTTTAAAGAATCTGCCCTCATAGGTCATGAACTTGTAGAATCACTCTTTGGTTTTCCCCAGGGAGAAATTTTCCATCAGCATGATACTCCAAAACACAATTTGTGTGTGTGTGTTTTTTTTAACTTGCTCATGTATCTGCAAAACTTTTGTCCCGAGCAATTAAAGGTTGTGTTTTCTGTTTTCCTGTCTTACTGACCTTGGATTTCTATTGAAGATGCTTTCATTTCCCATGATACTCAGGAATAGAGCACTGGGTATTTGGGCACAGAACATACTGTCTCTTGCAGTATTCAGGTTAAATCCTGGGCATCTAGTAAATATAAACACAAAATTCTATGATAAACCATCCATCCATCACTCCATATGGAAAACCTAACTATAGCAAAGAGTATTTATGAAACAACAATATTTCATATAAAATATGTGAAGAGGTATGCATAATTTGATTGTTAGTTTTCTCTCATAAACTGATCTTCTAAAATAATAATAAAAAAACAAAATTTACAAAGAAGATTTAAGGAACTTTCTTTTTTTTAAAAAAATTTTATTTTTTTTATTGGTTGTTCACAACATTACAAAGCTCTTGACATATCATATTTCATACATTAGATTGAAGTGGGTTATGAACCCCCAATTTTACCCCAAATGCAGATTGCAGAATCACGTCAGTTACACTTTCCTTTTTTAATTTCCTTGGAAGATGGTGTGGCAGATGTAACTAATGTAAAGGAACACAGCATTTAAAATGATGTTTTGAGGAAAACTTGAACACAGATGTTTAAATTGCTTCAGGTGGATCCTCACAAACAATTTGCTCTTATTGCAGTATTTAAATATTTCATTCTGGGCTGGGGATGTGGCTCAAGCGGTAGCACGCTCGCCTGGCATGCGTGCGGCCCGGGTTCGATCCTCAGCACCACATACAAACAAAGATGTTGTGTCCGCTGAAAACTAAAAAAATAAATATTACAAAATTCAAAAAAATGAATAAATAAATATTTCATTCTATCCAATTTTATGTCTCTTCACACACTGCAAAAAGTGCATAATTTAAGTGATTTATAAGAAATGTTGAAATCCAAAAGGACCATTAATTCCACAGTCTGTGGACTTAATCCCTACATTCCATAATATGGTATTTGTAGATTGCATTCACAACCCTGCAGCCACACACTGCAATCAACAGGAAGAGAGAGTGGTCAGGCAATTTAAAACCACAAAAACTTCAATTTAGATCATGAGGTTCTCAATTAGATTCTGATACACACAGACAAAACCAGACTGAGAAGTGTATTATCTCAGTGATCAACATGGAGTTTGATGCCACACTGCATCTGATCAAAACATATCCCACTGCCCACCAGAGATTTTCATTCAACAAATCCTTTGATTTTCACTTATAGAACAAAAATGATTCTAAAAACTACCTTTAAGGGATGCTAGGAAGTCTACATAATTCAATATGTGCAAAGAATATACAAGATGTGGCTGTGCACTGTGTGCAATTGGGGCTATTCCATTCATTATGATCATTAGCACTAGCTTTCCAAGAGGTAAATTTCACTGTTGAAAAATGTGAATTTCAATTGTTCACTTACTTATAATGAAGATATTTGTACAACTGCTTTAAAACATGAAGTTCCTTTGCTGAGTGACATAAAATTTAAGTTAGTACTATAGATCATCCTATTTTTTTTTTTTTTCACAATGATCAGAGGTACAAATGATAGATCAAAATAACTTTAGTAATTACAAAAAAATAAAATAAATTTAATATGTACAGCATCTTGAAGATTGGTGTAAATATAAAATAAAAATGAAATAGGTTTTGGGTTGTGGAAAATATTGGTATTTACAGATAAAAATCAGAGGAGTGAAGGCATTTTAATGACAAAAAAATAAACAAAGCTATAATGAAAATTAGAAGGAAAACTATTTTTTTTTGGGGGGGGGGAATTCAATTTGCAATTTTCAGTTATTCAAATTTCAATGTTATAGTCATACAATGAAAACAATAATAAGACCTGGAACAAGTTATCCTTTTAGTAGGAGGCCACAAAAGCAAGATTATGAAATTTGAATAACTTTTTTTTTAAGCAAGGATAAATTTTGGAGCCATAAAAACATGATAGAAATTTTTCAAGGTTAAGTCAGTACCAAAGAAGAAAAGTCACCCAGAATTATTTAATTGATTTTTTTAAACCTAAGTTACCTATAACTAGAATTGTTGATTTATAAATAATAAAGAACCTACTCCTTTTCAGATGCTAGACACCTACTGAAGACAGCCAATCTTTTTTTGTTCCCTGCATTTAGTAACTCAGTCCAAAATATTTAAGCTGCCTCATGCTTAAAAAGTACCATTGATCTGTGGCTTTGGACTTTCCAAGTTGTTTTTCATTGAAGACTCAGAAAAGTTACTATCAAGTGTTATTTGCGGGTGTAAGAAGACTAAACATTTTCCTTAGCTTTAAGAGGATCATTTTACATTTTCAAACGTAGAAAACAAGTTTTGCACACTATTTTTTTACTTATCAATTCTATATTAAATGTTGCATACATTTAATGGAAAACAAAATCCCTCTCACTTTGGGTGAGATAACCTTGGTTTTCATTGTGAAAATCATTGGAACTTACTGACCAAATATTCATGCTGAGATTTCATAATTCTCGTTATGATAATGGTCAGTCCTAAAATCCTTTAAGTAGATCCTCAGAGGCTTTTATTGAAATGATTATTTTTTTCTTTGAAGAAGGAGAAAATTCAGGTACTACAATTCTCACTTTTCCAAATCACTCTTATTACTTCCTTTCTATCACTTGAAAAATAAACATGGTCAGTTGAAAATGATGAATAAAAAAATAAAATAGTTGCTGCAGTTCTCAGATTGAGATGCTCACCATGACTTTCATAGCTGCCTGTACTGCCATCTGCCTTTTCAGTTATCCTCCTAGGGCTTAAGCTCATAAACTTTCCAGTCTAACAACTGCTTTCTCTCCTGAATACATTCCCTGATCACTCCATAACTCACCATCAGCCTTGCCTCTGCCATCCTCCCCCCACTACAATGTCCATTTCTACTGTGGACATAGCACCAGTTTAAATACCATGTCCTCAGAAGTTTTTCCAGATTGCACCAGGCAAACATGTTACTCACTAATGCCTTCCACTCTTGAAATGGGTGTGCATGCATGCATATGTTTTGAATTTAGTCATATAATTTTAAAGTATAATCTTCTCCCATTTTTGCTTTATCATCTTTTATTTAAAATATTTTATATGTATTATACCTGCATTACCCAGCTCAGACTAAACTTGGTGATAGAATTTTGTAGGAGCAGAGATCCAGGATGAGAATCTGAGATTTCAAATTTCATGAAATAACTCTCTAAATCACCACCCTACATGCCACACAAAGCCTAATACTCCAATTATCCAGTTGGAGGCAACATAAATCCAAGAAACCATAGAAAATTTACTGAGGAAAATTTTAATCTGTTCACAAAATTTCTTGACTAATAAAAATGGATGTAATCTTCTGGATAGCTCAAAGAGACCATCATTTTGTATATCTATTTGAAAGATAATAGTAAGGAAAATATTTAAATGATTAGAGGATAAGGAGAGGAGTTAGAACCAAAGGGAAAATAATGACATTTTTACTAAGAGGCAAAGAAGAAAGATAATCAGGGAATCTGAGGTTAAAATCCACAGTATAAGAGTGAGCCATGATCCATGGCTCTGTGAGGGCATGGGAAACATTTGCTCACTACACATATAGTTTGGACCTGAGGTTGCTAGTAGTGCCCTGTCTCAGGAGCTGCCTTTATTTGTACTACAGTGAGAGACTCTCATTGCTGACTCATCTGTGAAAATGTCCCACATACTCTCCTGTACACCTTGATATCAGGTGGTCACATGACAAAGGATACCACCCTCATAGGCAGGATGGACTGATCCGATTCTCTCTCTCAAATTCAACAAGTGACCCCAACTCTGGAGATTGTGGTGAGCCCACCTTTAAGATGAAGTGAAATGGTACAGGTGACTTGAAAGCTCTACTCTCTGGTTTTCCTAACTCCTGATGTTTTATATCAGAATCACTGATTTCTGCATCAGAGAGAACATTCTTTTCACTTGAAATTTCTAATTTCAAGTATTTTTTTCTATAAAGTTTTGTTTTTCAATGCAT
Source organism: Spermophilus citellus (assembly GCF_964194105.1). Lineage (NCBI taxonomy): Eukaryota > Metazoa > Chordata > Mammalia > Rodentia > Sciuridae > Spermophilus > Spermophilus citellus. Next base: position 239,786,595 of record NC_138183.1, read on the forward strand.
AATATGAATGGAAATCATTTTTATATGTTCAATCCCTTCCAATTTTAATAAATGTAAGAAAGTATAAAATTGAACTATCTTCAATTTACATATGAGAATATTGAGTGGCAACTCCAAGTCAAAAGTGTGATCTTCAATTAAGTTTTCACTACTCCACATAGTGTAATTTCTCCTCCGAATTATGTAATCTCTTTCCATATGAGGCACATGTCAGACAAAGTGTTTGTCTAAATAAATATTAAGTTTTTTACACTCTGCATTATATTTTTTATAAAAGAGAGAGAGAATTTTTTTAATATTTATTTTTTAGTTTTTGGTGGACAGAACATCTTTATTTTATTTTTATGTGGTGCTGAGGATGGAACCCAGCACCAAGGCACATGCCAGGCGAGCTCGCTACTGCTTGAGCCACATCCCTAGCCGTGCATTATGTTTTTTATACTGTAATATACTATTTCTTCTGAAAAACCACCAAGAGTCTATTCCACAATTTCTTCATGGCTGTTTTCACTTCTTTGTTCCTCAACGTATACACCAAAGGATTAAGTAAGGGAGTCAAGATGGTGTAAAACATTTCCACTTCTTTATCAAAAGAGAACGCAGAAAGAGGTCTTGCATATATAAATATGCATGGGACAAATAACAAAACCACAACAGTAATGTGAGATCCACAGGTGGACAGAGCTTTCCTACGCCCTTCAGCACTGTGTGTTTTCAGGGAGAACAAGATGATACCATAGGAGACCAGCAACAAGGAGAAGTTGATGATGCAGATTAACCCAGTGTTGGCAATCACCAGAAGGCCTTGAACATGAGTGTCAGTGCAGGCCAGCTCCAGTAATGGGTACAGGTCACACATGAAATGATCAATGACATTAGGTCCACAGAAAGGCAACTGGAAAGTAAAGAGAATCTGTATGATGGCATGCAAGAAGCCCCCTGTCCAGGACACCCCCACCAGAATGCTACAGAGCCTCCAGTTCATGATGGCAGAGTAGTGCAAGGGCTTGCAAATGGCCACGTAGCGGTCGTAGGCCATGGCTGTGAGGATAATCATCTCTGCCCCAGAAAAGAAGTGTTCAGCAAAAAGTTGAATCATGCATCCTGTGTAGGAGATGGTTTTCCTCTTGTACAGGGAGTCTGCTATCATTTTTGGTGTGATGACAGAGGAGAAGCAGGCATCCAGGAAGGACAGGAATGCTAAGAAGAAGTACATGGGGGAGCCCAGCAGTGCAGGGCTACAGAGGATGGTCACTACAATCAGCATGTTGCCCCCAATAGTTGCAACGTAGACCAACAAAAACACAACAAATACTATTTTCTGAACAGTAGGATTCTGTGAAAGCCCCAGGAGGACAAATTCAGTTATGAAGCTTTGGTTTTTCATGATTTCTCTGAAATGGTTAAAGTAAAACTGATGATAGAAATCTGTAAATACAATAAAAGAGCATCAGACTAATTTCTAAAAGTCACACCATGAAGCTGATATATATATATATATATATATTTATGACAATTTAGGATTTTTTGTTGTTGTTGTTTTGTTTTTGTTTTGTACCAGGAATGGAAGCCTGTGGTGCTTAAAGACTGAGACACATTCTCAGCTCTTTTTTATTTTTTATTTTGAGATAGAATATTGATAAGTTTCTTAAGGCCTTGCTAAGTTGGTGAGGCCAGCTTTAAAATTGTTAGCTTCTCAAGCCTCTGTGATTACAGGAGTTTGGCCTCATGCCAGGCTACTTATGCCTTTTATATTATTATTATGAATACTGCTTATTTAATTATTATCACTGAGAACAAAAATAAGGAATTTGTTGAAGATAGTTTTCAGAGGTCAGATAAAATTGAAGGAGGGATGAATTCTGGAATATTTCAAAATGACCTAGCTTTAATAACAGGAAAGCAAAGCATACACATACGTTAAAGAAACAGAATAGTTTTTATTTCAAGTGACACTGATAATTTAACAGTGACTTACAGGGTAAATGATTGAGAACAATTCAGAAACAATAGAAGAACTGTGATTTACTAACCATGCCTGTTAATAACTGTGATTTATTAACCAATGGGCATAAACAGTGGAGAGCAGAATGCTAATTATTACCTGTGACAGTTTTTTATATAAAAAGAAATAAAAAAATATGCACCTTGGGAAGCACTCAAAAATGATGACTATTCCTTTAATTTTTCTTTAATAATCTGAAGTGGGAATTGGAAGGATGGTAGAATGAGACAAACATATTACCCTACATACATGTATTTATTACACTACCGGTGTGACTCAGCACCATGTACAGCCAGAGGAATGAGAAGTTATGCTCCATTGTATACAATGTGTCAACATGCATTCTATTGTCATGTATAACTAATTAGAACAAATAATAAAAATATGAAGTGAATTTGCAAATTTTAGTATTGTTATTTATTTTATATTTACTAAGTTTTTTTAAAATTTCTTCTTTCAGATATATATGACAGAACAGTATATTTTGACATTCATATATAGAGTCTAACTTATTCTAATTAATATCCTCTTCTGTAGTTGTAAATTATGAGGTTGTACATGACATATATGAACATAGGAAAGTTATGTCTGATTCATTCTACTGTATTTTATATTCCCATTTCCCCTCCCAGAAGTTCATTTGATTAGAAAAGGGGGAATAAAGTTAACTGAATTGACCTTTAAATGAATCAATTCATTTTTTTTTTAAAGAGAAGGATTTGGGTAAACTAGCCAGGTGTATAAAAACCATGAAAATGAGTTTTGTGACTCCCATTGAGAATAAACAGAAATGATTCAAAACTTTTACATAACTAATATATTAATTTGTGTAAATTAATATTTATTTGTTCACTTACTTTGAAACCATCATTTTTGTTAGGTTCATAGGTCTTTCCTGACCAATGTCGGCATTTTTAACTTCAGAGTCCCTTAAAAGAAAACAATAAAAGAAACTCTGAAAGCTCATTGGATCAGTTGGAAACCATTGTTGCATAATAAAAAAAATAGCAATACATCCTCTAGAGTGTCCATCTTAGCCTAAGACCAAATCAGGAAAGACAAAGAAAGGAAACAAGTGAGAAATTCTGTGCAAGATTGTGTGAATCTGGGTTTAAATCCAGTTCCTTCTGTTTGTTCTATGGCATGGATCAGGTTACTTAAAGTCCTTACAGTTCTGTAAGGCTCTGATTGTACTTTTTCTGATAATGGGATTAATGTCTATCAATAAATTTCTTGTGGAAGTCAGATAAACTCAAAAACATAAAAACACTGACATTTATTAGCAGCAACGCAATAATATTTTAAAATGCACTGCACTTTTGAATGTCCCCTAGTAGCCCCTGACTATGTTATTGTGGACTCAGACACAATTGCATCTATGCCTCCTTGATTGCTTCATTGTGCAATGAGAACCAAATGGAGTGGGAATTGAAGACAGGGCCCAGAAGTCCTCTAATAATTATAGACATCTTATCTCTCTACTTCTGTTTTCTGGGTGGTCTAAGAGCAACACCACTGCATGACTAAAATATTGTTGAATATAAATGAAACAATCCCTTCTTTCCCAAATGAAAGTAATTCTTAATATTAGTGTTAAAATCTGACATGGAGAATATGTTCTGCTCCATGATTCACAATCACAAGGTTTAGAATTTTAAATCATGAAATGTTAATTATCTTAAATAAAAAAATATATTCTTGGATTGAATCCTGGTATATCTAAATGACAATAGTGGTAACATTAGTGAAATATGAACAAAATCTGGTGTTTACTTATAAAAATGTGCTTATGCTCAATTCAGACATTGACAAGTATGCCCATAATAATGTAAGGTAATAATATTAAGGGAAATTGAGTATTCTACAGGAATTTTCTGTTTTGATACAAATTTTTGGTTAATCTAAAATTATTTCACATAAAAAGTTAATAGAAAAGCAGTGATCAATTTCTCCTATTAACTTCTATAATTCCAGCCCCATTTTCTAATAGCAATATGCTATTAAACAAAGCCCTGTGCCCCAAGATGCAAATCCAAAAAATTAAGTGTTGTGGTGACAGGGAATGCCAATTACCTTGATCTGATCACACTGTTCCCATAAATATATACAATCACCATATGTCCAATAAAATATACAATGAGGAAATAAATTATAACTAATGAAAAGTTATACTTATATGGTTAGATATTCCACATTCATTGGGCATTGAATTCAGTGAAATGGAAATACTTCTGCTTATGCTCACAAAATAAGTACACATTTGTAAGTGTTTGGATTTGCCTTGAAGACTAAAAGCTGAAAATGGGTCACATTTCATGAGACTTGATCTTATCATTGGCACCAAATCTCTCCCCCCAAAACTGTTCACTCTGGGAGCTGCTGCTCACTGGACAGTTATTCTGTGTCAACTCTGTACTGTCTGCTCCACATGTATTGTTGACTTCCATACCTCTTGAGCTTGCTAATCTTACATCCCTCCTTCAACATGAGAATCCTGAGGTCATAAAGGTCACGCAGTTATACCAAGTGCACAATTGGTGCTAGACTACTCTGTGCACAGAGCTCAGCACCCCCCATGACCCACAATTTTAGCAGTGACACAATTTGAAATCATACATGAAAATCCAAAAAGTTAAACTATAAATCTCACCATGTGTCAGTTCCCTTAAAATTCTAGTGATGGCCTCTCCTGTTCTCTATGGAGGAAAATTAGTTCACTCATGTGCCCCAAACAGTGATATCAATATCCAATCTGTTCTCCACATAAAAAACTAGAGGCCTCTCTGACAGTCAAATGTCCCCACTGCTACTCCAGAGCAGTCTTAGGAATAAAAAACAAACAAACAAACAAACAAAGAGAAGCAAATGTTCCTCCTGGATTTCCATCTGGATTTTAAAGAGGCTTCCGTCATAGGTCATGCACCTGTAGAATTACTGTTTGGTTCCCCCAGGGGCAAATTATTTATGAGCATGTTGTGCCAAGACACAATTTTGTGTGATTTTTCATCTTCTCAAGTACTTACAAAACTCGCCCCAAGCAATTAGAGGTTTTGTTTGTTTTTCTGTTTTCTTGTCTTACTACTCTTGGGATTTTATCTGCAGATGCTGTCATTTCCCATCTCACTGAGGAATAGAGCACTGGCTCAGAATATACTGTCTCTTGCAGGAGTCAGAATAAATGCTTGTGCATCAAGTAAATATAAAAACAGAGTTCTATGATAAGACATCCATCCATCACTCAATATGGAAAACATGTACTTCAGCAAGGAGTACTTACTAAAGAATAATATTTCATATAAAATATGTGAAGAGGTACAAATTCTTTGAAATGTTCCTTTTTTTCAGAAACTGATCTTATAACTATAATTTTAAAAACAAAAACGAATTTAAAGAAGAGATTGAAGGAACTTTTCTCTTTTCATTTATTTTTAAGCTATTATAGCAGACCTAATTAATGTAATGGAACATAGCATTTAAAATGATGTTTGGGGAAAACTTGGATATAGTTTTTTAAGCCCTCTCAGGAAGATTCTCACCAACAATTTGCCATTTTTGCACTATCTAAATATTGCATCCTATCAAATTTTATGTTTCTTCACACACCACAAAAAGTACAATTTAAGTGATTTTTGTGAAATGTTGAAAAATTAAAGCCCCATCATTTATATAGTCTATGAATTTAATAACTGAATTCCATAATGTGATATTTGTTGACTCTGTCCACAGTCCCCCAGCCACACACTGTAATCAATGGGACGAGAGAAGTCAGACAATTTAAAACCATGAAAACTTCAATTTTGATAATCAGGTTCTCAACTAGAATCTGAAACACACAGATGTAACTACACTGTGGAATGTGTTATCTCAGTGTTCAGCATAGAGTCTGAAGCCACACTGCCTCCTGCCAAACAAGACCCCATTGCCCAACAGGGCTCTGTCATTCAACCAGTCCTTTGATTGTTCCCTGTAGTACATAAATGATTCTAAAAATGACCTTTAAGGGATGCTAGAATGGCTAGACAATTCAATAGGTGCAAAGCATACAGAAGATTGGCTGTGTGCTGTGTGCAATTGGGGTAATTACATTCATTATGATCATTAGCACTGGCTTTGAAAGAGGTAATTTTTATTATTCAAAATATTGACTTTGATTGTTCATGTACCTATAATAGAGATGTCTGCACAACAGTTTTAAAACACAAAGTTCCTTAGCTGAATGATGTATTGGTACCATAGAGCAACCTACATTTTTTCAAAATGTTAAGAAGGTCTGAAGTACAGATCAAAATAACTTTAGTAAATATAAAAATAAATAAATTTAAAGTGTATGGAATCTTGAATATTGGTATAAATAAAAATAAAATAGGTCTGTGGTTGTAGAAAAGTCTGGTATCTAGAGATATGAAAATCTGAGGAGTGAGGACATTTGGGATGAGATAAATGAAACCAAGCTATAAAGAAAATACGAAGGAAAACTCTTTTTGGCGGGCAAAATGTTCAATGTGAAATTTCTAGCTAGCCAGATTCCAATGTCACAGTCAAACAAACATAAAAACAAAAAATAACAAAACGTGGAAAAAAAGTTGTCCTGGTAGTCAATGAAAAGAAAACTATGAAATTTGCATAAATTTTCATTAAGCAAGTATAAGATTTGGAGCCGTAAAAACATGACATCAGTTTTTTAAGATTAAGTTAGCACCAAAGAACAAATGTCACTCAGAATTATTTAATTGAATTTTAACATTTTTTAACCTAAGTTATATACAATTGGACCTAGAAATCATCCATAATGAAGATCCTAATGAAGCCAGATTTAAAGTTAGGTAGTCAGTGTAGTTAGGTAAATCGGGTCTAATACCGAGTGAAATCTAAAATGGAGGCCATGCTGGGAATGACTCAAGGAAAATACAGCACAATGGAATGTTAATGAAGTCCTGAAAAGGCCCTAGGCCAAAGTCCACCTCAAAGAAGTGTTAATGAACAGCCCCCAACAAACTTAAAGATACCCCATCCCAAAGAAATGATAATGAAGTCCTTCTTGCCCAGATGACTTCTTTGGCCCACCTGTGTCCCAACCCCTCCCACCTACATTCCATCCCCAAAACTATAAGAAAGGGAAACAACCGCACTTCCACGGATTCCACCTCTTGGGTCCCCTTCTTCCTCCGGGAGAAGTCTTTTCTGCTGTCCTTTAATAAACTTCTAATTTCTACTCTGACCTTGCCTCGGCGTGCTTCTTTGGTGTTATTCTTCAACATCGGGGAAGCAAGGACTCGTCACCGGTCAACAGCGGTATCACTATCCCTTTCCAGATTTCAGACACCCACTGAAGACATCAATCTTTCTGCTCCCTGCATTTAGTAACTCAATCTAAAATATTTAAGCTGACTCATTGTGGTCCCCATATAATAAAGACTGGCATGCAGAACTTCTCAAGTACCATCAGTCAGTGGTTTGGGACATGCCAATTTGTTTCTCATTGAAGGCTCAGAACAACTTACTCTCAAATATTATCTGTGAGTATATAAAAACAAACAACAACAACAACAAAAACCTAAACATCTTTACCCAGGCTTAAGAGGATCATTTTATGTTACCAAACATAGCAAACACATTTTGCACAGTATTTGTTACTCATAATTTCTATATAAAATGTTGCACACAATTTAATGGCAGACAAAAATCTCTCTCCCTTTGGGTGACATATGCTGAGAGCCACAGCCAAGTAGGAATGACACATGGCATTTTTGGTTGAAAGGTGACCCCAGCAAGCCATTGAAATGATAATGATTATGTTAAGATCTGCATTCAATTGGAGATTAGACCCCTGCTGTCTGCCTAGGCCTGCTACTTTGGAGCGCTCAAGGGACTCTGGGAGAGTCCCCATTGGTTGGGGAAGAGCAGTAGGAGGGAATTCCAGAGGAGGGATTTCCTGTTGGTGTAGTGTGGCCCAGGAGAACGCTGCATATGTGGTTCAGCATATTTCCCAGGAGTGTGCATGGCATTGGTGGGAGTTTCAGAAATAAAGTTTGTTCCTGCTTGAGTGGCTCGTGATTTTGTGCCCAGCTAGACTGCAGCAGACATACTCTTGATTTTCATTGTGAAAATTATTGGGACTTACAGACTAAATATTCAGGCTGACATTTCATAAGTCCCAGTATGATAATGGTCAATCCTAGAATCCTTGAAATAAATCCTCACAAGTTTTATTGAGATGCTTGTTTCATTTCTGTAAAGAAAGAGAACATTCAGTTATTACCAATTCTCCTCACTTATTCCAACCACTCCCAGCTTTGGACTTCCTTTCTGTCACTTGAAAATTAAAAGAGGGTAATTGAAGTATGATTCATAAACATAATTAAATAATTACTGCAGTTTTCAGATGCACTGGTTGAAATGCTCAGGATGATTTACAAAGATGAATGTATCCAAATCTTCCTTTCCAGTTGTCCTCCTAGGCTTGACCTCATCCATGTTCCAGGCTAACAACTGATGTCCCTCTGGAATACATTCCCTGATCACTGCCCAGCTCATTCTATCAACCCTTCCTCTGTTCTCACCTCCACTGTCCATTTATACTGTGGACACAGTACCACTTTAAATACCACTTCTTCAGAAAAGCCTTCCCAGATTGCACCAAACAAGTAACATATTTGATCAAGTTTTCCACTATCAAAATGTGTATGAAATGAGCCACATAATCCCTAAAGGTATCATTCATTCATATGTGCTACAATAGCTTTTATTAATAAGATTTTATAATATATTATAACTGCCTGCACAGCTCAGGCTAAAATGGGTGATATAGTTTTATAGGGAAATATCAGAGATCCAGGATGAGAACCTGAGAATTCAAACTCCATGAAATGACTCTCTAACATACCACCCCACATGCCACACAAAGCCTCACACTCCAACCAACCAGGTAGAGCCAACATAAATTCAAGAAACCATAGACAATTAAGATAGGAAACTGCTAACATGTTCACATAATTTATTGACTAATAAATATGGATGCAATCTTCAGGACGATTCAAAGATAATCTCAATTTATATGCATATTTGAGAAATAATAGTGAGGAAAATATTTAAATGTTTAGAGCATAAGGAAAGAAGTCAGAGCCAGAGAGAAAATAATGGCATTTTAACTAAGAACTACAGAAGAAAGATAATTTGTGAATCAGTCCTATAGTACAAGAGAGAGCAATGATTCATGGTAGCCACCGAGTAGTCTGGGAAGGAGAAAAATTGCAAGATGTTGAACAACGTATCTGACTTACGATTTCACAAGATGTCATTTGTGGATAATTTTAAAATTAGAATCTTATTCTTTGTTTTCTTCTTTCAGATAGTCAGACACATTTTTCTAATATTCACACTTTTTATATTAACAAAATGTATTTCTGAAAACTTTTTAAGTAACTACAGAAACTGTTATAAGAAGAATACGGAATTAATAAATTCCCAAGACAGTGTGTGACCTGGGAGGAGGGAGGAAGAGAGAAAACAAAACCTTTTTTGGGGGGGAGGGAGATTAATGAGGCACTCAACCACTGGGCCACATCCCCAGCTCTATTTTGTGTTTTACTTAAAGAGAGAATCTCATCAAGTTGCTTAGCACCTTGCTATTGCTGAGACTGGCTTTGAACTTGTAATCCTCTTGCCTCAGCCTCCCAAGCTGCTGAGATTGCAGGCACCAGGCCTAGCTGAAAAGACAAAACTTTGATTCTTCCCATCAATTATCTCCCAGTAACAGAACAAGCCTTGGAAGGGAAAAAACTATCAATCCAAGAGATTCCCTGGGAGGAGGGCTCCTTTCCTAAATAAATTTACTCCCAGTAACAGTGAAACTTCACATGGGTCTTGTCCCCATGTAAATACAATGACCCTGAGATGTCAGATGAGCACTGGACTCTGGACCCTGAACCCTTGATCTCTTCCCTGCAAAAACACTAATTGATATATTCAGTAAAAAACATGCACAGTAAAAACATGTTTCAGATATTTGCAGCCTTTTGCCCACATCTTGTTAAAGTTTTCAAGGACTAAGGCACTCCCAAAGTAACATATATAAACCCGTACCTCCCCTGCAACCAGGGCCATTTGCCACCCAGAAAGAGAGCCATCAACCACTGGGCCACATCCCCAGCCTGACTCTGAGGGTGAATAAAAGTTTGCTGAATTTGTGAGTTCTACTCCCATCCTGGTTTGTACTTTCATTATGGTGCCAAACTATTTTGGTTATTTTTGCTTACAAGGTAAAATTACTATTACTACAACAGTTACATTGTCTAAAAGCTAAAAACATTGGAATGTGCTTCATCATGCCTAAGCTAATCTGCAGAGAAAACAAAATAGATAGCTAAAACCATAGTCATTTTTAAGAGAATTTTAATTTATTCTGTTCCTCAGACCAGCGGGAATGACAACTGCTGGGTAGATCCCTTTCACACTTGTTTATTCCTCTGCTGAATGTTAGTGGATTTTTTCCTTGTGTATAACTACAGAGTCTGCAATGGAATGTTGGGCATTAAAATAATAAAATATATTTGAATTTGAGTGTATGATGCAGCAGACATGAATTGGTGTTGGTTAGTGCAATCTGACCAGAATAGTGTTTTACTTTATGGCTTCATTTCAAAACTTGGCTTCACAGTTTCATAAAGCAGTGGAGCCAATCTATCAGATCCACACTTCTTGAGCTAGTTCTTAGGGTTAAATGAACTGAAATAAGAGGGCCTTGGAAGGCAGAGGACATGAAGACTCTATCCCTCTTTTGAGGACAGGCAGATATTGAGGAAAGGGAAACACATGTCTGAGCCTTGTCACAATCTTTATCTGCTGATTACACATGTAGTCCAGGTGATACTGTAGACTCACAATTTAATCTTTCATGGATTTTACCAGGGGTGATTCATGAAATTTCATGTATCCTCTGCATGTGTGTTGTGAGAAAGAAAACTAATATCATATACTCTTCCACTCTGGAGGTATCCTAAGATTAAAAAGAGGGGAAAACATTTGCCCCAAATACTCAACTGGATGTCATCAGCATTGATTTGCCAAGGGAAACATTCATATTTTATTGTAAATAAATTGGCCCCCATGACATTTTACAACCTAAGACTAACAAAACATAAAAATGACCATCAAATATGTTTCTAAGTTTGAATGATCTCTTTATTTGCACTTAGGTACAAGAAGACAGGAAAATGAAAATCACCAAGTAAACTGTAATTAATGCTCTTCAGAAAATCTGCCATTGTGTTAATCTTCTGGATTCTGTTGCCTCTGTGGGAGCATGGGAAAAGTGTGCCAACTACACCTGAAGCTTTGACCTGGGGTTGCTACTAGTGTGTTATCTCAGGAGCTGCGTTTGCTTGTTCTGGATTAAGAAACTCTCATTACTGACCCTTCCATGGAATTGCTCCACCTACTCTCCCATAGCTGATTGATATAAGGTGGTCACTTGACCCAAGGGGAGCACTCCCATAGGCAGGATTGGACCATTAAGATTCTCTCTCTCAAAATTCAAGAAATAACTCAAATTATAATAGACCTTAATGAACCCACCTTTAAGATGAAGTGGAAAGATGCAGGTGACTTGAAAGCTCTTCTCTTTGATATTCGTATGTCTTGATGTTTTACATCAAAATCAATGATAGTAGTATTAGAAAATTGTATCTTCTCACATCAAATCTTATGTTCCTTTTCCTGATTTCTAATATTTTATTTAAGAAGAGCTTTCTTTTTTTCAAAGCTTTATATGAATGGAAGTCATTTTTTAATTTTTTTAGTTATAGATGGACACAATACCTTTATTTATTTATTTTATGTGATGCTGGGGATCAAACCCAGTGCTTCACATGTGCAAGGCAAGTACTCTACCAACGAGCCACAAACCAGACCCTGGAAGTCATTCTTATGTGTTAAATCCATTCTATTTTTTAAAATAAATTTCAGGAAGTAAAAAAAAATGAACTCTTTTTATATGTAACAGTATTGAGGTGTCAACTCTGAGGAAAGGGGTGATCTCACATTGAAAACATAAATTCTAACTTCCCAGCACATTAATATCTTCTTCTTAGAATTATTATATCTCTTTCCATGGTAAGACATCTGATAAATGTTTATCTAAATAAATGCTAACTTTTGTTACTCCTTACATTATACGTTTGGTTCTATAATATTTTATTTTCCCTTAAAACCACCACCGCTCTCTTTGACACTTTCCTCATGGAATTTTTCACTTCTTTATTCCTCAAAATATAAATCAAAGGATTAAGCAAGGGGGTTAGCATGGTGTAAAATACTTCAACTTCTTTGTCAAAGTGAAAGGAAGATTAAAAAGGTTGTGCATATATAATATTCACGGGACAAATAACAAAACCACACAGTAATGTGAGATCCACAGGTGGACAGAGCTTTCCTCTGCCCTTCAGCACTGTGTATTCTCAGGGAGAACAAGATGACCCCATAGGAGACAAGCACCAAGCAGAATTTGCTGATGCAGATTGACCCACTGGTTGGCTATCACCAGAAGGACAAAGATGTGAGTGTCAGTGCAGGGCAGCTTCATTAATGGTTGCATCTCACACATGAAATGATCAATGACATTAGGCCTACAAAAGGGCAGCTGGAAAGTAAAGAAAACTTGTATGATGGCATGCAAGAAACCCCATGTCCAGGCCACCCACAGCAGAATGCCACAGAGCCTCCAATTCATGATGGCAGAGTAGTGCAAAGGCTTGCAAATGGCCACATAATATTGCAATCACCAACAATTTGATAGCCATGGCTATGAGGATCATCATCTCTGTTCCACCAAGGAAGTGTCAAGCAAAATTGAATCATGTATCCTTTAAAGGAGATGGCTTTCCTCTCACACAGGGAGTCCACAACCATCTTTGGTGTGATGACAGAGGAGATGCAGGCATCTACAAATGATAAGACTGCCAAGAAGAAGTAACTGGGGGAACGAGCAGTCCAGGGCTACAGAGGATGGTCACTATAATCCACATGCTGCCTATAATAGTTGCAATATAGACCAACAAAAACACAACAAATGCTATTTTCTCAACAGTAGGATTCTGTGAAAGTCCCACAAAGACAAATTCAGTTATGAAGCGTTGGTTTTGAATGATTTCCAAGGAAAAGGATGAAAGTACAGCAGTGATCATATAAATCTGCTCATATGATAAAAAACAATTTGCTTCAGATCAGTTCATAATATTGCAATCACCAACAAGTTGATGGCTCCAATGAAAGTTGTATTGTTTACCCTGAGTGATACTTATGCAGTTATTTATTTAAAAACACAAAATTAGACATGTTTGAAAGTAGTAGTCAGAGTTTTTAAAAATAAAGATTGGATTGAGCTAGTGAATACTTCAAAATGCCAGCATTTTAATAAGGGAAAGAAAAGCATTCACGGTATTAAAGAAGAGTAGTTTTTATAACAAGTGCCATCTTGATCATTTCAGAGTGACTTCCAGATGAGTTATTGGGAACCATTCTGAAACTTAAGCCAAGATATGAGAGAAGGAGGACTGTGATTTATTAACTATTCTTGTCCTTGTCATACAACAATGGTTACTACCAGGTAATCCATTATCTGGAAACACTCTAATCTATAAATGAAGTGACAAACATGCACTTTAAAAAACTTCAAAAATAATGACTACTTCTCTAATTTTTCTTAAAAAATCTGAAGTGAATTTTCCTTTCGATAAAATTCATTCTTTTTTTTTTTTTGAGAGGAGGATTCATGGTAATCACTTCCATAATAACCATGGAACAAGTATAGGTTTTGTTGAATTTTTTTAATTCATCATTTAAAAATAAGAATAGAAGTTCATGCAAATAATGATGCCTTCCACTAGGTGTCATCAATGTCCCTAAGTGATATATATTCAAGGCCAGTCATGGCTTAGGGTTCAATATCTAGGTTCAAGTCTTTTTTAGGTGTCATCATCCCAAATTTACTAATGGGAAACCCAAGCTTAACAACCTATTTTCAAGCAAATAACACATTCTTGATAGGGAATGTGACACACAGCACCTCTGTCCCTACACCCAAGTCCTTTCCCTGGAATCAACAGGACAAGGATGGGGATTTTTCTTTTCTAGCAAGGACTTTAGTACAGGCTAACCTTCCCAGAATGTATGTCCCCATGTAAAGTGTAAAGCCTCTGATTCTTTGTTCATGTTTGAATGAGGCATCATGAAGAAGGAAACCCAACAAATGACGTGAAATGAGAATCTATGGCCAATTCCCTCAACATGCATCTCAGCAACCACCACATAGATAAGGAAGAGAACATGTTAGCTGAGAGGCTTAATCATTTGTTAATCTTACTATGATATGATTCACTCTGATCTGATAAAACTCAAGATAAATATTTCAAATCGATGAGACTTTCTTATCAGGCAAAAAATATTCATTTATAGCTTACCTGCTTATCTCCCAGGGTTATAATGAGGGTCAAATATGAAAGTGTGGAAATGTTGGTTATGATGATGAACCTTACCAATGGTAGTTATTATGTGCTCACTTAACAAAGTCAGCCACCTTGCCTGCAGAAAACTCCTCCACAAAGCAGCCAGAAAATTACTTGAAATCTTGACATCACAATTCACAGACACACACAGTTTCAGAGAATGATGTGTCTTCACCTATATGTTAAACCAAATGATTAGTGAAACAGCATATGTGTGTGTCCGTATAAATTTTATGACATATATGTGTTCATATATACATACATATGCAATTTTATTGGTTCTTTTTACTGATACATGACAGTAAAATTAATGAAGTAAAATTAATTTGCTAGAATTACACAAGCATGGAATATGACTTATACTAATTATGACCCCATTCTTATGAGAGCGCCTGATGATAGAATTCATTATGATGTATTCATATAAGAATATAGGAAAATTAATTAGGTTTCATTCCACTCTGTGTGTATGTATGTGTATGAACTGAAAAATCGCTAAATAATGGGTTTTATGTGGGTATTAAAATATAATGAGTTTCATGACTTCCATTTACAATAAGCAGAAACAACTTAAAACTTTTATAATTAAGTAATATATATTTCTGTAAATTAATATTTATTTGTTCCCTTACCTTGAAATAATCATTTCCAATTTGTTCATAGGTTATTCCTGGCCAATGTCTGTACTTTGAACTCCATAGCTATTTACAAGAAAACACATTAATATTAAAGAAACTGAAAGCTCATTAGATCAGTTGGAAACCGCTGATTACAGAATAAAAAGTAGCAATACATCATCCAGCAATATATCAACCACTGATTACCGAATAGAAAGTAGCAATATATTCACCATAGCCTATGACCAAAGCAGGAAAGAAAAACAAAGGAAATGAGTGAGAACATAAACACCAGACTTGTGTAGATCTGGGTTCAAATCCTCATCTCTCTATTTTTCTATGACAAGGATCGGGTTACTTAAAATCCTTAAAATTCTGTAAACCTCAGGTTATATTTCTGCTTAATGTTAAATAAGAATACCAATCAATAGGTTTCTCATGGAAATCATATGGGTCATAAACATAAAAATACTGATGATCATCACCAGTGAATAAATAGTACTTTAAATGTACTATACTTTTGAATGTTCTAGCAGCTCCTGAATAAGTATCATGGACTCAGATCCACCTGTACCTGTGCCTTCACTAGATTGCTTCATTGTGAATCAAACGGAGTGGGAAGTTGAAGACGGAGTCCTAAATTAATCTAATAATTACATAAATATTATCTCTCACTTCCTTTTTATGGGTGATCTAAAAGCAATATTATTGCATAATTAAAATGTTTTGAGATATAAACAATATCAATCCCTTCTTTTCCTGATGACAGTAATTCCAAAAAGTAGTATTAAAAACTGACAAAGGAGACTATGTTGTGCCCCATGAATTATGATCACAATGTTTAGAATTTTAAAACATTTAACTCGTGTTATCTTAAATAAGAGTTGTCATGGATTGAATCCTACTATATCAAAGGGAAAACAGTAGCAAAAGTAGTGAAATATGAATAAAATCTGGTGTTTACTTAGAATAATGTAGCTATGTTCATTTTATACATTGACAAATGTACCCATAATAAGGTAAGGTTCTAAAATCAAGGGAAGTTGACTATTCTCCATGTATTTTCTATATTTATGCCACTTTTTGGTTAAACTAAAATTACTCCAAATAAACATTTAAACAGAAAGAAAAATAATAATCAGTCTCTGCTACCAGAGATCTACAATTCTAGCCTCATTGTGTGATACTGATGAACCAATAAACATAGCCCTGTGCTGTGCCTCAAGCTGCCTGAACATAGGGTCAAACAGAAAGCAGTATTTCATGCTGTGCACAGTGGAGTTAAAATGGAATATAAGAAATTCTGATGCCACTGTTTATGAGGAGCAGGTACACAAGGTGAAGTTAAAGTTTGCATCACAAGAATGTTATGCTATTTTTTAAAAGTTCTAGCCCTACTAAAATTGTAATAAAACAACTTAATTCATGCCATCACTTTAAAAACATATTGATAGATACATCCAGAATCATAACCATGTTTATATCCTTTCTACTAATGACCCGACATATAAAAATATATTATGAAGGTGAAATGACATGGGGACATTTTATAATGGAAAATGTTGCAGTATTATATGAAACAGAAACCTACCTAAAATATTCAATGAGAAAGATTACTCTGTAAATCAGAACATTGCACTTATATCATATGATATAATGGATGAAACAATACTCAATGATATAAGGAAATTGGTAGTGAAACATTTTGCAATAAGTCAAGGGTGAAACAGGAAATGTTTACTAGTACTTCCCCCCATTTATGTTAACATATAAAATATAATTTTACCCTCCAGAAGAGAAAATTTTTAAATGAGGCTTTAATTTATAAAATAAATATCTGCTTACTATTGTGAAGACATTTGTAATTGAACATAATTTACAAACAGCTCAAAACACTCCATAAACTGAACAATTCAGAGAGAGGATATAAGGCTTAAGGAATATTCATTTGCAAAGGTGGAAGCAAAACACTAGCATAAATAGGAATCTTAAATTAAAATTGTGACCCACTGTAACAATTTCATTAATGCCCCTACTATAGGCCAACCCTCCACACCCTTTATGCATTTACTGATATCAGTTTTATATTAACATTCTCCTACAGGTAAAAGTTCAGGCCCATTCACAGCATGCACTGGGAGCATGGGACCATTTCCTGGGATGGTGACCTTGAAGAATTTGCTTCTCTTTGTGCAACTATGCACACTGACCTCTTTATACTTCCTATTAATTTTGTTGCATAATTTTAGCACCATTGTAAAGAGATACAGTTTCTTGGTTAACTTTCAAACATATACAAAAAATTCAAACCTAAATAAGGGCTTAAAAGTAAAGCTCTCAGTATTTTATGATCATATCTCAGGCAGTAACTTTCAGATGTATTTATGTGCACATATATGAGCATATCAGTCACATCAGTTATATTTGCATACATTGTTTCTAAATATTGTTATTGCAAATTAAAACAATAAAGTTCTATTTGCTTTACTTTCTCTGTACTTATTTAAATCAACTATTTTTGATTCAGAGCAATTTTTCAGCAATAAATTCCCTCAGATTTTATATATTTTTTTGAATCTTGATATTTCCCTGATGCTTTTGCTAAATGTCTAATTTTACATGTGTATAAAATATATTTCAGAAGGATATCTACATATACAAATATGTGTGTATACACACACACACACACACAGTATACTTCCAGAATTTAAGAAAATATTTTCTGAGTTTTCATTGGTGTGCTCCAAATGAATACCTGAGACTTCTTTTCTGTTGTATTAATGGTTTAGCTCAATTTAAGGTACAAAGCCCACAACAGCAAATATTAAAGCAGTTCAAAGCTTAGCCACCTATATATTTTCTGAACAAATCTGAGGCAAAAACCTTATGCTATTTATGATATCGAATGCACATAGGAACAATTAAATAGAAATAAAATCCAATGACTCCATTCTGTGGCTTAGTCATTCTTTTTTAGCCTTACTGCATTTCCCTGTGCTTTTTAGTAGTGTGTTGTTGTGGGCATAGTGCATGTTACATTCTATATCAATGAATTTGTGAATGGTCCTGCAAAACTTAGACGTTTACCACATTAATATATTGGTATTATTTCTAAAGCATTTGATAAAACCACTTTAATCTAAAACATTAGAGTGGTGCAAACATTAGCAAGCAAATGATAAATGAGAATAATCTTAGAAAAACATACTGTCTGAGAGTTAGTACAATAATATGCACTTGAAATAAGTCACATAGGAAGACAGATGTCAATTACACACAGAAGCTAAAAAAGTAGGTCTCAAAGAAACAGTGTAAATTTTTTGTTCTTAGAGGTTGGGAAAAGTGGAGTGGGAAGACATATAAGACATGGTTAATTGTAGAGTGGTGCCTGTGTCACTGGATAGGAAGAGAAACTGTTGCATTATAACTATAACTATAATTATGATTAATTACACTCCACAAAATGTGTAAAATTTAACTGATTCATGAGAAAAGTTGAGACCCTAAAGGACCATCATTTCCATATTCTATGGATTTAAGAGAAGGTTATTTTCTCTTAATTAAAAATTTACATGTGTCACCTGACACTGAATAATCACCTGACATTCAGCAATTAAACTCTATCAGTATGTTCTGCAAACCTGGTTCTCATTTAATACCACTCTTAGCAACTTCTTATCCTCCACCCTGATTTGTTTAATCTTTCATTATTATTTATTTGCTTCTGTTAGAGAAAATGTGCAATAACATGTAAGTAATATTGTGCAGATGAAGTAGAACAGTTAACATTACTAAACCATTATTTTGCAAATATGAAAACAATGCAGTGATTTCCCATCAAATTTGAATCAGGAATTAGAAAAAGAGAGACAGAGGGAGTCTTAGCCAAGGAGATGTAAGGTACTGGGAGAGGAACTAGCAATTTAGCTTTCTAGAATTTTACCAACAATGTAAAAGTTCCCACTGATCAAATGTTCCATCTTCATCATTGTTAAATATCAGAACTTCTGGCAAGTTTCCAAAGGGAGAGTGTTATGGTTTAGATATGAGTGGTCCCCCAAAAGTTCATGGGTGAGACAATGCAAGAATTTTCAGACATAAAATCATTTGATCATGAGAGATGCAAACTAATCAGTGGATTAGTTCACTGAGTGATTAACCTGGTGAAAACTATAGGCAGGTAGGTGTGACTGGAGGAAATGGGTCACCGGAAATATAACTTTGGGGTTTCTAATTTGTTCCTGTTGAGTTCTTCTTCCTGGTTGCCATGTCCTGAGCTGCTTTCCTCTGCCATGTTCCTACACCATGACATTCTGCTTCATCTCAGGCTTATAGAATAAACCTCTGTAACCATGAATCAGGACAAACGTCTTCTCTTCTAAGTTGACTTGTTAGGTCTTTGGGTCATAGTGACAGAATCACACTGAACACATAATCTCCTGAGCAATTTTTTTCTGTGTTCTGAATACCCTATTACTTTATTCAGTTTAAAACCAGAGATTTATGTAGATTTTGATACAAGAGATCTAGATCTCCATTTATATTCCCACATTTTTTAAATAAGGCTGCTATTCAAATGCAGGCTAATATCTATATAAAGTTTGGAGAAGTCTTATCAATATTTGTGAAAACTTGATTGTCTTTGTGGGAGAAGTACTGAAATATTAACTTATCAAAAATTATCTTTCAAATCAGTGGCTCATCTATAGCCAGTCAGTCACAGGTAGCCTGTTTATATAGTCAGCATATTTGAAAGACTCCATACCAGGTGCAGGAGTCATCTTTTGCTCTTCTTTGTAGAGCTTGTTCATTTTGATGTGATGTCTCTGATAATTCAGGATCTATTTACTCATCAATCAGTGTTATTTAGCTGCATATGTTCACTGACTTCTGATGACTCTCTCAAAGATTCTTAATAACAGTTACAGACACAAACACATCTGGTAATGACTAGAGTACAAAAGAAAACGGGAGCAGTGATTCCTTTCATCATTATGTTAAATTGACTGAAGTTTTATAGCACACATATAGAGGAATGCATCTTCTAACTGTGTCTTCCATTGAAATTGGCCATAATCACTGCACTACTGAAATGTGAAGTCCTTTGACATTGTCCACTTCTCTGCTCTCCACACTGCTAACATCAGCGAGGATAGATAATCCAATGAAGAATATAAAATGATATAAATCAATAAAATATAATCAAAGAGATTCATATTCCAATCTTCATTCTTAGATATGCAAATGAGCCTAGAATTAGACCCTTGTGAGAGACCAGTGCATTGTGTGAGATCACAATGCCTAGTCTCAAACCCCACCCACTGTCCAACAGTGGTTAGAAATTAACATATTCCTTGATATTCACACGTGACACAGAAATAGTAAAAATTCTACTGTTTTAGGGTTGCTTTAAAGGTTATACAGTTCAATACCAACAAAAATACAGATGATTTAGTTATGGTATGAGCAAATGTAATGATTGCTTTCATTATGTTGTTTAGTATTGGCTTTCCACGAGGCTGTTTTCATTGTTAAACATCCATTTATTAATTTACCTACAGTAAAGCTGCATAAATGCTTTAAAATATGAAGTTCCTTTGCTGAATAACTGAAATTATATAAGCACTACAGACCCCACTGGTGTTTTATGGTGAAGAAGACTCTATATATGACCACTCCCTATAATTTTAATAAATGTAAAAATTAAAATAATAAAAGTACATATTGTCTTTAATACATGTGGCCCAGAAGAAGAGAAAATAGGAATAAAATAGATCTTTGCTTTTGAGCAAATTTGTGATTCTGAGATAGGAAAATCAGAGGAGTGAGAGCATTTGAGAGTAGAGAAATAAAATCAAAGATTAATGGGAATGAGAAAGAAAATGCTTTCTGAGACAAACTGAATATCAATATAAATAACTCATTAGCCAAATTTCAAGTCAGTGTAGAAAAGCTTGGAAAAGCAAGTTTTCCTCCTAGCCAGAGTCCATAAAACCCAACTTATAAGATTGGGATATATTGTTGTTGGCAAAATTCACTCTTCTTTTCCCTTCTCTCATTCTTTTTTCCTTCTTATTAAAGAAAACGGGGGCAGGCATAGCGGTGCATGCCTCTAATCCCAGCAGCTAGGGAGGCTGAGGCAGGAGGGTCTTAAAAACAAAATCAGCCTCAGCAAAAGTAAGAAGCTAAGCCAGTCAGTGAGACTTGTCTCTAAATAAAATATAAAATAGGGCTAGGAAAGTTACTGTGTGCCCTTGAGTTCACTTCCCAGAACCCACCCCCAATAATACACACACACACACGCACACACACACACACACACACACACACACACACACATATTGAATTGCCAACTCAGAGTAGATGACTGATGTGAAGGTGAACATTCCATCTCTGACCCCAAGAATATTGCAGTTTGTATAGAATTTATGTTTCACTTCACAGATAATTAGTAGCCCATAATGTTTGGGTCTAATATCATTTTTATTTCTTTACTTTTTATACTTTTTTGTAAAGTCTAATATTTTAATTACACTGGAAACTATCTCCAATATCTTCCCCACTTTTCTCATTGCATTTTTCGCTTTCTTATTCTTCCAAATACAAATCAAAGGATTTAGGAAGGATGTGAGCATGATGTAAAATATCACCATAGTTTTGTCAAAGGGGAAGGCAGAAGGAGGTCTTGCATATGTAAATATGCATTGAACAAATAACAAAACCACAACAGCAATGTGAGATCCACAGGTGGACAGGGTTATCCACCACCCTTGAGAAATTATGGTACACATAGAGTGCGAGATGACAGCCTGGGAGACAAGAAATAAAGATAAAATTGTCATGCAGAGATTCACAGTTAGCAATCACCAAAAGTCCAATGATGTGTGTCAGTGCAGGCTAGTTCCAGTAATGGGTACATGTCAGATAAAATGATCAATAATATTAGGGCCACACAAGGACAGCTAGAAAGTAAAGAGAATCTGTATGATGGAATGCAAGAAGCCCCCTCTCCAGTCCATACTCACTAGAATGCCACAGAGCCTCCAGTTCATGATGAAAGAGTAGTGCAAGGGCTTGCAAATGGCCACATAGCAGTCATAGGCCATGACCATGAGGATAATCAACTCCACCCCAGGAAAGATGATTTCAGCAAACACTTCCATCATGCATTCTTCATAAAAGATGGTTTTCCTCTCATACAGTAAATGCACAACCATTTTTATTATGACAGCTGAAGAGCAGCATGCATCCAGGAAGAACATGACTGCCAAGAAGTACATTGAGGAGCTCTATAGTGCAGGGATACAGAGGATGGTCACTGTAATCAGCATGTTGCCTCCAATAGTTGCAATGTAGACCAACAAAAATACAACAGTAGAATTCTGTGAAAGCCCTAAAGAATGAGTTCAGTTATGAAAGTTTGATTTTTCATCATTTTCAAGGGAATGGTAAATAAACATTTATTGAAATTGCCTATTAACATTTGCAATTATGTGAAAGAAAGTTTTGCTTCATATCAGATTACCAGAGCAAACCACTAGCATTTTCACAAAGTTTCTTGACTAAGAAAAAAAAATATGTAATCTCTAGAATGGCTCAACACTGTACATGTATAGTTGAAAAATAATAATGAGGAAAATATTTAATGATTAAATGATAGGGGAGGTGTCAGAGCCAAAGGAAAAACAATAGCATGTTTCATAAGAAACAGAGAAGAAAGGTACTCTGGGAATCAGACAGGGTGAAGCCCACAGTGTAAAAGCAAGCCAAGTTCCATGGTAGAGACAGAGTAGTTTGGGAATGAGAACTATTGTAAGATGGTGAACAAAGACAAGAACATACCTGAGTTGTGATTCCACAAAATGTTATTTCTAAATAATTTTTAAAGTTGCAGTCTTCTTTTGTATTGTCATCTTTGAAATATCTAGAGATATTTTACTCCTTCACCCTTTTTATATTAACATAATATTTCTGAAAACTCTTTGAATAACTACAAAAACTGTAACACATGAACTTAGTATAACACAACAGTTATATTGCATAAAAGCTAAAAACATCATCATGTCTAAACTAACTAGAAAAGAAAATGGGAAGTTAAAGCAACAGTGCTTTTCAGCATAACATTGAATAAATCTGTTTTCCAAATTAGTGGGAATGACAAATGTTGTATATATGCCTTTCATAATTGTTCATTCCTCTACTGAACAAGTGATATTTCTTTTTTCTTTTTTTGTTTTCATTTTTAGTTGATTTTATTTTTTTAAATACCTGATAGTGGAATGGATTACAATTCTTATTATACATATAGAGAACAATTTTTCATATCTCTGTTTGTATATTAAAGTATGTTCACACCAATTCACGTCCTCATACATGTACTTTGGATAATGATGTCCATCACATTCCACCATCATTGGTAACACCCTGCCCCTTCTCTTCCCCTCCCACCCTCTGCCCTCTCTAGAGTTCATCTATTCCTCCTATGCTCCCCCTCCCTACTCCACTATGAGTCAGTCACCTTATATTAGAGAAAACATTCGGCATTTGTCTTTTAGGGATTGGCTAACTTCACTTAGTATTATCTTATCCAACTCCATCCATTTACCTGCAAATGCCATGATTTTTCTCTTTTATTGCTGAGTGATATTCCATTATATCTATATACCACATTGTTTTAATCCATTCCTCTACTGAAGGGCATCTAGGTTGGTTCCCGAGTTTAGCTATTGTGAATTGTGCTGCTATAAACATTGATGTGGCTGGGTCCCTCTAGTATGCTGTTTTTAAGTCCTTTGGGTATAGACCAAGGAGAAGGATAGCTGGGTCAAATGGTGGTTCTATTCCCAGTTTTCCAAGGAATTTCCATACTGCTTTCCAGAATGGCTGCACCAATTTTCAGTCCCACCAGCAGTGTATGAGTGGAACTTTTCCCCACATCCTCGCCAACACTTATTGTTCTTTGTCTTCATAATAGCTGCCATTCTGACTGGAGTGAGATGAAATCTTAGAGTCGTTTTGATTTGTATTTCTCTAATTGCTAGTGATGATGAACATTTTTTCATGTATTTGTTGATTGATTGTACTTATAATCTGAGCAGTGTCTGTTCAGGTCCTTGGGCCATTTATTGATTGGGTTATTTGGTTTTTTAGTCGCTTAGCTTTTTCAGTTCTTTATATACCCTAGAGATTAGTGCTCTATCTGATGTGTGAGGGGTAAAGATTTTATCCCAAGATGTAGGCTCTCTATTCACCTCACAGATTGTTTCTTTTACCAAGAAGAAACTTTTTTAGTTTGAATCCATCCCATTTATTTATTATTGGTTTTAATTCTTGCACTCTAGGAGTCTTATTAAGGAAGTTGGGGCCTAATCACACATGATGGAGATTAGGTCCTACTTTTTCTTTTAATAGACACAGAGTCTCTGGTTTAATTCCTAGGTCTTTGATTCACTTTGAGTTGAGTTTTGTGCATGGTGAGAGAAAGGGATTTAATTTCACTTTGTTGCATATGGATTTCCAGTTTTCCCAACAACATTTGTTGAAGAGCTATCTTTTCTCCAATGCATGTTTTTGGTGCCTCTATCTAATATAAGATAATTATAATTTTGTGAGTTAGTCGCTGTGTCCCCTATTCTGTACCATTGGTCTATTTTGGTGCCAATATCATGCTATTTTTGTTACTATTACTCTGTAGTATAGTTTAACATCTAGTATAGTGATGCTATCTGCTTCACTCTTTCTGGTAAGGATTGATTTAGCTATTCTGGGTCTCCTTCTGTATTTAGACAGTCCACAATGAAAGAAAAAAATTAATTAAGATAAATTAAATTAAAATGGATTAGATTAAATTACAAAAAAAAAAGGTTTGAATTTGTGAATATGACATGAACTGGTGTTGATCAGTGAAATCCGGCCAGAATACTGTTTTATTTGTAGCTGCATTTCCAATCTTGGCTTCACAAGTTCATAAAACAATGAAGATAATCTAGTAGATCCACACTCCATGACCTATTGCTTAGGGATAAATGAACTATATACAAGGACCTTGGAATAGTCTACTAGCATGTCATCTGTATTAACTTTCCAAGGGAAACTTTAATATTTTACTAGAAGTAAATTTATCCCCCATGACATTTGACAACCTGTGACTAACAAAACTTAGAAATGACCACAAAATGGGTTTCTAAATTTGAATGATCTCTTTATTAATAAATACACAAATTAATTATTTGCACTTAGTTACACTGTCAAGCAAATGAAAATCACCAAGTAAACTACAATTAATGCTGTTTAAAAAATTATTTCCCTGGTTTCTCTGGATTCTATTCCTTATGTTGGAGTTTGGGGAAAGTGGGCTCACTACCCTATAGTTTCGACCTGGAATTGCTAATATTGTAGTATCTCGGCAGCTATGTTTGTTTGAACTACAATAGGAGACTCTCATTGCTGAGCCACTCTGGAATTGCCCCACCTACTTTCCCACAGCTGATTGACATAAAGTGGTCACCTGACCCATGGGGACCACCCCAATAGGTAGGATTGGACCAATCAGATTCTAGCTCTCAAAAGTCAAGAAATAACTCAAATTATAACAGACTTGAATGTTCCTACCTTTAAGATGAAGTGGAAAGATGCAGACGACTTGAAAACTCTTCACTTTGATTTTCCTAAGTCTTGACATTTTACTTGAAATCATTGATTCTAGCATTAGAAAATTGTATCTTTCCACATCAAAACTTATGTTTCTTTGATTGATTTCTAATATTTTCCTCTACTATTTTTTTCCAATGCTTTATATGAGTAGAAATCATTCTGATGGGGTAAGTCCCTTTCAATTTTTAAAATACATTTCAACAAGTATAGATTTGAATTATCTTCAGTTTACATGTAATAACAGTATGGAGTTGCCAACTGAGAGGGAAGGGGTGATCTCAAATTGCAAATATTAATTTTAACTCCCAGCACAAGAATCCCTTCTCCTTAGAATTACGTAATGTCCTTCCATAGAGGGACATATGATCAATTTTTTATACTTTTGCTACTGCACCATGATCTGCAGAGCATCAACAAATGATTCTTCAGTAAAGGTAATTGGAGTTGAAGAAAGACACAGAGACAAAGAATAAATAGAGATATTATCAAGAAAAGCTAGGGCCAGGTGGGATGCTGTGCTCTGATGGAGGTACAGTGATCCAGAACTAGTTCCTCAAGTTCACTATACAAGGTCTCAAAAATCAGGAAGTTAAACTATAGGGACATTGTAAATTGTTCCAGGCTTGTAAATTGTCAGAGGCTTTTTTTGTATACTAAAAGTTATAGAGATATAAAAATTCTTTGCAGAGCTAAAACCATTCTGCTATGATCTTGCAGTTCCAAAGACACTCATTGTTCTGGGACATCTGATAACTGTTAGTGGCAGAACCAAGAGTCAAAGCTGATAACATTCTTACCTTTGGCAAAGAATGTTTCCCTGGCTTGGCTTTTTGTCACATTGCATGGTCAACTGATCACCAGGGGCTCATCTGATTTCCATAGTTCTGTATTTTATTTTCCCTTAAAACCCACCACCAATCTCTTCCATACTTTCTTAATGGCGTTTTTGACCTCCTTATTCCTCAATGTATAAACCAAAGGATTGAGCAAGGGAGTCAGAATGGTGTAAACTATCTCAACTTCTTTGTCAAAGGGAAAGGAAGATGAAGGTCGTGCATATATAAATATGCATGGGACAAATAACAAAACCACAACAGTAATGTGAGATCCACAGGTGGACAGAGCTTTCCTCCGCCCCTCAGCACTGTGTTTTCTCAAAGAGAACAAGATGACACCATAGGAGACCAGCAACAAGCAGAAGTTAATGATGCAGATTAATCCACTATTGGTGATCACCAAAAGGTCAAAGATGTAAGTATCAGTACAGGCCAGCTTCAACAATGGGTACAACTCACACATGAAATGATCAATGATATTAGGCCCACAGAAGGGCAGCTGGAAAGTAAAGAGAATCTGTATGATGGAATGCAAGAAGCCCCCTGTCCAGGACACCCCCACCAGAATGCCACAGAGCCTCCAGTTCATGATGGCAGAGTAGTGCAAGGGCTTGCAAATGGCCACATAGCGGTCATAGGCCATGGCTGTGAGGATAATCATCTCTGCCCCACCAAATAAGTGTCCTGCAAAAAGTTGAATCATGCATCCTTTATAAGAAATGGTTTTCTGCTTATATAGGGAATCTGCAATCATTTTTGGTGTGATGGAAGAGGAGAAGCATGCATCCTGTAATGATAGGACAGCCAAGAAGAAGTACATGGGGCAGCCCAGCAATGAAGGGCTACAGAGGATGGTCACTACAATCAGCATGTTGCCTGCAATAGTTGCAATGTAGACCAACAAAAACACAACAAAGACTATTTTCTGAACAGTAGGATTCTGTGAAAGCCCGGCAAAGACGAATTCAGTTACAAAGGTTTGGTTTTGCATGATTTCCAAGGAAAGGGTGAATGTACAACAGTAATTATGTGAATCTGCAAGTATGATAAAAACAATTTGGTTCAGATCAGTTCATAATATTATAATCACCAACAATTTGATGGCACCCATGAATATTGTATTGTTATTATGAGTTCTAATTTTTGAGTTCTTATTTTCAAAAAGACAAATGAGATATGTTTGAAGATAATAGAAACTGAAACTAGTGAATTATTCAAAATGCCCAGGGCTAATAAGGGGAAAGGAAAACATCCACAAATGTTAAAGTAGAAGAATTTTTATAACAAGTGCCATCTTGATCATGTAATAGTGACTTCCAGGGTGAATCACTGAGAGCCATTCTGAAATCAAACCCAAGATATGAGAGAAGGAAGACTGTGATTTATTAACTATGCGTGTCCTGGTCATACAACACTGGTTACTACCAGGTCATCCATTATCTGGAAATAGTCTCATTCATAAAAAGAAGGAGAAAACTATGCGCTTTAAGCAGGTCTCAAAAATAATGACTACTCCTCCAATATTTATTTAAAAATCTGAAGTGAATTGGCCTTTAAGTGAATTAATTATTTTTTTATGAAAGGAGAATTCATGGGAAAGTGTCCAGCTCTATAAAACATGTAAGAAATTAATGACGCCTATGCCTGAGTGTCCTCCTGATCCCTAAGTTATGTATTCAAAGGCAGTCACAGCTGAGAGCTCACTGTCTAAGTGCCAGTCTTTGTTAGGTGTTATCATCCCAATTTTACTAATGGGAAAACCGAGATTAACAACCTTATGTTCAAGCAAACAACAGATGCATGATATGGAATGTCGCACTAAACACCTCTGTCCCCACACCCAAGTCCTTTTGCCTGGGTCAACAGGAAAAAAAAAAAAAAAATGGGGATTTTTCTTTTCCAGCAAGGACTTCAGAGCAGGCTGCTTCTTTTAGACCTTCTCTTCAATTGTCAACCTTGAAGCCTCTGATTCTTTGCTCATGTTTGAATGAGGCATCTTGATGAAGGAAACCCAACAAATGATGAGGAATGAGAATGTATGGTCAATTCCCTAAACATGCAAATCAGCAACAACCACCTAGGTAAGGAAGAGAACATGTCAGCTGTCAGCCATAGTCTAGAGGCTTAGTTAATTATTTGCCAATGCTTACTACATCAAGACCCACTCTGATCAGGTATATCTCAAGATAAAGGTTTCAAATTGATGAGGCTTTCTTTTCAGGCAGAGATGTTCATTTATAGCTTACCTACTCATCTTCTAGGATTATTGTAAGGTCAAATTCAAAATGTGGAAATATTGTTTAGGATGACAGGCTCTTACCAATTGTAGTTATTATGTGCTCACTTAAGGAAACCACCCTCCTTACCTGAAGAAACCTCCTCCATGATTCATACAGATAATACTTGAACCCTTGGATCACAATTCAAGACAGACATAGCTTCAGAGAATTATGGTCCTTGCTTGTATGTAAAGCCAAATGATTACTAAAATAGCATATGTATGTGTCCATATAAATTTTTCCACATACATTTGTACATATATATGTATATATGTGTGTATACCTATATATTTAATTTTATTGTTTTTTTTATACTGATACATGACAGTAGAATTCATTTTGATAGATTTTGATAGTATTATGCAAGCATGGAATATGTCTTATTATAATTAGTACCCCATTATTATGGATGTACATGATGGTGGGATTCATTATGATGTATATATACAAGAACATAGGAAAATTAATTTGGATTCATATCACTCTGTGTGTGTGTTTTTAATTTATAAAAACGGATGAGTTGAAAATTCAATGAATGATGGGTTTTATATAAGAATAAAAAAATAAACTTTCATGACTCCCATTTTCAGTAAGGAAAATAATTTTAAATTTTTACAGTTAACTAATATATTTCTGTAAGTTAATATTTATTTGTTCACTTACCTTTAAATGATCATTTCCAATTTGTTCACAGGTTATTCATGACCAACGTCTGTACTTTGAACTCCCTGGCCATTTATAAGAAAACATTAATACAAGAGAAAATCTGAAAGCTCATTGGATCAGTTGGAAACCACTGATTACAGAATAAAGAATAGCAATACATCTCCCAGCAAAGTTCATTTTACCCTAGGACTAAAGCAGGAAAGAGAAATAAAGGAAATTATTTAGAACATAAATACCACACTTGTGTAGATCTGATTTCAAATCCAGATCCCTCTATTTTACTATGTCATGGATTATGTTACTTAAAATCCTTAAAATTCTATAAACCTCAGGTTATACTTCTGCTAATGGTTTAATAACAATGTCTGTCAATAGGTTTCTTGTGGATATCAGATGGGTCATAAATATAAAAATACTGATGTCATTAGCAGTGAATAAATAGTATTTTAAAATGCACTACACTTTTGAATGTCCTTGAATATGTTATTGTGGTCTCAGACCCACCTGTACCCATGTCTTCTTCAGATTGCTTATCTCTCTGCTTCCTTTTTCTGGATGGTCTAAAAGCAATATCATTGCATAATTGAAGTGTTTTTGGGTGTCAAAAAATCAATCCCTTCTTTTTCTGATGATATTGATCCCAAATAGTAATATTAAAATTGACAATGGAGATTATGTGGTGCCTCACAGATTGTGATCACATGTAGAATTTTAAAATTTATAACTCTTGTTATTTAAAAAAAGATTCATTGTCATGAATTGAATCCTACAATATCAAAGGAACAATAGTGGCAAACATAGTGAAATATGAATAAAATCGGGTGTTTACTTAGAATAATGTATCTATGTTCATTTTATACATTGACAGATGTATCCATAATAATGTATGGTAATAATATTAATTAAAAATTTGCCTATTCTACATATTTTTTTCTGTATTTATGTCACTTTTTGGTTAATCTAAAATTACTCCAAATAAAAATTTAAACGGAAAGAAAAATAATGATCAATTTCTGCTACCAGAACTCTACAATTCTAGCCTTATTGTTTGATACTGATGGATGAATAAACTAAGCCCTGTGCCTCAAGCTGCCTGACCATAGGGTCAAACAGAAAGCAATATGACATGATGTGAGCAGTGCTGGTAAAACAAAAAAAATAAAGAATTATGATTCCATTGTTTTTAAGGAGCAAGTACACACAAAGTGAAGTTTGCATCATAAAAATGTCTTTTGAAGTCATGCTATTTTTTAAAGTTCTAGCAGTACTAAAATTGTAATAAAACAACTTTATTTATGCCATCCTTTAAAAAACATATTGGTAGGTATTTCTAGAATCAAAACCATGTTTGTATTCTTTCTACTAATTACCCAAACCCTAAAAATTTATTATGAAGTGAAATGGCATGGTACATTTTACAATGGAAAATGCTGTGGTATCACATGAAACAGAAACACACCTAAAATATTCAGTGATAAATATTACTCTATAAATCAGATCACTGCAATAATATCACATGATATAGTGAATAGAGCAATAATTAATGATATAAGCTAATAATCATTTTGCAATATATTAAGTTAGAAACAGAAAATCATTATTAATAATCCCACCATTTAAATTGATATTTTGAATATAGTTTTATCATTCAGAAGAGAAAATTTTTAAAATGATTGAGATTTTAATGTGCAACAAATACCTGTTTACAATTGTGAAAATATTTATAATTGAAAATAATTAACAAACACAGAACAAGTCTCTCCATCATGAGAACAGTTAAGAAACAGGATGTGAGAATTGAGGAACAGTCAATTGAAAGGGTGAAAACAATACATTACTATAATAGAAAAATCGTAAATTAAAATTTTTAACCTATTATAAGCTTTAATCTCCTCCATTTATGCATTTACTGATATCAGTTTTAAATTCACATTCTTCTATAATTAGAAGTTTAATGTGTCTGTATTTACCCTAGAACATTCTGTGGTCTTCCCTTTCTCAGTAACCATATCCTCAAATATGCTAGAGCTGCACCTGAGATTGTTCAGTCCAAAACAGCATGAAATGTAGGCACTGGACCATGTCCTGGAGTGGTGACTTGAAGAAGTTTGCTTCCCTTTGCACAACTATTCAACCTGTCCACTTTTTTCTTCCTACTAATTTTATCAGCACAAACAATTTTGGCACCATTGTGAAAGAAATACAATTTTTTTTATTAACTTTCAAACATATAGATAAAATTCAAACCTAAAAGAGGGATTGGAAGTAGGGCTATCAAAATAAATAGTGTTTAGGAATCTTGTCTCAAGCAGTAATTTTCAGATGCATTTATGTGAACATATATGTGCATATCAGTCATGTTTGCATATACTATTTCTAAATATTGTTATTGCAAATTAAAACAATAAAATTCTGGTTGTATTACCTTCCCTGTAATTACTTTAAGTCAAGTATACTTTTAATTTAGTATTATTAGCATATATTATGTCAGATTTTTGATACTTTTTTGAATATACATGTTGATGTTGCTCTGATGCTTTTCCCAAATGTCTAATCTTATACATGTAAAACAAACATTTCAGAAGGATGTTTACATATATGTACATACACACAATATGCATCTAGAATTTGAGAAAAAAATGTTTTCATTCATGCACTTCCAGATGTATACCTGAGCCTTCTTTTCTGTTGTCTCAATGGTTTAGCTCTTTTCAAGGTACAGACAAAGCCATAAGAGCAAGCACTAAAGCAGTTCAGAGCTTAGCCATTTGGATTTTTCTGAACAATTCTGAGGCAACAACTCAATGCTACTTATGACATCAAATGCATGTAGGAACAATTAAACAATTACAACTAAAGACACCCTTCTGTGGCTTAGTCAATCTTTTCTAGGCTTAATGTTTTTCCCTGTGTTTTTTAGTAGTGTGTTGTTGGAGAAATAGTGAATGTTACATTCTATCTCAATGAATCTGTGACTCATCCTGCTAGATTTGTGTCTACCTTAATAATATGTCTTTATGTGTTCTTTCTATAGCATCTGAAAATACCACTTTAGTCTAAAACAGAGTGGTGCAAACATTTGCAAACAAATGATAAATGAGAATATTCTTAGCAAGACAAACTGTCCAAGAGCTAGCACAATAATATGCACTTGAAATAATTAGGACAAGAAAAGACAGTTGCAACCTATTGTCACTTATATGTGGAAGTTACAAGTGCAGGTCTCAAAAAAGGAGAGGGTAGAAGCATGGTACCTAGAGTCTGGGAAAAGTGGAGTGGAGTGGGAAGGTGGATAGGGCAAGATTAATTGATAGAGTGGTGTGCTGCATAGGAAGAACAGCTTAGTTTGGTGACCAGGGTTGAAACCAATTCATTATATATTTCTAAAGCTGGTAGAGATAATTTTTAATTTTTCAAGTTTAATAAAAGACAAATATTTGCAGTGACAATTATGCCAATTACCTTGATCTGATCAAGCTGTTCCCATAAATATGTACAAGTGTCCATTAAGAATTGATAATGAAAAAATTAAGAAGTACGAATAATCATCTATATATTTGGAATAATATTCCATGTTCATTGTTTGGAGTACATTATAAATTCTCCCTTTTCCTCACACACACATACAAATATGCATTTGATGTGTTTTTAAGTGTTTAAATTACCTTGAAGATAAAAAGTTAAAAATGAGTCTTATTTCCTTGGACTTGATGTTATCATTGCACCAAATCTCCACCACCAAAAAAGATGCACTCTAAGACCTGCTGCTCATGGAGCACTTATTTTGTGTCAGCTATGCACTATGTTGTCCACATGTATTATTTCATTTAATTCCACATCTCTTGACCTTGCTGATGTTATAATCCTCATTAAACATGAGAAGTCACAGGTCATAAAGATTATGCAGTTATACCAAGTGCATGGTTGCTGTCAGAGGCACCCTGTGTACTGAACTTGGCACCACCACAACACCTACAATTTTAAGCACTGCATCACAATTTAAAACCATCCATGAAAATCCAAAATGTTAAACTATAAGTCTCACCATGTGTCAGTTCCATGAAAATTCTGGTGATGGCCATCTCCTGTTCTCCATGGAGAAAAGTTGACTCAGTTGACCCCAAACTGTAATATCTATGTCCAATATTTGCTCTAAATCTAAGAGAAAGAGGAAAAGCCCCTTTGAGAGTCAAGGTAGAAAACATCCTCACTCATGGTCAAGAGTTATCTTCACCATGGTCTCAGAAATACAAGTAAAGAGAGAAGCAATAATTTCCTCCTGTATTTTTATCTGGACTTTAAAGAAGCTTCCTTACTGCTTGTTTTTCCCCAGGGATTGGAAGTTTTCCATCAGCATGATGTGCCAAGGTACAATTTGATGTGGTTTTTAACTTGCTCAAATATTTGAAAAACTTTTGTCCCAAGCAATTATAATTTTTTTTTTTTCTGTTTTCTCGTCTTACTGCTCTTGGGTTTCTATCTGAAGATGCTTTTCCCATCATAACTCAGGAATAGAGCACTGGATATTTGGGTGTAGAATATACTGTTTCTTTCAGGATTCAGGCCAAATACTTGTGCATCTAGTAAATATAAAAACAGAGTTCTCTGATAAACCATCCACTCACAGTTCATGTGGAAATCAAGTACTGCTCTCAGATGACAGTAGCAAGTAGTACTTATTAAAGAAAAATATTTTATATAACATATGTGATGAAATATACATTATTTGAAATGTTACTATTTTTCCTTTCAGAAACTGATCTTATAAAGCATAAATTTTATATATAAAAACAAATTAAGAGAGGATATAGAAGTATCTTTTTTCTCTTATTTGAAAAGTGGTATGGCAGATATAATTAATGTAAAAATACATAGCATTTAAAATGAAGTTTTGGGAAATACGTGGGCATAGCTCCTCAAGCCCCTTCAGGAGGATCCTCACCAACAATTTTCTACTTTTTCACTATTGAAACATTGAATGCTATCTAATTTTATGTTTATTAACAATCCACAAAGTGTGTAAAATTTAAGTGATTTATGAGAAAAGTTGAGACCCCAAAAGACTATCACTTCCATAGTCTATGGAATTAAGAGGTTATTTTCTGTTAATTAAAAATTTACATGTGTCACTTGACACAAAATAATCACCTGACATGATAGTTTAAAAATATCATTCAGCAATTAAGCTCTATCAGTATGTTCTGCAATCCTGGTTCTCATTTAATACCATTCTTAGCAACTTCTTATTCTCTGTCCTGATTTGTTTAATCTTTCATTTTTATTTATTTGATTCTGTTGGAGAAAGTGTGCAATAATATGTAAGTAATACTGTACAGATGAAATAGAACAGTTAGCATAACTAAACTATTATTTTGTACAATGTGAAAACAGTGAGGTGATTTCCCATTAAATTTGAATCAGGAATTAGTGAAAGAGAGACAGAAGGAGTCTTAGCCAAGATAATGAAAGGTACTAGAGAGGAACTAGGAATTTAGCTTTCCAGAATTTTACCAACAATATAAAAGTTCCCACTGATCAAAAGTCCCATCTTCATCATTGTTAAATCTCAGAACTTCTAGTAAGCTTCCAAAGAGAGAGTGTTATGGTTTAGATATGAGTGGTCCCCCAAAAGTTCATGGGTGAGACAATGCAAACATTTTCAGACATAAAACCATTAGATCATGAGAGATGAAAACTAATTAGCGGATTAGTTCACTGATTGATTAACCTAGTGAAAGCTATAGGCAGGTCTGTGTGACCAGAGGAAATAAGTCACTGGAAATATAACTTTGGGGTTTCTAATTTGTCCCTGTTGAGTTCTCTCTTTTTGCTTCTTGATTGCTACGTCCTGAGCTGCTTTCCTCTGCCATGCTCCTCCACCATTCTGCTTCATCTCAGGCTTATAGAATAAACCTCTGGGGCTGGAGATATAACTCAGTTGGTAGAGTGCTTGCCTCACATACACAAGGCCCTGGGTTCAATCTCCAGCACCACCAAAAAAAATAAAATAATAAAATAAAATAGAATAAACTTCTGTAACCATGAACCAGAACAAATGTCTTCTCCTCTAAATTGTCTTATCAGGTCTTTTGGTCAGCGTGACAGAATCAAACTAAACATGTGACCTCCTGGACAATTTTTTTTTCTTTGTTCTGAATACCCTATTACTTAATTCAGTTTATTGCAAAAGTTTATAAACTAAAGCTTTAATGTAGGTTTTGATATCCAGAGATCTCTCATCTCCATTTGTACTCACACATTTTTTAACAAGGCTGCTATTCAAATATGGGCAAATATCTATATAAATATGGAGCTAGCTTACCAATCTTTGTGAAAATTTGATTGTCTTTGTGGGAGAAGTACTGAAATATTAATTCATCAAAAATTATCTCTCAAGTAAGTGGCTCATCTATAGCCAGTCATTCACAATTATGAAATTTTTTCATGATTTTTTATAATTTTCATATTTCACATTTTCATAATTTCAAATTATCTCTCAAGTCAGTGGCTCATCTATAGCCAGTCAGTCACAGGTAGCCTATTTATATAGTCAGGTTGTTCAATAGACTACATACAAGGTACAGGAGTCATCTTTTACTGTTCTTTGTAGAGCTTGTTCATGTTGACATGATGTCTCTGATAATTCAGGATCTATTTACTCATCAATCAGCGTTACTTATTTAGCTGCATATGTTCACTGACTTCTGATGACTCTCTCAAAGATACTTAATAACAGTTACAGACACAAACAAATCTGATAATGACTAGAGTACAAAAGAAAATGGGAGCAAAGATTCCTTTCAGCATTATGTTAAATTGATTGGAGTTTTATAGCACAAACATATAGCAATGTTTCTTCTGTTTCTTCCATTGAAATTAGCCATAATTACTGCACTCCTGAAATGTGAAGTCCTTTGACATTGTCCACTTCTCTGCTCTACAAACACTGCTAACATCAGAGAGGATCAATGGTCCAATAAAGAATATAAAATGATGCAAATCAATGAGAGATGGATCAACACACACATGCACATTGATCAAATCATGTAATATTTTAAGTATATCCTTCTTCATTATTGCTTCAAAATCTTTCATTAACTAGATTTTGCCATATCTTAGGCAATGAAAGACATCTACCCAACATTTTTCATATATATTTTCATACCTTTAATTTTATATGTATATATATTTTTGGTGCCAGAGATTGAACCAAAGGGCACTTAACCACTGAGCCAAATACCCAATATTTTAAAATCTTTTATTTTCAGAAAGGGTCTCACTAAATTACTGAGGTTGGCTTTGAGCCATGATCCTCCTGACTGAGCTTCTTAAGCTTCTTAGATTACAAGCATGCACCACAATGCCTGGTTGAGGGGCTCTTTAAATCCCCTTTTGTTTTATTTCTTTTTTTAAAAAAAAAGTTCTTTTTAGATTTATATGACAGTAGCGTTATTTTGACATACACATAAGTGGAGTTTAACTTGTACATTATCTTTTGCTGATCATGTATTCATATATGAACACAGAAAAGTTATGCCTGATTTATTCCATTGGCTTTCCTGTTTCCTGCTTCATTTCCCTTAATTCACTTTTTTCTAATCCAGTGAACTTCTATTCTTTCCTCCACTCTCTTTATTGTGTATTATCATCCACATATCAGAGGGAACATTCAGGGGCAATGGATTATTTCACTTAGCATGATAGACTCCAATTCCCTTCATTTACCAGCAAAAGCCATATTTTCATTCTTCTTTATGGGTGAGCAATATTTCATTTTGTTTACATACCACATTTCTTCATCCATCATCTGTAAAGGACACTTAGGTTGGTTGCATAGTTTTCCTACTGTGAATGAGCTACTATAAACATTAATGCCTCCTGCATCAGTTTTCTTTCACTTTTCAGTAGCTCCCTCCCTAGCATGAGTGGCAGCTCTGTGAAACCTGCCCTTTTGTCCACCACATAATCCACAGTTCTCACGGAGAAACACAACATGTCCAGATGAAAGAGGACCTTGGCTCGAAGGGTTGCCTAGGCTATGGTCCAGCTGCCAACAGTAGGTGGCCTTTAGTGGCCTTTCCTCACAGCCATCTCAGTGCATACATTGTTCAGAGAGCTCATATTTTAGTCATCTTTTGCAGATAAGAACAACTTATAGGAGGAAGAATTCATTTGGAGAAGAGAGTTTCAAAGCTCTCAGTCCACAGATGGCCAATGACCTTGTTCAGGGCCCAGGTGAGGCAGCACATCATGTGGCAAAGGCCTAGCAGAGAAAAGCTCTTCCCCTCATGGCACCAAGAAAACCAAGAGCATTGGGGAAGGACCCAAGGGGAGATGCAAACTTCCAAGGAACACCCCAGTGATCCAACTCCTCTAGGTCTACCCTACCTGCCTACAGCTACCACCCAGTCATTCAGACTAGGATGGAGTGATTGTTTCAGCTTTCACAATCCAACCATTTCTCATTTCTGAATTAATCACAAGAGTTGGGGTGTGGACATCTCACATCCACATTATAACAGCTTGCTTCAGTGACATTCAACCAGTGCCATACTGTGCCACAAAGTAGATGCTGGCAGAACAGTATAGCAATGTTTCCTGTAATCTCCAGGGAAAAATGAATATGTAGGGATTTTATGTTTTTGAAAGCTGCAAGCTCAGACATGACCCCACAAGTTGGCTTCCCACAGCAGCTCTCCATTTGAAGTGCACTTGTTACACACCTGCCTGCTATGCAGTTCCCAGATCACCTAAGTTCAGACTGACTTGCTGTCCTGCAAGTGTTTCTATACCAATATTGTTGTCTGTATCTTTTTCTCTTTCCCTTTTTGTCACCATGCCCCTCTTTATTGTTTCAGATCTGCCAGGACAGGATTGGTGGCAGCGTGTGTCTTTTCTCACTCTGTTCAAATAATCAAAATCTCTGACTATCTCCCTGTCCAGTATTGAACCTCACTCATCCCCTCAGTCACCCACCTGGCTGAGCTGCTTCTCTGCAGCTGTTTCAGGTTTGCATAATATGAGGTTCTACACTACAATCTTGACCTCCACCCAGAAGAACAGCATAGGACATATGTATTTAAAATTTTATACTGAGGAAGGCAGAAAGATTAGAGAAAGGTGAGAAAAGTCAAATTCAAAAGGAAAATGTCATTTTGAGCAACAGCAAAAAAGGAAGAATAGCAGGGGAAAAGGTAAGGAAAAATCCAGTCTAAGCATCAGAGAGATCCATGGCAAAAATAGATAAGAGTGAGGAGGAAGAATCATCAAAAGATTTGAAGTGGAGTGGTCATTTTTATCTGATAAAAAATAAAATTCTTGAATCAATTAAGTTGTAAACCAGCTCTCCAATAACTTATTTCAGATATCCAAATGCACAGATTCCCACATTCTATATTAACATTGGTATTTCTTACTAAATTAATGACATAAGCCAACTGTCATTAACACAACAGTTATAAAGCCAAAGAGAAATACATTGGAATCAGTGTCACCATGGCTAGGCAAAAATCAATATTGAAAATGCAATGTAAAAACAACTATTGTAGTCAGGATTCTGCAAAATTCTGGAAAGCATATAGCTGAAAGCCAGGTCCCTATTCCCAATGCCAATCAATGCCAATTTAATAATGCGGACACAGTTTTGAGAAAAAGGAAAAAGAAGGTTTATTGCTTTGTTAACAAAGGAGAAACACAGGGTACTCCTGTCCAAAGGATGTGACTCTCTGGATGAGGAGGGATGAAGAGGTTTTAAAGGAACCCTTCAAGGGTTACATTCCAGGTGGGCTCTGATAGGGGGTCCCAGGGCTCCCAGATGGCAGGTTAGGATTCACTTGTTAATTTAGGAGATATTCACTTCCCAGATTCTCAGCAGGCATCTCATTCCTGTAGTGGATATGTTCAAGGGCAGTTAATTAGGGGAAGAAAAGATAACACTGTCTCCCTAATCTTGTTAGGGAGCAGGAGAGGGGAGAGCAGAGAAAAAAAAACTTTAAAAAATTATGCCTTAGAGCAATGAGGGCTACATTCAGAAGGTGAAGGTATCACAGTTACAAGCAGACTTGTGAGAATAAAAACCTGCCATGTAGATGTCTGCTGAGGGCCATTACCAAGTAGGAATGACGCATCGATTTCCTTGCCAGCGTACCCCATGTTAATTTCGCTGTTGACATTGCATGTGTGTTTGAGAAAGGTGACCCTACTCAAGGACAAGGGTGGATCCAGGATTAGTGTGTATCCTGCAGTTTGAGGAAGTATAGTATCCCGGTCCTTGGGTTTAGGGGGTTTTAGGGAAGTTCGATGTTGAGGATTATTGCTGCTGGAAATAGGGCGTTCCTGCTGCCTGAGCTCCCGTTGAGCTCTCGTGAGATTCAGAGAGCATTTTGGGAAAAAAGCCTCGTGTAGTAGGTGAATTGGGTGGCAGCAGAACTGGGATTGCCCCAGAACGTGTGTGGAGGCCGGTGTGAGTTCGGGAATAAAGAATTGCTGTTTGAATCTACAAAGCTGTGTGGTGGCTCGTGATTCTGTGCCCAGCCAAGACTGCGGCAGATGTCTTTCAGTATTTGTTTATTTTTTGACTGAATATTGTGTCTTCTTTACTCTTGGGTATCATTACCTAAGGATACAGTAGGAGTTTAGGAGTTAAAAAAATAAAATAAAATGTATTTGCATTAAAGTGCAGTATGCATCAGATATGAATCTGTAGTGGTCACTACGATCTGTCTTGAATAAGGTTTTATTTTGCGCTATTTCAAATATTGAATTTACAGATCCATAAATTAATTGACCCAATGATATCAGTTCCTTGTTTTTCAAGCTGGATCCTAGAGATACATGAAGTACTTAATGAAGAGAATTGTGTGAAAGGAAAGGGCACAAAGACACACCTGCTATGAGAAGAGACAACTGATGGAGAAGAAAGGGAACAGTGAAGAACAGGTGCACTGGCTTGCCTAAGCCTTTGTGACACACCAAAGATATCAGTTAATGGAAGAATATATGAAGGATTTCATTGCTCTTTGGGGTAAGCTATCTTGGCATTAAGATTTGGTCTAAAACACCAAGGGCAGATAGCAGATTAGTGATCTACATGGCATTGAAAAACCAGCCTCTACCTCAGAGCAAAGCCTGTCCAAGAAAGGGACATGACCTTTGTCCTTGGAAAGACCCACAGAGCACTCCTAGGCACATTCCCACCCTGCTAAGTTGTTTATCTACAAATAACAGGAGAGATCTGCTGCGCCAGGTGTCCCTGACTCAGTCAGGCTAGGTGGAGATCCATAGCAACCCCCTAGCAGCCACCAATCAGCATGAGACAGGGAAATACCTGGGATGTCAGATGACCCTCCCAGTAGTTTATGGTGGTTGATAACATTGGGAAACCATGTAGTTCAGCATGTACACCCCTCTTGGCTCAAACCAATCAGTTCAAACCAATACCCCTTTTGTTCTGACCAATCACCCCTACCCAACTTGTTCCCCCAGTGAATGTGCTAATCATGTTTTAGAGTTGTTATTTGATTTTCCCGCGGTGTGTGATGATTTGCTATAATGTATGTGAAGTCCCTGCCCTCTCCAAAAAAATGTATAAAAATGCTGCAAACCCTGGGCTCAGGGCCTCTCAGCGTCACCAGTTGTTGTGTGTGCGCGCGGAGGACTGAACTAGCTCGCAATAAACACCTCTTTGCTGCTTACATCGATCTTGGGTCTCTGGTGGTCTTTGGGGGTCCTGAATTCGAGCATAACAGCATGATATTTTAAGGTATGGAGTAAATTCAAATGCCAGCATCAGAATTTATGAGGTGCCGCTGAGGTGTCAGAGAGGGTTGTTGTCTGGTCAAGGAGAGCCAGGCATGGGTGAGTTCAGCGCATGGGTAGGAATTCCAAATAAGTTTAGAAATCTCAGTAATTGATAGTAGAATAGAAATTAACTTTTCATGACTTTGTAATGAGATGGCTCCCAATCTTAAAATAAAATTAGGCTGGGCTCATCAGGAATAACAAATAAGATGTGTCTTATTTGAGTAATATCTTTATTTATAATTGCTTAGATACAATTATTTTCAAATGGCAGCACAAACTCACAAGATTTCAAATCATCAAGTAAATTGAGATATAATTTTTTAAAACTTCCTTTTACATTCTGGTGCCTCTAGATTTATACCTTCTTTGGAAGTGGAGAAATCAACTCTTCTTATCTGCCCCTGCTCTAGGCTTTGCTGATAATGTGACATCTCAATAATTCCCTTTGATTGTGCAGGAATAGGAGATACTCATGGCTGACTTCCCCATGGAATCTGTGTCCTCTCCTCTTGAGCCTGATTGTTGCCTAGGAGGACCTCCCAGTAGGCGCATTGGGCCACTCAGACTTTATCTGTAAGAAATCCCAGAGGCTACACCAATTCAATAGAAATGGTAATTAACCCACCTTCAATGATGGAGTCATGTGATGCAGAACCTGCAGCAGAAATTCTGTTATTGCTCTTCTCTGTGCCCTTCCTGAATTCAACTTTTTATTCCAAATCACTGAGGTCACCCTCCTAAATCTTTTTTTTTTCCACTTGAAATAATTTGAGAGAGCTTCAGCTACTTATGTCAAGGATGTGTTTCTTTTGCCTCCCCAAGTTTTGTAAAGCATAAAGTTAATGTCTAATATTCTGAAAAGTGATTTTGCTCTATTTATTAATATTATTATTATTATTACTTCTACTACTACTACTACTACTATTATATTGGAGGTAAAAATAAGAATCAATCCACTTTAATTTGCATATCAGGACACAGACTTGCCAACTCAGAGTAGACACCTACTATAAAAATGAAAAACTCATTTTTGAGAGACAAAATGTTTCTTTTTCTACAGAAGTGTGTTACCTCTTAACAGGTACTGAGAATCCCATAAAGATTGCTTAACTCTCTATACTGTTTTTGAGTCTAATATCTTACTTTTCATCAGAAACTAACACCAATCTCTTCCACATTTTCCTTAATGCATTTTTTACTTCTTTATTTCTAAAAGTATAAATCAAAGGATTGAGCAAGGGGGTTAACATGGTATAAAATGTTTCCACCAGTTTGTCAAAAGGAAAGACAGAAGGAGGCCGGGCATTTATAAATATGCATGGGACAAAGAACAAAACCATAACAGCAATGTGAGATCCACAGGTGGACAGAGCTTTCCTTCGCCCTTCAGCACTGTGTGTTCTCAGGGAGAACAAGATGACACCATAGGAGACCAGCAATAAGCAGAATATTATAATGCACATAAATCCACTAGTGCCAATCATCAAAAGGCCTAGGATGTGAGTGTCAGTGCAGGCCAGCTTCAGTAATGGGTACAAGTTACACATGAAGTGATCAATGACATTAGGGCCACAAAAGGGCAGCTGGAAAGTAAAGAGAATCACTATAATGGAATGCAAGAAGCCCCCTGTCCAGGACACTCCCACCAGAATGCCACAGAGCCTCCAGTTCATGATGGAAGAGTAGTACAGAGGCTTGCAAATGGCCACATAGCGGTCATAGGCCATAGATGTGAGGATAATCATCTCTACCCCACCGAAGAAGTGCTCAGCAAAAAGTTGAATCATGCATCCTTTATAAGAGATGGTTTTCCTCTCATACAGGGAGTCTGCAATCATTTTTGGTGTGATAGCAGAGGATAAACAGGCCTCTAAGAAGGACAAAAATGCCAAGAAGAAGTACATGGGGGATCCTAGCAGAGCAGGGCTACAGAGGATGGTCAATATTATCAGCATGTTTCCTACAATAGTTGCAAGGTAGACCAACAAAAACACAGCAAATACTGTTTTCTGAACAGTAGGATTCTGTGAAAGTCCCAGGAGGACAAATTCAGTTATAAAACTTTGGTTTTGCATAATTTCCAAGAAAAGAACAAACATATAACTGTTACTATTGAAGTTTGCAATTATGATAGAGATCTGCTTCAGACCAGTTTATAGTTTTAGAGTCACAAATTATTTCAGTTCACACAAATACACTATGTCTTTACTGCTTCTTTTTTTTTTTTCACTACAAACACAAATTTTAACATTTATTGATGATAGGAGCTCATGTTTAGGAGAACTAAGGTGAGGATAGAGTATTCACTACTTTTGAATTGTTAGAGGCTCTATAAAGATGAATGGAACCATCCACTTATGGTAGAGAAGAAGAATAGTTTTTAATTTCAAAAGACAGCTTTGATGATTTACTTGTAATTTCTCTCAGTGAATCATTGGGAAGTATTCTTTACCTCACCCCCATTGAAGCCTAATTTAAAGATAAGTAGTTAGTGTAGCTAAGTAAATGGGGTCTGATATGGGGTCTAATAGAGATAATAGATTCAAATCTAATAAAGAAAATGGTGTCCAATTGGAATCCAGGGAGATTGAAATGTTAATGTTCCAAAGCCTTTGTCCACCCTAAAAAATTGTTAATGAAGCAACTTCCAGCAAATAGGGAAATGCTAATTAATGAACCCAAGGCCCCTTCTTGCCTCTATAGGCACACCAGTTTCCCACCTTTTGGCCTTCCCACTTGGATACCCCTTCACAAGCAGCATAAAGGAAAATAAGCAAGATATAAAGAACAGGAATGTAGTAGGATAAAGAAAACAATAGATATAAAAGGGATGGGACTTCCTCATCCCAAGGATTCCACCTTTCAGATCCCCTTCTTCCTCAGGGTGAAGTCTATTCTACTATCCTTTAAATAAAGCCTCTCTCTACTCCACACTTGGCCTCAGTGTGCTTCTCTGGTGTAAGACTTCAGCATTCAGGGAAGCAGGACTCGTCAAGGTAACCAGCAGTGTTTTACCATCACGAGGAGATGAGGACTGTAGTTGTATTATTCCTTTCTGCTGTTGACATGGGAGGAGGCAGGGTTGACTAATAAGCCATCTCTAATCTGGAGACCCTCATTGCCTACAAGAAAAAAATAATATGCAATGTAAGCGGTAGTTTTAAAGCATGGCCACCCTTATAAATTTTTTTTTTTTAACAACCTAAACTGAATTTGGTCTTTTCATGATTCATTTTATTCTTTATCAAAATGAAAAAGTACAAAGTGACAGCACATCACACCAC
The DNA here is from genome assembly GCF_964194105.1 of Spermophilus citellus. Lineage (NCBI taxonomy): Eukaryota > Metazoa > Chordata > Mammalia > Rodentia > Sciuridae > Spermophilus > Spermophilus citellus. The sequence goes on from NC_138183.1 coordinate 239,831,237, forward strand.
TGCACTAAATGTTTAGGTTTTTCCTTTTTAATTACCTCATTTAGACATTCAGAGAGAATTTCACCAAAAACAATAACATCTACTTTCAAATGTTGTAATGGCAACTAAGTGAAATAGGCACAGGAGACTGATCACACAGGACTCACTGCCCAGGGAACACTCTAGGCTTTGTATCCTTATTTCCTTGTATTTTAGTAAGCTTTTTCACTGCTGTGACTGAGACATCTGACCAGGTCAAGTATAGAGGAGGAAAAGTTTATTTGAGGGTCCTTGGTTTCAGAGGTCTTATTAACTGGAAGGGAGGCTCCATTTCTCAGGGCTCAAGATGAAGCTGAACATCATGGAAGAAGAGTGTGATGGAGGGAAGCAGCTTACATCATGATGATCAGAAAATAGAGAGTCCACTTTCCAGATACAAATATATACACCAAAGCCATGCCCCAATTCTCATCTCCTCCAGCCACACCCTACCCCTTCAGTTACCACTCAGTTAATCCCTATCAAGGGATTAAGTTATTGATTGGGTTAAGGCTCTAACAACCCAATCATTTCTTCTCTGAACTTTCTTGCCTTGTCTCACACATGAGCTTCTCTAAACCAGGACACCTAGACAGGAAATGCATGCTTCAGGAGATGAAGTTCAAGCATGTTACAAAAAACTTCTATCTGGACAACCAAGTCCTTTCCACTGGATCACTCCGGAAAGGAGTAGGGACTTGCTTTTTCTATTAAGAACTTTAGGGCTGGGTTAACCTTTCTAAAGTTCCCACCCACCTGAACCATTAAAGCCTCTGTTTCTTTGTTCATTAATGAATGGAAATTTTAATGCAAGAAACAGGAAATAATGAGGAATCAGAAGGTGATGGCTAATCACTTACATATGCAAATAGGCAACCACCATTGTCCAGTGTCTTCAGACTCTATTAATCATGGGTCTAATCAATGAAACTCTCCAATATATTCATATATTGCTTACACCATCTCCCAAGTTCATGCTGGCAGTCGTATTTGGAAACTTGAAAGTGTTCCTTATGATAATAAGCTCTTACTAATTATAGCTATTATGTACTCCATGTGTTATGCTCGAATTTGTGACCCCCAAAGGACCACCAGAGACCAAGATCGATGTAAGCAGCAAAGAGGTGTTTATTGCAAGCTAGCTCGGTCCTCCATGTGCACACAGCAACTGGTGATGCTGAGAGGCCCAGAGCTCAAGGTTTGCAGCAGTTTTATACACTCATTGGGGAAGGCAGGGACTTTACATACAACATAGCATCTCTTAGCAAATCATCACACACCACGGGAAAATCATAAAACAACTCTAAAACATGATTAGCACATTCACTGGCGGGAACAAATTGGGTAAGGTTGACTGGCTAGTACAAGAGGGGGATTCATTTGAACTGATTGGTTTAAACCACGAGGGGGTACATGCTGAACTACATGTTCCCAACATGTTATCAACCACCATAAACTACTGGGAGGGTCATCTGGCGTCTCAGGTATTTTCCCTGTCTCATGCTGACTGGTGGTTGCTAGGGGGTTGCTATGGATCCTCATCTAGCCTGACTGAGCTAGGGACATCTGGTGCAGCAGATCTCTCCTGTTATTTGTAGATAAACAATTCAGCAGGGTGGGAATGTGCCTAGATGTGCTCTGTGGGTCTTTCCAAGGACAAGGGTCACACCTACTTCCTTGAATAGGCTTTGCTCTGAGGTAGAGGCTGGTTTTTCACATGAAAAGCCAATTGCTTTTTCTACTGAAGGCATTTCCATGAATCATCCAGACAATTACTCCAAAAAGTTACTTAAAATTCTGTAATCATTAGGTCACACTTCCATGTGAGTTTAGTTAGAATGTCTATCAATAGAACTCCTGTGAGGATATGATTAGACCCTACAGGTAGAAACATTAATGCAGTCAAGTGCACAGGGGAAAGTGGTGTGTGGTGAGAACAAGCTGTCACAGCCCCTGACCCAGAGCAGAAATGATAGCATGCTTACTTCCGAATGCCTGCCTCACGATGACTAAGGTTGATAAGTGTGTTACTCATCTTCAAATGTATTTAAAAATGAAAAAAAAAATTATTTGTCAAGTAGCAGAGAAGAAATAGCCTATTGAACTGTATAAGACATTTACTATATTTGGTGACCTTGAATACATCACCGAGGCCCTCAGCCCCACATGCATCCATTCCTGTTTCAGATACACTCATTGTGCAAAGGAAACCAAGTGGAGCAGGAGGTTAAAAGGAAGACAGGCCCTATGTTAATCTAGTAAATAAATAAATGTGGCCCTTTCACTTTCTTTTTTAAGGATGTTTTTAAAATAATGCAATTTTATTTTTTTACATATTCGTTAAATATAAAACACCTAACTTCTTATTTTATCAAATAAAGGAATTTCCTAAATTATTGTCAGAACATGACAGTGGAGAACATAGTGTGCTAATGGTTTGGAACAGAAGGTTTTTCATTTTAATTTTTTTGAAAGGTAATGGTCTTAGAGGCAATAGTTTAAATGGATTGAATCCTAGGACAGAAATAAACACAGTATTAGAAAAATTAGTCAAATACAGTCTACTGTTTAGTGAAGAGTAAGTTTGAGAAACTGATATGACTCCATTTTTGAGAAACCAGCCTCTACCTCAGAGCAAAGTCTGTCCAAGGAAGGGGGCAGCATGACCCTTGTCCTTGGAAAAACCCATGGAGCCTTTCTAGGCACATACCCACCCTGCTGAGTTGTTTGTCTGTAAATAACAGGAGAGATCTGTGAGTCAGGTGTCCCTGACTCAGTCAGGCTAGGTGAGGACCCATAGCAACCCCCTAGCAACCACCAATCAGCATGAGACAGGGAAAATACCTGGGATGCCAGATGACCTTCCAAATAGTTTATGGTGGTTGATAACATGTTGGGAAACCATGTAGTTCAGCATGTACACCCCTCATGGCTTAAACCAATCAGTTCAAACGTATCCCCCTCTTGTACTAACCAATCACTCTTACCCAACTTGTTCCCACCAGTGAATTGCTAATCCATTGATGTGCTAATCATTTTCAGAGTTGTTTTATGATTTTCCCCGCAGTATGGAATGATTTGCTAAGAGATGCTATGTTGTATGTAAAGTCCCTGCCTTCCCCAAAGAGTGTATAAAACTGCTGCAAACCCCAGGCTTGGGGCCTCTCAGTGTCACCAGTTGCTGTGTGCACATGGAGAACCGAGCTAGCTTGCAATAAACACCTCTTTGCTGCTTACATCGATCTTGGTCTCTGGTGGTCTTTTGGGGGTTCCGAATTGGAGCATAACAAACGGTGCAAACATTAGCAAATAAATGACCTGTGGTCACTTATATGTGGAAGTTAAATGAGCAGATCTCAAAGAAGTAGGGAGTAGAATCATGGTTCTGAGAGGCTGGGAAAAGTAGGGTCAGGGGACAGAGAATGTGCCGACCCTGACCTGCGCAGGCCATGGTCGTTCCTGTGAATTTGCAGGAACAAAAAATAAAACATAGAAACAAATTACTTTTACAACAAGCTTCAGGATGTTTTTCTCTGATCTCAGCCTCAGGCTTCCCAAAAGGGAGAGCAAGAGAAAGTAACAAGAGGCTGGTGAGAGAGAGCAAGCACATTCAGAAGTGGGTTTTTACTGGGGGGACTCTTGTTCTTTAGAAAATTCTACCCAAAAAAGGCCAGAAGGGACAGGGTTACAAGGGAGAAGTGAGTGTAACTCAATGCCAGGAGCGACACCTACATCTGAAGATGTGCCTTTACTATCAGAGCTGGACAACACCCAAGTCACTGTGAAATGTAGTGATTAGTCAGAGTCTCCTGTTTCAGGACTGGAAGGCACGGGTCATTCAGAGTGGCTCCCCAGGAGAATGGTTAATTGGTGCAGTTGGGCTGTTGAATGGGAATCATAACTTCTACTTTAGTACAACCAGGGTTGAAACCAAGTAATTATATATTTCAAAAAAGCTGGTGGAGATGATTTTATATTTTCCCAAGTCAAAGAAATGATAAATGTTTGCAGTGACAGGTAACAATTACCTTGATCTGATCAAATCTGCCCATAAATATGTACAATCTTCATGTATCCATTAAAAGTAAATACCAAATAATTAATTAAACATTATGAAAAGATCTTCATATTTGGAGAGATCTTTCATATACATTGGGCTCTGCACATCTCCTGGGGTGGTCACCTTGAGATGTGTGCTTCCCTTTGCACAACTATGCATTCAATGAAGTAGAAATTCTCCTCTACTTCTCTCTCTCTCTCTCACACACACACACACACACAATATATGTGTGTGTGTGTGTGTGTGTGTGGGTGTGTGTGTGTATATATATATATATATATATATATATATATGCATTTGATGTGTTTCTAAGTGTTTGGATTGGACTTGAAGATAAAAAATCTGAAAATGGATCTCATTTCATTAGAATTAATGTTTATTGCACCAAATCTCTCCCATCAAAAAAGATGCACTCTAAGAGCCTCTATTCATTGGACATGTATTCTGTGTCAACAATGTACTGTTTGTTCCACATGTATTATTTTATTGACTTCCACCTCCCTTGAGCTTGCAAATCTTATAATCCTCATTCAACATGAAAATTCTGAGGTTGTAAAGGTCACTCAGTTATACCAAGTGCCCAGTTGCTGACAGACATTTTCTGTGCCCAGAACTCAGCACCCCCACACGACCCACCATTTTAAGCACTGCATCACAATTTGAAATCATCCATGAAAATTCAAAAAGTTAAACTATAAATCTCACCATGTGTGAGGTCCGTGAAATTTCTAGTGGTGGCCTCTCCTGTTCTCTATGGAGAAATCTTCACTCCTGTTCCCCAGACTGTGACTTTTATAGCAAGTATTTGCTCAATAATAAGACAGAGAGGAAGAGCCTCTCTGACCATCAAATGTCCCCAGTGCTCCTCTAGGCAATCTCAGGAACAAAGAAACAAAGAGGAGTAAAAGTTCCTCATGGATTTCCATCTAGACTTTAAAGAGACTTCCATCATTGGTCATGCACCTGTACAAATACTGTTTGGTTCCCCCTGAGGGAGAAATTACTCACCAGCATGATGTGCCAAGACACAATTTGGGGTAGTTTTTCAATTGATCAAGTATTTGTAAAACTTTTATCCCAAGCAATTAGAGATTTTGTTTATTTCTCTCTTTCTTCTCTTCCTGCTCTTGGGTTTCTGTCTGCAGTTGCTTTCATTTCCCATGATACTCAGGAATAAAGGCTGGGTATTTGGGAACAGAACGTATTGTCTCTTGCAGGATTCAGACCAAATGCTTGAACATATAGGAAATGAAAAAACAGAGTTCTGTGATAAACCAGCCATCCAACAGTCCATATAGAAAACATACTACAGCAAGGAGTACTTATTAAAGAAAAATAATTCATATAAAATATATGTAGATGATGCATTTTTTGAAATGTTACATTTCTTTCAGAAACTGATATTATAAAACAATAATTTTAAAAACAAACAAATTTAAAGAAGAGATTGAAGGAACTTTCCATTTTTATTTATTTGAAAGATATTAATTATAGCAGACCTATTTAATGTCAAAGAACATAACATTTAAAATAATGTTTTGGGAAAAGTTGGACATTGCTTCTTAAGCTCCCTCAGGAGGACTTCATAAACAATTTTCTATTGATTCAGTATCTAAATACTGCATCGTGTCTAATTTTATGTCTATTCACACTCCACAAAAAGTTTCAAATTTATGTGATTCATTGACACACCAAAGGGCCCTCACATCAAGAGTCTATGGACTTAATCACTGGATTCCATAATGTGATATTTGTTGACTGTGTCCATAGTCCTGCAGTTACAAGCTGTAATCAGAAGGAGGAGAGAGTGGTCAGACTATTTAAAACCACACAAACTTCAATTCAGATAATCAAGTTCTCAATTAGATTCCGAAACACACAGATGTAACCAGACTGAGAAGTGTGTTATCTCAGTGATCAGCATTGAGCCTGAAGCCACAGTGCCTCCTGTCAAACCACACCCTACCCTATTACCCACCAGGGATCTGATATTCATCCAGTCCCTTGATCCTTCCCTGTAGAACATAAATGATCCTAAAACCTATCTTTAAGGGATGCTAGAAAGGCTAGACAATTCAATATGCACAAAGTATACTGTTCACATACCTATAATACAGATGCCTGTATAACTGCTTTAAAACATGAATTTCCCTTGCTGAATGACATAACTTATTGGTACCATAAATTGTCCTAGTTTTTTTCACATAGATGAGAAGGTATGAATGGCAGATAAAAATAACTTTAATAAATATAAAAAAAACCAAAATAAATTAAAAGTGCATGCCATCTTGAATAGTGATATAAATAAAAATAACAATAAAATATGTCTTTGTGAAAAGGCTTATAACTGGAGACATGAAAAATCAGAGGAGGGAGGACATTTGGGATGAAAAAAATGAAACCAAAGTATAATGGAAATAAGAAGGAAAATGCTTTGGGGGAAATAAGATGAATGTGAAATTTTAAGTTGGCCAGATTCCAATGTCATAGTCAAACAACAACAACAAGAAAAATAATAAAAACTGGAACCAAGTTATCCAGATAGGCCATGAAAGTAAGGTTATGATATTTGGATAAACTTTTCACTAAGCAATTATAAAATTTGGAGGCATAAAAAGATGATAGCAGCTTTTGAAGATTAAGTCAGCACCAAAGAACAAACATCACTCAGAATTATTTAATTGAATTTTAATCCCTCTCTCCTTTTTGACCTAGGTTACATAAGATTGGACTTAAAATCATCCAAAATGAAGATCCTACCCCTTTTCAGATGCCAGACACCCACTGGAGACACCCATCCTTTTGTTCCCTGCATTTAGTAACTCAGGGCAAAATATACAAGCTGACTCATGGTGGTCCCCGTACAATAAAGACTGGAATGAGGACTTTTCAAGTACGATCTTTCAGTGGTTTGGGACTTAACCCATTTGTTTCTCATTCATGACTCAGAAGGGCTTAGTATTTAGTGTTATCTGTCTCCTGCAGGTGGTAAGAGTTTTGTAAGGAGAAGTCAGAGGTCCAGGATGAGAACCTCAGTTTTCAAACTTTTCAAACTAAACATGTTTCCTCACGTTCAAGAGGATCATTTCATATTATCAGACTTAGGAAAGAAGATTTGCACAGTATTTGTTTCTCATATATTATATAAAATCTTCCACACAGTTTAATGGCAGACAAAAATCTCCCTCACTTTGAGTGAGATACCCTTGTGAAATGATTAGACTTACAGAACAAAAATTCAGGCTGAGATGTCATAAATTCCAGTGTGATAATGGCCAATCCTACAATCCTTCAAATAGATCCTCACAGGCTTTTATTGAGATTTTTATTTTATTTCTCTAAAGAATGAGAAAATTCAGGTAATACCAATTCTCATAGCTTTTTCCAACTACTTCCAGCTTTTTACTTCCTTTCTATCACTTGAAAAGAAAAAGAGGGTAGTTAAAATATGATTCCTAAACATAATCAAATAATTACTACCAATTACATATGCACTGTTTGAGATGCTCACCATGACTTTCAAAGCTGCTTGTACCACCATTTGCCTTTCAATTGTTCTCCTGAGCTTGAGCTCATCCATGTTTCAGGCAAACAACTGCTGCCCTTCATGAATACATTCCCTGATCACTCCCTGTCTCACACCATCAACCCTTCCTCTGCTCTCACCTCCACTCTCCATTTCTACTGTGGACACAGCACCAATCTAAATACCAGCTCCTCAGAAATGGCTTCCCTGATTGCACCATGCAAGTAACTTACCTGATAAAGTCTTCCACTATTCAAATGCGTGTGTGTGTGTGTGTGTGTGTGTGTGTGTGTGTGTGTGTGAGAGAGAGAGAGAGAGAGAGAGAGAGAGAGAGAGAGAAATGAATGTTATAATCTCTAAATGTATCATTACATCATTTTTTCTTTAACAACATTTATTTATAAGATTTTAAAATATACCTGCTCTGCCAAGTCAGGCTAAACTAGGTGATGAGAGTTTTGTAGGGAGAAGTCAGAGGTCCAGGATGAGAACCTGAGTTTTCAAACTTCATAAAATGACTCTTTACTACACCACCTCTAAGGTGACACTAAGCCCCAAAGTCCAACCATAATTTAAGAGAGAGCCAACATAATTTTAAGAAGCCATAGACAATTCAGAGAGGAAACTACTAACATGTTCATGAAATTTCTTGACTAATAAAAATAGATGCAATCTTTAGGATGGCTCAAAGACAATATGCATATTTAAAAAATAATAGTGAACAAAATATTTAAATGTTTAAAAAATAAGGGGAGAAGTCAGAGCCAAAAGGAAAATGATGACATTTTTCCTTAGAGCCACAAAAGAAAGATAATTTGGGAATCAGACAAGGTAATACCCATAATACAAGAGTAAGCCAGGATCCATGGTAAAGACAGAGTAGTTTGGGAAGGAGAACTATTGCAAGACAGTGAACAACAAAGTCAAGAGCATATCTGACTTATGATTTCACAAAATGTCATTTCTGAATAATTTTTAAATTATTATCTTGTTCTGTATTTTCTTCATTCAGATATCCAGACATTTTTCTAGATTCACACTTTTTACATTAACACACTGTGTTGCTGAAAACTCTTTGAATAGCTACAGAAATTGTAACAGATGAACTTAGTGTTACTACAACAGTTACATTGCCTAAAAAGTAAACACATTGGAATGTGCTTCATCATGCCTAAATTAATCTACATAGAAAACAAAATGGAGAATTAAAGCAATATTCATTTTTAAGAAAATTTTTATTAATTCTGTCCATGACACTCGTAGGAATGACAAAATTTGAGTAGATGTCTTTCATATTATTTATTCCTCTACTTAATGTTAGTAGATTTTCACCTTGTATGTAACTACAGAGTCCACAATGAAATATTGAGCATTAAAATAATAAAAACACGTTTGAGTTTAAGTGTATGATACATCAGGCAAGAATTGGTGTTGGCAACCTGGCAGAATAGTGTTATACTTTATTTCAAATCTTGGCTTCACATAAAGCAATGCAGCCAATGTTCATAAAGCAATGCATCCAAACTAGCAGATCCATTCTTCTTGAGCCAATTCTTAGGAATAAATAGACTTAACTAAGGGGACCTTGGAAGGCAGAGGACATGAAGAAGGTACCCCTACTTTATGGACAGGCTGATGTGAAGCAAGGGAAACACATGTCTAAGCCTTGTCACAGTCTTGGTCTGTTGAACTCCCACATAGTCCAAGTGACATTTTAGATCACAATTCAATCTTTCATGGACTTTTTCAGAGGTGACCAGTGAAATTACATAATAATAAAAACTAATATCATATAGTCTTCTACTTTGGGGGTGACATGTAATATTAAAGAAAGGAAACAAACAAAAAGATGATTTGCCCACAATACTCAGCTGGCATGTCATCAGTGTTGATTTGTCCCAGGAAGATTTAATATTTTACTGTAAATAAACTTATCCCCCAGGACACATGACAACCTGAGATGAACAAAATATAGAAATGACTACATAGTATTTCTAAATTTGAATGATCTTGTTATTGATAAATACTTAAGTGAATTATTTGCACTTAGATTCACTAAGTCAGGAAAATAAAAAAAATACCAAGTAAATTGTCATTCATAGACTTTAGAATATGCTTTTATAGATTGTTCCCCTGAGTTCTCTTCCTTCTGTGGGGATGGGGAACATGTGCTCACTACAACTGAAGCTTTGACCTGGGGTTTCTGGTAGTTCATCATCTCAGTAGTCACCTTGGTTTCTCCTAAAATAAGAGACTCTCATTTCCAACCTCCTGTGGAATTGTCCCAATTACTCTCCCAGAGCAGATTGATCTAAGGTAGTCATTGACCCAAGGAGATCATCCCCATAGGCAGGATTGGACCAATCTGATTCTATCTTTCAAAATTGAAGAAATAACCCAAATTCTATCTGAAATTAACGGACTGAACTTTAAGATGAAGTGAAAAGATGCAGGAGACTTCAAAGGTCTTCTCTCTGATTTTCTGAAGTCTTGATGTTTTACATCAGCATCACTGGTACTAGTAGTAGAAAACTGTATCTTTCCACATCAAATCTTCTGTTTCTTTTCCTGATTTCTAATATTTTCTTCCACAAGTGTTTTTTCCCCAAAAGCTTTATAGGAATGGAAATCATTCTGATGAGTTAAATAACTTCCATTTTTTGACATAGATTTCAGAAAGTATAAAATTGAACTATATTTCACTTATATATAACAGTATTGAGTTGTCAACTCAGAACTAAGTGGTGATCTCAAATTGAAAACATCAATTGCAACTCCTGACACATTAATACCTTCTCTTTAGAATTGTGTAATCTCTTTTCTTAGAAGGACACCTGATAAACAGTGTGTCTAAATAAATATTGTTTTACTATTTACATCGTATGTTTGGTACAGTGCTTTGACCCACACAGCATCAACATGGAATTCTCAAGGAGGGGCAATGAAGAAAAACACAGAGGCCAAGAAGACACAGAGATATTTTCACTAAAAGCTGGGGCCTGGTGGGAATTTGCACTCTGATGAAGGAGCAGTACCTAAGAACTAGCTTTGCAAATTTGTTTTATGGGGCCTTGTAGGAGTTCTGTGTTTGGGATTGAGGTCAAACTTTGTGATTGTGACATGCTTGCTAACTAGGAAGTTTCTGTACAAAGACACAGAATGCACAGTAATGTCCTTGGGGGAAGGGGGCTCTGTGTTTGTACTAACCTGGACCTTATCTCAGTTAGCTGGCACTCAGGGTTAAATGAATGTTAGTTAGAATGTAGTCATGCTAATGGGTAATATGTAACCTTTTGGGTTTTTTATGTTTATTTTTTAGTTGTAGTTGGACACAATACCTTTATTTCACTTATTTATTTTTATGTGGTGCTGAGAATTGAACCCAGGGTCTCACACATGTGGCCCTCTACCGCTGGGCCACAACCCCATCCACTTTGGTGGGTTAATAAATGCAGCAGCAGAGAGGAACAGCCACTTCTTCTGTCTGCCACCTTTGTCTGCCTGCTTGTACCCCCTGTGTGTGTTTCTGTCCTTTGTTTACCTCTTCACAGGTTTTCTCCACAGATATTCTTTACAGGGTCTCATAATAGTAAGCTAAACTATAGGGACATTGTCAATTGTTCAAGGCTTATGAGTTGTCAGAGGCTTCTTTGTGCACTAAGAAGATACAGAGCTAGAAACATTTTTTTTTGCAGTTATCCCACTGTTGCATGGTATTAAGAACATTCTTCGATTATCCTGTGGTACCAAGGAGACCCATTGTTCTGAGACATCAGATAACTTTTAGAACCAGAGCACAGAGTCAAGGTTGATCATGCCCTTACTTTTGGCACAATGTTTCCCAGGCTTGGCTTTTACCTACACCTCAGGATTAGCAGATGAGCTGAGGCTCATTTGTTCTCCAAAGTACTGTATTTATTTACCCTTAAAAACCACCACAAATCTCTTCCACATTTTTCTCATGGCATTTTTCACTTCCTTGTTTCTTAAAGTATAAACTAAAGGATTGAGCAAGGGAGTTAGGATGGTGTAAACTATTTCTACTTCTTTGTCAAAGGGAAAGGAAGATGAAGGCCGTGCATATATAAAGATGCATGGGACAAACAACAAAACCACAACAGTAATGTGAGATCCACAGGTGGACAGAGCTTTCCTCCGCCCCTCAGCACTGTGTGTTCTCAGGAAGAACAAGATTATACCATAGGAGACAAGCAACAAGGAGAAGTTGATGATGCAGATTAATCCACTGTTGGCAAACACCAAAAGGTTAAAGACGTGAGTGTCAGTGCAGGCCAGCTTCAATAGTGGGTATAAGTTACACATGAAATGATCAATGACATTAGGCCCACAAAAGGGCAAATTGAAGGTAAAGAGAATCTGTATGATAGAATGCAAGAAACCCCCTGTCCAGGTCACCCCCACCAAAATGCAACAGAGCCTCCAATTCATGATGGCAGAGTAGTGCAAGGGCTTGCAAATGGCCACATAGCGGTCATAGGCCATGGCCGTGAGCGTAATCATCTCTGCCCCACCAAAGAAGTGTCCAGCAAAGAGTTGAATCATGCATCCTTTAAAAGAGATGGTTTTCTGCTTATACAGGGAGTCTGCAATCATTTTTGGTGTGATGGCAGAGGAGAAACCTGCATCCTGCAAGGACAGGAATGCCAAGAAGAAGTACATGGGGGAGCCCAGCAGTGCAGGGCTACAGAGGATGGTCACTACAATCAGCATATTGCCTACCATAGTCGCAATGTAGACCAACAAAAATACAACAAATACTATTCTCTCAATAGTAGGATTCTGTGAAAGCCCCACAAAGACAAATTCAGTTATGAAGCTTTGGTTTTGCATGGTTTCTAAGGAAAGGGTGAAATTACAACATTGTTCATGTAAATATGAAAATGTGATAAAAAATTGCTGCAGATCAGTTCATAACATAATAATTACCTAGAAGCTGAGGGCTTGTTATTTTGAGGGCTGCTTATTGAGGTATTATCTTTTAAATCACAAAAATAGGTATGTTTGAAGGTAGAAGTCAGAGATCTAAAAACATAAAGACTGGGATGAACTAGTGAATACTTCAAAAGGCCAGAGGTTTAATAAGGGGAAAGCAAAGCATCCACATTTGTTAAAGAAGAGTGGTTTATATAAAAAGTGCCATCTCAATCATTTAATAGGAACTTTCTGGGTGAATTAGTGATAGCCATTCTGAAACTGAACCCAAGCTATGAGAGAAGGTGGACTCTGATTTACTAACTATGCTTGTCCTGGTCATACAACAGTGGTAACTACCAGGTCATCCATTATCTGGAAACAGTCTCATCTAAAAAAGGAAGGAGAAAAACATAAACTTTAAGTGGGTGTCAGAAATAATGACTTATTCTCCAAAAATATTTCTTTAAAAATATTTCTTTAAAAATCTAAAGTGAATTAGCTTTTGAAAATTAATTTCTTCTTCTTTTTTTTTCATAAAAGGAGAACTCATGGAAAATGTCCAGCTGCATAATACACATAACAAGTTAATCATTCATAATCCTGAGTGTCCTCCTGATCCCTAAGTGATGTATTCAAGGCCATCCACAGCTGAGGGCTCACTGTCTAGAAGCCAGTCTTTGTTAGATGTTATCATACCAATTTTAGTAATGGGAAATGCAAGATTAACAAACTTATGTTAAAGCAAACAAAAGATGCTTGATATAGCATGTCAGTCAGCACCTCTGTCCCCACACACAAGTCCTTTCCCTTCAATAAACAGAAAAGGAATGGGTTTTTTTCTTTTCCAGCAAGGATTTCAGTACAGGCTAACTTCCATAGTTTATCTTCAATTGTCAACCTTGAAGGCTCTGATTCTTTGTTAATGTTTGAATGAGGCACCTTAATGAAGGAAACCCAACAAATAATATGAAATGAGAATGGATGGCCAATCCCCTAAACATGCAAACCAGCAACAACCATGTCAGCTGTCAGCCACAGTCTAGAGCTTAGTTAATCATTTGCCAACGCTTACTAAAACAAGACCCACTCTGATCAGGTGTATCTCAAGATAAAGGTTTCAAATTGATGAGTCTTTCTTGTCAGGCAGAGATGATCATTTGTAGCTTACCCACTCATCTTCCAGGATAATCATGAGGTCAAATTCAAAAGTGTGGAAATGTTGCTTATGATGACAAGCCCTTATAATTGTAGTTATTAGGTGCTCACTTAAAATAGCCAGCTGCCTTGTTTGCAGAAAGCTCCTCCACAAAGCATTCAGATACCTGCTTCAACTGTTGAATCAGAATTCACAGACAGATTTTCAAAGAATGATATGTCTTCACCTGTACATATAACTGAAATATATCAGTGAAATAGCATGTGTGTCTATATAAATTTTTCCATGTATATATGCACATAGATATGTATATATACCCATAAATATATAATTTTATTCTTTTTTTCTACTGATACATAATAGTAAAATTCATTTTTATATAATTATAAAAGCATGGAATATGTCTTGTGCTAATTAGAACCCCATTGTTATGGAAGTACATGATGGTGGAGTTTATTATGATGTATATATACAAGAATGCAGGAAAATTAATTCTGATTCATTCCTTTGTGTGCATGTGTACATGTATGTGTATGTGTGTATCTGTAAGTGAGGATATATTGAACACTCAATGAATGATGAGTTTTATGTAAGAATAAATAATGAACAGTTTCACTATACTGATTAAGAATAAGAAATAATCTAATTTTTTTATAATTAACTAATATATATATTTCTGAAAATTAATATTTATTTGTTCACTTACCTTAAAATAATCATTTCCAATTTATTCACTGTTTATTCTGATGAACATCTGTACTTTGAACTCCATAGTCATTTACAACAAAACACTAATATTAAAGAAACTCTGAAAGCTCATTGAATCAGTTGGAAACCACTGATTACAGAATAAAGAATAAATTACAGGAGCATTCACCATAGCCTAGGACCAAAGCAAGAAAGACAGACAGAGGAAATGAGTGAGAACATCAACACAAGATTTGTGTAGACCTGGGTTCAAATCCTGTTCCTCTATTTATTCTATGACAAAGATTGTATTACTTAAAATTCTTAAAATTCTGTAAGTCTTGGGTTTTACTTTTGCTTATGGTCTAGTAAGAAAGTCTATCAATAAGTTTCTTTTGGATATTATATGGTTTATAAACATAAAAATGCCAATGGTCATTAGAAGTGAATAAATAATATTTTTAAATGCACTGCACTTTTGAATTTCCCTAGTAGCCCCTGAATATGTTATCGTGGACTCAGATGCACCTGTGCCTTCTTCAGATTGCTTCACTGTGAAAGAAAACCAAATGGAGTGGGAAGGTGAAGACAGGGTCCTAAATTAATCTAATAATTACACAAATCTATCTCTCCACTTCTTTTTTTTGGGTGGTCTAAAAGCAATATCATTGTATAATTAAAATGTTGTTGGATATAAACAATATCAAACCCTTCTTTTCCTGATGACAGTAATTCCAAATATTAGTATTAAAACTGACAAAGGAGACTATGTTGTGCCCCTGGATTATGAGCACAATGTTTAGAATTTTAAAACTTTAAATCATGTTATACTAAATAAGATTTGTTGTCATGGATTGAATCCTACAATATCAAAGGGAAAATTGTAGCAAAAATAGTGAAATATGATTAAAATCTGGTGTTTACTTAGAATAAAGTATCTATGTTAATTTTATATATTGACAAATGTACCTATAATAATGTCTGGTACTCATATTAAGGGAAATTGACTATTCTACATCTATTTTATGTATTTATGTCACTTTTTGGTTAATCTAAATTACTCCAAATAAACATTTAAACAGAAAAATAGTGATCAATTTCTACTATCAGGAATCTATAATTCTAGCCTCATTGTGTGATATTGATGGACTAATAAACATAGCCCTATGCTGTGCCTCACGCTGCCTGACCATAGGGTCAATCAGAAAGCAGTATTTCATGCTGTGCACAGTGGAGTTAAAATGCAGTATAAGAAATTTCGAGGCCACTGTTTGTAAGGAGTAGGTACAGAAACAAAGTGAAGTTAAAGTTTGCATCACAAGAATGTCTTTTGAAGTCAGGATAGTTTTAAAAGTTCCAACCCTACTAAAATTGTAACAAAACAACTTCATTCATACCATCCTTTTAGAAACATATTTGTTGATATTTACAGAACTTCAAAGTGTCTGTATCCCTTCTACTAATTACTCTAACCCTAAATATTGAAATGACATGATTCATTTTATAATGGAAAATGCTGCAGTATATCATGAAACAGAAACATAGCTAAAATACTCAGTTAAGAAAGAGAACTATGTAAAAGACTATTGCATTAATATCATATGATATAATGAATAGAACAATAATTACTGATATAAGCAAATAATGAACCATTTTATAACATATTGTGTTAGAAACAGAAAATAATTACTAATAATCCTGCTATTTATATTGATATTTGAAATATAGTTTTACTATCCAGAATAAAATATTTTAAAATGATTGAGATTTTAATTTGCAACAAATACCTGATTACTATTGTAAGAACATTTATAATTGAAAATAATTAACAAACACAGAACAAGTCTCTCCATCATGAGAACAGTTAAGAAACAGGATGTGAGAATTGAGGAACAGTCAATTGAAAGGGTGAAAACAATACATTAATATAATAGAAAAATCATAAATTAATTTTTTTTTTATTTTTTTAAGAGAGAGTGAGAGAGGAGAGAGAGCGTGAGAGAGAGAATTTTTAATATTTATTTTTTAGTTCTCGGCGGACACAACATCTTTGTTGGTATGTGGTGCTGAGGATCGAACCCGGGCCGCACGCATGCCAGGCGAGCGCGCTACCGCTTGAGCCACATCCCCAGCCCCATAAATTAAAATTTTTAACCTATTATAAGCTTTAATCTCCTCCCTTTATGCATTTACTGTATCAGTTTTAAATTCACATTCTTCTATAATTAGAAGTTTAATGTGTCTGTATTTACCCTAGAACATTCTGTGGTCTTCCCTTTCTCAATAACCATATCCTCAAATATGCTAGAGCTGCACCTGAGATTGTTAAGACCCAAAACAGCATGAACTGTCGGCACAGGGCCATGTCCTGGGGTGGTGAGTTGGAGAAGTTTGCTTACCTTGGTACAACTATGCTTACTTTCCACTGCTTTCTTCATACTAATTTTATCAGTACAAATAATTTTAGCACCATTGTGAAATAAATATAATTTCTTCATTAACATTCAACATATACATAACATTCCACACTAAAAGAGACATTAGAAGTGAGCCTGTCAAAAAGATAGTGTTTTGAAATTATATCTCAAGCAGTAACTTTCAGATGCATTTATGTGTACATATATGGGCACATCACTCACATTTGCATGCATTGTCTCTAAATATTGTTATTGCAAATTAAAAAAATAAGATTCTATTTGTATTAACTTCCCTATAATTTCTTTAAATCAACTATATTTTTGATTCAGGACTTTTATCATCAGAAATAATCTCAAAATCAGATAATTTTTTGAATGTCAATACTGCTATGATGCTTTTCTTAAATGGTTGATGTTATACATATAAGCCTTATATTTCTGAAAAAATCTACATATATGTACATATATAAATTTACACACATATAATATGCATCTAGAATTTTAGAAAAAAATTCTTTGTTTCCACTGGTGCACTTCCAGATGTATACCTGAGCCTACTTTTCTGTTGTCTCAATGGTTTAGCTAATTTCAAGGTAAGATAAAGCCTTAACAGCAAGCACTAAAGCAGTTCACAGCTTAGCCACTTAGATTTTTCTGAACAATTCTGAGGCAAGAACCCAATGCTACTTATGACATCAAATGCACATAGGAACAATTAAACAATTACAACTAAAGACACCATTCTATGGCTTAGTCACACTTTTTTAGGCCTAATGTTTTTCCCTGTGCTTTTTAGTAGTGTGTTGTTGTGGGAATAGTGAATGTTATATTCTATTTCCATGAATCTGTGACTTGTCCTGCAAGACTTTTGTCTACCATGATAATATGTCAGTGTTCTTTCTATAGCATCTGAAAAGACCACTTGAATCTAAAACACAGAGTAGTGCAAACATTAGCAAACAAATGATAAATGAGTATATTCTTAGCAAAACAAACTGTCCAAGAGCTAGCACAATAATATGCACTTGAAATAAGTAAGACACAGTAATGTCGTTATATGTCACAGGTTGTCACTTAGATGTGGGAGCTAAAAGTGCAGGTCTCAAAAGAGAGGGTAGAATCATGGTTCCTAGAGGCTGGAAAAGTGGAATGGGAAGGTGGATAGAGCAAGGTTAATTGGTGGAGTGGTGCTGCATAGAAAGAATAGCACAGTGGTGTGACCAGGGTTGAAATACATTCTTTGTATATTTCTAAAAATCTGGTGGAGTTGATTTTTAATTTTCCAACTGAAAGAAAAGATAAATGTTTGAGGTGACAGATAATGCCAATTGCCTTAATCTGATCAAACTGTTACAACAAATATGTACATGTATCCATTAAAAATTGATAATGAAAAAATTAAGAGTATGAATAATGATCCACAAATTTGGAATAATATTCATTGTTCATTGTTCAGAGTACCCCATGTATTATAAATTCTCCCCTCTCCTTACACACACATACAAATATGCATTTATATGTTTCTAAGTGTTTGGATTTACCTTGAAGATAAAAAGTTGAGAATGGGTCTTATTTCCTTAGACTTGATGTTATCATTGCACCAAATCTCTACCACCAAAAAAGATGTACTCTAAGACCTATTTGCTCATGGAACAGTTATTTTGTGTCAACTATGTACTACGTTGTCCACATGTATTATTTCATTCAATTCCATATCCCTTGACCTTGTTAATGTTATGATTCTCATTAAACATGAGAAGTCAAAGGTTGTAAAGTTCATGCAGTGATACCAAGTACATGGTTGCTGACAGAGGCATCCTATGCCCTGAACTTGGCACTACTACAACACCCACAATTTTAAACACTGTATCACAATTTAAAATCATCCAGGAAGATCCAAAATTCTAAACCATATATCTCACCATGTGTCAGTTCCTTGAAAATTCTAGTGATGGCCATTTCCTTTTCTCCATGGAGAAAACTTGACTCAGTTGACCCCGAAGTGTAATATCTAAATACAATCTTTGCTCTTCCTCTAAGAGAAAGAGAAAAAGATCCTCTGATAGTCAAGGTAGAAAATATCCTCACTGCTGCTCAAGAGTTGTCTTCATCATCTCAGAAACACAGAAAAAGTGAGAAGCAAAATATCCTCCTGGATTTTCACCTGTACTTTAAAGAGGCTTCCTTCTTAGTTTGTGAACCTATAGAATTACTGCTTGGTTTTCCCCAGGGCTTGGAAATTTTCCATCAGCATGATGTACCAAAGTACAATTTGTGTGGTTTTTCAATTGCTCACATATTTGAAAAACTTTTGTCCCAAACAATTAGATTTTTTTTTTCCTTTTCTCGTCTTATTGCTCTTGGGTTTATATCTGAAGATGCTTTATTTCCTATCATACTCAGGAATAGAACACTGGATATTTGGGTATGGAATATACTGTTTCTTGCAGAATTCAAGCTAAATGCTTGTGCATCTAGAAAATATGAAAACAGAGTTCTGTGATAAACTGTCCATTCATCAGTTCATATGGAAATCTCAGATGGCAGTAGCAAGAAATACTTATTAAAGAAAACTATTTCACATATTACTTTTTCTTTTCAGAAGCTTATCTTATAAAGCATAAATTTTAAATACAAAACAAAATTTAGAGATGATATTGAATAAACTTTTCTCTTTATTTATTTGGAAAATGATATAGCAAATATAATTAATATAAAGGTACATAGCACTTAAAATGATATTTTGGGGAAAACTTGGACATAGCTCCTCAAGCCCCTTCAGTAGGATCCTCACCAACAAATTTCTACTTTTTCACTACTGAAATACTGCATCCTATCTATTTTTATGTTTATTCACACTCCATAAAATGTTTAAAATTTAAGTGATTTATGAGAAAAGTTGAGACCCCCAAAGGATCATAATTTCCATAGCCTATGGACTTAAGAGAAGGTTATTTTCTGTTAATTAAAAATTTACATGTGTCTCCTGACACAGAATAATCACCTGATATGATAGTTTTAAAATATCATTCAGCAATTATACTCTATCATTATGTTCTACAATTCTGGTTCTCATTTAATACCATTCTTAGCAACTTCTTATTCTTCTTCCTGCCTTGTTTAATCTTTCATTTTTATTTATTTGTTTCTGTTGGAGAAAGTGTGCAATAACATGTAAGTAATATTGTGAACATGAAGCACAACACTTAATATAACTAAAATATTATTTTGCACAATGTGAAATCATTGGGGGGTGATTTTCCCCTCAAATTTGAATCAGGAATTAGAAAAAGAGAGACAGAGAGAGTCTTAGCCAAGGAGATGTAAGGTACTGGGAGAGGAACTAGCAATTTAGCTTTCCAGAATTTGCGCAACAATCTACAAGTTCCCACTGATCAAAAGTTCCATCTTCATCATTGTTAAATCTCAGAACTTCTAGCAAATTTCCAAAGGGAGAGTGTTATGGTTTAGATATGAGTGGTCCCCCAAAAGTTCATGGGTGAGACAATGCAAGAATTTTCAGACATAAAATCATTTGATCATGAGAGATGGAAACTAATCAGTGGATTAGTTTACTGAGTGATTAACCCGGTAGAAACTATAGGTAGGTAAATGTGACTCTAGGAAATAGGTCACTGGAAATGTGACTTTAGGATTTCTGATATGTCACTGTTGAGTAGAGTTCTCTTTTTCTTCTTCGTGGTCATCATGCCCTGAGTTGCTTTCCTTTGCCATGCTCTTCCATCATGATATTCTGCCTCATCTCAGGCTGATAGAACAAACATCTGTCACCTTGAACTAGAACAAATGTCTTCTCCTCTAACTTGTCTTGTCAGGTCTTTTGGTCACAGAGACAAAAGCAGATTCAACACCTGGCCTCCTGAGCAATTTTTTTCTGTGTCTACCTGTGTAAAGCCAGTCATGGGTCACTTGTCGATACAGTCAGGTTGTTTAGTAGACCACATACCAGGTACAGGAGCCATCTTTTACTGTTGTCTGTAGAGTGTCCTCATGTGGACGTGAGGGCTCTGACAACGCAGGAAACTTTTACTCATCAATCAGCGTTATTTATCTAGCTGCATATGTTTACTGATTTCTGATGACTGTCTCAAAGATCCTTAATAATTGTTACAGACACAAACAAATCTGGTGACCAGAGTATACAAGAAAATGAAAGCAATGATTCCTTTCAGCATTATGTTAAATTGACTGGAGCTGTAGAGCACAAATATAGAACAGGTCATCTTCTATCTGGGTCTTCCATTGAAATTGGCCATAATTACTACACTCCTGAAATGTGAAGTCCTTTGACATTGTAGACTTCCCTGCTCTCCAAACACTGCTAACATCAGGGAGGACAGATTGTCCAATGAAGAACATAAAAGATGTATATCATGAAGTGTAATAAAAGAGATTCAGATTAGAATCCTGGTTCCTAGAAATGTAAATGAATCCAGAGTTAGACCCTTGTGAGAGAACAATGCATAGTGTGAGGCCACATTGCTGTGTCTCAAACCCAACCCACTGCCCAATGGTGGTCAGACACTTAACAAGTCCCTTGATATTCACACATGAAACTGAAATAATAAAAATTCTACCCTTTTAGTGTTACAGAATTCAGTACCAGCAAAACATACAGATGATTTAGGTATATGTATGAGCAAAAGAAGTGATTGCTTTCATTAAGTTATTTAGTGTTGGCTTTCCATGAGGCTCTTTTTATTGTTTAAAAATACTAATTCCATTGTTTTATTTATTTATTGTACATCTTTATAAATGTTTTAAAACATGAAGTTCCTTTGCTGAGTAACTGTAATTATATAAGCACTATGGATCACACTGGTGTTTTGTAGTGAATAAGAATCTAGATATGACCACTCCCAAGAATTTTAATAAATGCAAAAATTAAATTAATAAAAATACATACCATCTTCAATACATATGACCTATTGGTTTTGAACAAACTTGTGGTCCTCAAATATAAAAATCGGAAGAGTTAGGACATTTGAGAAATCAAATCAAAGATTAATGGGAATGAGAAAGAAAATATTTTCTGAGACAAACTGAAGAGCAATATAAATAACTGGTTAGTTAAATTTCAAAATCACAGCAGAAAAGCTTGGAAAAGTAAGTTTTCCTCCTAGCCAGAGGTCAAAAAAATCATAAACTTGAAATATACTTTTATTAGCAAAGTTCACTCTTCACTTTTCATTCTTTCTTCTTTCCTCCTATTACATTAAAAGGAAAGTGAGAGTGGACAGGGTGGCACATGCCTGTGATCCCTGTGGCTTGGGAGGCTGAGGCAGGATGATCACAGGTTTAAAGCCAGACTCAGCAAAAAAAAAAAAAAAAAAAAAAAAAAAAAAAAAAGTGAGGGGTTAAGCAACTCAGTAACTCAGTGAGAACCTGTCTCTAAATAAAATACCAAATAGGATGGGGGATTTGGCTCAGTGGCTGAGTGCCCTGGGTTCAATCCCTGGTATATACGTATATAGAAAGTGGACAATTTAAAAATATTATGATTTATAAATATAATGTAATGATTACTCTGATTGTTGATATATTCACCAAGGCCTTCAAAGCCTCTAATCTCATGCTACCATCTTGCTTTCCACCTGTCCTCCCATGTTCGGGTCACACCCAACACATTCTGTTCCTCATCAACACACCTGGAAAGTCTCATTCTCCAATGTTCCTTATCTCACAGTGTCTAATAACTTTTCCTTTGTTGTGATCTTTTGCTAAAATCTCCACTTGTCATTTTTAAATATAGACAATAAGTAAAGTAGCAATAAGCAGAAAGTATAGCTATAAGTAAAAAAGTAGCATTGCCTCAGAAAATGTTCCTAATTACCCCAGTCAAAAAATGATCTTGCTGAAAAATTTCCACAGTTAAATGTGTGTGCATTTGTGTATACAGATAGAATCATGTAATCTCCTAAGAATATCCTTCTTCATTATTGCATCAAAATTTTTCATTCATTTAATTTTATGATTTCTTCTCAGGCAAGTTGATGTTGTTTACTTCTGTCCTTCAAGCTAAAATGGGGGATACAGTATAGCAGAGAGCTATATAAAAAAAAAGAACAAATCTCAGCAGAACAGAACCCCAGAATGTATACTCCATGGAAATCTCTAACACTCCACCCAACACACACTGTGTTTTGCATCAGTCTTTGACTGATAGATGGAGCCAACATAAACCCAAGAAACTTAGGTGATAAAGGAAACAACTTATATGCCAAGAATATGTCCTGACATCCAAATGGATGCACTCTCCAGGATCATTCAAATAGACCATAACTTTATGTGTAAATTTGAAAATAATAGGAGGAAGAATTAGGAATGTTAAAGAATGATGGGAGAATCCACAGCCAAAGAAAAATGGTAATTTTGAGTAAAAACACGAAAAGAAAGGATCACCAGGGGATGAGATAAGGAAAATCCCACAATGCAAGGAAGGGCAAAAGTGCATGAGAAGATTCTGTGGGAGAATCATTGTATGACTTTGGGAAAAATCATAATTTTATCTAAATTATGATGTGATATGATCTAATTCCTGAATCATTTATTTCTTTCATTTCTAAATGAACTTCCCGTTGTTTTTTTTTTTCACATACACAGATACGTTTTTTTCAATTTCCAATTTTTATATTGGTATTGTTTATATACCATGTCTTAGAATAACTGAAGTAAATACAGTAAGTCCACATATAATTAGCACAAAAGTTACAATGCCTAAATTATAGGGATAAATTTAGGCTAAATTTCACCATGTCTAAGCAAGATCAACATAGAAAACAGAAGGTAAAGCTAAGACAACTGTTGAGAGAATTCTGATAAATTCCATTCATTATAGTTGTAAAGATGAACATTTGGTGATGGATATCTTTCAGTATCTCTTTTTCCTGTGTGTGTGTGTGTGTGTGTGTGTGTGTGTGTGTGTGTTGTATTAGAAACTGAACCCAGGGGCACTTAACCACTGAGCCACATCTTTAGTTCTCTCTTTTTTTTTTTTTTCATTTTTTTTTTTTAAGTTTTGAGACAGGTTCTCTCTAAATTGTTGAGGGTGGCTTTGAACTTGCAATCCTCCTGCCTTAGCCATCCAAGCTGCTGTGATTACAGGCATGAGGCACCACGCCAGGCTCAGTGTTTTCTCAATTCTCTGCTGAATATTACATTTTCTTTACAAATGTTAGTGGGGCAAGTGGAAAGAGAGAGAAAGAGAGAGGGGGTTAGGAATGATCTCAATATGGGAATATAAAATGAAAAGTCAGGAGATAAAATGATAAAATGTGTTTGAATTCAAGATAATGTTGGATCAGACATAAATCTGTAATTAATATATAGTGGTCACCATAATATGTGCAGAATAATATTTCATTTATAGTATTTCAAATCTTGGATTCATAGAAATGCCACACCAATGCCACAGTCAAGAAGTAATTGAGCCAGTGATAATAGATGTTCATTTCTCAAACTATTTCTTAGAACTGTTGGTGTATTAGAATCCCTAGATGAAATGAAAAGACATGAAGAAGTTACCCCTGCCATGAGAATAAACTGGTGGAGAAGAAAGGGAAAGTATAGGACAATTCCACTTTCATGACAATGTGTGTAGTACAATTGCTGGTGGGTTACAATGTATTCACTTTGTCCAGATGATGTTGAAATACTAATGGAAATCCCTTGTGGGCATTTCAAAGAGAAACCAATTAATCTTACATATTTTTTGACATGTCTGTTCTGACAAAAATAACATCTGCTTTCTTCTCCTTGGATTTTACATGGAGATTAAGGAAAGAAATGAAAGATTTAGATTTTTTGTTGACATTATACAACAGACATTTATTATTGCTAACGGGCTAGGGGAAACTGAAACATTTTGCTCATTAATCATATGTATTCCAGAAGTCACATGACAATCTAAGATTAGCTAAACTTAACTGTGTGAGTGACATATAAGATGTGTCTATAGTTGAATGATCTCTTTATTAACAACTGATCAAACAGAATTATTTTCACTTGGGTGCACTTACTTACAAAAACTAAAATAATTGAGTAAATTTAAACATAATCTTTTGAAACAGCCTGTTGCTCTCTGGTGCATCTGGACTTTCTCCTTTGTGGAGATGGGAGGAGTAAGCTCTCTATATACACAACTGGTCCTGTTTTTTTTTTTTTTTTTGTATTGTGGTAACTCAAAAATTCTCTTTGATTGTACTTGAACAAGAGATACTCATTGCTAACTTCCTCATGGAATCTTCTGCCCCTTCTCTACCAAAGCCAATGGATGGAAGAAAGTCACCTAACCCAAGAGGAGCTCATAGGTAGCACTGGATCAATCAGGTTTATCTGTCAAGAAATTCAAGGAGTGACTCAAATTCTGCAGTAAATGGTAATGGACCCATGCTAAATGACAGATTCATGTGATGTAGGAACTCCTATAGTGAAGGGCCTATTATTGCTCTTCTCTATACCCTTCCTGAAATGTTTTCCCCTAGTGTCAATGAGTTCATCACTCTAACTCAAATACTTTTTCATCTGATGGATCAAAGACCTAGGAATTAGACTAGAAACTGCAACAACTAGAAGCTAATGTAGGCCCAATACTCCAACATGTTGATAAAAGACCTGACTTCCTTAACAAGACTTCCTAAAGCACAAAAAATAAAACCAAAATCATTAGATCAATGGCATCAAATTAAAAATCTCTGAGCAATGAAGGAAAAAAGAGCATGAAGATAGATCCTACAGAACAGGAGGAGATCTTTGCCGCCTGCTCCTCAGATAGGGTATTAATATCCAGAATATATCAAGATCCCAAAAATCTGGACACCAAACACTACTCAATTAATAAATGGGCCAAGAAACTAACCAGACATTTCTCAAATGAGGAAAGACAATTTTCCAAGAAATATGTTATAAAAATGTTCAACATATCTACCAATGAGGGAAATGCAAAGCAAAACTGCATTAAGATATCATCTGACTCTAGTCAGAATGGCAATTAGCAAAGATGCAAATAATAATAAGTGTTGGTAAGAACGTGGCAAAAAAAAAGTTACAAACATACATTGTGGGTGGGACTGCAAATTAGTTCAACCACTCTGGAAAACAGCATGTAGATTCCTCAAATCTAGGAATGGAAGCACTACATGATCCAGCTAACTCATTCCTTGCTATATATCCAAAAGATCTAAAATCAGTATACTATAGTGATAGAGTCACATCAATGTGACAGCAAAATAGCCAAGCTATAGAATCATTCTAGGTGCTGTCAATAGATGAATGGATAAAGAGAATGTGGTGTATATACACAAGGATTAAATATTACTCAGCCATAAAGACAGAATTATATTATGACATTTGATGGTAAATGAATAGAACTTGGAGACCATCATGCTAAGTGAAATAGATCAGACTTACCAAGGCAAAGATTGTATTTTCTCTGATATGTGGACACTAGTCCAAAATACAAGCAAAAACAGAGAGGAGGGAGAGGGGAAAGGTTGCAAAGAATTCCATCAAAGTATTGAAGGGGAGAGAGAATGGCTGGGATAAGGGAAAAACAGAGGAATGAATCTGACCTAACTTTCCTATGTACATAGATGAATATCACACAGTGAGAACCATCATCATAAAATAGCCACAAAACACTAACTTGAAAAAAAATAATTAAAACTAAATAGGAGAAAGAGAAGGAAACAGGGAGAGGGAGGAAGGAAGGGAAAGGGGAAATACTGGGCAATGACTTAGAGCAAATTATATTCCATGCTCTTTCATTTATGTCAAAATGAATCTTACTTTTATGTGTAACTAAAAAGAAAAAAATGAAAAACAGAAAGAAAAGAAAAAGACAATGGGAAAAAATGTCCTTGTGCCAGCTGGGCCCATAGTTCAATAGTAGAGTGCTTGACTAGGGTTCACCAGGCTGATGATTTAATCACCAGCTCTGCAGAAAATAATGATAATAATAAGTATTTTAAAAGTTGTTAACTTTAAATAGAGTACATTTATACCCTGAAGATTCAAGGAATTTTGTTGACTTTCCACATGTTTTTAAACCTTGGGATCAATGGCCAAGAGTCTGACGGGCATTTTTTCTATCTATTTTTTATTGATCACTAGGTTTATAAAAGAATAAAATGTATTTTTCTTTAATTCACATATCAGGATATTGAGTTGCCAACTCAGAGTAGATGACTGATGTCAAAGTATCATCTCTGATCCCCAAAATATTGCACTTTCTATAGAATTGGTATTTACTTCACAGATAATGAGCAACCCATAATATTGTGGTCTAATACCATTTTTATTTCTTTGCTCGTACACTTTTTTTCCTAAAATCTAATATTTTATTTTTCATTGGAAACCACCACCACTCTCTTCCACACTTTCCTCATGGCATTTTTCACTTCCTTATTCCTCAAAGTATAAATCAAAGGATTGAGCAAGGGAGTTAAGATAGTGTAAAATATGGCCACCATTTTGTCAAATGGGAAAGCAGAAGGTGGTCTTGCATATATAAATATGCATGGGACAAAGAACAAAACCACAACTGCAATGTGAGATCCACAGGTGGACAGAGCTTTCCTCCGCCCCTCAGCACTGTGTGTTCTCAGGGAGAACAAGATGACGCCATAGGAGAAGAGCAACAAGCAGAAAATTATCATGCAGATAGATCCACTGTTGGCGATCACCAAAAGTCCAAAAACGTGAGTGTCAGTGCAGGCCAGCTCCAGTAATGGGTACAAGTCACATATGAAATGATCAATGATATTGGGGCCACAGAAGGGCAACTGGGAAGTAAAGAGAATCTGTATAATGGAATGCAAGAAGCCCCCTGTCCAGGCAACCCCCATCAAAATGCCACAGAGCCTCCAGTTCATAATGGAAGAGTAGCGCAAGGGCTTGCAAATGGCCACATAGCGGTCATAGGCCATGACTGCAAGAACAATCAACTCCACCCCAGCAAAGAAATGTTCAGCAAATACTTGCATCATGCAGCCTTTATAAGAGATGGTTTTTTTCTCATACAGTGAATCCACAGCCATCTTCGGTGTGATGACTGAGGAGAAGCAGGCATCCAGGAAGGATAAGGATGCCAAGAAGAAGTACATGGGGGAGCCCAGCAGTGCAGGGCTACAGAGGATGGTCAGTGCAATCATCATGTTGCCTCCAATAGTTGCAATGTAGACCAACAAAAATACAACAAATACTATTTTCCGAACAGTGGGATTCTGTGAAAGCCCCAAAAGAACAAATTCAGTTATGAAGCTTTGGTTTTGCATCATTTTCAAGGGAATGGTGAAAATAAACAGTTATTGAAATTACCCAATTCAAATTTGCAATTATGATTAAGGAAGATTTGCTTCATGTCAGGTTATTGCTTTGTCATCATCAATATTTCAGTGCACCTAGCTGCACCTTTATCTTTAATGCTTCTTTTGACATTGAGAACACAAGTTTAGACATTTATTGAGGATAGAGGTTGGAGATCATGCAGAAATGATTTGGAAATAATTTGTTCTGTACTTTATATTTGCTAGAACTTCTATATGGAGAAATGGAAGCATCCTCATGTGGAGAGAAGATTAGTAATATTGACTCATATGTCACCTTTGACAATTTACTAGTGTTTTCTTTAAATGGATCATTGAGAGGTGTTCTGAAGTCTCATTCATATAAGAAAATGAGGAAGTGATTTTATTAGTCCTGCTTTTCATTGTAGTGAAAGGGGCAAGGTTGAATAGCAAGTCGTCTCTGATGTGGAGACTCTCATACCTACAAATAGAAGAAGAAACATCATTCATTTTAGGAGACATTTAAAAATTCTATGCATACATCAAATCTCTTTACAGTCTATTCTGAATTTGACCTGTCATGGATTAATTCTTCCTTTATAAATGAAAAAGACCCAGGGGTGTGGGGGTGCTGGGGTTGTGGCTCAGTGGTAGAGCACTTGCCCAGCATGTGTGAGGCACCAGGTTTGATTCTCAACACCTCATATAAATAAATAAAATAAAGGTCTACTGACAACTAAAAATATTTAAAAACAAACAAACAAAAAAGAGACAAAGACCTATAAAATTGTGTCTCATTATGTACATAATACCTCATTGAATATTGAGATTTTTTTTTATTATTATTATTATTATTATTATTATTATTATTCATCTTTAAAAATGGGAACAGAAATTCTTGAACAAAATAAAGTCTAGATCCAAATATGGTACTAATGACTAAGTGAAATAAGGCAAAGAGAGAAATTACACAGAGCCCACTGTCTAGGGGTTCGTCTAAGTCTTATTAAACCTATCTTACTGGTAGGAAACACATGCTTCAAGATATTGAGTTTAAATAAACAAATGATCCTGGATCAGGGATCTTACACAGAACATTTGTCCCTGTGCCCAGACCCTTTCCACTGGGTCAACAAGGAAAGTGGTAGGAACTTTTCTGTCAGGAACTTCAGAGCAGGGGTGGCCTTCCTAGAGACATGTCCACATGAAACATTAAGGCCCCTCATATTTAAGTGAATGTGACATTGTGATAAAGGAAAAAGCAAGTGATGAGGAACCAGATGGTGACAGCCCAACAACCTCCATATGAAAATTGGCGTCAACCACATAGGTAAGAAAGAGAAAGAGGTGTTGAATATCAATCAGAGTCTTTAGGCCTTATTGATCATTTTCCAGTTTTTTATACAATATGCCCAGTATGATCAAGTGGAACTCCCCAAGATGCATCCCACATTTATATGATTTTCTTTTTTGGGGTGGGGTGGGGGAGGGGTTTTGGGGATTGAACCCAGGGCCTTGTGCATGTGAGGCAAACATATATGACTTTCTTTTAAAGTAGAAATATCATACATAGTTTACCTGCTCATTTCTCAGGATTATGATGAGGGTCAAATTTGAAAATGTGAAAATATTGCTTATGATAATTTGTCCATACCAATTATGGTTACTATGTGCTCACATTAAAAGCCAGCTGTCTTACCCACACAAAGCATTTCCATCAGTCATGCAGATAATAATTATTTGAATGAACCGAGGAATGCTTACCCATTTAGCCACATCCCTAGTCCTTTCATCATTCTTTATTTTGAGACAGAATCTTAGTAATTTGCAAAGACCTTGCTAAGTTGCTAAGGCTGGTTTGAACTTGAGATCCTCCTGCCTCAGCCTCCAAGTTGCTGGGATTACAGGCTTGTCCTACCACTCCAGGTTATTTATTTCCTGAACTCTTCATGTCACATTCTCACAGGTGGACATAGATTCAAAAGATGATTATATCCTCACCTGTACAAACTACTGTAATGAATCAGGCAAACAGCATATATTTGTATGAATAATTTCATATGCATAAATATATGTACATATATGTTTGTTTAAATATGATAAAAAGAATGATAGTGTTTATTATGGAGAATTAGAAAATAAGCTCATTTTATAAATGCTACAGTTAACAGAAACACTTTTAAATACTAATAGAACTAAAAAACATGCAATATTTACATTATTATCTGTCCTTCTGCTTACTTTGAAATAACCATTTTCACTGTGATCTCAGGACCATTTATTTTTTATACTTTTTAATTAATTTTTTATTTATATAACAGTGGAATGCATTTTAATTCTTATTACACACATAGAGCACAATTTTTCATATCTCTGGTTGCATACATTTCTAACCAATATCTACACTATGAACTCAATATCCTCTCAGTAACTGTCAAAAGTAATTATTTATTATAAAAGAAAGAATATACAGGGGCTGGGGATGTGGCTCAAGCAGTAGCACGCTCGCCTGGCATGAGTGCGGCCCGGGTTCGATCCTCAGCACCACATACCAACAAAGATATTGTGTCCGCCGAGAACTAAAAAATAAATATTAAAATTCTCTCTCTCTCTCTCTCTCTCTCTCTCTCTCTCTCTCTCTCTCTCTCTCTCTCCCACTCTCTCTTAAAAAAAAAAAGAAAGAATATACATTTTTGAGTCAGTTCTGATCAGCTTACTGTAGGCCCAAGCATGAAAGAGAATGAAGTGAATCCAGTGAGAACACTGGCTCCAGACTCATGCAGGCCTGGGAGTGAATTCAGGATCTTCTCTTTGCTCTATGGGGTGGATCAGGTTACTTACAATTCTTAAAGTTCTGTGAGCCTCAGGTCACATTTCTGCATCTGGGTTTAGTTAGAACGTCTATCAATAGGACTCCTGTGATGACCAGATTACATCCTACAGGTAGGATGCAGTCTATAGCACAGGGGAAACGGTATGTGGTGAGAACCAGTTGCCACAGCCCCTGACTCAGAGCAGACATGACAGCATGCTTACTCCTAATTTCTGGCTCACTATGACCAAGGCTGATAAATATGTTATACATCTTCGAATGTGTGCATGAAAATGTATCATTTTTTTTTCAGAAATAGTGAAAAATATGTTTTTATATACATGATACTTTTGAATGTACCTGATGGACCCTGCATGCATTATTGTGTGCTCAGACCCACATGCATTCACTCCTGTTTTGCTAGACTCATTGTACAAAGGAAACCTTATGGAGTGGGAGTCTTAAAGACAGGGCCTAATATTAAACTAATTAAATAATTAAATAAGTCATATTTAAGACTTATTTAAAGACATTTCCTTCTTACAGAGTGTTCTAAAAGCAATACTACTTAATTTTTTAAAAATTATTAACTATAAACAAAACAATTCCTACTGTTATCAAATAAAGGGATTTCCAAAATTAGGTTCAAAACATTGGCAACAGGGAATACAGTATGTTCATGGTTTATGATACAGAGTCTGTTATTTTAAATCTTTTGAAAGGCGATTGTCTTGAATGTAACAAATATCCTGCCTTGAATCCTGGAACAGAAAACAAGCAGCAGTAGAAAAAAAAAATAAATATTATCCTATGTTTAGTTAAAAGTAACATATCCACTATTATTTCATGTTCTTCATAAATATTCCTTTGTCACTTAAAATTATAATATTACTATCTTGGTGAATTTTCTATTAGCCTAAACTTACTCTAATAAATTTAGAAGTCTTTCTTTGTCTGCCATAAAAAACTAGAATCCCAGCTAACTTAGCTAATACTATATCATTAAACAAAATACCATGCTACCAACTCTTTAGCTATTAAAGAGTTAACACTTGTCAAGCTGCCTGACCTAATAAGAATCATTTTTAGTATATTTTCAAAGTATAAATCAAAAGGATGATATAAAATATTGAGGTCAGCATTATTTTTAAGCAACTTCATCATATACAAAGTGAGATGGAAATCAAATCACTCATAACAAAATTTATCATTTAAAAATCCATATTATTTTAAATCATATGTCTTAAAATTGCAATGAAACTGGTTTACTCATCTAAGTATTTTGGAAATATATTAGTAAATTGTTTCAGTCATAAACATGTTTGAGTTATACTCCTAAAAATATGTTCTAGCAGTGAAGCAAGATTGGGGAGATTTACATTAAAAGATGGTGCTGGGTCATATATAATAGTGAAATAGAGAAATCTTTCAATGTTAAATACTACAATGATATTTCATGATATTTAATGTAAACCAGACTGTTACAAATTCACATGACATGGTATGATCAATAAAACACTAAAATATGAGGATTTAACATTTTTATAACATATTGAGAAAAATCCAGTGAAAAATGTTAGCAACTCAGCTAATTTGCATCAATGCAACAACATTATAATAAAGATGAAAGCCTATAAAATAATAGACTTTTAAATTGAAATATATATCTGGTTATTATTATAAAAATATTTAAATGCATCACAAATTAAAATATATAATGCCAGATTATCCATAATCTACATACAGTTCAGTTAAAAAAAAAAAAAAGAATATGAGGTTTAAATAAAAGTCATTTGTATAAGAAGAACTAAGTGGCTAATATAGAATCTTATATGAAAAAGTTTAAACTATTAACTTTTCAAAAATTACCATAACACAGATGGAGCTCTCTCCTATGTACTCACCTTGGTGTCAATTGGAAACTCAATTCTGTCATGGGTGGTGGTTAACCATGTCCATAAGTTTTCTGGAATATTCCACAGTTCGTTCTTTCTTAATAGCCTATGGCCTGACATGTGCTGGAGATTGCACATAGGATTGCTATGTGCTCCCTCATAGCAAGTATTGGGGCCATCTCCTGGGTGCAATACCTTTGGAAGGGAGGAAGTTTGCCTCCCTTGCCCGGCTACCCACATTGCCCATTCCCTCATTACTATTCATTTCAACATCAAAACGAATTCTAGTCAGGCAGAATGGCACATGCCTATAATCCCAGCGGCTCAGGAGTCTGAGACAGACAGATCACGAGTTCAAAGCCAGGCTCAGCAAGTGAGGAGCTAAGCAACTCACTTGCTTAGCTCCTCCTTAAGTCACTTAGCTTAGTGAGACCCTATCTCTAAATAAAATAGAATATAGGGCTGGGGATGTGGCTCAGTGGTGGAGTTTCTTTGAGTTCAATCGTTGGTAAGGAAAACAAACAATCAAACAAACAAATAAATAAAACCTTAATCTTAGCACCAATTGTTCTGCAACAATGGGATGAAATTTCTGTTTCAACTTCAAAGTACATATAACATTTAAAATTAAAAGAGGGGTCTCCTGCAGAGCCACCACAACATGAGAATGTGCATGCAGGTTCCTGACGGCTAGTCCCCCTAGAAAGAGAGTCAAAGGAAGAAATACAAAGTAACAAAAGTTTCTGTAGGAAATTTCTACATTTCCTTCCAACCATATACCTAAGATAAGGCATATATGTATAATAATTTGTGAGCAAGAGAGTCGAGGAAAATGGCGGCGGGAAGTGAGTAAGCCGCTCTGAGCCCCGCGCCGCGGCGTCTGAAAAGATGAGGTAAAGATCATTAAAGGAGATCTGTCGACAAAAACCCAGCACCGTGTCAAGAAAGGGGCCTAGGTGGAGTGAATCAGCCACTAATCCAGCCAAGGTGAAGGGAGTACAGCACGACTTCAGCGCGAGCAGTAAGGCTGCAGCCCGAGCCGCCCGGCTCCCTCAGCCCCTTCTCCTTCTCCTTCCCCTTCTCCTCTCCACCTTTCCACCTTGCTTCTTTCTCCCCAGCCGTCTCTCCTCCCAAGCTCAGTCTCTAAATTTAGATCTCAACTTCTTTCCCCCACCCCGCCCGCTCTCCTGCGTGTCCGGTACCCGGACCGTGCGGCCCTGAGGCGCCGCCTCCCCTCCCCCAACCCGGCACCCCCTCCCCGGGGGTCCCGAAGGCCGCCGCCGCTGCCGCCGCCTCTGCTGCCGCCGCCTCCCGTGGAGCACCATAGAGCAGACTCTTCACCACGCGAATGAGCTGCCGAATTATATGAAACAGCTGATAAGATGAGCGACAATTTAAAATCCAAGTGATCCGAGAACACGCACTGAGCTCTGACCCGCTGAATTCAAACTCCCGGTCACCTGCTTCCCGCAGACAAACAGCTATGACTCGGCATTAATTCATCCCGCTGAAACAACTGGTCAGCCCTTCTCATCATACGAAGGTAAATGCCTACCGAGCCTTCATAAGTAGTGGCCACAGGTTTGAAACGGGGCTTGGGAGAGAAGGACCCACCCGTTGAATTAGTCTCCCGGCAAAGGGAAACCGTGTCATCAGACTGCTGCGGAGGAGATAACTTCGTTGAAACAGGTGTGTGATCCCATAGCCTTGCCTCTCCACACATCGGGAAAACTCTAAGAGCCCCTCCCAGCTCTCCCGTAAGGGCCCCTCCCAGCTCTCCTGTGAGTGCTTCAGCCAGCCCGAGGGAATCAGAGGTGGTGCGGGTCCCGCAAGCGGAAGTACCGCTTCCACCAGGGCTGACTGCTGAGGTCTCTTGCACCACCTACGGGGATGTGGATACCAGAGGGCAAGTAAAAGCCGCTGAGGATTCTCAGCCCCAAACTCTACAAGCTTAGGGTCTGAGGGAATGGCAAACTGGAAGAGTGTGCCCAGTCGTTCATGAAAACAGGGCTCCCGGGAGCAGCAGACTTGGTGTGTAGCCAGTATTGTGGTGAGAGGGGCCTGGCTAGAGAAAAAGTGGGAAGTGACTAGACACAAGAGGAGGCCCTAGACACTCAGGATTGGAGACTCGCCCAGTCTGGGAGGAGCTGCTGCACAGTGATTGGTTCCCGCGTATTGACAGGAGAAACTTGACCTGGTGGGCACAGCGCCATCTACTGGAAGAGAAGTTAATCAAACTCTAAGACTGCATTTATTAGGTTTTTTTTTTCTTTTTCTTTTCTCCTTTTTTTTTGTTTTTTTTTTTGATTTATGTTTTTCTTTCATTTTCATTTTTTTCTTTCTTGTTGTTTTATTAATTTTTTTTTACAAAATATTTTTTTAAATTTTTTTTTCTACTAATTTTAATTTAATTTTTTTAATTATTATTATTATTATTATTTTTTAAATCTTTTTCTTTTTTAGTTCCTATTCTTTTTCTTCTTTAGTCTTCTCATTTTTCTTATCCCCCCTTTTTTCTTGAATTCTACCTGCCTACTCTCATTGTCTTTAGAGACTTCTTCCCTTCCCTTCAAATACCTTTCCTCCCAAGCATCAAACTAATTTATAGGAGTAAACAGTAACTCAGCAGTCAAACAGAACAAGAAGCAACATGAGCAGCTTCAAAAAACAAGGAAGAAAAGGAGTACAAACAACGCAGGACAGCCTATATATTCAGGAGGACCTAGAGTCATCAGAAAAATGGTCATATAAAGACCTCAAGGAACACCTTAGACAGATGGAATGGAACCTTAAAGAGGATACAAGACAGCAAATTCAAGCAGCGAAAGAACACATTGAGAATGCATTTCACAAACAGATAAAAGAAGAAGTTAAGCATCTTTATCAGGAGATAGAGATTATAAAAAATAATCAAACAATAATTCTAGAAATGAAGGAAACGATAAACCAAATTAAAAACTCAATTGAGAGTATCACTAACAGAGTGGAGCAAGTAGAAACCAGAACATCAGATAATGAAGACAAAATATACCATCTTGAAAAGAGTCTAGCCAACTCAGAAAGGCTGGTAAAAAATCACAAGAAAAACATCCAAGAATTATGGGATAACATTAAGAAACCGAACTTACGAGTCATCGGGATAGAAGAAGGTACAGAGATTCAAACAAAGGGAATGAGAAACTTGCTGAAGGAAATAATTACAGAAAACTTTCCAGAAATAAAAAAGGAAACAGATATACAAATTGAAGATGCATAAAGGACACCGAGCACACAAAATCACAGTAGACCAACGCCAAGACACATTGTTATGAAGATATCCAATATACAGAACAAAGAGAAAATATTAAAAGCTACAAGAGAAAGGAGACAGATTACATTTAGGGGTAAACCAATACAGTTAACCACGGATTTTTGATCACAGACACTGAAAGCAAGAAGGTCATGGAACAATGTATTTCAAACACTGAAAGACAATGGATGCCAACCAAGAATTCTGTATCCAGCAAAATTAAGATTCAGGTATGACAACAAAATAAAAATCTTTCATGATAAACAAAAGTTAAAAGAATTTGCAGCCAGAAAACCAGCATTGCAAAGCATTTTGAGCAAAACACTACACGAGGAAGAAATGAAAAACAATAACCAAAACCATCAGTGGGAAGTGCCTCAGTAAAGACAGAGGGCAAGGGGAAAGACAATCATGGAGAGACAAACTAAATTTTTTTTTTAAAAAAAGGATAAACAATCAAACATGGATGGAAGTTCAAACCACATATCAATAGTAACTCTGAATGTTAATGGCTTAAACTCTCCAATAAAGCGACATAGGCTGGTATCATGGATTAAAAAAACAAATCCAACAATATGCTGCCTCCAGGAGACACATCTGATGGGAAAAGACATACACAGGCTGAAGGTGAAAGGATGGGAAAAAATATACCACGCACATGGTCCTCGTAAGCAAGCAGGGGTGGCCATCCTCATATCGAATAAAATCGACTTCAAGACTAAGTTAATCAAAAGGGATAAAGAAGGTCATTATATACTGTTAAAAGGAACCATTCACCAACAAGACATAACAATTATCAATATTTACGCACCAAATAATGGTGCTGCGACATTCACAAAACAAATTCTCCTCAAATTCAAGAATCAAATAGACCACAACACAATAATTATGGGAGACTTCAACACAGCTCTCTCACCATTGGACAGATCCTCCAAACAAAAGTTAAATAAAGAAACTATAGAACTCAATACCACAATCAATAACCTAGACTTAACTGACTTATATAGAATATATCAACCATCATCAAATGGATATACTTTCTTCTCAGCAGCACATGGATCCTTCTCAAAAATAGACCATATATTATGCCATAGGGCAACCCTCAGTAAATATAAAGGGGTTGAGATAATACCATGCATTTTATCTGATCATAATGGAATGAAACTGGAAATCAATGATAAAAGAAGGAAGGAAAAATCCTACATCACATGGAAAATGAACAATATGTTACTGAATGATCAATGGGTTACAGAAGACATAAAGGAGGAAATCAAAAAATTCTTAGAGATAAACGAAAATACAGACACAACATATCGGAATCTATGGGACACAATGAAAGCAGTTTTAAGAGGAAAGTTCATCGCCTGGTGGTCATTCCTCAAAAAAAGAAGAAACCAACGAATAAATGAGCTCACACTCCAACTCAAAGCCCTAGAAAAGGAAGAGCAAAACAACAGCAAATGTAGCAGAAGGCAAGAAATAATTAAAATCAGAGCGGAAATTAATGAAATTGAAACAAAAGAAACTATTGAAAAAATTAACAAAACTAAAAGTTGGTTCTTCGAAAAAATAAATAAGATCGACAGACCTTTAGCCATGCTAACGAAGAGAAGAAGAGAGAGAACTCAAATTACTAACATACGGGATGAAAAAGGCAATATCACAACAGATGCTACAGAAATACAGAAGACAATTAGAAATTATTTTGAAAATCTATATTCCAATAAAATAGAGGATAGTGAAGACATCGATAAATTTCTTAAGTCATATGATTTGCCCAGACTGAGTCAGGAGGATATAGACAATCTGAACAGACCAATATCAATAGATGAAATTGAAGAAGCCATCAAAAGACTACCAACCAAGAAAAGCCCAGGACCGGATGGGTATACAGCGGAGTTTTACAAAACCTTTAAAGAAGAATTAATACCACTACTTTTCAAGTTATTTCAGGAAATAGAAAAAGAGGGAGCTCTTCCAAATTCATTCTATGAGGCCAACATCACCCTGATCCCGAAACCAGACAAAGACACCTCAAAGAAAGAAAACTACAGACCAATATCTCTAATGAACCTAGATGCAAAAATCCTCAATAAAATTCTGGCGAATCGAATACAAAAACACATCAAAAAAATAGTGCACCATGATCAAGTAGGATTCATCCCTGGGATGCAAGGATGGTTCAACATACGGAAATCAATAAATGTTATTCACCACATCAATAGACTTAAAGATAAGAACCATATGATCATCTCGATAGATGCAGAGAAAGCATTCGACAAAGTACAGCATGCCTTTATGTTCAAAACATTAGAAAAACTAGGGATAACAGGAACTTACCTTGACATTGTAAAAGCTATCTATGCTAAGCCTCAGGCTAGCATCATTCTGAATGGACAAAAGTTGAAGGCATTCCCTCTAAAATCCGGAACAAGACAGGGATGCCCTCTATCTCCACTTCTATTCAATATAGTTCTCGAAACACTGGCCAGAGCAATTAGACAGACGAAAGAAATTAAAGGCATAAAAATTGGAAAAGAAGAACTTAAATTATCACTATTTGCAGATGACATGATTCTATACCTAGAAGACCCAAAAGGGTCTACAAAGAAACTACTAGAACTAATAAATGAATTCAGCAAAGTGGCAGGATATAAAATCAACACGCATAAATCAAAGGCATTTCTGTATATCAGCAACAAAACTTCTGAAATGGAAATGAGGAAAAACACTCCATTCACAATATCCTCAAAAAAAATAAGATACTTGGGAATCAACCTAACAAAAGAGGTGAAAGATTTATACAATGAAAACTACAGAACCCTAAAGAGAGAAGTAGAAGAAGATCTTAGAAGATGGAAAAATATACCCTGTTCATGGATAGGCAGAACTAACATCATCAAAATGGCGATATTACCAAAAGTTCTCTATAGATTTAATGCAATGCCAATCAAAATCCCAACGGCATTTCTTGTAGAAATAGATAAAGCAATCATGAAATTCATATGGAAAAATAAAAGACCCAGAATAGCAAAAGCAATTCTAAGCAGAAAGAGTGAATCAGGTGGTATAGCGATACCAGATTCCAAACTATATTACAGAGCAATAGTGACAAAAACAGCATGGTACTGGTACCAAAACAGGCGGGTGGACCAATGGTATAAAATAGAGGACACAGAGACTAACCCACAACGTTACAACTATCTTATATTTGATAAAGGGGCTATAAGCATGCAATGGAGGAAGGATAGCATCTTCAACAAATGGTGTTGGGAAAACTGGAAATCCATATGCAACAAAATGAAACTGAATCCCTTTCTCTCGCCATGCACAAAAGTTAACTCAAAATGGATCAAGGAGCTTGATATCAAATCAGAAACTCTGCGTCTGATAGAAGATAGAGTTGGCTCCGATCTACATATTGTGGGGTCGGGCTCCAAATTCCTTAATAGGAC
Organism: Spermophilus citellus; assembly: GCF_964194105.1. NCBI lineage: Eukaryota > Metazoa > Chordata > Mammalia > Rodentia > Sciuridae > Spermophilus > Spermophilus citellus. The sequence goes on from NC_138183.1 coordinate 239,870,793, forward strand.
ACCCATAGCACAAGAGTTAACAACTAGAATCAACAAATGGGACTTAATTAAACTTAAAAGTTTTTTTTCAGCAAAAGAAACAATAAGAGAGGTAAATAGGGAGCCTACATCCTGGGAACTAATTTTTACGCCTCACACTTCAGATAGAGCCCTAATATCCAGAGTATACAAAGAACTCAAAAAATTAGACAATAAGATAACAAATAACCCAATCAACAAATGGGCCAAGGACCTGAACAGACACTTCTCAGAGGAGGATATACAATCAATCAACAAGTACATGAAAAAATGCTCTCCATCTCTAGCAGTCAGAGAAATGCAAATCAAAACCACCCTAAGATACCATCTCACTCCAGTAAGATTGGCAGCCACTATGAATTCAAACAACAACAAGTGCTGGCGAGGATGTGGAGAAAAGGGTACACTTGTACATTGCTGGTGGGACTGCAAATTGGTGCGGCCAATTTGGAAAGCAGTTTGGAGATTCCTGGGAAAGCTGGGAATGGAACCACCATTTGACCCGGCTATTGCCCTTCTCGGACTATTCCCTGAAGACCTTAAAAGAGCATGCTACAGGGACACTGGCACATCGATGTTCATAGCAGCACAATTCACAATAGCTAGACTGTGGAACCAACCCAGATGCCCTTCAATAGATGAATGGATAAAAAAAATGTGGCATCTATACACAATGGAGTACTATGCAGCAATAAAAAATGACAAAATCATAGAATTTTCAGGGAAATGGATGGCATTAGAGCAGATTATGCTTAGTGAAGCTAGCCAAACCCTAAAAAACAGATACCAAATGTCTTCTTTGATATAATGAGAGCAAGTATGAACAGAGCAGGGAGGAAGAGTAGGAAGAAAAGAGTAACATTAAACAGAGACTTGAGATGGGAGGGAAAGGGAGAGAAAAGGGAAATTCCATGGAAATGAAGGGAGACACTCATTGCTAAACAAAATTACATATAAGAGGTTGTGAGGGGAATGGGAAAATAAACAAAGAGAGAAATGAATTATAGTAGATGGGGTAGAGAGAGAAGATGGGAGGGGAGGGGAGGGGGGATAGTAGGGGATAGGAAAGGTAGCAGAATACAACAATTACTATTAGTGCATTATGTAAAATTGTGGATGTGTAACTGACGTGATTCTGCAATCTGCATTTGGGGTAAAATTGGGAGTTCATAACCCACTTCAATCTAATGTATGAAATATAATATGTCAAGAGCTTTGTAATGTTATGAACAACCAATAAAAAAAAATGTAAAAAAAAAAATGGGCATGGGCTGGGGATGTGGCTCAAGTGGTAGCGCGCTCAGCTGGCATGCGTGTGGCCTGGGTTCGATCCTCAGCACCACATACAAACAAAGATGTTGTGTCTGCCGAGAACTAAAAAATAAATATTAAAAAATTCAAAAAAAATAAATAAAATTAAAAGAGGTATTATAGGTAGATTTTTGTAACTACATTCAAGACATAAATTTCAGAAACATTCAATATACATATATGTACATATCAATCACATTTTCAGTCAATTTTCTAAACAAATATTGCTTTTATAAATTAAAGAAAAATAAACTAACATCCTATTTGTAAATGCACAATTCCACATTCACCATATTTTTGATTCAGGATTATTATTCATGCATGCAAGTTTTTCCTTGTGTAGATAGCTAAGCATGTTCCTTTTCTTGACTATCTGGAAAATATGTTTGCTTCCGATTTTAGTACCTGTTCTCTTTCTTCAGGGCTGCTCTCTGAGGGTCTCAACCTTTATACTCTTAGTAGAACTTGGAAAACAAAAACAAAAACAAAAACCTTTTTTCCATCTTTGCCCATCCCAATTGATGCATGAACCTGTGTCTTTTCTGTTGTCTCTTTAAAAGGGAGAGTTTATATCTCAACAACTAGCAGAAAAGTAGCAGTAAAGCAGTTCAGAACTTCAGTCTCCACAGTTCTTCTGAACAGTTCTAAGGTAGCAATCTGACTCTCTGCCTCACATCAAATGAACTCAAGGGAAACCAAGAGGTTTTCAGAAGATTGTACTCTAAGACTTGAGTCACACTTTCTTACCTTTAATGTCCTTCCCTGTGGCATTGGTTAGAGTGTGGTGTAGAAATAGTAAATGTCATATTCTCTATCAGTAAGTATGAAGGTGCAGCAGCACATGCATTTACCATATTCCAACAAAGGTATGCATTTTAGAGCCTCAAAAATTCCACTGCATAATCTAAAACATCAGAATGGGGAGAATATTAGAGGTTAAATGATAAATGAGCAAATATTATGAAAGAAAAAAATTATATATTCTTTGAAAGCCACTTGAAAAATATATACTTGTTGTATTTTAAATATATTTGGTTAATTTTAACTTGATAGAAATCTAAGTACAGGTCTAATTTCATTATACTTGAAGGAATAAATTCTAACTAGCACATGGCAATTCAAAGATTTGAATCTTTTAAAACAGTTGTTGTTGTTTATTGGCACTTATGTTTTGAGTACTGTCCTGTGGGCTCCTCATGGATTACATCAATTACTTTCACTTTTTTTTTTAGTTTGGTAATGGTCACTATGTTGAGGAGGAGTCTGAGTCAGAAATGCTGAGTAATTAGCACAAATATGCATAGGATAGGGCTAGGCACTGCATTAAACTTGGTGCCCTAAATCAATACCCAGGTTTAATCACAATATTACAACTTGAAATCCTCCAGGCAAAAATGTGAATTATAAATCTTACCACTTATCAGTTCCTTGGAAATGCGAGTGACAAATGTCTCCTTTCTCCATGGAGAAGCGCCTATTCAGTGGTGGCCAAACTGTGAAGTGGTTTCCAAGTCTTCCTTCTACATCTAAGGGAGAGACAGGAAGAACACCCTAGGCACTTGGGATGGTCAATGTTCCCCCTGCATCACAAGTGCTGCCATCAACAGGGTCCAAGGAAAAAAAGAAAGCTAGGAAGCAAAGTTTCCTCCTTGATTTCCAACTGCAATTTAAAGAGGATTCCCTGAGAGTTCATGAACCTGTATAATTGCTTCTCAGTTCCCCATAGGGCTTGGAAAGTTTCCATCAGCATGATTTGACAAGAGACAATTTTGTGTGGGGTTTACACTTGCTAAAATGTTTATGAAACTATTATATCCCCCAAAATTAAAGGCTTTCTTTTTGTTTTCTTTTAACTTCTCCTGGGTTTCCATTTGAAGATGTGTTCATTCCCCATCATGGTAGAAATAGGCTGCTGTGGTAAGGGGGTGGCAGATAGTGTCTGCTTGCACAAGTAGAATAAGATGCCAGTGCACTTACCAAGTGTAAGAGCTGAGTTCTGCAATAAGGCAGCAGCAGTCCACAAGCACTGTATATTTATATTGTATCTATATTTATGGAAAGATTTTTATAAATTAGAGTGCAATTTCTTGTCTCAGAAAATGATTTTAAGATCCTATGATGTTAAAACTAAAAGCATAATATCTAGAGATTAATTTTTTCTATGTAAGTTTATTTGAATAGAAGTTACAACAGTCTGTTTAATAGAAATAAACACTGAGACTGAAACTGGAGGGAAAGCTAGGACATAAGTTCTCAGCCCTTGAGGAGTGTCCAAAGCCTTCTGAACCACGTGGCCAGGTTAGTCATAGTAACAATCCCATTTCTGCTTCAGTTAGCTTTGTCACTGTGACCAAAAGACCCGACGAGAAAAATGTAGAGGAGAAAAAGCTTATTTTGGCTCAGGGTTTCAGAGGTTCAGTCCATGGTCAGTCTACTCCCTAGCTCTGGGCCTAAGGCAAAGCAGACCCGCATGGTGGAAATGTGTGGTAGAGGAATTCTGCTCAGAACATCACAACAATCAAACAGAAAGCCCTTCACTCACCAGGGACAAAAAATGACCACCAAAGCATGGCCCCTGTGACCTACTTCTTTCAGCAACACATTAACAGCTTATAGTAATCACTTAGTTAATTCACATCAGAGGATTAGTTCACTGGTTGGGTTAGGGCCTCACACATGAGCCTGTGCGGGATACTTCATATCTAAATCAGAACACCTACATTGAATAAAACTCCTGAAAATGATCTCTACAACTACATTATACAAAGAGAGGGGTGCTAATAATATAGAATAGGTTGAAAAATTAGGCATTAACGAGAGGAAAGTTAATATTAAAATAGAGAGAAAAAGGAAAGGAACATAAGAAGAAAGAAAAAGAGAAAGAAGAACAAATTATAAGAGAAAGAAATAAAGGAGAGTAGGGAAGAGAATTAAAATGAGATGAAAGACAGGAGATGGAAAAAATCCAATTAATGATTTGTTTAAAATATGTAAAATGACTTAAATGTGTGAAGAAACAATGAGAGTAAACAAAGCAAAGCAACAAAGATACTACACAAGAAAAACAAAGGAATAAACAAGAAGTCTAAAATTCCTCCTTGGCAAGGTATTTAAGATGATGAGACCTCTTTGAGATTTTCTGGTTGTGAAAACCACTAGGTATCCAGAGGTGGCAAATGTCCAAGCTACAATACCATATCTTGTGAATACACGTGGATGTACAAGATCAGCATTGGGCTGGAAAACTATAATTATTTATTACCACATATAGACATTGAAAATGGAACGAAAAACCAAAGAAATAACTGTTGTAGCCAGGATTCTGCAAAATTTATTAATTAGACTGTTAAGAATAAAAACTGCTGGGTAGATGTTTATTAGTATTTGTTTTTTTTCTACTGAAAATTATATCTTCTTTACTCATGTACATCATTACCTTAGTATATAATGATAAAATAGGTTTGTATATAAGTGCATGATGGACCAGATATAAATCTGTAGTGGTCACCACAATCTGTCCTAAGTAAATGTTTTATTTTATAGTATTTCAAATATTGGATTCACAGATTCATAAATGTATTGACCTAGTGATACCAGTTCCTCATTTCTCACGGTGGATCTTGAGAAATACATGAACTATTTAATGAAGAGAACTGTGTCCCTGCTATGAGAACAGACTGGTGGAGAAGAAAGGGAACAGTAAAGGACAGGTGCACTGGCATGCCTAAGCCTTTGTGACACACCTGGTCTGCTGTAGGCCCCATGCTTTGTCCAGTTGGTGTTTAAAACCAAGTCTTAATGCCAAGATGGCTCACCCCAAAGAGCAACAAAATCCTTTATATATTCTGCCATATCTGTTCTTAGGAAGAAAACTAATATATGCATTCTTTCACTTTGAGCCTGGCATGAATGATTAAGAAAATAACAGAAAAAAATCAATGTTTTTGCAGAGAATACTCAGTAGACATTTTATTAATAATGTTGATGGACTTAGGAAAAAATTGAAATGTTTTTCTGTAAATTTATTTATTCCAGAAGCCACATGGCAACAGGGTAATAAACAACCTTAATTATGGGAATGACAAATAAGATATGTTTAAATTTGAATGACCTCTTTATTGATAATTGTTTAAATAGGATTATTTTCAACTGGATAGCACAAAACCACAAAAATTTAAATCACCAAGTAAATTAAGATATATTCTTTTGAAACTTTTTTTTTTTTATAGATTTATTCATTCTTTGGCACTGGGAGGAGTCAGTTCTTCATACCTGCAGCTGGTCCTGGTTTTGTTGGTAATGAGGAATTTCAAGAATTCCCTTTGATTGTGCTCTAATAGGAGATACTCTTGGCTGACTTCCCCCTGGATTCTGCCTCTTCTTCTCCTCTTGAGCCTGATCCTTACCCAGGAGGAACTCACAGTAGCCAGCACTGAGCCACATTCAGGGTTTATCTCTCAAGAAATTCCTGAGTCTATACCAATTCTATAGAAATCATAATGGACCCACCTTTACCAATGGAGTCCTGTGATACAGAATTCCTGCAGCAGAGGTTCTGTTATTGCTCTTCTCTATGCTCTTCCTGAGTTCAGGTCGTTTTTGATTCCAAATCACTGAGCTCACCATCCTCAATAAATCTTTTTTTGCACTTGAAATAGTTTGAGTAAACTTCTGATTCTAAAGATGTGCTTGTCTTTTCTCCTCAAGATTTTGGAAAGCATGAAGTTAATGTCCAACATTCTGAAAGTAATTTTTCTTTTCATTCTTTATCTTGATTAGATTTCCACTAATCATAAAAATCAACCCCCTTTAATTTACATATCTGGATACTGACTGGCCAACTCAGAGTATACTTGCTATAAAAATTAAAAAATCATCTTCAATGGCCCAAATGCATTTTTTCTATAGAAATGTATTACCTCTTAATAGGTACTGAGCATCCTATAAAGTTTTGTCTACCATCATTTTGATTTCTTTGCTCTTTATACTATTTGGGGGGTCTAATATCTTATTTTTCATCAGAAACTACCAACAATCTCTTCCACATTTTCCTTATAGCATTTTTCACTTCCCTATTTCTAAAAGTATAAATCAAAGGATTGAGCAAGGGAGTCAGGATGGTATAAAATATTTCCACCACTTTGTCAAAGGGGAAGGCAGAAGGAGGCCTTGCATATATAAATATGCATGGGACAAAGAACAAAACCATAACAACAATGTGAGATCCACAGGTGGACAGAGCTTTCCTCCGCCCTTCAGCACTGTGAGTTCTCAGGGAGAACAAGATGACCCCATAGGAGATCAGCAATAAGCAGAAAATTATCATGCACATAAATCCACTAGTGGCAACCACCAAAAGGCCTAGGATGTGAGTGTCAGTGCAGGCCAGCTTCAGTAATGGGTACAAGTCACATATAAAATGATCAATGATATTGGGGCCACAAAAGGGCAACTGTAACATAAAGATAATCCGTATGATAGAATGCAAGAAGCCCCCTGTCCAGGCCACCCCCATTAGAATGCCACAGAGCCTCCAGTTCATAATGGAAGAGTAATGCAGGGGCTTGCAAATGGCCACATAGCGGTCATAGGCCATGGTTGTGAGGATAATCATCTCTGCCCCACCAAAGAAGTGCTCAGCAAAAAGTTGAATCATGCATCCTTTATAAGAGATGGTTTTCCTCTCATACAGGGAGTCCACAATCATTTTTGGTGTGATAGCAGAGGAGAAGCAGGCATCCAAGAAGGACAGGAATGCTAAGAAGAAGTACATGGGGGAGCCCAGCAGTGCAGGGCTACAGAGGATGGTCAAAACAATCAGCATGTTGCCTCCAATAGTTGCAATGTAGACCAACAAAAACACAACAAATACTGTTTTCTGAACAGCAGGATTCTGCGAAAGTCCCAGGAGGATAAATTCAGTTATGAAGCTTTGGTTTTGCATGAATTCCAAGGAAAGGGTAAACATAAATCTATTATAATTGAAGTTTGCAATTATGATAAAGATTTGATTCATTCCAGTTTATAGTTTTCAGATCATCAAGTATTTCAGTGCACCAAACTGTACCATTGTCTTTAGTATTTTTTTTTTTTGTAATTGAGAACTCAAATTTAAATATTTATTGAGGATAGGAGCTTTAGATCAGGCAGAATTGAGGTGGAGATATAATATTCATTACCTTATTAGAGCCTCTATAAAGATGAATGGAAAAATCCATATATGGTAGAGAAGAAGAAAAATAGTTTTTAATCTAAAAAAAATTATTGACGATTTACTAGTGACTTTCTTAAGTAGATCATTGGGAAGCATTCTTCACCTCACCTCCCTAAGGAGGCGATGATGACTGTAGCTGTATTATTCATTTCATCCATTGTTATGGGAGCAGGCATGGGTGACTAGCTAGCCATCTCTGATCTGGAGACCCTCATGCCTACAAAACAAAATGACATTCATTTGAAGCTGTAGTTGTAAAGCATGGCTATCCCTCAAAACTTTCTTTATGATCTAAACTGAATTTGGTCTTTTCAGGATTCAATTTCTTCTTTATCAATGTAAAGGATCTATGAAAACACACCAAGTGACAGAGAGCACATCACATGATGATGCTAAATTCTTAGGTTTTTCTTTTTTAAACATCTCATTTAGACATTAAAAGAAAAGTTTATAAAACAATATTTCTACTTCCAAATGTTCAAATGTTGTAATAGTGCATAAGTGAAATAAGGAAAAGAAAGCAATTATGCAAGATTCACTGCCCAGGGAACATGCTAGAATTTATATCCTTATTTCTTTGACAGGAAACTCATGCTTCCAGAGGTTATGTTCAAGCAAGCACCAGGTGCTTGTTCTGGAATGTTACACAGAACATCTGTCTCCACACCAAGTCCTTTGCACTGAATGACTCTGGGAAGGAGTAGGGATTTCTCTTTTCCATGGAGGACTTCAGTGCTGGGATGACTTTTCTAGAGTTTCTCTCCACCCGAGTGATCACACCTTGTGATTCATCAATGAATAGGAATCTTAGTGAAGAAATAGAGGAAATGATGAGGAATCAGAAGGTGACAGTCAATCAGTTACATATGCAAAGTGGCTACCAGCATCTTTCTATATCTAAAGACTTGATTAACCATTTTCCAATAATTTTTACAATGTGGGTGGAATCAAGTGAAATTCCCCAGTATGCTCATTTATTGCTTACCCATTCATCTCCCAAGTTCATGTTAAGGGTCATATTTGGAAACTTGAAACTTGGAAATATTGCTTATGATAATATGTTTTCACTAATTATAGTTATTATGAAAAGCCAGTTGCCTTTTACACTGAAAGCATTTCCATGAGCCATCCAATTACTCCAAAAGGATGCTTAAAATTCTATAAGTCTCAGGTAATACTGTCATGGGAGTTTAGTAAGAATGTCCATCAATAGGACTCCCTTGAGGATCAGATTAGAGCCTACAGGTAGAAACACTCACTGTTCAAAAAGAAAATAAGTGGAGCAGAGGTTAAAGGAAGACAGGCCCTATATTAATCTAATAATTAAATAAATCTTGCCCTTTCACATCCTTTTCTAAGGATGTTTTTTAAATAATGCAATTTAAATTTTTAAATATTCATTGAATATAAAACACCCAACTCCTTATTTTATCAAATAAAGGAATTTCCTAAATTTGTGTCAGAATATCAATAATGGAGAATATAGTGTGTTAATGGTTTTTATTACAAGGTTTATCATCTTAATTTTTTGAGAGATAATTGTCTTAAAGGCAATGGGTTATTTTAGATTTAATTCAAGAACAGAAAAAAACAGTAGTAGAAAAATTTGTTAATTTTAAATAAAATCTATTGTTTAGTTAAGGGTAAGTTACTATTCATTATTATTTCTAGGCTAATTTAATATGAAAATATTAGGGGCAAGTGAATACTAGTCAACAACAGAAAGATGTTTATGCAAATCAGATGTTTACAAATTGATACCATATGATGGTAACAAAACTTTTTAAACATAGGTGAAGCACTTTTACAGTTAAATGAGAAAAACAAGAAAATTTCCAATAGCTTAGCTTATTTGGAGTGATATATTTAAGATAATGTTTAATGTTATATCTGGAAGAAAATATATGAATGATAGAAACTTTCAAATTGCAACATATATCTGGTTATGGTTTTAATAATACTTAAAATTGATCATAAGTTTAAACATACAATACCAGATTTCCCACCATTTAGAGTTCAGCAAAAGAAGGTGAAATTAAGGGAGATTGATTTGTATAGGAGAAAATAACTAGTTAACATAGAATAACATAGAATTTATACCAAAAATTTGTAACTATTTTTAACTTTCCATAAAAAGCTGCCCCATAGACAGAACCCTTCCTGTCCTGTATGCACTATTTTTTAGATCAGTTTTAAAGAGTTTCTCCTATAGCAGCAGCTTATTCTGTCCATATTTCTCCTGGAACATTCTGTGGTCTTTCCATTTTTGGTTGCCATACTGTTGAGTATGCTAGAGTTGTACCTGAGATTTCTCAGGGCCCCTTGTCAGCATGAACTCTGTGAACACTGGGCCATCTCCTGAGCAGTAACCTTGGGAAGTTTGCCTCTCTATGTCCCACTACTCACATTGCCCACTGTTTCCTTTTCAGCAACAAAAGTAACTCTATCACCAATTGTGCTGAAAATAATAGAATTTGTTTCAACCTAAAAGTACATATAACATTGAAAACTAAAAAAGGAATTGCTAGTGAAATTGTCATTGTAAATAGTGTTTTGCAACTATATTCAAGTAGTCAATTTCAAATGCAGGTATTATAAGCATATGTGCATATCAATCACATTTGCATCCATATTACTATTTCAAGTAAGTATTGCTATTACAAATTAAGAGAATGAACAGAATCCTATTAGTAATTACCTTTTTTGATAAGTTATTTAGCCTCCATATTTTTGATCCAGAATTATCATTCATCTATATAATATTTATTCATTGTCCATCTAGCTAAGCAATTTTTTGTGACAAGCTAAAAATATGTTATTTTCAGACTTTAGTGTATTTTATCTGTCATAATTATGACCCTAAATATTACATTATTTATACACTGAATATTTCTGAATTTTTATTAAACATTTATTTGTTTCCACCTTGGACCTTTCTCATGGGTGCATGAACTTTCTTATCTCAGTGATTTAGCTCATTTTAAAGAAGTGACTAAAGTCATGTCAAGAAGCATTAAAGAAGTTCAGAAATTCAGAAATTCATTTAGATTTTTAGTAGTTCAGAAATTCATTTAGATTTTCCTAAATAATTCTGAGGAAGGAAACTAAAGCTGTTTTTCTTTTTTAGGCTTATCAAAAAAAGATAAAAAAAAAGAAAGTTTACTGTCTTAGTATTCATTCAATTCATACAAACCCCCCCCCAAAAAATTTTAAAACAAAGAATAAGATCTTTGCTTTATCACAAACACATCAGGACTCTGAGAATATGTAGAAGTCAAATTTTTGCATATGCTTGAACATTTTGGTATTAATTGCTGCATGTGAATCAGAACTAACATAATATGGATTTGACTTGGCACATATGTTGAGTTTAATGTATTAATGCATATCTGTCTTTTTTGTTCAAAACTTTCTATGGCTGAGCAGTAAGCACAATATAGTTTGTGCTGACAAAAATACATTCCATTTTCCACATATATGCAAACAAATATGAAAAAAATTGTCCTGTTTTTTCAAAGGTAAAAACTCTATCTTAAAGCACATCTCTTTAAGCTCAGTTCTTAGGCATTCTAATCATGGTTTAAGCCAATTATTCTTTTTTAGAGTTAGGGATTTATCACATCTAATGCACTGTTAGAAGACTGTACTTGATGACTCGAGTTCTTCTTTATTACTTTTACTGCCCTTCCCTGTGCCTCTTGTAAGTTCGTAGTTATGGAAATAGTGAAACCTACATTCTACATCAACACTTGTGGATAATACAGCAGTACTTACCATACTCCAACCTTAGTACACTTTATACAAACTCAGAAAATTCTACTTTTGGATCTTAAACCTCCAGATGGGGAATACATTAGAGGATAAATGATAAATTAAAATTTATTAACAACAAAGAAAATGCTGTAGGAGAACTAGGACAAAAATATGAAGTTGTTGCCTTCCTAAATTATTTGGCTTTAACTTGAAGATGAAAATCTAAACATATGTCTAATTTGGAATCATGTAAAAGATGTTTTATTATCAAGTGCTGTCTTATAGGATCGATATGTATTATTTATTGCCCCTTCACTCTTGTTGAACTTGGTAATATCATGTCCATTAAAGATGAGAATCTGACAGCCACAATGAATGAGTAATAAGTTCAAATATGCGCAGTATTAATAGGCCCTGGCATTGCATTGAACTTGGTACTCTGACCAAAAAACACACACTTTAAAACACTGCTTCACAATTTGAAAGCTCTCTGAAAAACACGGATTATAAATCTCACCACTTATGGATTTTCTGAAAATTCTAATGATGAACACCCACTATTCTCTTAGGAGAAAATTCCATTCGGTGGTGACCAAAATGTGTAAGTTGTTTCCAGTTCTTCCTTGTATATATAAGATGTGGCTGAAGAGCCTCTCTGGCAGTCAAGTTGGAGATTGTTCTCAGTGGTCCACAACTGTGATCTTGAACATGGTCTCAGGAAAAATAAAAATGGAGAAACAGGTTTCCTCCTTGATTTTCAACTGGAATTTGAAGAGGTTTCCCTGAGAGCTCACGAACCTGTTGAATTGATTCTCAGTTCTCCCTGGGGTTTTGAAATTTTCCCTTAGCATTATTTCCATGACATATTTTGCATGTTTTTTTCATTTGCTCAGTTGTTTATAAAACTTTATGTCAACTACCAATTAAAAGATTCTCCTGCCTGTTTTTAATTTCTCTTGGGTTTCTATGTGAAGATACATTCGCTCTCCTTGATACTCAGGAATGGAACACTGTGCATGTGGGGATGTAATATAGGGTCTTACTATAGAAGTAGGGTGAGAGGCCAGTGTACTTGTTAAATGCAAGACCTGACATCTGGGATAAGGCACCATCAATCCACAAGGACAATGCATGTTGTACTCGGACTGGGGCAGCAACATGTGCTTGTTAAACAGACACATTTCTGTAAACATATGGAAATTTTTACATTAATCTAATTTTTTTCCATCAAAAATTGATTTTGAGATTCTATGACTTTCAAACTAAAAGCACATTTTCTGGAGTTTAAAATAATTTTATCTTTCATTTTTAGTTGAAAAGAAGGTACAATAGTTCTGTTAGATGAAAAGGAACAGCTCTTAAAACTGAATCTTGAGTGGAAAATGGTACCTAGCTCCTCAGGTCTCTTTGGGTGGGACCACACTAAACCATTGGCTTCTTTGTAGTCTTTATGTGAATATCCTTCCTTTAAGAATATACTTCTTTCATTTTTGCTTCAACATCTTTCATTTATTCTATTTCACCATATTTTATGATACAAGATGGTATCATTTCTATTTGTGTGCTTCAACCTAAACTAGGAGATAGAGTTTAGCAGAGAGAAAAATTCCAGAACTAGAATCCAAGCTTTTATACAACAAGGATATCTCTAACACTCTGCCCCACACTGGCATGCAAAGTGTCACACTGCCACCTTCCAGGTGGAGCCAACCTAAACCCAAGAACCCACAGACAGACAATGAAGGAAACCACAGACTTGTTCAGAATACCTACTGCATACCATGGATGCAAACTTCAGGATGAGTCAGCCTGACCAGCATATGTATATTTGAAAATGATAGCAGGGAAGACATAGGAATATTAAATAACTGTGTGAGGATTCAGAGCCAAATGGAAAAAAAATGTTATTTTCAGTGATAGAAAGATAAGGAAGAATAATCAGAAAACCCCATAGTGCAAGGATGGTCAAAGATCCCTGGCAGGAATAAACAGAAGTTTGAGATTGGAGACACTATGAAATTTTGAGCAAAATTATGATTTTTATCTGAGTTGTGATGCAACATAGTATACTTTCTAAATAATTTCATTATTTAAACTTGAAATCAGCTATCATCTTGCTTCTGATATGTAGTTTCTTAAAAATTTTACTTTTTATATTGGCATTATGTTTCTGGATATTAATTTGATAACTACAATAAGTACAATAACTTGAATTACAGTAAACAGCAGTAACATTGACAAAGAGGTAAAAACATTAGAATGAATTCCACCATACCTAGGCAAAATCAGCATAGAATAGAAAACAAAGCTAAAGCAATGACTATTCTAAAGAGGCTTCTGAAAATTCTGTTAAGAAAATTAGAAAGAAAAAAATTCCTTTGATGTCTTTCAGGATTTCTTTATGCTTTTGCTGAATGTTTTGTTTTCTTTAATCATGTACTATTACCAGAGTATACAATGAGGGATTAAGTCTTAAAGTTAAAAAAAAAAAAATTGGTCTATTTCAAGTTCTTGATGGATCAGATAGGAATCTCTTGTGGTCACTGCAGTAAGTTCAGAATAACATAGTATTTTATAGTATTTGAAATTTTGGATTTACAGATTCTTAATGTCTCTGAGCCGGTCATAGCAGGTCTGCATTACTTGAGCTAGCTCTTAGAGATGAATAAACTGGTTTGAGTTTGTAGATATCAATGTACTTCTGTGGGCATGGAAGAGACATGATACCCCTACTGTAAAAACAGAAAGATGATGGAGAAAAAAAGGGAATGGTGAAGGACAGTCTAAACATGTGTCACACACCTGGTCAGCTACAGGACACTCACATTGTCCAGATGAAGTTGCAGACCCTAAATCTTAATCTCGCTGTGGATTTACAACAACAGTGAAATGTTATCTGACCCCTACCATATTTATTCTGGGAAAGCAAATGATTATCACACACTCTTTTACTTTTGGCCTGGCAAAGGAAAGACCAGAAAGATTTAGTGTTTTTTTTTTTTAACCCCACAGTATTCAGTAGGAGTTTTATTGGTGTTGAAGGGCTAGGGAAAATTGAACAATCTTACTGTAAATACATTTATTATGGAAGCCACATTGCAATCTGAGATCAACCAACCTTAACTATGAGAATGACATATATGACGTATAAATTTGAATGATGTCTGTATTGATATTTGTTGAAATAGAATTATTGTCACTTGGGTACAGAAAGCCATGAAAATGAAAATATCAAATAAATTGAAATATTATCTTGTTTTAAAGTTCCCTTTCCTCTCTGGTGCCTCTGGATTTCCTCCTTAAGGCTGGAGGACATAACTCTCTACCTCCACAGTTGGTCCTGGTTTTGTTTATGCCGTATTTCAATTCCCTTTGATTGCACTTGAATAAGAAATTCTCATTGTTAAGACCTTCATGAAAGTTGCCTCCTCTTGTTCTCCATACATGATTGATATGAATTGTGCTGACCAGAGAGGAACTCAGCCTCCATATGCAGGTCTGGGCCATCAGGGTCTACCTGTCATGAAATTCAAGAATACTAAACCTGTACAGATGGTAAGGGACCCATCTTAAAGAACAGGGTCACATCATAGAGGACACTTGCAATGAAGTTTCCACTAATGTTCTTCTGAATGCCCCTCCTGAGTTCCAGTTGTTTTTTCTCCAACATCACTGAGATCAATATCCTAAATCAAAATTTCTTTTCACTTGAAATACTTGAAGTATCTGTCTCTAATTTCTAAGATACTTTTGTGATCCCTCCACAAGTTTTATCAGAGCATGGAGTAAGTGGCATGCAATCTGCCAAGTATTTTTTATTTCCTTTTAAAATATATTAGATTCTAAGTAAGCATAAAATTCAATTAACTTCAACTTAACATAATAGGATGTTGACTTGCAAACTTGAGTAGATGCCTAAAAAGATAATGAAAAGCATCATCTCTGACCCCACAATGCTGGTATTTCTATAGAATCGTGTTACCACTTTAGAGACAATGAGGGTCCCATCAAGTTTTTCTTGTTTAAGACCATTTTGAATTTGTTACTTATTATATTATTTTTATGAAGTTTAATAGTTTTATTTTTCATCAGAAACCACCACCAATCTCTTCCATACTTTCCTCATGGCATTTTTCATTTCCATATTTCTAAAAGTATAAATCAAAGGATTGAGCAAGGGGCTTAGCATGGTGTAAAATATGGCCACCATTTTGTCAAAGGAGAAGGCAGAAGGAGGTCTTGCATATGTAAATATGCATGGGACAAAGAACAAAACCACAACAGCAATGTGAGATCCACAGGTGGACAGAGCCTTCCTTCGCCCTTCAGCGTTGTGTGTTCTCAGAGAGAACAAGATAACACCATAGGAGACAAGCAACATGGTGAATATTATAATACAGATAAACCCACTGTTAGCAACCACAAAAAGTCCAAAGATGTGAGTGTCAGTGCAGGCCAGCTCCAGTAATGGGTACAAGTCACATAAGAAATGATCGATGACATTGGGCCCACAAAAGGGCAGCTGGAAAGTAAAGAGAATCTGTATAATAGAATGCAAGAAGCCCCCTGTCCAGGCAACCCCCACTAAAATGCCACAGAGCCTCCAGTTCATGATGGAAGAGTAGTGCAGAGGCTTGCAAATGGCCACATAGCGGTCATAGGCCATGGACGTGAGGACAATCACCTCTGCACCACCAAAGAAGTGTTCAGCAAAAAGTTGAATCATGCATCCTTTATAAGAGATGGTTTTCCTCTCATAGAGCAAATCCACAATCATCTTTGGGGCAAAGGCAGAGGAGAAGCAGGCATCCAGGAAGGACAGGAATGCTAAGAAGAAGTACATGGGGGAGCCCAGCAGTGAAGGGCTACAGAGGATGGTCACTACAATCACCATGTTGCCCCCAATAGTTGCAATGTAGACCAACAAAAACACAACAAATACTATTTTCTGGACAGTGGGATTCTGTGAAAGCCCCAGAAAGACAAACTCAGTTATGAAACTTTGATTCTGCATGCTTTCTGAGAAATAAGTTTTCTAATAAATGGTATGTCTACTCTAAGATAAGCTATTCTGCTAATCTACAATTATGATAAAGAAATATTTTCTTCATACCAGTTTATGATTTTATAGTTATCAATAGTTAGATGCACCCTGATGCAAAATTGTCTTTAGTGTTTCTTTTGTCACTGAGAGCACAGGATATGTCATTTACTGAGGCAGGAGTTGGGGATCGAGCCATCTTAAAGTAGAAATGAATCTTAGAGGACTTACTAGAATGTCTAAAAAGGGGAATGGAAGCATCCACATGTGATTGAGAAGCTTCATAGTTTCATCTTGAGCGCCACCTTTGGTCATTTACTTGTGACTTCCTGAAGTGACTTGTTCAGAAGCATCTGAAGCTCATCCATGTAATGAGGAAATAAGGACTCGAATTATAGTAGTCAGTCGGCCATTGTCATGGAAGTGGGCTGAGGTGAACAGCAAGCCATCTCTGGCCTGGAAACTATTACATCTATAAGTAGAAGAAATAATATGGATTTTCATGGATACTCCTCAAAAGTTTCTTTAAATTTGTATTCTGAATGAGCTTTTTAATGATTTATCTTTTTTTATCATAAAAAAACAAGGATCTATGGAAAAGCTCCTGGCTACATATGTAAGTATGCATAAAAGTTTGTTTTTAAATTCATCATTTAAAAATTAGAGCAGAATTTAACTGAGATAATAATGCCTACTTCTGATTGTTGACATAAGACTAATTGAAATAAGGCAAGAAATCATTTACCATAATCATTTCCCATATTATTTACAATAATGATACACGGTAGGGGAAAGAATTTCCATGTTGAATCTGCCTTTGGTCAGCTCACCCCAGGGCAAAGCAGGAAGACAATGAAGTGAAAGCAGCGAGAACCATGGCTCGAGGCTCTTCCACTGTATGCACCAGGTTACTTAAAAGTCCATGAGCTGAAAACTCTTTGGCCTATGATTAATAAGCACATCTGTCAATTGACTTCTTGGGAGAATCAGATAAAGACTTGGATGTAAAAACATCAATAGGCAGTAGCACTGGGGAAGATGAGGTGTGGGGAGAGTGACCTGCCCCAGCCCCTGACCCAGAGTACAGATAGCATCAGGTTTACTCCAAGGTCTTGCCTCATCATATCCTAGGCTTCTCTTTTACTCTTCTTCTAATGGGTATTAAACACAGAATATTTCCTTTGGGTAGTCATAGTGAAAAACTTGTTTTTAAGTGTGTGACACATTTAAAGGTCCTTGGTAGACCCTGAATATTTAAAAATTTGATAGACCTTAAATTACTGTGGCCTCAGACCCACATATATCTACTCCTGTTTCATGTGGCCTCATTGAACAACAACAACAAAATAGTCAAGAAGGCTGGTGGTAGGAAGGAAGACAAGGTCCTATGTGAATTTAATAACACTTCTTATGTCTCCACTTTCTTTATTTGAGGTGCTCTAAAAGTAATACTATTTTAGAATTGAAATAATTAACATATGCATAAAATCTAAATAAACCAACTCATTCATTAGTCAAAATAAAAAAAAAACCCTAAAATTGGAAAATAATGTGCTCATGGCTCATGATTTCAAGTCTTCTAAAAGCAATTGTCTTAAATTCAATGAGTTATCCTAGATAGATTAGAGCAGAACAATCACGGCAGTAGAAAAACCACTAATATATATATATATAATGTTATTTAGTTAAGAGTAACGTATCCATGTTTATTTCATCATATTGACGGATGTAACTGTGAGAATATTAAGAGATACTGTGTGAGATATGCAGGGAATTTCTGTACTCTCTGAGTAAGTTTTCTCTTGATCTGAATTTATTCCAAATAAAAAATAAATTAAAAACCATCCATTTTCTGCTACCAAAATGCTAGCAATTTTAGTTTAATCATCTGGTTGTCAAGTGTCTTTGAACAAACCACCCTGTTTCTATCCCCTCTACTATGCAATAGCTATATTACCAATTGTAGAGCTGCTTGATCTGCAGTAATCAAGTTCATGGACATTTTGAACAGTTTTACTAAGAATGCATCAAAAGGAAATATCATAGGAAATATCAATGTTGGCATTATTTTTAAGCAGTATCAAAATGTAAATAAGCTAGAAACTGAATTAGCATAAAAATAAAATATGAATCTTAAAAATCATGCTGTAATTAGTTACACCTAATACAATTGCAATGAAACTGATTTGTTCCTGTAACCTTTTACAAAACATGTTGGTAAATACTTCTGGAATCATAATCTTATATAAATAATCCAATCCTAAAAAATAAATTAAAATTGAAATGACATGGAGAAGCTCTATTACACATTAATTTCATATGATGCTATGAATAAAGCAAAAATTAATAATATGAAGATTGAGAAGGTGAGCATTTTGCAGTATGTTGTTTTGTGTGTGCGTGTGTGTGTGTGTGTGTGTGTGTGTGTGTGTGTGTGTAGGGGGGGGTATTGGAGAATGTACCAAGGGGCACTTCACCACTGAGCCAGATCCCCTGTCTTGTTTTTTTGTTTGTTTGTTTGTTTGATTGTTTTGAGACAGGGTCTTGCTAAGTTGCTCAGGCTGGCCTTAAACTTGCAATTTTCCTGCCTCAGTCTCCTGAGTTTCTAAGATTCCAAGTGTGTGTGCCTTTGCACCTAGCAAAGAAGAAAATTTCTAATGACTTTTCCTATTTGCACAGATATTTTAAATATAATTTTACAATCTGTAAGGGAAAATATAAAAATGATAGAGTTTAAATTTACAATACAAATTGGTTACTATTAGAACATTTAAAATTGGACATAAATTTAAAACCACAGTACCAGATTCTTCATCTAAATAGTTCAGAAAGAGGATAAGAGGTTGGAAAAAACAATTTGTTTGTAAAGGTGAAACTAACATGCTAATATTTAAAAGCATCTTATATTAGAAAAGAGTAAACTATTTTAAACTTTCTATTAACTGTTATACAATGGCTTTAGCCCTCCCCATCCTTTATGCATTTATTTTGTTATAAATTTTAAATCCACATTCTATTACATTCTGTCCTTTTTTCTCCTTGAATATTTCACGGCTTTTTTTTTTTTTTTTCTGAAAACCCATGCCCTTGGATATCCTGGAGCTTCCTGAGATTGCTCAGGGATCCCTGGCAGCTGAACTGTGGGCTCTGAGCCATCTCCTGGGGAGGTGACCTGGGAAAGTTTGCCTGCATGTTGTTCACTGCCCACATTGCTCACTGTTTCCTTCTCATTCATTTTAGTCAAAACTTATTCTACCATCCATCTCTCTGGAAAAAACAAAACAAAACAGAATTTCTGTTTCAAGTTGAAGGACATATAACACTCAAACCTAAAAGGGAGATTAGTAGTAAGTCCATTATTATAAGTAGTGCTTTGTAACTCTACTCAACCAGTAAAGTTCAGATGCATTTACATGTGTATATGTGAGTGCATAAGTCACATTTACATCTGTAGTCTCAATAAATGATTTATAAATAAATATTATTACAAAATAGAATAATTTAAAATCCTATTTGTGATTAGCCAACTTGCAAGTTCATTTAATGTACCATATATATATGGTATTATTCAAGATTATTTTGATTATTATTTAGTAATAAAGGTTTATTTATCATGTGTGTCTCTCAAAGCATATTCTTTTATATGGACTACCAAGAAAACATATTCATTTCAGATTTCAATAACTTTTGTTCCTTTCAGTGTAGCTCTATTGGTTTGGTTTCCCCAAATGTCTCAATGTTTATACTCTTCCTCTTTTGGGATTTTGGAAGAAGAAATCCATCTTTCTGTTTCCACCTTTTTTTTTTTTCTCCACTGTGAGCTTTTCTAAACAATTCTCAGCAAGGAACCTAATGCTACTCATAACATCAAATGCACTGAAGGAAGATTGAATGGACAGAATTAAATCAGAAGACTCTCATCTATGACATTAGTACCTCTTTTTTACCTTAGTGTCCTTCCCCATTCCCTCTGCCGTTGTGTGGTTGTTGATATAATAAATGCTTCATTCTGCATCAATAACAGTGGAAGGTCTAATAACACTTGAATTTATCAGACACCCACATTAGCATTCTCTATATGGCTTCAGAAAATTCCATATTTTAATCTGAAATATAAGGACGGGAAAAACATTAGAAGATGAGGGATCAACCAAAATATATTTAGAAAGAACACAGAATATGCTGTTGGAGATAGGACAAAAATGTGTACTTGTAACATTTCTAAGTCACTTGGATTTAACTTGAAGATGAAATCTAAATATAGTTTCAATTTCATTAATTTTGAAGAAATAGGTTCTCCTAACCACATACTCCAGGTGTACAAAGATTAGATTCATTTAAAAGAGCTGCTATTGTGAGCTGTTTTTTTATCGGGCATCTTTCATGTATCAAGTGCTGTTCTGTGGGCTCCTTGTGTAATGTTTCACTTGCATACACATCCTTTTAACTTGGAAATGCAGTCCCCATTAAAGATGAAGGGTCTGAGAGCCAGAATAATGAGTAAGCTAGCTCAAGTACGCGTAGTTCTTGATAGGCCCATGCATAGTATTAAGCACCGTACCTGGTCACAACACCCACACTTTTAAGCTCTACATCATAGTTTAAAATCCTCTCTGAAAATGCAAATCTGTGAATTAAGAATCTCACCACATATCAGTTCCTTTATAATCCTCATGATAATTTTCTACCCTCTATGAAGAACAGTCCATTCAGTGATGGCAAAAATGAAAAGATTTTTTCCAACACTTCATTCTGCATTTAAGGGAGAGAGAAATAGCATCCCTGGCAGATGAAAGCGGCAGTATTGTTACTACTGCTTGAGTGCTGCCTTCAACATGTAGCAGGAAAAGAAATTAAGAAGCAAAGCTTCCTCCTCCTAAAATATAAAGAGGTTTCCCTGAGAGATCATGAACCTGTATACTTGCCTCACAAAAGCCCATGGGACTTGGAACTTTTCCATCATCATGATTTTCCATCACAAAATTTTGAGTGGTTTTACAATTGCTTAAGTGTTCATAAATCTCTTGAGCCCAAAATATTTTTTTTTTCCTTTTTTAAATGTCCGTGTTTCTATTTGCAGATTTTTTTTCATGTTGTCCTGTTCTGGAATAAAACAATGCATATAATGGGATGGAGAAGTGTCCCTTTGCATCATCCCTGTGTTCTTATTAAATTTAAGATCTGAAATAAGATCTGATTTCTGAAAGAGGCCAGCATCAATTCATTCAACGACTTGTATGGCATTGTGACTGGGGTAGTAAAGAGGGCTATATAAGAATAACAGATATGTTTATGAAAAGTCTATGTGTTAATTAAAATATATTTTTTCTCAGAAATTGATTTTTTTGAGATTCCATGATTTTAAAATTTAGAACACAGATACTAGAGATTAATTTTCACTTTTTATTTTTCTTGTTTTTTTGCTTCTATTGGTGTGCTATGGCTGTACACAATACTTGAGTTAATTTTTGCATAATCACACATGAGTGAAATTTAATTTACTTCATTTCAGCCCCCATTTCCCTTCCCCCTTCCCTCCCTATATTCTCCTTCTTCTACTCTCTTGGTCTACCTTTCACTCATCTATACATGTTTAATTTATGGTATAGATGTACGTAAAGATGGAATTCACAGTGGTATTTTTGTACATGTACATAATGTGATTTTGTCAAATTCTTTCTGCATTTTCTCCTCTTCCTTTTTACTCTTTTCCCTTCCTCAATCTCCTACTCCACTGATCTTCACTATCTTTACAGTATCCATCCCCCACACCTTTCCCCTTTTGCTGTAGCTTCCACATATGAGAGGAAACATCAGACCCTTGATTTTCAGTTAAGCTCGTTTCACTTAGCATGATATTCTCCAGTTCCATCCATTTAACAACAAATACCATAATTCCATTCTTCTTTTGGGTTGAGTAAAACTCATTGTGTATATAGCTCATATTATTTATCCATTCATCTTTTGATGGTTAACTGGGCTGTTCCACAACTCAGCTATTGTGAATTGTGCTCTTAAACATTGATGCAGCTGTGTCACCACAGTATGCTGATTTCAATTCTTTTTAATAAATACTAAGGAATTGGACAGCTGAGCCATACGGTGGTCTCATTCTGAGTTTTTTGAGGAATCTCCATACTGCTTTCCATAGTGATTATACTGATTTACAGTCCCACCAACAATGTATGAATGAGAGTACTGTTTTTGCACCAGAATTTTTATTATTTACATTTAATAACAAACAATCTGGTGATTTTCACAGTCTGCAAACATTGTATTCTACATAAATCAGAAAATATCTAGTAAGTTTCCAGAGAGATGGCTCAACATCTTAGCAATTTTTCTGATCTTTGGAATTCTTTATTACTCAGCCTAACGGAAAACCTTTTACAACCAGAGGTTTACTGTATGTTCAATGTCTAACAGATTGAGTACTCATTGTTATTCTCATATTGTTGTACAAACAAGCCTGATATTCAACCTGCCCATACAAGTTTTAGCATTGTCTTATCAATTTCTCTGAAAAAAAAATGGTTTGTTATTATGAAGGGAATGGAGGCAGCAGAATATTTTTTTGTTTCTTGAAAGGAAGCTCTTTTTATATTCAGTGCATTTATTTACATTCCCACCTGTGGCGTATTAGAGTTCTTTGTTCCCTGCATCCATGCTAGGATTTATTGTTTGCATTCTTTATGTTTGTCATTCTAATTGGAGTTAAATAAAATCTCACTATATTTTTAATACACCTTTCCCTATTCCCTAACCAGTTCAAGTTTTTTTCATATAGATATTGGCCATTTGTAATTCTCTTCAGAAGTGCCAGTTTGGTTCATTTACCCATGTAGTGATTGGGTTATTATTATTATTACTTTTTAATGCTGAGTTTTTTTCTTCCTATTAATATATATATATATATATATATATATATATATATATATATATAATAAATGAAGGTTCATTAATTAACTATATATATATATATATATATATATATAGTTAATTAATGAACCTTCATTTATTTATTTGGATGTGGTGCTAAGACTAGAACCCAGAGCCTCACAAAGCTAGGCAAGCACTCTACCACTGAGCCACAACCCCAGCTCCTGTTGAGTGTTTTGAGTTCTTTACATATTTTTGATATTAGTCTTCTGTCAGAGGTGAAGTGAGGAAAGATTTTCTCTCATTCTCCCAGTTATCTCTTCACTCTGCTTTTTCTTTTGCTGTACAGAATTTTTTAAAATTTGATGTCATCCAATTTATTAACTATTTCTTTTATTTCTTGAGCTATAGAGGTCTTATTCGGGTAGTCTGTCTGAGCCTACATGTTGAAGAATTTTCCTTATTTTTTATTCTAACTGTTCCAAAGTTTCTGGTCTTAAATCTTTGATCCCTTTTGAGTTTATATTTGTACAGTATGCAAGGTGGGAATCTGCTTCATTCTCCTACAAATGGTTATCCAGTTTTCCCAGGACAACTTATTTAAAAGGCTGTCTTCTCCAGTATATGTTTTTGGCAATTTCATCTATAATCAGATGACTGTATCATTGAGGGCTTGTATTTGAGCCTCCATTCTATTCCACTGATGTACATGTCTATTCTTTTGCTAATACCATGCTTTTTTAATTACTATGGTGCAGAATTTGATACTGGGTATTGTGATGCCTTCAGAATCGCTCTTTTGGCTTGTGTTTTCTTTGGATATTTAGGATCTTTGTTTCTCCACATATATTTTATGATTTTTTATTCTGTTTCTGTGAAGAACACCATTGGAAGTTTGATGGAAATTGCATTGAATCTGGTGACCTCTTTTGGAAATATAGCCATTTGAATATTAATTCTACCTCTCCAAGAACATGTGTAGTCTTTCCATCCTTTAGTGTCTTCTTTCTTCAGAGATTTATAATTTTCACTAGAGAGATCTTTTACCTCTTTCTTTGGTTAGGTTTATACCTAGGTGTTCTTGTTGTCATTGATCTTTGTTTGTTTTTTAGTTATTGTGAATAGAATTGTTTTCCTGATTTATTTTCAGCAGATTCCTGATTGCTATATTGAATACTTCTTGATTTTTTATGTTGATTTCATATCCTGTTACATTGTTGAATCAGTCTATCCACTTTAGTGTTAGGTAGAGCTTTTAGGGTTGATCATATCATCTGCAAATATGAATAAGTTGACATTTTCACTTTCTATTTGTATCTCTTTCATTTATTTCTGTAGCTAATTGCTCTGGCTAAAATTTCAAGTACTGTACTGAATAGGGGTGGTGAGAGCAGATATTCTTCTCTTATTCCTGATTTAACATCATTCTATGTCCTCTTATTCTTGGGAGTTTCTTCTGAGAAAGGTACTATTTTTCTTATGGGTTTGTCTCTACAAGGGATTTGGTATTTTTCTCTTGCAGTTTTTGAGACTATTTCTTTCTTCTGAATTCTTGGCATTTTAACTATTATGTGTCATGGAGAAATTTTTTTTCTTGTCCTATACGAAGTTCGAAAGCCTCCAGTAATGGTATGCACGTTTCCTTCCCAAGATTAGGGAAATTTTCTGCTATTATTTTACTGAATAAGTGTTCTATGCCATTAGTCTGTGTCTTTTCTTGCTTCGAGGTCTGTAATTCTTTTTGTATTCCCCTGGTTTAGTCAGAATGGACATCAAATTTGACAGTGTCATAATGCCTAAGCTCATACTAATTATTTCTCATTGAATTAAATTTTTGAAATATTTATTTATAAATTTAATAGCTATCTTTGAAATTAATCAGTTCACTCAAAATTTATTTTTCACACACATTTGCATTCAATTATTTATAACAATAAGATGTTTACACTTTTTTCCAGTTTCGATCTGAACATAAAACTAACTTAAGATATGGGTTCTAGAACAAATCTAAACTGGCTGGTCCAGGGTGATACAACTAACTAGAAAATTTGTTCTAGAACCCATATCTTAAAAGGTGAAATAAAAACATATTTAAAAAATACCAAATGTTTTCTTTGCCAAAGTGTTTAACTATATTCTTTCAGATTCTTCCAGAGTTGAAATGAGCAAGGTATCAAGAGCATGAAAAATGTGTCCAGACTTGGTTACATACCCTCTGAATGGCTCTGGAGGGAAACGGGAGACAGCATCCCAACCACTGGGTTCAGCATTGACGTGGGTCGTTCTGTATTTGTTTTTTTTTTTTTTGTTGTTGTTGTTGTTGTTGTTGTTGTTTTCAGGATCAGGGACATGCTTCAACAATTTGCAAAGCTCAGGCACTGTAGACTATAATCTAGTCTTCACCTCAACTTCCTCTCATCTGTAGTGAAAATAGGCAATTTTGTCTCTTCTTGCATTTCCTTGCTGTGTAGTGAGGAGCACCAAGAACTGGGTTGATCACAAAGACTTCACCCAATGCTCCTCTGGTGTGGATCTAGATGACTCCAAAGGATCCAGAGCTTCTCTGGGAGCCTGTGGGTCCTCACTTATTGCAAAGGAGCTGGTGCAAACATATCCCCCGCTTAGTGGAACACTCTTTGATGTATGTGTTGATAGTGCTTTCTATGCATTCAGAATCCATCAGTGTGTGAGGACTAACCATGGGGAGTGGATCAGGTCTATATCTCTTCTCCCTGCTAGGCATTGTGTTTTTCAGTCTTTAGGCTAATCATGACCATACTGGCACAGGAAGTAGTTTTGTATGCTCATGGATTTCTTGGTTAGCAGAAAGAATTCCTACAAACTCAGATTGATAAAAAGAGCAACACCTCTGAGTCTGTACCAAAGGAGAATTTAGGTGGCTCAGAAATGCAGTGACTGGTCTGGGAATCCATGGGCCCACTTTTATTGAGGAGGGGTTGATGTCAGGGAATCCCCTAAGCAGCAGACTGAACCTAGTCAGACATGGGAAGGGCACATTTTATGCACTTTGGAGTCTTCAGTGTGTTAGGAGAAGCACTGTGCTCCTGAGCAACAGAGTAGCCTTGGCTCTATTCCCTGTTGGGCAGCAATTTTTGCAGACTTTAGGCTGGCAGTGATTTCACCATATAAATTATTCAGATATCTTGATAACAGTCCATTTTTCCATAATATTATTTGCTGCTATCTCCAGGAGAGATGAAGTTGAAGGGAATTCTATTTTCCTAAGATGAAGGCTTAGATATTCCCAACAATATTGTTCCTTGCTGGGTCTGGGGTTGTGGCTCGGTGATAGAACACTTGCTTAGCATGTGAAAGGCCCTGATTTCCATCCTCAGCACCACCAAATAAATAAAATAAAGGTATTGTGTCCAACTACAAGTAAAAAAAGTAAAAGATTGTTCCATGCCACAGTTCTCCATGTATGATTGGGAAAAGTGGAGTATTTCTCACACAGTGCTATGCAGTGCTGTGATCAACTGAATCCAGACTGATTTTTCCTTCTAACACTCATTTCTGTCACAATTTTGTGAAACATGTCTCTCTCTTTCTTAGTGTGATCCTTCCTCTAACCTGCCCTAGCATTGGCAGGGGTGCCAGTTAAGATCTGATTAAAAATGTTTCACTCTTTATTCCTGTAACCAGAGGCTCTGAGTCTCTCAAAGTCTTTAACTTGGAAATATTGAACTTCAGAATATTCCCTCAATCACCCACTTCACTAAGTAGTTATTACTTAGCTGTTTTGATTCTCACCTGCAAAAGAGTTAATGCCATCTTCCAATTCCCTTCAAAGATACTTTCTTGATAATGATTACAGACATAAATCTAATGATAAGGCAAAAAAGAATGTGAATTCCTTTCTAAAGATTACTTTCTAGGCCATATCAAATATAAAGGAGTTTTGTTATGTAAGTATAGAACTACACATTTTCTGTCCTTGTCTTCCATTGAATTTGTTAGGTCATAAGAAGACTCCTAGAATGCATTTTTTTTTACTTTGTCCACATACTTCCTTCCAAGCACTGCCACTAGCAGGTAGAATAGAGAAAAAACTGCCAATAAAGAAAAGTGGTCCAATTCATGTAAGTCATATCCCTGATTACCATGACTGAAGAACACAAGAACACATAATATATACCACACAATATCCAATGAAAACTGAAGAGCACATCAAGTTATGATGAAGAGAGAGGAGCAAGTCAGCAATACAGAACAAAATTCCTGAATTTGAAAGTGATAAGCACAAATGTCTCAAAAGATGTGCCTGATACTTGACATAGGGACTATGAAAGAACTGGGTGACTTCCCTCAATGCTTACAGTTGGAACACAGAGGATGAAAAATGCCTGCCACACTCCCACCACCTGCCATGGTGTAGATGTTGGCAATTAGGTCAAAGAATAATAGGCAAAAGTTCCTAAGGGTTCACAAACACATGACCAATGTTAAGAGAATAAGGGACCATTTGTAGCCCAAAAACTTGATTTGTACTATGTGTCCCAAAATCTGTATATCAACACCAGTCTATCAATCAATGTAGTGTAATCATATCAAGAAAAAATGAACTATCCTTGTATAATGGTTCTGGCCATTTGACGTGGGATAACTTCATAGGTGCAATAGCAAGATCTTCTGAAGACATCTGATAAACCACATGGGTATAATGTTGGAGAACACCCTGTATGGTTTGGATCTAGAACGTACCCAAAAGCTCACACATTCAACACTTGGTCCCTAATACACCAATATTCGGGTGGAGCTTGAGGGAAGTGATTGGATTATGAAGGCTCTGGCTTCATCAGTGTATTATTCCTTTCATGGATTGATAATTTGTGTGGACTACTGGGAGAAAGTGGAAACTGTAGGTAACTGTGGCATGGTTGGAGAAAGTAAGTCATTAGGGACATGCCCTTTGTAAATATATCTTGTCTGTAGCGCCGTCCTTGCTTTCTCTCTCTCTGTGCTTCCTTGCTACTGTGAGGTGAGCAGTGTTCCCCACTATGCCCTTCCATGGAACATCCTTCCATGAGGTTGTTCTGCAACCTTCCATGAGGTTCAGGCCCAAAGCAATGGAGCTGGTTTAACCATGGACCAAAACCTCTGAAATCATGAGCCAAAGTGAAATTTCCCTTCTTTGTTATTGTCAAATATTTTGGTCACAGTGAGTACAAGCTGAATAACACACTCCAAAATGGAAGAACCACGATACAGTCCAGGCACTTGATTCTCATCTGGTGTTGGGGTTTGAGTCTGCAGAGTTTAGCTCCCTCAGGCCTGACTTTTTGCAAGAGCTGTGGCTGTGATTTAGGTCAGCTGAGGCAAACCTCAGTTAGGAGGAAGAAAAGTTCTCTTCCCCTTATCGCAAGTCACAAGTTCTGCAAGGTTTGGCCAAGAGGAAGAAGCTTCCTGCATACTGGACCTGGGAACAGTACAATCGGGGATTAGATAATGTCTACAAAGAACTTTGGAGGGTACTTATCAAATGAACAGGAACAATCTGAATTTAGCTCTGTGTACCCGCTGAGGCATGATTTTTGGGCAATGCGGGTAAAGTGTTACTGAAGAATTGCTTGCTTTGTTAGAAGAAGAATATAAAAGGAACTTGCAAATAAACCTCAGCATGCAGTTGCAACTGCTGCCTTTGCTCTGCATCCCCTGTGTCCTGGTTATTTCACGACCCTTACCCAGGGACCCGAACGCTCTAGACGTTCACAATCTGGGATACTTCTTGAGAAGTTACTGACCAATTTCAGATGTTTAATAAGAATTTTGAAAATTTCAACAAGGTTACTACAAGTTATGGAATCATGCCCCATTGGCCTAGGTCTAAGGGAAGAACTATCTAAAGTATTTTCTCTTCCAGTCAATTAGCAATTAGTGAGTTAGTCATGAAGGTAGTGGGAGGATTTATTGTAGGCAGACAACTGAATGGTATATGTAAAAGCCTTACCTCAAGAACATAAATTCACAGTGGCACACACCTGTAATCCCAGTGATTTGGGTGGGTAAAACAGGAAGATCACAATTCTGAAGCCAGTTCTAGCAACTTTGTGAGTCCCTAAGCAACTTGGTGATAGCCTGTCTCAAAATAGAAAATACAAAGGAACAGGGAGGAGACTCAGTGATAAAGCACCCCTGGGTTCAATTCTCCAGTACCAATATTAAAAAAAAATAATCTTAGCAGTAGAAGGAACCAGAAAGTTATCAGAGTTATTAATGAAATGTCAAGAAATCACTTGTAAGAGACTAATCAGAGAGAGAGAGAGTTAGCTGAATTTTGGCTATCAGAGCTTGAATGATTGTAAGGCTTTTAACCTCAGTTGCATGAAATGTGATGTAACCTGACTTGTAAGTTTTAAAGACAACTCTGAGTACTGTGCTGAGGATCAAACATAAGAGCAGGGGATACTGAGATAAAAGTAGGGAGAGCAGGCAACAGTTCAGGTGAACATTGGTGGTGGCTTGGAATTAGGTGATAGCTCTAAAAGTCATGAGAAGTTGTTGAATTTGGGATATATGTTGCAAGTTGAGTCCACAGGATTTCGTGATGCACTGAATTTTATATATGACATAGACAGACCAAATGTGCCATCAACTGACAGAAAGTGTTTTAGGTAGAATAGACTGGGTGATAATGGTAGAACTAGGAGGACAGCCTTGGGCATGTTCAGTTTGAGAAATTATCTGTTCCAGTGAGAATGCCATGGAGAAAATTGGATTTTTTTAGAGAGAGAGAGAGAGAGAGAGAGAGAGAGAGAGAGAGAGAGAGAATTTTTTTAATATTTATTTTTTATTTTTCGGCAGACATAACATCTTTGTTTGTATGTGGTGCTGAGGATTGAACCCAGTGCCTCACGCATGCCAGGCGAGCACGCTACCGCTTGAGCCACATCCCCAGCCCCAAGAAAATTATATTTCCACAGTAGAGCATGAACAAATAAGTCTAGGCTGGAGATACTAATTCAACAATCTTAGTCTTATTAAGATAGTATGTCAAGAACAACCAGGCTAAAAGTTGTTAATGGATTTTATTTTGTAAGGTGAGAAATGAACATTGGCTACTAAAATTAATGACATAGGGGTCATTTGATATTCAACAGAAGAAATAAGCATGGCAAAGTGCTTCATAAGCTGACAAGGACTTGTAGAAAAATAAAAGGAAAGAGATGAGAGACAGAATTATAGAGATCTCTTTGGTTTTGCTGCAAAGGAGAAGACACAGGGCAGTAACTGATGAAGGAAGTGGGTTCATGGAAAGATTTTTTAAGATAAGAGACTAATTCTTTGCTAACGTAAATGATCCAGTGGAAAGGAAAATTAAAGCTAGTTTTAGATCAGTGGCCTCGTGTAAGCAACAAGAAGAGATCTAAGACCAGTGCATAGGTCAAGTGGCTTCTCTGGCTTTGAAGTGGGACACAGATGATGCCTGTAGTGATAGCCTGTCTCAAAGTAAAAAAAAAAAATACAAAGGGACTGGGAGATACCATGGGATGCCTGTTTGGTAGCAAGTAGGACCTAAGTGGTCAGATGCTGGTAGATCAATAGAAGCAGTTGTTGGTGTGTGGAGAAGTGAGGCCTTAAATTCTCTCAGTGAAATATGAGGCAAGTCCATCTAAGAGTTAATGTTTTAGTCATCTATATTTTAGTAATTTTTTGTCACTGGGAATAAAAACAACAAAGAGGATACAAAGTTAATTTGTGGTCAGGGTTTTAGAGGTCTCAGTCTTAGATGGTTGACTCCATAGCTCTGGGCTGGAGGTGAGGCAGATCATCATGGTGAATGGGCATGGTGGGGGAGAGCAGTTCAGGACATGGCAATCAGGAAGCAGATGTTTCCTCACACCAGGGAAAAATATAAATCCCAAAGGCATGCCCTGAGGGAGGGACCTACTTACTCCAGTTATACCCTATCTGCCCAGTTACCACCAAGTTAAACCATATCAATGGATGAATCCATTGTTTAGGTTACAACTCTCATAATCTGATCATTTCACTTCTGAACAGTCCTGAATTGTCACACATATGAGCTTTTGGGGGACACCTCATATCCAAAATAGAACAGTTGCCCTTTGTTTTTGATAAATATTATTCTTCCAATTAAAGTGCCCTTCTATTCCTACTTTTCTATGCCTTTATATCATAAATAGTATTATTTTTTTCAAATTCTATTATGCAGATAATCATATGGTTTAGTAGCTATTATTGGTAAGAGCCAGTTACTATAAAAAGATAAAGATTTATTTCAGAAGTGAATGGGATGGAAAAGGTAAAGCATTAAGCTGCTAAGTAATGTGTTTACTGAGCAAAACTTTTAAATGTGAATTAATATGAGGGATCTATAAAACACAGAAGACAAGAAATTTTTGGAATTTAAGAGGCCAGCGATAATTTCAGCATGAATTACCAGAATGGGTCTTTGCATGGTGATAGAAAAATATAGATTCTGGTCCTAATTTTGTCACTTAAAAATTATCAGGCAAATTATAAACATTTAAGATTAGGGATCTCATTTTGAACCTTCCACTTTAATTTTGTAATCAAACTAAGAAAATTCTCTACGTAATGTCTTATGTACACCAAGTATCATACTATCAAGATCATTTTCTTCTTCTTTGACAAGGTAACAAAATATAAAATGAATCTAGGTATTTAATCCCAAAACAGTCCCATCATGCAGTAAATATTATCTTCTACTAATGACACAGCAAAGGGTAAGTGAAAGCTGTGTACAGCTATTTTTATGCTGTTTCTAAATTCATCTATAAACCCATGTCTGACTTGATTTTTAATTGTAGTCTAATATTAGAGTCTCTTTGATCTCACTGCTCTGTTTTAACTTAAGGATGAAAAACTAATAGCATTGTCTACCAGGGCCTGGTCTGCTTTTCCTGTCTCACCTTGTCCTACAGCCCCACTCCAACTGCAGTGCACTGATTACTCCACTTCTGGCTTCTCTCTCTGTAATATTTTCTCTTCCCACAGATATGTTTGAGGATGGTTGTTCTCATCACTCAGATTTCAGCTTAAAAATTTTTCTCAGAAAGTTTTTTTGCCCACTTCTCCAGAGTTCCCCAGTCACCTTTGTTCTACTCCCTTAAGATTTTCTGAACATGTGATTGCTCTATGATTTTTGATTTTCATTTTCATAAGTTGTCTGTCTTCTGCACTAACATATAAGCTCCGAGGTATAAAGAAAGTGAGTTTTCTTATTCATTGCTGTAACCTAGCTTCTAGCAAAGTATCCAAACTTTATACAAACTCAGCAAATATCTTTTAATCAACAAATGAATCTTGAAGTTACAAATACAGTTGGGGATTATTACAGCAAGATTCTTATAGCTGTAATAATATTTGTATTCTATTTCAAAATACAAATATTTGATTTAAATATTACCTTATTTGAATCCATAACTCGTGCTGCAATTATTGTCTTCATATATATCATGCATATTTGTTTTAATAAGGAAACAATTTGCTAAATCATGCTATGACTTTAGGCTCCTACATACCCCAAAAAGGGTGGTGACTTGAAACATTATCAGTGTCTTTTAGTCGTTTCCATAGCTGAATCTTGGAGAAAATAAACATCTTTGGATTTGAATATATGCATTTTGAAGTTAACAGCAAAACCATTTTCTCCATAATTAATAAATTAGGTCTAGGTGTGCATAACTAAAAAGAACCAATAAAGTAAATAAATAGGTCTATACTCTTGCTTTTTTCCCATAGAGAATATATAACTTCAAGACATAGACAATTGATTTGAAAGCATCTTGACTTAACCACCATTGGAACTTGTTTTGCTTCTCTGAAGAATACTAAGAGTTGAGAATTTGGGGAAGTTGAGAATACTTCTACCCATAGCACACTAACAAAGTGTTTCCAAATGGGACACTTGGCAGTATGCCAAATATGGGGATTCTAACACCCTAAAGTGTTAATATATATTTGTCTTCCCCATTTCTTTGTTTATTTGTAAATATTTTAAACTCTTAAGTCTCTTTTAGATTAGGAGTCATCCAATAATGTTTATTAAGCACATATTGTGTAACTAGGAGTGTTCTCACCCCTGAGGATACAGCAGAAAGGAATAAAAATAATCCCTGCATTGACAATAACTATGATTTGGATATGATTTGGAGAACAGAAAACAGAACATGGACCTGAAGAAGTATTTTCAGGTATGATTCGTGATTGTAGACTTTGAGGGTAAAAGCTGAGTGGAGAAGTGGAGGACAGATGACGGGAAGGACTGAGGAAAGTCATCAGAAAATTCTCTCTCTCTCTCTCTCTCTCTCTCTCTCTCTCTCTCTCTTTCAGATAGGAGTTCATTTGAAAATAGAAAAAAAAATCAAGGAGCCAGCCAAGCAAAGGCTTTGGGAAAGACCGTCTCCAAGAGAGAAAGAAACCCCTAAACTTGGGAAGACTAGGATTGTTCAAAATAGAATTTAATTTAAAGTGTGCCTAGAGGATTTTGGGGAAGGTGAGGTAGTACAGAAGGTACCTATGAAAGTCCTAGAGACAAGTCCTGGTTAGACAAGATACTGCAGTATCTTCATTTTTTTTTTTTAATGGATTCTGTTGTCGTGCATAACTAAAGAAAATGAATAAAATAAAATGATGCATCTAGTTTCCTGTGCCCAATGAATTGCAGTTATGGGGAGGCTAAAACTCCACTGACATTGTAAGGCAAGTTTGTCCCTTGGTCTGTAATTTAATGATCACCCAGGGTCCCTCATTTCACCCATAGTTTCCTCATGGCATATTTCACCTCTGCATTCCTCAAGGTGTAGATCAAGGGATTTAACATTGGTTCAACAACAGTAAAGGACACAGCCATTGCCTTGTCTATGGGGTAAGTGGCCACAGGCCTCACATACAAAAAAATACACGGCACAAAGAATAACACCACCACAGTGAGGTGGGAGCTACACGTGGAGAGGGCTTTGCGTCTTCCTTCAGAGCTATAAGACTTCAGGGAGCAGAGAATGACCACATAAGAGGCCAGTAGGAGAAGGAAGATGGTCATACACATCACACCACTGTTGAGGGTGACCAAGAGACCCAGGACGTGGGTGTCCATGCAGGCCAGTTTCAACAATGGAAAGAAGTCACACATAAAGTGGTCGATGATATTGGGGCCACAGAAAGGTATTTTATACATGAAAAGAAGCTGTATGGTTGCGTGCATGGACCCGCCCAGCCAGGCCCCTCCCACCATCAGGCAGCACACTCGGGGACTCATGATGCTGGTGTAGTGCAGCGGCTTACAGATGGCTACGTAGCGGTCACAGGCCATCACAGTGAGAATGATGATCTCCACACCACCAAAGAAATGCCCTGCAAAGAGCTGGGTCAAGCAGCCTTTGAGGGAGATGGTAATACTATCATAGAGGGAGATCACAATCAACTTGGGGGTAATGATAGAAGAGTAGGTGATGTCTATGAGAGACAAGAAAGTAAGGAAAAAATACATGGGAGACTTCAGACTCTGACTTGCACTTATGGTTACCACAATGAGGAGGTTTCCCAGTACTGTGACCACATACATGACTAGAAACAAACCAAAGAGTGTTTTCCTCAACTCTGGGTTCTTTGTAATGCCCAAAAGGATGAATACAGTCACGTTGTTTGGAGTCTCCATTGAATGTGGGCTGAGGTCAGCGTGTCCCTCTGCACTGGAAAGTCTGCAAAAGGAATATCAGTTTTGATTAGCAATCACTAAGTGCACTGGACATATTTTTGCATGCTGTCCCATATCCTCTTAACCTATCTTTTCCTCCAGCCATTGCTACAGAAATCAGCTAACACTAAAAGCCTAACAGCACGATCCTACTGATCCACACCACAGCTCTTCCTCGCTCTGGTACAACTTCTGCTCTCTGTTTCACTGGTTGTTGCTTGTGATTCTTACAACTAGTAATTACTGAAGTTGAATTCTAATTCAGATTTCCAAGTTCCAAAATGAATGCTAATAACAATCCATATTGTTTTTTTAAGGGAGTACCGAGGATTGAACTCAGGGCCACTCAACCACTAAGCCACATTCCCAGTCCTATTTTGTATTTTATTTAGAGACAGGGTCTCAGTTGCTTAGCAACTCGCTTTTGCTGAGGCTGGCTTTGAGCTGTGATTCTCCTGTCTCAGCCTCCCAAACTGCTGGGATTACAGGAGGCACCACTGTACCTGGGTCATATAGTTTCATCTTATGAAAATTTCAAGTGCTTGATATCTGTATTTCTACCTATCATCTATTTCAATTCTAAAACTTGGTTACAACTATTAACTAATAATTAATAAAAATTCTAATAATTTTTTCACATGTGCTTATTAAAGAAAATTAAGCCTTAAGCTTTTTTTTTTTTTTTTATCAGCTCCAGAAACCCAGATCTACATTCTAGCTAACAACATCCTTACACAGCCTGAGTTGGCAAATCACTGTAACCTCCCAGCTTTCTATTACTACTGCCTATGGCCTCCATTAGCAAATCTATCACTGTACCTTCTCCATCCCTTACTTCTTTCCCTCTACCAGCTTCATTGCTGTCATCCTGATCTTTATTACATGCACCCATAGAGATCATGTTAGCAACAATTCAATTATCTTCTTGGCTCATATTTCAATTAAAATTGCATATTGGCTTTATCACTTTATGGATATGCTTAAGGATGGCTAATTTGTTATATTTTAATCATATTTCTAATAATGTGCTATACTAGTAAACATTAGTCATTTAATTAAGTTTGTTTTAAAAAATACAATGGAGTTCCTGCATGGGAAACTGCATTAAACCATGAAGCCCAAGCATGGCTGCTATCAGTTCTTGCCTACAGAAACCACAGCATCATCTTCTGGGCATGGCTGCTATTATTCTGGCATCCTGGTTCAAATATCCTATTTACCATTTTACATCTGTAGCATTTCCTTTCTTAGACATGCTTTAACCACAACCAGAAGCTGCACTGTACCTTTCACTCTTCATTCAGTGTTGAATTATTGCCATCAAATCCTCCTTATGATGTTAATTTTGACAACTTGCCAAAAGAGATTAAAGTACAGCCAGCTACAAATTGTTGATAGCTCAAGGCTCTTCATCCTGAGACCAATTTGTGCCTATAAATAAAACAAATAGATGAAATACTGACATGTTTAAAACATAATTGCGTTCCAGTTAGGTGGTTTCAATTATCTCCACAACTTCAAACTAGTTCCTCAAATTAATAGAAATATGTTTAATATTCAAGTAAAATTTCAAGGTTACCTTCAAAAAGTTCAGTCTTATGAAGCAAATAAGTAGAAGTCAAAAACTGTGTAAGTAAAATGTCTATGATCGCATAGAGGAGACAAAAGGTGTAGCCCCATCAGATATACTCACATGAACTTTCTTCTCCAGAATTAGGAATCATAGCAAAGTAGAGGACCAAAATAAGTAAGGACCTGCACAGAGAATAAACAAAGCAATCATTCAAAGGGGAATCATTTCAATAGAAATAGACTTTCTAATGAAAGGAAAGATTATAAAAAGGCACTGAAGTATCCACAGACTTAAATAAGAACAACCACTGTAGTTGGCACAAGACTATGTTTCCTCTAAATAGAATATGTTGCCAAAAGGAAAAAAAAAGAGAGAGAGATGTGGATCTCTAATAAATTTTTGAGCTTAATTTACAAACAATCTCCAACCAAAGTTTTAGAAGAAACAACATCAATTAAATGTTATCCTTCCGGTAATAGACATGGGGTAAAGACTACTGAGTGCCAGTTTCAAGTGGTGCAGAATTCCAAATGTGCATATTTGCATCATTCCAATTGGATCCCTTTGTGGCTATTTCTCCTCTGACTGAGAACTAATCACTACACCAGCAATTCCCATCTGCCCTTGCATTGATTGGTGTTTCCCCAGAGTCAGAGCCTCACTAGAGCCAAGCCAAACTGATGATTTACAAGCAAAAAACAGATCATAGTATTAACCATTTAGTTATTTGTTCCACAACTAAACTTTCTTCAATACAGAATGGCCACTCTGTGACCATCTGTTCATATTTGTTTTAATACCTATGACTGAACTCAGCATTGCTTAACCACTAAGTCACATCCCCAGTCGTCGTCGTCCTCCTCCTCCTCCTCCTCCTCCTCCTCCTCCTCCTCCTCCTCCTCCTCCTCCTCCTCCTCCTTCTTCTTCTTCTATTTCTATTTTGAGACAGGGTCTTATTAAATTGCCAAGAACCTCTCTAAGTTGCTGAGGCTGGCTTTGAACTAGATATTCTCCTGCCTTATCCTCCAGAGTCACTGTAATTACAGGCATGTGCCACAAGTCTTGGCTCACAATATAAATTCTTTAAAACTGAACGACTCAACCAACAATAAAATATTATAAAAAAAAAAAAAAACTGAACGACTTATTTTGGCTATCTTGCAAGTACCAGAATTAAATTTTTTTTCACTTCCTCTGCTACTCCATCTATTGAAACTAGGTCATATCTACCTGCAGGATAGCTGCCATTGTTTAAAAAGAATTTTAAATACCTCAGTCAGAAAAATTATCTTGCCATAACAGCATTCTCAAATAATACATTTTCGATGTGAAAATATTTGGACTTACAGTCTGAATTTTTTTTAACTTCAATATTAAAACATACTAATATACTACATTCACAACATATTTTACAGGTTACACATAGTTCTTTAACATACTTATCTATAAATCACAGGGAGTCTTCTGAGAGAATAAAGTGACTCCATTTTAGGAAATATGATCCTCAGAACTGACAGGCTAAACTCTGCATTTGGATTCTTAAAATAATACTCTGAATTTACTCCATGTTCTAACCTAACCATTTAGAAATGGATCTGACAGGGATCTTCAACTTTATCTCTTTATTATGATTTCCCATGAGGAAATTTGAAAGATTTTTTTTCCCTAATCATGCTGCTTCTGAAATTTTAATATCTCAGACACAGTATCTACCTGTTATACATGTTATGGACATCTGTACTTTAAGTGGAAAATAACTAAGATTTTTTTCATCCCCCAATATGCCATTTTCATATATTCATGATATATTTCATATATCATGTCCATTATATTGGTAACTACTTATTTTTTAAGAAATTGAAAATAATGTGGTTGTTTACATTTGGGTCTAACTAAAATTCTAGATATTCTTCAGAACACAAGTCTGTGTCTGGTTCTTAAGTTCTGCATCACACTCTTAAAACTATTGTACTAACAAAATTATATTATGTATGATATGTTTGTTTGTTTGTTATACACCTATTTCTTGGAATTTAAGTTTGAACACCATTCTTATTTATATTGTGACACATCGTATATCTAGTTCATGAAATTATCTGACTTACTCTAAACACCAAACAACATTTTGAAATAGATAAGTGAAAATTTCCTGATAGTAACTGTCCATATAGGCACATTCAAATAACCATATCAATGCTATGGAAGAGTCTGGGGAAATCCCTGTAGAAGCATCGTTTGTCTCTGCAGGTTCCTAACCTTATATCCATAAGGGGTGTCAAACCAATTCCTTGACTTATTCTCCTTCTAAGCATCTCTCTCACCATGTGTCAGTTTCCTTGAAATTGAACCTCTATCACTAACTATTCAGTCCTGGAGCCCTGGACTTTCCATTTTGGATGGTGCTCATACACGTGTGGAATGAGATCATCAGATGGCTTTTACCTGACAGGAGAAATAAAGAGAGTGTGGGGAAACCTGGGAAGTGGAGGCCAAAGCAGAGCTAAAGGGAGGAAGATATCCCCCAAATAAACAAGGAGATAAACCCGAGAACAATCTTCATGACACAGCTAGTGACCAGGTCTGTGTTTTGATGTTTTGCATGACAGGACCAAGAATTGTTGTGTCAAGAATGGCAGAGAGGGTAGAATCCCAAAGATTTAAAACCTCGCTTAGTCTGAGTCTCACTTTCTTTTTGTAGAAAATGGCATTCAAAGATACAATTTGCTACATTAAGAGAGTTAAAATATGTAAAGGACCTAACAATATAAATGCCTCATAATTGGCCTTAACTATATATATAGTTCACTTACATTCCTTATTAAGTAGTGTCTAATATTTTCATTGAATTGAGTGTCCAGATTAAACCAAGTATCCTTATATATTAAATTATTTTGTTGTTAATCTTAAGAGCTTTTAGAAGAAAACATACAGTTTTCTTTTTAGGTCATTTTATTTTTAACATTAGAAAAAAAGTCAGATGCAGTGTCTTCATGAGAGATTTTTAATGATGAATGCCAAGGATCATCTTAACAATCCCTAAAATGTTTGCAAACCAGTAAGACTGTCTACTGAAGATGTCAGGTTTACTTTCATCTCTTCCTTTAGTTATTACATCTTCCACGATTGTTGTTGACAATTTATAATCTCATTGATCTCACCCCTCCACTGAGCGGTTGGTATAACAACAAAGACAGAATCATTGACCTGAGTTTCCCCCTTTAAACTCTCTTTTATCTTGGACTAGAAATGACAGTTTTCTCAATGCTGCTCCCCCATCCTTATTCCTGAATTACTTGTGTCTCGTGTTTATCGTAAGGCAAAGTGAATCACAAATTATTTACTCTGGAGTCTTTAGAAATGTTTACTTATTTATTTTACCAGAAATGAAAACTTAATCATTCTTACTAGATCAAGGGCTGACTACATCACCTTCCAGGTGTAAACTTTATGAATAAAATGTTCCATTTCTTATGATTTTGAGACATTCATGCATAAGTCAGAATACCCGCCCCCCACCCCCCCAAAAAAAAAAAAAAAAAAAACAGATGTTTTGTATCTGATTTTACTGCATGGTCAAATTATGAGAGAAACAGCTCCAAGTGACCAGTGAGTATGATAAAGGGAACATTTATGAGAAGAAGCAGGATTGGGACAGTTGTAATCAGAGAAGTTTGATTCACAAAGACATTTGCAGTAACATAGACTGACCTGATATTTTCTGAACTCATAGAGGAGCATTGCTGCTGAAATACATTGCTACAAGTCAGAAAAGGATACAACAAATTTGGCCTCCTTGTTCTCCAAGGATAAAGTGAATCTTGAGACTACATATGAAGTCCTTATGTATACACATTTACATATGACAAACAACTGTGTTTTATTGAAGAAAGTAGAAATGAGTGTTGGAAGACCCAGATTCTAATTTCATAGCTGAAACTGTTGGATGTGTGAACTGAGAAAAGTACATTAGACAGTTTCTGAGCTCCACTTTGCTTCTTTGTAAATTGGGAAAAGTTATCTTGAAACTACCAGTGTAGTACATGCATTAAATTACCTAAATAAAGTGAATGTGTTAAATATATAAAAAATATATATTCATTTAAAATAAATATATGTATAACACATATCACACCCAACGGCTTTATGATCTTAGGCCTTTTTGGTGAGATTAAATAAAATAATGTTTACATTTGCTTCTGCAAATGGTTTCTAAAGTATTGGTAAGAAAAAATAAACCTTCCTTTATGTTCAAGAAAACCTGTGAGCAACGAGGATATCTAAGAAAATAATAAATCAACAGTAATTTCAAAATTTCTGACTTATTTTTATGACAAGAAAAAAATAGAGATAGGTCAGGAATCATTTCTTCTGAGGTTATGAATTGCTTCTTTCATCCTTTTCTGAATTCCTCACTTTTTATATATTTAGGTTGCCAAAAACAATGTAAAATAATGAAAATCAACAGTGATTTTTTCACTCCCCAACTGTCAACCTCATATGTTCATCTAAGGATTTCCTTCATCACAAAAGGCCAAGCAATTTTTTTTTTTTAAGTTCTAAGACCAAGGTTCTGTAAGTAGAAACCAATGTATGAAAAATTTAGTAAATTCTCACTGAAACTGTTGAGGAATGCACACATCAAAATCATCACACCAGAGATGTAAAATTCTTATGTGAACACTGCAGCTTTGGTAAAACACATTAAACATTATCAAAACTGCTTAGCAAAAGTCTAACCAGTATAAGTACCCAATAAATGTTAGTTTTTTAAAATTTTTTTTTGGGGGGATTGCTTTTTTCACCAATGATCTGTAGAATGTGTTACTTCTCTCACGGTATGTGTGCGGCAGATAGCATCCTCCATAGTTATGGACACCATCACTTTCTTGGCACTATGAACTGACCAGTTACTCTTCTCTTCCACAAGCTTCTCATGGCACTTTTCACCTCTGCGTTTCTCACTGTGTAAATTATGGGGTTCAACATGGGAGTGAGGATGGCAAAGAATACAGTCACCAACTTGTCCACAGGGTAGGTGGCCACAGGACGCATGTAGGTGAATATGCAAGGCACAAAGAAGAGGACGACAACGGTGAAGTGGCAGGCACATGTGGAGAGTGCTTTGTGCTGTCCTTCAGAGCCGTGAGATTTCAGGGAGCTCAGGATGACGATGTAGGAGACGAGTAGCATGGAGAAAATGAGCAAGCACATGGCTCCACTGTTGGCTGCCACCACCATTCCAAGCAGGTAGGTGTCTCTGCAGGCCAGTTTCAATAGTGGGAAGAGATCGCACATGAAGTGGTCAATGACATTGGGACCACAGAAGGGCAGGCTGATCATGAAGAGAATTTGCACAGTGGCATGTAGGATCCCTCCAATCCAGGCTACCACCACCAGTAGGCGGCAGAGTCCCTGCCTCATGATGGTCATGTAGTGCAAGGGCTTGCAGATGGCCACGTAGCGGTCATAGGCCATGACAATGAGGAGGATGATCTCTGAGCCTCCTAGGAAATGCTCCACAAAAAGCTGAGTCAGACAGCCACCCAAAGTGATAGTTCTCCTCTGGTAGAGCAGGTCGATGATCATTTTGGGGGTGGTGACAGAGGTGTACGAGGCATCTATGAAGGACAGGTAAGTGAGGAAGAAGTACATAGGAGCTGAAAGCGTGGGGCTGAGGGAGATGGTGATGGCGATGAACAGGTTGGCCAGCACGGTAAAGAGAAAAATGAACAAAAAGACAAAAAAGAGGAGCCTCTGCAGGTGTGGATTCTGTGTGAGCCCCAAGAGAACAAATTCAGTCACATTACTGGGAGGCATGAGGTGATCCTTTGAGGAAGTGGCACCTTCCTGGGGACTGAATTACCTGCAAAAAAGAT
This sequence comes from Spermophilus citellus, assembly GCF_964194105.1. Classification (NCBI taxonomy): domain Eukaryota; kingdom Metazoa; phylum Chordata; class Mammalia; order Rodentia; family Sciuridae; genus Spermophilus; species Spermophilus citellus. The sequence continues at coordinate 239,913,159 of NC_138183.1, forward strand.
AAAGAAAGATAGCAAATTAGCCATGAGAGGGTTGCAGTCTGAGGTTCATAGCACAGAGATGGGGCAGTCATGGCTACTGTGGAGCATGTCCTTGCCCACCCCTGCCCAGTGATGGTCTCAGTCATTCTTTTTCATTTTCCTCCATAATGCTCTCATCTCCTCAGATACCTAGTACTGCCTGTCACCTATAAAGCCCTCTGTGGCTGACAGTTATTGTGTAATTTACTGATAAACACTAGGCTCTGTACATGAGATCTCAGTTCTCTTGTTTCCAATCCATGTCATCTGCCAATGTCTTAGCTGGGCACAGAATCACGAGCCACCACACAGCTTTGTAGATTCAAACAGCAATTCTTTATTCCCGAACTCACACCGGCCTCTGGGGCAATCCCAGTTCTCCTCCGCCCAATTCACCTACTCCACAAGGCTTTTTTTCCAATATCCCATTTGAATCTCACGAGAACTCAACAGGAACAAGCAGCAGGAACACCCTAATCCCTGCAGCAATAATCTTCAACCTCCAACTTCCCTAAAACCCCTATTGTCTTAAACTGGGAACACCTTAAACTCAAGGAGCGGGATACTTCCTCAAACCTGATCAGCTCTAAACCCAGATCCGCCTTGGTCCTTGAGCAAGGTCACCTTACATGCAATGTCAACAGCGAAATCCATTTAACATGGGGTACGCTAGCAAGGAAATTTTGATGCGTCATTCCTACTTGGCAATGGCCCTCCATAGTCATCCTGCTAAGTAATCCCAGCAGTCTCTGCCTTTGAGCCCCTACATCTGTGAATTCACAAATTATAGCTCTGAGATGTAATGTACAAGCTGTAAAGTGCTGCACACTAGTAAAGGTTACTCCCTCTTCCAAAATTTACATTTGAACCCAGACTTTACCTGTGAAAGAACTTGGCCAGGACATATCTACAGTGAGCAGGCAGATAGGAAATATATAGAAATAACAGGGGATTCACCTTCTCTGACACCTACCATAGCAATATGCTGCTGTCTCTTTCCTTGGTTTACTTAGTACAGAGTCTGGCACAGTGTCTTCAGCATCTGGCACCTGTGAGGTGATGAATAAATGCAAGATGAATTCCCTCACTTCCTACATTTCCATGTTTGAGGATAAACATGCTTCCCTGGTCATAAACCAAGAACACAAGTACCCTTGTCTTCCCAATCTGCTTCTCCACACCATCTACTTTATGAAAAACATAAACTTCTGAAATATAAACTTCAGTTCAATTTCTAGCATATTTAGGGTATGTTATTGTGTAATTTGTCTTTCAAGATAATTATAATATTAGTTAATTAATAGTGCTTATTCTTCAAAATGATATTCTACATATAATTTAATATAGTCCCATTCGCTATAGTTCCCATAGAGTGGAACAAAAAAGCCTCTTGAATAGGATTTCAGTTCATGGAGATCTATTTTAAAAAAAGAAAACATAATTACAAGGTTTTTAAAATAGAAATTCAATGTGGAGAATAGAAAGTCAGTGTCACACACAATAGGTAAGGTCTTATTCCGAAACACACACATATCAATACAAATGCATATATTACCCTTAATAATTGCAAGTGACCATTACACTTTCACTCACTCCACAAATATACATTGGACACTAATTATGCATATTAATGTATTTTTGTTCATACAAGTTGTATAAATATCTCTGCCAAAAACCTTGAGTGATTCCTTCCTGGTATTTGTTACTGCACAGCAGCATCTCATCCATTCATGAGCTGGATGGTCACCTTTACTTCTCCATACTTCTGCAATGCACATTCTCCTTTCTTTGTCTTTCCATAGCATCCATCATGCATAACTCTTGGTTAAGGAATATTTCACCATGAATGGAATGGGGAAAAATCATCCCAATTTGAAGACATAAATTCCCCAATGAAATGAACAGCAAAAAAATACATATAACCAAATGTATTCTGCAAAAACAAACAAACAAAAAAAGACATCATTTTTTTCCCTTTCAAAGTTTAAAAAGACGAAGGGTTTTCATTCTTAATTTTCAAAAGCTTTTACATAAGTGAAAAAGAAGTAGAGAAGCTTCATTATATTCCGTTATTTTGAGGTCTATTTAGTAGATCTCAAAGAGTATGGTTAACATAAAATAAAAAGAAGCAATTAACAAAAGTGATTAAGAAATAAATATGAAGAAGTGGACCATCATTTTGTCTTATGTCTTTGACTTTACAATACTCTTTCTGGAACTGAACCCTAAGGAAAATATTTTCACAAGAGGAGAATTCTTAGGTAAAAATGTTTTCAGCAAAATTATAAAGAACCTTGGAAGACAGGAAATTGTGTAGAAGGTTCAACATTAGAGCAGTTTATGAGTATACTATAGTGCCTCCCATCGATAATGGATAGCTGTTAACAGAGATTTTTAAAATATGCAATTTTTATGTTGTAATATTGTGGGTAAAATTCAGAATGTAAATTTTAATGAATAATATAATTATGATGGGTTTAAATCATTATTTCTAAAGGGAAAAAAAGACCCAAAATATTTTTATTCCTAAATTGATGGGATTATAGTTGATTCAATTTTTCTTGTGGCTGACATGCTAAAGAAAGATTGAAACCTTAGCAGTTTGGTGAGGATAGTCATCATTATATGATTTTTAGGGTGCATTTAATCCTGAAAATTTGTAATTACATGATTTCTCACCTATTAACTTGTCTGACATAGCTCCATGGTCAGGGCCCCAAGCAGCTTCTAGTTCATGAAGAGATAAAGTTAGGGTAAAAATGTCATGTAGCTCAGAGACAATGAGTCTTGTTGATTTATAAGTGCACCATTGGAAGATGCCTTCCTCTGGAGCCTTAGCAAGAGCTGCCACATATCCTGTTTGCAGACAATTTCTCTGAACTCTCTTAGCTGTGGCTAATTAGATCTCAGGGGTGTTTCATTGTCAGCAGACCTTGCCAGAAGCCAATTATTTTACCTTAACTGAATATTAGAGAACGTTCACACACTCATGTTTAATTGTTAACTTTTTCCTTAAGTCCACACAAATTCAAATCATTCTGTCAAAGGAAAACAAAGCAAAAATGAGTCTGCCATTACTGAATTTGGATATTTGATAATAGAGGAATTTAGTATATTAGCATGGAGTTTGAATATTTAGTATGGTATAAACTGAACATTTGAGTAGGTAACTATCTTATTTCTTAAATTTTATTATAATATTTTCTTTATCAACCCATCCTTCATTCTTATACTTTTTGTTGTTGTTTATGCAGTACTGGGGATGGAACCCCAGACCTTGAGCATGCTAGACAAGCTCTCTACCTCTGAGCTACATTCCTAGACCGTAATCCTCATTATAAGAACAGCACTTCAACTCAGGAACAATTCACAGTACTTCTTCAAAGCAGTTGTTTCTCATGCTAATTCTAGGACTACCTTAACATCATAATGAAAATAATTATATTCTCGAATTATATTTGGACATGTTGAATGCATTTTTTCAACCTTTTAATCTAATAAAATTCCTCTGTAAAGAAGAAAAGGCATCAATGTTCCTGCCTGATAAAGTGGAAAACTGAGTTAGGGAATCAAAACATCATCTGCCAAGGTAACACAAAAGCATTGGGTCAGGTTCCTTATTCTTAGATTGTGTTTTGTTATAACTGTGTCATGACATTTTTATGTTGTCACCAACTATGAGGCCTATAGGAATCATCTGCAAATATAAACACATGTCAGTATTTAACATTATTTTAAAGAATAAATTAAATTCAATTAAATGCAAGAATATTCCTATATAAAATTCTATCCACTCATCCATATTCAAATATATTTTCTACAATAGGAAAAAGAAATTGTACATACATGTGAATTGGCTTGAGAGAATTCTGTCACTGTGAGCAGTGTATATCAGGGTGGAAAAACAGTTTCAGGAAACTGAAACTATATGATCAAATCTAGTTTGACCAGACACTTGAATATTGTAGAGTTATTACATTTGTGATAGTAGGTGACAAAGAAAATTGAGTGAGAATTTGAAACTATGTAAATAATTATAATGAATATGAATTTTGCTGGAGTTAGCTTGCTCGAGAGAGCATATGGAGATCACATAAAAAAGAGAGAGATTCCCAAGGAGAGCACCCACCATTTTAGACCCCACTGTTCAATGTAAGATCCTTTTAAATAACCAGCACTAACCAATTTCTGACTGAACCTTTGAAATATCTTAAGCCAGAAGAAGCCAGTTGAGCTGCTCACAAATTTCTGACCAATAAAAGCCAATTGATATAGTAATAGGGTGATGGATGGTAATGTGGACCACTAAATGTTGTAGTGATTTATACACAGCAATAGTATCTGAAATTCTACAGCAATTTAGATACAATTTAGATTGAGTTGGCTCACAAATAGACAAACTAAATAAACAAAACAGAAAACTAAGAATGAGAATTTATATAGAGATTTTTATGTATGAAAGGTGGCATTTCAGGGTTGTGGGAATCTGGCTATTCAATAAATGTGCTGTGAGAATTAAATACTTTTATAAGAAAGCAAAGTTTATTTCATCTCATATTTAAAAATTCGAATGCTACAAGGATTAAATTTCAAAAGCAAAATTTCAAACTTTTAGAGAAATTTACCATTATATATGACCCACAGCAAGGAAGAACTTCAAGAAGCAGACGCAAGGGTTTTCTTCGGAGTCCAACTTCTTCATCTCTGCACCATGAGCCCTTTGGGTCTGAGAACTCAACTGTCTTCACATTTGTATCCAGGTGCCAAATTCTCTAATTCCAATAATCACGAAGTTTTCTATTCTCTGTATTGGATTCCTTTCTCATGAAAATAACCAGAGTATTTTTTATTTTATCCATTAAATAAGAAATGAAGTTTCACACTGGCTTTTACTGCACATATGCTGAATAACTGGAGGTGTTAATATTGCTAAGTACCTCAAATAAATCCATTATAAGTTGAGAAAAAGATTAAGAAAGAAATGTCAGTTTTTCATTGTACATGTTATACGTGGACTTTTCAACAAGCCCTAACATGTAATGCCAGAGCTATCTGAAAAATGGTCTTTGAAACACCGTGTTAGATCTCCAAATGTACTACAGAGCAAAGACAGAGAAACATCTTTGATTTACCATGCAAGGCAACAAGAACATATAGTTTATAGAAAATCAAAAGGGAATTTATTGTGTAAAATATAACAATCTGTTCCCAAATCATTTAGCATTCACTGCATTAAAGCATAAATAAGTGCTCCCAAAGAGTTGGATTTAATGTAGGCAGGTCTGGTAGTTACTCTGTGGTTTGAGAGACTTAAAATAGGCTTTTCTTCTATTGAAAGAACCCAGTTGAGGGCTGGGGATGTGGCTCAAGTGGTAGCGCGCTCGCCTGGCATGCGTGCGGCCCGGGTTCGATCCTCAGCACCACATACCAACAAAGATGTTGTGTCCCCCGAGAACTAAAAAAATAAATATTAAAAATTCTCTCTCTCTCTCTCTCTCTCTCTCTCTCTCTCTCTCTCCCCTCTCTCACTCTCTCTTAAAAAAAAAAAAGTACCTAGTTGATCTGCATATATACAATGGTGTTGAACAGAACCTCTAAAATTTGGTCAGGAATTACAAATTCAACCAGTTGCTACATGAGCATCTTACCTCCTCATAGTACAAAGTTAACTAATTTAATTTCTTATGAATTTCTCTTGATCTTTGAATACATAGTTTGAAATTTGAAATTCATACAGTTGACCAAGACCTGTTAGACTGACAGGATTCTGCTGTTGTTTTTGTTTTCAGTACTGAGGATTGAACTCAAGGCCTCCTGTTTTCTAGACAAGCACTACCCAATGAGTTATATCCTCAACCTCTAGATTAAGAGTTTTTTTTTAAGCATTCAGAATATTTGAATTTAAACTATACTTCTCTTGAACCAAAGAGAATGTGTTGTATTGAGTCACATGTTTTGTGTGAAAGGAGGCAGCATAATCCCCACACAAGAACAGATTTCACTATTTTGACCAAAAAAGGAATGATAAGTTAGTGAGAAAATTGATGTTAATTAGCTTGACTGAAACTTTTATAATGTGTACATGGATTTAAGCACCATACTGTATTTCATAAACATATACAATTATCATATGTCAATTGAAAATAAACTAACAAATACAAAAAAAGAAAGAAAATTAAAAGAACTTGAAATTAAAAGACACTATTGTCCATCAAATAATCTTAAAATAATATGATTACACATATAAGGCATTAAACCCATGCAATTTTCTTGGTCTCTAAAGGGCATAACACTTGCACTTAAAGATTAATTTATGTGGCTGATACAGAATAAATACACTAAATTACCAAAAGAGAATGGCAATACAAATGGAATCATGGAAAGTGAAAGTATTCTTTGCTGCTTAGAAATAATGAACATCATGTAGAATGTGACAAACATAACTTTTTGCCCTTCAGGATTCTGGGTGAGGCCCAGGAGGATAAATTCAGTCACATTGTTCCTGTTTTCCATGTGATCTTCTGAAGCCTGCAAAGTAGAGGGCCAATAATGAATTTGAGATGATCCCAAGTGTGAACGTCTAAGAGCGTTTGGGTCCCTGGGTAAGGGTCACGAAATAACCAGGACACAGGGGATGCAGAGCAAAGGCAGCAGTTGCGACTGCATGCTGAGATTTATTTGCAAGTTCCTTTTATATTCTTCTTCTAACAAAGCAAGCAATTAACACTTTACCCACATTGCCCAAATATCATGCCTCAGCGGGTACACAGAGCTAAATTCAGATCGTTCCTCTTCATATGATAAGTACCCTCCCAAAGTTCTTTGTAGACATTATCTAATCATCTGAGGATGCATTTGTTTCTTTAGAATGTACCGTTCCCAGGACAAGTATGCAGGAAGCTTCTTCCTCCTAGTCAAACCATGCAGAACTTGTGACTTGCGATAAGGGGAAGAGAACTTTTTCTCCTCCTAACTGAGGTTTGCCTCAGCTGACCTAAATCACAACCACAGCTCTTGCAAACTGTCAGGCCTGAGGGAGCTAAACTCTGCACACTTAAACCCCAACACCCAAGTTCTTCTTCAGAAATGGAAATAATCAGAACATTAGTGTTCAGGTAGGAATAGGCCACAATGAAACTCACGATTCAGTGCAATCACAATACACTAATAAAAAACAATACTTATAAAAAGAAAAATGGGATGGCTTTCCCAACAGTATTTTCTCCCTGCACCTCACAATGAGGAACTCACTAGAAAAAGAGCATTTGGGATTTCTTCCCACAATTATTGTATTTATTTCCATAAATTTCTTCCTTCAAATCAAAGATGAGACTTCAAGTTTCTAGCTGGCAGATATATATGAGGGAATTTATATGAAACAGGATTTACTGAATATCCTTAAAGTCACTTTCTCCAGAATCTCTCTCAGGAAGACTGCATTTGTAGCAGTATAGAGTTTTTTATTTTCCTGATGACATTTTGGTCCTCCAGGACCTATCATGAAAACAAGCTCATGGGTAATAATCTCACACCTTACCTATGTAAAATAATACCTATTAAATAGAACATAAATTTACAAGCCAATATTTACATATTTGCCTACCAACTACTTTTCTATAAGTCTCAGCAGTCTAGGAATAACTCATAGCAATTAAAGAATCAGGAACACCATGAGTGCTTCCTGAATGTTGATTAGACTGTAATTAAAGTGAATTTCAAAGCTCACCAGAAATCAACTGAGCAAAATAATGAATTGACTTATTCCCCACCCTGAAAATCCAATTAAAGCAATGGATTTTGTTAATACACACACACACACACACACACACACACACAATAAACAAACAAAAAACTGAACTGACATTTATTGAAAACCTCTTGCAGGTTTGCAGATGGCCACATATCAATCATAGTCACTCACCACTAGAAGAATGACTTCAGCTAACCATGAATTAATTCCATATATCAAAAATTTGAAGTGGAATCATGGGGAAAAACTCAGTATGCACATCAAAGAGAACAGAAATTGCATAGATATTTTCCCCATTAATTCACATTTGATAATGGCTAACCATGAATCAATCCAGAAGTCAAAGATTTAAAGCAGAATCATGGGAGAGTAGAAAGAACTCTATACTAATAATCTGGAAATATTTGTTGATTTTAGTTAAGTCATTCTGGAAAAATTGTGTCCTACCTTTATTCCTTATTGTAAATGTTGTGGTCTTTTAACATGTATGATTTTCTGGATGATTATCATTGACAATTTTTTTATGAAGTGATAGGTTCACATTTTTTTTACGGGAGATCATTTTTATATTAATCTAGTTTACTTAGCTTACTCTAAAGATTATTTGATTAGAAGTCATCATTTCAGGAAGTATTTTGTTCATATTAGTAATTCTTTACTCTCTGAGTTCATGTTGAATTAAAGATATTCATTCTTACTTGAGGAAAATAAATCCTGTATCAGACTTTGAAGACCTAATCCTGGGCTAGTCTTATGTATAATATGTACAATTTCTTGTTGGCAGGATTATTTTTTAATATGCTCATTTTCAGTGCTACATTTCAGGATGATCATTTGTGAAAGCTGGAGAATATTCTATCTTTTGTGTTTCTAGGCAAGCAAAGCTACACTAAAGGGAGAGTAAAAGTGTAGGCATCAAGAAAATAAGAGATAACCCATAGAAAGCAGACAGATCACCAAAGAGCATAAGCTAAATGAAGGAAATATGCTTTAAAATTTGTAAACCACTTTTGGGGTAATGGCAAACTGAATGAATTCATAATAGAGATGCCCTACATCTCCTGGGTTGTCAATCAGGAGGTGCCCTAAAAGGATCATTAATATCAGCATTTGTTTCTGGAAATTGTTATACTTACAAGTCAAAGAAAAATGGAAAAATCAGATTCTAAACATAGGGATATATCAACAGAAAAGACTAGCTGCCTAAAGAAAAAGTTTCAAATTTGTGTTTTCTTATACTCCATATATACAAAACTAAGTATCTTCATTCAAAGTTATTATTCTATATCTATATTTATAATGGAAAGTAAAGACCAATCACAGGAGCTTCTGAGCATTTAGAGATGACTTATGGTTGGATTTTCTCTCCTATTGACCTTACAAGTCCTTAACAACACTACTTTATATATAGCATTGTAACTGCTCCACAAATATTTCAGAATTAAAAATATTCTTAAGGGCATTATTAATCCAGACTGTTGAAAATCATTGATTTGTCTGAATGTCACAAAATTCTATAATTTATCACTGTGGTGATAAAAATTGCTATAAGCAATAGGTTTTTAAAAGATTGAACAATAATATAAATAATATAGCTAAAATTTCAAGTCCTAATAAAAATTAAATCAGATCAATAGATATCTTTTAAAAATAATTTTTAAAGAAATACCACATTTTTTCTCTAGTCAACTTTTTCATAGAATTTTAAATTGCTGAATGTAAAACCTGCATGAAGTTGGATGGACTTTTAAACCAATAGAAAAGATTAATAATCAAGGGTAGGGCTTCCTGTCCCATATGGAGTGTTTGATAGTTATCATTTGCTTTGCTTTGTTATTTTGCATGGCTGGCCTGGGATGTCTGCATTAGTGTAGCTCTTGAAATATCAGATTCTAAATTCTGGTTTGGAATTTGAGCATCAGAATTTTTTTTTCAATTTTTTTTATTTATATATGACAGCAAAATGCATTAAAATTCTTATTACATATATAGAGAACAATTTTTCATATCTCTGGTTGTATACATAATATATACACAGCAATTCATGTCTTCATACTTGTACTTTGGATAATAATGATCATCACATTCCACCATCATTTCTAACCCCATGCCCCCTCCCTTCCCCTCCAACCCCTCTGCCCTATCTATGGCTTGTCTCTTACTCCTATGCTCCCTCTACCTATCCCACTATGAATCAGCCTCCTTATATCAAAGAAAACATTCAGATTTGGTTTGGGGGGATTGGCTAATTTCACTTAGAATTAACTTCTCTAACTCCATCCATTTCCTGCAAATGTCATAATTTTATTCTCTTTTATTGCTGAGTGATATTCCATTGTGTATATATGCCACATTTTTTCATCTACTCATCTAGTGAAGGGAATATAGGTTGGTTCCACAGTGTAGCTATTGTGAATTGTGCTGCTAAAAACATTGATGTGGCTGTGTTCCTGTAGTATGCTGTTTTAAAGTCCTTTAGGCATAGACCAAGAGAGAAATAGCTGGCTCAAATGGTGGTTCCATTCCCAATGTTCCAAGAAATCTTCGTACTGCTTTCCATATTGGTTGCAACAATTTGAAGTCCCACCAGCAGTGTATGAGTGTTTCCCGTATCTTTACCAACACTTATTGTTGTTTGTCTTCATAATAGTTGCCATTCTGACTGGAGTAAGATGAAATCTTAGAATGGTTTTGATTTGCATTTCTCTAATTGCTAGAGATGTTGAACATTTTTTTTTCATGAATTTGTTGATTGATTGTACATCATCTTTTGAGAAGTGTCTGTTCAGGTCCTTGGCCAATTTATTGATTGGGTTATTTTTTTTTTTTTTGGAGGTTTAGCTTTTTGAGTTCTTTATATACCCTTGTTATTAGTGCTCTATCTGGTGTGTGAGGGGTAAAGATTTGCTTCCAAGATGTAGGCTTTCTATTCACCTCACAGATTGTTTCTTTTGTTGTGAAGAAACTTTTTAGTTCAATTCACATTTATTGATCCTTTATTTTAATTCTTGCGCCACAGGAGTCTAGTTAAGGAAGTTGAGGCCTCTTTCCACATGGTGAAGATTAGGGCCTACTTTTTCTTCTATTAGACATGGAGTATCTAGTTGTATTCTTAAATTCTTTACCCATTTTGAGTTGAGTTTTATGCATGGTGAAAGGGGTTTAATTTTATTTTATTGCATATGATTTTCCAGTTTTCCCAGCACTGTTTGTTGAAGAGGCTATCTTTTCTCCAATGCATGTTCTTGGCATCTTTGTCTAATATAAGGTAATTCTAATTTTGTGGGTTAGCCTATGTGTCCTCTATTCTGTACCATTGTTCTACCAGTATATTTTGGTGCCACCATGCTGTTTTTGTTACTATTGCTCTGTAGTGTAGTTTAAGGTCTGGTATAGTGATGCCACCTGCTTCATCATTCTTTATAAGGATTGCTTTTGCTATTCTGGGTCTCTTATTTTTCCAGATGAGTTTCATGATTCCTTTTACTATTTCTATGAGAAATGTCATTGGAATTTTGATTAGAATTGCATTAAATCTGTATAGTGTTTTTGGTAGTATGATCAGTTTGATAATATTAATTTTGACTATCCAAGAGCAAGGTAGATCTTTCCACGTTCTAAGGTCTTCTTTGATTTCTTTCTTTAGGGTTCTGTAATTTTCATTATATAGATCTCTCACCTCTTTCATTAAGTTGATTCCCAAGTATTTGATTTGTTTATGTATTTATTTATTTTTGAGGCTATAGAGAATGGGGTAGTTTTTCTCATTTCCCTCTCAGAGGATTTGTCACTGATATACAGAATTGCCTTTGATTTACTGGTGTTAATTTTATATCCTGTCACTTTGCTGAATTCATTTACTAGTTCTAGAAGTTTTCTAGTGGAACTTTTAGGGTCTTCCAGGCATAGAATCATATCGTCAGCAAATGGTGCCAATTTGAGTTCTTCTTTTCCTATATGTATCCCTTTAATTTCTTTCATCTGTCTAATTTCTCTGGCCAGTGTTTCAAAAACTATGTTAAATAGAAGTGGTGAAAGAGGGCATCCCTGTCTTGTCCCAGTATTTAGAGGGAATGTATTCAATTTTTCTCTATTTAGAATGATGTTGGCTTGAGGCTTAGCAGAGATAGCCTTTATGATGCGAGATGTGTTCCTGTTATCCCAAGTTTTTCTAGGGTTTTGAAAATAAAGCAGTGCTGTATTTTGTCAAATGCTTTTTCTGCATCTATTGAGATGATCGTACTGTTCTTATCTTTAAGTATATTGATGTGATGAATTATATTTATTGGTTTCCAAATGTTGAACCAAACTTGCATCCCTGGGATGAATCCCACTGGTTCACAATCTTCTTGATATGTTTTTGTATTCAATTTACCAGAATTTTGTTGAGAATTTTTGCATCTGTGTTCATTAGAGATATTGTTCTGAAGTTTTCTTTTTTTGATGTGTCTTTGCCTGGTTTTGAAATCAGAGTGATATTAATATAGAATGAGTTTGGAAGTGCTGCCTCTTTTCTATTTCCTGAAATAAATTGGAGAGTATTGGTATTAGTACTTCTTTAAAGGTCTTGTAGAACTCGGCTGTGTATCCATCTGATCCTGGGTTTTTCTTGGTTGGTAGACTTTTGATGGCATCTGCTATTTCTTCACTTGAAATTGATCTGTTTAAATTGTGTACATCATCCTGATTCAATTTAGCTAATTTTATAACTAGAAATGTGTTGATTCTTTCGATATTTTCTATTTTATTGGAGTACAGGTTTTCAAAATAATTTCTAATTAGCTTCTGTATTTCTGTAGTGTTTGTTGTGATATTTCCTTTTTCATCACATATGTTAGGGATTTGAGCTTTCTCTCTCCTTCTCTTCATTAGCATGGCTGATATTTGTCAATTTTATTTTGTTTTTTTTCAAAGAAGCAACTTTTTGTTCTGTCAATTTTTTCAATTGTTTATTTTGTTTCAATTTCATCTCAATTTTAATTATTTCCTGTTTTCTGCTGCTTTTGGTGTAGATTTGTTATTCTTTTTATAGGGCTTTGAGATGTAGTGTTAAATCATTTATTTGTTGACTTTTTTCTTCTTTTAAGGAACGAACTTCATGCAATAAACTTTCCTTTTAGAACTATTTTCATAGTGCCCTAGCAATTTTGATACATTGTATCTGTGTTCTCATTAACCTCTAAAAAATATTTAATCTCCTCCTTGATGTCTTCTGCAACCCATTGTTCATTCAGTGACATATTATTAACTCTTCGGGCAATGAGGTGGCTTTTATTTCTTATTTTATCATTAATTTCTAATTTCATTCCATTATGATCTGATAGAATGCAGGGTAGTATCTCTACTTTTTAAATATTTGATAAGAGTTTCTTTCTGGCATAGTATATGGTCTATTTTAGAGAAGGAATCTTGTGCTGCTGAGAAGAAAGTATATTCTCTTGTTGAAGTTGGAATATTCTATATATGTCAGTTAAGTCTAAGTTATTGATTGTATTATTGAGTTCTACAGTTTCTTTGTCCAACTTTTGTTTGGAAGATCTATCTAGTGATGAAAGAGGTGTGTCAAAGTCATCCAAAATTATTGTATTGTGGTCTATTTGACTCTTGAACTTGAGAAGAGTTTGTTTGATGAACATAGCTGCTCTGTTGTTTGGGGCATACGTATTTATAATTGTTAAGTCTTGTTGGTGTATGGTTCTTTGAGCAGTATGTAGTGTCCTTCTTTATCCTTTTTGATTGAATTTAGTTTGAAGTCTTCTTTATTTGACATAAGTATGGAAACCACTGCTTGTTTTCACTGTCCATGTGAGTGGTATGATTTTTCCCAACCCTTTCAGCTTCAGTCTGTGAATGTCTTTTTCTATGAGATGAGTCTCTTGGAGGCAGCATATTGGTGGGTCTTTTTTTTAAATCCAATTTGCTAGTCTATGTGTTTTGATTTTTGATGAGTTTAGGCCATTAAAATTCAGGGTTATTATTTTTTTTTTTTAAAGAGAGAGTGAGAGAGGGGAGAGAGAGAGAGAGAGAGAGAGAGAGAGAGAGAGAGAGAGAGAGAGAATTTTTAATATTTATTTTTTAGTTCTCGGCAGACACAACATCTTTGTTGGTATGTGGTGCTGAGGATCGAACCCGGGCCGCACGCATGCCAGGCGATCGCGCTACTGCTTGAGCCACATCCCCAGCCCCAGGGTTATTATTGAGAAATTATTTATATTGCCAGGTATTTTTGTTTATTTTTGGTATTTAATGTGATTTTCTTTCTTCTCTGATTAGATTTTCCTTTAGTGTAATCCCTCAATCTGCTGATTTTCATCATTGTTTTTCATTTCCTCTTCCTGGAATATTTTGCTGAGGTTGTTCTGTAGTGCAGGCTTTTTTTTTTTTTTAATTGACTTTTTTTAAAAGTGACAGCGGAATGAATTACAATTCTTATTACACATATACAGCACAAGTTTTCATATCCCTGGTTGTATATAAAATATGTTGTCACCTATTTGTGTTTTCATAGATGTACTTTGGATAATGATGTCTATCACATTCCACCATTCTTGCTGTAATGCAGCCTTTCTAGTTTTAAATTCTTTTAACTTTTGTTTATCATGTAAGGTTATTTTAGATTTGATGAAATCTAAAACTTAGTTTTTCTTGATGTAAGATTCTTGGTTGGCATCTACTTTCTTTCAGAGCTTGGTATATGTTTTTCCATGATATCTTGGCTTTGAGGGTCTGGGTTTAAAAATCTGTTGATATTTGAATTTGTCTCCTCTTGTATGTGATCTGATTTCTCTCTCTTATAGCTTTTAAGATTCTATCCTTATTCTTTATGTTAGGCATTTTCATTATAATGTGACTTGGTATAGATCTGTTGTAATTTTGTACATTTGTTGTCCTGTAAGCCTCTTGTATTTGGTTTTCCAATTTGTTCTTCGTGTTTGGGAAATTTTCTGATATTACCTCATTGAAGAGATTGTGCATTCCTTTGAATCTATGTGACTTAGTCTATCCCAATAACTCAGTTTGGGTCTTTTGATGCTGTTCCATAATTCTTGGATGTTCTGTTCATGGTTTCTAACTTTCTTCACTGTGTGATGAACTTTATTTTCTAGATTGTACACTTTGTCTTCAATATCTGACGTTCTTTCTTCCAAGTGATCTAGTCTTTTGGCTATGCTTTCTATTGAGTTTTTTATTTGATTTATTGTATCCTTCATTTTAAGGATTTCTGACTGTTCCTCTCCCCACCTCAGAGACTCTATCTCTCAAAGTAATCTTTTGCTACCTGTATTTGCTCTTTTATCTCATTGTTGGAGTGATTAACCTTTGCCTGTATTTTCTCATTTAGGTCATTCTTTAATTCACAGATTATTTTAATTATGAACCTTCTGAACTCCTTCTATGATATTTCATCAACTTTGCTGTGGATGGGTTCTGTTATTATAGGGTCCTGGTTTGTTTGGGGCACTTTCCTCCCTTGCTGTTTCATGATGTCTATGCTTCTTCCTTTCTTGAAGTGTGGATCTGAGATATTACAGATCCTTCCTTATATTCTTGTAGTACCCATGCAGATTGTCTGTACCTCACCTTGATATTGGGCTTCCAGACACTTCTGGTTTCCCTCAGTTATGCTACTGCATCCTTGACCTGGCTCCTGTGCAAGTTTGCATGGGTAGATCTGGGCCACTGGGCTTGATCTCCCACAATAGTCTGCTGGTTGGAAGGGGGTCCTGTGCCAGAGGACAGGTGTCTTCTCTACCTAGGGAGGGGTCAACTGAGCCTGCTGTTCTCCTATGTCCAGCACAGGTGGGTGTGGGTTGATCTGGGCCCCTGAGCTTGACTTCCTGCAGTAGTCTGCTGGTTAGAAGGGATATTCCTGCACCAAAGGCATCTTCCCCACTAGAGGAAGGGTCAACTGGGCCTACTGAGAGCCTGGAACACGAGTGGGTTGGTGTGGGCTGTCTGGGCTGAATCTTGGCTCTTGTGGTAGTTCACTGGTCAAAAGGAGCGGTCCTGAACCAAAGACTAGGGTCTGGCGAGTGTCTGCCATGCCAGAAAAGGGGTGGGCCAGGCTTTTTGTGAGCCTGGGCCCTGCAGAGGCCAGTGTGGGTGCAACTGGGAAGCTGGGCTTGACCTTCCACAGTAGTCTGTTAGTAGGAAGAGTCAGAATTTGTTTTCTCATGGACAACTTTGGATAAATTATTCAATATTGTCTGTGGAATGAAAATTGTAAGAGAAGCATCTAACATGTAGCAAAATTTTAAGGATCAAATAGGATAATGCAGGTAAGAGCTCAGAAAACTGGTAAATAGTGAACACAGTAAGTTTGAGTATTATTTTCTATTATTTGTTTCCCCCATATAACTTTAATTAAATCCACATCTTTGTAGAGTTGTATGAATTTTCCCCAAATTCCATCCCTAAGTACCCAGTGGAGCATTCCTGGAGAATGGATTGATTGATTACATCCCTATTGTATATGGGTATGGAGAGTGTCTTTCCTTTACTACTCACATCAGTGTAGGAAAATCCATTGTTTTTCTTTCTCCACATGCATAACTGTCTTGGAAATTCATCATAAAAACTAAATTGAAACTCAGGAATCTTTTTAATTAGAGGGTTAATGGTGTGCATCATGTCACATGCCCAGGTGCATTCATTGTATTTTTAGGACTCTAGACATGAGAAAATGTCCATACAATTGACCCATAGAAAGAAAGGTATTTTTTAAAGATTCTGTAGATCTTGTACCTAACAACATTAATGACTTCTGTTCCACCACAACATCCTTTGAAAGAGTAAATGTGGCTATGTAAATTAAATTTTTCTGAACATGAGGTTCCACGTTTTATAATGAAAGTTTATTAATTTATACCTCAAAATGTGTTTTGATATTCAATTCATATGTAAATATTGAGTTTACACATCTAGATAAGTTAGAAGCATATACCTAAAAAGAATAGCAACTAAAAAACAGAAAAAAACATTCATACACTAATGTTTATATCAGTATTTTTTATGATAGCCTAAAGGTGGAAACAACCCAAATGTCCATCAATTAATAAATGGATAAACAAATCATAGCATATCCTAAAATTGAATAATATTTTATTACATAAAACAAGTAATTATTATATTGTTTGAATTATATAAATTGTATATGATATGCTTTTAATATAAAATATATTATAAATATGATAAATATATGTAATGCTATAAAGTTATATTGTACCATATGTTTTCTTTATTTTGTTATGTATTTAAAATATCTCTAATATAAAACTTGGAGAAAATTATTGCCATTGTACTTATTCTAGTAACATATTAAGAAATGAAGAAAATCCATCTACTCTCTTCTTGGTTTTGGCATAAAACTTTTTAGATAAATTATAAAACCTACTTCTTAAGAAAGTTATGCAATTCATTCAAAGTAAGCCTGTGTTGCCTTATTAATAATAGAAATGATGAGTTTTGTAAACATGTTACCTGGGTTTTCTATTTCCTCTTTGGTCACTTGCTCCAAATCCAAGTTTCTCCAGTTTTACCTTTGGTCCTAAAAGATGATGGCTGAGTTTGATGAAGGTAAGTCAGGACTACCAACATGCCAATCCAGAGGTGACTGCTATAAATGCTTTGTCACACAGAAATATAACTCTTATAGCCTGCACATTTTCTCAAAAGCATTTTACATGGTAAATTATGGATTTATCCAGAGTTGGCTTCAACAATAATCAGTCAATATGCTTAATGTATCATCAAATTTTCGAGTTGCTATTGAGAATATAAAAAATAAAGGAAACTTTACAAAATTGTGTAAAGTGCATTCCCCAAAGCAATTGTTTCTTGTAGAGATTCAGGTGCATGTGATTTATTGGTGTGTGCCCTAGGGGAATAACACCTGTAAGAAAACTGGAGTATACAGAGGGAGAGATTCATATGAAAGTGGACACATTGAAGGCCAATATTATAGAAAATTCTGCAGTAGATATGGCTTCAGAGATATCTAGCACAGGTTAACTAGGCTAAACTTCTGTACCCTTAATTCAACCAGTAACTAGATTCAGGCAAAGATGAGCCATGATGTAGCATGTGTTTCAAATATGCATAACTTTAACCTCATAAGAAATAAATTATCAAATCTGAGACACATTCCACAAAGAAAATGGGAGACACTTCTCAAATTGTTAGGCAACACTAAGTCACACTAGTGAAGGGCAATTCAAAGGTAAAATAAATTGTGCAGACATAGTGACTAAATTCAAAGCATCATCCCAGATTTAACCCTGAATATTCCCCTTACTGTTCCCTTTGAGAACCACCCTTGAATGACTGTAATGAGCAGTATTCTGCCTGAGGTCAGCACTATGTGAATATAAGCCTCATTTTCACCTTTAAAAGAAAATGTGTTAACTCTCAGCTTATTCCTCACAAACACCCAGGTGGGTATGAGAAATGTGAAGAAGCACAGGGGCCCACTGAGATGGGAATTTGAGCTTGGCAGTTTTGAATCCCTGTTTTCCTAACCATTATACTGATATATTAAAGAGATGTGTGACAAAAATACTGGAAAGAAGAATCAATATTTAAGATGGTATCATTTTGTGAGGGTGGGTGTGTGGGGCATTGAACAAGGAATTGAACTCAGGAGTACTCCACCACTGGGTCCAGCCCTATTTTGTATTTTAATTAGAGACAGGGTCTCACTGAGTGCTCAGTGCTCACTTTTGTGAGGCTGGTTTTGAACTTGTGATCCTCCTGTCTCAATATCAAGAGCTGCTGGGATTACTGGTGTATGCTCCCACGCCTGGCTAAAATGGTATCATTTTTTAAATCTAGCAAACCTAAAAAAGTAAACTGAAAATCTGTCATATAAAGTAAAAGAGGAGAGTATAGTGAATGAACTCAAAGTTAAACTTTTTTGAATACCATTCACAATGATGTAGAAAATAAAATGTAGAAAGAAATCTTGGGCTGGGGATGTGGCTCAAGCGGTAGCGCGCTTGCCTGGCATGCGTGCGGCCGGGGTTCGATCCTCAGCACCACATACCAACAGAGATGTTGTGTCTGCCGAGAACTAAAAAATAAATATTAAAAATTCTCTCTCTCTCTCTCTCTCTCTCTCTCTCTCTCTCCTTCCTCTCTCACTCTCTCTAAAAAAAAAAAAAGAAATCTTAAATTAAAGCAACCCATATTACAAATTATAAACTCAAACAAAAAAAGGGAAAGATTTAAATTATAGAAACAAACAAACAAACAGAATTACTGAAGAATCTCAAAGACAGATAATAGACAGTTCATGTTTCCAAACAGAGTTGTGATCAATATGTCAATTATTTTCCAAGTTAATGATACATTACATACATTGCAGGTAAAAAATCCTAGTAGATTTATGCAACTTTATGAAATTCTAATAATAATGTTTGAATATGTTGTTCTAATAAGAGTTTTGAGTGGTGAAACTTTTATTTACATGAACTAATATAAAAGGATATTGGCATAGGAATAATCAATCTCAAGAAGGTAGTATAGAAATGCATAAATATTAAGCATTAAATATAATGAACATAGGAGGATTTTTAAAAGGAATGTGTTACAAATGGTTTTAGGATAAAAGAATATTAATAATGTGAGAAGTAATGGTAAGAAAAGAAACAAACTTATTTTAAGATGGGAATAGTATCTGAATAATCACTTATCAAGACCAGAAGATTTATGGGAAAAGAGTCAAAATCACTAATCACCACAGAAATGAAAATTAAAACCACAAGGATATACCACCTCACAGCTATATGTACCTACAGTGAATGAAATCAGTATCTCTGAGAGACATCTGCACATATGCGGTGACCAATGTGGCCAAACTAGCAGGTTCCAGGGAGGGGTGATGGGAGATTGTAAGAAATAAAGAATCAAAACAAGCAGATCTTGAAGATAAAGCTGGGGTCAGATGGATCGATGCTCTCTGATGGAGAAGCAGGTCTAAAGAATTACACCAGCAATCTTTATTATATACGTCTCTAAATCAGATTAAAGACTATGCAAGCATTATTCTTTGTATTTATGAAAGTTACAGAGTTAGCAACAGTATGCAGCTATTTCCTCAGTTACATGCTACATTGCAATGTCCAACATTAGGAGCATTGTGCAGCTCTCAAGAAAATCCATAGTTTACAGTTATTAAATCATGGGCAGATTCAGGAGCAGCAGAACTGGTGAAACATTGTGGTTATCTTAGCAAGGAAGTTCCTTCATTCCCAGGAGCTGCAGTGCCTGAAAATAGGTCTAGGCTGATAAGACTCTCCAGCATGGAAGATATCTCCATAGCCACTTGGCATCCTATGCTTTTGCACAGAAACTTTCCCAGCCACCAAGTATGCTAAAGCCATGAAGTCATCAGAGACCCCAGTCTTAGACACTGGTCTCCCAGACACTGTCACCACTCTCCACCCCCATCTATTTTCACTGCAGCATTATTGAAAATAGAAAACACATGCAACCAAGCTAAGTGTATACCAGTGCATGAATGTGTGGGTAAAGAAATAGTAAATGCACAAGGGAATAGTAGTCAGCCATAAAACAGGACATTCTTTCATATATGGTCACATAGGTGAACCTGCAGAAGATTATTTTAAGTTAAACAAGTCAGGTGCACAAATACAAACACTATGAATTTGTGTTTATATGTGGAATCTAAAAAGCTGAATTCAGAACTAGCAGAATGGTGGTTACCAGTGCCTGGACTAGAGGAGATGGGGAGATGCTGGGATAGATATTTTCAGAAAGATAAGTTCAAGAGCCCTATTATACAACATGGCGACCATGGTTAATAAAAACATGTTATTGAAAATGGCTGAAAAAGTAGACTGTAAGTGTTCTCACATCAGAAATGCTAATTATATGAGGAATTCCTGATTGAATCATTCACTCCACAAGTGTACATAGTTCAAAACAATGTACTTTATATTATAAATTATACAAATTTTATTTGTTAACTTGAAAATGAATAAAATATATTTAAAAAAAAAAGAAGGGGCTGGGATTGTGGCTCAGCGATAGAGCGCTCGCCTAGCATGGGCAGGACCCAGGTTTGATCCTCAGCACCACATAAAAATAAAGGCATTGTGTTGTGTCCATCTACACCTAAACAATAAATATTTTAAAAAGAAGGTTTTAAAAAGTTCTCACTCATCAAATTGAATGATACTACTGTAAAAAATACTGATACTACTGGAAAAAATATAAAACCAAAATGGAGAGTTCACAACACATATAATCAATACACACTTGGTACACAGGATTTCTAAAGGGCTTCAACAATTTAAAAATAATGGAAAAACAATGTGCAAATTTAGCAAAAAATATGAATACACATTTCATAGAACAACATAAAAAATAGGTGTTCTCCAAATGTACATATGTTCAGCTTCAGTAACAATATGGATTACAAACTAAAATCACTATGAGCTCAGTCTTGAACCCAAACAATTCACATCATCAGGTACAATTGGTGAGGATGGAGAACAGTGCAGTGTCATATACTGAGGTAGGAGTGCAACTTAAAATGCAGCATTAGGAAAAACACACACACACACAATTATCTGTGAAACTAAATGCATAAACATCCTTTTGAAAAAATGAAAGAATTTCTTTCAATTAGAAAACTCTTATGGAGCATACATGATCACCTAAATTGCAATGAAAGCAATCCTATCTTCTTTGTGATGTTCCAAGAGGAAAACTGGGTTTTTGCACAAAATTGTAAACAAAATTTCATTTATACCATAACAAATAAATATAAGCCTGTAAATATTTAAGTTGAATACAAGTTTTAAGGAACAGAGGCTTATGCAAAGCATCATTTCTTTAATAAAATCTTCAGCATCATGAAGACAAAATAAGAAGCTTTACCTATTCTTTGAAGAGAGGTAAAACTGAACATGATCACTGGTACAGAGAATGAGA
The DNA here is from genome assembly GCF_964194105.1 of Spermophilus citellus. Taxonomy (NCBI): domain Eukaryota; kingdom Metazoa; phylum Chordata; class Mammalia; order Rodentia; family Sciuridae; genus Spermophilus; species Spermophilus citellus. The sequence goes on from NC_138183.1 coordinate 239,934,883, forward strand.
AAAATGATTACAACCTGGATTGGAAGTTTTTCTAAAACAAAGTACCTGCTTTGTAATCAAGAACTCAAATCTGTTTTCATCACTGACATCCCCACTGACAAAATCATTCACTGCTAATGTCTTGAATAAATAAAATTGCCATCCAAATATCATAAACTAAAAATTAATACACATTGATCCCAAAAGAAAATTAATCTTTAAACAAAATATATATATGCAGCTACAAAAATATGACATACAGATAGAATAACCAATATTAAAATTTAAGAATTATTCTTTTGACTTCAGAAGTTTATGTATTAGCTGAATTGCTTTCTCATTAATTTGGATAATAAAAAATTTCTAATTAAGAAAACACTTTATTTAAAGTTTTCTTTCAATATAAATTGAAAAAAAAATGAGTTGTAAGGTTAGCTTCATTTTATTTTTACTTATAATGGAACAAACACCCATACGTTTTATTCATCATCCCTAATTTTTTTCAAAGTTGAACCTACATCCAAAGATAATTTATTCTACTCTCTGATGATTATACATTAAAAGAAGCATCTCTAGAGAATACATTGAGTTGACCACATCAACTTTTGTTAGAATTCACCACCTATGTCTTGTTTCAGAATGAGTATCTAAAGGATTCAGTGTGGGGAATCCATTCTTATTTTACCTGTGGTTAACCTTTTACACCAGAGTTTTTTCATAGCATTTTTCATCTCTGCATTTCTCAAGGTGTATATTAGTGGATTCAACATGGGAGTGATAACTGTAAACACCACACTTATGGGTTTATCAATAGGAAAGGTGGAAACAGGTCTAACATAAATGAAAATACAGGGAGCAAAAAAGAGGATGACCACCGTGATGTGGGAGATGCAGGTGGACAGGGCTTTGCGCCTCCCTTCCAGGCTGTAGGTTTTAAGGGAGTTTAGAATGAACCCATAGGAGATTAGGAGAAGGATAAAAATGACCATACAGATTGCTCCACCATTGGCAACCACGGTGAGGCCTATAAAGTAGGTGTCAGTGCATGCAAGTTCCAATAATGGGTACATGTCACAGATGAAGTGGTCAATGACATTTGGACCACAGAAGGGGAGACGGGAAACAAAGACAAGCTGAACCACAGAGTGTACAAAACCTCCCACCCAGGCCACCACCAACAGGAGGATGCAAACCTTTCGATTCATGATGCTCAAGTAGTGCAGTGGCTTACAGATGGCCACATAGCGATCATAGGCCATCACCACCAGAAGGAAGACCTCAGCACCCCCAAATAGATGATCTGTGAAGAGCTGGCCCATGCATGCTGGGAAGGAAATCGTCTTTTTATCACAGAGTAAGTCTATAATCATCTTGGGTGAGATAGCACTGGAATAAAGAGCATCCATGAGTGACAGATAGGCAAGGAAGATGTACATCGGGGAATGCAAGGAAGGGCTGGCAATGACAGTCACCACAATGAGCAGGTTGCCCACCATCGTCACAATGTAGATGAGTAAAAACATGGCAAATAATGCCTTTTGTCCATCAGGATCCTGGGTGAGGCCCAGGAGGACAAATTCAGTGACATTGTTACTCTGTCCCATTTACTTTACCATGAGGCTTCTCTCAGAGATGAGAGCTCAGGAGAAGAGGACCTTCCTGAAACTGTGAACGGGACCATGAATGCCCTCTGTCATAGAGCACATCTTCATCTTTCTGTCTTCTGCAGTGGCGAACACACTGTCAACATTTAGTAAGCATCTGTTGAGGTCCTCTTTCAAGAAGCCCAATACACCTTCCCTTGACAATTGAATTTCCCTTTGGATGATTTTGCTGGACTCACAAGTTAGAGGTTCCATCTTAAGATCTCAGTGGGTTTCTATGGAGGACAGCAGACAAAAGCACCACTGTTATTCATACATTTAATATCTTTTTCAATCACCTTTCTTCTTGGCATAGAAATCAGCAAAAATGAACAGGAAAAGACTTTCTGCTTTCAAGTTTCTGATTTTGTAGTGGTGGCATAAACCCTAAATATACAAAGTGATGTAGAGTCAGTTCTTTAAGTTGATCATATTTATGGGGAATACCTTTTCAATATAATCTGTGTAGCTCCAAAAATATTACCTTTTCTGGAGAATCTAGCTCAAAACTCTGATAGTGATCTTTTAGACACCCATTATGCATGTCTCAATGACACTCAATCTTCATACAATTCTCATTAAATTTAAAAACTGGACTTGAAATGTATCAAATAACTACAAAAATCAGAGCACATTTCCCCCTGTTCCAATGACATCATTGGGCTTTGAATGTCAACGTTTTCAGGAACTGTAATTCCATCCCTGTTATCCTGGCCTCTGCTAAATTCTTAATACATTTACATACACTACCCTGATTTTCAAAAAGATATTTTTAATTTTACTGAACTAACCCTTTAGTGTCACCATCACTAACTAATCCATCACCTAAAAATATATTGTTTCCAGTACTCTTGAGAGTGAGCTGGGTGTTAAGGAAGGAAGAAAAGGGAAACTGAAAAGTAGAGACAGTAGGGCACTGGCTCATATCTAGTGTTTTTTAGTACAGAGGTGCTCACAAATATAACTTCATTGTGTTGATTCCAAAAGGCAGCACACTGAAGGGAAAAGTCCATACTTAGCATGAGAAAGCGTGAGTTTTTGTCATTTTATTTATGCAATTACAAATATATCTCCATTTCTCATTGAAAAATGAAAAGACTGAACTACATGAAATCAGAATTGTTTCCCATCCAACTACAACACTATAAATGTTTTGACTCTATATTTTCTATTATTTTTACATATTTTCCATTTTAAGATTTGCATAATGAAAAAAAAAATCCCCAAGGATATCACTGTTCAAAAGTGCTAGCCAAAGGTAAATAGGATCTGATAACTACTGTGACTAAACAATGACTCTAGATTTCTCATTCAATGGTTATCAACATGGGACCCAAGACACTCATGGAGAGAAAACAGAGCACCATGATGAATAATGTAGATTCTGGAGCAATCTTAGTTGCATCCACTTGCTATCCATGTGAGCATGGCAACTAATACACCTACCTCCCTGAGCCTCTGCTTCATCTTTTTTAGCATAGGGATACCCATAAATCTACCTTTTGAGGTGTTTTTATTACATGCAAGTACTTACAGTCAGTGTTGTTGGGCACCATTATAACATTTCTCAAAATTTCACTGTGAGCATTGCATCAAAACAAATTAGAATCTGTATCAATCAAATAAAAATTATTGACAGAGTCCAGGATTTAAAGAACAGTATTCCTACAATTTATGAACACATACAGGGACAAAAGGTAAAACTGAATGTCTAAGAAATTACCTATTTCATTATATGTAAGTACTAGAAATATTTACCTGTGCAGAAACATATTTAGACAGAAAGCAAGTGAGAGGATGTTGCTCACATAGATTTGGTAGTGGGGAGAACTTGTGCAGATGAACTTTCTAGAATCCAGCTGTGATGAGCCTTCTACACTTTTTATTCACATTCCTGCTTCTTTCTGATTCAGGAGTTCTGTGGATACTAAAGCTACAGACTGATAAAGGCATGTCTGTTGAAGAACACAGGGAATAAAATAGTCTATGTTTAATTTTCTTTTTTCACATCTTATTTATTGAATGTTTAGTGCATTTACTCTTATTCATTGTCAATATAAGATTTTACCAGGATAAATTATAGACCATACAGTAAAAGCAGAGTGCCCAAACTATGCAATATACATTATGTAAATAATAAAACTATGCATTATAAATCAAGGTATAGTTTAAGTTGTAAAAGATTATATACTATAAAAATTGAAAAACTAACATTACTATATTTTCCACTTAAAACTTGAAATTAACACTCTACCATAAAAATATTTTGATGCATTTTAAATAAATGGCTCTTTAAAATGATACTCCTATAATTTAAAATCACTGTGTATAATTCTTTACTATAACAATTTTAAAATCCAGGTGATAGGAGATGAGGTACTTCTATGAGCATGGATTTCTTCACTTACATGTACTGCCATGTTTGCTAGAATAATTTCAATAAACACATAAAACATAAAAAGCCCCTATGATCTTCCAGGAAATAAAAGACATTTGTTCCCTTACATTCTAATATGCTTGGTATGATGGACAATTTTAAATTTATTAATCCAAATGTTCTAAAAATAATTATACTTTTTATTTACATATAATGTAAAATGTAATATCCCATAAATTAAAGTAATAAATATATAGAATTTTATTTTGTACCTGTAACACATGTCAATTGTTGTTTGGCAAATGAAAAATAAATATTAATCAGTCTGTAACATTAAACCAAATATACTTCCTCTTAAAATGAATGCTTTGTTCACTGAGGGTGCCTGCAGTGCCTCATGTACCCATGATTCTTTCTAGAACACATGATAATATATGGTAATCAGTGGATCCATGAATAGTACCAAGTGGCTACAGCAAAAGTGTTTCCAGAGATCTCCATTATCTCAGTCTCTCAGAGAAATGTGAATGTATCCAAGTGAATACCTTAAATACAAAAACATTTTAACATATCAGTATTTATTGCAAAAAAATGTAGTTCAATATTCTCACCTCCTGGGAAAAAGGCTTCATAGAAATTAATATGCTATGTTTACAAAACTACTTGAAAACATGAACAAATTACATTTGCAGCAAAAGGAATGGAATTGGAGAGCATCATGTTGAGCAATATAAGCCAAACTCAAGGGTCAAGGGTCATATGTTGTCTCTCATATGTAGAAGCTGGCCAAAAAAAAAAAAAAAACAAAAACATATTTTTAAGAAAAGGGATCTCATGAAAATAAAAGGGAGACTAGTACAATTGAGGAATGTGGGGGAAGGAAAAAGGGAGGAAAAGGACAGTACTGGGAAATGAAATTGCTCAAATTATGTTATATGCATTAACAAATATGTTACGATCTCACTATTATGTATAATCATAAAGTATCCACAAAAAATGATCTAATTAGTGAAAATTAACTTGGCTGAATTCATTATTTGATGACACAATTAAACAAAAAGTCAAACAACACTAAAATCCATTTTATGTATTTTTATCTATTTTAGAGAATTATTGTTAAGAAAACAAGGACGTGAGTCAGAGTGTTTAAAATAATTCATGCCTAGCTATCCAGCACTTTACCTACCAGAACAAAGACTGAGATGTAATCTCATTAAAAAGCCCATGATGGAGTTTTCTCATAGGTAGAGGCTGAACTCCTCAGTCTCTTGGTGAAGATCAAAAGCATCTTCCTAAGGGTTCTACCTTCCTAATTAAAACAGGTTCCCATATCAGCAAAATCTCATCCCAGAAAACAGAGACCTTCTGGAAACTTCTTTAAGCAACCATGACTATAACAAGAAAATGAGATACAAAGGGCTAGATGATAATGAAAGACATGTTTCCAGCTTGAGGAGAATGAGTTTTCAGAAATCTCTTGGATCATTCTAAGAGGAAAATAATTCTTCCACTTAAATGTGCAGAAAGCAGCTATGACCTTTTTATATCATCTCTATTTCTAATACATTAGCTTGTTAGCATATTTGGAATGAATTCAAATGAAAATCTCTCCTGAACAGGTTGCTTCCCTTGAACAATCCCTAGAGGACAAGGACTCGGATCTTTCCACAAAAGAGTAGCTGACTGTCAAAGGCTCTGAAAAAACATCTAATTTGAAGAGAAAAAAAAAATACAAATTCCAGGGTAATGCTGGTCTCACAGAATGAGTCTGAAGAATTATCTTCCTTTTACATTTTTGGAATAGAGAGCAGTTGACATTTGTACTTCCTTAAAAGATTGGTAAAGCCAGGTGCAATGGCACATACCTGAAATCCCAGTCACTCAGGAGGCTGAGGCAGAAGGATTGCAAATTCAAGATCAGCCTCAGCAACTTAGTGAGGTCCTAAGTAACTTGGTGCAGGCCTGTCTCAAAATTTAAAAAAAAATAAAATAAAAATGGCTGGGGATATAGCTCAGTGATTAAGCATCCCTGGGTTCAATCCTCAGTAACCCACCTTCCCCTCAAAAAAAGGTTTGGTAGAATTATACAATTGAGCTATCCAGCCCTGGGATTTAATTTTCTTTCTTGTGTGACTTTTATTAATGATTGAGTTTTGGTACTCCATGTTTTTTTTTTAGTTAGATCTGTTTCTTCACATTTCAATCTTGTTATTACCCGTGCACAGGAATTTATTTATATCTTCTACTTGTTTGCAATTTGTTGGTGTGTACTTTTTTATAAGAATCACTACTGATATTTCATATTCCCATGGTGTCAGTAGTAATGCTTACTTTTTCGTCTATGATATTGTTTATCTAAGTCTTCTTTGTTTTTACTTTGGCTAGTAAAATTGTGTTAGTTTTTTTTTTTTAACTTTTAAAAATTTTATTTTGTCAGACTTTAAAAAATACTTAATATAATTTTTCATGCTGTAATTTTTATTATTTGACATAATTCAATTTTTCATTGATATAACTTTCCTTGTTCCGTTTTTGTTTTCATGGCTGGGGATCCAAACCAGGTCCTTGCATATGCCAGGCAAGTGTTCTTACACTGAGCTGCTCTAACTTTCCTCTTAGAGCTGCTTTTTTTTCCATGCCGTATGTTTGCATATGTTCTCTGTCAATTTGGGGGTTTCAAGAAGTTTTTCCCTCCCTTTTTTTATTTCATTAATCTGTTTGTTGTGTCAGGGTATGGTTGATTAATTTCCATGTGTTTGCACAACTTCCATGGTTTTGTTTTGTTGTTGACTTCTTATTTTGTTATACTCAGAGAAGATATATGACATAATGTTGATATTTTAAAAATCTGTGGATACTTATTTTGTGGCCTGATACATTATCTATCCTGGAAAATGTTCTGTGTGCTGATGAAAATAACACATATTCTGTAGCTCTTGCATGAAATGCTCTGCAAATATCTGTTAGCTCTACTTCATCTATAGTGTAGTTTAAGTCTGAGGTTTCTTGGTTGATTTTCTGTCTATATCATCTATCCATTAATGAAAAGTGGGCAATGAAAGTCCTCATGTATTATTTGATTAGAGTTTGTTTCTCCCTTCATATCTAATATTTCTTTTGCATATTTAGGTAGTCAAGAATTGGGTGCATATGTATTTACAGTTGTAAACAGAAGCAGGGAGTATCCAATAGATAAATTGTTTGTATCCATCTCTCAATGTTTACCATTAATTGTTTTCTATTCTATTATTAAATGTGTTCAAAATAATTGTTTATTTGTCTCTGGCTTATTAGCTTGTCATAGATATGAGTGTAAATTTCTCTGTGTTTTCCCATCATGGTCTAAATTAACATGCCAAAACAAGTATGATTGAATGTTGGAAATTTTAATTATAGTCATAAGTAAGTCCAAAAGAAAAATCATAAGTTAATTTTAATAAGTTATTAAGTATAATTGGTTACTGCTATATAATTTTCTGAAAAACACTTATATATATTTATAGTGAAAGAATGAATTTTAAACTCAAATTCAATACCATGTTCAATAGCAAAACACTAAAATCAATGATTGTTTCTCTAAGTCATTTTAAAAGGGAATATTCCTTCTCTTTATGAGAGTCTTCATGCCAGAACAAAAATACCTGGGGACACAAATGGAATTCTAGTCATTAAGGATGTTCTTAATATCCTGAGAGCAGGCAGTGAGAAGAGTGGCATCCTGTACCATGTGAGCTGAGGGAAGAGGACATCATCACATGGGTCCTCCTGCCTTCAACATCTCCCAATGCCTCCAGTACCTCCCTCTGCAGCCTTCAGCACCCATCACAAACTCCCTACATACAAGTTTCATCTTCTGCTTTTTCTGTTGGAGGAGACCCTTTGATGCTTTTGCAGGCAATCACCAGTAGAAACTACATACAATGTTAAAACCTGGGCTGCTCAAATATGGGTAGACCCATCCCTTAAAAATTATTTGTTCATATTTTTAGAAGGAACAGAGTTACATAAATCTACTTCTCTCTCTCTCTCTCTCTCTCTCTCTCTCTCTCTCTCTCTCTCTCTCTCATAGTGTAATATCAAAAAGCAAGAAGAGAATCTTGTTAACAACTGGAGAATCAACTAAACCAGCTAATGCTAAGACACACATCCCCAACCCTTTTTAAAATTATTATTATTATTATTTAATTTGACATGGGTTTTTCTACCTTGTTGAGGTTCTAAATTGCTGAGGCTGGTTTTAAATTTATAATCCTCCTGCCTCCACCTCCTGAGCTACTGGGATTACAGGTGTGCACCACTGTGCTCAGCTATTTCCTGAAAAACAAATTATCTGCAAGTTGTTTTAAGGAAGTGCCTTTAGAGCCTACTCAAAGTTAGCTCAAAACTGGCTTTTCAAGAGTAAGCATTCACAAATGAAGATGCCATCATAGCCCAGTGAATAAACGTGGCATTGCAAGTAACTGCACGGACCACAGTGTTGATCACAGGTGTGGTATCTAAGAGAAAATTCAGAATCACATGCAAAACCTCCTGCCAAAGGCGTAACCTGAAACTCAACCTGAAGAAACAGTATGAAAACTAAACAAGAGCACAAAGGACCTTTCATCAAACACTGCCAAGTACTCTGCAAGTCTTTGAAGAGTAGCTAGGGAAGTTTTAGGGTTCTTTTGTGTAGGCCTGTATAGTCTTCTAACCTCTTCATAGGTAGCATGATATGATACTTTTCCAGGTAAGGTTTTTATCATGAGCCATGTGGAAGATTATGAGCTTATCACACACCCAAAAAGGTTTATAATATGGCCACATGGTCTTCTGTTGCCTGAGTCCATTCTTAAATGCTGGTTTCAAGGTGACCTTGAGTGGGCCTGGGAGGCATGTCCTGAAAAACAACTTAAAGATACTTGGATCCAGAGAAAAATACAGGCTCAGTGATGTTTCACATGAAAAGAATCCATGCTTTACATTTGGCAGGAAAATGCAATGTGTGGGCCCGCTGCCGCTCCTCCTTCTCCGAACTTAGTTACTTCTATCTTGGGACAATGGTCAGGTCCTGGAGGTCATTATCAGGGTACCTATGGGTTTCCTTGCCCCTGGGGATTTCCTGCTGGGTGTGCTGTTGGCCACCATCTTGCTACAGAGGTGAAAAAGAGCCAGACTTTCCACAGCTCTGTGGATCCTGAATGATAGGATGGATGGTGCTGGCCACAGCTAGTGAGAGGGTTGGAGGAAGGTGTGAGAGCATCTTGGTCTTGGTTCACCAGTCAGTTAGTTAGTCCAGCCCCCAGTGAGTTCCAAGGGCCCACAAAAGCCAGTACTTGCTGGGTCTAGTCACCAGCTTGGTCCCAGCACCAACCCAGTCCCTGGTACCATCCTCCCTCCCCATTCTGGAATCCATTGATACCCTGGTCTTGCCAGATCTGGCATCAGTCTGGCACCTAACAGGACCCATTGGCTCCCCAATCACTTCTCTGACCACCAATCCAGCCCAGAACTTGCAGCTGCATACCAGCCCACAGCTCTCAGTGTGTGGTCTTGGTATGCCTGATACAGGACAGTTTTCTGGGACAGGTGCACATGTCCTGGTGCTCAGCTCTCAGAATCATCTGGGAGAGAAATGCTTGACATCTTAATATGTGCTATTTGGTTTAAGGCTATATATTGTTTGCATTGAGTATTGTTAATATTGATCCCCTCCTTAAAGGCAAGGTACTGGAAAGATTCAGGTACACCGTAAGTCTATAGGGTTGAAACTATACTACCTGACTTCAACACTGCTAGATGGGAAGATACATGAACAACACAAGAAAACAAGGGAACAAAATGTCCCTAACAAACCAAGAGGCTCCAATATAGAATCTATTGACAACATAGTGGAAGAAATGTCAGAGAAGGACTTCAGAATGTACATAATACAATTGATTCATGACATAAAGGATGATGTAAGGAGTGAAGTCAGAGATTAAGTTTCAGAAGAGGAAAGATCACTCCAATAAAGAGAGATTATGAAAAGAAATCAAGCAGAAATTCTCAAAAGGAAGGAATTAATAAACCAAATTAGAACTTCATTGAAAAGTATCCCCAACAGACTAGATAACTTGGAAGACACAGCCTCAGGCAATGAAGACAAAATATATAATCTTGAAAATTAAATTTGTCCACACAGAGAAGATCTTAAGAAACCATGAACATAATTTCCAAGAATTATGGGATAACGTGAGGAGGCCAAATTAATATTTTTCAGGATAGATTAAAGCACAGAGATACAAACCACAGGAATGCACAATCTTTTTAATGAAATAATATCAGAAAATTTCCTACACCTGAAGAGTGAAATGGAAAATCAACTACAAGAAGCTTATATGACCCTGAATGTACAAATTTGCAACAAACCCACACCATGTCACATTATAATGAGAATGACTAACACAGAATATGGATAGAATTTTAAAAGCCACAAGATAAAAGTATAAGATACATAAAGGGGCTAATCAATTGGATCTCAGGTGGTTTCTCAACCCAGACCCTCAAAGCTAAGAGGTATCGGAAAAACATATAACAAGTTTTAAAAGAGATGCAAACCAAGAATTTTATATCCACCAGTTATTAGCTAAGCTAATAAGGAGAAAGAGAAGACTCACATTTATTAAAATTTGTGATGAAAAAGGAAATATCACAATGGACAGTACTGAAATACAGAAGATAGTTATAAACTATTTTGAAATTTAGTTAGAAACTATTTTGAAAATTACTCTAATAAAATAGAAAATCTTGAAGACATCAACAAATTTCTAGAGACATATGAACTACCCATACTGAATCAGGAAGACATGCACAATTTAAACAGATCAATTTCAAGCAATTAAATAGAAGATACCATCAAGAGCCTACCAATAAAGACAAGCCCAGGACCAGATGAATTCTCAGACAAGTTCAACAAGATCTTTAAAGAAAAATTCACATCAATACTTCTCAAAGTGTTCCATGACATAGAAAAGGAGGGAACCCTTCCAAACTCATTCCATGAGTCTAGTGTGACCCAGATACCAACACCAGACAAAGACACATCAAGGAATGAGAAGTTCATACCAATATTCATGATGAACATAGATGAAAAAAATTCTCTATAAAATTATGGCAAATCACATAAAAATATTAATAAGGTGCACCATGATCAAGTGGGTTGATCTCAGGTATGCAAATTTGGTTCACCATATGGTCATCAATAAACATAATTCATCACATCATCAGACTTAAAGACAAGAATCCTTGACAAAATACAGCACCCCTTCATGTTGAAAATACTCGAAAAAATAGATAGTTGGAACATACCTCAACATTGTAAAAGCTATCTAGGCTAAACCCAAGGCCATCATCATTCTAAATGAAGAAAAATTAAAAGCATTCCCTGTAAAACTAGAACAAGAATATGCCCTCTATCACTACTTCTATTCAACAGAGACTTGGAAACTCTAGCTATAGCAATTAGACAGGTGAAAGAAATTAAAGGAATATGAATAGAAAAAGATGAATTCAAATTATCACTATTTGCTGATATCATGATTCTATATTTAAAAGTTCCAAAAAATCCCACCAGAAAATTTCTAAAACTAATAGATGAATTCAGCAATATGGTAGGATATAAAATCAACACCCATAAATCAAATGTGTTCCTATATATCAGAGATGAATCCACTAAAGGTGGAAATCTTTAAAAACTAGGAAAACTACACTCTTCACAAAATAAAATACTTGGAAATCAATTTAACGAAAGAGGTGAAAGATCTCTACAATGATAACTATAAGACACTAAAGAAAGAAATTGGAGAAGACCTTAGAAGATGGAAAGATCTCTCATGCTCTTGGATAGGCAGAATTAATATTGTCAAAATGGCCACACTACCAAAAGCATTATATAGCTTTAATGTGCTTTCTATTAAAATCCCAATGACATCCTTCTTAAAACTAGAACAAGTAATCATGAAATTCATTTGAAAAATAAGAGACCCAGAATAGGAAAAGCAATCCTTAGCAAGAAAAATGAACCAGGAGGCATCACAATACTTTAAACTATAATACAGAGCCATTGATACAAAAGTGGCATGGTATTGGCACTAAAATAGACAGGTTGACCAATGATACAGAATAGAAGACACAGAGACAAGCTGACATAAATACATACTAGACAAAGGCACCAAAAAGATTCATTGGAGAGAAGATAGCCTCTTCAACAAATAATGCTGGGAAAACTGGAAATCCATATGTAACAAAATGAAATTAAACTATCATTTCTCACCTTGCACAAAACTCATGTCAAAGTGGATCAAAGACTTAGGAGTTACAATAGAAACTCTGTGTCCGATATAAAAAAATAGGCACAAATCTTCACCATGTCTGCCTAAGATCTGACTTCCTTAACCAGACTCCTAAGGCACAAGAAGTAAAAGCAAGAATTAATAAATTAGATGGATTCAAACTAAAAAGCTTCTTCCCAGCAAAGAAAACAATCAATGACATGAAGAGAAAGCTTACAGAATGGGAGGAAATCTTTACCACATGCACCTAATATAGAGAATTAATCTCCAGCATATATAAAGAACTCAAAAACTCAACACCAAAAAAATAAATAAACCACAATCAATAAATGGGCTAAAAAACTGAACAGACACTTCACAGAAGAAGAAATACAATTGATCAACAAATTTAAGAAAAAAAAATACTAAACATCTCTAGCAATTAGAGAAATGCAAATCAAAACTACTCTAGGATTTCATCTCATTATAGTCAGAATGGCAATTATCAAGAATATGTAGCTGGGGTTGTGGCTCAGTGGCAGAGTGCTTGCTTAGCATGTTCAAGGCCCTGGGTTCAATCCTCAGCACCACATGAAATAAAATAAATAAATAAAATAAAGGTTTTGTGTCTAACTACAACTAAAAAATAAATGTTTTTTTTTAAAAAATTATCAAGAATACAAGCAACAATAAATGTTGGTAATACTGTGGGGGAAAGGGTACACTCACTCCTACATTGCTGGTGAGACTGTAAATTGGTGCAACCACTCTGGAAAGCAGTATGGAAATTTCTCAGAAAACTTGGAATGGACCTATCATTTGACACAGCTATCTCACTCCTCAGTTTATACTCAAAGGTCTTAAAATCAGAATACTACAGTGACATAGCCACAACAATGTTTATAGTAGCTCAATTCACAGAGACAAACTATGGAACCAACCTAGATGCCCTTCAACAGATGAATGGATAAAGACAATGTGGTAATATACACAACAGAATATTACTCAGATATAAAGAAGAATGAAATTATGGCATTTGCTGGGAGATGGATGGAGGTGCAGAATATCATGTGCAGAGAAATAAGCCAATTCCAAAAGCCAAAGGCCCAATGTTTTCTGTGATATACAGATGCTAATTCACAATAGGAGTGGGGGTTGGGGAATAATAGCTGTATTCTGGACTATGCAGAGGGGAGCAAAGGGAGAAGAGGAGGTGGGATGTGAGGGTTAGTAGAATGAATTGGATATCATTATCCTATGTACATATATGATAACAGGATAGGTGGGATTCTACATTATGTATAATCATAAGAGTGAGAAGTTATACTCCATTTATGTATAATGTGTCAAAATGCATTTTACTGTCATTTATAACTAATCAGAATACATAAAAATAAAAAAAAATGAAACAATGCAATGTGTGAGCTTGTATTCTCTTTTGCCACAAAGATTTTATAGTTGGGACAGTTGGTGAAGTGGCAATAAGTTGTGTGGATTGTATAATAGTATTGTCTCTTAATTTTGCACTGTGATGTGGTGATTCAATAAGTGTCTTTATTTTTGTCTATAATGATATATGTACACATATAATTATATATATATACATATATATATATGTATATATATATATATACTGATACAAAAAGATAGTAAAGAAAGTAACAAACAGATGTGAAGTAATTTCAGTACTTGGGGAATCTGGGGGAAGTGTCCCAGGATGTCCACCAACTTTTATCTGAGTTTGAAAATATGTCACACTTAAGATATTTTTAAACAAACAACTATATATGAAAAATACAGAACTAAAACACCACGAAAAATAACAGAATCAATGGATGCTTACTCAATATATGAAAATAGGTCTGAAGGCTTTGTCATTACCAGATTACAAAACTTGCCACATCTGTGCACAGACCAGACTTCTTATATTTGGTCTAAACAGTCTATGGTCATAACCTTTCACAGGATTTTCAACCACCATGAGCCCTTGCTTGTGGAACTGTAAAATAGGTCCAACAAGAGTACCCACCTCATGATGTTATTGGAGGAATTAATACTTGGAATGTTACATAAAGAAACCAACATAAGATGCATAGACCACACCCTGAAAAGGAAAAGCATTTTATAAATGCTGGGTGTGATTGTTATTCATAAACTTCAAAGAGAATATCATCTGAATGCTACTTAAGTTGACTCAGAATATAAATTATTTTAGGGCTGGGGATGTGGCTCAAATGGTAGCGCACTTGCCTAGCATGAGTGAGGCACTGGGTTCGATTCTCAGCACCACATAAAAATAAAATAAAGATATTGTGTCCACCTAAAAAAAACTAAAAAATTAATATTTTTTAAAAGAATATAAATTATTTTAAATGATAAAAGAATCTCTTTCAACAATTATTTACTGTGGGCAGCACAATTATAGGTTCCAAGGATTAATCCATATATTATATTCTAGAGAGAAACAAATAATAAAAATTAAAAGTAAAATATATAGAAAAGTGAGTCAATGGTGCTAACCTTAAATGTTCTACTTGAACATTAAGTGTGACAGGAATCAGAAATATTGGGGTGAATTTTTGAAATATGATCAAAATTATGGTATATAATATTCCAAAATAGTGTTGAATATATATACACCATCTTGAATTATAAAAATCAATGTAAAAAAACTTTGAAAAGAGCCATAATAATCCTTTGATATTGGAAAACAATGTTTGTAACCTTAACATAATTATTCTACAAATGCTAAGATAGTCTAGTACAATAAAATCCTACATAACAATTGATCACATTAATATGTATAAGGGTAAAAGTTATTAATCTCCTAAATAACTGCAAATTATTAATCTTCTAAATAAATGCAAACATGTTTAGAAAAATGTACAATTTTGATTTTATAATTTCAATAAAAACAAATTGTGATGCATCACATTATTTCACATTTTAATGGATGTGGCAGTCCATAGGGCTCACCAAGAGATATTTATTAGCAGTGTTATAATTTGAAAAGAAAGAAATGTTATGATTATGAAAATGACCAAAGAATATAGCAGGAAAACCAAGAAAGTAGAAAGAAGCAATACCTAAGTTTGAAAAGGAATCACCCAATGAATATAATCATTATAAAGTTGATGACATAAAAACAAAGAGAAATGGACAACCTAATAATTTTGAACCATAACAATCCAACTGTGAATCTCTAGTAAAATAGAACTTATAGGCAAAAGAACTGCAAAAAAATAGTGAACCACATAGAATAGTAATCACATATTAGCAGTAATAGTAGTATCATCTTTTTTTAATTTTTTTTCACTTCTGCCGATATCTGATAAATAAGAATCATGCATGTTTTGGGTTTACAACATGATATTTTGATATATGCATACATTGTGAAATGATGACTATAATTAACACACCCATGATGTCACATGACTTAAGTTTTCTTTAATCTTTTTGTGGTAGGGCAAAACTTATCAGAAGTATACAATACATCAAAAGTCATAATAGCTACCATGCTATCAACTCCAGAATTATTTCACTTGTATATGAAACTTGCTACTCTTGGACCAACATATCTAGTTTCCCACTTTCCAGCCATGACAACCATCATTCTTTTATATGTCTCTGTAAATGTGAAGATTTAGTGTTCACATATAAATGACATCTTGCAGTATTTGTCTTCTATGTTCAGCTTATATCATTTAGCATAATGTCCACCAAGTTGACCCAGGTTGTGCAAATGATAAGCTCTCTTAACTTGAAGAACCATAGAAACACAGTACCTGCATCTGGGAACAGGACTGGGATATGCTGGTGAGGAATTCATCATATCTTTTTTCAGGTTTATCATCTTGCAAAGGCTACATTGTAATGTTCATACTTATTATTTATTCATATTTGTTTTTTTAAAAAAATAAAACTACTGAAATAAAATTATTAATGTAATGTGAGTAAAAAAATGAAAAAAAAACACATATAGCACTTAACTACTTTAATATAAAGGATAGTAGAATGAAACAGACATTATTATTACTGTGTGTATATATGTGAATGCATGACCAATGTGATTCTGCAACCTGTATACTCAGAAAAATGAGAAATTATATCCCATCTGATTCATATGTATGATATGTCAAGGTCATTGTACTGTCATGTGTAACTAATTGAAATAAATTTTAAAAAAAAGAAGACATAAGAGGATAATTCTGAGTTTGATGATATGAATTTAATGTATATGCCTGCCACACCATCAGCTGTCTTTTAAGTGATGGATTCTTTCAAATATTAGAAAAAAAAATTTCAACCATATTTATGAAAAGACAGAATGAAGTTTTTATTATATTTTTACTTTTCCGACATAGTTCTTAAACACAAATAATCTATTTTAAGGGAAAAGAACTTAGATATCTTTATAATGTTTATAAGATTACATATTAATCAATTACTTTATATTCTAATAGTACAACTCTGTCTAATTTGTCATCTAATAAAGTTCTTGAATTCTCAAAAAATTATAAAAAATTAAAAATGAGAAATGACAACATAATTACTAAAGATACACTGAAAATTAAATATGCTTGTAATACTCTAAAAATTTTATTAATAAATAGATTGCATATTTCTATTGACTTCATAGTATATATGCACCATAAATTCCTAGGTCCCTTGATAAATAAGACACTACAGAATTAAAAATACACTGGGGAAATATGTTATTGTCAGACTTATAATTTATTCTTTAATTATGTTTAACAAAAATCCCTTATTAAATCAGTATTGGTTTTAAGTTTGAAATGAATAATGTATCCTAAAGAGACAGTTAAATAGTGAAATGTTTCTGTTTATAGTGGGAGACTCAATGATTCCTACCTTATGTGATTTATTTTCCAAAGTTTCCTCATAGCATTTGTCATTTCTGAGTTTCTCAGGGTGTAGATAAAGGGGTTCAACATGGGGGTTATGACTGTGTAAAACACAGTTAATGACTTGTCAATGGGGAAAGTCTTCACTGGTCGTGCATACATGAAAATACATGGGACAAAGAAGAAGACAACCACCGTGATGTGGGAGCCACAGGTGGAGAGAGCTTTCCGCCTCCCCTCCTGACTCAGGTTCTTCAGAGAGTGGAAGATGACACCATAAGACATGAGTAAGAGCAGAAACACAATAGAGCACATCAGTCCCCCATTGGCAATCGCTAAGAGGCCAGTGACATAGGTGTCAACACAGACAAGTTGCAATAAGGGGTACATGTCACACATAAAGTGGTCAATTACATTGGGGCCACAGAATGGGAGCCCATAAATAGTGACAAGCTGAATTACTGAATGCAGAAAACCTCCAACCCAGGAAACTACCAGCAGCACAACACACACCCGTGGCTTCATGATAACCAAATAATGCAAAGGCTTACAGATGGCCACATAACGGTCATAGGCCATCACCAAAAGAAGACAGATCTCTGACCCACCTAGAAGGTGTTCTGCAAAGAGCTGTAACATGCAAAACTTGAAAGATATGATAACTTCTCCTAAGAACAAATTTGAAATCAATTTTGGGGAAATAATTGATGAGTAAATGATATCCAAAAATGATAAGTTAGCAAGAAAGAAGTACAATGGAGAGTCCAGGGTCTTACTGAAGGTTACAGTTAGGACAATGAGCAGGTTCCCTAGCATGGTCAAAATGTAAAATAACAGGAATATAACAAAAAGTACTTTCTGTTCCTTGGGATTTTGTGTGAGGCCCAAGAGGACAAAGTAAGTTACATTGTTCCTATGTTCCATCTGTTTTTTCATTGATGCAGATTTCAGAGAATAAAGTAGTTTACCTGTAAAACAATGAAAAAAATCCTCAGACACATCATAGCACTTTTATTCATCTACCATATGTTTTAAGGCTCCACTAGTGTCAGACTACCTGTAGTAGATATCTGGATTACCAAGTAAAATAATACAAGGTTTACTTCCCTAAATGATTTGATATGTAACTATGTGATTCAACTTTTAAAGATCAAATTGAGAAATGTGCTGATAAAATATTTATTGATTCCATGCTATAGATTCACAGTGCTTCAATTCTAAACCTGTTGAGATTTGGAAAATTGTTTCAGAGAAAGTTACTATTCAGATGTGTTTTAAAATGTGAAATAATTAGAAGGATCGAAAGTTGCATTATGTATAAAAGTTATAGAGTGTAATACTGAAGACTCTCGGTAATTTTCATATGAAGAATGGATAAAATCAGTTACTAATGGAAGACTATAAACCACCATCACTGTATCAATATTGGTACTGAGACTTTAGAAAATGATGTCCTTCCTACACTTTCTTTGGCCCTCAGGTCCACTGGAAATGTCACCCCTAAGCATCTTTCCATTCATATTTCCAGGAACATTGTGCTCACAGTAATGTCTCTGTTCTTCAAAGGACATCCCATCTCCACTGCTCTCCTCTTTCCTTGTTGAGCCCTCTCCAGCAATACCTCTCTGTGTTCACATTTCTACCCACCAACTCTTCCAGGCCATCTGGGCTCTTTCTATGATGATTCTCAAACATCTCCAAACATGTATCCATTAATCACACAAAGCTGAGTTCTTTTTTTTATATTAGACATTTATTGCAGGAGCACCCACTTCCTGGCACCAAAAACTATCTTCATCTGCTAGAGATACTGTGTTTTTGAAGATGAATGTGTTGTCTCGGAGCCCTGCTGCTAGACATTCAAAATAAAGGTATGGACAGAGGTGGATCCCTCAGAAGACCATGAGGGAAAGTCCAGCTCTGTCCTTCACTTGAAGATGTCCAGCTTGTGTTTGTGTGTCATTCTCCCTGCATCCAAATTTTCTCTTCCAATAGAATACCAGTTACATGGGATTGAAACAACCTAATACAATTTTATAACTGATGACCTTTATAAACTCCCTATTTCCAAACAAAGCTGTGGTACTTTAAGTAGGTAGGACCTCAACATATAAATTATATGGTAGGACAAAATAAAACCATGATAATTTCATATGAGAAACTGAAAAAAACAGTAATTACCACATTCTCAGCTTGCCAAATCCCTGAAATCTGGAGTCTTTGGTTGAATATTCCATGTTATCCTAACCTATAAATACCTAAAACACTTTGTATGTCTTCAACATTATCACACCTCCTAGTTTTCAAGCTGGTATCTGCGACTATTTCATTGACTTCTTCACTTAGATATCCTTTTAGTATTTATAAAAGTAAATATTTTATTTTCACAGTAATTCCAGATTTTGTCTAGATTAAATTCTAGATTTTGCTAATTAAAGGGTACTTCTTTCTGTCTTATCCTTTAGGTCAGATTCTGACAGTGTTCAACCTTCCTTTATTCTTCTTACATTGCTTATTTATACATTCATTAAGTCCCCTTGGCTTTGTATTTATAACATCTTCTAAATGTGATCATTCTCATTCCATCCCCTTATATCCCCTATCAACTGCAAGAGCCGCCTGCCACATCTACCATTTGCTCTTGGACAGATGCTAATCTCAGAGACCAGAAGCAGACAATACAAATTTGGAAGTAACAGTGATTATTGTACAAAAGTGTGTGATACATTCTGTCTTTTCATTTTTCCAACCAACAAGTGTTCATAGAACGCTATATCCAGTCACACTGTTCACATGAGGTGAACGTCCAGCCATCACTGAGTGTCCACTAGCTCAATAAGGCTCACGGTCTACACTAGACTCATGTTATTATAGGAAAGACACATCCATGCTGAATGAGGAATCAGCTTTTTGCCTTGGGTCCTCTACTTTCCCAGATGGAAGCAAAAGTATTGAAAATATAACATGGCTTCTAACATAAATTTTCATTTTTTGAATATATTTGTGGTGATCTTATACAATCTGAATAGCCACTTTCTGCCTCTAGAGGTTTTTATCCACATTTTCTTACATACTCAAGAGATGTATTTCCTGTGTAATGAAATATTCACACAATCTCCAAGTCTGATTTCTGCTACTCAGTATAAAGTTTTACCTTTGGGGGTTTGTCTACAATTTGAAGGAGGAAATTTTGTCTCACTCAGAAATATTGAGTAGTCCCTCTTCAATCCAGCATGAACACAGAAAAATAAAAGCTTTCTTATTATTGGAAAATACATTTAAAATCACACAATCATGTTTATCCATTTTCTCTCAAGTGAAAATAATGAGCGATTGTGGTAGTGTTCAAAGGAATTAAATTAAAATTTTCATATTAAGATGCTTAACTAAAAATGCAAACAAATAATTTCAACATAGGAATATCATATCTAGAATTAAAAAAAAGTTTTCTAGGTCTTTTCTGGTAACTTTAATAAATACCATTCAGCTTTTTAATCTGTCTCCTCTTGTCCTGGTAATGCCAAACACTTTTGCTTCATATATGGATGGAGTATTCTTGAGCCTTTTCAAATGCTTAAGAATAATGAGCCATGTTTTTTTTTAAATTATAACTGTTACTAAGAGAATGTTGCTTTCACCTAGCAGGGATGAAGATCACTAAAGATATTATACCATAGACACGTTAATTATGAATCCCTGAAACTGGAACATGTCCAAGCTGATTCTTGCTTAATTACACTCCCTGGGGATCTCCAGATACTCTTAAAATAACATTTATGTGTCAAGATGCAATACAGAAAACACCTAACTAGAGTAACAAGGATATAACCAGGCAAAAGAGTTTCAGATACATTATGGCAAGGATAATTAAGATAAAATATCATTCCCATTAGTTTATTTCAATGAGATTGAATTTATCACTTATTCCTTTTCTGTGCCAGAGCAAAATTTTCATTTTCTCTTTATAGAATCTTCATTTGTCTCCCTATGAGTTTGAGATTAAATGTATTTAAAAGATTTATGCAGCTGTAGCAACTAGTTATTTATATACTTATTCTATTTATTCTTTGTTTTTCTACAAAATTAAAGAGCATCTATTTGACTATTTGGTTTCAGATAACATGACATTAGATGATGATAAAATAGTTAATAAAACATAAGAAAGAATAAAAATGTAATCCTAATTACATCAGCTTTACATCTTCTAGTAGAGCCACAAAATAATAGTAACTAAAAATAGGAGCTTCAATCTCTGATTGGATAATAGGTTATTGTGACAGAAAAAAAAAAGTGAATGACACAGTTTTGAATAAAGTGATTGGATAAGGCCTTTTTAAATGTGATATTTAAACTAAAGTCCAAGGATGGGAAGTCAGTTGCCCCTATGGGTACGTGGTCACTTGTGGGAAGATGCAATGTGGAAGAGAGCTGGGCGATTTCAATGCTGTGCTGTCATCAAACCTGAAGGGAGGAAGACAGGGAGAGGACAGAACAATGTGAAGTTTTTAAGATATGAGCAAGAACAAAAGCCTGGAGTGACATCACAGATCTTATTAAGGAATTTGGACTACTTTGAAAGCTCTTTTCAAATGAGAGTAAAGAGGACTTCCTGTTAATTCAACAAAAAATCTCAACAATTAGCAAACCAAATCCAGCAACATGGAAGAAGAATTGCACATCACGACTAACTGAAATTATTTCAGATAAACAAGCATGGTTCAACATTAAAAATTCAATTAACCTATTCCATCATACCATAGAATAAAAAAAGAAAAATCACAGGATTATATCAATATTTACAGAAAAGATATTTAATAAAATTCTAACACCTTCACTATAAGGACATTCTGTAAACTATGGATAGAAGAAAAGTTTCCAAAGTTCAAAAAAGAGCATTTTCAAAGCAAAGAAAAACTGACATCATCTTTAATAGTGAGAGTCTAGGAGCTTTCCTGGTGAGGTCAGTTTTAGTCAGCTTTTATGTTGCTATAACTAAACCTTTGTCTTCCTGTCACACCCTACTTTCCTACAGCTATTGCCCAGTTACTCCATGTCAGTGGATTATTCCACTGATTAGATCA
Source organism: Spermophilus citellus (assembly GCF_964194105.1). Lineage (NCBI taxonomy): Eukaryota > Metazoa > Chordata > Mammalia > Rodentia > Sciuridae > Spermophilus > Spermophilus citellus. Next base: position 239,957,119 of record NC_138183.1, read on the forward strand.
AGACTATTATGAGCTAATCATTGCACCTCCTAACATTCTTGCATTGTCTTACACAGGAGATTGGGCAGGATGCCTCATATCTAAACCATAGCAATCAGGAACAAGGGAAGGATGTCCCTCTTAACTGCTTTTCAACATTATACTCAAGTCACAGCCAATACAATAAGACAAGGGAAAATAGCTATGCTAATTAGAAGAATAAAACTATCCTTGTTTTCAGTTGACAACATCTATGTAGAAAATCCCAAATAATTCTATAAATGATTAGTGTAAAGCTGAAATACAAAAGGATGATGTGCAGATATCAATGAATTTCCTGTATGTCAGCAATGCACAACTGAAAGTTGAATTAAAAACACAGTAACACTTACTCTAGTACTCTCCAAAATGAAATGTTTAGATATAGTCCTAATAAAATATGTACAAGATCTCTCTGAGGGCAATTACAACGGTATGTGAAAACACATCTCCTGCTCATGCACATTGTCAAGGTAAGTTATCCCAGGATTGATTTTTTCTACAATCAAAATCTTATGACCTTTATTTTATAGATGTTGAAAAACTAATTATGAAGTTTACATTCTGAGTCAAAAACACCAAAGGGGTATCACCATGCCAAGGGTGGTGTCTTTTGAAGAAAAAAATTGGACAGTGAACACTACCTGAGATCAAGATTTGCCACAAAGCTATGTAATCAAGACATTCAGTGTTGGTGAAAGAGAATAGAAGGTGATCTCAGAGGAGACAAATATATTGCCCATTTTAGAAGACAGGTTGACAGTTTCTCATGTACTAAAATGCTCTTACCATGCAATCAAGCAATTGGACTCCCTGGTATTCATCCAAATGAACCAAAAGCTTATGCTCACACAGAAACCTGCACATGTGTTGGGTTTTGCCTTCTTTGCTTGTAACTGCCATATCTCAGAAGCAAGAAAGTTGGCATTTAGAGGCTCAACAATAAGGTAAGGACCATTATACAAAAAAAATATTATTTGTAACTAAAAAAATTCAGATACTGAGCCATGGAAAGACCTAGAGAAAACTTAAAAGTATATTACCAAGTGAAGAAACCGGTCTGAAAAGTTGTGTGGTTGTAACTGTATGACTTTCAGAAAAGTCCAAAATTGTGAAAAAAAGTAAAAATTTTAGTAGTTGTGAAGCATACAGGATTTGTAATTCAGTCAATTTAGTCTGTAAGATGCTGTAAGAACATCATTACATGTTCTTCCCAAACTTTAGAAAGTACAACTCTGAAAGCCAAGACAGAAAAAAAAATGTAAACTGGGAATCTTGGATGATGTCATTGTTGATTAATGAATTGTAAAAGGAAGCAATATGGTGTGGGAAGTTGAAAGTGTGTATTATGGTTTAAATGTGTCTCCTAAATGGCAGGTGGTAGAAATAATGCAGAGGCGTTGAGAGGTGAGATGCTTAAGAGAGTCTTGATTAATCTGGATTAATGTTGTTGTCCTGGAGTGAGTTGGTTATTTTAGGGAAGGATCCTGAAAAAGGTAAGCTCAGTCTTCTCTTGCTGTCTCATTCTATACAGACTATCTCCAGATGTCAGTGCCGTGTTCTTGGGTGTGGAAACCCATCCATGAACTGTGAGTGAACTAAAACAACGTTTAAGCCATTAGGCAGAAAAGCCTGGTATAGAGAACTCCTAGCAGCAACCCTGCTGGTTTGAGAATGCTTGGCCCATGTAGCTTCCTATGCTGAGGGCCATTGCCAAGTAGGAATGACGCATTGCATCGAAATTTCCTTGCCAGCGTACCCCATGTTAAATGGACTTGCCTTGGAAATTCGCTGTGACATTGCATGTGTGTTTGAGAAAGGTGACCCTGCTCAAGGGCGAGGGTGGATCCAGGTTTAGGGTGTATCCTGCAGGTTTTAGGAAGTATCCTGGTTTAGGATAATTTGGGTTTAAGACAATCTGGGTTTAGGGAAGTTCCAGGTTTAAGGTTATTGCTGCTGGGAATAGGGCGTATCCTGCTGCCTGAGTTCCCGTTGAGTTCTCGTGGAATTGAGAAAGTATTTTGGGACGTGAATTGTGCGGCAGAACTGGGATTTCCCCAGAACGTGTGTGTAGAGGCCGGTGTAAGTTCGGGAATAAAGAATTGCTGTTTGAATCTACAAAGCTGTGAGTAGCTCATGATTCTGTGCCCAGCCAAGACTGCGGCATTCCTACCCAGCTCCATCACAAGTTCAGCACAGCATTGGAGATGGGGTGACCTACTGGAGCCACACAGCCTCTAGGAGATGGGTGTGATTTGCCAAAATGCCAATCAACCTGTTTACTGCAAGACCCCTGCCACATAGAGAAGCAAGACCTCCTCCTTCTGAAACATTCTCTCTACCTTTGATGTAAACCACTTAAATAAAGAATTAAGACCCTTTTTCAATTGTTCAGTTTCAGCTCCTATCAGGGCTGGAACACCTACAGGTGCTCCACTTTTTACATCTAATTTCTGGCTGTCTCTATTTCTTACTAATTGGTTCAGATTTTTTTTTTTTTTAATTTCTCAGGCAGCTCACACTTCCTGAGCAGGAACTTATCCTGGCAGGATGCTGGACACCCCACAATACTTGGGCTTCCCAGCTCCCAGAACCATGAGAAAATTAGTCTCAGTTATTCTGTTAGAACAGCAGAAAATGGACCAAGGGAGAAACTGAAGAGGATGAGACTTCATAAAAAGATTGTAATTTCTGCTAAAATTTCAGTGAACCTAAAACTACTTTAAAAAATAAATAAATTTTCTTATTTTTCAAAACTATTGAAGACATTCAGCATCAAGAATCTAGATGACCCAGAGCCATACAGATGGTGATGAGGTCTGCAAACAGATGGAGATAAGAGGTGAGATTAAATGATCAAAACATTGTCAATGTAGCCTAATGTGGATTTTAAGCAAGATCACACATAGTTCGAAGAGAGGTGACTAGGGTTAGACTTCTTATGTATGATTTTGTAACTTTGAGAATGCTACTTTAAATATACAGAATCCTCTTTTTTTCCTGCCTTAAGTGGAATAATTTATAAATCAAGAAGTTTGATAACACAGCATAATGTATAAACTATTCAAACAGCATCTATCAGATCCATAGTAATGTATAATATGCTTTTTAGTTTGTTTTTATAATGAGAGTATTAACCATGCCTGAATATTTTAAGATAAATTAGATATGTCTAGAGTGAGATTTCTGGTAGAAACAAATTATTACTTTCTATTTGCTACTTCTCAAAGTCCTGTTTTTAAAAGTTCTTTGGTAAAAGAGTAACAAATTAAAATCCAAAATATGTAAAATGATTCAAATGAAAAATTATTTAAAACAATGGAGTTTTAGCTCAGTACTCTAAGTAAAACTTAATGTCAGAAGAGTTTATTTTGTTTAAAAAGAAATAAAAGATTTAAATCATTTCATTTAAAACTTTTAGAAACAGAGATAAAATAGGTTTCCTCCATTAGAAAATATAATCAAAACTATTATATGTTCACTTGTCTGTTTTCCATTACTGTGACAAATATCAAAATTTTATTTTGGGCCACAGTTTTAATGTTTTAGGCCATGACTGAGTGGTCCCTTTGCTTTGGGCCTGTGGAGACCATGTGCTGGAGCAAACTGTTCAGTTCATTTCAAAAAAAAAAAGGAGAAAAAGTAAGGGATCAGTTTTCCACAATCCTCTTTTAGAACTTGCCTCCCAATGACCTAAAACCTACCACTACCTCTCACCTCTAAAAGTTTTAACCACCTTCCACTAGTATCCTACTGAGGACCAAGTCTTTAACAAATAAGCATGTGGGAAGCACTCCATATTCAAAATACAGCAATACCTATGGTCTCATTGGTTGGATTAAAAATAAGAACAATATGAGAAAATGAATAAATTACTCTCAATTCTAATTACAAAAAATAATGGAGGAACAAATTTCAAATTTGACATAAATTTGACACAAAGAATACAAAAAAAAAGATTTTTTAAACATTTAGCATTTTTACCAGCTCTAAAAATATAGGAATCTGGATTAAGTAAAATAAATTATAATCTGAATTAAATGAATGATTCCCCAGGAAAATGGAAACTACCAAAACTTTAAATCTATTCCTTACTCTATACTTAAGGTGTGTTTGTGGATGCAGCATGTAAGAAAGTCTTAGTTTTCTTACAGTCTGTAATCTCTACATTTTAATGTAATATTTAGACCATTTACATTGATGTAACTATTGGTATAGTTAATTCAAACATCATCATTTTTTTATGAGTTCTGTATGTTCTTTATTATTTTACTTTTTTATACTTATTTTGGATTATTTATGTCTCTTTTCCTTTTTATTTCCTTTAATCACCTATTAAACATAATTATTTATTTAAGTTTTGGGGGTTGGGTTAAAATTCCACAATATAGTTACATTACTATTATTTTAATAATCATATTTTAAAGAGATTTAAATCAGTAAACTCATGTTTGATCATGAACTTATTATTTCTGGTAATCTGTTTTCTGTTCATAAACTCATATTTCTAAATGGTATCATTTTCCATCCATATGAATGACTTCTTTTAACACCCTTTTTAATTGTCTTCAATCCTTTAATTGTCTTCATTAGTGCATATAGTTGTATGATATCTTTATGATGAGAACACTTATCTACACTCTTATCAAGTTTCAAGTATATAATATTATTAACTATATAGTATTATTAACTATACCTATAGTACTATCGTTATCATGCATGATAGCTATAGTTAATACTACATCAGAAATAACATAGATAACAGAAGACATTTTCCAGTCTAATGTACATTACAATTTTTAAAAATCATCACTGTTTCCTCTCCCTCTAGCCTGTGACAACCAACATTCTACTCTGCCCCAGGACTGTGGCTACTTTGGATTCTATATATAAATGATATTATGCAATATTTGTCTTTCTGTGTCTAGCCTATATCACTTAGCATAATGTCCTCATATTTCCCCCAAGTTGTCACAAATGATAAGACTCTTTATCTGAAGAAAGAGAAAAAGAGTTTAGTGCCTGCATCTGAGACTAGCACTGAGAGACCCTGATGTGGGAGGGGTAGATTTCTACAAAATTTTTTGTGGGGCATACTGAGGCACTCAACCCCAGCCCTATTTTATATTTTATTTAGAGACATGGTCTTAATGAGTTTGCTTACTGCCTCACTTTTCCTGAGAATGGCTCTGAACTCTATATTCTCTTGACTAAGCCTCCCGAGTCCCTGGAATTACAGGAGTGCACCAGTGTGCCCCACTCTACAATTTACCAAGTTGTGTGGGTTCTACTTTTAATGTTATACTCTGTTAAACATTCATTTTTTTTATTTTACCAAATAAAATTACTGGACTAAAATTTACATATACAACTAAAATAAAATGAAGGTAAGTTTACATAGCTTTTAAATATTTAAACCTAACAAAAAGAAGCATCATAAAAAGAAGTCTAAAAATAAGTTAAGGAACAACAAAGTAAGGGATAAGGATAAATACAAAAATTAAGTAACATCAGTGTAATGATTCCAAAAATTTATTCATTAAGTTAGTACATGTTTTGATAGACTTTATACTACATGTGCATTAGAACTTTCTAGTAGTGATAAACAGACATTACAGAGTTTACATTACAGTAGGTAAACTATTAGTAGCACAAATACATAGTTGATCCTTCAATTGTATTTACCAGGAATACTATTGAGGGGAAGGAAGTTAGAATTCAAGTTTCACAAATGTTATGCTTCCTAAAAACACTTTTGTGATAAAATATCATGCCCTATAGTGGGCAACTCACTCATTTACTAGCTGATATGACTTTTCCTCCCCAGAGTTTCTTCATAGCATTTGTCATCTCTGAATTTCTCAGAGTGTAGATGAAGGGGTTCAACATGGGGGTTATGACTGTGTAAAACACACTCAGTGACTTGTCAATGGGGAAAGTCTTGGCTGGTCGTGCATACATGAAAATACAGGGAATAAAGAAGAAGACAACCACCGTGATGTGGGAGCCACAGGTGGAGAGAGCTTTCCGCCTCCCTTCCCGACTCAGGTTCTTCAGAGAGTGGAAGATGACACCATAAGACATGAGTAAGAGCAGAAACACAGTTGTGCAGATGAGTCCCCCATTGGCCATCACCAAGAGGCCAATGACATAAGTGTCAATACAGACAAGTTTCAATAAAGGGTACATGTCACATATAAAGTGGTCAATGACATTGGGGCCACAGAATGGGAGCCCATAAATAGTGCCCAACTGAATTACTGAGTGCAAAAATCCTCCAACCCAGGAAACTACCAGCAGTACAACACATACCCATGGCCTCATGATAAGCAAATAGTGCAGGGGCTTACAGATGGCCACATAGCGATCATAGGCCATCACCAACAGAAGAAAGACCTCTGCCCCAGCAAAAAAGTGTCCTGTAAAAAGCTGGGTCATACAAAACTCGAAGGATATGATGTTTTCCCTTAAGAATAAGTTTGAAATCATTTGGGGGGAAATAACTGTAGAATAAATGGCATCCATAAAAGACAAGCTAGCAAGAAAGAAGTACATTGGTGAGCCCAGGGTCTTACTGAAGGTTATGGTCATCACAATGAGCAGATTTCCCACCATGGTCAAGATGTAGAAAAGCAAGAACATAACAAAAAGTACTTTCTGCTCCTGTGGATTCTGTGTGAGGCCCAAGAGGACAAAGTAAGTTACATTGTTCCTATGATCCATCTAGTCTTTTATGGGTCCTGATTTCAGATAATAAAGCAGTTCACCTACAAAACAATGAAAAATTCTTACAAGTATTATAATCTCAATCTTAATCCATTCATTCTCTGAATTATGTATAAGAAGCAACAACCTGTGTCAAGCTATCTACAGCACATATCAGGAACAGTGAAATAAGACAGCATTACCTGCCCTAAGTGATTCCATACACAGTGAAGGGATCAGGATTTAAAGGACAACATGATCATTGTCATAATAAGTGTCTTATTTATGTCATGCTGTTAATTCACAGTGTGGGAATTCATAAATCCACTGGATTATGGGAAAATTTCTCACAGGAAGCCATACTTTATGCGATTAAAGGAGATGTGAAACAACAAGGAGAAATGAAAAATGAATTTTATGAGAAAATGCACCAAACATAAAGTTATAAGGTGTAATACCAAAGATTCACTTAAGGTAATTTTCATATTCACAGTGGCAAAAATAAAATGTAAAACTACAGACCTAAAGTCAGTATATTCATTTATAGTTCTATGACTGTAAATCAATAACAATTACAGCTTTTCCTCCACTTTCCACTTATTTCTTACTCACTGGACTTCAACCAGAAGTACCTTGCCATTCATATCTCTAGGAGCATTCTGCTCATGAAGAAGTGTGTGTTCTCTAGCACAAGAGAGGCTTTTCGTGCAGTTGTCTTTTTCTCTTTCAGATCCCTGACCAGAATCACCTTTTGATGTTCATAGTGCATCCAGTCTCTTCATATAGGCTCTCTCTATCACGGATCACAATTCTCCTCCAACCATCTGCCCATTACCCAGTCCCAAAGCTACATCCATACTTTTAGGTATTTTGTGTAGCTGCACCCCACTTCCCAGTACCAAAATACATGTTCTTTTGTTAGAGTTGCTGTGATAAATTAGCCAACTACTTAATTTAAAGGACATCTGTTGTTTGAGAATTTGGCATGCAATGAATTCAGAATCAAAATCTGTGCTGTATTACTTGCTTTGCAAGACATTAAGGAAAGCAAAGACCCTTTCTCCTTGATTCATAGATACAAGTTTTGTGTTCATGTATCATTTCCCTACGTCCAAATTTTCCCTTCTAATAGGACATCAATCCTATTAGATCAAAGACAACCCTAATGAACTTAATTTAACTTGTCAACTTCTGCAAGGATCCTACACACACACACATACACACACTTCATATTATGTGGTACTGGAGGTTAGTATCTCAACATATATTTGAGGAAAAAGTAAGTAAGGAGGAAAGGAACAAAACGTTTTTAAAAAAGTTTTCGTTTCATGTGACACAATGTGTGACCAATAGCCATCACACTATCAAATATCCTTCCAAGTTACTGAACCTTCCTTTTAGGGTCTTTGCTTGAACATTCTCCCTTTTCCTAACCTGCAAATGCTCAAAGAATGATGAAATTTGTTGTTCTCACCACTGTCTCTCCCCTAATTTAAAAAGTTATCTGCAACTATTTACTTCACATCTCCAACTAGATGTCCATTTAATATTTACAAAAGTGAATTTTTAATTTTTCATGATAAATCTTCCTCCTGAGGTTTTCTTTATCTAATAAAATGATATTTCCTTCTAGATAACTTTTTAGTCCCTATACTGACATTCTGACACATAATGGATATCCATCTATTATTCCTTTCATGCTATTTCTTCATACACTTAAGAAACTCTCTTGCCTTAAACTAGGACACTCCCTTTCTGATATATTATAAATTTGATCATTCTCATTGCAACCAAATATATCTTTGATCTACTGCAAAAGCCACTTTTCAGTTCTACCTATTTTCATCTTGGACCCCAGTAAGCCAATTTCCAGAAGGAACACAAATTATATGTTTAATCTTATTCAGATCAAATCGCTCACTTGTTCAAATTCCTATAGGATTTTTATCACATGCTCAACCTATAGTCATGGCTTCCCTGCCTTTAGATTACATGGTCCTGCTAACTGCCTGAATTCATCTCTTAACAATTATCCATGCTCATCTGCTCAAATCTTTTGCTCAAATATTCATTATGATTTTCTATCACTGTATTTGCATCTGTTCTTTAGTAGATGCTAACTTCAGATTCCAGAGTAATTACCACAATCTCTAAAATAAAGGGAAATATTGAAAAAAGGTATGTTCTGCATTCAATTTTTTATTATTTTATTCAACCAACTAGTGTGTACATAGCACCTACCTTCTGTAACATCAGCCTAATTAGGTAAACTTCAAGGCATCACAGAGTGTCACATTCTCATTAAAGCTGAGTCTGCACCAGGGTTATGTATTCAGTGGATGGAATTTTGATGCTGACTGAGAAATCCTCTTGTTACCTCTACTATTCCAGATGAAGCACAAATCTTGAACATAGTAGAAGAATTCATTCCTTCAATTTTTAAATTTATTGGTGACAACTCTAATTTACAAACTGACCAGCCATTATCTACCCACAGCAGTTTTCCCCAACATTTTAATTCTTGCAACTTTAAGTGATACAATTTCCTATATAATAAAAAATTCAAGCAATTGCAAAGTCTAGTTTTTACTATCAATTTTAAAAGTCTTACTTTTGGAATCTTGTCTACAGTTTGAAAGAGAATGTTTTATTTCATTAGTAGATGGAAATCTCTTTTCAACCCAGGATACATGAGAAAAAAAAATGATCTTTTTTCTGTGTGTGTATATATATATATATATATATATATATATATATATATATATATATATATATCAATACATCTATATCAGTTCATTGTCTCCAGAATCTTCTAACATTTGCAGAAAATCATTACCAGCAGTGTATATGAATTTCAAATGAATTCCATGTTGAAAATAGAAAAAAATTAAGAATTTCCATAATAGCATAATTTCTGAAAAAGGCAAACAAATCACATGTTCATATAGGAAGATGGCAACTAACCTTTTTGTTTTACAAGGAACATTTCTCTTTCTTCCAGTAACTTTATTAATAACTACTATTCATTTCTGTAGTGAGTCTCTGTTGGTGTTAGTATAGACAAATAGTTGTGCTATAGATTAGGAGACAGCATTGTTGCACTTCAAGTAGATAATGCTTTAAGCTTACTGAAGCATCTTTTCAAATAATTACATTAGGCCCTTAAAGAACAGTATTTTTTACCTGACAAGGATGGGGATTATTGTGGGTTTTATACCATGAAACCACATTAACCATGGAGTCCTGCCCTGGAATGGATCCAAGACTGAGTCCTCCTTAATCACTTTCACTGGGAATTCCCACAAGTTTACATCTGTAAACATGCCAATAGATCAATCACTTTACTATGGTCAAGAAGATGCAACAACAACAACAAAAGTTTCAGATACATGGGAAAGTTGACAAAATGATAATTGACAAAAATAATGTATCAGTTTAGTGAGTTTATTTCATTGAAGATGAATTTATCATTTATTTCCACACTTCTAAACCAATTTTTTTCTCATTTACCTAATACACAATTTTCTCTCACATTTTGTTTGGGATTTGGGATATTTTTCAAGAGTTATGATGTAGTTATATTAACTAATTATTTATCCTTTTGTTCATTAGTGTTTTGAAAAATAGTAGAACATCTATTTATTTCTTATGTTATGCTATTAAATGGAGAAATAAATTTAATGAAACAGAAAATAAGATTATAGATATACTGCATCAGATTTATGTTTTGTAACACACTCACAAAATAATAATGGGAACAACTAAGCATAGTAGACGGAAAAGAGAAAAGTCTAAGACATGACAAAAACAAACCCTCAGGGCATTACAGATCTCTCTCAGGAATTTGAAACTATTAAGGTTCTTTTAAATGAGAATTAGGAGGATTTATTTCCACTTTCAGTTTCCAAAAAATTTCAACAAACTATTAGCAATTCAATTTGATAATGTAAAAACAATCACACACCATGACCAACTGATCTAATACATAAGGCTGGTTTAGAATTCAAATATCAATTAATGGCATGAATGAAACCAAAGGATAAAGATGAAAAATTACATTGTTATATCAACAGATTCAGTTAAAGCATTTTAAAAATTCAACACTCAGCTCTTTTTTTAAAAGAACTATCAATAAATGAGGAATAGAAGAAAATTTCCTAAAATTAAAAAAAAAAAATTACCTACAAAGCAGCCTATAACTGATATCATCCTCAGCAGAGAGAAAACAGAAGCCTTTCTTGTAAGATAGGAACAGCAAGGATTCTTCCTCTCACCACTGCTTTTCAACATTGTACTGACAGTGTCCGCAAAATTAATTAGGCACCATATAGAAAGAAATGCATACTTATGAAACAAATTTTAATATGTTTTCAAATAACATGATAATCTGTGAAGACTATCCAAAAAACAAAAACCAAAAGTCTACAAAAATCTGGAATAAGTGATTACAGCAAAGCTGCAGGATACAAGCTTAATATGCAAATGGCGTTCACTTTCCTATATACCAGCCACAAATAAGTGGATGACGAAATTAAATACACAATACCATTTACTCCAATGCTTCCAAAAATGGAATACTTAAGCATATATCTAACAAAATATGTTAAATGATGTTTAAAAGGAAAATATCAAAGCTTGGATGAACAAAGAAACAAGTTAATGGAGAGTTACTAACTGTTCATGGAGAGTTAAGACTCAAAAACCATTACCAAGGGATCCAAGATGGCGGGCCACAGAGAGGCAGCATTATGTGTTACTCTGTGATCTGGAACTCAAGTAGTGAGAATACTGCTCCTCTGTGAGCAATATTCCTGCTTCCACTCAGGAATCACAACCACCATGCCTATGCAAGTCTCCCGGCCTCAGCATCCAAGTAAGTCTCTCAACAACTCGCCTACTCAGGACTACAGGGTACCTGAAAGGGATCATTGGCATTAGCACCCATGCAGAACTTTCAGCAACCCATCCCAGCAGAAACCCTGGACACAGCTTCCACGCAAGACAGCCAGCAGCTACCCAAGTGTGGGATCTCCAGCTGCCAATCCCATGTGGACACCCACCTATCAATGTGTGGCTCTCCACAGTCACCTCCATCTTGGGACTCTGGCAATGTATATAGCCCCTTATGCGTGGTATCCTGCCTCCATCTGGGAACTTCATACAGGCTCTAAAGACAGCCAACAGCCACACACTGCACACCACAGAGCTTGTCTCTGAGCTAATTTTCCAACACCATCACTCAGCTAACTCACCAAACCAAAAACCCAATCAATGAAAGCAACTGCCTCCATCTTGGGTCACTTTCAACACCATCTTTAGTGGGGGCAACTCCCAGTTTGGAACTCTAATGGCCAAGTACCCATTTTCTACCTCCTCCTCTCCCCATAAGATACTAACATGGCACAGTGACTGCCCAATACATAACAATTATCAGTGGTGCAGGAGTGCAGCACCCACAAAGAGCCCCAGAGAAAAAGGTCCCTGATTAGGAGGCAGTAAGGGAGAAGGTGAGTGTGATGCAGTTTAGAGACTAACACAGAGACTAGGAACTGGGAGGTCTTCAGGCAAGATAAGGAGATGAGACCAGGCACTCACATATCACTAGCGGGCCCAAGAAGAGAACCTTGTGGAGCAGACTCCCTTAGGGGACCAACCCTCCCTCCCTGGTTACCTTCACCATCCTGAGGGCAGAGATACCAGGTAACAACAGATGACCCCAACTATTGGAGGAGAAGGGAAGTAGGAAAGATACTGATCTCCAACAGAAACAATCCTTGCTTCTTCCTTCAAGAATGTTTTTTTCTTCTCTCTCCCTATTTTCCTGCCCTCACATTCCCAACATATGTGAAACCAAGAATGTTGCATGAATTAGGATATTGAGGACAGAGATGACTGAATGCTATATTACATTTGTGTTGTACATGCTTTTTTCCCTCCAATTTTTACTATTTTAACATTTTAAAATTTTTCTTAATATATATGTGTGTTTGTTTTATGTACTCTACTGTCTTCTCACTTACTTTTCTACCCCAGATTACCTCCTCTTTATTTTCTTGCTACTAACCTTCTTCTTTAGATTTCACTTTCACACTTCCTAAGGTGCTGAGGGCCAGTGCCAAATAGGAATGACACATCGAAATTTCCTTGCCAGCGTACCCCATATTAAATGGACTTGCCTTGGAAATTCGCTGTGACATTGCATGTGTGTTTGAGAAAGGTGACCCTGCTCAAGGACGAGGGTGGATCCAGGTTTAGGGTGTATCCTGCAGGTTTTAGGAAGTATCCCGCTCCTTGGGTTTAGGGCGTTCCCGGTTTAAGACAAGTTTAAGGCGTTCCCGGTTTAAGACATTCTGGGTTTAGGGAAGTTCCAGGTTTAAGGTTATTGCTGCTGGGAATAGGGCGTATCCTGCTGCCTGAGTTCCTGTTGAGTTCTCGTGGAATTGAGAAAGCATTTTGGAACGTGAATTGTGCGGCAGAACTGGGATTTCCCCAGAATGTGTGTGTAGAGGCTGGTGTGAGATCGGGAATAAAGAATTGCTGTTTGAATCTACAAAGCTGTGAGTGGCTCATGATTTTGTGCCCAGCCAAGACTGTGGCACTAAGGTATAATTATTCTATATCCTCACCTCCTACTTCCTCAGCATATCTTCCCACACCTAACCCCCAGTTCTTTGTCCACCATCAGAAACTGTAAACCCTTTTACAAACCTACTGATTATATTATAGATAATGATTGAATTCACTATATTTTTACATTGTAACCAAACTGTAAATATCTTAATTGCAATTATTTGATTTTAGGTTGTAAATTGTTTATATTGGGATCTGTTAACATTGTCCTTCCCCTCAAAGGAGAAGTATTGGAACCCTACAGGGGCATTATAAGCCTATAGAGTAAACAGGTAATGCCTTGGATCCACAGAGCTAGAAAGGCAGAGCTAAAAGACAAAGTAACAACATGAAAAGACACTAGAAGAAAGTACCCCAAACAAATCAAGATGCCATGTTATTAGAATCCATGGCCAGCACAGCAGATGAAATGACAGAGAAAGAGTTCAGGATGTACATAATTAAAAAGTTCTGTGAATTAAAAGATGATATAAGAGACCAAACACAGGCAGCAAAAGATCATTTCAGAAAAAAGCTACATAAACAAATACGAAAAACAAAAGAATACTTTAATAGGGAGTAAGGTTCTAAATAAAAACCAAACAGAAATTCTTGAAATGAAAGAAACAATAAGCCAAATTGAAAGTTAAGTTGAAAGCCAAATTAAAACTTCAGATTAGACCACTTGGAAGACAAAATATATAATATTTTTTATTTCTTTTTTTACAGAAACCACACAGACTGCGTTCCTTTGTTCTTGCTCTCCAAAAAGGAGAGAAGAACGATCATCAATGGCAATAGGTAGTTGCAGCAAAACAACAACAAAAGCCAGCCACTCTTCCTTGTGGTTTCAGGTATTCCACATGATCAGAGAAACTTCTCTAGTAAGGAACTATAGAAATGCTCCCTAAAAGTATAGTCTTAAAAATATATAACTTTGGAAAGAACATAGATCATGCAGTAAAAATGGTAAGAAGCCATCAGCAGAACATTCAAGAAATATGGGATAGCATAAAAAGATCAAACTTAAGAATTATCAGGATAGGGGAAGGCATAGAGTTTCAAACCAAAGGAATGAACAAACTATTCAGTGAAATAATATCAGAAAAAAATTCAAACATGAAGAACGTATTGGAAAACCAAATTTGAAAGGCTTACAGGATGCCAAGTGTACAAAATCACAACAGATCCACACCAAGAAACATTATAATGAACATGCCTAACATACAGAATAAGGAGAGAATATTAAAAGCCGCAAAAGAAAGGAATCAGATAACATATGGGGAGAAACCAATTAGGTTATGTGCAGATTTTTCAACCCAGACCCTGAAAACTAGAAGATCCTAGAACACATATCAAGCTCTGAAAGAAAGTGAAATCCAACCGAGAATCTTGTATCCAGCAAAAATAAGCTTCAGATTCCATGATGAAATAAAAACCTTCCATAAGCAACAAAATTTAAAAGAATTTACAGCTAGAAAACCTTCTCTATGAAGAGGAAATGAAAAACAACAATAAAAAACAACAGAGGTAGATATTATACTAAAGGAAAATTTAATCAAAAGAGAGACCAAGTCAAATTAAATACCAAATATAAACAAAAATGGTTGGGAATACAAATCATGTCTCAATAAGAACCCTGAATGTTAATGACCTAAACTCACCAATAAAAAGACATAGGCTAACTAGCTGATTGGATTAAAAAAGACACTACAGTATGCTACCTCCAAGAGATTCATTTCAAAGGAAAAGACCTCTACAGACTGAAGGTGAAAGGTTGGGAAAAATTATATCACTCATATGGTCTATGAAAGCAAGCTGGGGTTTCTATCTTTATATCAAACAAAGTAGACTTTAAGCTAAAGTTAATCAAATGGAATAAAAAAGGACATTTCATACTGCGCAAGGGAATAATATACCAACAAGACATAACAATTATAAATATATTTGCCTCAAACAATGGAACAATTATGTTCATCAAACTCCTCTCAAGCAGAAGAATAAAACTGACCCCAACACAATAATTCTGGGTGACTTTAACACAACTCTTTTACCACTGGATAGATTTTCCAAACAAAAGCTGAGCAAACAAACTATAGAACTCAAAAATATAATCAATAACTTAGACTTAAATTACATATATAGAATATTTCATCCTTCAATGAGGGAATACACTTTCTTCTCAGCAGCACATGGAACCTTCTCTAAAATAGACCATATATTATGCCACAAAGTAATATTTAACCAATACGAAAAAGTAGAGATACTACCCTGCATTCTATCAGATCACAGTGGAATGAAATTAGAAATCAATGATAAAATTAAAAAAAATATTCTAACCCTTGGAAACTAAATATTATGCTACTGAATGAACAATGGGTTATACTAGACATGAAGGAGAAAATTTAAAAATTCTTAGTGGTGAATGAGAACACAGATACAAACCTATCAAAATCTCTGGGACACTATGGAAGCAGTTCTAAGAGGAAAGTTCATTGCATAGAGTTCGTTTCCCAAAAGAAGAAAAAGTCAACAAATAAATAACTTAAAATTACATCTCAAAGCCCTAGAAAAAGAAGATCAAATCAGCACCAAAAGCAGTATAAGATAGGAATTAATTAAAATCAGAGTTCAAATCAATTCAATTGAAACAAAAGAAACAATTTTAAAAATTGACAAAACAAAAGTTGGTTCTTTGAAAAAATAAATAAAATTGACAAACTCTTAGCCATGCTAACAAAGAGAAGGAGACAGAAAACTAACTAGAAGGAGACAGAAATCACTAACATATGAGATGAAAAAAGAAATATCATAATAGACATTATAGAAATACAGAAGATAATTAAAAATTAATTTGAGAACTTGTAATCCAATAGAATAGAAGATATTGAAGGCATCAACAAACTTATAGAATCATATGATCTGCCCAAATGGAATCAGGATAATATACACATTTGAAACACATAAATTACAAGCAATGAAATAGAAGATTCGATCAAAAGTCTACCAACCAAGAAAAGCCCAGGACTGGAATGATACACAGCTGAGTTCTAAAAGACTTATAAAGAAGAATGAATACCTATACTCTTCAAATTATTTCATGAAACAGAAAAAGAGGGAGCACTTCTAAACTCATTCTATGAGGCCAATATCACACTGATTCCAAAACCAGGCAAAGACCCATCAAAGAAAGAAAACTCCAGACCAATATCTCTAACAAACATAGATGCAAAAAGACTCAATATAAGAACTATATGATCATCTCAATAGACACAGAAAAATCATTTGACAAAATACAGCACTCCTTCATGTTCAAATCACTAGAAGAAACTAGTGATAACAGGAACATATCTCAACATCATAAAAACTATCTATGCGACTTCGCTCCCGGCAGAAAAGCTGAAGGTGTAATCAGCAGTGGATTGTAAGTACCTGAGGCAAAGAAAGCTCAGTACACCCCGCCTTTTTTTTTTTTTTTTTGAATATTGTCTATACAGGGAGAGTTAGTGGATTGGGATTGTTGGCTGGGCTGTGGTTTTGGAGCCAAAAATCCACTCCGCGGGAGCCGCCATTTGCTTTCTGCATGCTGTCTTGATGGCCCTGTCTACGTGGTCCAGCTGCCGCATCTAGAGACTGGAACTGGGCTGCGTGCCGAGCCCTGTCCTCCGAAGGCTGGATCACGGCCTCAAGCACCTCGGTCGCCTGTTCCCTGCTGCACCTTGGGGCAGAGCCTGCTCTGGGGTCGTTTGGCATCCCCCTGCGAGGGGACCCGTGCTCCGGAGGAGGGGGCTGGAGAGCCGCAGCAGCAGCCGCTTGGGCCCCGGGAGCTAGGCACCGGGCCGAGGAGCAGCGGAGGCCGCGGCGGCGCTGCTAATGTCGCGGACAAGCGCGGCGCCCAAGAGCGCGGCCCAGAGGTGGAGGCGACAGGAGCAGGGTTTCAGTTCTAGAAAACTGGACTGGAAACAGAAGCAGCAGTTTGCATAATCCCAAGATCTTGCTTATGCCAGGAAACTGTAAGGGTAAAATGAATATCATTGAGGAGGTCTAACATGGCGGCAGGCGTGGAGAGATCAAGTCTCTGACCTCTTCAACTGCGCGGGCATAGGGAGCTGTAATTATCTAAAGCCTGTTTGCTCAGGATCACTAGACAATGCTGAGCTGACTTGGAGCTAGGGCGTACACCTTGGGCCCCTCAGAAAACACACACTGAGCACGAATCTGCTGCATTCAAGCCCCAGTTCACCTGCTTCTAGTGACTCAGCACTAATGATCCCGCTGAAATAACTAGTCGGCCCACCTGAACTCACAGAGGTAAAAGCCAACTGAGCACGATAGTCAGACCCAGGGTATCCCTCTGCTGACAACAGAGGCCCCTTGCACCAGCTACCATGGGAGTTGCTACCTGAGGGCAAACAAATTTGCTAGGGGTCCTCAGCCCCAAGGCCTACAAACTTAGGGTCTGAGGGAAGCAAACAGAAAGGGTGGGCCCAGGCATCCATGGAAACAGGGCTCCCAGGAGCAGCAGACCCGGCGTATAGCCAGTATTGTGGCGAGCTTCACAGGTGAGCGGGGCCTGGCTTGAGGAACCACAAGAGAAGGCCCTAGGCACTCAGGATTGGAGACCCGCACAGTCTGGGAAGAAGAGCTGAGGAACAGTGATTGGTTCCCACCCATCAAGAAGAGAAGCCTGGCCCAGTTCCCACCTACTGGAAGAGAAGTTAATTGAGCTCTATGACTGCATTTATTATTATTATTATTTTTTTAATGATTATTATTGGTATTTTTTTAAATTTTATTTTCACTTTTTTTTGTTGATGTTGTTGTTGCTCTTCAACTTTCTTATTAATAGTTACAATTTTTTAATTCTTTTTATTCTACTATTATTACTACTATTTTTTAAACTTTAATTTCCATTTGTTTATTATCATTATAATTTTTGGGGGGGTTTTAAATTTTTATTTTTTCGTTTTTTCTTTGTTTCTTTTCACTTTTTTTCTTTTGTCTTTTCATTTCTTTTCAATTTTTCTTATTCCCCCTTTCTTGAATTCTACCTGCCTACACTCACTCTCTTTAGTGACTTCTTCCCTTCCCGTCTAATACCTCTCCTCCCAAGCATCAAATAAATTTATAAGAGTAAACAGTAACTCAGCAGTCAAACAGAACAAGAAGTATCATGAGCATAAAAAAGCAAGGAAGAAAAGGAGTACAAACAATGAAGGACAGCCTAAATATTCAGGAGGACCTGGAGTCATCAGAAAAATGGCCATATAAAGAACTCAAGGAACACCTTAGACAGATGGAAAGGAACCTTAAAGATCACATTGAAAATGAATTACATAAACAGATAAAAGAAGAAGTTAAGCATCTTTATCAGTAGATAGAGATTATAAAAAAAATCAAACAATAATTCTAGAAATGAAGGAAACGATAAACCAAATTAAAAACTCAATCGAGAGTATCACTAACAGAGTGGAGCAAGTAGAAGCCAGAACGTCAGATAATAAAGACAAAATGTATCATCTTGAAAAGAGTCTAGCCAACTCAGATAGGCTGGTAAAAAATCACGAGAAAAACATCCAAGAGATTTGGATAACTTAAAAAAACCAAACTTATGAGTCATCGGGATAGAGGAAGGCACAGAGATTCATGCCAAGGGAATGAGTATCTTGCTGAATGAAATAATTACAGAAAACTTTCCAGAAATAAAAAAGGAAACAGATATACAAATTGAAGATGCATACAGGACACCGAGCACACAAAATCACAGTAGACCAACGCCAAGACACATTGTTATGAAGATATCCAATATACAGAACAAAGAGAAAATATTAAAAGCTACAAGAGAAAAGAGGCAGATTACATTTAGGGGTAAACCAATAAGGTTAACAATGGATTTTTCATCACAGACGCTGAAAGCAAGAAGATCCTGGAACAACGTATTTCAAACACTGAAAGACAATGGATGCCAACCAAGAATTCTGTATCCAGCAAAACTAAGCTTCAGATATGACAACGAAATAAAAATCTTTCATAATAAACAAAAGCTAAAAGAATTTGTAGCCAGAAAACCAGCATTGCAAAGCGTCTTGAGCAAAACTCTACACGAGGAAGAAATGAAAAACAATAACCAAAACCATCAGCGGGAAGTGCCTCGGTAAAGACAGAGGAAGGGGGGAAAGCTAATCATGGAGAAACAAACTAAATTAGGAAAAAAAAAGAGATAAATAATCAAACATGGCAGGAAGTACAAACCATATATCAATAGTAACTCTAAACGTTAGTGGCTTAAACTCTCCAATAAAGCGACATAGGCTGGTAACATGGATTAAAAAAACAAATCCAACAATATGCTGCCTCCAGGAGACACATCTGATTGGAAAAGACATACACAGGCTCAAGGAAAAAGGTTGGGAAAAAATATACCACGCACACGGTCCTCGTAAGCAAGCAGGGGTGGCCATTCTCATATCGAATAAAATCGACTTCAAGACTAAGTTAATCAAAAGGGATAAGGAAGGACATTATATACTGTTAAAAGGAACCATTCACCAACAAGACATAACAATTATCAATATGTATGCACCAAGTAATGGCACTGCAACGTTCATAAAACAAACTCTCCTCAAGTTCAAGAATCAAATAGACCACAACACGATAATCATGGGTGACTTCAACACACCTCTCTCACCATTGGACAGATCCTCCAAAAAAAAAAGTTGAATAAAGAAACTATTGACCTCAATATCACAATCAATATCCTAGACTTAACTGACATATATAGAATATATCAACCATCATCAAGTGGATATACTTTTTTCTCAGCAGCACATGGAACCTTCTCAAAAATAGATCATATATTATGCTATAGGGCAACCTTCAGTAAATATAAAGGGGTAGAGATAATATCATGCACTTTATCAGATCATAATGGAATGAAACTGGAAATCAATGATAAAAGAAGGAAGGAAAAATCCTACATCACATGGACAATGAACAATACGTTACTGAATGATCAATGGGTTCCAGAAGACATAAAGGAGGAAATCAAAAAATTCTTAGAGATAAATGAAAATATAGACACAACATATCGGAATCTATGGGACACAATGAAAGCAGTCTTAAGAGGGAAATTCATCGCCTGGAGGTCATTCCTCAAAAAAAAAAAGGAAAAACCAACAAATAAATGAGCTCACACTTCATCTCAAAGCCCTAGAAAAGGAAGAGCAAAACAATAGCAAATGTAGCAGAAGGCAAGAATTAATTAAAATCAGAGCAGAAATCAACGAAATTGAAACAAAAGAAACTATTGAAAAAATTAACAAAACAAAAAGTTGGTTCTTTGAAAAAATAAATAAGATTGACAGACACCTAGCCATACTAACGAAGAGAAGAAGAGAGGGAACTCAAATTACTAACATACAGGATGAAAAAGGCAATATTACAACAGACGCTTCAGAAATACAGAAAACAATTAGAAATTACTTTGAAAACCTATATTCCAATAAAATAGAAGATAGTGAAGACATCGATAAATTCCTTAAGTCATATGATTTGCCCAGACTGAGTCAGGAGGAAACTCACAACTTAAAAAGACCAATATCAATAGATGAAATAGAAGAAGCAATCAAAAGACTTCCAACCAAGAAAAGCCCAGGACCGGAAGGGTATACAGCGGAGTTTTACAAAACCTTTAAAGACGAATTAATACCAATACTTTTCAAGTTATTTCAGGAAATAGAAAAAGAGGGAGCTCTGCCAAATTCATTCTATGAGGCCAACATCACCCTGTTTCCGAAACCAGACAAAGTCACCTCAAAGAAAGAAAACTACAGACGAATATTTCTAATGAACCTAGATGCAAAAATCCTCAATAAAATTCTGACAAATCGGATACAAAGGCACATCAAAAAAATTGTGCACCATGATCAAGTAGGATTCATCCCTGGGATGCAAGGATGGTTCAATATATGGAAATCAATAAATGTTATTCACCACATCAATAGACTTAAAGATAAGAACCATATGATCATCTCGATAGACTCAGAAAAAGCATTTGACAAAGTACAGCATCCCTTTATGTTCAAAACATTAGAAAAACTAGGGATAATGGGAACTTACCTCGACATTGTAAAAGCTATCTATGCTAAGCCTCAGGCTAGCATCATTCAGAATGGAGAAAAATTGAAGGCATTCCCTCTAAAATCTGGAACAAGACAGGGATGCCCCCTATCACCACTTCTATTCAATATAGTTCTCGAAACACTGGCCAGAGCAATTAGAGAGATGAAAGAAATTAAAGGCATAAAAATAGGAAAAGAAGAACTTAAATTATCACTATTTGCAGATGACATGATTCTATACCTAGAAGACCCAAAAGGGTCTACAAAAAAACTACTAGAACTAATAAATGAATTCAGCAAAGTGGCAGGATATAAAATCAACACACATAAATCAAAGGTATTTCTGTATATCAGTGACAAAACTTCTGAAACAGAAATGAGGAAAAACACTCCATTCACAATATCCTCAAAAAAAATAAAATACTTGGAATCAACGTAACAAAAGAGGTGAAAGACCTGTACAATGAAAACTACAGAACCCTAAAGAGAGAAATAGAAGAGGATCTTAGAAGATGGAAAAATATACCTTGTTCATGGATAGGCAGAACTAACATCATCAAAATGGCAATATTACCAAAAGTTCTCTATAGGTTTAATGCAATGCCAATCAAAATCCCAATGGAATTTCTTGTAGAAATAGATAAAGCAATCGTGAAATTCATATGGAAAAATAAAAGACCCAGAATAGCAAAAACAATTCTAAGCAGGAAGTGTGAATCAGGTGGTATAGCGATACCACATTTCAAACTATATTACAGAGCAATAGTAATAAAGACAGCATGGTACTGGTACCAGAACTGGCGGGTGGACCAATGGTACAGAATAGAGGACACAGAGACTAATCCACAAAGTTACAACTATCTTATATTTGATAAAGGAGCTAAAAACATGCAATGGAGAAAGGATAGCATATTCAACAAATGGTGTTGGGAAAACTAGAAATTCATATGCAACAAAATGAAACTGAATCCCCTCCTCTCGCCATGCACAAAAGTCAACTCAAAGTGGATCAAGGAGCTAGATATCAAATCAGAGACTCTCTGTCTGATAGAAGAAAAAGTTGGCTCCGATCTACAGATTGTGGGGTCGGGCTCAAAATTCCTTAATAGGACACCCATAGCACAAGAGTTAATAACAAGAATCAACAAATGGGACTTACTTAAACTTAAAAGTTTTTTCTCAGCAAGAGAAACAATAAGAGAGGTAAATAGGGAGCCTACATCATGGGAACAAATTTTTACTCCTCACACTTCAGATAGAGCCCTAATATCCAGAGTATACAAAGAACTCAAAAAATTAGACAATAAGAAAACAAATAACCCAATCAACAAATGGGCCAAGGACATGAACAAACACTTCACAGAGGAGGACATACAATCAATCAACAAGTACATGAAAAAATGCTCACCATCTCTAGCAGTCAGAGAAATGCAAATCAAAACCACCCTAAGAAACCACCTCACCCCAGTAAGATTGGCAGCCATGATGAAGTCAAACAACAATGAGTGCTGGCGAGGATGTGGGGAAAAGGGTACACTTGTACACTGCTGGTGGGACTGCAAATGGGTGCGGCCAATTTGGAAAGCAGTATGGAGATTCCTGGGAAAGCTTGGAATGGAACCACCATTTGACCCAGCTATTGCCCTTCTCGGACTATTTCCTGAAGACCTTAAAAGAGCACACTACAGGGATACTGCCACATCGATGTTCATAGCAGCACAATTCACAATTGCTAGACTGTAGAATCAACCCAGATGCCCTTCAATAGATGAATGGATAAAAAAAATGTGGCATTTATACACCATGGAGAATTACGCAGCACTAAAAAATGACAAAATCATGGAATTTGCAGGGAAATGGATGGCACTAGAGCAGATTATGCTTAGTGAAGCTAGCCAATCCCTAAAAAACAAATACCAAATGTCTTCTTTGATATAATGAGAGCAACTAAAAACAGAACAGGGAGGAAGAGCAGGAAGAAAAGATGAACATTAAACAGAGACATGAGGTGGGAGGGAAAGGGAGAAAAAAAGGGAAATCACATGGAAATGGAGGGAGACCCTCATTGTTATACAAAATTACATATAAGAGGTTATGAGGGGAATGGGATAACAAACATGGAGGGAAATGAATTACAGTAGATGCGGTAGAGAGAGAAGATGGGAGGGGAGGGGAGGGGGGATAGTAGAGTCTACCACGCGGCCTGCGCAGTGGTTTCATTAATGAGGTTCTGGCATTAAGTTAGTTAGAAGAGATCAAAATAAAACACACAGACAGTACCTTATTTTATATTGCTAGGTCCGAGACGGCTTGCCTCCCTGGTTCCCGCCTCAAGCCGCCCAGCAGGGCAGTGAGGATTACTCTGGGCTAGCAGGAGAGAGAGAGAGCGAACACGCATGGGAGCAGCCTTGGAGCTCTGCCCTTTGGGCAGAAGTATAAGAAGTTTGTATTACCTCTGTGTGAACACGGCTGAAGAAACCTGCCTTACCAGAGCTGGAACCATCTGTGAACACCGATAAAGCTCCCTCTATTGGATGGGAACGTACAATCTTTGGAAAAATAAGTGATGTTAATGATGCAAATTGTACAATCTTATCACGAGGATAATGGCTATCTATCTGGCCAGGAAAATCTGCAAAAGCTATCTGCCATGAACTAGAGGTTTGAAAAAGCCAATTAGTCTGTTGAACAGAAAATGGAATAATTATGATATCAGGCTCAGGTCCAATTAATTGTAAAATCCTAGTTCTACCTTTAATAACTAATTGAGCTATAGAATCATGAAAAGGAATTAATGTTTTTTCAGGGGAGTGAGATAAATAGATCCATTTAATAACTTTTAATTTTTGCCATATGGCTCCTGTTGGGGTATGCTCAGTTGGAAATATTAATAAATACATTATTTCTTTAGGATCTATTCTAGTAAGCTGTGCATTTTTAATTGCAATTTCCACTTTCCTTAAGGCTGTCTTAGCTTCTGAAGTTAGTTGACGTGGAGAGGTTGGAGAAGGATTTCCTTGTAATATCTGAAATAAAGGACTTAACTCAGAAGTAGTTAACTTTAAGGATGGTCTTAGCCAGTTAATATCTCCTAATAATTTTTGAAAATCATTAAGGGTACGTAACTCTTTAACTCTTATCTGAAGATTTTGAGGACGGATCGTACTCCTTTGAATTATCTGACCAAGATATTGAAAAGGAGATACCTTTTGAATTTTTTGAGGAGCTATACATAAACCCATTGTTGTAAGTGAAGTCTCTAACTGAGTAAAAATTTCTGAAAGTACTTCTGGATTAATATGAGCCAATAGTATATCATCCATAAAATGAATAATATATGCATCAGGGAAGCTATTTCTAATGGGATCTATTGCCTGGTCAACATATTTTTGGCATAGTGTAGGACTATTACACATTCCCTGAGGAAGGACCTTCCAGCAGTATCTTTTAACAGGTTCCTTAAAATTAATTGTTGGGACAGTGAAAGCAAATTTTTCACAATCTTTAGGATGTAACCTTATAGAGAAAAAACAGTCTTTTAAATCTATTACCATCAAGCTATAATCTAAAGGAATGGCTGTGGGGGAGGGAAGTCCTGGCTGTAATGATCCCATAGGCTGAAATATCTCTCTTAAAAGCCTTGAAAATCATTAGGGGTTTGTACGGAAACTGTGGTTCCGCTCCGGTAAAATTAAAGATGGCGGCCCCCATGGTTGGCACGGAAACTGTTTGTTTTGCTCCGGTAAATCTAAAGATGGTGGCCCCCATGGTCGGCGCGATGACGTCACACTGTGCGACCGTTCTTGGAATTCCCCGGCTCCCACTAGGAGGGAATGCCGGTGGCTGCGAGAAAGCGGGCTGATCCGTGCCATTTGAATTCTCTGCATTGGGTCGGAGAACATCCTGACAGATTTTATTTGCGTTCTCAAAAGCCAATTGCCTAACGATAAATTCGCTAGCTCCTGGGTCCCCGATGGACCTGTTCGCAGCCTGATACAGTCGGGCTACGAAATCTGAATAAGTCTCACTGGCACCTTGTCTGATTTTGGTAAGAACTAAATTGGACTGGTCCTTGGGGACAATTTGTCTCCAGGCTCGTTTTGCACAATCAGTTATTTGATTGTACACTACAAAATCATAATTTAACTGTCTTTCTAAATCAGCGAAATTTTCAGTCCCTAAAAACATTGTTACTGGCGTCTCTATGCCCTGTCTCCTGTTTCTTTCTGCCTGTTCATTACAAAAATCAGTCCAGTAAGTTTTCCAAAGTAAGTAATCTCCCCCGCTCAGACAAGATCTGGCTAAAAAAATCCAATCACTAGGAGGAAGGGGTTGTGAGCAAATATTTTCTATCAGACTCTGAACAAAAGGCGAATTTGGGCCATACGTTTCACATGCATTTTTCAATTCCTTGATAGTTTTAAATGGAATTACAGCATGAACTCTAACTCTCTGATCTTGTTCATTAGTTTGTTCAAAAACTGGAAAGAGGTGAAAACCAGTAGTATCCTCTCCCATTTCTTGAGCCTTCCTAATACCTTGCTGAACTGGGGTAAGAAAAGTCATCTTTAATTCAGCACACCTGTTAAATTTGGTCCTTCTAGCAGGTACCAGCCGAATTTTAAAAGCTTGGGCAGGTGGTGCTAAATGCAATCTATTAAAATTTCTCTCTAAGTCCTGAGTTTCCACGTCTAATTCTTCTTCCTCAGACTGTGAGCTGCTATCAGACTCTGTACTATCGCCATTTGGAATTTGGGTTTCTAACTCACGTGGCTGAGAAGAAACCTGAGCCCCTCTAGGAGTTTCCTCTGTATTTTCCTCTCCAGGAAGATTGTTTACCACTTCCGGAGGGCTCTCCAAGATTAGAGATGCTTCTTCTTTATCATGCTGTTCTGTACAATCTGTCTGCGGGCTAGCTTGCATAATTTTAACCTTTGTTTTAGCTCCTAGCGCTTTTGTTTTAAAACGGCTCAAAGGAAAGGAAATTAACTTAGCTTCAGGCTGATTTTCCATTTGAATAGACCTAATAGCTCTTTGAATGCCTTTCAGAAGGTCTTCAGTAGGCTGCGAACTCTGGCCTATATTTTTAAAAAGACAAACTTTTTTCCTTTCTAATTTCTCCCAAGTAAGTAAATTTGGAGACTCTTGGTCACAAAACCAAGGACAATATTTACCTACAATCTTTAAGAATTGCAATAACTGAGTTTTCTTTATCTGTTTTCCTTTCTGATTAATTATACTGTATAAAATAGTTAGATACATTTCCTTATCCGAAGAAGTAGAATTTCCCATTTTAAGTAAATTAACGTCTCTTTCCTTCAATATCTCCTGGTACTTTTGTGACCCAAATGTCACCTCTTCCTTATTTTTCTCTTTATTCCTTATCTTCCTTTCTCTTTATCTCTTTTTCCTTATCTTCCTTTTTATTCTTTCCCTTAATCTTTTTAGCGCGTGCTCCCACTCAATCTAACTAATTCAGAATGCCCCCCTCGTGGGCGCCAATTCTACCACGCGGCCTGCGCAGTGGTTTCATTAATGAGGTTCTGGCATTAAGTTAGTTAGAAGAGATCAAAATAAAACACACAGACAGTACCTTATTTTATATTGCTAGGTCCGAGACGGCTCGCCTCCCTGGTTCCCGCCTCAAGCCGCCCAGCAGGGCAGCGAGGATTACTCTGGGCTAACAGGAGAGAGAGAGAGCGAACACGCCTGGGAGCAGCCTTTTATTTGGGGGAACAAGAGATTCAGGGGAGAATTCCATCCAATGAAGGTTGAGGGGGGGCTGTACTCCAAGGTCAGGGTCAGTGATTGGGTCTCCAGGGTCAGTGGTCATGCACACCCCCACACGGATGGGCTCTCTCATCAGGAAAGGGTCGGGATAACTCCGACACAGCCAGAGCGCCTCAGGCCCTTAACGGGAGTCACCCAATCACGTGTCAGAATGGCTCCCCACAGTAGAGGATAGGAAAGGTAGCAGAATACAACAGTCACTAATATGGCATTATGTAAAAATGTGATGTGTAACCGATGTGATTCTGCAATCTGTATTTGGGGTAAAAATGGGAGTTCATAACCCACTTGATTCTAATGTATGAAATATGATATGTCAAGAGCTTTGTAATGTTGTGAACAACCAATAAATAAAATAAAATTTTAAAAAAAGAAAGAAATAACCAGTGAAGTGAATAGAGAGCCTATATGTTGGGAGCAAATTTTTACCCCTCACACATCAGATAGAGCACTAATCTCTAGGGTATATAAAGAACTCAAAAAGCGAAACACCAAAAAAAAAAAAATAACCTAATCAATAAATGGGCTAAGGAACTGAACATACACTTCTCAGAAGATTATATACAATCAATCAACGAATACATCTCTTGCAATTAGACAAATGCAAATCAAAACTACTCTAAGATATCATCTCACTCCAATGGAATGGCAGCTATTAAGAATACAAATAAATATAAGCATCGGTGAGGATGTGGGGAAATATATTGCTCATGGGACTGCAAATTGGTGCAGCCAATATTGAAAGCAGTATGGAGATTTCTTGTAAAACTGGGAATGGAACCACCATTTACCCAGCTATCCCTCTCCTTGGTCTATACCCAAAGGACTTAAAAACAGCATACTACAGGGACACAGCTGCATCAATGTTTATAGAAGCACAATTTGCAATAGCTAAACTATTGAACCAACCTAGATGCCCTTTAGTAGATGAATGGATAAATAAAATGTAGTATATATACATAATGGAATATTACTCAGCAATAAAAGAGAATAAAATCATGACATTTGCAGGTAAATGGATGGAGTTGGAGAATATAATGCTAAGCAAACTTAGCCAATCCCATAAAAACAAATGCTGAGTGTTTTTTCTCATATAAGGAGGCTGAATAATAGTAGGGTTGGGAGGGGGAGCATGGGAATATTAGACAAACTATAGATAGGGTGGGAGGGGAAAGGAGGGGCATAAGGGCAAAAAGATGGCAGAATGAGATGGACATCATTACCCTAAGTACATGTATAACGACATGAATAATTTGAATATACTTTGTATACAGAGATATGAAAAATTGTGCTCTATATGCATAACATGAATTGTAATGCATTGTGCTGTCATATATAACAAATTAGAATTAAAAAATTAAAATAAAATAAAAAGAATTCCCAAGAGGTTTATTCTTCCCAGAGAGATCTTCATAACAAATTCAATTCCAATCAAACTCCTATCATATTATTTAGTAGATGTTGACAAGTTAATTCTGAGGTTCATATGGTGAGGGAAAAGGCTCAGAATGTGTAACCTGAATACAGAGGGGAAGAATAAAAATGGACAATCAATAATACCTAACTTCAGGATAGTACAAACTGTGAAATCAAGACAGTGTAATATTGATGAAAGAGTAGACAAATAGATCAAAGTATAGACAAAGATGTCAGCCACTCTGGAAAACTGGAAGTTTCTTATTAATCTAAGCATACTCACTACACAGCCAAGTAACTGGGCACCTTGGTATTTATCCCAATGAGCCAAAAAAAAATTAATCCCTGTTCTTTGTGAATTTGTCAGCCTCAGTTATTCTGCTACAGCAGCAGAAAATGGACTAAGGCAGTGGGGGACAGAAGTTACATAGGAGGTCTACGTACTTTGTGCTCAAATTAATTTGACTCTAAAACTGCTTTAAAAATAAAGTTTGAAACAAATAAATAAAAGAGAGTAAAAGCAAACCTAGAAAAATATAAATACATGGGGAAGCTGGGGGAAGAGTCTACATGATGTTTTGTTATATTAGTTATGTTTCAAAATAAAATTTCTGTGAATTGGTTAGGATCAGGAAGCACCCAAACATGAGAAGATAAGCTAAAATGACTCAGGGACCTAAATGGAGCTGAAATTCAGGCCGACCACAACATGAGCTAAGATGGAATAATCATACCAGTTTGGACATAGCCTATTATGAATTTTAAAAGGACTGCAAGGAAGTTGAGAGAATTGATTATAGTTAACTATTCATCTTATGATTTTATAACTTTAAGAAGGTTATTTTCAACATGAAAGCATCATTTTCTTTTGTTAAATGAACTATTGCATTTGAAGTTCTGTTAATATAGAAAAATATGTTAAGACTGCTCATATAGTGTCTGATACACAGACGTAGGCAATACACTTTTGTTTTCTTTTATTTTTTAGTAGTTTTAGTTGTTGGTAAACATAGTACCTTTATTTTATTTATTTATTTTTATATAGTGCTGAGGATCAAACCAAGTGCCTCACATATGCCAGGCAAGTGCTTTACCACTGAGCCACACCCCAGCCCCTACACTTTTATTTACTTAGATTAGAATATTGAACATGCCTGGCTTCACCTTTTAAAATAAATCTAGAAATGAATGAGAAAGTGAATAGAAGCCAATTTTTACTTTTTAGTTGTTAGAACCAACAATCATATCTTAAAAAACTGTTTTTGTGAAAGAAATTAAAACCAAAATTCCAGAATGTATAAACTTCTTCAAAGGAGCACCCTCTTGAAAACAAGGGGACATAGCATCTCAATTCACAATAATTAAACTATGGAACCTTCAGAAGAGAATCAACTGAGCCAGCTAATGCATGCACACACCTGGACAAAATTTCCTGAGAAACAAATTGACTATAAGTTGTTTTAAGGAAGCACCTTCAGAGTCTACTCAAAGTTGTCTCAAAATTGCTTTTTAAAAAACAGGCATGCACACAAAAGCTCACTTGTCAACAATGTGGACCTTTTTCATAATAATCTTAAAATACATGAACTGAAACATGATAACTTTCCCTCCCACTAAGGA
Organism: Spermophilus citellus; assembly: GCF_964194105.1. Classification (NCBI taxonomy): domain Eukaryota; kingdom Metazoa; phylum Chordata; class Mammalia; order Rodentia; family Sciuridae; genus Spermophilus; species Spermophilus citellus. The sequence continues at coordinate 239,987,397 of NC_138183.1, forward strand.
AACACATAGCCTATTAAAAAGCATGATGACCACCTAGGACCGCACAGAAGAACCTGAAAACTTACTATTCCACCAGGAAACATGCAGCTTCTCTATTCTCACTTTCTAGGAATGCTGTCACTGCAGGTTGATTGGAGAGACAGATTTAAATTTAACTCTGTGTTTGTCCATCCTCAATAACAATTTTTCCTGCTTCAAAACTCTGAAACACATAATTCTCTTCTAGCTTCATTGGGCAGTGAGTGCTTTGCTTGGGAACAAAACTCTAAAATACCTTGGAAATTCTGCCCAAGGCACTTGAGATCTTAGAGGTGACATAAATCACAAAGAGCAGAATGGAAGACAAATTTCAAGGACCACAGATCTCAAAATAGGACCTTTCCTAGTGGTTTTTGGCAGAAAGAAACAAAGTCAGATGTCAGAATGAAGACAACTGGGAGACACCATCATAGCTCACTGAATAAATGTGGCAGTGCAAGTGACCCACCATTCAGATGAGTGGTGACCACAAGTGTTGCATCTAAGAAGATTTCAGATCACAAGAAAAAACTCCTGCCAAAGGCATAACCTGAACCTCAACCTCAACCTAAAGAAACTGTACACAAATCTGAACAGGAGCACACAGAACATTCCACCAAATAACTGCCATGTACTCTGCCAGTCTTTGCAGAGTGAGGAGTTTCATTTTCTTTTGTGCAGGACTAAATGGTCATCCTGGCTCTTCATAGGTTTTGTGATTTTTTTCAAGTTTGAGGTATTTTCATGAACCCTGGGGAATTTTTTAACTTATCACACACACACCAAAAAAAAAAAAATGTTTATATAATACAGACATGCCATCTCTGTTGCCTAAGTCTGTTCTTGAAATGATGACTTCAGGGTGACCAGGAGTGGACTCTGGAGGCACTCTCAGAAAAACAACTTAAAGACATTTGGAACCAGAAAAATATAAAAGCTTGGGAATGGTTACACATGAAAGGAATCCAAGCTTTACATATGAGGAGAAAATAAAATGTGTGTCTTTCTATTGTTTTTTGCTACAAAGAAGATGTTATTGGGACAGCTGGTGAAGTGTCAGTAGGCTGTGTGGATGGTGTAATAGTAATGTCTCAATGTCAACTTCTTGATTTTGATTGCTATACTGTGGTTATTTAATATGTTTATTGTGTTTTTGGAAAGCCTTAGAAGGTTTAATGCCAAAGAATCATCATGTCTACAATCTACTCATAAGCCTTTAAATAAAAACTATTAATTCTATGTATATAAATGACAGAGAAGAATGCAGAATTGAAAAGAGTAGTATTGACATACGTCTATAATTATATATATATATATATATATATATATATATATATATATATATATAAACATACATATGCACATATATATGTCTTCATAGGTATGTATGTTAAAAAAAGAGAAGAGAATAAAAACACACCTAGAAAAATATGAATACATGGGGAATCTAAGGGAAGAGTGTACAGGATGTTTAGCAACTTTTATCTGAGTTTGAAGTATGTCACAATCAAAATGTTTTAAAACAAAAAACTACACATGAAAAATACAGAAATGCAAACACAGCAAAAAACAATAGCCGCAATGGGTACTTTTGCTCAGTGTATGCAAATAGGCTTGAAGACCTTATCATCATCACGAGGTAAAAAGCCTACCACACCTAAGCACAGGCAAGACTTCATGGATTTTGTCTGGCTGTTCTCTCAAGGTCATTGCATACGGTTTTCAACTTCAATAAGCCCTTGTTTGCACAATGTTAATATGGGTCCAATAAAAGTCCTTACTTCATGATGTTACTGGAGAAATCAATTCTCTGATGTAACACATGGAATCTAACATAACATGCATAGAGCAAGTCCTAAAAAAGGATAAGCATTTTATAAATGCTAAGTGTGATTGTTACTCAGAACCCTTCAAAGAAAATATCACCTGATTGCTATTTAAGCTGTGTCAGAAAATAAATTATTTTAAAAGGTGAAACTATTTCTATAAAGCACTGATTCAGCAATTATTTACTGTGTTCAGCACAATCATAGGTGCTTTGGAGAGAGCAGTTTATATTTTAGAGAGAAACAAAAAATACACAAAAAATTGTAATTATAATATATAAAAAACTGTTCAACAATGCTAAACCTAAGTGTGTACTTGAACCTCACGAGTGACAGGGAGAAGAAATATTCAAGCAAATTCTTTTTTTTTTTGTTGTTATTGGGGTTAAACCCAGGGTCTCAATAAGTTGCTCAGAGCCTGTTTAAGTTGCTGAGGCTGGCTTTGAACTTGTGATCCTCCTGCCTCAGCCTCCCAAGTTGCTGGGATTACCATAATGTGCCACCACATTCTGCAGGGCAGATCCTTAAATTGTGATTAAATAAAATCCATTGTATAAAATTCCAAAACATCTTTGCACATACAGATATGTACTCTTTTACATCATAACACTCAATGCAAAACACTTAAGAAGCACAGGAATCCTTCAAAATAAGAGAATATTACAATGTAATCCTAGCAAAGTTTATTTCATAAATGCCATGATAGTCTAACACAATAAAAGTCTATGAAATACTGATCATAATAGTACTTATGAGGGTAAAATTGTTGAGTCATCAGTATAACTGCCAGTGAGGTGTTTGGAAATGCACACTGTGTTGACTTTTTATTTCAATTAAAACAAATGATGATGTATCTCAGCTGTCATCAACATTATTACACATCATACTGGATGGAGTCATCCTTCCGCTTCATCAATAGAAATATATTAGCAGTGTTAGCATTTGGAAAGAAGAAATGCTTATTATGAAAATGACAAAAGAATATAAAATAAAACCAGAAATAATAAAGAAGTAATGCATAAATTTGAAAAGGAACCACCATATGAGTACAATCATCCTAAAGTTGACATTAAATGGAAATGGACAACCTAATAAAGGTGAAACAGTAATTTACTTGGAATCTATATTAGGTTAGAACTTACAGGCAAAAATAACTGCAAAAAATAAATAAATCAGAGTATTAATCATATTTTTGTAGTAACATTAGTATTGTCTTTTGTCTCTTAAATGTTTTTTTAGCTTTACTCTGTCTGATTGACAAATAGGAATCATACATGATTCAGGAGTGTGATATGATATTTTAATATATGTGTACTTTGTAAAATGACCACTGTAATCAACATAATTAATATATTCATCAACTTAAATGAGTAAAGTTTCCTTTCTTCATTTTCTTTTCTTTTTTTAAAGTGGACACTTAAGATCTACCCTCTTATCTAATGTCACGTATACAATATGGTATTATGAAAAATAGCTACCATGCTATAGATCAGACACCAGAAATCACTTAGCTGGTATATGAAGCTGGGTACACTTGGACCGACATCTCCAGTTTTCCCACCTTCCAGCCATGACAACTACCATAGGAGATACTGGTGAGGAATGCATCATATAACTTTTTTTGGATTTACCATTTATAAAAGTTCAATTTTAATGTTCACAATTATTAAGGTTTCTGTGTTTATTTTAAATATAAAACTATTGCACATAAAATTATATATGCAATGCTACTAAAATAAAACATGATACTTTACATAGCATTTAAATATTTAATGACTATAATAAAAAAAATCAATATAAAAGTAAAAATAAAACAAGGAATGACATCATAGTTACTAAAAATAAATGTGTAATTTAAGTTTTGTTCTTTAAGTTATTACTTTTTAAATTGACTTCTACTGTATATGTACTACAAATTTCCAGGTATAGTGGTAACCAAGACATTATAGATGGTACATTCCACTAGGGACAAACATTGCCAAAAATCTGTAATTCATCCTTGAATTATACTTACCATATATGTCTTAGGGAGGACAAAAGCATTGGTCTTAAATCTGATATATTCTGAGGAGACAGCTTCATAGTGAAATGTTTCTGTATGCATCAAGAAATTCAATAATTTCTACCTGATGTGACTTCTTTTCCAGAGTTTCTTCATAGCATTTGTCATCTCTGAGTTTCTCAGGGTATAGATGAAGGGGTTCAACATGGGGGGTATGACTGTGTAAAACACACTCAGTGACTTGTCAATTGGGAAAGTCTTGGCTGGTCGTACATACATGAAAATTCAGGGGACAAAGAAGAGGACAACCACCATGATGTGGGAGCCACAGGTGGAGAGAGCTTTCCGCCTCCCCTCCTGACTCAGGTTCTTCAGAGAGTGGAAGATGACACCATAAGACACGAGTAAGAGCAGAAGCACAATAGAGCACATCAGCCCCCCATTGGCCATCACTAAGAGGCCAGTGACATAGGTGACAATACAGACGAGTTGCAATATGGGGTACATGTCACACATAAAGTGGTCAATGATATTGGAGCCACAAAAAGGAAGCCCATAAATAGTGCCAAGCTGAAATGCAGAATGCAGAAACCCTCCAGCCCAGGAGACTATCAACAGCACCACACACACCTATGGCCTTATGATAACTAAATAATGCAAGGGCTTACAGATGGCCACATAGCGGTCAACGGCCATCACCAACAGAAGAGAGACCTCTGCTCCACCAAAAAGGTGTTCTGCAAAGAGCTGAAACATACAAAATTTGAAAGATACATTATGTTCCCCTAAGTATAAATTCAATATCAATTTGGGGGAAATGACAGATGAATAAATGATGTCCACAAATGATAAATTAGCAAGAATGAAGTACATTGGTGAGCCCGGAGTCTTACTCAAGTTTACAGTCAAAACAATGAGTAGATTTTCCAGTAGGTTCATTAAATAGAAGAACAAGAATATAACAAAAAGTACTTTTTGCTCCTTTGGATTCTGGTGTGAGGCCCAAGAGGACAAAGTAAGACACATTGCTCCTCTGTTCCATCTATAATGCTGCCAGACACTCAAAATAAAGGTATGGGCAGTGGTCGAGCCCTCAGACCAGGAGGGAAGGATCAGCCTTGACTTAAAGATGACTAGCTTGTGTTCATGTGCCATTCTCCCTGAATTTGGATTTTCTACTCCAATAAAACATGTTTTAGTGGATGGAGACCCAATCTAATAAAGTATTGTTACTGGATTACACTTACAAAATCTGTATATCCAAATAGAGCCCATATCCAAATAGAGCCCCTTTCTGAGGTCCTGCAGGTAGGTTCTCAACAAAAAAAATTGCAGGGGTGGTGGCAGTGGGCTTGATTAAATCATAATTATTTTGTGCAACAATATGAGGAACCAGTATTTACCACCGTCTCAGACAGCTTGCTCTGTCACTGACACCTCCTTCCATGGTTTACTTATGCATCCCTCATTTACCTAACCTGTAAATCCTTAAAGCACTCTGATTTTGCCTATTCTCACACTCTCAATCCCCTCCTTTCAAAAGTGATGTCTGCAATTACTTAATTGACATCTTCAATTAGAAATTCATTTGGTATTTACAAAAGTAAATTTTTAATTTTCACAATAAATCTTTTTATTTCTAATCTTTTCTTTTTTCTCTACTAATCAAAGTGTACCCCCTTCTGTCTTACATCTCAAACCAGATTCTGGCAGTGTTCTATATTCCTTTATTCCTCTTATGCTCCTTATTTACACATCCCTTAAGTACCCTTGGCTTTCTGTTTAGAACATCTTGTAATTGTGTGTGATCATTGTCATTCCGTCCCCTTACATCCCCAGTGCACTGCAAGAGCCCCCTGCCACATTGACAAATTGCTCCTTGACAGATGCTATTTCAAAGACCAGACATCACAAACTTGGAAGTAATGAGGTGCTTTGTACAAAGGATATTTTATATTAAATCTTTCTTCATTTATTAAACAAAAGGTGTTCTTAGAACACTATATCCGGTCACACTGTTTACATGAGGTGAACTTGCAGCCATCACAGATTGTCCACTACTCATCAAGGCTCCGGGTCTCACTGGGTTCCTGTCATCAGAGGAAAGAAATTTCCAAGCTACCTGAGGAATTTTCACATTGTGACTCCTACTTTTCCAGATGAAAGCAAAACTTTTGAGGATCTGACATAGTCCCTGACTTCATATTTTAAATTTTTAAATATATTCATGAAAACTATCTTACAACCTGATCAGCCACTTTCTGCCTGCGAAAGTTTTGTCAACATTTTCTTATAAACTTGAAGGATAGAATTTCCTCAATAATGAAACATTCACACAATATCAAAGTCCGATTTCTGCTACTGGCTATAAATCTTACCCATAGAAACTTGTCTGCAGTTTGAAGGAGAAAATTTTACTTCACTAATGAATAGTGAGTAATAGCGCTTCTATCCAGTATGCACACAGAAGAAAAAAAGGTATGTTATTCTTGAAGAATATATTTGAAATGACACACTCATGTCTTTCCACTTTTTACAGATTATTCTAAATACTATATAAAATTACAAAATTACTACTGGCTTTGTAGATGGTATTCAAGGAATTTCCTGGTATGTATTAAAAAAAACTGATATTTTCCATGTTAAAGTAATTTAGTTAAAATTCAAACAAATAATTTCAACATAGGAATATCCATTGTTCACATCACTGTCTCAACAAATTCATTTCAGGACCCCTTTATTTTCAATTATGTCTGTTGTTATAATCTTGATTTCATCTACAAACATGGTGAAGCCTCTGCTAGCCTGAAAGATGGAAACTACACTGTGGGCATAAATTATTTCTTTGTTTGGCTTATGTTATTAGCGTAATTTATCCTTTCCATAATTTATATGTATTTAAAACTATCATGCCATATACATGACTTATGGCTTCTTCTAAAGATCTTACTCGATGACTTCAAAGTGTTTGACGGTTTCTAAATCTTTTAGTATTTCATTATGTTCATGATTAGGATTTTTTTTTCTATGATCTAGATTTGAGAATGCTATCATTCAGTTCTGTGACACAACTTGTTCTTACAACACTTCTAATTTCCTGTAACAGCTGTTTTCAGAGATTTTTTTTTCCTTTGTTAGTGTCTAAAACCCAACTTCAATGTTCAGATATTTTCAGCTTTAAGTCTCCAACATTCATCAGTTTTATTTATTTTGCTCCAGTAAATTCTGCTCCCACTTCCTTTTGTATATAATTGTTCACTAGAAGGAATGGTAGAGATGTAATTGTCAAAATAAAGATTTTGGTGAAAATGCTTTTTGTGTGACTGTTAAGTGAAAAGTTTTCTATTGCTGTAGTGGAACTTCTGTTAACCTCTCAAACTCAGGAAGGTAAAAAAGTATATTTTGAGGAATGTACTTTTAAAGATACTTGCTACTGTGCTACCGTCTTTTCATGTACAGTTTCTATTCCTCTTTTAAAACAAACCTTCATATGGCTGTAATAAAGAACAGAAAAGGCATCAAGAATATCGCCCTTGATATGTGCCTACACCACAATGAGACCGACAGTGAATATTTGGTAATTTTGCTCTCATATGTCTTTTCATAAAAATATAAAAAAAATAGATTTTATGTTAAAATTAAATGTTTGCATCTCTAACTACTGAAGATTTGTCTGAAAAGTTTAAAACTGAGAGAATAAGTGAGTTAAAAAATGATGCACCTAGTATGTCAGCATTCATGGAAACAGAAACCACTAAACAGTAATATTACCTTGTGTGTGTGTGTGTGTGTGTGTGTGTGTGTGCATTGGTATAAAGATGAATATAATCCAAGTTGAATTTGAATTTTATTTATTCTTATTTTCAAGAAATGAAGTAATGCAGGAATTTCTTAAAGTATCATGGTCTCTTGACACAGTTCCCAATGTGTCTTGACAAGTATGTCAACATATCTCCCTGTATGATGTACTAATAAAAAATTAAATGTGTCCAACAATGAATGGATGGATAAATAAAATATGATGTATATGCACATCATAATCATAGGTAATAGTGTATGTATATAATGGAATAATATGCAGTCATAAAAAGAATTAAATTCTGTTACTTGTAGCAACATGAATTGAACTGGAGGACATTATGTAAGGGAAATAAAAAAGGAAAATATTATATGTTCTCACCATCATGAGCTAAAAACGTTGATCCCAGATAAGTTGTGAGTAGAATAGTGGTCATGAAAGTCTAGGAAGTATGTGGACTGGATGAGGAGGAGGAACAGAAGAAGGTTGAATAATGAGAAGCAAAATGTACTTTCTGATTGTTGAGATATGACGTATTCTCCAAAGGCTGGTGTGTCAATGCAAGAATATTCAGAGGTGAAATTATGATGAAAGCTGTCACTCCAGCCTAGTTTGGAGGAGTGGACTGAGGGATAAGTGTAAGTGGGTGGGGTGTGTCTGGAGGAGGTAGGTCACAGGGCAAGCCCTGGAAGGATGTGTCTTCTCTGTGGCCACTTCCTCCAGCTCTCTCTGCTTCTTAGCTACCGTGAACTAAGCAGTGTCGCTCCACCATGCCTTCCACGAGGTTGTCCTGCCACATCTTGGCCCAGAAAACTGGATTTGGCTCACCATGAGCATAACGTCTAACTATGAGCCCAAACTAAATTTTAATCTCCTAAATTCTTGTCAGATATTAGAAAGAATAAGTTATAATATTCTACAGCCCAGGAGGGTGATAGTAGTTCAAAATTTTGTATATTTTATACATAATTAGAAAGGAAGATTTTAAATATTGCACTTGTGAAAACATAATAACATTTAAGGAGATGGAAATACTAAGTACCCTGATTTGATTGTTATATATACTATACATGTATTCAACTATCACACTGTACACCATGAATATATACAATTACTTGCCAAATAAAATTTTGATGCAGACAAGATAATTAACCATTCCAATTTTAATCAGTCAAGGAGAATACAGCTTTATAAAATATCACTCAGTATTCTTCCTAGTGCACTATGCACAGGGTTTATTTTTCATCAACTTTCATCATTTGATCCCAGAGCTTCTTCAGAACCTTTTTCACTTCCTCATTCCTGAAGGTGGGATCAAAGGGTTTAACATAGGTGTCACTAGGGTACAAAACACAGTCACAGCTTTGTCAGTGGGGAAGGAGACCATGGGTCTGAGGTACAGGTATGAACAAGGTACAAAGAATAGGATGACAACTGTGACATGAGAGGCACAGGTAGACAGGGCTTTGCGGCGACCTTCAGAGCTATGAGACCTCAGGGAGCGCAGGATGATGACATAGGAAAGCCACCAGCATGGAGAAGATGATCAAACACAGTGACCCACTGTTGGCAGCAATCAGGGGCCCCAAACTGTGGGTGTCTGTGCAGGCCAGCTCAAGGAGAGGCAATAAATCACACATAAAGTGGTTAATGACATTAGGTCCACAGAATGGTAACTGGGCCATAAACAAAATCTGTATCCCTCCATAAATAAACCCCAAGACCCCAGCCGCCCCCACCAGGTAACCACACACCTGCTGGTTCATGATGGTCATGTAGTGTAAGGGCTTACAGATGGCCACATAGTGGTCATAGGCCATGGCCATTAACAGGATGATCTCAGCTGCAGCAAAAAAGTGTTCAGTAAAGAGCTGAGTCATGCAGCCACTGAAGGATATGGTGTTCTTTTCAGAGATCAAGTCAAAGATCATTTTGGGTGCTATGGAAGAAGAGTAGAAACCATCTATAATGGACAAACAGGACAGAAAGAAGTACATGGGAGAGCCCAGGGCTGGGCTGATGAAGATGGTGATGGAGATGAGCATATTACCTGCCAGGGTGATCAAATAGGTCAGAAGAAACACAGTAAATAAGAGTTTCTGCAGTTGTGGATTTGGGGTCAGGCCCAGCAAGATGAATTCTGTTACATTGCTCATCTTTCTTGTCAAGTTAGCTTGTGTTGGGGCATATCATGGTTCATCTAGAAAAAAAAAAATCACAACATTTCTGAGTGATGACATTTCAAATTCTGTGTTAAAGTACTCCATTGCCTTGTGAGACCTGTATCTGCAGTGGATGGAGTTAGAATTTATTTACCTCAGCTCTGTTGATAATACTTCAGAGGTACCCTAGGAAACAAGGTGTTATTATGAATGTTGACATATGAACTTCTTTCTTTCTTCAAAAAAAAAAACACCTAAAAGATGGCATTCCTTCATTGTTGTGGTGAGGACCAATACCATCAATAACAATTTTTTCAAAATTATAATTTTCTATGATATAATTGAATACACATATGAACACAATAAAAGACAATTATATTCTGTTACCAAGGTGTCAAATCTCTCTGAATCTAAACTAGCTGTGTTTTCCAACCTGTGGTTGCTCTCCATCATACGCATAGATAGAAGTAGAGCTACAGATGAAGTATTTTTTTTTTTCTGAATGCCGAAGAATAATCTCTATCATAGCCCAATGAGCATGATTCATTCACAATCACTTCTTGAGTCTCTCTCCACAACAGACTTTCTTTCATGATCCTTCTTTAAACATCTTTGGATGTAGATATGTTAATTGTACAAAGATTTCATATTTCTTAAATACATGCTCCTTTGAGCAAATTTTTATCCCAGATAGCATTATTCTCCAGATATTTTTCAAATGAAATTACATGAGATGTGAACTTACCCTGAATTTCCATTGACAAGACAAATGCTAGGGTGATACAAGATAATAAAATTTTCATTTTTATTATAAAATCAATAAGGCAAGGTGAACTTGCAGTTTTCATTGCTATATGGCAGAAATTTTGACTATGTACAAAAAATTCTTTTTTTAATGATCTAACCATGCATTTGCAAGAGTAAGTCCGTGTTGTTACAAAACATCATGCGCTATTTTATTCTTTTTTTTAATTTTTATTTTTATGTGGTGCTGAGGATCTAACTCAGTGCCTCATGTGTGCTAAGCAAGTGTTCTACCACTTGAGCCACAACCCCAGCCCCACACTATTTTATTCTCACTTCACTTTCCTTTTTTCCTCAATCCCTTACAAAAATCCATAATCACATAGCTAAAAAAATTCTGGACACAGAAGTTAACATCATGATAGCTTGACTTCAATAATAATGAGGAAACATATCTCTAGTTTTCAGGAAATCTCAGCCCCTGAGTTGTTTTACTTTTATTCATGGTCCTATGGATGATAACTAAAGTATTATTTATTCTTAGCGGATTGAATATACACATTCTAAAGTGGCAACATGGAAAAAATGAAAAGGGTAAAAACTTTTAAGTCATTTTAAACATAAGTGTACCAATTCAATTAATTTAGTGAGGCATAAATGTTAACTATAATGTTTTAAAAGTGGCTGTAGTCATTCTTAGCAGGATCATGTTTGGCAAAAATACAGATAGTGTTTTATATTGATATTTTCTTGTAATTGTGTCTAAATACATTTTTAAAGCAAAAGATTAAATTTCTAGTCAGGCATGTAACTATATAAATAACTTCAGAAGAGATGAAAAACTGGCTAAATCAAGCTGATCTGCTTAAAACTTTGAAAAAAACATTCAGCTTCCACTGACCTTGGTCTGTTGCTTATGAATTCCACTGTCTGGAGACATCACTGTCACTTCTTTCTCCTTCTGTGGGCAAATGCAACACAGCTTCCAATGGACTCCACCAGCTCACTAGGGGGACGCGGGAATGGTGGAACCATTCTCCAATTGTAGTTCATTTGGTTTCCTTGTCAGTCTGGATTTACTCAGAAAAACAAACCATTTCAGTTGGTATACATTGATAGATCTAGTACTTCATACCTACTCATTTTCTTGGTTTTCTGTGAAAATATCATATCTTCTATGTATAATATTTCAGAAAAATGTTTTCAGGCATTTTGAACTATATTCAATTCAAATTAAAAATGAAAGGAGCACAGCCCAATTATCCAGATCAAGAAAAGTTATTATATTCTACAACAAAACAAATAAGTGAATTCACTTGGTTGAACATTGTTTTGTCCATAAATTTGGCCAAATATTTACTCCCTAAGAGCTTAGGAGCAATGTGGAGAGAAGATTCCTTTCATCCTAACTCAAGTTCTCCTTTTATCCCTTTTACTCTAGAAAACCATTCAGCTCAGGAATGGGAGCTCACAAACAAATCTCCATCTTGTTAATCATCTTTGCTCACAGACCCTTTGTTATAATCCTTTCTTCATGGACTGTAGAGAAATGTTTAAATTGACTTCCACAGACTGCAGGGGTCGGTAATGTTTGACCTCTCCTGTACCCAGAGGATCTGTAATTGGCTCTGCAGAAATATTTTCCAAGGCAACAGCCAAAGTCCTTTGCTTATTTCCACTTGGTGCCACAAACATCATTAGTGGCTAGTTTTAGAAAGGCACTTCAGATGGGGTTAAAGGCATGTCCAGGATACAGTTTATAGAATTTTTTTGCTAATTGTGACCTTGTGAACATGGCCTAGGTAATGGGTTGGTTTGTAGGCCTAGAAACCCGAGAATAGTTTTTTCTCTGAAAAATGAATGGTGTCAAAGGCATCGTTGCTCTAAAGGATGGAACTGCCAGTGGTCAAAGCTGTGTCTGAGTGTGTTGTAGATTGTTCATTCTTCTTAATGACCGACTAAAAAAGATTCAGATGGCAGGATTCCCAGCTATCAATGATCGCATAATTTAAGTACATGTATGAAGACGTAAATGATGTGACTCTACTTTGTGTACAACCAGAGATATGAAAAGTTGTGCTCTATATGTGTAATATGAATTGTAATGCATTCTTCTGTCATATATAACAAATTAAAAGTTAAAAAAAAAATCATGCAGGTATTAACTTTTTTCAAGGTGGTTGCCTATGTGATATAGGTTCATGGTCACTTCAGGGGCATGCCTCTTTTCCTTCCACTCCAAGAGAGAAAAAACTGAGACTCAGGTACCATGCTTCCAAAAATAGATATTGAAAATGTCACAGTCATTTGAACACCATGGATAAAGATAGAGCACTCTGGAAATAGACCATGGAACTATCTTGTCTCCTGCAACTTCTGAGGTGATGAAGAATGGCTGTATCCTAACCTCGAAACACTTTTTTTTTTTTTTGCTATTAACCTTTCAACAATAGTGAGGCACTCCTGAAATCCAGGACAGAAAAAGAAAGAGGAGCTATCACCTCTATGCTCTTAGTATTCATCAGGTTATTGCCTTTGTTTGCCCCCAATCTCACTTTTAGTCCTCCTCCCCATTTTTTTTTTATGTTGTGGTTTTTTCTGGGCATGTTTGTGAATGTCTGTTTTCCTACATATTCTGGAGGCTAAGGTAGATGGATCTCATGTATCAGCCCAGCATCAGCCACCTGGTAAAACTCTTGTCACAAAATAAGAATGAAAAAAATATTAGGGATATTTTTCAATAATAAAACATCACTGGGTTCAATCCTAGGTACAAAAAAATATTGTGCACATACACACATACCATAAAATGCTCATTTGACCATTTTAAGTTTTAAGTTCACTGCCATTAAGTACATTCACATTGTTGCACCATCATCTTCATCAAGGATCTATAAAAATTTTCACATTCTCAAAGATACTCCATACTCATTAAACAGTTATTTCATTTTTTTCTTATTTTTATTGGTACACTATAGTTGTATATAATGATGAGATTCGTTATTACATCTTTGTACATGCAGATGAAATAAAAATATAATTTGGCCAATATCTTTTTTTTTAAAGAAAAAGTGGGGGGGGGAGAGAGAGAGAGAGAGAGAGAGAGAGAGAGAGAGAGAATTTTTTAGTATTTATCTTTTAGTTCTCGGCGGACACAACATCTTTGTTTGTATGTGGTGTATAGGATCGAACCCGGGCCGCACGCATGTCAGGCAAGCGCCCTACCGCTTGACCCACATCCCCAGCCCTTGGCCAATATCTTTACCCAGCATTTCCCCTTTCCTCCCTTCCTTCCTTCTGTGGTCCTTTTCCTCTAGTCAACAGATCTCCTTCAGTTTTTATCAGATCCCTTCCCTTTAGTGTACTTCCTCCTCTCTGGCTTTTACATGTGACAGAATGCATATGACCCTTGACTTTCTGAATTTAGCTTAGTTTGCTTAACACAATGTTCTTCAGGTCCATCCATTTTTTATGCAAATGTTATAATTTCATCCTCCTTATGACTGAATAAAACTCCATTGAAATAGTTACTTTTATGAGCTCCTTTCCCTAAGTCCCTGGTAAACATTATACTACTCTATGCCTATGTGGATTTGACTATTCTATCTAACTCCTAGAGGTGGGATAACATTGTGTATATCTCAGTGTGTGTGTGTGTGTGTGTGTGTGTGTGTGTGTGTGTCTGTGTTTCAGTGTGTTTGTAAATTGCTAGGGATTAAATCTGGAGCCCTGGGCTTACTAGGCAGTGCTCTACTCCTGAGCAACACCCCATAACCTTTGTGTATGTTTTCTTTCAGGTAGTGAGATGCTTTCAAAGTTAATCTGTGTTGGAGCTTCTGGCAATTTAACTTGTTTTGAGACTTGAATTAGTCATAAAAATTTTCTGATAAATAGGAGACATTCCTTTATCAAACAACTTCATGGCTCATTTCTATCAAACATTTAAAGAAGAACTAATACCCATTCTTCTCAAATAATTACAAAATTTTAAAAAGAATATTTCAAAACTCAATTGTACACTACCAAAAAAAAATAACAGTTGATACCTGTGATGAACAAAGACATAAATTAATCAACTACATGTTACCAATGTAAGTCTAACAACACATTAAAAATTATTAATCATGACCACATGAATTAATTGCAGGGATGCAAGATGGTTTGACATATGCAAATCAATAAACAATCCACACCATCTTTTTTTTTAAAAAAACTATTTATTTATTTATTTAGGTGTAGATGGACACAACACAATGCTTTTATTTTTATGTTTTGCTGAGGATTGAACTCGATCCCGCTCCTGCTAGGTGAGCACTCTACCACTGAGCCACAGTCCCAGTCCAATCCATACCATCTTAATAGAATAAATGGAAAAAATATAAAGATCATTTGAATACATGCAGAAAAACATAATTTTTATAAATTATGGTCCCTTTCATGATGAAAAGTTTCAATAAATTAGATATAGAAGGGATGTACCTCAATGAAAATATACCAAATCAACACCTAACATCATATCCAATGGTGAAAAGTACAAAGTTTTATATTTAAGATCTTGAATGAGACAATGAAGACCCCTTTCTCCATTATTTTTTTTTTCCCAATGCAATACGGAAATCCTATTCGGAGGGAGTAGTAAAGAGGAAACAAGAAAAGAAATAAAGGCATCCAGCCTAGATAGGAGGAAGCCAAACTGTCATTGTTTAGAAATGGGTGGATCTTGTATATGAAAAACCCTAAATAACACATAAAAAAGCAACATCCTAGGAGAAAATCAACATTTAGATATCAGTAATGTTTATATACAGTAACATCAAACTATCTGAAAAAGTAATCAAAAGAACTTTTAAGGCCCAATAGCCACATATGCCTAGGAACAAATTTAATCAAGGAGTTGAAAGATCTCTACACTGAAAACTATAAAGCACTGGCAAAACAATGTGAAGAAGACACAAATAAACAGAAATACATCCCATGTTCATGTATTAGAAGAATTAATGTTAAAGATCTGTACTATCCAAAGCAAACTACAAACTGAATGCAACCCTATTAAAATATCAGTAACATTTTCACACATCTAGTACACTACCCTAAAATTTGTATGGAATCACAGTGGGCCATGTGTAGCCAAAGCAATCTTGAACAAAATCCCAAACCATACTACAAACCCATAGAAACCTGAAACGGCATGGTACTCGCATAAAAACAGATACATACACCAATGGGACAAAAAAGGGAGCTCAGAAATAAATCCACACATCTACACTCAACGAACTTTTGACAAAATGTGCCAAAAATACACAATGGAAAAGTTCAATTATCAATAAATAATACTGAAAAAAACTGGACATGCACTTGCCCAAGAAAAACTTTAGTTCTTATTTTATACCATATATAACATTCAACCCCAAATTAATTAAATACTTAAATATAAGACATTAAACTATAAATCTAATGGAAGCAAATATAGAGGAAGGGATTCAGTCAACAGAGAAAAAGGATAAACAATAGAAAGGAAAATAATATTTGAAAACTTACATCTAATTGAAGTGCTACTATCCAAAATAATGGAGGACCTCAAATAGCTTATATAAACCAATTAAGATATGAACAAGAACCTAAATAATCTTTTCTCAAAAGAAGATATACAGTTGGCCAACAGGTAAATTAGAAAATTCTGGAAATCTTAATCATCAGGGAAATGCATTTTCAGACCACAGTGAGCACCTCACCCCAGTTAGAATAACTGTGCCCAAAGGACAAAAGGTAACAAGTGTTGGTGAAGATATGAGGGTAAGGGAACATTTGCACACTGCTGGTGGGAATGTGAATTACCAGCCTATGGAAAGTAGTTTAGAGTTTCCTTAATAAATAAAAAGGAGAATTACCATATGATCACAGATTTCTACTTCTGAGTATATACCCAAAGGAAATAAAATCTCTATTTTGCAGACACATCTAAACTCTCACATTTGTTCCATTACTATTCTTCAGAGCAAAGATATGGAATCAACCGAGGTGTCCGTGACTGCTGAATGGATGAAGTGCATGTAGTACATCAACATAGTGGGAAATTCTTCAATAATCGAACAGAAACTCTGTCATTTTCAACAACATGGTTGAACTTGGAAGAGGACATGCTAAGTGAGATAAACCAGGCACAGAAATACAATACTGCATCAGCTCACATGTAAAATTTAAAAAGATGAATCCCTTACAAGTAGAATGTAGAACGGTGGGTGCCAGGGTAGGTGGGCTGATGGGTGTTGGGGAAAAACAGGTGAAAGGATGCAAATTTACAGTCAGATAAGGAAAATAAATTCAGATATTGTACAGCTTGGTAACTACAGTAAATTCCAATTTGTGAAATTCTTGAAAAATGCCAAGTGTGGATGTTAAAGGTTCTCACCACAGAAATGACAACTGTGTGAATTAAGCCCACTTAGTTAGGTATTTAACCATCCCATAATGGATAGATTTCAATGCATCATGTTGTATATGATAACCATACACAAATTCACCTGTCAATTTAAAATAACTAGTTAAAATTGAAAAGGAAAACAAATGACAACGATCTTCCTTTTTTTTGCAGGGAATATGTTCCAAGGCCTCCAATGGATTCCTGAAATGGGACAGCTCCAAACCCTTACACTAAGCACTTAGCCCCTCTGTGGTCATAAATGTTGCTGTGTGAAGTGCAGCAGCCAAATTAACTTTGCTTTCTTCACAATTTCAGGGATAGTGCTTTTATGATGGATCTTAGCAACCTCAGCACATGATTTTTCTTCTGTTTGTTAGGTCAAATCTTTTGTCTTTTCATTTAAAGAAAGCACTTTGTGGCTTTTCTTTGGCGTATCTGAATTACCAGTATCACTGCTCTTGTCCCTGCAACCATAATTAATGAAGTAAGGGTTATTTGAACACAAACACCGAGAAACTGTGACAGTCAATGTGACAACTAAGACTGCTGCTGGGTGACTAGTGGGCATGTAGCTCACATGGTGTAGACACACTGCTCCAAAGGAGAATTCACCCGTCTGGTGGGATGGAGAGAGGTGGCACAGACCTCAGTGCTCTGAATACAGATCACACTGCTCTGAACACAGATCACACTGCTCTGAACATTGTGCAATTCAAAACTTAGTGAACTGTGTTTAAGATGTGCATTTGGTATTTTCAGACCTCAGTTGATCATAGGTAACAGACTCTGTGGAAAGACAACTCATGGATAATTATTTTAAAGAGGGAATAATATTCCATCTTGTATACACATGATCTTTTGTTTATCAATTATTGATTGCTTTTTATTATTGCATTTATTTTATCTTGAGATCTACCATTTTAACAAATTTTCAGTATACAATGCACTAGTATTAATTATAGATACAATGCTATGCAAGAAATCACTATAACTTATTGACCTTGCATAATTAAAACTTGGTATTGGTTGAATAAACACTCTGAAATTTCTGCTCACCCAGCCTATGGAAATTACCACTCTGCTCAACATTTCTGTGATTTTGAATATTTGAGATACCTCATATCAGTGGAATAATGGGGTATTTGTTTTCCTTTGATTTTTTTATCTGAAATATTGTACTCATGGTTATCTGTATAGTTGTTTTTGGCTGGATTTCTTCTTTTGTAGGAGTGAGGAGAATTCCATTCTATGTATACCCCACTATTTATTTATCCATTCCTCTATACAGGAATGCTTAAAAAAATTCATCTCTTGAATCCTGCAATGAAAACACTAAGTGCAGGTATTTTTTACATTTCTTTATTTCAATTCTTTTATTTGATGCAGGTTTTGTTTTATCAGGTTTTGTTTTGTTTTCCCCCTTACACTTACTGAAGAGTGAACTGTGTAATACTTAACAAATGAGCTCTAGTCCCATCTTTTTGTTTGTTTGTTTGTTTGTTTGTTTATCATTTTGAGACAAGGTCTCACTGAAGAGCTTGGGGCCAGGCTAAGTTGCTGAGGCTGGCCTTGAACCTATGATCTTCTGCCTCAGCCTCCCCAGTTACTGGGATCACAGGTGTGTACCACCATGTCTTGCATGTCTTTCATTTTGAAATCATTTTGGACTTTAAGAAAGTTGCAATTTGATTTCTATTCTTTTGTATAAATACTCAGAAGTTGTGTTTGTACATCCTATGGTAGTTTGATTTTTAAGCAGTCAAGGGATCTTTTTTTGTTTTTGTTTTTCATAAGCAGCTGCACCATTTCCACCAATAGTGTCCAAAGCTTCCAAGTACAGACCTGAGGCTGAATCATGAGGGTTGGTCTGAGTGGGACAATTTGAAGGTCTGAAGCTGCTGGGGTCAGCCTGCAGGTATTTGGGCTTGGAGAGCAGGCCAGCTGTGCAGTCAGTGTTGGCTTTGATTGAGACTGACTTGGTATGTGTCCAAGGCACAGTCCAGTGCTCACTTCCCTCTGTTTCCCCCAGGGACATCAGATCTCTCCATGCTGTGCTGCCAGGTATTGGGGGGAGGGTGATGCAGGTATTGCAAAAATTTCTATCCCATCCCATTTCACATGTCATTTCTTATTTCTGTGCTATGTCCAAGAGCTATCAGCTCTCACCTAATTTCCTAAGCTCCTTTGAGGTGCTCGTATATTGAATAGTTGTTCAAGGTGATGTTTATGAGGTGACACAGGCACTATAAAGTCTTATTTTTTCATCATCTGGTTAGGAACTGGAAAAAAATTGTTGATGAAGAAACTTAAGATTGTAAGAATGATGTTGTTTTGTCTATTTTCCTGACAAGTAGCAAGCATTATCTTCTGTGATTTAAGGAAATCTAGTTGAATATAGATCATAGGTAATTGGTGGAAAATTGGAGTATAGGCTAAGAAAAACATGTAGGACAAAAAAGGAGCTATTGAGGGAATATGCCCTGGAGGCTTTGCAGTCCTAGGTCACATTGGAAGTCATAATTTTTCTTGGCACTGCTGTAGTATAAAGTTGTAAAATTTTCTTCAGTATTTGCCTTATATTGTAGATAATGGGAATAGGAAGGAGTTATATAAATTTGTGTTTTAAATGTGTAATTTAATTACATTGAACCCAAAAAGTCCCTTTGTGGATTTGGTTTTATAAGGATTGCTATTTACATACCCTACACTATAGGAGATTGAGATAACTGCAAATATTATGTTAACCTATTATTTTCTTAATACTGGTGAGTCTTTAAAGGATGAAGTTATTTTATGCCTTAGTTGCGATTAGATGCATTTTTTGTGACAACAAAACCAAGTCCTAGTGCTTTAACACATACAATTTTATTTCTTCTTCACCCACTGCAGATTGTGAATTTCTCTAACGCAGCTGTCCTCCATGGGTTACTCAGTATGACCCTTTCATCTCAATGTTCATCTTTCAGCCTTGTTGCAGGAGGGGAAAAGAAAGCTGTGGATTAAGAATTGGGTGCTAATTAGTTCTGTCTGTATGGGACATGTGTCAGTCACTTCTGCAAACATGATCCTACTTAAAAGAATGTGGACAGAAAGTAAAGCTTTTGCACATTGACGCTTCATGATCACCAAATGGGTTATCCATAACTGAGGAAATCTGAAGTCCAATTTGAAATCAATGTTTTATTAACCTGCTGAAAGTCATCTGCATGTAATATACACAAAGTCGTTGGTTTCATCCTGACACACACATGCACGCATGGGAATCAATTTCAGATCCCCCCTTTTCCTTCCCATTTTCCTTCCTGTTCTCTCTCCCTCTTGCATTCTCCTTCCTCTACTTCCTTTTACTGACCTATTAATTTGTGTTGGGTTGGATTTCATGTTATCTTATCCTTCCATCCACCTTTCTTTTATTTTACTCTGGCTTCTGCATATGAGAGAAAACATTCGACCTTTGAGTTTCTGAGTAGAATAATTTCACTTAACATAATATTCTGCATTTATTCCCTTTTTTACTGTAAATTTCATTCCTTTCAATGGCTGAGTAGAACTCCTTTGTATATGTATACTTAACAAAAGACATAGGTTCTGAAAAGGAGCCCTTTTTAATTCAACTATGTGTCTGTAGGATTTGTAGGACTTGTGTTCTGGTCTTAACCTTAATATTTTTTTCCTCTTTTTTCCCTTCAAATTTGATTTTCCAGAAAGTCTTCCTTGATTATTCAGATATCATCAATTGTGTGTGTGTGTGTGTGTGTGTGTGTGTGCGTACGCGCGTGCGCATGTGAGTTACCCTTGTCCCTATTACCTAAAACACAAATTCATCTCAGAAGAGCTATTTGGGAGGTAAAGTTGTGTGTAGGAAAGTTTTACCCAAAGTATCTTTTATCTGAGAAATAATGTCCAAGAGTCCAGTATTTTTATATCTGGAAGAATTTTAGATACTTCCAAGACTTTTGTTTGAGAAATAATTTTTGAAAATAGGAAGGTTTTAAGGTAATTGGTGTCCCTTGGAGTTGTGCAACAAATATCCTTAATTTATGAATGTGCCTCAATGATTCTCATTTCTCCAAATTAATTCATTTATGATTGTTCACTGTCTTTCACAGGAATAGTGACCTGAATTTTGGTGGATGGTATTTATACTGTGCAGTACAAAGTATTCAGCTATTAAATATCTTTGTTGAAATACTGCAATTACCTGGCCTGTTGGTACATACAATTCACCCAAAGCTTTGTAAACACTTGTTGTATTGCATACATAAGCTATCTGATTTACACCTGTAATGAAAACTTTATGCTGGCTAGCAAAGTCATTTTGGTCACTAATTCATGAATGTCAAGGAGTTTCTATTTTTAAGTGGACTTGGTTATATTTCATTCTATTCATATGAATTGTTGCCCAAGATGATTCTTGGGCCCCAGAGCTTCCTAATAGCATTTTTCACTTCTGTGTTTCTGAGGGTGTAGATTAAAGGGTTTAACATGGGTGTCACCATAGTATAAAACACAGCCACCACTTTGTCAATGGGAAAGGTGACCGTGGGCCGTAAGTATACGAATATACAAGGTACAAAGAAGAGGATGACTACAGCAATGTGGGAGGTACAGGTGGAGAGAGCTTTCCTCCTTTCTTCAGGACTGCGAGTCTTTAGGGAGCAAAGGATGAGGACATAGGAGATGATGAGAACAGCAAAAATGAGCATGCACATCAGCCCACTGTTGGCAGCCACAAAGAGATCAAACATGTAAGAGTCTGTGAAGGAGAGTTTCAGGAGGGGAAAAAGGTCACAGATGAAATGATCAATGACATTTGGGCCACAGAAGGGCAAACAGACCATGAAGAGAGTTTGAATCAGACCATGTAGAAATCCTCCAGCCCAGGCCACAGACACCAGGAGGCCACAAACACGCCTGTTCATTGTGATCATATAGTACAGGGGCTTGCAGATGGCCACATAGCGGTCATAGGCCATCACTGTGAGCAGGATGATCTCAACTCCCCCAAAGAAATGTTCTGCAAAGAGCTGAGTCATGCACCCACTAAAGGAGATAGTTTTCTTTTTAGCAAGTAAGTCAAATATCATTTTAGGGGTCATGGTAGAAGAGCAGCAGCCATCTATGAAGGACAAGAAGGACAGAAAAAAATACATGGGGGAACCCAAGGCTGGGCTGGTGGTGATGGTCACAACAATGAGTAGGTTGCCTAGCAGGGTGAGAAAGTAGATGAAAAAAAATACAACAAATAGGAGTTTCTGCAAATGTGGGTCCTGGGTCAGGCCCAGCAGGATGAATTCTGTCACATTGTTCACTTGCTCCATGAATCCAATATGGCGTTGGTGTGATTGATTGATCTGTGAAATAGTACAAATATTTAAATTGTGGCAAGTTTTAAACAATGAAATAACTTGGAATGGAAATTTTTTTGCAACACTGATGTAGTTCCCAAGCAGAAAAACTCAAGACTCAAGGCCAAGAAATACTATTAGTCATAAAATGAACACATAGCCCTCTTCTTTCTTACACAGAAATGTGGGAATGCACACCTACACGTGCGCGCGCGCGCACACACACACACACACACACACACACACACACACACACAGAATTCATTCATATATACAAGCATGGTTTTATGGCATTGCCTTTCCTGTAATTGTATTGTTTGGCTACTCTCCTAATAACTGCCACAGTATTTTCCTCAAAGAAAGAGGAACATAGGAAGAGCAGAGCTTTAAATCCATGGGAGTCGACACTGGACTCTGTTCTGTAGTCACTGGGACTGATGAAGCTACAGAGAAAGTTATCAGTCTTGTTATTTTTAACTCGTTTTCAGGGTGAATATAAAAGTCAGATGTGTTCAATTTTAAATTGGAGATGAAGTATTAACATAACAGAATCTGTTATGTTAGTAACAGAAAAGTTAGGGAAAGCTTAAAGCTACAGTAAGACACACCTGCCGTTTTATTTGTGGCTTCATGCTACAATTCAATGACTACAAATACATATCATGTAAACTAAAACACCATGGAAAAAGCATATCCTGAACCAAAAAAAAAAAAAAAAACAGAGTTGATATAATCCAGTGTGTCCATATTTATTTGAAAATTCAGAATTCACTCTCTGTTGATCATCAGTCATGTTTGGATCACAGGACATTTTGCAAACGAAAATCAAGGTGAGGAAAAACAATGAAAAGTTCTCTCTGGATTTGTTTACAGAACAGACACTTTTAAGCTGAGAAAACAGAACCACCATAATTTGATGAACAAAGTGTTATTTAGAGTCAGATAAACTACTTCTTTTAATTACACTGATTATTAGTCAAAAAATGTGGTGTCCAGATTCTGGTCTCAATGCTACTGAAGTTTCTCATATATAAAATAGGAAAATTACCAAGTTATGTAAAGACATTGAAGAATAACATTATCACATTTCAAAGTTTGAATCTTAAAATTAAAAACATAACTGTCCTTATACTTGTTATACTTGGTTGGAAAATACTTTTAACCCTATTATAAGTATGATTCAAGATAAAAAAATAAATAAAAATGAAAGAATGCATAGCATCATTGTTATTCTGGAAAAATTGGTCCAAAATTTGAGAGAACATAAGTGAAGTACTCAAGAGATGAAAATTGACCAAGTATATTTAGAAAAAAGTTTCACTACAGAAATACATACATTAAGCAAAACAAAAAGATTAGACTTGATACAGTTAAAAGAGTTTAACTATTTTAAAAATATGAACTAAAGTAATTGACATACATAAACTCAATAAAAAGAAAGTAGGGTCATATTACAAAAGAGCCTTATCTTTCAAGAATATTTCAAAGACGACAATGCATAGTTCATAAAAGGTTTTCAATAACTATATAGGCATTTTACAAAACTTAATTTTCCTTAATGCTGTCACAAAAAAAGTGAAAAAGTATAATGTAATAAAGTGTCAGGTAACCCAAAAATCTGTACAGAACAGAAAGAGATAAACATATATCTAATATGTACTTAGAAGGAGCATTTTAAGTGAAAATAATGGAATAAATAACAGGAAAATATGATGCAGTTTGCCACAGAAACATGGAACACATTGAAAAATGCTTGTTGGGCTGGGGATGTGGCTCAAGTGGTAGCGCGCTTGCCTGGCATGTGTGCGGCCCAGGTTGGATCCTCAGCATCACATACAAACAAAGATGTTGTGTCCGCCAAAAACTAAAAAATAAATATTAAAAATTCTCTCTCTCTCTCTCTCTCTCTCTCTCTCTCTCTCCCTCTCTCCCTCTCTCCCTCTCTCACTCTCTCTTAAAAAAAAAGAAAAGAAAAATGCTTGTAACAATGTGGCAATGGTAGTTATTGAAATTGTTTTTTAAAAAATTAAAATAATCCTTAACCATTATAAATAGTGTAAAACTAATAAAAATAATTTTAATCAAGGATATCAGACAGGTAAATAAATCTTCTACTTCATAAGTCATCAGAGAAATGCAATTTAAAGACAAAGCTATGTTTTTCATTGGCAAACTTATAAATATTGATGACAGTTATAGCATCTTATGCTGGTGAGTGTGTGTTGGTATAAAATATTCTGAAATTTAACTCTATAAAACAAGGGCTTTAGAACTGCTCATGTCCTTTTATCCAGTACCCCTTATCCTTAGAAATCTACTTTCCATAAATATATGAAAAAATATGCATATAGAATCTATTCCACAATATATTTATGGTAATGAAAAACTAAAAACAAATGTTCTTTCAAATGTTCTCCGAATGTTTACATAAAGAGGAAAATTTAAATGAATTAGAATTTTACAACATCAAGGGGACATTACAGTTATCTGCACAAACTAGTAATGTGGAAACATTTACTTTAATAAGAGTGAAAAACAGAATATACAATAGCTCATATATTATGATCTAAATTGTCAAAAATGATACATATCCATAGAAAAGTATTTCAAAAAAAGCATACTATAGATAAATACTGCTTATCCTAATTATAGGGTTAAGGGCAATTATGTATCATTTAAAATATTTTCTCATCTGTGTTTTCTACAAATGGAATATATTACTGTCAATAATAAGTGAACTTTTACCTCATTGTCAGAGTTAGATTCATGATAATCTGAGTGACCATTTTTTTTCGAGTCATTACTCATAAAAATCTGTGACAACAGAATCATATTTTTAAATCTAACTTACCTGTGAACCCAAGACTCTAGTGTCACCTTGACAAAAAAATATATATTCGAATAAGGAAGTCACATATTGTACCTAGGTCTCTGAGTAGGTTTGTGGGTGTTGATTTTGTCACAGGTCATCTGATTTGCAGAGAACTCTCTGCATAGAGCTAGCATGCTCACTGAGCCACACTGGATTCTGCTTTGCAGGTACATCAATTTGTTTCTTAAACCTAGAATTTCTTTTCCTCAGTCATTTGGAAAAATGACAGAAAACAGAAGCTTCTTAAATAAAGCTGAGTGTATGGACTGGGTTTATTTTGTTCCATAGGATTGCAAGATCCTGTGAATATGAGGCAGAAGCTGCCCAACACAGAAAATGAATTTTTAAAGTCAGCTTCAAAGCATTAAGCTTCTAAGGAAATTGATGTTTTGGAAAACAAACAAAGCAAACAAACAAACAAACAAAAAAAAAAAAACACACTAACCTTACTCCAAGCCCCCTCAGCATGCCTTGGCCAGCTGAAGTGACCAGGTGAAGTGAAGCATACAAACCAGTTATGGGAGATCTAATATGAGACATTTACAAATCAGTAACACAGGAAAGCTGCCTTGGAGTGGCAGGTCCCTGAAGTCAGGGATTGCAAGCAAGCCTATGCTTATCTTAAAGATAACTCCCTCAGTTCATGAAACTCTGGATCCAACTGGGTTGGCCTCTCAGAGCTAAATAGCAGTGGCGATCTGTGGCTGATGTGATCTTCCTGGGTCAGGAATCCTCTGAGTCTGTCCTTATCAACAATTCATGTGTGGATTCTGGGAAATAGTTACTGCTCTTATGCACATGCAGGACTTAGGGGTGCTCTGACCCTTTAGCTCCCAGAGGATTAGAATGAGCAGCTTCAGGCAGGTTGGCAGCCAAATCAATCTTTCCTGTTTTCTCTCTTGTGGCCATGAGCTCTGTGCCCAAATGGTGGCATAGGGAGGAAAGCCAGCTCTGATGGGTTAGTAGCATCTCTATGATTCTGGTCAGAAAATAATCAAGGAGCCTGAGACCCAAGGCACAGACCATTCTGTGGGAATGTGAGTGCATAATCCATCCAAGTCTGTGAAACAGCCCTAACAATCCTTGTTTCAGAGTTGTAATGGAGATTAACTAGATAACAAGTGAAGACATAGAAGCCAGTGAAAAGCTGCCATTAATATCCTGAGAAGAGACACATGTGGGCAACTGTTCTTCATTGTCAAAACTCAGAATTATGTGGAAGATAATGAGCTTTGGTGGCCATTTTATTTTCTAAGTATGTGGACTGGTTCTTTGGTTGCTTTTAAAAACATTAATGAGTGCCTCTGAATGTTACCAAGAAGGGGTTATTTGTAACATTTTCCTGCATACATAAAATGTGCTTTGATTGTATTCACTTTCCCATAACCCTCTCTAAATTTCTCCCCTGGCACTTTCCCTTTCCTCATCATCTCCGTTCTACTCCTTATTGTCCCCCATACCCAGATTTCACATATGAGAAGGCATGTGATACTTGTCTTCCTAGGTCTGGCTTAGTTTGCTTAACATGATCACCACCTATATCTTTTTTTCCTGAAACTGACACAATTTCACTCATCTTTCTGATCCATTAATATTCCATTGTGTGTATATGCCACTTTTTAAAAATCCATTTATCTGCTGATGGTTATCTAGGCTGATTCCCTATCTGGGCCACTGTGGATAGTGCTGTGATGCACATGGGTGTGCAGCTGTCTCTCTGCTGTATTGACTTTGATACTATTAGATAAATACCAGGGAGTGCTATAGCTGGATTTGTATGACAGATCTATTTTAGTTTTTTTGAGAGATCTGTACACAATTTTCCATAATGGCTGTATAAATTTGTGGTCCCACCAACATGGCATACAATTCTCCTTTCCCCCACATTATTGTCAGCATTTTTTCCCTTTCTTGCTAAGCCATTCTGGATTAGAGTGAGTTGGAACGTCAATACAGTTTTGATTAGCATCTCCCTGATTGCTAAGGATGCTGAACATTTTTTTTCATGTATTTGTTGGCTATTTTTGTTTCTTCTTTTGACAAATGTATCTTTAAATCTTTTGCCCATTTATTGAGTATGATTTTTTCTTTTTGGTATTGAGTTTTTACTCTTTGTTCTTTATATATTCTGATTATTCATCTGTTTTTGAAAGGGTAGCTGGAAAAGATTTCCTCCCATTCTGTAGGGTCTCTTCATGCTCATGATGGTTTCCTTTGTTCTGCAGAAATCTTTTTATTTAGTGTCATGCCACTTATTTATTCTTCATTTTATTTCTTGAACTTTAGGAGTCTTATTAAGGAAATTAGTTCCTGAGACATGCTGTTGGAGACTTTTACCTATGTTTGCTTATAGAAGTTTCACTATTTCTCATCTGATTCATTAGTCTTTGACAAACTTGGAGCATAGTTTTGTGCAGTCAGGAGGTAGGGACCTAGTTTCTTTCTTCTACTTGTGGGAAGCATTTTTTTTTCCCCAATGCCACTTGTTAAAATGGCTGTTTTTCATGACATTTGATTTTGTCATCTTTTTCAAGGTTCACATGGATTTGTCTTTGGGTCTTCTAGCTTATTAAATTGGTCTTCATACCATTTTTTAAGCCATTACCGTGCTGTTTTTGTTACTATAAATCTGTGGTGTAGTTTAATATCAGGTACTACTTAACTCTTGTTGCTTAGGATTGCTTATTCATTCTGTGTCTTTTATTCTTCCATATTATATTAGGACTGCTTTTCAAGTTCTATGAAGAATGCTATTGGTATTTTAATGGAGATTGCATTGAACCTATAGA
This sequence comes from Spermophilus citellus, assembly GCF_964194105.1. Taxonomy (NCBI): domain Eukaryota; kingdom Metazoa; phylum Chordata; class Mammalia; order Rodentia; family Sciuridae; genus Spermophilus; species Spermophilus citellus. The sequence goes on from NC_138183.1 coordinate 240,015,378, forward strand.
TTGTGTTTGGTAATACAGTCATTTCGGTGATATTGAGTCTTTCTATTCATCTTCTAAGGACTTTCTTCATTGTTTTATAATTTTCCTTGTAGAGGTCTTTCACCTCTTTAGATTTATTCCTATGCATTTTTTTGGTCTTGAAATTATTTTGAATGAAGTTGTTTTCTTGATTTCTTTCTTGGTAAATTTATTACTGGAGTATACAAAAGCTATTGATTTATGAATGTTCATTTTGTATGCTGCTATTTTGCTAAATTCATTTATCCGGTCTCTTGCTGAATTTTTTAGGTTAGACTTCTAGACACAGTATCATGTCATTAGTGGAGAGAGATAATTTGATTTCTTCTTTTCCTATTTGTATCCCTTGAATTCCCTTCCCTTGCCTGATTGTTCTGTCTGGATTGTCAAGAACTATATTGAATAGGAGGGGTGTGAGTGGGCATCCTTGTCTTGTTTCTGTTTTTACAACTAATGCTTTCAGTTTTTCTCAGTTAAGTATGAGGTTGGCTTTATTTTTTCATGTATGGCCTTCTCATTGTTGAGGAAAGCTTGTACTCTACTTTTTTTTTCAGTGTTTTAAATGAAAATCTGCTGAATTTTGGCAGTTTTTCTGGCATCTATTGAGGTGATCAAGTGATTTTCGTCCTTGATTCTATTAATGAATTACACTTCCTGATTTAAGTATATTCAGCCAAATTTACAACCCTGGGATGAACTCAAATTGATTGTGGTGTAAAGAATGTATAGATGGGTCTTGTTTTTTAATACAGCCCATGTCTTTTAATTGGAGAGTGGAGACCATTTGTCTTCAGAGTTATTATGGATTGATGCTTGCTATTTCTAGTCATTTGGTTGTTTTTCATAGATTTAATATCTTCTTAATTTTTGTTTGCTTAATTACTCTTATGTAGATTTTCATTCATTTAAGATTTCTGGGATGTGTTTTTGAGTTCTTCTTGGTGTAGGATTGAAGTATTCTCTGAAGTACGGGTATAATGAACATGAAATGTTTTAATTTGTCATTACCATGGAAAGGTTTTAAGTCTTCTTTGATTCTGAATGATAGCTTTCCTGGAAATAGCAACCTTGGTTGGTAATTATTTCTCTTCATATCTTGGATTATCTCTTCTGAGTCCTTCTAGCTTTTAGAGTCTCAGTTGAGAAGTCTGAAGTAACTCTTTTTGGTCTGCTTAAATGATGTGATCTACAATTTTCTTTTGGCAGCTTTTAATATTCTATCCTTATTCTCACTGTCAGGCATTTTGATAATGATTCCAATGTCTTGGGAAGGTTCTTTTTTGATCTTACCTGTTCAGGATTCTGTATGACTTCTATATATAGATGCCTCTTTGGACCTAATTTTTTGATTTTTCTGCTATTATTTCACTGAAATTTTTCTTTCTTAATTCCTTTATCCTGCGTTTCTCGGCCCTATTTTATTCTGATAAATTTTAACTTTGTTCTCTTAATGTCCCACATTTTTTATATGCTCTGTTGAAGCTCTTTTATTCTTTCCCGTACTACCTGAATATTCCAGCTCAAATACCTGATCTAGAAGTTCTGAGTTTCCCTTTCTACATAATCTAGCTTGTTGGTGACACTTTCAAGTAAAATTTTTATTTTATAACTTTTGGTTAACATGTCCAAGAGTTCTGATTGGTTTCTATTCAGAAACTACATCTCTTTATTAAAATTTTCTTTTACCTCCTATAGTTGCAGTCTTAATTAATTTCATAGTTCACTTCTTAGATCATCTCTCATAGAATTAACAATTTCCATAATTGATTTTTAAAAGTCTTTCTTTGAAATTTCATCCTCCTTCATATCTGTGTGTTCTTTTTTTTGATAATTATAACTTTTGGTCACAGACTTGTTTGTCTTTTTTTTTTTTTTTTCGTGTTTTTGGAGGTCTTGGGCTTGTGCATCTGTTGAGATGAATTCCTCTTTGTTGAGAATGTCCATTAGTGTGTAGTTGTCTCTTTTGTAATAAATCATGTTGGTATTTCTTAGCTTCAACATGTAGTCTCAGTGTCATCTGAGTGTTAGTTTCAACTGCCAGTGACTCTCACTTTGCCTTTGAAGAACTATTGATTTAATTCACTCCTGTAGGGTCACTGTAACACATGAGATTTTCTGGATAATTATTTTAGAATATTTCTCTGATTTTTCTGTAAGATTAGATGTCCATGACTACCAGATGTTCTCCTGTAGTCATGGCTACTTGAGGCCTAGTCATTGTTTGTTTGTTTGTTTTTTTCTTTTTCTCTTCCTTATTATATGTGTTAAAGTATTGTTGAAGCTTGAGCAGGTTCAATTTGTGTGTGAAAACAGGTGTGCTAGCACTTTGCTGAGATGCAGTAGTAATCAATATTCAACATTAGAATAAATGTGTGGATAAATGTGTGGTGCTTCTTTTGACATATGTTAGACAGATCAAGGTCCCCAAGAAATCTAACATGTGCTCAAAAGTGGGTGGGCAAGGCAAAATTACACTCTTGCTGGACAGGTGTGCCACCAGAACTTGGCTAGCCCATGTGTGTGAAGTAAGCCTGGTTATATCCCTACTGCAGTGCTGCCCATCAATCTGAGTGGAGGAGGTTGGGATTATAATCTGTGACCATCTAATTTCAACATTGGGGTAGGGAAAAGGAAGGGCTTTAATTTAATTAGCTGCAATTGAAAGCTATTAGGCTATATTCTGAAAATGGATTCCTGGACTTTCTGTTTCTCACACATACACACCAGTAACCACTTCAACAAGTGGAATGCTGGGATCATCCTTTAACAACAGCAACTACAATAAAGAGCCAAGAACTAGATCAGGTATTTGATACATAGCAGATGTTAATTATGCCCTCTGCAGTATAAAGAACCACAACAGCAGCAAGAGAAAGAGCTGTAGTAATATAAATTAAAATGCTCTTAAAGACAGTAGAATTTCGGTTCATTGATAGAAAAGGAAAAGGGTGGATGGCAAAAGTTTTCAATATTTAAAAGGTGAACAGATATAAAGCAAAAGAGAGGTAGCTACAAAGATGGAGCAGTAAAACATTACAAAAAGGAAGAACATAACTAAAGATAGTCAGACCAAAGGAACTTGTCTCCTGAAGGGAGAAGGGAAGAGTGAAAGAATAATAGAAAAATAAGAGCTAACACAAAAAGTTCCACCAAACAAAAGACAAGAAACACTACCCCTAGAAAATCAAAGCCGAGCAAAGTAACACATGGTTGAGAAAAGACAAAGAAGGGGAGAAGTGACAATGAGAAAAACAAAAAAGAATTTGTTTATATTCATGAATCAATCAGGAGAGCTATAACATGGACAGACAGACACACACACACACACACACACACACACACACACACACACACACACCAGATAGAAAAAGAAGAAAAATACTCTAATTGTAAAAGGGAGGAAATGTCTCCCCAGAGGTGGTCCCAATTATTGGAAGAAATGCCTGCTCACTGCCTGTGCCCTACTGTCTTCCTTTCCCTTTCTTCTGCAGCCCTGTGCTCCTGTGGGAGAGCAAGGGCTGGAGGTTTAACCCTGTCTTCTTTGAGATGCTCACTCAGCTGCAGCTGGAGTGGCCTTCAACTGAAACTATATGTGGCAGCCCTCAGATCCCCTTGTCACCAAAGTTAATAACAAAGTTAATACATTAATTAAGTTTCTACAGAATGGGATGTAGTGAAAATTATACTTTATCTGTGCAAGCTAGGAAGTTTCACTCCAAGGACAGGGCTGATGCTGAAGATCAGACAGCTGGGGATTACTTTTGACCAGTGTTTTGGATTTGTCATGAGGTATTTCTCTAGAGTGAATGCTTGCTCTCACCTTGGTTCCCTGGAACATGAAATCCTTATTGGGTATCTGGATGTTGGGAGGATTCCTGTGGACTCTGTGTTGAGGGCAAAGTGATTAACTGTCCACTGATATTACACACCCCACTGTCCACAACTATGAACTTCCCCAGATCAAATTCTAAGAGCAAATGTGCCTGATTTTCCAGTTTTAAGGTTCTCTGTGGCTAATCCCAAAAGATTAGCCACAAGATGTCAAACCCAAAGGGAAAGAGAGCTTCACTTCACTCTCTACATCTGGCCTGAGTCCAACCTGTGCACGATGCCTTCTGTGCCCACCTCAGAAGAGCACTGAGAGGAGCACTCTAGATATCTTAGTGCAACAGTTCATCAAAGCTTGTTAAGGACCCCCAGTCTCCCAAAGCAGAAACCCACTGTGTAGCCTTTTCAAAATGGCATCCCACATCAGCTCTCTAGCTGAGAAGCGTGGAACACCCGTCATGCACCAGCTGGCTGCAGTGCCTCTGGGTCACTCAATTTCAGACCACCCCTGTGGCTATGGGTTCCCCTTGCCAAATGTTCTTAGCAGAATCTGGCTGTTGTTCTGCCTGGGTGGCCCCTCTGCTTTTCAGTGAACTGGAACAGTGGCATTACAGGCTGGATTCTTGGGGAATCCTTTCCTCTCCTATGTTCAAAATGCTTGAATTTCTGTGTCTCTATGATTCTGATATTAAATTTTGGTGCATCTTTCTCTCACCCCGCCTCCCACTGGTAAGCAGTATTTCTGCTGCTTGAATACTGAGCTAGTAACAAACAAAAATTGCACACTTCCTCCACACCCCCATCTTCGTCTCCACCCTTACTTTTTATTTTTATGTACTATTTTTTAAAACACAACATATTTATACATGGATGTATAACAAAAATAGAAAAATAAACATGAAAATAGATATACTATGCTTTTTATGTGTTCTTATTAGCTATAAATGACAGTAGAATGCATTTTGACACATACATAAATGAAGTATAACTTCTCATTCTTCTGGTTGTACATGATTTAGATTTACATCAGTCATATAATCATGTATGCACATTGAGTTATAGTATCCGATTTATTCTAATATTCTTCCTCCCCCAAAATGAGACTCAGTATTTTCAGCCATTTCTGTGTGAAAGCAATCTACCCATACGTGAGTCAGAACAAGTGAAGGTTAAAGGATTTCAATAAGACAATTCCAAAGAAAATGGAAGAAGTTTTAAACAAACATAGGAGACTGACCTGTTTATTTTTATCCAGGGAAATCTCTATGAGGTTTAGTGAAGTACAAAAGCTTTGAGTCAAACTGATTGAGACTGAAATTCTACCTAAGACAGATTTAAGCTACATAAAATCTAAGCTAATCTAGCTAATTAGATTTTAAAAGTTCTTACCTCAAAAAGGATACTGATGTGAGGTAATGCATGTGCTAATTATCTCAATTAAGCCTTTGCACAATGTATCCATAATTTGAAGACATCATGCTGTACACAATAAATCAACATGATTTAGTTTTCAATTCAGTTAAATAAAATGCTTTAAAGAGAAATTAATTTACTACCTTCAAAACATAATTGAGTTCTTAGGTCAGTATTGATACAAATATCTCAAAATGACTCCCACAAGTTCCCTCTTTTGTAACTCAGCAGATATGTCGGGTGTTTTAATCCCAAAATAGGAAGCTGAGGATGGACCCTTCCTTCCTTTCAGGAAAACTGGACACAGCTCCATTAAGCACAAATGTTAGCATGACTGTCTGCTTTTCTGCTGTCCATACTCATTACTGAGAGACATTCAGATACATGTTTAGGTATTGAGGTTAAGTGAGGCTGGGACAAGAGTCTAGTCCTCCTTGAACCATACCTAGTCATCGATGCTAGTGGAGCCCTTTGACTCCTATCATGAACTTTGACCCCTAGCATCCCTTGTCCCCTGGTGACATCGCTGAAGCTTATTTAGTATTTGAGTTTTAGTATTTTTCAACGGAGACATGGTTCCAGTGTAAGTAATGTGATTCTCACTATTTAAGAAAAAGACATAATGTCCCTTTTACTGATGCAGAATGAGGGAGAAAGTTGAAGCAACTGGCTTACAGTTATGATGGCAATTAATGCTGGTAACACCATGAAAAGAAGCTTCTTTCTCTAAAGCTCTAACTTTAGAACATTTGAAGCATCTGATGGTTTGTGAAGCCTTTAGTATAACATTCCATTCATGATTAGCATTCTTTTCAGCAAACCAGATTTGAGAACATTACCATTCAGTTCCCCCATGACACAAGTCCTTCTTGACAACACTTGTGATTTCCTGTAACAACTGTTTTCAGAGCTTTCTTTCTTTTTTTTTTTTTTTTTTGGTCATGTCTAAAACTCAAATTCAGTGTTCAGATATTTTCAGTTTTAACCCTCTAAGATTTATCAGTTTTATTTCTTTTGCTCCAGCCAATTCTTTCCCCACATTCTTTTATAGATCATTGTATACTAGAAGGAATGGTAGAGATGAAATTGTCAAAATATGTTCTTTTTGAACATGCTCATTTTATGGTTGTGTTAAGCAAAAAGTTTTCTATCGCTGTAATAGAACCTCTCAGATTTATGAAGATTAAAACAGTTTTTGATGAGTATACTTTTGAAGATATTTCCTACTGTTCTACAGATTTTTCATGTACTTTTTCTGTTTCTCTTTTTTTTTTTAAATTCATTATGTCTATAGTGAAGGGCATGAACTTTGTCACAAATATTGCTGTTGGTATATGTCATACCACAATGAGGCTGACAATTTAACTCTGCAAACACTTGCCCATATCTGTTCTTTAATAGCAAAGCTATTGAAAACCACATTTTATGAATGCACAGGTACAAAAATCAATATAACTTAAGTTGGATTCATGAATACCAAATTAAATTATGTATATCTAAGTTTATAACATGTGTATATCAAATGAAACAATATTCAGTCATAAACAATATTATCCTGCAATGCTGGCAACATGGGTGTAACTGAATAGACAATTTAAAGAAAAAAGACAGACAAATACCATACATATGTTGTCACTCATGTGGAATCTTAAACATAAGATCTCATAGAAGTTGAGAGCAGAATACTGGTTACTAGAGGTGAGGAAAAATGTGGAGAGAATAATAGAGGAAGGTTGGATAATGAGTAACAAGTTACATAAGAAGAATCAGTTCTGAATTTCTAGAGCACAAGAGGGGTGAATGTAGTTCACAATTTATTACATATTTTCTGATGAATTAGAAAAGAAGAGTTTAAAGATTCCCACAAGAAAAAAATAATGTTTAAAATGATGGAAATTCTAAGTACCTTGAGTTGCTACATGTATTGAACTATCACACTGTACTCCATGAATATATACAATTACTTCCCAATTAAAATTTTAATGCACACAGGATAATTGACCATCACAATTTTGATGAGTCAGGAGAATAGAGCTTTATAAAATATCACTCAATATTCTTGCCTAGGGAACTACCTACAGGGTTATTTTTCATCAACTTTCATCATTTGATTCCAGAGCTTCTTCAGAACCTTTTTCACTTCCTCATTCCTGAAGGTGTAGATCAAAGGGTTTAACATAGGTGTCACTAGGGTACAAAACACAGTCACAGCTTTGTCAGCAGGGAAGGAGGCCACAGGTCTGAGGTACAGGTATGAACAAGGTACAAAGAATAAGATGACAACTGTGACATGAGAGGCACAGGTAGACAGGGCTTTGTGGCGCCCTTCAGAGCTGTGAGACCTCAGGGAGTGCAGGATGATGACATAGGAAGCCACCAGCATGGAGAAGGTGATCAAACACAGTGACCCACTGTTGGCAGCAATCAGGGGCCCCAAAGTGTGAGTGTCTGTACAGGCCAGCTCCAGGAGAGGAATTAAATCACACATAAAGTGATCCATGACATTGGGTCCACAGAACGGTAACTGGGCCATAAACAAAATCTGTATCCCTCCATGAATAAACCCCAAGACCCCAGCAGCCCCCACCAGGAAACCACACACCTGCCGGTTCATGATGGTCATGTAGTGCAAGGGCTTACAGATGGCCACATAGCGGTCATAGGCCATGGCCATTAACAGGATGATCTCAGCTGCAGCAAAAAAGTGTTCAGTAAAGAGCTGAGTCATGCAGCCACTGAAGGATATGGTGTTCTTTTCAGAGATCAAGTCAAAGATCATTTTGGGTGCTATGGAAGAAGAGTAGAAACCATCTATAATGGACAAACAAGACAGAAAGAAGTACATGGGAGAACCCAGGGCTGGGCTGATGAAGATGGTGATGGAGATGAGCATATTACCTGCCAGTGTGATCAAATAGGCCAGTAGAAGCACAGTAAATAAGAGTTTCTGCAGTTGTGGATCTTGGGTCAGGCCCAGCAGGATGAATTCTGTTACATTGCTCATCTTTCCTGTCAAGTTAGCTTGTGTTTGGGCATGTGGTTCGTCTGAAAAAAAAAAAAAAAAAGAAAAGAAACATGATGTGTCTGAGAGATTAAAGCTCAAATTCCATGTTAAAGTACTTCATTGCTTTATTGGACCAGTCCTCTGCAGTGGATGCAGTTAGTCTTTATTTATCTCACCTCTTTTACAGGCAGTTATACAGAACAGAAGGAGGTTAGATTTCAAATAGTACAATACATTATAGGTACCACAAGAAAGCAAGGCATTATTATGAATGTTGACTTGTGTTTAATTTCTGGACATTCTTTCTCTAAAAAAATCTCAAAGATGGCTTTCTTTCATTGCTGGGAGGATTCAAATATCATCAGTAATGATTATTTTGAAATTACATTTCTTTATCTTCATGGACATCTATAGATACATGAACATAATATTCTATTAAAATCGACTGTATCCTATACTAAGGTGCAAAAGGTCTCTGAATCTAAACCAGCTGTGTTTTCTGACCTGTTTTGTCTCTGTCATATGAATGCACTTGGACATAAAATTGAGCTAGATATGAAGTTGTTTTTTTTTTTTTCTTCTCCTAAATGCCAAGGAATTTTCTGTACTACAGCTCAACAAGAATGATCCATTGTTGTGGCTGTCTCTATGCCACCATTTCATGCTCTGCTTCCCACATCTTTGGATATGAATATAAATGGTACAATGTTTCCCTGAAAGTTCACAGTATTTTACAAATAAATTGTCCTTGCATTGGTATTTTAACAGATACAGTGTTACACTCCAGATTAGATATATTTCCTCACTCACTTTTTACAAATGGAATAAAATGACATGAATTTGCTATTGACAAGATATAAATATTAGGATCAGATAAGAAAATACAATTATCATAGCATAAATTCAGTCAGATAAGATGAATTTGTAATTTTCATGGCTAATTGGTAGAAATACTGTATATATACAAAAAATTAAAATAATCCTTATTTTGAATAAACTAGATGTAAGTTTTCAAAATTAAGTCCATGTTGTTACAAAAGAACATAAGATATTTAATTTTTCTTAGCCCCTTTCTACTTCTTTTTCCAATCTCTGCCCCAAACTATTCTAATCACATAATTTTCCAAAAAAAAAAAAAAAAGATTTTAGTTTTTCTGGACACAGAAGTCAACCTCAAGACCTCTCAGACTCCATGAAAGTGAACAAATATTTTTGGTTTTCAGCAAAACTGTATCCCTGAGTTGGCTCTTGTGGATGCTAAATACATTATTATTAATTTTTCTTCATAGATTTAATTCACAAAGTCTAACTTCAAATATGCAACGTGAAATTTATGAATAGAGGTAAATTTAAGCCCTTACAAACAGAACTCCACAGACTTACTGTAATTGTTTAGACATAAATGTTAATCACACTGTCTTAAAAGTGACTCTAGTCATTTTTACCAGTGGCTTTAGCAAAATTACAGATCATGTTTTCAACTGATATTTTCAGTGAAAATTTGTGCCCAGCTTCATTTTCAGAGCCAAATAGCAAACTTCTAATCAAATATGTATTCACAAAAACAACTTCAGAGAAAATGAATTGGCTGGATGAACTTACCTGCTTAAAAATTTGGAGAAAAATGTGTAGCTTCCACTGACCTGGGTTTGGTGATAGTGGAATTCTCTGTCAATGTTTTCTTCTCCTCTGGGAGTTTGCAACACAGCCTTCCATGGACTCCATGAGCTGAGACTGGAATTATTGTTGCCCCAGACCATTTTTCAATGTCGACATTTTCGTTCATATGGTACCATTGTCAGTCTGGATTTTGTCAGAAAAACAAACCATTTCAATTAGGAAGCTTTGATAGCTCTAGAACTTAATTCATGCTCATTTTATTGGTTTCCTATGAAAGTATACATGCATCTTCTATATATAGTTTTTCAGAAAACAATAATTTCAGGTGTTTTGAACTATATTCAATCCAAAGGGAAAAAAAGGAACACAGCCTAATTATCCAAATCAGGAAAAGTCATTGTATTCAACAATGAAACATAAGTGAATCTTGTGATTAGACACTGTTTTCTCAAGTTGACCAAACATTTGCTTCCTAAGAACCTAGGAGCAATGTGGAGAGGGGATTCCTTGCATCTTAAATCAAGTTCTCCTTTCCTTTCTATTGCCCTAGAAACCCACTCAGCTCAAGAGTGGGATCTCACAAGCAAGTCATTCTCCATCTCATTGGTCATGGCTCTGCTGCTGTCATTGGCTCACAGACCCATCATTATAAGTCTCTCCTCCTGGACTCTAGAGAGATGTTTAAATTGACTTCCACAGATTGCAGGCTTTAGTAATGCTTTGGCCTCTCAAGTACCCAGAGGATCCATAATTGGCTCTGCCAAAATATTTTCCAAGGCAACAACAGAAGTCCTCTGCTTACTCCCACTTGGTGCCCACAAACATAATTAGTGGTTAGTTTTAGAAAGTCACTTAAGGTGGGGGTAAAAGTATGTCCAGGCTACAGTTTAGGATGAAAATTGAGCAATAAAATTTGGCAAACATCTTTATAGGTTTTTTGGTTTGTTTGTTTTTGTTCTTATAATTGTTACCTTGAAAGCAAGGTCTACCATATGGGTTGGTTGTAGGCTTAGATCAGAGACCAGAGAATGTATTTTTCTCTGAAACATGAATGATGTCACATATATGGTTGCTCTGAAGGTTGGATCTGCCAGTGATCAAGATTGTGTCTGAGTGTGCTGGAGATTGTGCATTTTTATTAGTGATTGACTGATGAAATTTAGATGGCAGCATTCCCAGCTACCAAAGATTCATAATTTAATAGTTATGGGGATATCAACTTATTTCAAGGAGATCTCATAGATGACACCTTTTTATGGTTACTGGAGTTAGAGAATACTGAATCTTAGACTTAGAGGCTCTGTGTTTCCAACAGTAGCTATGGAGAATGTCACAGTCCCTTGAACACTGTGGATAAAGACACACAGAGCACTCTGGAAAGGAGACCATGCTATCTTATGTCTTGCAGCTTCTGAGGTGATGAAGAATGGCTGTGACCTCACCTGGAAACACCTTCCTTTCCTATTAACCTTTAAACCCAGCTGAGGTATTCCTGAATTCCAAGACAGAAAAGGAAATAAAGGATGTCAGCACTACTCTCAGTACTCATCAGTTCCTTTCTGTGGGTGCCCCCAATATCACCTACAGACCTTCTCTCACTATTTTTGACTCTAGTCTATTTGACTTTAATGGTAAAAGGGATAGTAAAGCTATGTGTGGCTGAATGTATAACAAATGTCCATAACCAAGCTACATGGACACACATATGTTGAAAAAATATTAATAATGCAACAAAAGTCCAAGAAAACATATTATATTACAAATTTTAATATACTATCAATTTTAAAGAAACAAAACAATTTTCCTAATTAAAACTTGGTATCTATTGAAAAAAACACTCTGAAATGTTCTTTTCAGAAGTTTTAGTTAAGTTAACCAGGGCTTTACTCTCTATTTTTATGAATATTTGAGATAATTCATATGAATGGAATAATGGGGTATTCGATCCCCTGTAATTTTTTTTTTTTCATCTTGTATGGTAGATTCAAGATTCATCTATCCAGTTTCATATGACAGGGTGTCATTGTTTTATACGACTTAATAGCATTCCATTGAATGTATATCCCACAATTTATTTATCCATTCATCTATACAAGAATATTTTAAAAAATCACCTCTTTAATCATGCTCCCATCAGGAACACAGTGACAACAAATATTTTTTTTATGTTTTTTATGTCGATTATTTTGTTCTGTGGAGGTTTTCTGCTTTGTGCCCTTTTAGAGCACTGCAGAAGGAACTGTGGGATACTTAACCAATGAGCAACAGTCCAAGCCCCTTTTTATTTTTCATTTTGATTCAGGTTCTCACTAAGTTGCTTGGGGCCAGGCTAAGTTGCTGAGGCTGGCCTTAAACATGTGATCTTCTGCCTCAGCCTCCCCAGTTGCTGGGATCACAGGTGTGCACCACCATGACTTGCTTGTCTTTAATTTTGAAATAATTTTAGACTTTAAGAAAGTTGCAATCTAATTTCAATTATTTTGAATAAATACTCAGAATTGTGGTTTGTGCATCACATAGTAGTTTAATTTTTAAGCAATTAAAGGTTATTTTATTCTGTTTTACGTAGCAGCTAACCCATTTCCACCAGTATTGTAGGGACTAATGAGGCAGGTATCGAAGATAGTAGGAAACAGTTTTATTTGGCTGCAGCCAGGTTCAGAGGTACACCTTTTGCTGTGATCAGTTAATCCCTTGAACCCCAAGTTCAGGTAGATTCAGAAATTTATACTCAGCAAGTATGGGGAGGGGCTTAGAAGTTCACAGTCTGCAGAAGTTCACATAAAAGCAGCTATTTTTTATTTTTCTGGGTAAGTTAACCCTTTATGGACAGCATCTGAGAAGGGGAGAGCTTCTTCTCCCCTTTCTTTCCTCCTCCTGCCAGCTGTTATCAGGGAGCCAAGGATAACTCCTCTTGTCTAGAAATGTAGGTATCTCTGTAAGATCCAGCTCAAAGACAGAGTCCTTGCTGAAGGATTTTTTTAAATCACATTTTGCATTTGCAAATACTCTTTTACAAACCACTATACTGGATAAATGTTTGTAGAAACTAGTAGAGGAGCAGTAAACACCTGGAGTGCTGATTTCTTCCAGGCCAGTGGACAAGTTAAATACAGCAACAGGAAGATACGAAGTTTACCTACATTGAACTCTTTCGTAGATGCTCTTTTGCTGACAGTCCTAAAGTCAATTATGGTGAAGGTTTCCGGAGAAGCTTAGTTAACATTTTCTGTGGAGGAGGAGGTGCCACTATACCAACAGTTTCCACAGCTGCTGGGAACAGGCCTGAGGCTGAATCTATGTGGACTGGTCTGGAAGTGGAACAAGCTGAAAGTCTGAAGCTGCTGGGGTCAGCCTGCTGGTGCTGTGGGTTTGGAGAGCAGGCCAGCTGTCTAGTCATTGCTAGGTTTGATTGATGCAGGTATCCATGGCAAAGCCCAGGACTCACTTTCCCCTGTTTCCCCCAGGAAAAGCAGATCTCTTTCCCTGCTGTGCTGCCTAGTATTGGGGGAGAGGGTGATGCAGGTATTGCAAAAGTTTGTTATTCATTCCTTCCACATGCCTTTTCTTGTTTCTGTGCTAAGCCGGGAGCTATAAGCTCTCACCTAGTTTCATTAGCTTTTTGAAGAGCTCTTGTATGTTGGACGGTTATTCAAGTAACGTTTATGAGATGAAAAAGGAACTAGAAAGTCTTATTCTTCTATCTTCTGGTTAGAAACTGGATACAATTGTTCATGAAGAAACTTAAGATTAAACTCCCATTTTCACCCCAAATACAGATTGCAGAATCACATCTGTTACATATTCACATGTGTGGGACATGTGTCAGTCACTTCTGCAAACAACCCTGGGATGACTCCAACTTGATTGTTGTGTAAAGAATGTATAGATGGGTCTTGTTTTTTAATCCAGCCCACGTATTTTAATTGTAGAGTTGAGATCATTTGTATTGAGAGTTATTATGGAGAGATGCTTTCTATTTCTAGTAATTTGATTGTTTTTCATAGACTTAATTTCTTCTTAATTTTCATTTGCTTAATTACTCTTGTATAGATTTTCATTCATTTAAGATTTCTGGGGTGTGTTTTGAGTTCTTCTTGGTATAGGATTGAAGTATTCTGTGAAGTGCAGGTATAATGAACATGAAATGTTTTAATTTGTCAATATCATGGTAAGGTTTTATATCTTCTTTGATTCTGAATAATAGCTTTCCTGGAAATAGCAACCTTGGCTGGTAATTATTTTTCTTCAGATCTTGGATTATCTCTTCCGAGTCCTTCTAGCTTTTATAGTCTGAGTTGAAAAGTCTGAAGTGAATTTTTTGGTCTGCCTATAAATGATGTGATCTACAATTTTCCTCTTGCAGCTTGTAATATTCTATTCTTATTCTCACTGACAGGCATTTTGATAATGATTTCAATATCTTGGGAAGGTTCTATATATGGATGCCTCTTTGGACCAAGTTTGGATTTTTCCTGCTATTATTTCACTGAAAATTTTCTTTCTTAATTCCATTATCCTGCATTTCTGGGCCCTATTTTGTTCTGATGAATTTTAACTTTGATCTCTTAATGTTCCATATTTCTCCTATGCTTTGTTGAAGCTCTTTTTTTTTTTTCTATCCCTTATGCCTGAGTGTTCCAGCTCAAAAACTGATCTAGAAGTTCTGAGTTTCTCTTTCTACATAATCTAGCTTGTTAGTGACACTTTCAAGTTTTTTATTTTATTTTATAACTTTTGTTTAACATGTCCAAGTGTTTTGATGGGTTTCTTTTCAGAAACTACATCTCTTTATTAAAATTTTCTTTTACCTCCTATAGTTGCAATCGCAATTAATTTCATAGTTCACTTCTTAGATCATCTCTCATACCACTAACAATTTCCATAATTGATTTTTAAAAGTCTTTCTTTGAAATTTCATCCTCCTTCATATCTGTGTGTTCTTTTTTTGGAGGATTATAACTTTTGGTCACAGACTTGTTTGTCCTTTTTTTTTTTCATGTTTTCAGAGGTCTTGGGCTTGTGCATCTGTTGAGATGAATTCTTCTTCCTCTTTGTTGAGGATGTCCATTGGTTTGTAGTTATCTCTTTTGTAATAAGTCATGTTGGTATTTCTTAGATTCAACATGTAGGCTCAGTGTCATCTGAGTGTTAGTTTCAACTGCCAGTGACTCTCACTTTGTCTTTGAAGAACTACTGATTTAATTCCCTCCTGTAGGGTCACTGAAACCCATGAGATTTTCTGGATCATTATTTTAGAATATTTCTCTGATTTTTCTGTAAGATTAGATGTCCATGACTACCAGATGTTCTCCTGTAGTCATGGCTACTTGAGGCCTAGTCATTGTTTTTTTTTTTTTTCTTTTTCTCTTCCTTATTATATGTGTTAAAGTATTGTTGAGGCTTGAGCAGGGTTATTTGTATGTGAAGATAGATGTGTTAGAACTGTGCTGAGATGCAGTAGTAATCAATATTCAACATTAGAATAAATGTGTGGTGCTTCTTTTGACATATGTTAGACAGATCAAGGTCCCCAAGAAATCTAACATGTGCTCAAAAGTGGGTGGGCAAGGCAAAATTACACTCCTGTTGGACAGGTGTGACACCAGAACTTGGCTAGACAATGTGTGTGAAGTAAGCCTGGTTATATCCCTAATGCAGTGCGGCCCATCAATCTGAGTGGAGGAGGTTGGGATTATAATCTGTGATCAGCTAATTTCAACATTGGGGAAGGGAAATGGAAGGGCTTAATTTAAATAGCTGCAATTGGAAGCTATTAGGCTATATTCTGAAAATGGACCACTGGAGTTTCTATTCTCACACATACACACTATTAACTACTTCAACAAGTAAATTCCTTGGATCATCATTTAACAACAGCAACTACAATAAAGAGCCAAGAACTAGATCAGGCATTTAATACATAGCAGATGTTAATTATGCTCTCTGCAGTATCAAGAACCACAAAAGCATTAAGGGCAAGAGCAGGAATAATATAAACTAAAGTGTTATTCAAGAAAGTAGAATTACAGTTCAATAAGAGAAAAGGAAAATATTCAAAAGTTGAACAGATATAAAGCAAGAGAGAGGTAGCTACAAAGAATGGGCAGCACAACACTGCAAAAAGGAAGAACATAACTAAAGAGAGTCAGATCAAATGAACTTAGCTCCTGAAGGGAGAAGGGAAGAGTGAAAAAAATAATAGAAAAATAAGAGCTAACACAAAAAGTTCCACCAAACAAAAGACCAAGAAATGCTACCCCTAGAACATCAAAGCCAAGCAAAGTAACACATGGTTGAAAAAAGAAAAAGAAGGGGAGAGTGACAAGAGAAAAATAAAAAAGAATATGTGTATATTCATGAATCAATCAGGAGAGCTAGAAAACACACACACACACACACACACACACACACACACACACACACACACACCAGAAAGAAAAAGAAGAAAAATACTCTAATTGAAAAAGGGAGGAAATGTCTCCACGGAGGTGGTCCCAACTATTGGCAGAAATGCCTGCTCACTGCCTGTGCCCTACTGTCTTCCTTTCCCTTTCTTCTGCAGCCCTGTGCTCCTGTGGGAGAGCAAGGGCTGGAGGTTTAACCCTGTCTTCTTTGAGATGCTCACTCAGCTGCAGCTGGAGTGGCCTTCAACTGAAACTATATGTGGCAGCCCTCAGATCCCCTTGTCACCAAAGTTAATAACAAAGTTATTACATTAATTAAGTTTCTACAGAATGGGATGTAGTGAAAATTATACTTTATCTGTGCAAGCTAGGAAGTTTCACTCCAAGGACAGGGCTGATGCTGAAGATCAGACAGCTGGGGATTACTTTTGACCAGTGTTTTGGATTTGTCATGAGGTATTTCTCTAGAGTGAATGCTTGCTCTCACCTTGGTTCCCTGGAACATGAAATCCTTATTGGGTATCTGGATGTTGGGAGGATTCCTGTGGACTCTGTGTTGAGGGCAAAGTGATTAACTGTCCACTGATATTACACACCCCACTGTCCACAACTATGAACTTCCCCAGATCAAATTCTAAGAGCAAATGTGCCTGATTTTCCAGTTTTAAGGTTCTCTGTGGCTAATCCCAAAAGATTAGCCACAAGATGTCAAACCCAAAGGGAAAGAGAGCTTCACTTCACTCTCTACATCTGGCCTGAGTCCAACCTGTGCACGATGCCTTCTGTGCCCACCTCAGAAGAGCACTGAGAGGAGCACTCTAGATATCTTAGTGCAGCAGTTCATCAAAACTTGTTAAGGACCCCCAGGCTCCCAAAGCAGAAACCCACTGAGTAGCCTTTTCAAAATGGCATCCCACATCAGCTCTCTAGCTGAGAAGCGTGGAACACCCGTCATGCACCAGCTGGCTGCAGTGCCTCTGGGTCACTCAATTTCAGACCACCCCTGTGGCTATGGGTTCCCAAGGCCAAGTGTTCTCAGCAGAATCTGGCTGTTGTTCTGCCTGGATGGCCCCTCTGCTTTTCAGTGAACTGGAACAGTGGCATTACAGGCTTGATTCTTGGGGAATCCTTTCCTCTCCTATGTTCAAAATGCTTGAATTTCTGTGTCTCTATGATGCTGATATTAAATTTTGGTGCATTTCTCTCTCACCCCCCACACTTGTAAGCAGTATTTCTGCTGCTTGAATCCTGAGCTAGGAACAAACAAAAATTGCACACTTCCTCCATATCACCATCTTCGTCTCCACCCTTACTTTTTATTTTTATGTACTATTTTAAAAACACAACATATTTATATATGGATGTATAATAAAAATAGAAAAATAAACATGAAAATAGATATGCTATGCTTTTTATGTGTTCTTTTTAAGTATAAATGACAGTAGAATGCATTTTGACACATACATAATAAAGTATAACTTCTCATTCTTTTGGTTGTACATGATTAGAGTTACAACAGTCATGTAATCATATATACACATAGGGTTATAGTGTCCGATTTATTCTAATAACCTTCCTACCCCCAAACATCCTCCCCTCCTCTCAGTCCCCTTTGTCCAATCAAAGTTTCTCTAGTTTTCCCTAGCCCCCACCCCTATTGTTAACTAGCATCCACAAATCAGATAGAGCATTTGGCCTTTGTTTTTTGGGATTTGCTTTTTCACTTAACATGATATTCTCCAACTCCCTTCATATACCTGCAAATGCCTTATTCTTCCCTAAGGCTGAGTAATATTTCATTATGTATATGTACCACATTTTCTTATCCATTCATCTGTTGAAGGGCATCTATATTGTTTCCATAACTTGACTATTGTGAATTGAGCTGCTATAAACATTGACGTGGCTGTGTCACTATAGTATGTTGATTTTAAGTTCTTTGAGTATAAAACTAGGAGTAGGATAGCTGGGTCAAATAGTGGTTCCCCATTCCATGTTTTCTGTGGAATCTCCATACTGTTTCACAGAGTACCAAATTGCCATGCCACCAGCAATTTTTCCCCACATACCTGGCAACGTTTTTTGTTGCTTGTATTTCTAGTAATTGCCATTCTGACTGGAATGAGGTGAAATCTTAGGGTAGTTTTGTTTTGCATTACTCTAATTAATAGAAATGTTGAACATCATTTCATATATTTGTTGATTTGATATGCTACACTTCAGAATGATAGCTTATTATTGGTAAGAATATGGTGATTTTAACCCCTGCAAGACAAAGACATTCTGATGATATCCAGCTCCTCTTCCCAGGAATTCCTTACGTACCTACATACTTACAGACTCTGCACTCATTTTTATTTCCCTTCCTATTCCAGGCCAATCCTGCTATTGATTCCAAAACCTTCTTCCCAACACATTGTCTGTAGGGCTACTTTCCTTCTTAATTATTGCTTTGTTTTTATAACTTTGACTTCACCTATAGACTTGACTAAACCTATGCTAGCCTGAGAGATGGAAACTACATTCTTGGATTTTTTTTTTTTTTTTTTTTTGCTTAGCTTACAAACCAACAAAAACTAATACACCTCTCTGAAGCTCAGTTTCCTTGTCCAAGTATATGTGTTATATCTCCTACTTTAGAATACAGTAAAGGATGGTATATAAAAAATGAATACTAGCTGATTGATTAGAGCCTGGTAAATGTTATTTCCTGTCACATGTTGTTGAACAAAAGGGAAAATAGAATAGGCTAAAACTAGTGATAATACTCAGATCTTAAGAGCTATGGAAAATGTACCAGTGAATACAACAGGAAAGTTATATTTGACGTTTTGCTCCTACAACACTTTCTTATGTGGCCACTGGCAAGGAACCTAAATATGACTTTTTTGACCTCTCTGAATTCATGCCCATTAACTGAAGTTTCTATCTTAATGGACTGTATTAGGATGAATTCATACTTATGTCAAGTATGTTTGACAATTTTTCTTTTGCTTTTATTATCAGGGGAAAGTACCACTCTTCAAGCCAAAGGCTAGTTTATATACAACTGGAACAAGCAGAAAAAGTAATTAATTTTAAATGCATTACCTCTAACATGAGAATCAAAACATTCATGGTAAATCACTAGCTGAATCTTTGGAGACTCAGCATTGTCAGTCTTTTCTGTGTGAAAGTAATCCACCGATAAGTGAGTCAAAACAAGTGAAGGGTAAAGGATTTCAAGAAGACAATTCCAAAAAATGGAAGAAGTTTAAAACAAACATAGGAGATTGACCTGTTTACTTTTATCCAGCGAATTCACCATGAGGTTGAATGAAGTACAAAAGCTTTGAGTCAAACTGATTGAGACTGAAATTCTACCTAAGACAGATTTTAGCTACATAAAATCTAAGCTAATCTAGCTAATTAGATTTTAAGTGTTCTTACCTCAAAAAGGATAATCATGTGAGGTAATGTCTGTGTTAATTATCTCAATTAAGCCTTTGCACAATGTACCCATATTTTGAAGACATCATGCTGTACACAATAAATCAACATGATTTAGTTTTCAATTCAGTAAAATAAAATGCTTTAAAGAGAAATTAATTCACTACCTTCAAAACATAAATGAGTTCTTAGGTCAGTATTGATCCAGTGATCTCAAAATGACTCCCACAAGTTCCCCCTTCTGTAACTAGGTAGATATGTCTGGGTGTTTTAATCCCACAATAGGAAGCTGGGGATAGACTCTTCCTGCCTTTCAGACCTGGACTCAGTTCCATTAAGCACAAATGTAAACATGACAATCAGCTTTTGTACTGTCCATACTCATTACTGAGTGACATTCAGATACATGTTGAGGTGTTGAGATGAAGTGAGGCTGAGACAATATCTAGTCCTCCTTGAACCATACCTAGTTACAGATGCTAGTGGTGTCCTTTGACTTCTGTCAGGAACTTTGGCCCCCAGCATCCCTTGTGCCCTAGTGACATCCCTGAAGCTCACTCAGTGTTTGAGTAAGTTTTAGTATTTTTCAACTGAGACATGGTTCCAGTGTAAGTAATGTGATTCTCACTATTTAAGAAAAAGACATAATGTCCCTTTTACTGATACAGAGTGAGAGAGAGGTGAAGAAACTGGCTTACAGTTATAATGGCAATTAATGGAAGTAACACCATGAAAAGAAGCTTCTTTCTCTAAAGCTCTAACTTTAGAACTTTTGAAGCCTCTGATGGTTTGTGAAGCCTTTAGTATAACATTCCATTCATGATTAGCATTCTTTTCAGCAATCCAGATTTGAGAACATTACCATTCAGTTCCATGACACAAGTTGCTCTTAACAACACTTGTGATTTCCTGTAACAGCTGTTTTCAGAGATTTCTTATTTTTGTTCATGCCCAAAACTCAAATTCAGTGTTCAGATATTTTCAGTTTTAACCCTCTAAGATTTATCAGTTTTATTTCTTTTGCTCCAGCCAATTCTCTCCCCACATCCTTTTATAGATCATTGTATACTAGAAGGAATGGTAGAGATGAAATTGTCAAAATAAGTTCTTTTTGAACGTGCTCATTTTATGGTTGTGTTAAGCAAAAAGTTTTCTATCACTGTAATAGAATCTTTCTGATTTACAAAGATTCAAAGCCGTTTTTGATGAATATACTTTTGAAGATATTTCCTACTGTTCTACAGATTTTTTATGTACTTTTTCTGTTTCTGTTTTAAAATAAAAATCCATTCTTGCTGTAGTAAAGAGCATGAAATTTGTCACAGATATTGCTATTGGTATGTGTACCACCACAATGAAGCTGACAATTTAACTCTGTGAACACTTGCCCATATCTGTTCTTTAATATCAAAGCTATTGAAAACCACATTTTATGAATGAATGCACTGGTACAAATATACATATAACTTAAGTTGGATTAATTAATGCCCAATTAAATTATGTATATATAAGTTTATAACATGTGTATATCAAATGAAACAATATTCAGGCATAAAAAATATTATCCTGCAATGGTGGCAACATGGGTGCAACTGAAGAGACAATTTAATGGAAAAAAGACAAATACCATGCATATGTGTCACTCATGTGGAATCTAAAACATATGATCTCATAGAAGTTGAGAGTAGAGTACTGGTTACTAGAGGCGAGGAAGAATGTGGAAAGATAATAGAGGAAGGTTGGATAATGAGTAACAAGTTACATAAGAAAAATCTGTTTTAATGTTCTACAGCACAAGAGGGTGAATGTAGTTCACAATTTATTCCATATTTTCTGAAGAATTAGAAAAGAAGAGTTTAAAGATTCCCACTAGAAAAAAAATAATGTTTAAAATGATGGAAATTCTAAGTACCTTGATTTGCTACATGTATTGAACTATCACACTCTACCCCATGAATATATACAATTACATGCCAATTAAAATTTTGATGTACACAGGACAATTGACCATTACAATTTAATGAATCAGGAGAATAGAGCTTTATAAAATATCTCTCAATATTCTTGCCTAGGGAACTACCCACAGGGTTATTTGTCATCAGCTTTCATCAATTGAAGCCAGATCTTCTTCATAACTTTTTTCACTTCCTCATTTCTGAAGGTGTAGATCAAAGGGTTTAACATAGGTGTCACTAGGGTACAAAACACAGTCACAGCTTTGTCAGCAGGGAAGGAGGCCACAGGTCTGAGGTACAGGTATGAACAAGGTACAAAGAATAAGATGACAACTGTGACATGAGAGGCACAGGTAGACAGGACTTTGCGGCGCCCTTCAGAGCTGTGAGACCTCAGGGAGCGCAGGATGACAACATAGGAAGCCACCAGCATGGAGAAGATGATCAAACACAGTGACCCACTGTTGGCAGCAATCAGGGGCCCCAAACTGTGGGTGTCTGTGCAGGCCAGCTCCAGGAGAGGAATTAAATCACACATAAAGTGGTTAATGACATTAGGTCCACAGAATGGTAACTGGGCCATAAACAAGATCTGTATCCCTCCATGAATAAACCCCAAGACCCCAGCTGCCCCCACCAGGAAACTACACACCTGCTGGTTCATGATGGTCATGTAGTGCAAGGGCTTACAGATGGCCACATAGCGGTCATAGGCCATGGCCATTAACAGGATGATCTCAGCTGCAGCAAAAAAGTGTTCAGCAAAGAGCTGAGTCATGCAGCCACTGAAGGATATGGTGTTCTTTTCAGAGATCAAGTCAAAGATCATTTTGGGTGCTATGGAAGAAGAGTAGAAACCATCTATAATGGACAAACAAGACAGAAAGAAGTACATGGGAGAGCCCAGGGCTGGGCTGATGAAGATGGTGATGGAGATGAGCATATTACCTGCCAGTGTGATCAAATAGGCCAGTAGAAGCACAGTAAATAAGAGTTTCTGCAGTTGTGGATCTTGGGTCAGGCCCAGCAGGATGAATTCTGTTACATTGCTCATCTTTCCTGTCAAGTTAGCTTGTGTTTGGGCATAGTTTATCTGAAAAACAAACAAACAAAGAAACATGGATGTGTCTGAGGGATGATCGCTCAAATTACATGTTAAAGTACTTCATCGTTTTATTAGACTGGCTCTCTGCAATGGATGTAGTTAGTCTTTATTTATCTCACCTCTTTTACAGGCAGTTGTACAGAACAGAAGGAGGTTAGATTTCAAATAGTACGATACGTTATAGGTGCCACAAGAAAGCAAGGCATTATTATGAATGTTGACTTGTTTTTAATTTCTGAACATTCTTTCTTTCTGTAAAAAATCTCAAAGATGGCTTTCTTTAATTCCTGGGAGGACTTCAAATATCATCAATGACTATTACTTTGTAATTATATTTCTTTATCTTCATGGACATCTATGGATACATGAACATAATATTCTATTAAAATCAACTGTATCCTATACTAAGGTGCCAAGGGTCTCTGAATCTAAACCAGCTGTGTTTTCTGACCTGTTTTTTTCTGTCATTTGGACATAAAATTGAGCTAGGATATGAAGTGGTTTTTTTTTTTTTCTTCTTCTCCTAAATGCCAAGGAATTTTCTGTACTACAGCTCAACAAGAATGATCCATTGTTGTGGCTGTCTCTATGCCACCATTTCATGCTCTGCTTGCCACATCTTTGGATATGAATGTAAATGGTACAATGTTTCCCTAAAAGTTCACAGTACTTTACAAATAAATTGTCCTTGCATTGGTATTTTAATAGATACTGTGTTACACTCCAGATTAGATATATTTCCTCACTCACATTTTACAAATGGAATAAAATGACATGAATTTACTATTGGCAAGATATAAATATTAGGATCAGATAAGAAGATACAATTATCATAGCATAAATTCAGTCAGATAAGATGAATTTGTAATTTTCATGGCTAATTGGTAGAAATACTGCATGTATACAAAATTTTAAAATAATCCTTATTTTGAATAATCTAGATGTAGGTTTTCAAAATTAAGTCCATGTTGTTACAAAAGAACCTAAGATATTTAATTTTTTCTTAGCCTTTTTCTACTTCTTTTTCCAATCTCTGCCCCAAACTATTCATAATCACATAATTTTCAAAAAAAAAATTTGTTTTTTCTGGACACAGAATTTAACCTCAAGACCTCTCAGATTCTATGAAAGTGTGAACAAATGTTTTCGGTTTTCAGCAAAACTGTATCCCTGAGTTTTTTCCTTTCTATTTCTGGCTCTTGTGGATGCTAAATACAGTTATTATTAATTTTTCTTAATAGACTTAATTCACAATATCTAACTTCAAACTGGCAACATGAAAGTTATGAATAAGGGAAATTTTAAGCCTTTACAAACAGAACTCCACAGACTTATTGCAATTATTTAGACATAAATGTTTATCACACTGTCTTAAAAGTGACTCTAGTCATTTTAATCATCATGCTTTAGCAAATTACAGAACATGTTTTCTCCTGATATTTTCAGTGAAAATTTGTGTCCAGTTTCATTTTCAGAGCAAAATAGCAAACTTCTAATCAAATATGTATTCACAAAAACAACTTCAGAGAAAATAAGTTGGCTGGATGAAGTTACTTGATTAAAAATTTGGAGAAAAATGTGTAGCTTCCACTGACCTGGGTCTGGTGATAGTGGAATTCTCTGTCAATGTTTTCTTCTCCTCTGGGAGTTTGCAACACAGCCTTCCATGGACTCCATGAGCTGAGACTGGAATTATTGTTGCCCCAGACCATTTTTCAATGTCACCATTTTCGTTCATATGGTACCATTGTCAGTCTGGATTTTGTCAGAAAAACAAACCATTTCAGTTAGGAAGCTTTGATAGCTCTAGAACTTAATTCATGCTCATTTTATTGGTTTCCTATGAAAGTATACATGAATCTTCTATATATAGTTTTTCAGAAAACAATAATTTCAGGTATTTTGAACTATATTCAATCCAAAGGAAAAATAAAAGGAACACAGCCTAATTATCCATCAGGAAAAGTCATTATATTCAACATTAAAACATAAGTGAATCCTGGGATTAGACACTGTTTTCTCAAGTTGACCAAACATTTGCTTCCTAAGAGCCTAGGAGCAATGTGGAGAGAGGATTCCTTGCATCTTAAATCAAGTTCTCCTTTCCTTTCTATTGCTCTAGAAACCCACTCAGCTCAGGAGTGGGATCTCACAAGCAAGTAATTCTCCATCTCATTGGTCATGGCTCTGCTGCTGTCATTGGCTCACAGACCCATCATAATAATTCTCTCCTTGTGGACTCTAGAGAGATGTTTAAATTGACTTTGGCAGATCGCAGGCTTTGGTAATGCTTTGACCTCTCAAGTACCCAGAGGATCCATAATTGGCTCTTCCAAAATATTTTCCAAGGCAACAACAAAAGTCCTCTGCTTACTCCCACTTGGTGCCCACAAGCATAATTAGTGGCTAGCTTTAGAAAATCACTTAATGTGGGAGTAAAAGTATGTCCAGGCTACAGTTTAGGATGAAACTTGAGCAATACAATTTTGCAAACATCTTTATAAGCTTTTTTTGTTTGTTTGTTTGTTTTTGTTTTTATAATTATGACCTTGAGAGCATGGCCTAGGATATGAGTTGGTTGTAGGCTTAGATCAGAGACCAGAGAAAATATTTTTCTCTGATACATGAATGGTGTCAAATGTATGGTTGCTCTGAAGGTTGGATCTGCCAGTGATCAAGATTGTGTCTGAGTGTGCTGGAGATTGTGCATTTTTATTAGTGATTGACTGATGAAATTTAGATGGCAGCATTCCCAGCTACCAAAGATTCATAATTTAATATTTATGGGGATCTCAATTTATTTCAAGGAAATCTCATTGATGACACATTTTCATGGTTACTTGAAATAGAGAATACTGAATCTTAGACTTACAGGCTCTGTGTTTCCAACAGTAGCTATTGAGAATGTCACAGTCACTTGAACACTGTGGATAAAGACACACAGAGAACTCTGGAAAGGAGACCACACCAGTATCTTATCCCTTGCAGCTTCTGAGATTATGAAGAATGATGAAAAAATATTTAAAATGCAATGAAAATCCAAGAAAACTAAAATTATAGTACAAATTTTAATATATTATTAATTTTATAGAAATAAAAAAGTTTCCATAATTAAAACTGGGTATCTGTTGAAGAAACCCTCTGAACTGTTCTTTTCAGAAGTTTTAATTTTGTTCTTTACAGAAGTTTTAGTTTCAGAATTTTTTTAGTTTTAGTTAAGTTAATCATGGCTCTATCTGTATTTCTATGAGTTTGAATATTTGAGATACTTTATATGAATGGAAAAATGAGGTATTTTATCCCCTGTAACTTTTTTTTTCATCTTATATGGTATATTCAAGATTTACCTGTCCAGTTTCATATGACAGGGCTTCATTGTTTTATAAGACTTAATAACATTCCATTGAATGTATATCCCACAATTTATTTTTCCATTCATCTATACAAGAATGTTAAAAATTTCCACCTCTTTAATCATGCTACAATCATAAACACACTGACCACAAATATTTCTTATGTTTTTTTTTTTTTTTTTATGTCAATTCTTTTGTTTTATGGAGGTTTTCTGCCCTGTGCTCTTTTAGGGCACTGCAGAAGGAACTGTGGGATACTTAACCAATGAGCAACAGTCCCAGCCCTTTTTTACTTTTCATTTTGATTCAGGTTCTCACTAAGTTGCTTGGGGCCAGGCTAAGTTGCTGAGGCTGGCCTTGAACCTGTGATCTTCTGCCTCAGCCTCCCCAGTTGCTGGGATCACAGATGTGCACCACCATGTCTTGCTTGTCTTTAATTTTGAAATCATTTTAGACTTTAAGAAAGTTGCAATCTGATTGTAATTTTTTTGTATAAATGCTCAGAATTGAAGTTTGTGCATCACATAGTAGTTTGATTTTTAAAGCAGTTAAAGGATCTTTTTTTCTGTTTTCCATGGCAGCTGACTCATTTCCACCAGTGTTTTAGGGACAGACGAGGCACGGCACTGAAGAGAGCAGGAAACAGTTTTATTTGGCAGCAGCCAGGTTCAGAGAGAACAGCTTTTGCTGTAATCAACTAATCCCTTGAACCCCCAGTTCAGGTGGTTTCAGAACTTTATACCCAGCAAGTATGGGGAGGGGCTCAAAAGTTCACATTCTGCAGAAGTTCACACATAAAAGCAGCTTTTCTCTTTCACTGTTCTGGGCAAGTTAACCCTTCAAGGACAACACCTGAGAAGGGGAGAGCTTCTTCTCCTGTTTCTTTCCTTCCCCTGCCAGCTCTCTGTTATCAGAGAGCCCAATTGATAACGCCTCTTATCTTGGAAATGTAGACATCTCTATGAAGCTCTAGCTCAAAGCCAGAGGCCTTGCTAAAGGGTCTGTCTTTTTTGTTTTTTTAAATCACATTTTGCATTTGCAAACACACTTTTACAAACTACCATACTGCATAAATGTTTATGGAAAACTAGTACAGGGACATTCAACACCCGGAGTACTGATGTCTTCCAGCCAGTGGCCAAGTAAAATAGAGCAACAGGAAGATATGAAGTTTACCTACTAGACCTAAATATTTTTCTTCTTTCTTTATAAATCTGGGCTCCTTTTCTTAAAATTATATTTGTGGACAACTGAAATTACTTTCATACTGTTTGTCTTTAATTCTCTACTCAAATTTGAATGTGCTGAGTGTCTTCCTTGATTATTCAGATATCATCATTTTCTTTTGTGTCACCTGTCTTTGTCCTTCTTAGCCAAGGTACAAGGACAACCCAAAGAAGTTTTTAAGAGGTGACATGGTGTGTAGGAAAGCACCTCATGAAATATCTTCTATTTGAGAAATGATGTCCAAAATTTCTTTATGATTATAATTGGAAGAATTTTATACCCCTTCATGACTTTCAACAGTGACAATAGTTTATTCTGGAAAGATCAGTATTTTAAGGTAAATGAAACCACCTGGAATTGTGCAGCACAGCAGTCTTAATTCCTGGGTGAATCCTGCCTCAGTGACTCATATTCCTCAAAACCAATTCATTTCTGTTTATCCTCCATCTTTCATAGTGATAACCTGGATTTCAGTAGTTATAATTAAAATTATACTTTTTTCAACACAATTTTTAAAGTTAGGTCCATTTTTTAAAATATTGCAATTACTTGGCCTATTGGTTTATATAGGGTACCCAAATTTTGCTCAAAATTGTCATATTAGGTACATAAATTAATAGAATTTATGTGAAAACAATTTTTATGCTACTTAGCAATGCACTTTCCTTTGGTGACTAATTTGTAAATTTCAGGGTGTTTCTAATAGGAAACACCTTAGTAATCATTTAATCAAATACTCATCTTTCATGTTAAATGTGAGTAGATTTTGTTTTTATATTCCCTATTCATTTGAATCATTCTCCAAGATGATTCTTTGGCCTCAGAGCATCATCATGGAATTTTTCACCTCTGTGTTTCTGAGGGTATAGATTAAAGGTAAATGGAACCACCTAGAGTTTCAACATAGTATAAAACACAGCCACAACTTTGTCAATGGGAAAGGTGACCATGAGCTGAAAGCACACAAATAGGATACAAAGAAGAGGATGACTACAGCAATGTGGGAGGCACAGGTGGGGAGAGCTTTCCTCTGTTCTTCCTGGCTGCAAGTCTTTAGGGAACAAAGGATGAGAATGTGGGAGATGATAGGATGAGCAAAAATGAGGAGAGCAGCCCACTGTTGGCAGGTTGGCAGCCACCAAGAGCCAAAGATGTGAGAGTCTTTGCAGGAGAGTTTCAGGAGGGGAAAAAGGTCACAGTTGAAATGATCAATGACATTTGGGTCACAAAAGGGCAAACAGACCATGAAAAGAGCTTTAATCAGACCATGAAGAAATCCTCCAGCCCAGGCCACAGACACCAGGAGGCCACAAACACGCCTGTTCATTGTGATCATATAATGCAGGGGCTTGCAGATGGCCATGTAGCGGTCATAGGCCATCACAGGATGATCTCATCTCCCCCAAAGAAATGTTCTGCAAAGAGCTGAGTCATGCACCCACTAAAGGAGATAGTTTCCTTTGCAGCAAATAAGACAAGTATCATTTAGGCGGTAAATAAATAAATAAAAATTAAAAAATAAATAAAAATAAAAGAAGAAGAAGAAGAAAAGAGACATTTTAAAAATACTTGGTATAATATGACAAGTATGATTATTGATAGAAGAATGCAAATTTGAAAACACACAGCATTTTTATTATTCTGGAAATATTTGTTACAAATTTGAGAGAACATAAATTAAATAACCAAAAAATGAAAAAAACACCAACTATATTCACACACACACACATACACACAAAGTGTTCACTATAGACATAAGTACACTAAGCAAAAAGAAGATTTGATGAATTTAAAAGTTTTTTGGTATTTTTAGAATATAAACTAAAGGTATGGACATACATAAACTCAATAAAAAGTAAGTAGGGTTAAATTACAAAAGAACCTTACCTTTCAAGAGTATTTAGAAGATTATAATGCATAGTTCATAAAAGATTTTCAATAACTAGATAGGCATTTTCACAATCAGATTGTTCTCAACGCTGCCACCAAAAAGTGGAAAAAAATAGCATATAGTAAAATTTCAGGTAAACCAAAGATCTGTACAGAACAGAAAAAGAAAGAGATCACCATATATCTAATATCTGATTAGAAAGAGCATTTAAGTGAAAACAATGGTATAAGTCACAGGGAAAAATGATGCATTTTGCCACAGAAAAATATGGAACACATTGAAAATGCTTATAATAATGAGGCAACAGTTGTTATAGAAATTGTTTCTTAACAAATTCAAATATTCATTTATCATTGCACAAAGGGTAATCTTCCATTTCATAATTCACAAAACAAATGCAATTTAAAGACAATGAAGTGTTTTTAACAGGCAAATTGGCAAATATTGAAGACAGTTATAGCATTCTATGCTGATGAATGTGGGTTGATATAAAATGTTCTGAAATTTAATTCTGTAAAATCAGGGCTTCAAAACTGATCATGTTCAGTGGTCCTTTACTTCTTATTCATGCAAATATACTCTATATAAACATAACAAAGAATATGCATATATATTTCACATCACAATCTATTTTTATGATAGTGAAAATGTAAGAAAACTCAAATGTCTACAGTAAAAAGAAAATTTAAATGAATTTAAATGGATGCTGTAAGATCTTGGAATAATACATATTTAGCTCTAAAAGAAAAAGGATGCCAATCAAAAATATTATACCCAGCAAAATTAAGCTTAGTACTGATGATGAAATAAAACCTTCCATGATAAACAAAAGTTAAAAGAATTCACAATTAAGAAGAGTGTATGACAAAATATACTTAAGAAAATATTTCGTGAAAAAGATGAAGAATAAAATTGAAGGCCAGAAATGAGAGGATATACACAGGAAAATGCATCCATCAAAGGAAAAACTATTTCAAATTAAAAACAAGAAACAACTCAAAATGAAAGGGAATAAAAATCAGATCTCCATCATAACATTAAATGTAAATGGCCTAAACTCATTCTTCAAAAAACACAGACAGGCAGATTGGATTGAAAAATAGGACCCAGTAATATGCTGTCTACAAGAGTCACCACACAATCAAATACCTTCACAGATATGAGGTAAAAGGATGGGGGAAAAATCCCTTACATGGATCTCATAAACAAGAAGGTGTTCTAAAGTGGATTTAAAGCCAAAGTTAATCAGAAGGGTCATTTCATACTACTTAAGGGAATTTTATACCAACAAGATATAACAATAATAATTATTTATGCCACAAACAATGAATAATCTTCATACATCAAACAAACCCTTCTTAATTTCAACAAATTGGCTACAACACAATAATACCTGGTAACTTTAAAACATCTCTCTCACCACGGGATAGATCCTCCAAACAAAAATAAATAAAGAAGTTATAGAACTAAAAAATATAACTAATAATTTAGACTTAACAGACATTTTTAGAATATTTCACCCATCAATTACCAAACATTTTCTCCTCAGCAACACATGGGTCCTTTTCTAAAATAAACCATATCTTATGCCACAATGCAATTTTTTTTAGCACATAAAGAAAAATAGATAGAATCTCTTACATCCCAACAGTTCATAGGGGGTGGAATTAGAAATCAATGATACAATAAAAAATAGAAGCTACTTTAACACCTGGGCTCTAAATAATGCACCACTGAATGACCAATATATAGCCAAGTGTGGTGTTGCACACTGTAATCCTAGCAGCTTGGGAGGTTGAAGCAGGAGGATCATGAGTATAAAGACAGCCTCAGCAACTTAGTGAGGTCCTAAACAACTTAGGGAGACCCTGTCTCTAAATAAAATATAAAAGAGGCTGGGGATATGGCTCAGTGGTTGAGTTCCTCTGAGTTCAATCCCAGTACCATGGGAATGAATAACTGATGGATAGCAAAAGATATCATGAATGAAATGAAAAAAAAAATAGTTACAGGTAAATGAGAAAAGTAGCAAAACATATCAAATCTCTGGGACACTATGAAGGCAGTTCTAAGAGGAAAGTTCATTGTACCTATCACGTTCTTTAAAACAATAGAAAGGCACCAAATAAATAACCTAAAATTATACCTCAAAGCCCTACAAAAAAATAACAAATCAACACCAAAAGCAGTAGAAGATAGAAAATAATTAAAAGCAGAAGTGACATCAATAAAATTCAAACAACCAAATAATAAAACCATTCAAAAAATCAAGTTTGTTCTCTGAGAAAATAAACAAAATTCATAAACCCATAGCCAAGCTAACCAAGAGAAAACTCAAATTACTAAAATCCATGATGAAAAAGAAAATATCACTGCAAACACAAGTGAAATACAGATGATAATCAGACACTATTTAGAAAATCTATAGTCCAATAAAATAGAAAATCTTGAAGACATCAACAAATTGCTAGAGACAAGTGACTTACCCAAATTGAATCAGGAGAACATAAAAATTTAAACAGAACTATTTCAAGCAAGGGAAATGAAGAAGACATCAAAAGCCTACCAATCAAGCAAAGCCCGGGACCAGATGAATTCTCAGCCGAGTTCTACCATACCTTTAAAGAAGAAGTTACACTACTATTCCTCAAATAATTCCATAAAATAGAAAAGAAGGGTACCCTTCCAAATTCATTCTATGAAGCTAGTATCACCCTGATACCAAAATCAAAGACACATCAAAGAAAGAAAATTTCAAACTTATATCCCTTATGAACATAGATGCAAACATTCTTACTAAAATATTGGCTCACTGCATACAAAAACATATTAAAAAGATAGTGTACCATGATCAAGTTTGGATCATTACAGGGATGCAAGGATGATTCAACATACAGAAATCAATAAATGTAACATGTTACATCAAGAGACTTAAAAACAAGAATCACATGATTATCTGAATAGATGCAGAAAAAGCACTTGACAAAATACAGTATATATTCACATTAAAAACACTAGAAAAACTAGGGATAGTAGGAACATTCCTGAGCATTGTAAAAGCTATACATATTAGACTGGAGGCCAACATCATTTAAAGTGGAAAAAAAAAAAAACTTACTTGAAAGTGTTACCTTAAAAACTGGAATAGGATATGGATTCCCTCTTTCACCACTTCTATTCAATGTATTCCTTGCAACTCTAGCCACAGTGATTAGGCAAAAGAAAGACATTATATGGATATAAATATGAAAAAACTCAAACTGTCCCTATCATTACTTTCTTACCATTTACCATTGTGTTTTTGTCTGTTTCACAGTAAAATAAAATCCACAATAACAAAGTGGAACACTAGGACTTAGTAGATACTCCACAGCATTTATTGAATATGTAGGTTCATGGATGTGTAAGTAAATAAACTCTACACTGTAGTACATACTATACATGTATTTGTGTAAAACCTTGTAATATTACTAACGAAGTTAAAATTGCCCATTAAAATAGTACTACAGAGTAAACACACAGCATTCTCAGATGCATTTTGAGTCCTACAAAACAAGTAGGTATGGTAAAAGACCATGGGATCTAAGCATGCTAAATAAATATGAAGCAAGGACAGTTATGGAGATAAAGGATTATTATATTATCTTATATGTATTGTGATTCTTCAAATTGCTTCAACTATAGTTTTCTAGATTTTAATCTAATTATTCTCAGAACTATATTATATAAATCCTTTCTGAAACCTAAAATATAAATAATCATGAAGGGAAGAGTATTGCACATGGAACACTTTAAGTTGCATGCCTTATGAGCTGACATTATATGTGCTTTAGTTTTTCAAGACAACACACACAGCTTATGTTTCTTAATAAGAACGTACTGTTGCATATTCTCACAGATTTCCTTCATCAACTGCTCTTTTAGATTGCCTTTGATCCAATATCCATAATCTGATCTCCTATTCCATTAATTATTTCCTGTTTTTAATCTAGCACAAAGCTCAATGAGTCTAAATTCCATAACTAAACACACTCTTAAACTTTTTCAAATGTTTTACAAAATCTGTATTCTTTCTTTAAATTTCTTTTCACATATTCTGAGTGGCCCAAGGTTGAAAGCAAAATCATTTCTGTCAAAGACAAATATATCCTGATATTTATATATTCAGCTGACTCCTATCCTCACATCTGTTCCATGTGTGCAGCTTTGACTCACCTCCTACATCCTGTATCAGTACTTATGGGCTCAAGGCTTCAGGCCAAGGTTCACAGTCTGCCATATAACCTAGAAACCATCATAATATTCAACAGACTGAGGCTCAAGGTGCAGACTAAAAATTCTTTTCTTCTTTTAAGACAGCTTATTTGTGATGTATTTGCCATGTACTCATTGCTGTATTAAAAATTTTAAACCACCAAATTATGATACATCAGCCTTGTCCTCTAAAATATTTCCTCTGAGATTCATCTGAAGATTAATGTATATAATTTCAAAAAATTCAATATATTTCTGAATTCGTAGCACTTATTAAAACTAAACTTTTGATGGGGCTGTGTCCCTGTATTATGCTATTTTTAAGTCCTTTGGGTATAAATCTAGGAGAGAGATATCTGGGTCAAATGGTGGTTCCATTTCAAGTTTTCCAAGGAATCTCCATACTGCTTTCCATATTGGCTGCACCAATTTGCACCAATATTCTTGTTTGTCTTCATAATAGCTGCCATTCTGACTGGTGTGAGATGGTATCTTAGAGTAGTTTTGATTTGCATTTCTCTAATTGCTAGACATGATAAACATTTTTTCATATATTTGTTGATTGATTGAATATACTCTTCTGAGAAGTGTCTGTTCATGTCCTTGGCCCATTTATTGATTGGGTTATTTGTTTTTGTTTTCTTTCTTTTTTTTTTTTTTTTGTAGTGTTGAGCTTTTTGAGTTCATTATATACCCTAGAGATTAGTGCTCTATCTGATGTGTGAGGGGTAAAAATTTTCTCCCAAGATGTAGTCTCTCTATTCACCTCACAGATTGTTTCCTTTGCTGAGAAGAAACTTTTTAGTTTGAGTCCATCCCATTTATTGATTCTTGGTTTTAATTCTTGTGCTATAGGAGTCTTATTAAAGAAGTTGGGGCCTAATTCCACATGATGGAGATTAGGGCCTACTTTTTCTTCTCTTAGGTGCAGAGTCTCTGGATGTATTCCTAAGTCTTTGATCCATTTTGAGTTGAGTTTTATGCATGGTAAAAGATAGGGGTTGAATTTCATTTCATTGCATATGGATTTCCAGTTTTCCTAGCACCATTTAAGAGGCTCTCTTTTCTCCAATGCATGTTTTTGGCACCTTTGTCTAATATAAGATAATTGTAATTTTATGGGTTAGTCTCTGTGTCCTCTATTCTGTACAATTGGTCTACCAGTCTGTTTTGATGTCAATGCCATGCTGTTTTTGTTACTATTGCTCTGTATTATATTTTAAGTTCTGGTATAGTGATGCCACCTGCTTCACTTTTCCTGCTAAGTATTATTTTAGCTACTCTGGGTCTCTTATTCTATACTTAGAAGACCCAAAAAGCTCCACCAGAAAACATCTATAACTAGTGAATGAATTCAGCAAAGTAGCAGGTTATAAAATCAACACCCATAAATCAAAAGCATTTCTGTATATCAGTGACAAATCTCTGAGAGGGAAATGAGGAAAACTACCCCATTTACAATAGCCTCAAAAAAAAAAAAAACCTTGGGAATCAACTTAAAAGATGTGAAAGATGTATACAGTGAAATCTACAGAACCCTAAAGAAATAAATTAAAGAAGACCTCAGAAGATGGAAAGATCTACCTTGCTCTTTAGGCAGAGTTAATATTATCCAAATGACCATACTTCCAAAAGCACTAAACAGATTTAATGTAATTTCAATCAAAATCCCAATGGCATTTCTCATAGAAATAGAAAAAGCAATAATTAAAATTTCTTTATAAAGATTAATAGACTCCCTCAGGGGGGGAAAAAATCTTTTTCTGCTTAATTTCTTCAAAGTAAACTCAGTGATGACAGAATGAAAAAGAAGATGAAAAGCTGAATCCTAGCTCCAAAGGGTGCCTTACATATATTCCACCATCCTTAGGGATTTTGACCCTAGAGAATATAACTAAAGTGATGCCTCAGAAGTCACACATGGAACAATTAGATGATAAAGAAAGACCCATGTGATATTTTGTTTGAATGTGATTTCTTCCAAAGATTGAGGGATATTTTCATAATGAATTTAATTTTCATGATCTTACTTTAAAACTGTTTGGCAGACGTAACACATTTTGATTTCAATACCTAGTATATTTTAAACTTAGCAAAAGTGAGGCACTAAGCAACTCAGTGAGATGCTATCTCTAAATAAAACAGAAAATAGGGCTGGGGTGGTGGCTCAGTTTTCGAGTGCCCCTGAGTTCAATCCCTAGTACACCCCCCCCAAGAAAAAACTTTATGACTTAGTATGTATTAATGATTTTTTGGAAATGACATGAAAACAATAGAAAAAAAAGAAAAAAGAAAAATAGAAGGAAGGAAAGAAAAATGGAAGATAACAAATTTGGGGGAAGGATGTGAAGAAAATAGTCCCTGTAATTACTCATGGGAATATATAATATTGAAGCCTCTATGGAAATATGTGCGGTGGATTCCCAAATAACTAAATAAGAAACTACCATATGATGAAGTAATTCCACTTCCAATAAATGCCAAATTAATTAAAAACAGATTCTCTAAGAGATATTTGTAACCACTTTTCTTAGCAGCATTATTTACAATAGCCAAAGGTGGAAAAACCCCAAATGTCCATCAACAGATGCCATATGTTAATATAGATGAACCATTAACACATCAGGCTAACTGAAATAAGACACAGAAGGTAAATATTGTGTGAAGAATAAAATTCATATAGACAAAAATCAGAAAAAAAAGAAATTGAAGAAATATAATACAGATAGAAGAAATAAAATATAAAAATAGAGGAAATTGAAGAAGACCTTAGAAGATGGAAAGACTGCTAATGTTCTTGAATAGGCAGAATTAATACTGTCAAAATGGTGATACTCTGGACATAACTTCCTATGTTCATATATGACTATACCACCAGTGTAACTCCACATCATGTTCAACCACAAGAATCAGATCATAAGAGTAAGTTATATTCCATGTATGTATAATATGTTAAGATGCACTTTCCTGTCATGTATGTCTAAAAAGAACAAAAACTGAGAAAAATGGTCACATTATAAAAGGAATATATGGATTTAATGCATTTCCTATCAAAATACCAATGAAATCCTTCAAAGAAAGAAAAAAAATTGTAAAATTTATTTGGAAGAAAAAGCAACTTTGAATAGTCAAAGCAATCTTAATCAAGAAGAGTGATACTGGAAACATCACACGACCAGACGTCAAATCACACTATAAAGCTACAGTAACAAAAACAGTACAGCATTGGCACCAAAGCAGACATGAAGACCAATGGAATCAAATAGAAGACAGAGAGACAAACCCACATCCACACAGTCATTTGATACTCTACAAATGTGTCAGAAACATGTGTTCGAGAAAAGGTAGCCTTTTAAACAAATGATTGTGGGAAACTGGGTATATATAATAAAATTAGATTCCCATCTCTTACGGTGCACAAAAGCCAACTCAAAGTGGATCAGAGCTTAAGAAATTAGACCAGAAACTTTGCAACTGCTGGAAGAAAATGTAGGCTCAACAATCCAACATATTGGCATAGGCAAAAATTTCATTAACAAGATCAATTCAGTGTAAGAAATAAAACCAAGAATTAACAAGTAGGACAAAATCAGATTAAAAAGATCTGCACAGCAGAGGAAAGAATGGTGTGCTTGAATATAGAGCTCATAGATGGGAGGTCTTTTCTGCCTGGTCCTCAAGGCATTACTTTTCAGAATATATTAAAAACTCAAGAAAATGTAACATCAAATAAAAAAACCCAATTAATAAAGAAAGAGAAATCAAATGACTCACAAGTATTTGAAAAAATGTTCAACATCTCTAACAATTAGGGAAATGAAAATCAAAAACAAGCTACAAATTTTAAGATGTATAAAATAATAGAAGAAAAATGAGTAGAGGAAAGGAAATTGGAATGGGAAGGAGGAGAAGAAAAAGAAAAGTAATGGGGAGTGAATTAGAGAAAATTATATTACATACATGTATAAGTTGCATCAAAATAAGCTTTTATGTCACGTAAAACTAAAATAAACTAATGAAAATGTAAAAAAGAAAGTCAAATTTATACAGACAAAAACTAGAATACATTTACTGACAAACGAGGGGAGAGAATTGAAGAGTTATTTTTTTCA
This sequence comes from Spermophilus citellus, assembly GCF_964194105.1. Lineage (NCBI taxonomy): Eukaryota > Metazoa > Chordata > Mammalia > Rodentia > Sciuridae > Spermophilus > Spermophilus citellus. The sequence goes on from NC_138183.1 coordinate 240,052,994, forward strand.
TGGGTACAGATTACCAGTTTTTGAGGTTGGAAGAGTTCTGGAGATAGTCGTCAGGATTGTACAGAAATGTGAATACATTTATTGCCACTAATTTGTACACTTCAAAGTCTTTAAAGTGGTAAATGTTCATGTTCTGGGATGTTTAAATGAAATAAAAAGTAATACAAACAGCTTAGTAATGTGGAAAACACTTTAAATGGATGATTTTTAACAGAGCTCAACTATATGGATGGCCAATGATCACTGAAAAGATGCTCAGAATTAGTGCCCATCATAGAAATTCAAATTAAAATCCTACCAAGGTATCACTACTCAATTGGTAGGTGAGTGATGATATCCCATTAGGATTTTAAATGTAACAAGATATTTTTTGAAATTTAAAAATACCAATTTATGATAAGGATAGAAAACAACTGTAGGTCATATGTACCTGATAGGAGGGTAAAGCATTTACATTGTCCTATAATTGTCACAACTCATAGAAGTGAATTCTTAAAAATCTGTACAAAATTTGTACACAAATTTTATTTCAAATTTTAAAATATGGAATATGTGTAGTATCCCTCAATTTGAGAACTTTGTAGTGTCAGTGTGAAGGTCGTCCAGTTATTAAAGGCTCCCTCTTACCCAATGTCAATAGAGAACTGAAATCTGTAATAGTGGTACCAAACACCAGTTGTAAGACAATCCTCTGTATGCTCCACATTTGAAAGATAAAACTTACAAAGAAGCAATAGATAACTGATGGATGGATAGATAGGTAGATTATAGCTACAGACATACAGAAATAAAGGAAAGCCAGAAACAAGAATTATATACACAAAACGATACATACAAACTTATGTAGATATAGCAATTATATATATATATATATATATATATATATATATTTGCATTTTATAATTCAAAACTGTTCTTTATAAGGCAGTGACAGACTTCTTTTAAGCTCTGTAATTTAAGCTATGTAATTTTAAACTGTGTAATTATGTCTGAAGGTAATCGTTTTTCAAAATATTGCAAATGATGAAAACAAATTTAAACAGTTGAATAGTTTTTTAGGGAAACATACATAATTATATTAGATTAAAAACTAGATTGCCAAAGTCTCAGTCCACTATTCTTTCTTGTTTCACATGAAAAAATAGGAAACTTTAGTTTTCAAGTTTATTGTAGTTGGACCAAATAGGAATCAAATATATATATATATATATATATATATGTTTTAATTTCTACAAATATTATCAAGTTGACTCCTATTTTTACCTTATACTCAGTGAACTTATATGGCAGTTGATAAAATTTGTTTTCATATATTCCAATGGTAGCACAAAATACATCTACAAAAGAGCAGCAAAGAAAAACTTTTTTTTTTACTTTCAAGTGGTAAAAATAGAATGACCACTAGGTGGCAGAGCAATACCATCATTTAAATCAATAATCGACTTTTTTTTTTCAAAATATTGATTTGAAAGGTTTGAAATATTCAGCTGAAACATTATAATACCCCATTTATAATATTTGAAGGACATAGAAAAAGTTCAGAACCAGGCTCATCAAGGCTAGCTTTAGAAACAGAAATAGAGACAACTATCAGAAAAAGTTGTTTTTGTTTTTGTTTTGTTTTCATTGTTTGATTTTTGTTTATATATTCCTGGCTCACAAACATAAATCATTTCTTTGAAGTTTCAGGGCATACATACCCTATTTTGACATTTTCAACACAGTAGCAAGTAGAAAAACAAACAGCTTTTAATTGTGCATAGACTTTGGCTTTAAAAGTTAGCATGAATATTTGAAATGAATAAGCAAAGTAAGTTTGTGGTAAGTTAAATTTTGAATTTTGTCCTATTTATACATAAACTTTGACTCTGTAAGAGGGAAGCAGTTTAAACTGCTCCTATGGTGAGCTGGGTATCTGCTCTGTCCATTGTACCATTTCTTTCCAGCTCCACTTTGTTATGGACCTGGTTTTCACCTGATAGAAATTGGTACACACTACACACCAAGGCTTCCTCTGACCTGGAAAGCTGATTGTTAAACTCTTGCCACCACATCCTTGAATGTACCTATTTAACTTTTATTGATATAGTCAAATAATTCCTTTAGACTTCAATTTAATAGTAAACAGAAACAAATTTTTAAAAATGCCATTTGTTTGTCTGAAAATACTTTGAAGGCTATTAATTCCATCCCTATTTGTTTTACAGGTAAGGGGTCAAATGTCCAAAGATGGTAAAATGACATAATGATACACTTGACATATTTGTTAATTTTAATTTTTGTTTCTTCATTATTTATTTTGACTAGAAGTGACTCATTGGCTCCTGGTCACTTATAGCTTCACCAATTTAAAAAATAAAATTCAGAATTGCATATCAAATAACAACACAATACCCCTCAAGACTTAATTTGAATCTATAATATTTTTATTTAATATATTTAGATGTCTCCAAGGTTGGCTGAAGAAATCATTCATTCAGTAAGTACATTTTGCAAAATTGCAATGTTTCACATTGACATTGTTGAGGGAAATAGTGAATTAAACCTAGAGTTTATTGACAGTGCATTTCAATTTATTTAACTGACAGGGGAAAAAAAAAGCAAACTAAATTTGTGCTTTTGCTCTATTTTACTCAGAGAATATTTCCAAAGATCTGGGGCACGGAAACATTTCCCAAAACACTCATCTCTTACTCTGATAATAACCAGCAGCATTCATGGGATTCTCATGTTCCCAAGACCAAAGATGTTTCCAAAGACCCTCAAGAAAACCTCTTGTTTTGTTCTAAGGCACTTCCTCTCCTAACTCTGTTCATATGTAGGACAAAAGCACATTTCTGGCTAATGTAGCACCATATAGTGTATTGGTTGAGGGCACAGGTTCTCGGTGCAGATCTGATTAGTAACCATGCAGATGATGGGCAATATGATCTTATATAACACAGAGGTGTAATAATGGCACACCACTTAATATATTGTAGAGGTTTGCATGTAAAGGGTGAAAAATTGCCTATACTGAAGCCAGATTTAAAGTTAGGTAGTCAGTGTAGTTAGGAAAATCGGGTTTAATATCAGTGAAATCTAAAATGGAGGCCATGCTGAGAATGATTCCAGGAAACGCAGGACAACTCATGGAATGTTAATGAAGTACTGGAAAGGCCCTAGGCCAAAGTCCACCACAAAGAAATGTTAATGGAACCCAGGAAACAGCCCCCAACAGATTTGGAGATAGCCCATCCCAAGAAGTGATAATGAAGTCCTTCCTGCCCAGATTTCTTGTTTGGCCCACCTGTGTCCCACCCCTCGGGCCCTTTCAACCCACATTCCATCACCAAAACTATAAAAAGGGGAGACAACCGCACTTCCACGGATTCCACCTCTTGGGTCCCCTTCTTCCTCCGGGAGAAGTCTTTTCTTCTGTCCTTTAATAAACTTCTAATTTCTACTCTGACCTTGCCTCGAGTGCTTTTCTGGTGTTATTCTTCAATATTGGGGAAACAGTGGTAACAATAACATAGAACTTGCTAGATACACATACTCTATTTTATTGCTTCATGCCCGGCTTTGACATGAAAAGATTAGATAATGGCTTTCCTGAGCAAAAACAGTAGCATGCGCATGATGAAAAAATCAAGGAGCACTCTAATGTTTTCACTAGTTTTCTATAAGAGGTGAAATGAGAATTTTTCTCTTGGAGTGTCAAGCAGGAAATATCATTTGAACTAGAAAGATGCAGTGTTTTCTTTTGTTTTTTCACATGGTGAAAGTGAAATATTTTGCTTGTAAAAATTGACTGTCACCTGGAGCAAATTCATCTAATATAAGACCTGGCTCAGATAAAAACTGTTTAGGATTGTGAAGGAAGTCAAAGATCTCATAAAACTCATGGCATTTAATAAATTGCAAAGAATTTATGATCAGGTGAATACAGGAGGAACAGTAAATAAAATGGGAATTGTTGAGAGTTTCTAAGATCCATGAAGCATATAAAAAGAAAAACAGCCTACTGTCCTGAGACTCCTGGGTGGGCCCCAAGCAGCACACAATGCAAACAAAAGCATCACAACCTAAATGGGAAGACAAGACTTCATTCTTGTGTACAATGAGCATTTTGCCTCTTTTAAGAAGTTTTAAACTTATTAAAAGTAAATTTTCAAAATTAAAACAAACATTTCTACTTTATTATTATTATTAGAATAAACATTTTGAAGATGGATTATTAAAACAGATGGAGTAAGAGTGGGAAGCCCAATCAATAATAGTAATTTCTATCTTTAAGTTGTTGATTTGTGCACAGGAGCTCATCCCTTTCACCTCATAGGGACATCTTATCAGTTTCCCTGTCTCTGCTGGATCATTGATATCAGCCTAAAAACTGCAGGAATAATGGTTGGAGCCTTTGCAATTTGGGAAAGGTCCTGAGTAGCTCTTCTATTGAAGTTGTTCATATCCTACTAACCTGTGGGGAGTAATTTACAATTCTGTAAACACAGAGGTTGATTTATAGAAAAGAAAAGCAGTGACAGTAAAGTCTGTCCATAGACATGCAAATTATTTCCAGGAAATGCAATTGATCAATCCCCTGTGTGTTTACCAATTGGGTCTGCTGTAGCCATTCTCAAATTTATTTTGAATTTCTTATGAGGCTAAAAATGTGTAATACTTTGTGTTCTTTCTGAGCTAACCATAATATCTTATTGATTTCTACCTTAATTTTTGTCTTAAATAAAATCTTCCATATATTTTATTTGGATAAGAGCCTTAATTATGTCTTCTTTTTTTAAAATTTATTCTTTTACAAAATAAACTCCTCTGAGACAAAATATCTTTTCCTTCCATATTTTCTCACTTCTGATTCTCCTGTCTGTACTTATTGTATCTAATGTCTGTCGTTCCAATTTTATTTTAAAGGAAAACTTTCTCCTCCATCATTATCTTTTCTAGGTGACTGAAGCTGCTCTCATGAAGATTAACAGTGACCTTCCTCTTGATATTTCCAGGCTTTCACAAAACATTATCCCTCCTTTTACCCTAAGACATTTACATTTTCACTTTTCTTTGGGTTCACATCATACTCTCCTAGATTTCCTGCAAAATATCCAAAAGCCCTCTCTTAATTTCTCTTTTGGGCTCTTGATCATATCATCAAATTCTCTATAATGAAATGTTGCAGAGCATTGCTTTTTTTTTGGCTAGGCATACACTTTCATAGTACTTCCAATTTGAGAGGACTCCAGGATTTTTGCACCTCAACTCTGATCTTTGTTCAACACATATATCAACCACTCTTCTCTGATTATTGTGATATCTTCTGTTTGTGCTTCCTTTTGAATGTGCCTCTTCCCCTTTTGTTTTAAACTGAATAACTTCAGTCAATTTCTATGTCTAAGCCCCAGAATATTTCACATTGTTTGGACGCCTCTTGTCTCTCTACTGACTGGTCCTGCTAATTTCCACCTCCTTCATTCTAACCACCATCATTGGTCTGCTCAATTTCTTAAATGTCCCCTTTGTACCTTGCCCTGGAAGTTTCTTCGTTTGCATATTTTCTTGGATAATCAATTTATTTGCTTGGCTTTATACTCAAAGTTAACTTTTCAGGGTATTCTTTTCTGGTCAACCTATATAAAATTTCCACATAAGTTCACATTGATATTTTCTCTCAAAAACTTATTAGTATCTAATGTATTATATGTACTATGCATTTACCTGTATAGTGACTTCAATTAAAATAATAATCTCAAAGAAGAGAAACAATCAGTGATTTTTCACTCTGTAGAAAAATGGTTGGCACGTAGTAAATAGTCAATATTCATTGAATGAATTATTGGTTAAATAAATATAATGACAAAATATTTCTAATCTAGAATAATATCTAAAAGCGGGGCATTTTCTCATGCAAGACATTAGAGATCCTCAGAAATATTTCCAGATCCAAATTCTCCTTTAAAGTTTCTATATCTAAAACCAAATTTTTAGTTTAATAAAAGTAACACATTATAGAACATTGAGAAAATAATGATAACCAGAGAAATTACTCATGTTTAATGCCAAAATCAATACTTTATAATGCTATTATCCAAGAAGGCAAGCCCTCTTTCAAGGTTTATATTTTGCAAACTACTTTAGATGTTTCCAGCAGCTTATCAAAATTTTGAGTAATTTTTTACTACTATTAGAACCCAGAGATTATTTGTGTTGGCAATTCACCAGTCTGCCCTAGATCTCGATAGCTGTCTGGCACGTGGTTTGTCATTGGAACCTAAAATACAGTCTATAATAGAATTTTGGGAAAGTTTTACTTCCTGATTAGAATTTTTTTTCTTTACTTTTTCTTCATTCCCGAAACTTGGATAGTAGATTTGGTCCTGAAACCTACATAAGAACAACAACAACAACAAAGAAAAAGTCTCATGAAAAATTTAGTAGAGCAAGAATTTAGAAGAGATCTTGATCTTGGACCAATGATTCAAAAAGCTGTTTCAGTGACTGTCTCATTCAAGAAACTATATCATCATTTAAAATGGTCCCTTCATTGCCATCACTCACAGAAGCACAGCATCCTGTTTTTTTCTGCTTAATAGATGAGCCAGTCACAAAACCCCTAAAGGCTTCGGTTACCATCTGCATATGCATCACCATTGCTGTTTTAAATCTAATGTACCTAAAAGCCCTCAATGGTCTTTCAAAAAAAACCCAGTTATTATTTTATAGTAAATAAGTTACTATTTAAATTGATTTCATCAAGCCTTGCATGTCTTAAAGCAACTGATTTTAAAGTATGGATTTCTATTTAATAGAGGAGAATTGGTTAACTCATTGCTAATACACATATTTTTTACTAAACATATAATAAACAGACAGGAATAGATGTAGAAGAAAAACTGAGTGGTAAACAGAGTAAGCTTACTATTTTTACTTCACAGTCTGATAATGTTACTGAAAAATGAGCCATAAACTGAACTGGGTCCAGAGCATGAAAATTGAATACAAACACTCATTAACTCACTCACAGAAAGGGCAAGAACTCCATTATATGTCATATTCTGCATATTATGTGTATGCATGTGCAAATATACACCTTATAAATGTACATATATGTACACTGTAGTGTGTTTGCATATACACTGTGTATTTGTATGAGTGTGAGATACAGGTTTTAAGACTGACTCCTTTTTTCCATCTACTCATTCATTAGAGCCATTGTGATTAGATTATGATCTCACTGCAAAATGGTTCAGAGTATATGTGATGAGTCAGGAACTTTGTCATTGTTAGAAAAACAACTTTTCAACTTAAGATTAATTTAGGATAGTCCAGCTGTGTGAGATTGGACACAATACATATACCGTTTTAAATATATATATATCTCACCATAAATGTTGTTGTAATAGATTTCAAAGAACTTACATGTTTTGTCCACAGAAGTTAATCAGGTTGGCCAATAAGAAATTTTATCTAGCCCTATGACTTGACATTGAAATCTTTTCTACAATTAATTAATTAATTAATTTTAATTAGGTTTATATGACAGCAGATTGCATTTTGATGCATTTACACAATTACAGCACAACTTTTCATTTCTCTGGTTGTACAATATGTAGCATCACACCATATGGACAGTCATACATGTAACTAGGGGTAATGATGTTCATCTCATTCCACCATTTTCCTGCCCCCATACTCCCTCCCCACCATTGCCTCCCCTTTTTCCCATCAAAGTTTCTCCATTTTTTCTATGTCCCCCTCATTATTGATCAGTTTTCTCAGCAAAAGAAACAACCAATGAGGTGAAGAGAGTGGCTACGTTTTGGGAGCAAATATTTGCCACACACATGTCAGATAGAACACTAATCTCCAGGGTATATTGTAAGGGTCCAGCGAAACGTCTGAGAAAGAGACCACGAGACTAGCTTCATGCAATGGCAAGGGGGATTTATTGGATCCATTCCAGCGCGCTGGGACTCCGTGCTCACTCAAGAAGGGAGAGCAGCCCAGAGCCCAGAGCAGAGGTCAAGCAGAGCTTAAGTACACTTTTTGGAGAGGGTGGGGGGCTTTGCATACATCAGAACAAATCATCATGAGGCGCGGGAAAATTGAACAACAACTCTGATACATGATTAGTCCATTCATTGGCGGGAACAGGCTGGGCAGGGGTGATTGGTCACTTCTAAACTGGGTACACATTCAAACTGATTGGTTCGGGCCCTGTGACGAACTGCACAGGGCCCTAGGCTGAATGGCCAGTAGGGCGTTGTCTTAACTATCTTAGGAATCTGGGTTTAACAGAGGAACTTAATAGTACCTAATCTTTTACATTTCAATTCAAGATTTCCAGCTTAGAAACTTTACCCTTTCATTCCCCACTCCTTTTTCTGACTACTTTTAATCTTAAAAGTAATGAATATTGGGGAGTCTCATTTTTCATCTGTCAGTGGAGCATATTGCCTTCTGATTACCATGGGTTGTCCTGTGTTTCCTGGAATCATTTTTAGTATGGCCTCTATTTTAGATTTCACTCGGTATTAGACCCCGATTTATCTAACTACACTGACTACCTAACTTTAAATCTGGCTTCATTCCCCCCTCTAATTTGGGAACTCCTTACTGCTGTGAGGAAGGGGGACGAAGAGGATCTCTCTGGCTTCTTCAGGCTGAAAAGGGACGGTGTGGGGCAAGCAGTTTGGAGTCCCCCTTAAAAATATCGGGTCTATCGAGTGGTCCATGCTAAAAGTCCAATTGAGAAGTAATAGGCTGGAGGGCCATTCGAGTGATAGATGGTCTATAAGAGAAACAAGAACTCATTAGTACTGGAACCATATTGATGCAGTAATAAATGCCACAGCACAGGAATATGCCAATGAGTATAATGACCAAGACAAAGATTAACAATGTTTTCCAATAAGGCAGTACCAGAAACTAGGAGCTAAGATATTGTTTTCACAACAAAGTTGCTGAGGACATGGCTTCCATCTGAGCATGTAAATCTTTAAGGATATTTGTCACATTGTCAGACATGTCAGGGATGTCAACACAACATTTAGGGTTACAGATGTCTTTTCCCTTAAGATATAGTCTAATAATCTAATGCCATCTGATCCTTCAAAATCCTTTGCTAGTATGACCTCTGTGTCTAATAGAGAAATCTTTAATTCTGCTACTCAGGGCTGGATAACCATACTAGCAAACATCAAGCCTACCTGCGTTGGTTAGAAATAAAGGCCTTAGCCTAAAACTACTCTAGCAGTCCCTTTGACAGTTATCAGGCATTTCTGTCTAAGAATCTCTTTTGTAGCCTCCAGTCTACTTATTTATAGAAGTTACATTTAACTATTATTATCATTTAAGATGTCCAGGAACAGCTGTGCTTTGGCTTTGACTGTCTTTGCTAAGTGTTTAAGATGAAGCAAGTCAAACTGACTTCTGTTTCTACCTATTGTTAACAGTCAGCTGAGTCTCTGGGAAGTCCTCGGGAACTTCACAGCAGCTTCTCAGTTCTGCTAGTGCCATTTGCGCTAGGATGGGTCCAGACCTTGCTTGACCATGTGGCTTCCCTCGGAAGCATCAGGGATATCTCCCTTTTCTGATGACCCTCCTCTTCACAGCAAATGCACTGACTGGCTTCCTGTCCTCCACTGGTCTCATTAATCTCCCTGATCGGGAGGTTATGTGGCCTAGAGTTGCCAGGGGGCTTTTAAAGAGGTGATTCAAAGGCTACATTCATGTGTTTTCTATTGAAATTGTAATTCACTTGTTAATTTGGGAGAAAGCCATTTTTCAGATCTGGTACAATCTCAATGTCTGGATTACTTATTCCTATGGTGAGTATGTACTAAAAGACAGGTAACTCTGCCTAGGATAAGGAAGAAGGTAATCTTGTGTCCCTGAAATTAGGGAAAGCTAGAGATTAGGGAGAAGCAGGGAGAGAGGAAGAGAAAGAAGCATATCCATTTTAAAAATAAGTTGCAGTGGCAGAGCAACAAGGGCTATATTCAAAGTGAGAAACTGATGTGACTCCATTTTTGAGAAACCAGCCTCTACCTCAGAGCAAAGCCTGTCCAAGGAAGGGGCATGACCCTTGTCCTTGGAAAGACCCACAGAGCACTCCTAGGCACACACCCACCCTACTGAGTTGTTTATCTACAAATAACAGGAAAGATCTGTAGTGCCAGGTGTCCCTGACTCCGTTAGGCTAGGTGAGGACCCATAGCAACCCCCTAGCAACCACCAATCAGCATGAGACAGGAAAAATACCTGGGATGCCGGATGACCCTCTCAGTAGTTTATGGTGGTTGATAACATGTTGGGAAACCATGTAGTTCAGCATGTATTCCCCTCATGGCTTAAACCAATCAGTTCAAACGAATCCCCCTCTTGTAGTTGCAAATCACTCTTACCCAACTTGTTCTTGCCAGTGAATGTGTTAATCATGTTTTAGAGTCATTTTATGATTTTCCTGCAGTGTGTGATGATTGCTAAGAGATGCTATGATGTATGTGAAGTCCCTGCCTTCCCCAAAGAGTGTATAAAACTGCTGCAAACCCTGGGCTCGGGGCCTTTCATCATCACCAGTTGCTATGTGAGCAGGGAGGACTGAGCTAGCTTGCAATAAACACCTCTTTGCTGCTTACATCAATCTTGGTCTCTGGTGGTCTTTTAGGGGTCCCCAACTGGAGCATAACATAAGCATAAAGTGGACACTGTTCTGTCCTGAGTAGGCCCTAAGCAGCACAAAGCAAAGACCAGCAGCACAGCCCAAATGGGGAAGACTTCATTCTAGTGTACAATAAGCATTTAGCCTCTATGCAAGATGTACTTTTATTACAAAAAAAAAAAAATTAAATTAAAACAAATGTTTCTTTCTTATTTTTATTCTTAGAATAAATGTTTTAAAGAGGGATTGTTAGAATGTATAGAGCAAATGTGGGAAGCCCAATCAATGACAGAAACTTCTATATTTTCTTTCCTTTTTTTCTTTTTTTGATACCGGGGATTGAACTCAGGGGTACTCAGTCATTGAGCCAGGTCCCCACCTCTATTTTGTATTTTATTTGGAGACTGGGTCTCACTAAGTTGTTGAGCACCTCAATTTGCTGAGGCTGGCTTTGAACTCGTGACCCTTCTGCCTCAGCCTCCAGAAATGCTGGGATTATAGGCCTGAGTCACCATGCCAGGCTAATACATTTCTATTTTTAAGCTATTTATTTGTGCATTGGAGCTCATCTCTTTAACCTCATGGGACTTCTCTTCATCAGTTTCCCTATCTCTGCTGGATCATTGATATTGGTCTAGGATTGCAGGAAAAAATGGTCTGAGCCTTTACAGTTTGGGAAATGTCTAGAGTAGCTCTTCCATTGAGGTTATTCATATACCACTCAACTTATGGAGAGTAATTCTATAGACACAGTGGTTAATTTATACATAAGAATAGCAGTGACAATCAAGTCTGTCCATAAAAATGCAAATTATTTCCAGGAAATGCAATTGATTGCTACCCTCTGTGAGTTTACCAATTGTGTTAGTCTTTTAGCCATTCTATAATTCATTTTGGCATTTATTATAAGACAAAAAGTGTGTAGTGATTTGTGTTCTTTCTGAGCTAACCATAATATCTTATTGATTTCTATCTTAAATTCTCACTTACATAAAATCTTTCATATATTTTATTTGTATAAGAACCATTATTATGTCCTCTTTTTAAAAGAGAGAGAGAGAGAGAGAGAGAGAGAGAGAGAGAGAGAGAGAGAGAGAATTTTTTAATATTTATTTTTTAGTTTTCGGTGGACATAAAATCTTTATTTTATTTTATATGGTGCTGAGGATCAAACCCAGTGCCTTGCGCATGCCAGGCGAGCTCGTTACCGCTTGAGCCATATCCCCAGCCCATTTATGTCCTCTTTTTAAAATTCACTTTTTTATTTGTTCTAATTAGTTATACATGACAGGAGAATAGATTTTGACATATTGTACATTATTGGAGCACAACTGGATGTAAATGAAGCAGAGTCAGCCTGGTAGTGCCATCATATGTGTATCTAGGGTAATAATGTCTGTCTCCTTGTACCATCATTCCCACCACCACATCCCCTCCCTTCCCCTCACTTCCCTCAGCACAATCCTAAAGTTCCTGCATTCTTCTTGATAAATTTTATTCTGATAGGAGTGAGATGAAATCTTAGAGTAGCTTTGATTTGCATTACTCTAATTGCTAGAGGTGATGAACTATTTTTTTTATAGCTTTGTTGATGGATTGTATTTCTTCTTATGTAAAGTATCTGTTCAGTTTCTTAGCCCATTAATTGATTGGGTTATTTTTTTTTTTTTGTATAAAATTTTTTGAGTTCTTTATATATCCTGTATATTAGTTCACTTTATGAGGTGCACTTAGTAAAGATTTTCTCTCATTCTGTAGCTTTCTATTCACCTTACTGATTGTTTCCTTTGCTGAGAAGAAGCTTTCTACTTGGAACCCATCTTATTAATTGATTCTTGATTTTTACTTCTTGTGCTTTAGGAATCTTGTAAGAAAGTCAGTTCCAAAACTGACTGGGTGAAGAGTTGAGTCTAGTTTTTATTTTATTAGGCACAGGGTCTCTTTTCTAGTGCCTAAGTCTTTACTCCACTTTGAATTGAGTTTTATGCAGGGTGAGAGAGAGGGATTTAATTTCACTTTGATATGTTTGGAATTACAGTTTTTGCAGCACCGTTTTTTGAATAGGCTACCTTTTGTCTAATGTGCTTTTTGCAGCCTTTGTCTAGTATGAGATAACTATATTTATGTTGTTGTGTACCTGTGTCTTCTCTTCTGTGACATTGGTCTATATTTCTATTTTGGTTCCAAAGCTATGGTGTTTTAGTTATTATAGCTGTGTAAGTTTAAGTTTTGGTATTGTGATGCCTCCTGCTTCTCTGTTCTTGATAAGGATTGCTTGCTTTTGCTATTTTGGATCTCTTATTTTTTGAAATAAATTTCATAATTGATTTTGAAGAATGAATTTTAAAATCAAATACAAGAGGCATATAGGACACCAAATTTACAAAGTTACAACAGATCTACACCAAAGCACATTATAATAAAAATGCCTATCATACAGAATAAGGATAGAATTCTATGTTATTTAGGTCATCCTTTAATTCACAGATTACTTTAATTATGTACATTCTGAACTTCTTCTTTGACATTTCATCAACTGTACTCTCCATTGGTTCTGTTATTGTAGTATCCTGGTTTGTTTGGGGCCCTTTCCTCTCTTTTTTTTTTTTTTTTCATGTTGTCTATGTGTCTTCCTTTCTTGCTGTGTGGATCTGAGTTATTACAGTTTCTACCCTATAATTTTGTACTATCTGTGCAGATTATCTGTACCTCACCTTGGTGTTGGGCTTCCAGACCCTGTGGTGTCTCATAATGGATGCTACTGCAAGTATAGGTGGTGGCGGGAATAGTGGAAATAACTGGAGATAGTAGTGGAGGTGTCTCAAATGGATGCAAGCTCTTTCAGAGATGGGGCTGAAAGAGGGCCTTGCATTGGCTTTGGGGTGTCTGTTATGAGATGCAGCTGTTTCTAGGCCCTGTCTGTTGTCATAAGGTGGAGGCTACTGCATGGAGAAAACTATGGTGATGTCTGCAGAGTCCCAAGATAGAAGTGGGTTAGGCCTGGGCTCCAAGGTTGGGGTTGGGGGACCTGGGCCTACCCTAGGCTGGGCTCCCATGCAGGTAATCATTGGAATTTTAATAGAAATCGCATTATATCTGTATAGTGCTTTCAATAGTGTGGCCATTTTCTAGAACTAATAAATGAATTCAGCAAAGTAGCACGTTATAAAATCAACAGCCATAAATCAAATGCATTTTTATACATCAGTGATGAATTTTGAGAAAGATAAATTAGGAAAACTACCCCATTCACAATAGATTAAAAAAATACTTGAGAATCAATCTAACAAAAGAGGTGAGAGACCTCTACCATGAAAACTACAGAACACTAAAGAAAGAAATTGAAGAATAACTTAGAAGTTAGAAAAATCTTTCATGTTCTTGCATAGGCAGAATTCATATTGCTAGAATTGACTCTTTTCTACACTTGTCCGAGACAAAACGTCATTTCTCTCTACTTTCCCTTCCCTATTTCCTCACTTCTGATTTCTCCTCTTCTGTAATCACTGTATCTTATTTCTGTCATCACATTTTAGTTTTACGTGGAAATCTTTCCCTCTATCATTACCTCTCCTAATTGACTGAAGCTGCTCTTATGAAGGTTGTCAGTGACTTTCATGTCGATAATTTTACAGGTTTTCAGAAAATTATCCCTCCTTTTCCCTAATACATTAACATTTTCACTTGGTTTTGGGGTTACACCACACTCTCCTATTTTTCTTGCTAAATATACTAAAACTTCTCTCAATTTCTTATCTGGGCTTTTAGTCATCTCAACAAATTCTCTATAATGGAATATTTGAGAGCACCATTTTCTTTATTTTTTTTAATGCATACACTCTCATGACTTGAAGTACTCCCAATGTAAGATGACTCCAGGATTTTTGTTTCTCAACTCAGATCTCTTCTTTCAACACTCATATCTATAACTCCTCAATGAGTTATTGTAATACCTCCTGTCCAGGCTCCCTGCTGAACTTGCCTATACATACACCTTTTGTTTTAAAATGAACAACTTTTGTAAAATTCAAGGTTTAAGCCCCAGAATGATCCACATTGTTCGGATGCCTCTTGCTCTACACAGACTGGTCCTCCTAATTTCCACCTCCTTCTTTCTAATCACCATCATTTGTCTGCTCAATTTCATAAATGCGTCCTTTGTGCCTTGCCCTGGAAGTTTCTTCTCTTGTTCTTTTCTTCTTATTTGACTAATCAATTTATTTGCTTGGCTTTGTAAGCAAAGTTAACTTTTCAGGGAATTCTTTTCTGGTTAATCTATATAAAATTTCCACACACATTCACATTGATACTTTCTCTCAATAAACTTATTGGTATCTAATATATGTGTTATATAGTTACCTGATTAGTGATTGTCAATAATTGTAAATAATAAGCTCAAAGAAGGGAGACAATAATTGATTATTCATCCAGTAGAATAATGGCTGGCATGTAGTAAATCATTGATAAATATTTAGTGAATAAATAAATGGTTTAATAAATATACTGACAAATATTTCTAACATAGAATATTATCTAAAAGAGGGGCATATTCTCACGCACATATTATAGGTACTTAGAAAAATTTCCAGATCCAAATTTTCCTTTAAAAATTCTGTATTCAAAACCAGTAGTTTGGAGTTTAACAAAAATAAATTTATTATAGAACATTGAGAAACTATAATAACCAGAAAAGTTATTCATAATTTATGCCTAAAGCAACACTTTATGGTTCTGTTATGCAAGAAGGCAAGCCCTCTTTTAGGGTTCATATTTTGTGAAGTATATTTAGATGTTGCCATCAACTTATCCAGATTTCAACTAAAGTTTTAATACTATTAGAACCGTGAGATTATTAGTACTGGCAATTCACCAGTCTTCTCTAGAGCTAGGCAGCTTTCTGGCGCAGCCATGACCCAATGGAACCTAAATACAGTTTGTCGTAGAATTTTGGGAAACTTTTACTTCTTGACTAGCTTTTTTTTTCTTTTTTCTTTTCTGTCTCCATTCCTCAAACTTGGATATTAGTTATGGCCCCCAAACCTGGAACAGTCATTTTGCAATCATAAGGGGAAAGCCTCATGAAAAACATGATAGAGCAATAATTCAGCAGAGATCTTGATCTTGGAACAATGATTCCAACAACTGTTGCAGTGATTGTGTCATTAAAAATTATATCATCATTTCATATAGTCCCTTTGTCACCCTCACTCACAGAACACACAGGGTCCTTTTTCTGCTACTTAATAGATGAGCTAGTCACTAAAACCCTAGAGGCTTGAGTGGAGCTTCATTATTATAGTAAATCTATAATGTACATAAAATCTCTCAATAATCTTTAAATAAAAGTTATTACTTTGTAGTAAATAAGACACTTGTAAATTGATTTTATCAAGTCTCTCATGTCTGAAAGCAACTAATTTTGAAATATGGATTTGAGTGTAATAGAGAAAAATTTGTTTACTAAATGCTAGTACACATATTTTTTTCACTAAACTTATCTAACATACAGATTGAAGAAATGTCAAAGAAAAATTGCATGAAAAACAGAATAAGTTTTACTATTTTTATTTCACAGTCTGATATTATTCCAGCAAAATAAAACATTAACTGAACTGTGTCCATGATATCAAAATCAAATAGAAATAATCATTACCTTCATGCACAGCACAGAATATATATTGTACATATATTCTGTACATTATGTGTGTGTTTGTGCACATTTACATTAAATATATATATATATATGGTTTAATAAATATACTGACAAATATTTCTAACATAGAATATTATCTAAAAGAGGGGCATATTCTCATGCACACATTATAGGTACTTAGAAAATTTCCAGATCCAAATTTTCCTTTTCATATAACTAATATATACACACATATATTCTGTGTAGTGTGTTTGTATATACACCGTGTATTGTGTATGTGTGTGTGATGCAGGTTTTAAGGTTTGATTCCTTGTTTCTATCCACTCATAAAAGCAACTGTGACTAGACTATGATCTCACTGAAAATGGTCTAGAGGGCATGTAATGTGTAAGATGCTTTGTGATTGCTAGGAATTTATCTTTTCAACTCAAAAAATCTATCTGTGATAACACAGCTGTGTGACTTTGGACACAATCCATGTAATGTTCCAAGTATATAATATATGTTATATATTATACATTATATATTTTGTTGTAATAGTTGCTTAATGTTCCAATTATATGATATGTGTTATATATTATACATCATATATTTTGTTGTAATATTGTTGCTTTTGTCATTAGGATTTTGGAGAATTTAGATGTGTTGTCCACAGAAGTTAATCAGGTTGCCAATAGAACTTGTATTTAGGCCTCTGACTTTGATATTCAAATCTTCAAAAACTTTGCCACATTACCTGTCCACTGGCAACAACAGGAAGGGTTCTGTTATTAATAGTAACCTAGTGAAAGAACCACAGGTGTTTGGATCCTTCCTTATCTAGGGCCACCTACTGATGAGAAGAGAGAAGTACAAAGGTTGATGATTTTCTCTGAAGGTGACTATGAAACTGAGGCAGAAATTTCTTTTCTGAGAGTAAAACTGTGTCTTTTTTTACCATTTTCCTTTGGAAAGAAAAGAAGAAGTTTGAAAAACTTTTTGTTGTGCCAATTTTCCTGGCTCCATTCCCTAAATACCAAAATTTGCCACTGGAACTACAACTTGGATTCCCAAATAGTATTAACAAAGTGTGTGGCCAAAAATTTTGTTTTAAATGAATTGTTTTAGTAGTATTGTATTCAGTAGTATATGTATTGTTACAATTAGTATTTCTTTTCATCCCTCAACAATTCTGAATTTTATGATAAATATGTAAAAGAATATAGGTGTAATGATTTCATGGCACCACAATTATATTTAACACATAAGAAGGGTGGAATACAAAATATTTAATTTAAATATTTTTAAAATTTACAACTACAAAAGATTTGTTGCTGTATTAGTAAAACTGTGTCAATCACAGCTAGTTTTCACCTCCAATGTTTCCTTTGGGCTCATTCAATATTCTATATTCTTACAGTCTGATAATTTCATCAACTCTGAAGTTTATATCTTGCCCACACAATGTAAGTGCTCATTAGCTGGAGAAAGTACTCCTTAAATACAAGTAACTAACATTAGATGATTCATCATACAATATCAAATAATATCAAATTATAATAGACATGATTTCTAAAATTACAAATTTGAAACCATGATATTTCTTAAAATCTTTTTGTCTATACTAACGTCCTGAGCAATACAGATCAATTTATTTTAAATTTATTTGTCAGATATGTTAGAGCTGTCAGATACTATGTTAAAGAATAGAAAATAGATACATAAAATATAAACAGAAACATAAAATTTTTAAATAATTAGCCACTGGATAATCTCAATTCTGTAACTTTGAATGTGCACATAATACAAAATTTAATTATATGCTCTTAATAAGATTTCATGGCTCCTTATGTTCCAAAGTAAATGATAATAAGGCTGGGGTTCTGAGTCAGTGATAGAGTTCTTGCCTAGCATGTGTGAGGCAGTTGCTTCAATCCATGGCACCACATAAAAATAAATAAAATTATTGTTCATCTATAACTTAAAAAAATAAAGATATATTTTTAAAAAGTAAATGATAATAAATTACATGGATTGTTGCTAGAGCTAATTTGTTCTAGAATGAGCAGAATTTTCTTTCTGATATTCCACAAGATTATTTGATTTCAGCGAGAATAAAACATTAATGGATATGTAAGATTCCCATAGGTGAAATATCAGCACAGCAGTGCCTGGCACTAAGGAGATCTATTACTCCTCTGGATTTCACACTAGCTCTGTAGCAGGAGTAACTCAATCAAGGGATCGGTATAGATGCAAAGGCAGCCCTTCTTCTGGAAGGAAAGGACAAGTGCCTGGATCAGGAAAGACAACTGGGAATTGAGAACCAAGTCACAGAGCTAAGACAGGTTATGAGATTTACAAGACATGCAAGCAACAGATAATTATAACATTAGTAATTCCTTAATGCAGAAATAAATAAGTAAAAAGTCATTAGTGGAAACTGAGATGTAAATAGATTTCTTTCTCTGATAGGTACATGGAGGTTGAACTTAAATTTTTGACCATTCAGACATCACTATTTAACTATTAATGCATAATTGCTAATGACATAGGCGAAGGCTCTAAATTTGTGAGAATAGCATACACACTCAAAGAGAAACATTTTAATTTTTTTTTTCAGGAAAAAAATGCACATGATTTTTTTTGTGACTGGCTTTCTTAAATATGAAAGAACAATTTTTTCTTTCGTAAACAATTAAATCCAAATTGGTAATCATGTAATTCATTTCAATATACTCTTTATCAACCTTTGGATGAAAAATGTGTTTTTGTGACATAAAACTTTATCATATTTAGTTAACTAAAGTGGCAGTTTGTAAAATTTCTTTATAAGTCTTACATAATATTTTAACTCCTTTCTTCTTTTCTCTGTTCTTTGTCCTTATGTTACAATGCTTCAAGGATGGTTTTAAACTATTGCAGTGTGTTCTAACAGTCCTAGAATCCCAATTATCTTACTATTTCATATATTCATTTAATATAAACCCTTCTCCATAATATCTGCTTATTTTTCTAAAAAACATTGTTTCAATACTATTTAGGATGCAGAAACCACTTTGATGAAATTTTCTTCTGGTTTCTCTAGAAAAATCTCTCAGAAGTCTTTTTATATTTGCAGGATGATTTGCTTAATCTTTTGGGGCATAACTTTTTTTAACATAAATGTATTTTTCAGCACCAAATTCAATAGAAGGTACAGAGATTTCCTATATATACT
This sequence comes from Spermophilus citellus, assembly GCF_964194105.1. Lineage (NCBI taxonomy): Eukaryota > Metazoa > Chordata > Mammalia > Rodentia > Sciuridae > Spermophilus > Spermophilus citellus. Next base: position 240,072,500 of record NC_138183.1, read on the forward strand.
TTACACAGGCAGAGCCCTTCGAAATTGATTTCATTGACTAACAATATGCATGTAAGTTTCCTCCATCTATTTTAATGCATTTATGACACATTGCATATTGCCATTGAATAATTATCCAGTGCCTATATATATCAGTGTTTTTGTTTTGGAGGTGGTATGTCCACACAATTAATGAAAGACAAATTTGATTCTTCCAGTTTCGGAGAATTATAAAGTTGAATATTATAAAGATAATTATGCAATTACAAGAAAATTTGCATGTTGCTTTTTAAAAAATTAATTTGTGTGTGTCTAAGCAATTTTAATTAATTATGTCTTTTAATTTTTTTTCTTTCATGGTATCAGGATAGTTCTTTGGATGAGATGCAATGCCTAGCCATTTGTTTATATAATTTAACCATGAATGGGCAGGATAACACATTTTATAATAAAGTTCTTTAGGAGTTATGGGAAATGCTATAACATTTGGTATAATACATGCTAGTCGATAACAGTATTTTTAGCATTCACAATAATTGCCTTCTTCCTTTCACTAGTTATCCTTATACTTTCAATGGAAGTTCAGGAAATTGGAACCTATAGATCCACTTCATAACATAATCTACTTGGCTGATTTTGTTGTCTCCCAAGTGATTTCTGATTGCGACTATATGATGTGAATGTATATGTCCTATCAGAAACTAAAAGAGAGCATTTCAATCGTGTCTCAATTTCCCTAGTACTACAAAGTACATGTCATTTTATGTTTCAACAACAATGCCCATATTTTAAAAGAAAATTATTATTTTAAACATTTGTATAATATAACTTATTGCTCAAGAACCACCTAACTTGTCTTAGTTCAGATGATTTTTATGAGCAAGTAACTACACCTGTGTCATCTTACTTTACTTGTCTGCATCCTAATGATGCCATTCATTGTGTTAAAGATTTTTGACAGAGTTTCTAGCTACTTAATTCACATCTAGTCTTTTTTATTTTATAAGTGAATAGCTGATAATCTTTCAATTAACTCTATGTTTCCTTTGAGAACAGATTATGAAACCAAACTTTTCTCATGGCATTTTTCATCTCAGTATTTCTCAAAGTATATATCAAGGGATTGAACATGGGAGCAATGATTGTGTAAAATAACGCAACAACTTTATCCTCAGGGAAAGCAGTAGGAGGTCTAAGGTAGGAAAATATTGCAGGCCCAAAAAATAAGACTACTACTGAGATATGAGATGCACAGGTAGAGAGGGCTTTGTGTCTTCCTTCAGCTGAGTGATTTCTTAAATTGAATAATATGATGGCATAAGACAGAAATAAAATAAGAAATATAACTAATAGGATCATGCCTGAACCAACAATCACAAAGATACCATCCACATAGGTATCAGTACAGGCAATTTTTAACAAAGGAAAAATATCACAAAAGTAATGATCAATTTCATTTGGACCACAGAAGGGCAACTGCATTGTCATGGATAATTGAAGAAAAGCATGGGCAACCCCACCAGCCCAAGCAGCTAAAATTAGAAAGTTGCATTTTGTCCTGTTCATGATAATCATATAGTGGAGAGGTTTGCAGATGGCAACATAGCGATCAATGGCCATGGCTGTAATAATGAAGATCTCACTGCTGCCAAAGAAGTGCATGGTAAAGACCTGTACCATGCAATAACCATAGGAAATGGTTTGCGTCCCCTTTAGCAGGTCACAGATCAATTTGGGTGTAACACTGGAGGTATAGCTGATATCCATAATTGATAACTGGCTAAGGAAATAGTACATGGGTTGGTGGAAAAGAGGGCTGCATAGAATGGAAATGAGAACCACAAAGTTTCCTACCAGCAGGGCAATAAAGCAGAGTAAAAAAGCACAAAGCAAAATATTTGCACGTTCCTGTCATCAGAAAGTCCCAGAAGAATAAATTCTGAGATGTTTCTCTGGATTTCCATATATTGAGTTGGGTATATGTTTTGCACAAGTAAATTTAATATCTGAAAGAAAGAAAGAAAAAACAGAAATTTAAGTGAAAAATGAACAACCTGATCTCCATACTACAAAATGTACTAAAAATTAAATTAACATGAACAGAGTCATAACTTTAAGTAGTGTATATTTATAAACAATTGCTGTTTCTTATTTATTATATGTCATTTTACAGACTTAATTTTATATAAATTTATTATTGGCTAGCAGAAATAATGATGTATTTTTCTCAGTCTTACTTTTAAAATAATGAATCTTATTTTAAAAATTAAAAACATTACAGTCATTCATATAATTAGATAAAATAGAAGCTGAAATCTTCTAAGACAAGAAAAAAATTTTAAATGATATGAATATTTCTCTTAGCATAAATTTAAAAGGGGAAATGGAATATTCAAGTGAGAATAATTATAATAATTAAAACAAATTAATTTTCTTGCCAATGATCATAGCAAAGAAAGCTCTGAAGAAAATTAAAACAATAAAATAAAGGGTATTAAGCAATCACTGAACAAGAAGTAAGGACAGTGGTAGAAGGATACACACAAGAAGAAAGTAAAATGAGCTGATTAATGTGATCCTTGAGCTAATTGTCATGCTCTCCAAGCCTTGTTTTCCTCATGTGTACCACTGAGACAGCATTACATGATCAGAAATACAATGATGGATCCATGAAGTGTTGTCAAATACCTGAGTGTCCTGCAAGGTTGATGACCCATAGCTATTTGTCTCCTGTGTTCTTTCCTCTTTAAGTCAATAGTTCAGCAGCTAATAAGTTGGGATGCACACACATACTCCAGTGAAGAAATAAATTAAAAAATAGCACAGTGTTAGCACAACACAAATTTCATGAATTTGATCAGGTAAACTTCAATATTGATACTCTGTTGGTAAATAATAGTAATATAGACTATTGAGAGATTGATTATTTTAGGATATTTATTAAAACAAATAATAACACTGTTATAATTTATTTATTCATTCATTCATTCTTTCTCTCTCTCTCTCCTCTTTAGTATTTACACCTTTAAACATTTAGTCAAATTAATCCTTTATTTTTAGGATTATTAAATAATAATTCTGTAAGAATAGTTACTTGGTTATAAACATTATAGTTGCTCATATTTAAAGTACAATTTCTATCATATATTTAAATACTGTTATCATATATGCTTGTGACATGTTTAAACTCATCTCAATCAGTTTAGATAAAAGTAGTGTGTCATAAGGTTACATTTATTTTGAAAAATGAGAACTTTTTTAATGAACTAAAATTCAAGCAGTTCTTCATTCAGAAAACTGGTAAGAACAGAGCAAAAACCATGGCTATCTTAAAAATGTCTTTAACTTCACTGTTTCTAACTGAAATTTTCCTTATAATGAGCACTATAAAAAATAAACATGACCAAATCATTTTGTAGTAACAAAATTATCATATGCTACAAAAGCATTAATAATATTTACAATAAAATTTCATAGAAAATTTTAAAGAATATGTCACCAACCAAGTACTCAGTTGGTAGAACTCTCCACAAACCCAGTTGCAGGGTTAATTCACCAACCATCAGGTCTGAATGAGCTTAGTTTAGATTCAGGCGTTATCAAGCACAGTTCCTCCTCAGATACTTACCTGCCATTTGTCCCTTTATGAAAATCTGAAATAAAAGGCAGAAATTTGCAAGCAGGCATTCAAACACATCAATATTGATTATCTGAGAATAGTTTGGAAATCTTAACATGCTAAACTTTCTATAGGGTTTGCAAGAGAAATATCTTTTAGTTACTAGCCAAATCCATCTGCAATGTAAAAGATAGAGTGCTATCCACAAGAAAAGCAGATGGGAATTCTAAATATCTAATGAACTTTTTAAAATGAGCTCAATTGGATTAAAAAAAAATTACATTGAAATTTCTTCAGAAATTAACACACATATTAAGCCGAAAGAGTCATCTATTTTATGCTCATGGCTCTGAGGGTTAGTTTAGGAAAAGCAGAATGTCAATTCAAGAATTAATACATTTTTTAAAACCCTAAGATTATTCCCATAGGTGTTTCTAAGCAGCCCCTGGACAAATACAAGACTCTACCTATTGTAGTGCCCCTGACGCCTCTGAGTATGTACTTTTTCACTTCTGAGTTTTTCTAGTACCTACACTATTTCCCCTAAGACCTTAAAGTGCTACATTCAGGGCAGTTCAGCAGACTGCCCTCTCTGTGCTCCTCCAGGTTCTGAAGCATTGGAGAGAAATAATAATGTAGCCTGTAATGGTATGAGGCTAGCTTTCAGAAACCAAAGTCAGGGAATCACCTTTCAAATCTGGATAATTATGAAAATCCTAGTGGTGCAAATAGATTAATAAAATCAGTGATTCACAAGTCATTTGTTGCCTGGAAATAGCATTGTGGTAATGAAGGGCTGTGAAATGAGCGACAAAGTAGAGGAAAAAAATATTAAACATTGCTTATGTATACACTGTGCATGGAAAGAATAATATATCAGTAAAAAGATATCAAAACAATCAAAAGAAGGCTACAAAATATTTATTCTGTTGATTATTCGGTTTTCTGTGTCTATTTAATATCCACAGTACTTTAACCCCACCTTTATTTGCACACAATGATGTGCAGTTATTCTCACCTCCTCTAACATATACAAATCCACAGATTTAAAGTTTCGTCATAGATTTCAGACTTCATAAATTCAAATTATATGGTATAACCTCAAGTTTAAGCCACTTAGGAATTTAATGAAGAACAATCAATTAAGAGATTATTGGGTGATTTATATTCTTTATTTTATTTTATTTTACACACAAAAAATGTGCATGGTGACATGAGTTACATATTTAATTTATGAGGATAGACTCACAGAATCTTCTAGACTTTTAGTGAGTAGCTGAAAATCTACTAAAAAATAGAAGGGGGACAATGGGTATTTCTAAGTTTAATACCTGCTACAAGTCTTTGAAAGTGAAGTTATTCTGAGTATTCTACAAATTTAGGAGACATTATTAAATCCAATGTTTTACTGGTCCTCATGTCAATATATTTTCACATATTTATCAAACTTCACTCAATCTAACATGTTATCAATCCACAGAAGAGAGCTGGACATTTAACCTACCTCTACATGCATATATTAGGATTCAGCTCAAGGATATGTGCTGGTGCTGCATTCACATCCTCAAAACTGAATTCATCACTAGCCACATATCTTGTTCTGTTAAAAACAGTTTTAGCTTTAATGCAGTGGCATATGTCACTTTTATGACTCCTACTTTGTGTATAGTACGTAATATTATTTGCATAATCCAAGATTTCAAGGATCTCCTTTTTCTTTTAAAATAGTAATGTGTATGTAAATCCATAATTAAAATTTTACCAAGTGTGACATATAACAGGAAATTTTTCTATTTGTGCTTTTTGCTATTGTTGTTTTCATTTTGCTTTTATGTTTTTGTTCCACCAACATTTGTTGGAAGGATTTTCTTTTTCTTTTCCTGAATTGCCTATAAACTTTCATCACTAATTAGTTGAGTATATATCACTTTTCTAATTTTGGATTTCTTAGCCTGTTCCATATAAAGGTATATGTGAATGTGTGTGTGTATGCATGCACACACACACACACACATGCACACATAGATATATGTTAAAGCACATGTGTGTTTTTTGAAAGAATTTAACATTTATTTTATTTATTTGTTTTTATATGGTGCTAAGGATTGAACCCAGGGCCTCACCTATGCTAGGAACATACTTTGCCAGTGAACTACAACTGCAGCTCAGTGTGTTCCATTTTTGTATTTGGATATTGTTAGGAAAAGAGTAGAATTATTTGAACACAGAAGCTTCACAATATACCTTGAAAAAAGGTAGTATAATTCTCCAAATTTGTTAATCTTTTAAATTCAAGAAAATAACTTAGTTCTTTTGTATTTCAATACAAACCAAAGAATTGGGAAATTTCTAACTGTAACTCATCTCAGTATAAATATTTCATCAATGATATCTAGATATAGAATTATTAAACATAGAGTCCCAGTTTGTCTGAGCAGGAACAAAATAATAAATCAGAATATGGCTTACATAACTGTCATGGCATAGCTCATTTGTAGTAAATCTCAAACAGTACGAGAGCAAAATAATCTTAAGTGGGGAAAAGTAAATATCATTAGACATGATAATATGTGGCTACAAAGATATTAGCAAGTGTCCTTCACAGCTAGTTTTAGCCTTCAGTTTTACTTTGCCCCATTCAAGACTTCTAATTATATTGACAATCCTGTGGCTTATGTCATGTGCTTGTGGACTTCAGCTAAGTTAACACATCTCTATACTATAATAAAATATTGATATTTTTTCAATTACCAATCAACTCCTGTAAAATGGAACAGAATTACTTAAATTACCCATTTACAACAACAAAACTTTCTTAAATATTGTGCATTTAGTCACACACTGAAAAATACATTTTATCAATTAGTGTTATATACATACTTTGCAAATATTTTTGTGGACATTTGACATCATGCTACAAACTATCATGTGATGGAAAGTGACTCCTAGAAAGATCACCTAGCCAGGGGGGTATTCAATATAGAGGGCTAGAGAAGAGCTGATTTCTGTATGCTGTATGGTTCAGGATTCAAGTGCTTCTCTGTGAGGTGGGTGAAAGAGGGATTTCACTAAAACTCAATATTGGACAATCAGTATGTCTTAGAGACTCTGAAATTTAGGTACATTAAACAAGGAAGAAAGACTACATAGGAGCCAAGCTGGTGGGGGCACCGGCAGCACCAATGGTACTGGCACTGGGTTAGCAAAGGGGAACATAGAGAAACACTATTTTTGTATGGATTTTGTATGGAAAGATCTGAGATGAGCAAAGCAGCCTGCCCTTAGCTGATCTCATGGTACCTGATTTCCAATTATACTACAGAGCTACAGTAACAAAAACTCCATGGTTCTGGCATAAAACAGACACATAGATGACTGGTACAGAGGTGAAAACACAGAGACAAGCATACACAGATAAAGGCATCTGATCCTTCACAAAGATGTTGGAAACATACATTGGAGAAAAGAAGGCTTATTTAACAAACTGTGCTAGGACAACTGTTTATTCATATGTAGAATAATGAAACTAGATCTTTATCTCCTACTGCACAATAACCAATTAAAAATTGATCAAAGATATCAGAATTCAACAAGAATCTGTACAACTCCTAAAAGCAAAGATACGGTCAACACTCCAGCTTTTAGACACAGGCAACAACTTTCTTAATAGGACCCCTAAAGCTCAAGAAATAATGCCAAGAAATAATTAATGGGACAGCATCAAATTAATAACTTCGGCACAGCAAAAGAAACATTTGGGAATATAAAGATTGAACCCACAGAATGGAAGATAATGTTTGCTAGCTACTCTTCTGATAGAGGATTACTTTCTGTAATATAGAAAGAACTCAAAAAACTTTACATCAAGAAATCACAAAACCCAATTAATAAATGGGTAAATGAATCGAGCAGACACTTCTCAAAAGAAGAAATACAAATGGCCAAAAATATATGTAGAAATGTTCAACATCATTAGCAGTTAAGGAAATGCAAATCAAAACTACACTGATATTTCATCTTACCCAGTCAGAATGGCAGTCATCAAGAACACAAATAATAATAAATGCTGGAGAAGATGTGAATTAAAAGCAACATTTTTACATAGTTGATAGGACGTTAAATTGTACTAAGATAACTTAGTTCTTTTGTATTTCAATATAAATACAATTACTAAAGAAATTAGCATAGATCCTATAAAAAGTCCACTATATGACCCAGCTATACCACTTTTTTGTATACATCCTGAATAATTAAGGTCACCTTACGACAGTGACAAATTCACAATAGCCAAGCTCTGGAATAGGCCTAGGTGTCATTAATGGATGGATAAAGAAAATATTGTTTATATACAAGACAGGGTTTTATTCAGCCATGAAGAAAAATAAAATATGGCATTTGCAGGAAAATAGATTGAACTACAGACCATCATGTTAGGTGAAATAGGTCAAATTCAGAAGGTCATATATTTTCTCTCCGAAGATAGAGAAGAAAAAGGGAAAATTAGTTAGGAGTGGATGTCATGAAAATCATGGGGAGATAAGAAGAATAAAGGGACCAGGGACAGAAAGAAAGGGAGGCAGAGGGGAATTTCTGGGGATATGACATTGGTCAAATTATAATGTTATATTGTGTGCATGAAAGAAAATGTGAGAACAAATTTCAACCATATGTACAACTATAACTCACAATAAGTATGTGGGGGATAAAAAGAAAAGATCACCTAGGCAATATATATCTAAACTTAGTTTAAGATATTTTATTTGTAGATTTATAATATAGTAACATCATTATTTTGACTAATGAAATTTGGTTGTTACTTAAGAATGTGAAACCAGACAGAACTATGGATAACTAATTCATCTGAGATCATTTTGGAACAGAAGGCTTTTCCTCAATATTCCAGCAGTTTGCATGACTCTAGAAGAGAGAAAAATTATATGAAAGACATGAAAAGTCCTAAGAGTTCAAAATGTCACAAAGTAGTTCCTGGCACTTAAAAAAACATGGCTACCTGTGTTTCTCCTCTGCATCTTTTTCTACATGCCCAGCAAGAGGAAAAATCTGGGCGACTCTGAGGAGATAATACAGACAAGACAAGGGCCTAGGCAGAGCAAAATGTCTATACACATGACACCAAGGCACAGAGCAGAGAGTGGATTTCATGACTGACAAGACCTGAGGGTAAAGCATAACCAGGATATTAATGTTTTTACTGTAAAAAAATCAATAATTAAAAAGTTATTACAGAAGGCTTAAATTTGGCCGACTTTTATTCCCTCCCTAGAGCTGCATGGAAATACATGTTAAACTTTCAGCCTGCCGGGCATTTCTTATTTTATTACAAATCCATGATTGTTAATGATATCAGGGAATTTTATAGCTATGCAACATCATACTATGCAGATAAATAAATATGTATCAATGAATTCACTTGAGTAAGTGCATTTTAACATCTTAATCTGTACAAGGATCATTTCTAGGAAAAATAATGACCTAAAGAAACATAAAGAATAGGTATAGCATATAATTTTCAGTGAAAGAGAAACACAGTGTATATAAAAAAACACTACTGTATGGCATGAAATTATTTGAAATAGAAAAAACAGAGGAATCCTGATATAAGAACATGGGAAAAAACAGATATACTTTTGGTCTGCTGATGGTCTGCCAAATCTCCCTGTATGAGATGATGTAAGGAATGTGAATTATAAGAAATGACCCTCTAGCATATGATAAAGGGAGTTTTAGGCAGAGGACCTCACAAAAATAATGTCCTGGGAGTGAGAGATTTTAGAATCTGTTGGACAATTTATAGGGATCCAGGATAGCTATGAAAAAGATTCAAATAAATGCAAACACAGAAAAGAAAAAAATATATAATATGAATTTATTGTATGCTGCATGCCATGTTAAAATTTTACATGTTCATCAAAGTGATCTTATTTCTTTACAAAATATAATATTACCTAATTGCATAGATATTTTTCAATGGAGAATTATAAAATTAGTGTAAATTGCTAAGACATGCTGAGAAAAATACTGAAAGGCTCATTATATCACCCAGGACTGCCTGAATAACTCAGAACCTTAACATAATTATTTTCTCCAGTGTAGTGAATTGCAAAATTAGAAAGCCTTGAACTTGAACACATTTTGGATGATTTTTAATCAACAAGTGAGAAAGTTTGATTTTTTCCCAAGACAAATAGTTCCATGTAAGTTGTGGAGAGGGAATGATATGATTAGAGATGTGCTTTGATAGAAAATTTCTTCTGTTCATCAAGACCAAATAGTCTCAGTTTGAACCAGGTTAACCTTCATAAAGTGATGACTGGATTCTGAATAATAGTAACGTGGTTCTTTGGTTCCTATATTGCCAGGTTCTCCAAAGCAATTTCCCAAAGAAATCTTATATTCCTCTTGCAATGTCTAAAGTGATAACTCTCCTGGATCCACAGGATCAAAGGAAACAATATTTCGGTATTAACATTAATTGTTAATGTCTCACTTAAGATTATACCTTCTGCATAATAATGTTCAACCCCATATTTATCAGGGTATGGATAAGAGGATTTAACATGTTCTCACTACTTTCAGGTAGAATATGACCATATCTGCAGGGCATGAACCAGAAAACTAAAATGATTAAAGAGTTACAGGCTAAAACAGCTTTGTATTTTCTTATAAAGGATGTTGTGTTAGGTCATAGTTAATAATGAGCAGTAGAGTGCAAACCAATAACCAGGTAGGGTCACAGGTTTTTTTTTTAAATTGATTTTAATGCTAATAAATATTCAAATACCTTGTAGAAAAATAATAGGTGCATTAACCCTGAGAATACACTGGGAGAAATGAAGAACATCAATTAAGAAATACGTCAAGAAGGAAAGATCAATGGGAGTAACACTCCACAAGGTCTGCTGAGGTCTTTGCAGTTACAATTTAGGGCCATAGGTTTCTTAATACATCTCAAAAGGAAATTTTCTTTTGTAGCATAGGCACACTAAGGTGCAATTTGTCGTCATTGGCCCCAGTACTCATATTAACATAAGATTGACTTGTAGATGAAGCCCCCCAATAGGATGGTCACCATAACAGTTCCAGAGAAGACTAATTAGCATCGAAAACGTGAAGGCACCTTCATCAGGTGGAACCCAGTTCTTAATACTAATGTGAAATGGCAACAAATTTGGAAGCAACATTGTTTTCTTTGTTGTTCTTTGCTCAGAGATATCTCCCCCATACCCCTATTCTTTGCTTTAGCCTTCTTTACATTCATTGTACCCTCACCAATATTAAAATTTTCTTCCTTGACTTTTCATGTATGACTTTAATTTTTCTTTTTTGGGGCCACAAGACGAAGATTTCAGCTTCAGCCCCCTGACCCCACCCTGTGACACTTGTCTTATGTAAGAAGTTGATAGGAAATAAAAAATTATAAGCACTACAATATCTGAATGAATAATCACCATGATAGTATCATAGCCAATGTCTTTGTAGACCATTTTCAAAAGAGACACCAAATACATGTGTAGTAACCTATTTGTGTGGTCCTAATGTTACTACAAATAGAAATTGAGCACCATGAACGGTAGAGCAAGACACAACCAAAAAGTCCCTCCACTAATCCTGCCTGACCATCAACACCATGCATCCCTTCTAATTCCTGATGACCTTGGAGTGCAGCAGCTGGACAAAGGCCACAGAGCAGTCAAAAGCCACTGACAACTTGTCAGCAAGGGGCAGAAAGAGCTGAGGAATACAGTCGTTACGAGACATTTTGTATTTTCTTGTTGAAGTAGTAACTCCCTGAGTAGCAAGTGGTTCATGATAGAGGTATAGCAAAGGACCACAAGGGAAAGTTGGCAGAGAAGAGAGTATATTGATTGTTCAGTGTACAAGTTGCTAATTTCTGCAAAATGATGAAGCTCTCCATTCAGACTGTCATGCAAGAAAGCAGGAACAAGAAAACAACAGTAGCTCTATTTGCTTATTTTACCACAGTTCCATAAAACAAATTCTGTAACTTTTAAAATCCATTTCCATGAGGGTGTGACCAGTCCAAGAGTATATGACGTATATTATTAGTTTGAAATGATATAAAAATATTTAATAGCATTTGTTTAATATTCAAGAAACAGATAAATTGAATAAAGATGTCCATGTGAGTGGATTCATTATCTTTTAGATAATTTTTGGATTAAGGACTCCATTATATTTCATATTCTATTCAATGAGAGCATATTTTATTCCTGGAGCTTAATAAATGCTTTGAATAACTTTAAATCTCATAACCATTCAATAGATTATTTTCTGGTGTGTGTGTGTGTGTGTGTGTGTGTATGTATATATATATATATATATATATATATATATATATATAGAGAGAGAGAGAGAGAGAGAGAGAGAGAGAGAGAGAGAGAGAGAGAGAGAGAAAGAGAGAGAGAGAAACATATGTTTTATTACATCCAAAACATAAGATATTATGGACACATCTAAGATTTTAACCTATAGCTGATGTCATATTATACCATCCTAATTGGTATTCCATGTTACCCAGCAACCAAATGAAAATCTAGATGTTTCCATCTCTATTAGAAATGGAGTCTTCCTCCATCTGTATTATGAATTATTATAAAACTTTGAGCAAATCCTTCTCCTTCTTTAAGCTGTGTACATTTTTCTAGAGAGTCTTAATCTCACACACACATTTTTATAGATCCAAACATTTATTATTCAAAATTTTTAAAAACCAGGGTTCCTAATTACAGCAGATTATAAGCCGGAATTATTTAGTAAAAGTTTCAGTGACTTTTTCTCAATATATTTGTTCAGGTTCAGGATATGAAGATGTAGCAAATAGGGAATTGAAGGCAGTGATTGTCGGGCATCTAAACATAGTAACACTAATGCTGAGGGTTATACGAAGAGTAATAAACCACTTCAGGCAGCAGGAGAAGCCAAGGCAAGAACAGAGGAATCCAAATTTCATAAAAGCCCAGACCTTGTGTGATCTGTTCCATTCTCTTCCTGAAGATCTTCTTACAACATAAGGAAAGGAACTTGGTGTGGGTATAAGTTTGCTCTGGGTTCAAACATGGCTTAGCAGGGTGCTTTTATGTATACATTCAGAATATCCAAATTTAGTCGTCTTCATTTATGTGAAAGAATCTAATGTGGTAAAAGACAAAAAGGAATTAAGAGATAAAAATTCATTAAAACTGTGGAACAAAACTGTAGAAAAACTAGAGGATTTAAACAATAGAAAGAACAATTATTTTACAAATGTTCCCTAACACTGGTGAAGTCTTAAATCTCAATCTTCATCTTAACATATGGACCCAGTCCTGCTGTACTTACTGAACATTAGTGAGGCAAACAGAGATATTCATGCAGAAAAAGATGCTTCAAAGCATTGCTCATAGAATCTCTCTAGGATTCCTCTGTACCTCCTATTGAAATACCAACCAGTTTCATCATACTCTTTTTTTTTCTCTTAATATTTAATGACATATATAGATATGGAATAAGTTTTTTTATGGGTAAGCATTTTAGGACCCTCCTTTTGTTCACATTACTCAGTTAAAGATGGTCTTCCTAAAGTCTTTATTTGATATTTAAATACCTGGAAAAAGATGATGGTGAGGAATGGTTTGCAAAGGCATTAGAACTAGTTTGAAAAAAAAAGAAATAATATCTTTACATTAATATTGTTGAGAAGTGGGATCTATCACTAGGATCATTAGCATACATGGCAAATATAAAAATTATTCAGTGGCAATTTGATGTGAGCTTTTTGTTTATTTATGAACTACATCATATTTATAATAAATAAAAATATGAAATAAAAACAATGGATTTAACTTTGTAATATACGGAGTGTAAAATGTTTAATTATCATATATTGAACAATACAATTTTCTAAGCACTGTACTATATACTATTCAGATATCAACCCCTTTCATCTTCTCCATGATTTATACATTATTTGTGTTTTTGATGTTGTTCTTCAAAAAAGGGAACAATAATCTAAGATGCTACATAAACTTACAAGAACACATATATCAAATTTTGTCTGTATAGTGGGGCACTATACTTTTACCACTATGCTTGGATGTTTTCTCATGAATATAAATGAAAGCTTAAAATTCTAAATTTTACATTCAGGTACCATCCAGATTTCTGGACATTCTGAAATGTCCTCTTTTGAGAATATACTGCAAGAATGTTCATAACTGAAAATTTTGAATTTATTATGATCATATTTTTATAAAAGTATTGAAAATATCAATGATTTATTCAAGTTAAAATTACATTAATAATATAAAGGCATTTGCTTAGTAATAAAAATATAACAGTTTCCCATTATACCCGAGGATTATACAGTTTCCCATTTTACAGGCCCAAGACTCCCACTTTATGTCTGAAACCTCAATTAGCACCAAATCCATACATATCATCTTTCCTATAAATACATACACAAAGTAAATGTCTTTTACATTTTTAACTAAACCCTTGTCACACATTATGTCTTCGTATATTACAGTTAGAGACAGGGCAACAAAAACAGAACAAATTTACCTTTTCCTTTTCACAATTTCATAGACACTCCATTTTCTCTTACCCTAGATCTGAGTAACCTCAGCTAATGAAGGTTTTCCCTTCTTAAGTTTAGAATTTTCATATGAAGAAATAACTTTACTACTTCTTCTGGCACATCTAAATTGCAGGATCACTACTCTAGCATGCTCTGGCCAGTATTAAATAAAACAGGTATTACTTTGAACACAAGCACTGTGACACTAGGTCAGTTGAGATGACAACCAGGACATCCACTTATAGGCAGAGCACAAAAACAGTATGGATTCCTGGAGGATGGTGTGATTCTGCCAGGGATGGGACAGAGAGGGAGGACGTGAAAGTCATCATGTCATTCATTACAGTGTGCAATTTATATTATGAATCATTTATTTCTGGAATTTTCCTTCCAATATTTCTTCAGTACAATTGACTACGAGCAACAGAAACCACAGAAAAAGGAGACTTCCATTCTATTTACTAATAAATCTACATAAAATACTATCCTGAAGGGAATAAGTTAAACAAATTCCTCTTTAAAATAAAAATGGAGACAACATTTCCATTCCTATCACCATTTTTTTCCAACATAATTCAGCCCTCAACCAGAACAAAAGGTCAATAAAAACCTCATATGTAAAAAATATAAATGACAGTATTTGAGGAGGACATGATATTTTGCACATAAAACCTAAATAATTTATAGATATTATTAAAAATAGCAGAGTAAGAAAGTGACTCATCATATGATTAATATGCAGAAGTTGATTGATTATTGTAATATTTTATAATGTTTCTAATTTACCTTGATAATTTTCATGTGTGAAGTCTGCTTTTTCATAAATTAATACTTCTTTAGCTTCTTTCTCTTTACTGTAATTATGGTATAATTTTTCATTACTTTTAATCATGAATCTTCATGTTTCCAACTTGTAACTGATGTATTTAGACCACCGCAACTTAGAATAATTATTCATATATTTATGTTAAAATATGCTATTTTGCTAATTTTTATTTGATATATTTGTTCTTGCTACTTGATTTATTTTAATCTGCTTTGTCTGATATTCTTTTTCTGTTAACTATTAACTATATTTTATAATTCTTCTTTTTGAGACTTTTTTTGTAGATTACATAGAATTTACCATATACTTTTATTTTTTATTAGTTGCTCAAAATACTACAATGATCTTGACATATCATACATTTGATTCAAATGGGATATGAATTCTCATTTTTCCATGTGTACAGAATGCAGGATCACATTGGTTATACAGCCACATTTATACATACAGCCATACTAGTGTCTGTTGTATTCTGCTGCCCTTCCTATACAATATACTTTTAAATTAAATGATCAAACAATCAGATAATGTGCCTACTTCCCACTTAGTTGAAGAACCTGATAATTGATGATTCACAGGTCTTTTTTCTTTGTCTCTGCATCATGATATTCCATAGACTAAAAGCAACCATTATATTACACTTTTAAATCAATTATAGATTAGGAAAAAAAAAAAAACATAAGTAGTAGATTATTGGGATAACGGCTAGAACTGACCCAGTAGTACTAGACTAGGAACAGAGATTACAGACTGTGTGTCTGTAGTGTGTATTGTGTGTCCTTATCTCTGTCTCTCCAATAAACTCTTCCCTATTACTTGAGAGACTCCCTTGAAATTCTTCCTGTGAGATCAAAAGAATGGATTGCTGTGAATTCCAGAGGTTGATTTGCCTTTGAGCATCTCCTTCTCTGCATACATGCAGACCATCCCAGAATTAGCTATAGAAACTGTTGTATTACTTTGGTTTAAAAGTTTAATTTTCTCTATGATTAATGATTCCATGTATCTTAAGAACAATGCAGATGTCTTTTATGAACATTCTTATTTTAACCTTTCAATTTTATATGCTATCAATATTATTATATTAAAAGTTTGAGTTAAAGATAGAAAATCTAAAAACCCCAAAGGTTAATGAATCTTGTCATATTAAGACAGTGAATAAGGGGTAAAGCTTAAATGTTTAGTTTTATACTCTGGAAAACTACCCTTCTTTGCCGGTGTTAGTCTGGGTGCCCTTGGAGATAAAGAGGAAGTATGAGTCCTTCTGACCCCAGATGTCCCCACTTTGTGTAAATTTCTTTGTTTCATTTCTTGTATTAGTTTTTAAAAAGACTTTATTTTTTTAGATTTTTTTTAAAACAAAGTCATATGAGGGGTTTAGTTGAAAACATATTTAAATTAGATTTTATTTTTTCCCTAATAATAAAATACAAAATTTCATTTTCAAAATATTCCCTTCACATATTTAGACTTTGCCAAATGCCTGTGATGTTTTTACAGAAGACAAATTTAAATTTGATATTTTTTCTTATAGTAAGTTGCCAAATAATAATTTTCCCAATTCTTCTCTAAGAACTTTATTTAATTACATATCCCTTATTATATATTCCTCCTTTGTTTTGTGTAGATAAACTCTAAAATAGATTGTAATTTTTATTTTGCATCTATACTCTAAAACTCCTGTAGCTGAATTATCATCCAACTCATACAATTCCCAATCTCTTCTTTCTTATGACAATTACTGAGTTTTCTTAGAGGTCATTTATTTTTGCTAACTATTAGAAATGTAGGTAGACACCTTTTACCAAAAGTTCTTCTGCCTTCTCTAGGAACAATATCTCAGAAGTCTTCTCTTCATGACAAATGATTGGTCATTGCCACATATTGTCATGATTTGTCACCATGGTTTTGAATATTGTTTTAAAAACAAACCAATATTATTTGCATGTTTGCTTCACCTCCAAGTTGGTTTTAGTTCACATGTTTTTCATATAAGTAATAAACATCTTTGTTTCCCAACTCAATAACTAATCATTTCTAACTGATTTTTTTTTCAATTTTATGATTCAGTTCCTTTGCTGTTTTAAAAAAAAAATTTATATCTGACCAATGAGCAATAAATAGTGCCACTAGTAATGAATGGTCTGAATTTTCTAATTGATTTAACACTATTTCACAGTTTTGTTTTGTTTTCACCATTGGTGACTCAGGGAATTTGACATCTAAGAACTTCTTTAAATCAGATTCTGTTATAATAACTTCTAGGTTCTCGCTTCATTAAAATGGTGCTTGTGGCCACTGGGAGAACACCTTGTCATAAATTGAAACTTTATGTTTAACTTACAGATTTTAGCTGCACTACTGCATAAAACATATTTACTATGAGATCTGGTAATAAAATCTGAATTTTAAGTTAAAAATATTAAAATTTTCTTTTTTGCTTTTGGTAATTCACTTTTCAGTATAGTGGTATCTCAGTTGCTATGGGCCAGATTCATTTTATAAGTGAAATCTTACTTACGCCATTTCAGTATTACATAAAATTGACTAAATTCCAACACAATTTTGTACAATAGAATTAGTATTTTAAATATAAATCACTTCAAAATTTCTGAATACTTGTTTTCTAATTAATAAAGTTATAATGATGTCATAATTAATCTGAGAGATAGATTTTCATTCTCTAACTTCACATCTAGCTCTGATTTCACATAATCCCTCCTTTTATTTATTTTTTTTTATTTAGCTATCATGATGGACACCAGACTTTTCTCATAGCATATTTCATCTCAGTATTTCTCAAAGTATAGATTAAGGGATTGAACATAGGGGCAATGATAGTGTAAAATAGTGCAAGCACTTTATCTTCAGGAAAAATGGTTGGAGGTCTAAGGTAAGAAAAGATTGCAGGTCCAAAAAATATAACTATCACAGTGATATGGGACCCACATGTCGAGAGGGCTTTACGTCTTCCCTCAGTTGAAAGATGACTTAATGTGAATAATATCACTACATAAGAAACAAATAAAACCATAAATACCACTAACGTGACAACTCCTGAATTGGCAAGCACAAGGACACCAATGATGTAGGTGTCAGTACAGGCAACTTTTAGCAAAGGAAAAATATCACAAAAGTAGTGATCAATTTCATTAGGACCACAGAAGGGCAATAGGATTGCAATAGAAAATTGGGGAAAGGAGTGGGCGGCCCCACCAACCCAAGCAGCTAAAACTAAGAAATGGCACTTTGTTCTGTTCATGATAATCATGTAGTGGAGAGGTTTGCAGATGGCTACATAGCGATCAAAGGCCATGACTGTAAGGATTAGGACTTCAACCATTCCAAAGAAATGCATGGCAAAGACCTGTAACATGCAGTTGCCATAGGAGATGGTTTTCTTCTTCACTAGTAGGTCACCAATGAATTTAGGAGTCACACAGGAGGTAAAGCAGACATCCATAAAAGACAGCTGGCTAAGGAAATAGTACATTGGTTGGTGATAAAGAGGGCTGCATCTAATGGAGATAAGAATCAGCAGGTTTCCCACCAAAAGGGCAACATAACAGGTTAAGAAGAGGGCAAAGCAAAATATTTGTATGTTTTGATCATAAGAAAGTCCCAACAGAATGAATTCAGAAATATTTCTCTGGTTCTCCATATATTTCAGTTTGGTATAAATCATAAGCACATGAGTTAAATATCTGAAAATAAAAGAAATAAAAATATTATAAGATGGATAGCATAATAAGAGTAATATAAAATTTACAAAAATTAGATTGTTACACATTGAAAAATACTATTAATTATTCCCAATATATAGAATTCAACTTTTAAAATTATGTCATTTATTTGGAAGTTGATTTGAAAAAGTCTTGTAATGAGAATAATAAAATTTTCAATGTTGCCAAAAATGCCTGGATATTTTGCCAGGCATGATGGTGCAGACCTGTAATCCCAGAGAATTGAGTGGCTGAGGCAGGAGGATTGCAAGTTCAAAGCCAGTCTTAGTAATATAGCAAGGTCACATGCAACTTAATGAGACCTGGTCTCAAAATAAAACACACAAAAATAAATAGCTGAGGATGTGTCTCAGTGGTTGAGTGCCACTGGATTTAATCAATGGTACCAGGAAAAAAAAAGGATATTTGAAATGTGCCAGGTATGGTGGCACACATTTGTGACCCCAACAGCTCACATGCAGAGGAAAGAGGATCACAAGTTCAATGCCAACCTCTATAATTTAGTGAGACAGTCTTAAATTAAATAAAAACAACAACAATAATAATAATAATAATAATAATAATAATAATAATAATAATGGCTTGAGGATGTGACTCAGAGCTAGAGTGTCCCTACACTTTTGAATATATGTATCTTATCTACTGGTTTTACTGTTTCTGTCCAATGATTTGGCATGAATTCCTTAATTTTCTGTGAATTTATGCACAGAAATGCAGATTTATTTAAAATAAATCAGATTGAATTGTTTAATATGTGTAAAGGGTGATATTTCCTGTCTTGGAAAAAAACACTAAAATTTAGGCATTTAAAACTAATATACTGTCTGATATATTAAAAAAGAATAATTGAAAACTGTACACTGAAATATAGAATGTAGTTTGGCTGAAATTGTGAAAAATAATAAGAAAATTCTTGCATTGTTCTACTTACATTTTTAGATCACATTTTTTAATTGAAATACAAGTGGAATTCACTGGGGCATAAAAGTAAAGAAATATAAAACAGAATGACCCAAGCATACGTGGATTGTTCATATTTTATGACTATTCCAGGAATTTCATCAGTTTCATATTCAAGTAGAAAAGAAAGTTAAGTAAAAGATGACTCAGGATCTAACTCTCAGACTACTATAAACATTCAGTGGCATTTTTCTTTTTTATTTGTTACATTAAATGAATGGTTAAAGATTCACAATTTTGAATCTTTTGTATGATGTTGAGAACTTTTTTATGAGAGAATGCACTTTCAGGAGGTATTTTATCCCAGGATGCAGAATTAATTCACACTCAATGGGAATGCAAACTCTACAGCACATTAACTACCTTAATTGCATCTGATGTGGCCACTGTATCTGAGTCCTTCAAGTAACTATTTAGAAACAAAGGATGCTTTTGTAGCAAAGTTATTTAGAAGCCATCATTAGCTAGTGAGTCACAAGTTCAAACCTGTCTTTAGGAATATTTTTGATGATGACTAGCTAATCAGTACGGCACCAAAAATGAACAAACTGTGAAAAAATACTTAAATTTAATATTCAATTCTAATTTCTTCAAGGAGAAAAATTTTAATATGCTTCTATTCTGACTCATAGATTGCTGAAAACTTCTAAATCTATGTTTGTTTTGCTATGTTTATTTTATAAAGCAAAAATAATTAACAGGCTCATAGTATTTGGAAATGAACAGGACCTAGGCTAAGTTTCATAAGCATTTCATTGGATGATTTTTTTCCCTATCTCAATCAACTAATGCTAAGGCTCTGTTTAAAAGATGTCATAATGTTCATTTGCAGTAGATTTACTTACCTATGATAAATTGCTTTAAAGATAATTGTTAAACAGGTAGGGTAGTGAACTACAAAAACTGAGTGTTTCTCAATATATCCAAATCTGTGTTTTTTTCAATAAATAGACTTGATCAAGGGGATAAAAGTAATTTCTGAGGACCAGAAAATAATATTCTATAGATATTGGAGGCACATAACTGGATACCCACAGTTTGGAGCTGTATCCTTTCTTTGCGAAAAGATTAATAAGGGTCATCATGTGGCACACAGTGAAAGGAAGTATTGTGAATGCTCATCTCCATAGAAAATGCTATGCTAGGTATCAGATTAGCAAATTACCCACAGGGCTTTCTGAATGTCTATGTGGACAATTCTTGCAGTTACATAAGCATGTTATCCAGCAGTCTTTTTTTTTTTTTTTAAAGAGAGAGAGGGAGAGAGAGAGAGAGAGAGAGAGAGAGAGAGAGAGAGAGAGAGAGAGAGAGAGAATTTCAATATTTATTTATTTTTAGTTATTGGCGGGCACAACATCTTTGTTTGTATGTGGTGCTGAGGATCGAACCCGGGCCGCACGCATGCCAGGCGAGCGCGCTACTGCTTGAGCCACATCCCCAGCCCCAGCAGTCTTTATTCAATATCAATTTGAAATGAATTTCCTTCAGTTTCATCAATATGTGCATCCCTTAAGTCAGAGATCTTTCGTCTATCTACATCATTATAGATGTTCAACCCACTATAGCTGTTAAAATCCCATTCTCTATAATGAGGGGCACCACTATTATGGTCGATTACCTCTGTTAGTAGACTTTAACAGGTACATATTATTATAGTCATGAGAAGAGAATTTTTATCACAAAATCGTGTGATAAAGTATTTCTTGGCCATATTTTCCAAGTTTTCTCATTAGTAGTAAAAAGAAGAACTATTATGTTTCCACTCCAAAATTTGCTGAAATGGTGGCAACATAAAAGAGGCAGAAACATGAGGAATATTATACTAACTGGATGGTGAGTTGTTTTCTTTCAAATTGCTTTTATTTAGCAGTAACTCAGATTTTTGAATAATCAAATGTTTGATATTACATTTGCTTTTTATCTCTTTGAGTGTAGTTATTTGAAATTGACTTAGATGCTCAAATGTGAGTACTCTTGACAATATTTTATCTATGAATAATGAATCAACCAGTATAAACATAGACACTCTTCAAACTGCACTCTTAATAAATTTATTAAAGGTCTTTCTTTTCTATACATTAACAAATTTTTGTAAGGAACTGGGAAAGTAGAGCTAACTTCTCTTTTTTCATATAATTTGTGAACCCTAAGATAATAGCTGACATGAATCATGAAGCCTCATATTTGACAATTATAAAATTATGAAATTATTACCTAATTCAGAAATATGTTGAGGAATTCAAGAAATAAAAACTTTAATGTCATGTAAGTTCGCAACCACAATATTAATTTCCTTTTATTTTTTGTATTTTTCAAGTGATCAGTTATTAAAATTTTAATGTACAAATGAATAATTGGATTCAATTAAGAAACAAAAAAATGAACTAGGGATGTAGGTCAGTGGTAAAGTGCTTGCCTAGCATGTTCAAAACCTTGGGTTCCATCCCCGGTTCAGGAGGGGAGAGAAAGCCATCAGAACAATAAAGAAAATATCCTCAAATAAATTCAGTGAAGGCAATCAGATTTAATACCATTTTTGCATTTCATTAATTAAAAGTATTAAAATTACTCTGAGAGTTTGGTTAACATTGTACACCACTAGCTTGAGATTTTTCATATACTATCAAAATACAATCAAGTGCTTACTTTATACCTTTGGTAGTATTGCATAAAATCACTGCAATCCCTTTTGAATGTGCTCTCAGAACATAAGGAACATTTCATTAGAGTTTCTTTTTTTTATTGATTGTTCAAAACATTACAGAGCTCATGATATATCATCTTTCATACTCATTAGAGTTTCTATCATGAGTTCCAATTTTCTTTCAGTGTTATCACAATGTTGAATGCTGTATAATAACTTACCTTAGCAGAATCAGATGAATGTAGTCCATTTCAGGAAGACAAGTGTCTTAAAAATAAGGAAATCACTCATCACTAGAGATGTTCCAACAGTCTTTGATAAGAATATGGAAGAAGGTATATAAGCATCAGAATGAGACTTATGAAGTTCATTTGCAGTTTTAAGATTTCATTAAATTGATGTGACTCCTTATTCACAACTGGAATTCTGATTGTGAATTATGTAATATTAAAAATAAAATTTGTAAGAGCATTTTGCATTAATCAAATTCTTATTCAATAATAAAAATTATAGTCTTAAGAATGAAATTTAATGAAATGAATAAAGTAATGTATCTCCAAATTCATTTGTATAGATAATTCATATAAAACCAGGTCTAAAGAACAGTCACATCAGTTTTCACTTTCAAAGAACTCCAACCTGAGATACTCAGTTTAACTCTTCTTTGTATGTAAATTTGAAATAAAACTCCCAGATTTACCAACCAGCATTTCAAACACACATGTCAAGTTTCTAAAATTATTTTGGAATCTTGACATATTTTAGGAGTTTTATATTGTATAAGGTAATGGAACTTACTTAATCATTAATTAAGTGTGCAAGAAGTAAATCCTCAATCAAAAAACGAAGTATTTGAAACATTACGTCCAAAGAAAGTGATCTTTTAAGTCCTTGGAGTAATTTATTTCTTTAGTTTTCTTGAAGAAAATTTGGTTCAGAAGAGCATAACATAAACCTACATGACAAGTATTAATACATCTTTGAAAACTCTAAATCCTCAAAGGCATTTCTAAAAAGGTCTTCAACATGTGAAACTGTCTAACATGAAGTCCCTGGTGCCTCTGAGAATTATCTTGCTATAAAGTCTTTTTTTTTCTTTTTTTTTTTTAATCCTAATTCCCTGGAGGCACCAAAATGTTCCAGTCAGACAGTGCAGATCAGGAAATATCACTTGCTCTGAGGTCAACTAGCTATTGAAAGAATGAGGAAAATAATACAGCATAGAATAAAATTAAATAAGCTTTTCACAAAAGTTTGAGATGCAGGACAAAGAGAAAAAAGGCATTTACAATCCAAATATGGGTAATTATCAAGGGAAATTTTCATAACTAGTGTAGATGAATGAAAAAAAAATCATGGCCAGTGAGGTCAGGACTACCAGCAGGTTGTCAATAGAACTAACTTTGATGAAATAAATAGTTGGAAAATGGAAGAGAGAGGAAAAGCCAAACTCTTGTTAAAATGCAGGTAGGAGTTTGCTTACTATTTTGTAACCCTTACACATGTGATGGTAGAAATGGTGTAAAATTGAGAACATAATGAAAATATCAGAATAAATCAGCACTCAATGTACAGATATTTGTATGCTACATACGTAGCTGAGTCCTTATGTATTACTATTTATACAAGGCTGTCCATATAGCTCAAGGATTTATTTGCTGCATATGGACTCTCAGTTGCCCCATTAATATTGGTTAAACAGACTCTCTTTTGTCACCTGAAGTGTGTACAGACCTTTGTTGAGAATTAGTTGAACACAGATGTACCAATCTGTGTTTGGAATTTCTAATCTGTTCATTGGTCTACTCACCTGAATTTATGAAAATACCACACTACTTGATTCTTGTAGTTTTATATTATATTTCTAAATCACGGAGTGTAAGTTCTTAAATTTCACTCTATGAAGTTGTGTGAAATAATCCATATTTAGCATTTCAATTTAATTTTAGAATTGTCTTCTAAAATTAAAAAGTGTCTACTCATTTTACATAGGGAATGCTTTGAGATTACTATAAAGAGGAATAGAGCAGATGTCTTAATGTGTAGCCACCATCTCATTGATCCATGTGGAATTTCCCCATACTTGTTAAAAATCTCTAATTTTTGTCATGAAGTCCTATAGTCTATGTAACTTTCTTATGCTTGCAGTTATGTTAATTTCTAAGTATTTCACATAATTATAATGTTACTATATATTAAAGTTTTAAAGGTCATTTTCTGATAATTGTTTATAAAATAATAATTTTTTTATTGAACTGATATTAAGGTATGTTTAAATCTCAATATAAGCACCCTTTACTACTACTACTATTAATTACAATAAAAAGCCATCCATAATTGAACAGATTAGATAAAACTGTTTTCAAGTACAGATGATATGACAATGTACAGAAATACAAATATGAAAGAGCTACTGTGAAGCATAAGTACCACAGAAATGCTGAACTTGCAGAATTTATTCAGATGTGATATCTTATGTATTGCTGTCCACTTTTTGTATAATTTATACTATTTTTCTTTTAAGTTTTGGTAGAATTTGTTAGAGAAGCTAATTGGAGGGGAAAGAGTGGATTTCATTTGTGAAGATGAGAAACAAAAAATTCATGTTCTTTAAGACATAAAAGGATATTAAAAAGTAGGTATGTTTAATTTTATTGAGTGTTAGGAAATTATAACATTCAAGGAATTTATCCATTCTATCTTAGTTGTTGAATTTATTGCCCTTCATATTTCATGGGGAATCATATGTGCTAAAACCATGAAGCATATTGTCATTTTCCCCAAGGTGCAATAAAATAATTCAGAACATGAACCAAATTGTATGTTAAGTTTATACCCCCAAACTAATAAACTAATATTAATTACTATTGTTAATAGTACAAGAGATTATGTCAGCCTTTCATAACTAATTCATCTTTTATTTTGGATGTTAATTTCAATATAGATATATCATTAAAAGAAAGTCACAGCTTATTTGTACAGGGTTCTGGATCAGTATTCAGATGAAACTTTATATGGTTAAAATTTGCCAAGGTTATACAGCTAGCAAGTAACAGGTTAGATGCACCCATTTAGCTATGGAGGATACATATACTATCAGAGGCCAATGCTGAAACTCACCAAGGAAAGGGCAGAATAATACCGTACATCTCATGCACACCCCAGTATTGAGGGGAATTTCAAACAGGCATAATCTCCTGTACTATTTCAGTTGTTTTCTTGACTCACCATTCTTCTCCAAGGCTTATATGTGAGTCTCAGAAGTTCCACCTGCCTCTGAAGTAACTCCATATTTCTACCTAAAAGCATGGAGACTGTTCTTGTGTAACTGGTTTGACAATAAGTACAATAATTAAGACTTATATTCCCTTCACTCTTACAGTGAATCTAACTGCCTTTATTATAAAAGAGAAGTTTAAAACACTCAAAATAAATGTTTCTTAAAATTAGAGATTTTTTTTTACTTTCTATTTAAGTTCAATTTGAAACAGTACTAAAATATTTGATAAAATATAAAACAGATTTAAGAATGGTGTGACTTCTTCAAGAGAATACATCAGGAAGAATCCATTAATATAAAAATATATTTTTTACAAAAATTCTGATCATAATCATATGTATGTCAATATTTCTCTACTCAGATGATCATAACTTTTATCCATAAATTTTAAATTTCTCTCTTTGTTTTGGCAAGCACAACTTTTTTTTTTTTTTTTTTTTTTGCAACTACATATTTTCCAAGAGCTGAGGCCTATACATTTTTAAGGATTGAACACTGGTAAATATGAAGTTCCTCTCCTTAGAAATCTTCATTGTACAATTTATGGGCTTTGAGCTGTATCTTGCTTCATTGTTAAACACGTGTTTTCTCCTCACACTTTTCTCTCTTCCTTTGTAACTAGTGCAGTCTCTCATCAGCCTATCATCTATTCTATTTCTGGACATAGGTAAACCTTTCATTCCCAGTTTACCTCTTTGAGCTTCATTATTCTATACCTTTTTCCATTCTTATTTCCTGTGAAATCTCTATATTTACCTGGGGAGAAACTGGAATTTTGATAATTATAATTGATTGTAGACATTCATGTAAATTTTGAATGATAGTTTTATTTATAGCACACACATATTTTAATTCTTGAAGCTTTTATCATTATATACTGACTGGGACCTATAGTACAATATTAAATTAAATAGAAATGATAACAGAAGCCTTTGGCTTGCTTTTATTAAGTTGAATATTTTTCATCTCTCAACATTAAAAGTTATATTGTTTCTTCATTTTTATATAGCCTATACCAGACATAACAATTTCATCTGCCAAGAATTTATATAGATTTTTAAAATATCTGAGAGATAATTACATAGATTCTCTCCTTTTATATATGGGAACATACTAACATAAACAATAGATTGCATTCTTTGTAAACAAATATCAGTTATGATAAGATGACTTCATACATTGATAGAATATTTTTTCTAATAAAGTATTTAAAATTTACTTCAATATTCATGTATAAGATTGAATTTCAAACTCTTATTTGCTTTTGATGATAAGATTATACTATTTTTATTAAATGAATTGAATTTCCACCTTTATTTTGTGAATACAATTTTGTGGAATTAGTATAGTCATTTCCCAGAATGCTTAGTAAAGTTTTCCTTTAAAAGTTTCTGATCAGAGTGTTTTAAAATAAGGAACTGATTAATTTTATTCTAAATGGACAGAGCCATTCTTGTTTTCTTTCAATTATTGGTTCATATTTTTCATATAGATTTTAATTTATATTTTATTTATAATTTCATTGATCTATTTTCAGTGTGATTTCTTATTTCATATTCCTGTACATCTTTAATGTCCACCTTAAATCCTTAACACCACACTTTGTGTATTTGTAACTCTCCTTAATTTTGTATTAATCTGAATATTTTCATTAATTCTACTTGTTTTTTTCAAACATAAATTCATTAATTTCTTTCATGATACACATTGTTTCTGAAGAGCCCAAGAATACAGAATTTTTCACATTTTATAATGTTTAGGGTTATATAGAGTATACTTTGCATAATTTTCTAGAAAAAGTTAGAGTAGCCCTTCATAATCACACATGTGAATTTTCTACAACAAAATACGTGAATATTCACATACAGAGAGATGCATACATTTTGTAAGTAGCATTGGTTTATTTCAATAATTTATTCCCACCAACACGAATATAATGATTTTCAGACAGTTTTTTTTTTCTGAATTTCAAAATGGCCAACAAGAAATTATACACAAATAAGAAACTGCTAGTTTGTTCATATTTTAAATTGAAAAGTAACATTAGATGTTTCTCTTCCACATGTTCATCATTCATTTGTTCCTCGGTTCTGTACAATCTGTAAATCATCTTCTGCGTTTGTATGCTGAATTTAATTTGATATTTATAGCTTTGATTTTCCAATGTAGCCACTTAATGCTTTAAATTTTTCTTTAGATGATCTGTTACTTTATTCATTTTATTGCACAAGCATAAATCACACTCTGAGTTTTGAAGAATGGAACATTTCCCTGTACTTGTCATGCAGATCACGACAGGGCATATCAGCAGTCACCCAGAGGTTACCTTCCTCCAGGTTCCAGAAGTAACCACTATCTTGATTTATGTTAGCATAGATCAGTTTTACCCATTTTTTACTTTATATAAATGCAGTTATATGATATCTAATCTTTCTGTCAGTCTCCTATTAATCAGCATATATGTGTAATTTATCATGTGCAGCTATGTTCCTTCATGCAGTGTTCCAGAGTATTTAGTTGTTGGTTGTACCAGTTTCCATTCTGTCTGTAGTGCTTCCTAGTTGATCCATGTTCTCTTCCCCCACCACATGCTCTACTTTTCTGATGAGGACATTTCTATCTATGTAGACTTAGTTTATAAACCAATAGGAGAGGAGGAAATTAAGTACTCAAAATAAAAAGTCACATAAAGAAGACTTAAGGCAAGTATGTGGAAGTAGAGGAAAAGCAACATTAAAAAATATTATATTGCCCAACAAGGAAAGGTTGGAGAAAATGCTGGAAAGACTTAATTTTGACTCAATTATTGCATGTACTGTATATAAACTTTAAAAAATTGGTGTATATATATGTGTGTGTGTGTGTGTGTGTGTGTGTATACATGGAGAGAGAGAGTATATATAAGGGTATAGTGCAGTGTGATAATTTCACACATACATGCAATATATGATGATTGGGGACTTAGCATATCCAATACCTTGAACATTTATTACCAAATCGTCTCTTCTATCTATTTAAAAATCTATAGTAAAAATTGTTAACTGTGATCACTCTACTGTGCCATTTCATACTAGTACTTTTTCGTTCTATTTACATGTAATTGTGATTTTAGTACATTCTGTTTCTCAGATTTTGGTTGAGCTCTAAAGTGAAATTCTAAAATGTCTTTCATAGAAGTAGCTTCCCTTCCACAAACACTGGATGACACCACATTTTCCTTATGGCATTCTTCATCTCCAAGTTTCTCAGCGTGTAGATCAGAGGATTGAACATAGGAGCAATGATGGTGTAGAACAGAGCAAACATTTTGTCTACGGGAAAAGTTACATTTGGTCTGATATAAATGAAGAGGACAGGCACAAAGAACGGAATCACAACTGTCATGTGAGAACTGCAAGTTGAAAGAGCTTTGGAACGGCTTTCTGCAGGGTAAACCCTGATGGTGTATAGTATCAGGATATAGGACACTATCAAAATCACAAAAATTACCAAAGCAATCAGTCCTGAATTAATAATTACCAACAGACCAATTCTGTTTGTATCAGTACAAGCCAATTTTAACAAAGGATACACATCGCAAAAGTAGTGATCTATCTCATTGGGGCCACAGAACGGTAAAAAGATAGTGAGAAGAAACTGACTGGCAGAGTGTGCAAATCCCCCAGCAAAGCACACCAGGATGATTGTGTGGCACCTCTGCCTGCTCATGATGGCAGCATAGTGCAGGGGCTTGCAGATGGCCACATAGCGGTCATAGGCCATCCCTGTGAGGATGAAGATCTCCATGCCTCCAAGGAAGTGGATGATGAAGAGCTGTATCATGCAGTTATTATAGGAAATGATCTTCTGTTGAGCCAGTAAGTCAGTCATTAGTTTGGGTGTCACTGTGGACGTGTAGCAAAGATCAGAGAGTGAGAGGTAATAAAGGAAAAAATACATGGGTTGGTTGATGAGCTGAGTGCATGCGATAGAAATCATTATGAGCACATTTCCTATCCAAATAGCAATGTAGCAAAATAAAAATAATACAAAGCACAGAACCTCAGTATTCCTATTTTGAGAAAGTCCCAGGAGAATAAATACAGTGACATTATTCCTATTGGCCATTGTCCAGTTCAGTAAAAATAAATAACAGCTACCTGAAAAGACATAATTCATAGGTTAATCTCAGAAATTTCAAAAACAGTTTTGATGATAACAGTAACATCAGGAAACTATCAGAAAGAAACTATCAGAACTTCAGAAAGAAGATTCCAAAATTTCAGAAAATTAAAATAATTATTTTTAATTAAAGTATGTTATCTTGTTTTTTCTTTTTTGGATTATTCTCAGGATGAGTTAAAAAGTCAACCTTTCAAGAACATTATGTTCAATCTTGAAAGGGTGAAATAAACACATTCAATCTAAAAGTTAAAAAGTCACAGGGGGAAGGATGGATGGACATTCAGAGGATTAGGCAAAGAGGAATGAAGGACAGGGAGGAGAAACAGGAATAGGAAAGACAGTAGACTAAATTGGGCATAACTTTCCCTTATTTACATTTGAATACATGACATACATCACATACAACCACAAGAATGGAATTCTAATTAGAATCAGTCACACTCTACATTGTAGAATATGTCAAAATATACTCTATGGTCATTATGTATAAAAAGAAGAAATAAAAGTGCTGTATATGAAAAACATTTAAAAGCCGCTTAAAATGATCCAAAGCACATGTTGGAGAAAACATACAATTTTTAACAAATCATGTAGGAAAACTGGTTATTCATATTTAGAAGAATGGAATTCTATCTCTCTCACCCTGCATAGAAATTAACTCAAAGTAGATCAAAAACCTAGAAATTAAATCAGGAGCACTGTAACTACAAGAAGAAAATTAGAGTCAACATTTCAACATATTGTCATAGGAACTGACTTAATTAACAAAATGAAGCCTAAGAAATAAAATCAAGAATTAGTAAGCTGTATGTCATCAAATTAAAATGCCTCTGCACAGAAATGAAAGCAATGATGAGCATAGAGAGAGCGCCTACAGATTGGGAAAAAAAATTTGCCAGATACTCTTCCCACCTCGGATCAATATCCAGATACATGAAGAACCAAAACCTTAATCAATCAATAAATAAACCAAGTGACAAATGAGCAAAGGAACTACACAGACATTTCACAAAAGAGGAAATACAAATGGCCAAGAAATATATGAAAAAAATGTTTAACATTGTTAGTAAATAGGGAAATACAGGTAAATCAAAATTACACTGAGATTTCATCTCACCCCAGTCAGAATGGCAATCATCAAAAATACGAATAATAAAAATTGAAAGTGAGGATTTTGGGAGGACTGTACACTTCTCCATTTTTGTTGGGACTGCAAATTAGTACACTCAATTTTACAAGCACTATGGAGACTGCTTAAAAGACTAGAAATGGAAACATCCTATGACCCAGATGTCTCACTGTTTGGTATGTATCCAACAGAAATAAAAATTATCATTCTAAAGTGATGCATGGATACTAATGTTTAGTCCAGCACAGTTCACAAAGACCAAGTTATGGAACCAGCCTAGGTGCTCAACAACAGACAAATAGGAAAAAGACAATGTGGTATATGTACACAATGGAGTTTTATTTATTCATAAAGAAGAATTAAATCACTTTATAGTGAAATGTAAAACAAAATTAAAAACTAATATCATTTCTATTAATACATATGTGCATATAATACAGATATATAAACATACAGATAAATATACATATGGATTTATGAAAGATGAATACTCTATTTTAGTAAGAGGCTTATACAACTATTCCAAGTGTTTCTATTTTTCCTTTTCTGTATGTATGATTTTGATAATAAATGTTCATATTTTTACATAATTATGCTTATCTTTGTAGGCATGTCAGTGACATATTTATCCACATAATCACACAGTAATTAAAATTAAAGCAGAGGAACAAAAGGCAGTTTCACCTGGATGGTTTTGCTCTTGTCACAGGACACGGTTTTCTGAAAATCAAATGTTTTCTCAGTTCTTGAAAGAAAAATCTGAATTTCTGCTTTCTATTTCAAGTACCTTATGCCTCCTGTCAAACCTCGTGATGAATCCTGACACTGTGTATTTCAGAGAGCAGAGTTTTGGAAGTTTATGGGAAAAGGTTTATGTGACAACAGGTAGTTGTTACCTATAGATTGTTATTTAATATCCTAAAGCATGATTTGAGGTACAAAGCACTGTATTACTCTGCATTAAATTTTTCTCACTTATAAAATGAGAAAACAGATTGGGCATAGTCATGAAATGGTTAAGAAATCTCTAGTAAATCAATAAATGCCTAACGTTTCTAAACCAGAGATTTTTAAAAATTTTTTTATTCTAATTTGTTATATAGGACAGCAGAATGCATTACAATTCATATTACACATACAGAGCACAGTTTTTCATATCTCTGGTTGTATACAAAGTATATTCACACCATTCGTGTAGTCATACATGTACTTAGGGTAATGATGTCCATTTCATTCCACCATATTTTTTACCTCCTTCTCCCCACCTTCCCCTCCCTCCCATTTGCTCTACCTAGAGTTTGTCTAATTTTCCCATGCTCCCCCTCCCAACCCAACAGTGAATCAGCCTCCATATATGAGAGAAAACATTCACAATTTGGTTCTTGGGGATTGACTAATTTCACTTACTATTATATTCTCCAACTCCATCCATTTACCTGCAAATGCCATGATTTTACTCCTAAACCAGAGATTTTTAATGTCTGAATTTATTTAAATGTCTGTGTTACCATATCAGTACTCTTAAAAGTTGTCAATAGCACAATCCAATAAATTTAACTTCAAGGAAATTCAAGATTCATATTATAGAAGCAGGAAGGAAGCTTTGAGATTTGCCAGTCAAATCCTCTGCCTATCAAGAGAAGGGTTTCTAAACAAACACCCTTGCTAACCACATGTTTAACCCTCCAGTTGTCTTGGTTCTCCAGGCCAAGGGTAAGGCTTTACTGTGCTTCTTTGCAGCTCTCCATTTTCATTTCGTTTTCTTCCTCACACTGGTCACTATGTGTATGATACCACTGACTTACCTTCTTAAGTCTGGAGTATAAGAAGGTGGCAGGTTTCTATACCTGAGTCAGCTCAGCTGACAATTTTAAATGTGAGTTCATATTTTTGTTTTTCCTTCCACACTCCAAAATATGACACATAACATCTCTCCATATAGTGTTATGTTTCAAATTTAAAAAATAGATGAAGAACTTTGTAAAGAAGAAAACAAAACACTACAGCCACAAACATAGCATTATGTTTAGCTCTGTTTGATCAATATCCAGAAGTAATATCACTTTAGAAATATTAAAAAAAAATAATGAAGGCACTTCTGATAATGTATATGCAGACTTCCAAGGGATCATTAAACAAATCAGAACTGGAAAGTGGAATTTTATGAGTCCAGAACTTGAGTTTATACCTAACAGGTGAAGAGCCAAAGTAATGTGAAATTTAATATGAAAATCCTTGCTGTTTTCAGAATTATTTTATTCTGGTGTACAAATCCAAAGCTTTTGACTATTTAAGCCATTCTAATATTGATATATAAATGTCAAAATGGGATGAAAAACTAAGCCAATCTCTCCAAGAATAGAAAAATACCATCAATATACAAAAACTACAAAACAACACTGTTCCTCTCTCCTACAGATAGAAGCCATTTGAAAAGGGTGAGCTGTATCATGTACCTGGTTAAAGAGCACTGAGTCTCCTGTTTCCAGTCTCCCACACAATCTATAAAATATAAAGAGTGAAGTGAAACTACTTGGGTTTACACTGTAGTTTTGCTATGGGCAAATGCATGGTCTCAGTAAGCTATTTAACTACACTACCCATGTATTGGTCTACTAATTCTTATCTTATGATTTGAGCATTCCCATGGGCTAACATTCTTCTAAACTCTTCATAGGCATTAATTTTTAAATCTTCACAATGCCTCTAAGAATACTTGTAGACCCATTTTATAAAATAGTGTATTGTGTAATAATGTTAAATAAGTAATGTAAAAAACAAATACACTTCACCTGGCAATGTGAGTAAAATTTTGTGCAATTAGGACTTATCTTGTAAAAATTCCATGTAATCAAAAAACAATTAATTGTATTGTTATTTAAACAAAGGTTACAGTGACTCAAGCGTTTCTGTGTTTATAATTTAAACTAAAATAAAACAGATGCTTAATTTACAAGATCTTAAGTCCCTCCAGGCAGAGAAACTGTCTTACCTACTGCCTAGAATTCTGAGTATCCTTGAACAGACTTACTTTTGCATTTTAGCCAACTCTCTTGAATCTCTGTGATTTTGGTCATGTATTATTATTTTTTTTTACATCATAGCATTACTGATGTGTACAGTACAAACGAGAACATCTACTTCAGCTACTTGGGAACAATTAACTTCCAGTTGTTAAAAACATGAAAAGAGTCATCTAGTCCATCATGCAGGCTCAAAAAATTATTTTACTCAATCTTTTTGTTTCTAGGTCTTGTCAAATAGAGGCTAACATTCATTAAAACACCAACCATTAAATGATTGTTGAATGAGTAAAGATACAAATTCAAAGATTTAAGACAATACATAGATAAATCATTCAATAATGTAATTAGTATCATAACAATCATTGCATGTAATGAGGACAGGCAACAAAGTAACAGAGATAAGTTAAACACATTCCCAAGTTTTGAGACATTTCCATTTGTTTTTTATAGTGATCTGCATGGATCTCTGGTTAATTCTTTGTGGAGTAGAGATACTGACCATGGTAGTGTCTGTTGCAAATATCTCACTTGTCAATCACTTTTTCCTTAATCATACTTTTCTGCCTACCAAGAGTTCTAATGATTTTTTTGTATTTGAAATTTGCCACTCTAGTAAGCATCCCTCTTATGTCTACCTGTGTACCCCTCAACAAAACTCTTTGAATTTATCATCCACTTAATCTCAAAACAAGTTAGTTTATCAAATTCAGACAGGATGTCTGGACTTGATTTAACTGACATTCAATCTGAATTTAACAACATGGAGTCAAAATAAATATCCACACAGACAGGATAAAGCAAGGGGAGAAAAAACTCACCACACATGTTCCATTGCTTCAATAATTATGAATTCATTCCTATATTCTTCCTTTCACAGTTTTCTCTTTCCTCTTTGAAATTGACAATTTTCCTACTGTCCAGATGATTTTATTTCAGTTTCTGGGATTTACACTTCACTTTGCAAAGGCCAAGAGTTATTTATAGAAAAAAAAAATGAGAGAATGAATCATTTTAGAGATAACTGACATTTGTTTGCAGGCCTGCTGCAGTTAAACTAGGATATGGACAATAAATAGTATGAAAAGCCAGTTGACTTTGCCAATGATTTAGGAATCTCTGTTGTTAACCTCCTCCAGGGCCCCAGTGACTGAATTCCCTTGCACATTACACAGCAAGTTCACTGATGAAAACAAATCCCATGTTTTTTTTTTTTTTTAAGAATCTATTCATTCTGTAATCTCTATAAATTGATCAGAGTGCAGTATATCTCTGCCTCTTAGGGTAGGCAATGTGCTTTGTCTTTCCTTAAAAGGTGCATTTAGTGTATTCTTTGAGGAAATTTTAAAAATGCATTTAGTTTGCTTATAGAAAATGGAATTCAGAAAAAAATTTAAAAATGATAAAACTTAGTATTGTTTTATATGGAAACAATGCAGAAATCTTTCTTCAAAGAACTAGAAAAAAAGTTACAAATATTTTGATTTTTTTCCACATCACTTCTGTTTTGTTTCTCTTTTTCTTCTTGAACATCTGTGTCTAAAGTTAGAGCTGACTTCCCTTGTGCTATGTGTGCAGAACAAGGCACAGAAAATGCATGCTGAGCACTGACTCTGCCCCAGGTACCAAGGGTTCTCAAGCTCATCTTCCAAGGTACCTGATGAGACAGAGTCTTGTTTCCCTATTTTCCCAGCAGAAATCCCTGGAACATAAAACATGTACTTTTTTGGGGGGGGGGGGTGTCAGGGAAGAAGAGTTTATCACCAACAGTCAGGAAAACAGTTAGTTCTGGGGAAAAAAAGAGGTGAGGCCAGGAGAGGATATAACTGACCTTTGGAGATGATGGCAGGCATCTCTGTCTTGATTTTTAAGGAGATTAGAGGGATACTGTCTTTGTAATTCTTCTCTTTCTCTTCCTCTTCCTCTCCTTCTTCTTCTTTTTCAAGTTTTTTTATGTAATAAATTTAATAATTTGATAATTTGAAAAAAATGCAAGAGACCCTAAGATATTCCAGGTACCAAAGCTTCCAAAGGAGTAATGGCCAATTGGCCTCCAAAGATTTAACTTGAAAGCAATTCTAGATGTTTTAGGAAACATCCTACACTCTGAAGGAAACCTGTTTTGACTTTATTATACTTTAAATGACCGCTCTAATCTGAGTAGTGCTTCCACAGCTATTTCTCTTCTTAACACAGAAGACATTCTCCCCTGGCATCCCCTCTGCTCTTCTTGCACCCCAAACTTTATAGATGGACTTTCCGTAGTCTCTGCTCTTAGACTCCTGTACCTGGAGTTATACAGACCAACTTTCTCACCCAGAAGAACATTTGCATTGGTGGATTCTTTCCTCCAAAGAGAAAGTAACAAAATGTGTCTATGTTCTTCAATCTTACAAAAAATAAAATTTTTGTGAACATATAACATATTATTTATCTCTGTAAATAAAATTATCACTAAGGTGGATCTCTACACCTTGATTAAACAAGATTGGATACACACACACACACACACACACACACATATTCAAGGAACTTTAAATAAAATATTATACCCATAACTCTTGAAAGAATGAGAAAAAAAATACTTGCTATTTTATTTCCAATGATAATTACATACAGCAATTAAGAATATTTTAGCATACAGATAATCATTACAGTTTATATATTTGAGTACTGCATGTATTTGTAACTTCATATAATGAATGTCTCTTTTTTTAACTTAAATTAATTTTAGTATTTCCCTTGTTTCTTTATTAGTGTATAAATATTTCATCCAATAAAACCATAGTCTTTAGTGTCCTATGCAAAAATTTTATAAAATTCAATGAACATTTATGAATGGCATATCTAAATATATATATGAGATATATGATTATAAAATGAGTGATTAATTTATTTACATAATCAATGTGGATATTAAAGGCTCTTATATTTGTTTCACTGAAGAAGTTTTACAGGGTATAGTTGAATTTTGGTCATCAATGATAACTTAAGTCAGTTTTGACCCAAATATGAAAATGAGTAAAAATTAACTCATCAAACACTGCATGAATAACAATTTTGAGAGTAGAAGACCTTGCACTTTATAAAGAATGTGGCAAAAAGTCTGGCTGGGTATGCATATAATGTATTTTGAATTAGTCAAAAATAAAAGGATCTGGGAAACTCTAAAGGTTAATTAAAACTATTGCAATTTAGCTTCCTGATTTATATTTCTCGATTTGAAGAGTTTTGGAGAATATTCTATGAACTACATTTCACTAAATGATATGATTTTCTCTGGGGGTTCATGTTTAAAGGAGATGATAAAGAAAACTAAAATGTCACTAAATATCACATCAAAAAAATACATACCTATTTTTATAACTTTTGTTGTAAAATGTCAAAATCCTACAGGAATAAAATTTCTCTTAACAATTACTCAATTTTCTTTCATATGAAATATCAACTTATCATTTCATATGAAGGTAATACAAGTTTTCTTCTCAGCTTTCGGGCATAAATGAAGCATAAGATTCACAGAAGTCTACTGATTTGGATAGTGAGAAAGTGACAAAAAGACATTCTTATCAGAGTTTAATGACTGAATCATTGTTCTCTTTTATTTTCACCAGTGCTTTAAGATGTGGCTTTGATTATGGATAAAAATTCATCATTCATTTGTCTTTTGTCTGGGTCCCTAAGATTTTATAGTGATTTGTCATTTTTGATGGTTTGAAGCTGCCTTTAGGAGAAAAATATAGAGAATTTTTGATCAAAAAGAACATGTAGATAGAATATGTTATGAAGTTAAATGAATATGAAGGTGTGATTTTTTAAATTTATAAAAGTGAACAGAACTAAGAATAATACTTAGTACTGTCCTGAAACCTGTAGGCACTGTCTTATTGTCTTCCATTGTTTGGTATTAGAGAATGATCCATTCAGGACTATATTAAATTTTTATTGGTAACTTGTGAAAAATGTAATTTATACAATCATTTTCCAACATAAATTGGTACAGGTTGTATTATATATTATATTTCTTCCATTTTCTCTCCCTTTATATTGTATTAAAATTGAAATGATAGTTTGAAATTTTGCTGCATTTAAAGGTTAAAATCACCATTATATTTTTAAAATAAATTGTTTGTTAATATTTTGGTGTTATTTTCCTTCTATTTCAAAAGGACATATTTTCTCTTTGGTAATATAAAAAAAAACTTTTTTTAAATTGATTGTTCAAAACATTACAGAGCTCATGATATATCATCTTTCATACATTTGACTCAATTGGGGTTTGAACTCCCCCCAATTTTTTTTTCTCTGCTTCCATTGGGAAATTTTTCTTTAAAATCTACTCTTCCCAGTATTCACACTTCATATGTTTCCACCAATGGGCATATTGCTATATTTTTGTCATCATATATACCTGTGTTATTGTTATTGGTTTTCTAAAAGGAAAAGGAAAGATGGGTCCGGAGTTGGGGCTCAGTGGTAGAGCACTTCTCTGACACATCTGAGGCACTGGGTTCAATCCTCAGCACCATGCACCATATAAACATAAAGAAAATAAAAGTATTACATCCATCTACAACCAAAAAAAAAATAAGTAGGAAAGAAAATATACCAACAAAAAGAATTATACTTCATGAAAATTTGGTTGCTATCATTTATCTTTTTCTCTCTACAATGGTGATTAAATTCATATCTCTTGTTTATGTACCACGCGGCCTGCGCAGTGGTTTCATTAATGAGGTTCTGGCATTAAGTTAGTTAGAAGAGATCAAAATAAAACACACAGACAGTACCTTATTTTACATTGCTAGGTCCGAGACGGCTCGCCTCCCTGTTTCCCTGCCTCCAGCCGCCCAGCAGGGCAGCGAGGATTACTCTGGGCTAGCAGGAGAGAGAGAGAGCGAACACGCCGGGGAGTAGCCTTTTATTTGGGGGGACAAGAGATTCAGGGGAGAATTCCATCCAATGAAGGTTGAGGGGGGGCTGCACTCCAAGGTCAGGGTCAGTGATTGGGTCTCCAGGGTCAGTGGTTATGCACACCCCCACACGGATGGGCTCTCTCATCAGGAAAGGGTCGGGATAACTCCGACACAGCCAGAGTGCCTCAGGCCCTTAACGGGAGTCACCCAATCACGTGTCAGAATGGCTCCCCACATATTCCCCCTTTCTATTCTTAACAATGAGGCGGCGGTTCACTCTCTGGAGTCCCCGGATTCTTGATTGGAAGACTCGCCATCCTATAGTTACAATACAAAAGAGAATTAACAGCAAAGAGAATAATCCAATAATGTACCAAGCGGAGTGTTTAAGAATATTTCCAGGGTTGAATCCATTTAACTCCTTCAATATTTGGTTAGCCAAAGAAGAAGGATCTAAAAAATCAGCTCTATTATTTTGAATGTCTTGGATATGGTGATGAAGTTCCAGAATATCCAAGCTATTATTACTATTTTGCCAAATACCTAATAAATGGTTTTTAACTTTCTCCCAATCCCAGAGAGAAGCATTGTACTTGGCAGCTGTAACACATACATACTTATAATTAGCATGGCATTTAAGCCTTTCCTTAAATTTTAAGGCTGAAAGTTCATTACCAATGTTTATAACAGTCGCCTCTAAGGCGTTTAACTTAGTCTCAATCCTTTCATCAATATTTACTTGATTACGCAGAGCCTTGGAAGTATTTTGAGCTAAATTATTAAGAAATTTTGCATGCTGAATATTCTGAGACAATGTCAGAGATGTAGAGACAGTTGAGGCAATAAATGAGACCAGTGCTAAGACACCAACAATTATGACTCCAATAGCACGTTTAGGTCTTGTTAGCTGGGCACGAATTTGCTGCAAAACTTGTAAACCAGCATCAGCATACCATGGCTCTGAAATATTAGCAGGTAATAAAACAAAAGAGGGCTGATGAAGTATCAGCACTCCTTTTCCTCCATTATACCTAGAAATACAATTGGTTAGGTTGCACTTATTACAAGTAACAAAATATCTATCATCTATCCATCTAACTTTTACATTTCCAATAATTAAAACATAAGGAGATTGGACACAGGCTCTTAGGCTATAGCAAGATCCCTCCTTACAGTTCTTGCCAACAAATTTTGGTAAAGGTTTATCTGAAAAATGTAAATATTCTGAGGCAGCAATTAAACGCCAAATATCTTTTTGAACACCTCCTTCACTATAAGTCAAAATATTACTAACAAATCCTGCAGGTGTCATAGCAGAATCTCTTTGTAATTGTCTCTTATCAATTTTTGGAGACCAGTCTAAAATATACCCACTAGCTTTAGACACCTTATGTTGTACAGGAAAGGTATTTACATAATCCATCCATTTAGGAAAGGTGCCAATTTCAATTATAGAACTATTTGGACAGTGGGGTACCGGTGGAGGTTTTGCAGAAATGACTGGCTTGTTATGGGAAAGTCCCATCTTAATTACTGATCTAGTATTAGGTTTTAAGTCTCCATAAATAGAATTATTTGTCAGTCTAGGCTTACCAATCGCTGTCTTTTCTTCAAATGATACTTTCAGACAGCCAGCATGTTTATCATGTGACCAACATAAAGGTAATTGGGCACTGTAGCCAGAATAATTAAATCTAGTCACATGACTGGGAGTAATATGAGTATCTGTAAATCCTCCCATCATGAATGAGTCATTAGTAAATACTGGAATAGATTCTCCAGTCCACACAGCTGGGTGTACCAGGGGTGGATCTGGGAAATAAGTCCAATAAGTGTCTACTTGATTCCCTTTTACCTGACAGCCCAGTAGGGCAATTACTGTCGCTACCATCAAGACTGGGGTCCTGTTCTTTCCTAGGCGTCGAAGTATTTGGGAAGCCTGGGTTGTCAGCTTCTTCACATCTTTCCACAAAATCAGCTTCTCGGCTGGTTCAATCTGGTTTTTCTTCATCCTTTTCCGATATCTCCTCCTTCTGGGTTGTGGCTCCTCCGGGTCGATCCTCAGTCACTTGAGTTTGGGTTCTATCTCCTCCATGTCTGATAGCACGTTCAGGCACCCAGATAGGACGAAAAGCACCTTCTGGAAAAATACAAGCATGCCCTCGGCCCCATGATATTACCGGATCCGGGCCCTTCCACTGATCAGTCTGTAAATCTTTCCACAGAACTCTGCCTAATGGGCCTGTCACTGAGGGAGACATTTGTCTCTCAGCAGCTGTGTGACCTTCTGCGTCACAGTTTAAAAAATTTAAAACAAACAAGGCATGATTAAGACTATTTTGGGGAGTCACTATCTTATTCCCCCTTTTTAATTTTTGTAATTGAAGTTTAATAGATAAATGAGCTCATTCTACAATGGCTTGACCTTGGGGGTTATAAGGAATTCCTGTTTTATGATTAATTTTAAACTCTTGGCAAAATTGTTGAAAAGCAGAGCTTACATAAACTGGAGCATTATCTGTTTTAATCTGCATAGGACACCCTAAAACGGAAAAGGCTGCTAAGCAATGAGAAATTACATGTTGAGTATTTTCCTTAGTACG
Source organism: Spermophilus citellus (assembly GCF_964194105.1). NCBI lineage: Eukaryota > Metazoa > Chordata > Mammalia > Rodentia > Sciuridae > Spermophilus > Spermophilus citellus. The sequence continues at coordinate 240,113,983 of NC_138183.1, forward strand.
TGCTGTGGCAAAAATAAATCTAGAATAAGTGTCCACTATGACATGCACATAACATTGCTTACCAAATTGAGGAATATGAGTTACATCCATTTGCCATATCTGATTTGGTTTTAATCCACGGGGATTTGCCCCTGATGGCAGAGATGGAGTGTGAATAACACACTTAGGGCATTGGCTTACAATCTGACTAGCCTGTTCTCTGGTAATACTGAATTTTTTACATAAGCTAGAAGCATTTTGATGATGCAAGGAATGGGAAGTTATTTCTAATGGGATCTATTGCCTGGTCAACATATTTTTGGCATAGTGTAGGATTATTATGCATTCCCTGAGGAAGGACTTTCCAGCAGTATCTTTTAACAGGTTCCTTAAAATTAATTGCTGGGACAGTGAAAGCAAATTTTTCACAATCTTTAGGATGTAACCTTATAGAGAAAAAACAGTCTTTTAAATCTATTACCATCAAGCTATAATCTAAAGGAATGGCTGTGGGGGAGGGAAGTCCTGGCTGTAATGATCCCATAGGCTGAATTGCCTGGTTTATTGCCCTTAAATCCTGTAGTAATCTCCAATTTCCTGACTTTTTCTTAATAACAAAAATAGGTGTATTCCAAGGGCTAAGTGTTGGTTCAATATGACCAGCCTGAAGTTGTTCCTCAACTAATCTATGAATTATTTTAAGTTTTTCCCCTGAGATGGGCCACTGAGAGATCCAAATAGGCTCTTCTGTGAGCCATGTGACTTTTTCAGCTGTCTTAAGGATCGGGGAAGTACTCAGTGCCCCTAGTAAAAATTTTGGCCTGAAGTATTTATTAATCCTTGTCGTGGAGACTGACTTGTAAACAGATATTCTTCCTGAAAGGTTTCCCTATCATCTCCAGGAAAATACCTCTGGTTAACTTCCTCAACTGACCTTATAGAATTTAGGGTAACTAGTAGTAGTCCCATTTTGGCTAATATATCTCTTCCCCATAGATTAGCTGGTAAAGACTCTAACACATAAGTCTTAAATATTCCACTGTTCCCATCAGAATCTTCCCAACGGAGATAGTTGGCACTTTGAGCAGGCTGTGAAATTTGTCCTATTCCTTCTAGGTTAGCTGATGCTGTATGTAAAGGCCATTGCTTGGGCCAAAACCGGCTGGACAATATTGAGCTATCAGCTCCTGTATCAATAATTCCTAGGAAATTTTTATTATTAATTCTAAGTTTTAATAAAGGGCGTTCTTGTCGCACTAACTGGGACCAATATACTCTGTCCGGCGGTTTAGAAACTGAATCTGCCGGCAGGTGCCTTTCTGAGACACAAGGCAATAATATTAATTGAGCAAAAATATCCTTTGGGGTGAGCCTTAGGGCATAATTGGATCTTACAGTAACATATAATTGCCCTTTAAATTCTGAATCTATCACACCAGGTATTACTTCAATAGCTCCCTTTAAATTATTACGCCCCAAAATTAAACCTACAGTATTCTCAGGAAGCGGCCCGAAAATCCCAGTAGGGATTTGTGTTGGTCCCGTTTCAGGATCTAATTCAACTGTCTCTGAAGGTCCTAAGAAAACTGTCTGTGATCCCTGTCTCTGTTCCGGTAAAAATCGCGGACTGTCCTGGTCGGCGCCGCTAGTGACGTCACACTGTGCGACCTTTCCTGGAATTCTCGGGCTCCCGCCAGGAGGAAATGCTGGCAGTGAAAAAGCGGGCTGATCCGCGCCATTTGAATCCTCCGCATGGGGCTGCGACTTTAAGTTCACATTTCTAACCTTGGTCCCTAGTGCTTTTGTTCTCAAGGGAAAGGTAATTAACTTAGCCTCAGGCTGATTTTCCATTTGAATAGACTTAACAGCTCCTTGAATGGCTTTTATAAGGTCTTCAGGGGGTCGGGAACTCTGGCCTATATTTTTAAAAAGACAAACTTTTTTTCTTTTTAATTTCTCCCAAGTAAGTAAATTTGGAGACTCTTGGTCACAAAACCAAGGACAATATTCACCTACAATCTTTAAGAATTGCAATAAGTGAGTTTTCTTTATCTGTTTTCCTTTCTGATTAATTATACTGTCTAAAATAGTTAGATACATTTCCTTATCCGAAGAAGTAGAATTTCCCATTTTAAGTAAATTAACGTCTCTTTCCTTCAATATCTCCCAGTACTTTTGTGACCCAAATGTCACTTCTTCCTTTCTCTTATCTTATTTCCTATTTTCCTTATCCTCTTTATTACTTTTGTGACCCAAATGTCACCTCTTCCTTTTCTTTATTCTTTATTCCTTACTTTCCTTTATTTTCTCTTTCCCTTAATCTTTTTAGCGCGCGCTCCCACTCAAACTAACTAATTCAGAATGCTCCCCTCTTGGGCGCCAATTCTACCACGTGGCCTGCGCAGTGGTTTCATTAATGAGGTTCTGGCATTAAGTTAGTTAGAAGAGATCAAAATAAAACACACAGACAGTACCTTATTTTACATTGCTAGGTCCGAGACGGCTCGCCTCCCTGTTTCCCTGCCTCCAGCCGCCCAGCAGGGCAGCGAGGATTACTCTGGGCTAGCAGGAGAGAGAGAGAGCGAACACGCCGGGGAGTAGCCTTTTATTTGGGGGGACAAGAGATTCAGGGGAGAATTCCATCCAATGAAGGTTGAGGGGGGGCTGCACTCCAAGGTCAGGGTCAGTGATTGGGTCTCCAGGGTCAGTGGTTATGCACACCCCCACACGGATGGGCTCTCTCATCAGGAAAGGGTCGGGATAACTCCGACACAGCCAGAGTGCCTCAGGCCCTTAACGGGAGTCACCCAATCACGTGTCAGAATGGCTCCCCACATATTCCCCCTTTCTATTCTTAACAATGAGGCGGCGGTTCACTCTCTGGAGTCCCCGGATTCTTGATTGGAAGACTCGCCATCCTATAGTTACAATACAAAAGAGAATTAACAGCAAAGAGAATAATCCAATAATGTACCAAGCGGAGTGTTTAAGAATATTTCCAGGGTTGAATCCATTTAACTCCTTCAATATTTGGTTAGCCAAAGAAGAAGGATCTAAAAAATCAGCTCTATTATTTTGAATGTCTTGGATATGGTGATGAAGTTCCAGAATATCCAAGCTATTATTACTATTTTGCCAAATACCTAATAAATGGTTTTTAACTTTCTCCCAATCCCAGAGAGAAGCATTGTACTTGGCAGCTGTAACACATACATACTTATAATTAGCATGGCATTTAAGCCTTTCCTTAAATTTTAAGGCTGAAAGTTCATTACCAATGTTTATAACAGTCGCCTCTAAGGCGTTTAACTTAGTCTCAATCCTTTCATCAATATTTACTTGATTACGCAGAGCCTTGGAAGTATTTTGAGCTAAATTATTAAGAAATTTTGCATGCTGAATATTCTGAGACAATGTCAGAGATGTAGAGACAGTTGAGGCAATAAATGAGACCAGTGCTAAGACACCAACAATTATGACTCCAATAGCACGTTTAGGTCTTGTTAGCTGGGCACGAATTTGCTGCAAAACTTGTAAACCAGCATCAGCATACCATGGCTCTGAAATATTAGCAGGTAATAAAACAAAAGAGGGCTGATGAAGTATCAGCACTCCTTTTCCTCCATTATACCTAGAAATACAATTGGTTAGGTTGCACTTATTACAAGTAACAAAATATCTATCATCTATCCATCTAACTTTTACATTTCCAATAATTAAAACATAAGGAGATTGGACACAGGCTCTTAGGCTATAGCAAGATCCCTCCTTACAGTTCTTGCCAACAAATTTTGGTAAAGGTTTATCTGAAAAATGTAAATATTCTGAGGCAGCAATTAAACGCCAAATATCTTTTTGAACACCTCCTTCACTATAAGTCAAAATATTACTAACAAATCCTGCAGGTGTCATAGCAGAATCTCTTTGTAATTGTCTCTTATCAATTTTTGGAGACCAGTCTAAAATATACCCACTAGCTTTAGACACCTTATGTTGTACAGGAAAGGTATTTACATAATCCATCCATTTAGGAAAGGTGCCAATTTCAATTATAGAACTATTTGGACAGTGGGGTACCGGTGGAGGTTTTGCAGAAATGACTGGCTTGTTATGGGAAAGTCCCATCTTAATTACTGATCTAGTATTAGGTTTTAAGTCTCCATAAATAGAATTATTTGTCAGTCTAGGCTTACCAATCGCTGTCTTTTCTTCAAATGATACTTTCAGACAGCCAGCATGTTTATCATGTGACCAACATAAAGGTAATTGGGCACTGTAGCCAGAATAATTAAATCTAGTCACATGACTGGGAGTAATATGAGTATCTGTAAATCCTCCCATCATGAATGAGTCATTAGTAAATACTGGAATAGATTCTCCAGTCCACACAGCTGGGTGTACCAGGGGTGGATCTGGGAAATAAGTCCAATAAGTGTCTACTTGATTCCCTTTTACCTGACAGCCCAGTAGGGCAATTACTGTCGCTACCATCAAGACTGGGGTCCTGTTCTTTCCTAGGCGTCGAAGTATTTGGGAAGCCTGGGTTGTCAGCTTCTTCACATCTTTCCACAAAATCAGCTTCTCGGCTGGTTCAATCTGGTTTTTCTTCATCCTTTTCCGATATCTCCTCCTTCTGGGTTGTGGCTCCTCCGGGTCGATCCTCAGTCACTTGAGTTTGGGTTCTATCTCCTCCATGTCTGATAGCACGTTCAGGCACCCAGATAGGACGAAAAGCACCTTCTGGAAAAATACAAGCATGCCCTCGGCCCCATGATATTACCGGATCCGGGCCCTTCCACTGATCAGTCTGTAAATCTTTCCACAGAACTCTGCCTAATGGGCCTGTCACTGAGGGAGACATTTGTCTCTCAGCAGCTGTGTGACCTTCTGCGTCACAGTTTAAAAAATTTAAAACAAACAAGGCATGATTAAGACTATTTTGGGGAGTCACTATCTTATTCCCCCTTTTTAATTTTTGTAATTGAAGTTTAATAGATAAATGAGCTCGTTCTACAATGGCTTGACCTTGGGGGTTATAAGGAATTCCTGTTTTATGATTAATTTTAAACTCTTGGCAAAATTGTTGAAAAGCAGAGCTTACATAAACTGGAGCATTATCTGTTTTAATCTGCATAGGACACCCTAAAACGGAAAAGGCTGCTAAGCAATGAGAAATTACATGTTGAGTATTTTCCTTAGTACGTGCTGTGGCAAAAATAAATCTAGAATAAGTGTCCACTATGACATGCACATAACATTGCTTACCAAATTGAGGAATATGAGTTACATCCATTTGCCATATCTGATTTGGTTTTAATCCACGGGGATTTGCCCCTGATGGCAGAGATGGAGTGTGAATAACACACTTAGGGCATTGGCTTACAATCTGACTAGCCTGTTCTCTGGTAATACTGAATTTTTTACATAAGCTAGAAGCATTTTGATGATGCAAGGAATGGGAAGTTATTTCTAATGGGATCTATTGCCTGGTCAACATATTTTTGGCATAGTGTAGGATTATTATGCATTCCCTGAGGAAGGACTTTCCAGCAGTATCTTTTAACAGGTTCCTTAAAATTAATTGCTGGGACAGTGAAAGCAAATTTTTCACAATCTTTAGGATGTAACCTTATAGAGAAAAAACAGTCTTTTAAATCTATTACCATCAAGCTATAATCTAAAGGAATGGCTGTGGGGGAGGGAAGTCCTGGCTGTAATGATCCCATAGGCTGAATTGCCTGGTTTATTGCCCTTAAATCCTGTAGTAATCTCCAATTTCCTGACTTTTTCTTAATAACAAAAATAGGTGTATTCCAAGGGCTAAGTGTTGGTTCAATATGACCAGCCTGAAGTTGTTCCTCAACTAATCTATGAATTATTTTAAGTTTTTCCCCTGAGATGGGCCACTGAGAGATCCAAATAGGCTCTTCTGTGAGCCATGTGACTTTTTCAGCTGTCTTAAGGATCGGGGAAGTACTCAGTGCCCCTAGTAAAAATTTTGGCCTGAAGTATTTATTAATCCTTGTCGTGGAGACTGACTTGTAAACAGATATTCTTCCTGAAAGGTTTCCCTATCATCTCCAGGAAAATACCTCTGGTTAACTTCCTCAACTGACCTTATAGAATTTAGGGTAACTAGTAGTAGTCCCATTTTGGCTAATATATCTCTTCCCCATAGATTAGCTGGTAAAGACTCTAACACATAAGGCTTAAATATTCCACTGTTCCCATCAGAATCTTCCCAACGGAGATAGTTGGCACTTTGAGCAGGCTGTGAAATTTGTCCTATTCCTTCTAGGTTAGCTGATGCTGTATGTAAAGGCCATTGCTTGGGCCAAAACCGGCTGGACAATATTGAGCTATCAGCTCCTGTATCAATAATTCCTAGGAAATTTTTATTATTAATTCTAAGTTTTAATAAAGGGCGTTCTTGTCGCACTAACTGGGACCAATATACTCTGTCCGGCGGTTTAGAAACTGAATCTGCCGGCAGGTGCCTTTCTGAGACACAAGGCAATAATATTAATTGAGCAAAAATATCCTTTGGGGTGAGCCTTAGGGCATAATTGGATCTTACAGTAACATATAATTGCCCTTTAAATTCTGAATCTATCACACCAGGTATTACTTCAATAGCTCCCTTTAAATTATTACGCCCCAAAATTAAACCTACAGTATTCTCAGGAAGCGGCCCGAAAATCCCAGTAGGGATTTGTGTTGGTCCCGTTTCAGGATCTAATTCAACTGTCTCTGAAGGTCCTAAGAAAACTGTCTGTGATCCCTGTCTCTGTTCCGGTAAAAATCGCGGACTGTCCTGGTCGGCGCCGCTAGTGACGTCACACTGTGCGACCTTTCCTGGAATTCTCGGGCTCCCGCCAGGAGGAAATGCTGGCAGTGAAAAAGCGGGCTGATCCGCGCCATTTGAATCCTCCGCATGGGGCTGCGACTTTAAGTTCACATTTCTAACCTTGGTCCCTAGTGCTTTTGTTCTCAAGGGAAAGGTAATTAACTTAGCCTCAGGCTGATTTTCCATTTGAATAGACTTAACAGCTCCTTGAATGGCTTTTATAAGGTCTTCAGGGGGTCGGGAACTCTGGCCTATATTTTTAAAAAGACAAACTTTTTTTCTTTTTAATTTCTCCCAAGTAAGTAAATTTGGAGACTCTTGGTCACAAAACCAAGGACAATATTCACCTACAATCTTTAAGAATTGCAATAAGTGAGTTTTCTTTATCTGTTTTCCTTTCTGATTAATTATACTGTCTAAAATAGTTAGATACATTTCCTTATCCGAAGAAGTAGAATTTCCCATTTTAAGTAAATTAACGTCTCTTTCCTTCAATATCTCCCAGTACTTTTGTGACCCAAATGTCACTTCTTCCTTTCTCTTATCTTATTTCCTATTTTCCTTATCCTCTTTATTACTTTTGTGACCCAAATGTCACCTCTTCCTTTTCTTTATTCTTTATTCCTTACTTTCCTTTATTTTCTCTTTCCCTTAATCTTTTTAGCGCGCGCTCCCACTCAAACTAACTAATTCAGAATGCCCCCCTCTTGGGCGCCAATTCTACCACGTGGCCTGCGCAGTGGTTTCATTAATGAGGTTCTGGCATTAAGTTAGTTAGAAGAGATCAAAATAAAACACACAGACAGTACCTTATTTTACATTGCTAGGTCCGAGACGGCTCGCCTCCCTGTTTCCCTGCCTCCAGCCACCCAGCAGGGCAGCGAGGATTACTCTGGGCTAGCAGGAGAGAGAGAGAGCGAACACGCCGGGGAGTAGCCTTTTATTTGGGGGGACAAGAGATTCAGGGGAGAATTCCATCCAATGAAGGTTGAGGGGGGGCTGCACTCCAAGGTCAGGGTCAGTGATTGGGTCTCCAGGGTCAGTGGTTATGCACACCCCCACACGGATGGGCTCTCTCATCAGGAAAGGGTCGGGATAACTCCGACACAGCCAGAGTGCCTCAGGCCCTTAACGGGAGTCACCCAATCACGTGTCAGAATGGCTCCCCACATTTATGTATTGGGACACATTGACATGAAGTCTTCCCCAAATGAATACTCTTGGAGTGACTTAATTAAAAAGCTCTGCCGTGAAAGAATAATATCTATTAACTATTCATCTTGCCCTTCTACATTCAAGTACATTTCATTTTTAAACAACATAAAGGAAAAATCACTTTCTATCAGTCCACTTTTTTTTTTTAAGTTGGTGCATCTCCATTATACAGAATGATGGGTTTCACTGTGGCATGTTAACAGGTATGTACAACACAATTAGTTGAATGTCATGCCTCAGTATTGGCCCTGTCATCCCCTCCTTCTTCCCCTAATCCTTTCCTTCTACCTTACTTAACCATCTACATTGGTGCCCTATCTGCCCGCCCCCAATTTCCCCTCAAGACTCCACCTATGAAGGAATATATAATAATTTTCTCCTGAGTCTGGATTATATTTTTCAAAATTGTGGTCTCCAGTTCAATCCAATTTCCTGACAATTACACAATTTTGATCTTCTTTAAGGCTCAGTAAAACTTTATTGTATTTATATACCATATTTTTGTTATGTATTCACCAATTGATGTACACTCAGACTGGTTCCACAGGTTGCCTATTAAAAATTGTTATGTGATAAACATGTGTATGCATGTATCCATAAAGTATGTAAAATTTAACTCTTAAAACACTACCCTTGCCTATGACATTTGGTTATAGTGGGGGTTCTGTAGCATAAGAGAAAGGTATGACCACCATTTTTAAATTTTCATTTCATATAAAATTTTCTGTATAAACTTCGCCATTATATAAGTGAATTTAAAATGTCATCATACAAGATTTCTTTGGAATAATATTAGATAAAAGCTTGGTAATAAAAAATATTATATCTGAAAAATACTTTTAATCTACTCAATTTCTAAGGAAAGATCAAATAGATTTGTGGTCTCCTGAATAAATTATAGATTAAATAATTATTAAAATTGTAAATTAGCATCAGAGTTGACTATTACAAAGTCACAAATTTGCCCTTTCATTAAACATGAATATCATATGTATGTACACACATATCCTACTTCATCTCAGACCCTTTAGTGCAATTGTCATTGTGCTGCTAATTCTTTGGTTCCTGATCCTTCTACCTTTATGAACAAATGATTTGCCTTCGATACTTTGAAAACAATAGTGCTCCTTGGAGGCAAGTAAATGTTTTCAGCTGCATACAGTTGTAGGGACATTAAATATTACAAGTCAATTATATTTTTCTTCTAAAAATACTTTTTGACACGACACTTTTCTCAGAGCCTTTTTCATCTCTGTGTTCGGCAAGGTGTAGATGAGGGGGTTGAACATGGGAGCAATAATGGTGTAAAACAGAGCAAAGATTTTGTCCTCAGGGAAAGTGTTAGGAGGTCTAAGGTAGGCAAATATGGAAGGTCCAAAGAATAAGATGACCACAGTGATATGAGACCACAAGTAGAGAGGGCTTTGCGTCTCCCCTCTGCTGAGTGATTTCTCAATGTGAATAGAATGACCACATAAGACCCAAACAACAGAATGAATGTTACCAAGGCAACCAGTCCTGAATTGGCAACCATAAAGACACCAGTGAGGCAGGTATCAGTACAGGCAATTTTCAACAAAGGAAAAATGTCACAATAGTAGTGGTCAACTGTGTTGGGACCACAGAAGGGCAACTGGACAATCATACAGAACTTGGAAAAGGAGTGGACAGCTCCACCAGCCCAGGCAGCCAAGATCAGGACATTGCACCTGGTTCTGCTCATGATTATCATGTAGTACAGAGGTTTGCAGATGGTGACATAGTGATGAAAGGCCATGGCTGTCAGGATTAGTACTTCAGTCAATCCAAAGAAGTGCATCACCACGAGCTGCCACATGCAGTAGCCATAGGAGATGGTGTTTCTTCCAACTAGCTGGTCACCAATCAGTTTGGGTGTCACAAAGGAAGTATAGCAGATGTCCATAGAAGATAAGTGACTGAGGAAATAGTACCTGGGTTGGTGAAATGAGAACTGCAGCCAACAGAGGTGAGGATCAGAAGGTTTCCCACCAAGATGGAAAGATAACAAAATAAGAAGAACACTAGGCCAAAAATTGGTATGTTATGGTCAGAAGAAAGGCCCATGAGAATGAGTTCTGATACGTTCCTCTGACTTTCCATATTTTGCATGCTCTGTGCAAAATCTGAGTATTTATGGAAAAGTAATTTAGAGAAAATCATTTTCAATTGGATCCCAATTCTATAAACCTTATTGAGTACTGGAAACCAGTCTAACAATTTGCAAAAGCAAATTTATAAATATATTAATTATATATCTTCTTGTGATTTATAACTTATTTCTCTAACAGTTTCTTTTTAAAATTTTCCAATGTTCTGTCATATATTTTATTAATTTTTGAAATGTAAGATTTAAAATTTTCATTTACCTAAAAGATGTTCTACGGATATTATTTATGACATACAGAAGCAGGAAAATAATTTATACATTGCAAAACACTGCTTTATAATTTAACCATGTTCTTTATTCATGACTGTGTTTTCACTGCAGGCAATGCTCTCTTTCCCCAGCAAGAAATAGGACAACTCTCTGTCTTGTCTGCAAACTTATGTTCAAGGAATACATTTTTATTGATTTTAAAAATTGCCTAAATATTCAGCTGTGTGATTAGAGAAATACTAGATTGTGGGCACTGCATATTAAACATAAGATAACAGTTTTGCTGACTATAAAACAACAACAAATATAAAAGTATGTAAAAATAGAAAAAAGTAAACATGTTTTTCTGTTAAAGACTGACATTTATAAAAATCATAAGAATATTTATCTTATTTAAATATAAGTGTAAAGTGGGATATCTTAAGGCAAATTCAAGAATCGAATCACTAATATCAATGTTACAAATAAACAAAAAGTTAATTTAAATTCACAGATAATTTGATTTTTGTACAATGCATTGTTCTGCTGGAATGGATTGTGAACACATAGAATCAATAACTGATGTTACACAATGTAGAGACAAGTTATGTTCAGGGAGTTCTCAGCTATTATGTGTTCCCTGGATTATTCATGGACTTACATATTTTATTCTCTGTAGGATCAGGGTTCGAATCGCAATGGCAACAGATGATTCAAGTACAGATGGCATGTGCTTCTGCCATCTCTTGTCACTGGGGAGGAATTAGATGGCTTCCAGATGGACTTTCTACATTACTCCTAAATTAAATGTGGCATCTGTATCTGATCCTACAGATAAATTTTTTTTTAATATCACAGAATGTTTTAATGCAACATATGGAATAATAAGATCAGGCATTTTTGAAATCATGTAGCCTTATTATTGGGATATTTAATACTATCCCAATTGGTAAGAATTGTAGCTCTGAACCACATTGCATAACAAACTGTAAAAATTTCATTTTTGCCTGAATATATTTGGCTACATTAATAGGGGAGAGACACACCATGGCCATATTCTTTGAATATCTGTAATAATTCATATTTTCCCTCTTTGAAATGAAGACAAGTTATCCTTGCAGTTGTGTACACATTATAGTACCTCAAAATCATTTAATAACATTTGTTTATCTAAATGTTTTGTCACAAAAAATTGAAAATTATGTTACTACTGAAAATAACATATTACATTCCTTTGTATTAGTATACATAAAAGAGAAGTGATCTTGAAAATAAATTTTAAATCACAAGTTTAGCTCTTAGAATAAATTTAGTATTAAAACACCCATCATATTTAACTATATTACTTTCTGTATAGAGGAACTAATTAATAAAAGCAGTGAATTCCCCAGATCAAAGATTTAATACATTTTGAAATAAGAAAAAAATGGATCTCCTAATTCGTGTTTAGTTTCCTTCCATAAGGGGTCGTATCTGATATACCGCAGTGAGGGAAACTACCAAACACTAGTACCATGAAATCACTGACAGATACACCACTGGAGTTATAATGATAAATGTGTGGTACAAATTACTTTGCTTTGAAAATATTATGCAGCACCAGGCTTTCAATTTGACAAGTATAAACAGCAATGTTCCAACCTGCATACTTATGGAACTGAGCTACCACCACTCCCGAAAGAGCAGGGAGAAGAACATCAGGAACAATTTCACATGAAAGGCTATATATTCAGGGAAAGATATGACATTATAACATTACAAAAACAAACTTTTCAGGCATTAAAGATGCAAACAAAGAGGAATACCTCATTACTGAAAGTGTGCATGTTATACAATCAATAAAGTAAATATTAGTAATTATAAAGTACAATAAAATAAAAGACAAACCATTTTTTATTAAAGTTGCTATGCATTGGTAAGTTTGTGATGTATGCAGAATATTGGTCACCTAGATACCGTTAATATCTATGTATTTGCCATTATATAGAATAACATGAACTGAAATATGGCACCTATTTTTTTTCCTCAGTGTTAGATATTTAGATTTTATAAAGAATGTGGCATCAAAGCAAAGCAGGGTTTCCAGATAAGGAGATGATAGTCAATCACCCACTATGGATTTATACAATATGCAAATATTTTCCCCAACAATTGTATATGTATTTCACTTTCGGTTACCATTTAAAAGGTCATTTAGAAAGCATAAATAGGATTATTTTGAATTATTCCATTCTTCAAAAAAGCTGTTCTTAATTTCAAAAGGTACTAGCTATTAAGGAAAGATTAAGAGATCTACCCACACAAGCCTGTGGAGGGCCCAGGCTCACAGTAGGCCCAGGTCCACCCCTTCACCAGTTGAACAGACACCTGCCAGAGCCCAGTCTCTAGCACAAGACTGCCTCTTCCATCCAACAGACTATTGTGGGAGCCCAGGCCCAGATCCGCCCACACCATCCTTGGTGAAACAGTATGCCTGGGTCCATTCCCTCTACTAATGGAGCAGACATCCACCAGAGCCCAGCCCCCTGCACAGGACCACCTCTTCCAACCAGCAGACTACCACAGGAACCCAGCCCAGTTCAGATCCATCGATACTAGCCTGCATAAGACCCAGGCTCTCAGTAGGCCTGGGTCCACCCCTTTACCTTTACCTGCAGGGAAGTTACCCACTAGAGCCTAGCCTCTGGCACAGGAATGCTTCTTCTCACTAGCAGAAAAGACTTTCATGGAAGCCCAGGCCCAGCCCAGATCTGCCCACACCAGCTTGTGCAGGACCCAGGTCCATAGTAGGTGTGAGTCCACTCCCATCTACCTGGTAGCCAAAGCATAACCCACTTCCATCTTGGGGCACTGCAGTCATCTCCATAGCCTTCCCCACACAGTAGCCCCTAACTTTTTGATAGTAGACAGGTCCTACAAGCATTTGTATCTCAGAGCAGGCATCCCAAAGATAGTTTGAAGCCGACCCTTTCAGCCCCATCTCTGTAAGTCATTGCTTCCATCTTGGGCACCTTAACTATTATCTCAAGTTACCTCAGCTATTGCCACCACTGCCTTTAGTTGCAGTAGCATACATTGAAGAACACCAGCAGGGTCTGCAAGCCCAACATCAAGGTGAGGTATAGATAATCTGCATGGGTACTACAAGAACATAGAAAACAAACTGTAATATCTCATATCCACATTGCAAGAAAGGAAGACACAGAGGCAACATGAAAAAACAAGGGAGGAAAGTGCCCCAAACAAAGCAGAACACTATAATAACAGAACCCTTGGACAGCGAAGTTGATGAAATGTCAGAGAAGGAGTTCAGAAGGTTTTTAATTAAAATTATGTGTGAATTAAAGAATCATCTAAATGAGCAATACAGGTAGCAAAAAATTACTTCAAGACAGATGGAGACTCTGAAAAAAACAGTCAGAAATACCTGAAATGAAGGATACAATAAATCAGATTAAAGACTCAACAGAAAGCATAATCAACAGAGTAGATCACTTGGAAGAAAAAACATCACATAATGAAGACAAAATGTACAATCTGGAAAATAAAGTTGATCACACAGTAAGATAGTAAAAAACCATGAACAGAACATCCAAGAATTATGGGACAGCATCAAAAGACCAAAGCTAAGAGTTATTGGGATAGAGGAAGACACAGAGTTTCAAAGCAAAGGAATGCACAATCTCTTCAATAAGATAATATCAGAAAATTTCCCAAGCATGAAGAATGAATTAGAAAAGCAAGTACAAGAGGCTTACAGGACATCAAATGTACAAAATTACAACAGCTCTACACCAAGGCACATTATAATGAAAATGACTAGCAGACAGAATAAGGATAGAATCTTAAAAGGTGCAAGAGTGAGGAATCAGATCACATATAGGAGGTGACCAAATATCTCAATAGATTTTTCAACCCAGATCCTCAAAGCCAGGAGATTTTGGAGCAACATATACCAAGCTCTGAAAGAAAATGGATGCCAATCAAGAATCTTATATCCAGCAAAACTAAGCTTTAGATTTGAGGATGAAATAAAAACCTTTCATGATAAACAAAAGTTAAAAGAATTTACAACTAGAAAGCTTGCTCTATAGAACATCCTCAGCAAAATATTCCAAGAAGAGGAAATGGAAAACAATGATGAATATCAGCAGAGGGAGGTATTACACTAAAGGAAAATCTAATCAGAGGAGAAAACAAGTCATGTTAAATACCAAAAATAAACAAAAATGGCTGGGAACACAAATCATGTCTCAATAATAACCCTGAAAATTAATGGCCTAAACTCACCAATCAAAAGAAATAGACTAGCAGACTGGATTAAAAAAAAAACCCAATATGCTGCCTCCAAGAGACTCATCTCATAGAAAAAGACATCCACAGACTGCAGGTGAAGGGTTGGGGAAACTCATACCACTCATATGGACTGCAGAAGCAAGCAGGGGTTTCTATTCTCATATCAAATAAAGTAGACTTTAAACTAAAGTCAATCAAAAGGGATAAAGAAGGACAGTACGTACTGCACAAGGGAACCATACACCAACAAGACTTAACAATTATAAATATATATGCCCCAAACAATGATGCAGCTATGTTCATCAAACAAACTCTTCTCAAATTCAAGAGTCAAATAGAATACAACACAATAATTCTGGATGTCTTTAGGACACCTCTTTCATCACTATATTGATCTTCCAAACAGAAGCTGAATAAAAAATCTATAGTACTCAATAATATAATCAATAACTTAGATTTAACCGACATATATAAAATATTCTATCCTTCAATGAGAGAATATACTTTCTTCTCAGCAGCACATGGATTCTTCTCTAAAATTGAGCATATCATATGCCACAGAGCAACTCTTAGAAAATATAAAAAAGTAGAGATACTACCCTGCATGCTATCAGATCATAATGGAGTAAAATTAGAAATCAATTATAAAATAAGAAATAAAATCCACGCCAATACCTGGAGACTAAATAATATGCTACTGAATGAATAATGGATTGAAGAAGACATCAAGAAGGAGATTAAAAAAAATTTAGAGGTGAATGAGAGCACAGATATAACATAATGAAATCTCTGGAAAACTATGAAAGCAGTTCCAAGAGGAAAGTTCATTGCATGGAGTTCATAACTTAAAAGAAAAAAAAGTCAACAAATAAATGACTTAATACTACATCTCAAAGCCCTAGAAAAAGAAGAACAAATAAACACCAAAGCAGAAGGAGACAGAAAATAATTAAAATCAGAGCTGAAATCAATGGAATTGAAACAAAAGAAACAATTGAAAAAATTGACAGAACAAAAAGTTGGTTCTTTGAAAAAAATGAATAAAATTGACAGACCTTTAACCATTCTAACAAAAAGAAAAAGAGAGAAAACTCAAATCACTAACATACATGATGAAAATGGAAATGTCACAAAAAAAACTACACAAATACAGAAAATAATTAGAAATAATTTTGAAAACTTGTACTTCAATAAAATAGAAAATATCAAAGGCATCAACAAATTTTCAGAGTCATATATTTTGCCCAAATTGAATCAAGATGATATACACAATTTAAAGAGATAAATTTCTTTTTTTATTAGTTGCTCAAGACAATACAATGATCTTGACATATCATACATTTGATTCAAATAGGGTATGAATTCTCATGTTTCCACATACAAATTGCAGGATCACATTGGTTATACATCCATGTGTATACATACAACAATCCTAGTATCAGTTGTATTCTGCTGCCCTCCCTATCCCGCTCTACCCTCCCCTCTCCTCCCCTCCCATCACTATTCTCTACCCATTCTACTGTGACACTTCTCTCTCTCTCTCTCTCTCTCTCTCTCTCTCTCTCTCTTTCTTCCCTTCCCCCTCACATCATCATATATGCATTTTATGCACTCATGAGAGTCTCCTTCCGTCTTCCGTGCATTTCCCCTTCTCCCTCCCTTTCCCTCCCTCCTCTTTTCCTTGTTTCATGGTAATTTTCTTCTCATGCTCTTCCTTCCTACTCTATTTTGAGTCACCTTCCTTATATCAGTGAAGACATTGGACATTTGTTTTTTTAGGAATTGTTTAACTTCGCTTAGCATAATCTACTCTAGTGCCATCCATTTCCCTGAAAATGCCATGATTTTGTTATTTTTTAATGCTAAGTAATATCCATTGTGTACAAATGCCACATTTTTTAAATCCATTCATCTGTTGAAGGGCATCTGGGTTGGTTCCACAGTCTAGCTATAGTGAATTTTGCTGCTATTAACATTGATGTAGCTGTGTCCCTGTAGCATGCTCTTTTTAGGTCTTTTGGGTATAGTCGGAGAAGGGGAATAGCTGGGTCAAATGGTGGTTCCATTCCCAGCTTTCCAAGTAATCTCCATACTGCCCTCCAAGTTGGCTGCACCAGTTTGCAGTCCCACCAGCAATGTACAAGTGTACCTTTTCCCCCACATCCTCGCCAGCACTTGTTATTGTTTGACTTCATAATGGCTGCCAATCTTACTGGAGTGAGATGGTATCTTAGGGTGGTTTTGATTTGCATTTCTCTGATAGATAGAGATGGTGAGCATTTTTTTGTGTACTTGTTGATTGATTTTATATACTCCTCTGTGAAGTGTCTGTTTAGATCTTTGGCCCATTTGTTGATTGGGTTATTTGTTTTTTTGTTGTTTAACTTTTTGAGTTCTTTGTATACTCTAGAGATTAGTGCTCTATCTGAAGTGTGAGGGGTAAAAATTTGTTCCTAGGATATAGGCTCCCTATTTACCTCACTTATTACTTCTCTTGCTGAGAAAAAAAAAAAAAAAACTTTTTAGTTTGAATATGTCCCATTTGTTGATTCTTGATTTTAACTCTTGTGCTATAGGTATCCTATGAAGGAATTTGGAGCCAGACCCCAGGAGATGGACATAAGGGCCAACTTTTTCTTCTATTAGATGCAGAGTCTCTGGTTTGATTCCTAGCTCCTTGACCCATTTTGAGTTAACTTTTGTGCATGGTGAGAGAAAGGGATTCAATTTCATTTTGTTGCATATGGATTTCCAGTTCAAAGAGTTCAATTTCAAGTGATGAAGAGCAGATGCTATCAAAAGTCTACCAACCAAGAAAAGTCCAGGAGCGGACAGATAGACAGCAGAGTTCTATAAGACCTTTAAAGAGGAAATAATACCAATACTCTCCAATTTATTTCATGAAATAGAAAAAGAGGCAGCACTTCCAAACTCGTCCTATGAGGCCAATATCACTCTGATTTCAAAACCAGGCAAGAACACTTAATAAAAGAGAAAACTGCAGACCAATATCTCTAATGAACATAGATGCAAAAATTCTCAAAAAAATTCTGGCAAATAAAATACAAAAACATATTAAATAGATCATGCACCATGATCAAGTGGGATTCATCCCTAAGATGCAAGGACAGTTCAACATACGGGAATCAATAAATGTAACTCATCACATCAATAGACTTAAAGATAAGAATCTTATTATCATCTCAATAACCATAGAAAAAGCATTTGACAAAATAGAGCACCCCTTTATGTTCAAAACACTAGAAAAACTAAGGAGAATAGGAACATATCTCAACATCATAAAGCTATCTATGCTAAGCTCCAGACCAACATCTAAATGGAGAAAAATTGAAGGCATTCTCTCTAAAAACTGGAACAAGACAGGTATCCCCCTTTTCTCCACTTCTATGTAACATAGTTATTGAAAGACTGGCCAGAGCAATTAGACAAACAAAAGGAATTAAGGGGTACTTATAGGAAAAGAAGAACTTAAATTGGTACTATTTGCTGACAATATGATTCTCTACCTAAAAAACCCAAGAAGCTCCACCAGAAAACTCTAGAACTAGCAAATGAATTCAGCAAGTAGCAGGATATAAAATCAAGACCCGTAATCAAAGGCATTTCTGTATATCAGTGCCAAATCATCTCAAAGGGAAATGAGGAAAACTACCCCATTTACAATAGCATCAAAAAGAATGAAATTCTTAGGAATCAATTTAATAAAAGAGGTGGAAGATCTATATAATCAAAATTACAGAGCCCTAAAGAAAGAATTCAAAGAAGACCTTAGAAGATGGAAAGATCTACCTTGCTCTTAGATAGGCAGAATTAATATTATCAAAATGACCATACTTCCAAAATGACCATACTTCACTATAGAGATTTAATGCAATTCTGATAAAAATCCCAATGACATTCCTCATAGAAATAAAAAAAGCAGTCATGAAATTCATCTGCAAAAACAAGAGACCAGAATAGTTATAGCAATCCTTAGCAGGAAGAGTGAAACTGGTGTCATCACTATACCAGACTTTCAACTATACTACAGAGCAATAGTAACAAAAATAGCATAGTGTTTGCACAAAAACAGACTGCTAGAACAATGGTACAAAATAGAGGAAACAGATATTAACCCAGAAAATTACAATGATCTTATATTAAACAAAGACATCAAAAACATGCACTGAAGATAGTTTCTTCAATGAATGGTGCTATGAAAACTGGAAATCCATATGCAACAAAATTAAATTAAACACTTATCTCTCACCATGCACAAAACTCAACTCAAAATGGATCAATAAAACCAGAGACCCTGTGTCTAATAGAAGAAAAATAGGCCCTAATCTCCATCATGTGGGATTAGGCCCCAACTTCCTTCATAAGACTACTTTGGCACAAGAATTAAAATCAAGAATTAATAAATAGGATGGACTCAAACTAAAAAGTTTCTTCTCAGCAAAAGAAACAATCTGTGAGGTGAATAGAGAGCCTACATCTTGGGAGCAAATCTTTATACCTCACACATCAGATAGAACACTAATCTCTAGAGTATATAAAGAACTCAAAAAGCTAAACACCAAAAAAGACAAATAACCCAATCAATAAGTGGGCCAAGGACCTGAGCAGACACTTCACAGAAGATGCTATACAATAAAAAAATGTATGAAAAAATGTAATTACAGAAATGCAAATCAAAACTATTCTAATATTTCATCTCACTTCAGTCAGAATGGCAGCTCTTATGAAGACGGACAACAATAAGTGCTGGCAAGAATGTGGGGGAAAAAGTACACTCATACATTGCTGATGGGACTTCAAATTGGTGCAGCCAATATGGAAAGCAGTATGGAGATTTCTTGGAAAATTGGGAATGGAACCACCATTTGACCCAGCTATCCCTCTCCTTGGCCTATACCCAAAGGTCTTAAAAACAGCATAGTATAGGGACACAGCCACGTCAATGTATATAGCAGCACAATTCACAATAGCTAAACTGTGGAACCAACCTAGATGTCCTTCAGTAGATGAACAGATTAAAAAATGTGACATATATACAAAATGATATGTTATTCAGCAATAAAAGACAATAAAATCTTGGCATTTTCAGGTAAATGAATGGAATTAGAGATGATAATGCCTAGTGAAGTTAGCCAATCCCCAAAACCAAAGGCCAAATGTTTTCTCTGATATAAGGAGGGTGGTTCATAGTGGGATAGGGAGAGGGAGCATGGGAGGAATAGATGAACTCTAGATAAGGTAGAGGAGAGGATGGAGAAAGGAGGGGGCATGGGGTTAGAAATGATGGTGGAATGTGATGAAAATTATTATCAAAATTACATTTATGAAGACACCAATCAGAGTGAATATACTTTGTATACAACCAGAGATATGAAAAATTGTGCTCTATATGTGTAATAAGAATTTCAATACATTCTGCTGTCATATGTAAATAAAACATAATTTAAAAAGGAAATATTAATCTACCTAAAGTCAACAATTATTGTAATACAGAGAACATAAATACCCCACATTCATAAAACAACAGATCATAGATATTAAAATCTGTAACTAAACATCTAACTTGAAGTATAATTTATGCAAATTGACCTAAGGTAGGTGTACAGAACATT
This sequence comes from Spermophilus citellus, assembly GCF_964194105.1. Lineage (NCBI taxonomy): Eukaryota > Metazoa > Chordata > Mammalia > Rodentia > Sciuridae > Spermophilus > Spermophilus citellus. Next base: position 240,134,330 of record NC_138183.1, read on the forward strand.
ACATACAAAACAGGAGAATATATATTCTTATCAAGTGCACAAAGGTATATTTTCCAGGATAAATTCAATGTTAGACCATATTACAAGTTTAAACAAACTCAAGAAAGTTAAATAATATCATGCATCTTTTCTGATGATAATGGTCAATGATAACAAAGAATTCAAAGAATTTACAAATAAGTGAAAATTAAAAGGCCCTTAAATAACTAATGAACCAATAAACAAATTAAAAACCAAGTTAAAAGATGTCACTCAGATTTGGAAGCATATTTCAGTGTTAGAGCTTGTGCATAGCATGTGCAAGGACCTAGATTTAATCCATAGAATCCCACAAAAAACTATTTTCATACAAACAGAAATGGAGATGCAACAAATCAAAACAGATGAAATGCAGTAAAATCAGTTTCAAGAGGAAAGACTATAGCAATAAAAACATAATCAGAACAGGGGGGGAAATAATACTGCTTTCCAGGAATGCAGTGATTATGGTCCGACTCCTTCAAGGGAACATGCTGTCAGGTGGCTGGTAATTCTGTACTTACACCATAAAAGTGAAGCCAGTTTCACATGACCAGGAAATAAATCATCACTCACAAGCATACTCTGATCCTCAGATTTAATTTCTAAGTATTTGAAAATTAACACAGAAAATATGCCATTCTTAATAAGCACTCATTGTTAAAAAGTTGTTAAATGTACCATATACCCCTAGATATAATGTTCTATTTCTAAACATGAAGGAAAGTAAAAATATCTTCAAACCCAGAATCAATATTTAAAAAAAAAAGAGGAAGAAGAACAAACTGAAAACTTGCCAACAAATAAAGTACTCTAATTGCTCAGGCACTTAAGCATTTTGCAAACAAATTCTATGGAAAATTGTATTGCCACATGAATGGCAAGTATACAAACCCTGGGGAAAAGCAATTCTACCTCTCACCAAAACCTCTTTAAAATCAGCTGGAAATCTAAGAGGACACTTTGTTATTTCTCTTTTCCATTAGACCATGTTGAAGGCTACACTTGAGAGGTGGTGGAAACATTCACCATCTGGACTACAAGAGATGCTCTTCCTCTCTCTTTTAGATGTAGAAGGAAGAGTTGCATGTAAACATTGCATTTTGGCCTCCACCAAATAGACTTTTCCATAGACAATAGGAGGTTATCATCACTATAATTTTAAAGGAATTGATAAATGGTGAGATTTATAATTCAAATATTTGTATTTTGAGAAAATGGTTTTAAATTGTCATATAAGATTTAAAAGTGCTGGTGTTGTAGTTGGGCTAGTGTGTTTAATGCCATGCATGGATCTATCAATGACAGGTGAGTATACCTGGCTAGTTTCAAAACCTTTCTAATTTCCAGACTCCTCATCTTTAAGAGGATTAAAAATACTACTAAGCTCTAAATATATAGAAACAAATAAAATACATGTGGAGCCTATTAGACACCAGTTGATTAAATAATAAGTGCTCAATAGACAGCAGCTATGATAACAGAGTGAATCACTTTTTATTTAGGAGCACGGGATTACTCCAAATCTCATGAAACTAGAATTATGTCCAGCTTTGCATTTTCAAGATAAATCTACGTAGTTTAGAAATACAACTAATTCATGCTATTGTCTTAGTTCTCCAGTAACATTTTACTTACACTATAAAAAAAGGGTCTCATTTACCATACATCTCCTAACACCTTTTTTCCTGATGTCTTACATTAAAATGTAGGATATTCTGAAGATGTATAAAACAGACTGGTGTTGGAGCATGGGAAATTTAAGCCCTTCTGCGACATTTACAGTTTTGGAGGGAATCTAAAGTACCATTTCTAAAACCACACACTAATGAATGTACCTGGAAGGACATTGTAGGTAAGGAAAAGTGACTCATGCCACAGAATAAATGTGTCCATTTAATTTTCTCTATGAACATTTGATGTCAAACAGTGTTATGTGCCTGCCTCAGAATTGTTTTAAAAGTCTTAAATCCTTGAAGAGCTGAACTACTGTGTTGCTCATTATGGTGAGCTTTTCTTTTAAAATGTGCTAAAGCATAAAGATAACAGCAAAGAAGTCTCAAACTGCCACCCGCAAGGGCAAAGGTGCAAAGAAAAAAAAGTATTTTTTGCTTATTGTTTTTAATTTCCCAAAATAGTAAGAGCATAAAAGTTGAAACAATTAGGGAAATCAGCAGAGTCAGATAGAGAGGACAGAAAGACCGACGAAATCTGAAGAAAGCCCCAAAGTCAGGGAGAGGAGAGTTTTAGCTACATAATTAAGGCATACATAATATACTGTTGCAGATAAAACACAATTTCCAGTTAAAACTACTGTGAATTTAAGAAGCATATCAGGGAGGGTAATAAATAATGGAGTATTTCTCAAAACCTTTATTTGTAATAGCAATATTTATCTTAAAAATATATGTAAATTTAACTTACATGTACAAACAAATGCATTTAAAATTAACCATTCAAAATATGGTAATAAGAACTACTGATAATGACAACTGATTTAATTTTTCTGCTCACTTTTTGAGTATATAGACATTCCTTTAAAATAATGCTGAAGTAAATATTTCGCATCTTGATTTTGATCTTTAATGTGCAAAGCATGCTCAAAATAATGTCTCTTTGCCTCTCATGAGTCAGGGAGTTTGAGCAAGGGCTATTGTCACTACTTTATGGGACAGGGGGCTGAGACATAATTGTTGAATGACAAAGGATAATTAAATATAGAAGTTTTTATGGCAAATCCTGAACATTTTTCTTCTTTCTAAATAACTTTTTGTATTGAAGTAAATTTAGATAATAAAAAAAGTAGCCAAGATAGTATAAAGAATTCTTGAACATTCCTCAGTACCAATACTATCATCTTGCATTACAATGAGCAATTTGTCAAAACTATGTTTTAACAAAACACACTTGTATTCAGTATTTATTTTTCACTACTGGCTTTTCTGTTTCAGGTTTCAATACAGAATAACATATAATATTTAGAACAATTATCCATTACGTGATATAGAACCCTAAATTTTGTCACCATAAACCAAAAGGACACTTTGCTTTTCATCGTCGAAAGTTTTTAACAATTTGGAAGTTCTTTGAACAAAGAAAAGGTTGTTTTGCTAATAATTAATGAATATTTTAATGCTAAAATAGTCTTAAAATTTGCTAGTTAAAGAAGTTGTAAGCATAAAATTGATTATTCATTTAATATAGGGATTTGGTCTTTTGTAACTCAATCAATTTTTTTTCTTACAACAAAGCTGCATGAAATAGCACTGTGAGAATATATAGGGTGTGAGGGCCATAAAAATTATTTAAGGCATTATTAAGGACATTTAAAATGTAGTGAATATATTTCTGTGTCTCTTACTGCATTATTGTTTTCCTGCCCATGTTCTTATCTAAGTCTCATAGAATCTCACCACAAACTTATTATACCCATTATAAGTGAAACCTGAGGCTTTGAGAATTTTACGAATTTTGAAGTAAATGTTTAATGCAAAACAAGTAAAAAAACTTGAATTTGAGTTCAAATTTGCAAGAATCTGGAGCTGGTATTCTTATTTATTTCATTTTATTCTCTTTCCTGCTTCAGCTCTGGGCTAAGCAGACCACTACTGTAAATATATGTTGATTTTAACTTTAAATAAATGGCTGCTGTCTGGTCCAATGATCTTGTAGGTTTGGTTGACATTCCTGTTCTTTTGGTGACAATTTTTAACTGAATATGGAGTGTATAGTACAGGAAGCATTTACAGATGTCTAAATCATTGGGTAATAATGAAAATAGTTGTTTTAAAGTACGATAAAGTATAAATTCTAACATACTCAGTTGAATATTTTTAAATCTCATTGACATTTTAGTGACATTTCTGGTAACTGTCATTCATAAAAATCAACTCATTTCTAAAACACTAACTCTATAATTCTTTCACTCACCTATTTAACAGGTATATGCTTATGCATACATGTACACATATATACACAAGCTACTGGACATATTATTAGACATATCAGTTACATGTGCAGGTGAGAACACAGTCACCCTTCAAGACTGTGTAAAATTGAAAATTAAATCAAAATCAGTAATCATTATCCAGGTGAAACATGAATTCAACTTCTGATTCCACATCATATTTTTCTTCCTTCATCAAGATGCCTCTTTCACACATGAACAAAGGAATGAGAGGTGTTAACTTTTAGAGGGTAGATGGAGCCTCTAGAAAGGTCACCCCTACTTTGAGGTCCTTGCTATAAATAAAAAATCCCCACCTCTTTCCATGTTGATTCTATACAAGAGCTTGCATGGGACATGGAGGTTATGTGTTAAAATCCCATATGTAGTAACATTGTTGACTTGAACTTAAAGTCTTTAAGAATGAACCTTTCATAAATGACATAAGATAAATAAGACCCAGCACAGATAACTTCCATCAGTGAGTTCAGAACAATTGCTTTTCTTGCATTATTTTATTTACTCTTCCAGACGGCACTGATATTTTTTATTTTTATAAACATTTCAAAATGATGAGTAATAAAAAAAACCCACATAGTCTGTACTTTTATATGTGCTAAGTGTAGAGTTAAGTTCCTTTGCATAGGTATTTCTCTTTTATAAAAAGGAGTTAATTCACTTAAAGGTCCAATTCAGTACATAGGTTTAAAGAAATATTTGAAGAGTAGCCATGGTTTTCGATGGCGTCTTAACTGCCTGCTATTTCTTCTCTTGTATCTAAGGCAGTCTTCTGATGAGGGATGGCATCAACTAACCCCAGCTCCTGTTCCATGCTATGCTGGAACACTTCTCAGTAATTCACTTCAGGAAGCCACCACTGCTTAATCAAAGCTGGCAATTGAGATTAAAAACTACTTCTCATCTATACGGCAACTGTCACCCATATTGATGACCTTTTCCTTCAAAGTTATGCCAAACCAAAGTATTGTAACTGAGTTTGTGCTCTTAGGGCTTTCACAGAATCCAAATGTTCAGAAAATAATATTCACAGTATTTTTGTTTATTTATATCGCAACTGTTGGGGGCAACATGCTGATTGTAGTGACCATCCTATGCAGCCCTGCACTGCTGGGCTCCCCCATGTACTTCTTCTTGGCATTCCTGTCCTTCCTCGATGCCTGCTTCTCCTCAGTTATTGCCCCCAAAACAATTGCAGACTCCCTCCAGAAGAGGAAAACCATCTCCTTTGAAGGCTGCTTGCTGCAGATCTTCGCTGAGCACTTCCTTGCTGGGGCAGAGGTGATTGTCCTCATATCCATGGCCTACGACCGCTATGTGGCCATTTGCAAGCCCTTGCACTACTCTGCCATCATGAACTGGAGGCTCTGTGGCATTCTGGTGGGGGTGGCATGGACAGGGGGCTTCTTGCATTCCATCATACAGATTCTCTTTACTTTCCAGCTGCCATTTTGTGGCCCCAATATCATCGATCACATCATGTGTGACTTGTACCCGTTACTGAAGCTGGCCTGCACTGACACTCACATCTTTCGCCTTTTGGTGATTGCCAACAGTGGGTCTATCTGTATTATCATATTTTCCATGCTTCTTGTCTCCTATGGTGTCATCTTTTACTCTCTGAGGAACATTAGTTCTGAAGGGCGTCAGAAAGCTCTGTCCACCTGTGGATCTCACATTGCTGTTGTGGTTTTGTTCTTTGTCCCATGCATATTTATGTATGCACGGCCTCCATCTGCCTTCTCCTTTGACAAAATTGTGGCAATATTTTGCACCATGCTAACTCCCCTGCTCAATCCTTTGATTTACACTTTTAGGAATAAGGACATGAAAAATGCCATAAGAAAAATGTGGAAGAGATTGGTGGCATTTTCTGATGAAAAATAAAGCATTAAACTTTTTAAATATTTAAAGCTAAGTGCAAAGAAGTCACTACTGTCTCAGAAAAAATATTTTGTGTGGATTGATGTCATATAACTCCAGAAAATGCATGGGGTGGGGGCTGTCAGGAAATAACATGTCTACATTCAGATTGCTCAGTTGAAACTCTGAGTTCCAACTCAGTATCCTCATGTGTAAATTAAAAAGAGTTGAATTTTATGCTTACATAGAATGTAGTAATCAAAGAAGAAAAGAATGAAAAGATAAGTTACCCATCAATATGTTTGCCATTAACCCAATATTTTGAAAAACCTTGTGGAGGGAAGGAAAGTTTCATAAGAAACAGAAATTTAAAAGATTTCAAGTAAAACAAATGCTTATATTTAGGGCGAATAATCTCAGCAACTGAGAAAAAATAATCAACACCCAGCAAAGATAGAGAGCCAACTATTTCCAGAACCTTAACTATATGTCTCCCTAGATCACAGGATTTCCTTATTCAATAATTCCATTATCATCTTCTACAGAAGCTGAGTCACTTCTTGGATTCTGGGACATACTATCTGATTGTACAGTCCTGCTCAGGGATGAATTTTTCTTGGGTCCAGGTGACTACCTCTTACCTATCAGCTTGGGAGAAGAAGAGAAGGCAAAGTTCATAAGAGAGTCATCAATGAACATCACTTCTGTGTATAAAAAAAAAAAAGGGGGAAATTCTTGACAAACCATGTTATTAGCAAAGCCAATTCCAAACCTGGCATTAGAATAACTAATGTTTTTCCTCCTAAAGAAGATAATAGAAGTCAAGGTCATCTGAAAGTAATAAGAATTACTTTTCAATTTACTTAGTGATTTGAATTTTTTACCCAAGTAAAAATAGTTGTATTGGAACAATAATCAAGATAGAGATTATTCAAATTTAGACACATTACATGTCATTACCATAGCTAAACATTGTTAGTCTAAGGTTCCTTAGAATCTTATGGAATAAACTCATTTAAACAGCTTATCCTAGAACATCAACATTAATAATAAAATATCTATTATACAAAATCAAAGTATTGTCACTGAGTTTGTGGAAGAAAATATTAAATAATATTCTTTTTAGCCTTTCCTTCATATTTCATGATAGTCCTAAAGTAGACAAGTACATGATGCTAGTTTCAGAATAGGTAGGGCAGAAGAAGGATTTCATCACTGTCTCTTGGGCAAGGGAATGAGTGATTAACACCAGAGTCTAAACCAGCATCAAGACAAAGCATGTTCTCTACAGCAGACCAAGGGTCCCCAAAGGCATGGGCATGGCAGGGTATTTTCCTTGATTTTGGTACTGGGGATTGAACTGAACCACATCCCTAGTTCTATTATATTTTTTCTTTTGAGACAGGATCTCACTTAGTTGCTTAGGACCTCTTTTATGCTCCTGCCTCAGCCTCCTGAACTGAGATTACAAGTGAACGCCACCAGGACCATCCAGGATCCAAATTCTTGACAACTAGATCAAAGAGCTGAGTGAGTTTCAAGAGGTTAGGAAGCAGATAAAAGGGTTTACTAAAAGCAAAAGCACCCTGTGGGAGCACAATATTCCCTTTGACTCCTTTCATTGGGGTCCCCCTCACTGACTCTTTTCAGGCACACATTCAAGACACATTCATTGGAACTACTAGTTTTCCAACCCTATAAGTTTAAGAAAAGTTCTACAGATATCCTATTAATATAAGACCTTTAGACATGTAATTATGAGATTGGAATTCTTAAATCAGGTCTATTACTAAGTAACTGTGGGACCCTGGGTGAGTAATTTCAGTACTGGGTCTTAATTTCTCATCTTGAAGATGGACTAATGAGAATATACAAATACTTTTCTGTACACATCTGAATCAAAGGTTTTCTTTTTTCTTTTCATAAGTTGTATCTTTTAGACTTATATATAAATCTCTTAAAGATATGTCTTCATGCTCCCTTTTAATTGATGAGGAAGCCGTGTCTCAAATATTTTATGTGACACATCATAAATCCTTCTAGATATTTTTTCCAGCACATCAGTTAATGCAAGACAGGTGTTGGGGTATGATGTTCTCTGGTGTTGGGGTATGATGTTCTTACACCTTAGGTTTGCTGGCTGACTTTATGCTCTTCAGCAAAATCATAATGCAACCTAATCATGCTATTTACCTGCCCTAATCCCTGTCTCCCTCCTCTCTTCTCTCACCATACTCTGGACCTCTCCCTGCATCCTCATTGCAGACACCTAGCCAGGCAATGGCATACTTAGCACGTCTGTGCTGGTAGAAACGTGGTCTTCAAAACAGGCAAGTGATTTTGTAACGTAATCTTTCCATCTTCAACACCTTGTCAGATACAGCTCTTCCCTGTGAGTGGAAAAGCACATATCTTTAAAAGTAAAATGAATATCCTCCATGCAAGTATCAATAATGTCTTCCCCACTTAATTCTTATCTTCTCTACATCATTTATAAACATAAACCAGATGTGAAGAAATGTGAGAAATTAACATTAATAACATTCAAATAAACACTTTTATATTACCAGCTGAATTTTACAAAGTAGGAAATTGAAAATTAAAGAACTTAAGACAGTTGCTTAGACTCGCATGGCAGGTAATTAGTGGAACTAGGATTCAGACCCACCACAGAGATAGCATGAAACTGGCTTAAAAGACTTTCTTGCATCTAAAAGAGATGAACTTAGGCAAATTATATGGAGAGGAGAACAGTTTACACACCTTCAACTCGGAGTATGTTGGAGTTTAACTCACTGAGCCTAAGGCCCGATTTTGCCCTTGTTTTGTCTCAGCAAGGTATTCTACTGGATGTCCTTCATGTTTGAGTTGGAGGGTGTGGTTTCCTTGGGGGTCCTGAAGGTACAAGCCTGCCTTAAGTATCTGCAAACTTATAGGAATTAATATAAATAGTCAATGCAAAAAGTGAACAATATTTAACTCATATAATTCCAAAAGAGAAAATATGAGGAGAGAGCGAATTTTAGAGGCCTTTCTTTCTCAGAGTACAAGAATAGTTTCTTCCACCCAGGGATGCCTCACTACTGAGCTGCATCCCCACCTCTTTTTTATTATTTTTTATTTAGGGACAAGGTCTTGCTAAGATGCTTAGGGAGCCACTAAGTTGCTGAGGCTAGCTTTGAACTTGCCATCCTCCTGCCTCAGCCTCCCAAAGCCTAGGATTGTAGGCATGTACCACCTTGCCTGGCTCTTCTGTAGCATTTTCATAAAATAAATGTAAAACATCTCCTGGTTTTCCTGTCCCTTTCCCCACTCTAAGATAGACCATGTCGTTTCATCTCCCTGCTCTTTTCTGGAGGAAGCTTGTGAAGTATGCTCACATGCCAAGTCCCCTCTCTACATAAACTACCCACAACCTATACTTGCTTATGAGAGAAAGTGTTGATAATAAGTAAAATACAGTTTGAGTACTTTCCCCTGGCTTTATAAGATCTTCATTCCAAATAAATTAGATTGGAACATATGAAATGTACTTTAATGACAGTCATTTAAAAGAGGCAAGATTTTCAAGATTTTTAAAATATTTTCTTCATGTTTCTTCTTCAAGACTGAGCTGATTTCTGATGGCATCTATCTCAGTGTGTCTTCCAGAAAGGTGGAGCTCCTGGGGGCAGGAAGTTCCATCCATGGAGAGTAGGTGGCCCTGGGTTTCTAAGGCATCTCTGGCCTCAGCATGAATCTTCACTGTCCCTCCTACTCCTCTCTGTTCTCAGGGTTAAGATTCAACTTCACCATGACTTGGGGGCCAGCCTGTAGAACTTTTGATCTTGGTGGAGCGGTGTCTCCTCACCTCCTGTGCAGAGTATATGATCAGAGTAAGGCTTCTGTGACCAGGTATGTGATAGGATTCCACTACACCCTTGGGGTTCAGGACCCTTGGTGATCCTTGCTTATGATCACAAGCACATTCTCTCCGATTTGGGGGCAAGAGTTATTGCAGTGGGTCAGGAAGAGAGAGGTTAACCTCTGATGCAGTCTTGGTTCAACCTACCCCACTTATATTACTGTTCACCTCCCCTCTCTATATCTTTCTGTATCCCACCCCTTCACTCTCCTGAGGTCTGTTAATTTTACTCTCTCCTGTAATGATTCATTGACTCTTTCATTCCTTTCTTGCCATTATTCATTAGATATTTCATTTGCTGCCTTTGATAATTGTCTCATCATGCAACTTGCAGATCTTAATTTTGGGGTCTAGACAGGAAATTAAGGTGTTTACTGTCAACTGTTTCTAACTGTTCAGGATTTCTCTTTTTTTATAATTTAATATACATGGATGTTTATGATTTGATGTTTTATATGATATGAATGAGCGAGAGAGGGACAGTCAGAGAGAGGCTATTTAACAGCATGCTATCCCATTTGAGTTCTAGTGTGACTGTGCCTGGTTAAACTCTGCATTACAAGTCAAATGTTGTACATTAAAAAATAATCATAATAACTCATCAAATGATGCATTTTCCTAGCAAGAGAGTATGCAGGTCAAATGAAATGGTATTTGTGAGCATTTGCTTAAATTACAAGATTGCACAACAATAATAATATATAATATAGAGTTGCCTTATTCAATTCAATCAATATTTATAAAGCACATAGTAAGTAATATAGGAGCACAAGACAAAGAAGATGTTTGTTTTTCTGAAAAAAAAAATAAGAGAAGGCTTTTGGGACCAGATTTAATGTGAACATGTTAAGATATTAACAGATACAAATATAGACTAAAGAGGAAAAAATAGTGTTTTTCTTCTGTAATTATTTATAAAAAATATTGGTACAACCAAGGAAGATTGTTTGATAATAGTTACCAATAATTATGAAAATATTTCTGTTTTACTATAGCAATGCATTGGAAATTAATTTGGATGGAATTGTTAGAAATAAAGAAATGGCTATAAATGATAAGCTTATTTAAAAGATTTCTGTGAGAGTGAAAGCTTGAAAATAAACAAAAATAAGTAAAATTTGATTCTAAATTTTTGTTATTCTACAATTACTTAAAATAATAACTGAATTATTGGTACTCCTTAGCTATTGAAAAAAAAAATCTTTTAAAAAGCCAGAACAAAAATGAGGATGTACACTAATCAGAATGATTGGAGCCATATATGTAAGTTTGTAACTAATACATATGGCATGGAAATTATCTTTAGGCTGAAATTCTAAAATTAATATTTTACACTATGTCTTAAGTGATACAAAAGTTGGAAAAATTCAAAACAACTGAAAATAGTGGTAGGAGCATCTTAAGTGTGTTAGGCATTATTCAGGTTAAGAAATATAAGAGGTACTTTGATATAATACATGGAATAGTTTATCTCAAATATTATTTAAAATGTTTTGGCAGTAAAACAAATTTCAATAATTTTCTTGAATATTTCATGTGTAGAGATTGATGGTTGCAATTAACTTTTGATAACCCAAAATTTGGAAAATAATTTCTTCCTAAAGCATGATTCTAGCAAGATATTAGAGAGGTTAGGAATAATGGGTTTGACCTGGTGTCCAAGCCACAGAAGGTGTTTTCTCAGAAGTGAGTTTTCAAATGTAACATTTTGAATCATTTCAAAATACTGATCTTGAGCAACTGAGATGACATATGAATATATGCACACATGTCATATACATATGTACACATTTACATAATGAAGTGTGCATTGGAATCTCTAATTTTCATATAAAGAAAAGATTTCACTTGGAGTGCCATTTAAAAGATTTATGTATGGCCTCATCTTTTTCTTTGGTTCCTTATTCTGGTTTGGGTTTCTATTTTGCATATTTTGACTCCAGTTGAAAAATTAGACCTTATTTTGATTCACCCATTTTGTTGGAAAATCAGTTCTGATACTACTAAATCTGAATCTTATCTTTTCTGGCTCAATAGTGAACAGCCCAAAGTCTCAACAAATTTATGAATCACAGGAAATTTATAATCAGGTAATTGAGTCATGATTTAATGCTTGTGTCCCTTTATAACATACTTAAAAGGCAATGTTTCACTCACCTTTTAAAAATGCACAAGGAAATAAATCATGAATTACTATTTTAATAATAATAATAATAATAATAATAATAATTCTGCCTATAACAAAATTCAGTGTATCAATTTCTAATCTCTATGCAAATTTAATAGATTTGTGAATCATGTTGATCACTGCTCATTCATAATAATTAGTTTTATGAATGTTTTTGTCATTTAAGTAAGTTGACATTTCTCTTAGATTTGAATAGTGAATTGGTGACAGTTGTACAAAACTGTGAGAACTATAAGGTCAAATACTCATGTATGAAACAACAGATTAGAAAAAGAGAATAACTGACATAAAACAAAGACAAAAACGAATGATCCATGCAAAAAAGAGAAGAGTTTCTCAAAAGTTAGATCCCTTGTGTTTTAGTCAGCTTTTTTGCTTTTGTGACCAAAAGACCTGACAAGAACAATTTTAGAGAAGTGAAATGTTATTTGGGGGCTCACAGTTTCAGAGGTCTCAGTTCATAGATGACCAACTCCATCCTTTGGGGTTTGAGATGAAGTAGAACATCATGATAGTAGAGTGTCACAGAGAAAGGAAAATCAGAATTTGGCCTACAGGAAGTAGGCTCACAAAATATATACAGCTCACAAAAATATTTCAGCTCACAAAATATATACCCCAAAGTCATGTCCTCAATGACCCACTTCCTCTAAATAACATGCCTACCTGTCTACAGTCACCACTCAGGTAATCGCTTTAAGGAGATTAATGCACTGATTAGGTTAAGGCTCTCATAATGCCATTATTTCACCTTCACGCTTTCTCACATTTGTCTCACACATGAGCTTTTGAGAGAAACTCATATCAAAACCATAACACTAAAGCTGGAATTACAGAGCAACCTATGCCAAGGAAACAACCTTTTTCATTAAATATCGTATAGATTCCTAGTGCAAAAATTATTTCACTTATTTATAGATAAGACCTTCCAGCCATCTAGCAGACACAGTTCTGTGTTAGAATATTTCAGTCTGTGGCTCCTTGAGTCTATAGCCAACAATGCCCTTCCTTTAAATTCCACATTTATTAAGCAGACTTGGATAGTAATCAAGTTTCCTTTACAGAATTTCCTCCCTGAAGAGAATGATATTGATCAGTGACTGATATAAGTACTCTGGAGCTTCTGATTTATATTTTTCAAGCATCTCATTAAAATTACACTTTCATTCAGGTAGTCTTTTTTCTTAATTGGTGAATTTATACAGAATAGTGGGTTTCATTGTTGCGTATTGGTACATGAATACAGCACACTTTGATCAATTTCATTTCCCAATACCTCCCCTTGCCCTCCCCTCCTTTCCATGACCCCTTCTTCAGCCCTTCAGGTCTCTCTTCTATTGATGATGAGTATGCACAAGAGAAGCCAATCCATGAGGGAACAGAAGATGAGTAGACGTCTGGGATTCTGTAGAATCAGAGACCCTTTCTACACTGTGAGGACTGGGCTTAACACATGGCAGATGAACCCAAATAATGTGCTTTTGAGAGGTTTTCATAGCCATGCCTCATTGGGGTTGGTGGAGTTTAGTAATAAAAGTTAGACCATTTACTGGAAAACCATTCAAACTGCAAGTCCTATACAGGGTGAGGCATCGATTTTTTGAATTATAATGAAAGGCACCAATAAGCCACTTGCCGTGCCAGCTTTGCCACCAGTTTAGCATTGTTAGATAAGCTACAGGGACTGAGAAACAGGAAAAGGCAGAGTAGTAATGCAGAGTTGATGGAGGAGAGAGAACTGTTAGCTTTGTGTTTTGGGAATTTGCTCAGGACAAATACATATGTGGAAAGTAACTGATGATGAAAATTTCTTTCATTATCTCTCATTTGAATCAGCTGAGATTTATCTTAAAACATTTTTGGATACTACAACAGAAAAGCAGTTTCATTCCATGTCATATTAAAATGGTAAAGTAAGATTGATCCCTCAATCTTATTTTAGTTCTAAATAACATGCCTCATCTGATGATCTCATATTTATATTTCTACCCTTGACATCCCTCTGGAATTCCAGATTTCCACAGTCAACTCTTTATTTGATATTCTTCTTTATATGATAGATAGACATCTTTACATGTAATGACTGATTATGTTTGGTCCAAACATAGTGTAACTGTAGCCTCCACAAGAGAGAGTCATCCTTCTAAAACCAGAAAGTCAAAGTTGAAATATCACAGCTTACACCTAACACATTAGGAAAACATATGTATCTCACTTATATTACAGGCCATAGAGTATAAGAATTCTTTCTATTTGCAGCCTTGTTCTGCTAAATCTATTTTCAGCTCAACAACCAGAGAATATTGTTAAAACTTAAGCAACATAAGAGGGACAACCTCCTTGACTAAAACCCTGCAATGGCTCAATCTCAGAGTAAAGAGAAAAGTCCTTACAATGATTTGGAATTCTGCATCTCATTGGCGTCTTAGAACACTTACACACTTGGTCTCTCACGGTTTCAGCCTTACTGGCTTCCTTGTTTTTCCTTGACTACATCAAGTAGGTGTTTACCTTGAAACATTATTTCTTCCAGATGCCTGTTCTGCTTAAAGCAGTCTTATAATAAGTTACTTGACTAGTGTCCTCAGTGACTTATGATCTTCTAGACCACATCCAGTACTTTCTTATTGTCATATTTAATACAGTTTTCCCCTCCAAAACCTGATCAGCTTATCATTTATCAAACATCTCTCTTTTCTTTTGCTGAATATCAAACCCAGGGCTTTACAAATATTGGACCAGTGTTCTACCACTCACCTATATCCCCAGTCTCCCTTGTTTCTTTTTATTAGTATTTGTTATCATCTTACTATTTAATTTACTTATTTTAATCATGGTTATCCAAGAAGATAAACATTTTTGCTTTTCTTAATTAATATATAACAGTTGTTGAGCACTTTGGACATAGTAGAAACTTTGTCCAGGATTATGGGATTATGAAACAGAAAGAGGACTTGTACATATTTTGAGTTTTATAATTACTTCTACTAATATTATATTCTAACAAATAGAGACTCGATGACACAGCTTTGAAGTACAGGAAACAGCAGGCATGGTGACATGTGGCTATAGTCCCATCACCTCAGAAGGCTGAGGTGGACTGATGACTGGAGATTAGGAGTTGGAGATCAGTATGGGCAACATAGTGAAACCACACCTCAAAAGTAAATAAATAACAAAGTTTAGGAAGTATATTTTTTGTGGTCTGAAATGCTTATGTCATGCACAATTGAAAATGCCAAATAGTTGAAGACTTTACCCATATGAGGTACAGGTGAATTGCTGGGTAAACCAGCACTGAAAAGGGTATTACTTCCAAAAAGACAAGAATTTCAGTGAAGTGACTTAAATTATGTGGTTGGTTTTCATCCTGGGAGTGTTGATTCTGGGCATGAGCAGGTGGGAAATCGGGGCTTTACACTGGAGAGGGGTCATATCTAGAACATAGGTTGGAGAAGAGACCCCAGAAGAGCTTTAGAGGAAATTTAGAAAGACACAGTTAGTACTTTTTCCCTCAATAAGATGTATGGATTGGATTGGATTTTCCCCCAAAGATACTGAAATCTAATGCCTCATACCTGTGGACACCCTATTTGCAAACCATGTATTCACAGATAATCAAGTTAAGATGAAGTTATTACACTGAATTCTAATCCAAGATAAATGTGCCCTTATAATGAGAAAAAGAATCTGGACACAGAGAGCGACATATGCACAGAGAGAATGCCAAGTGAAGATTGGGCAGAGAGATGGGGTGATGCGAGCAAAGCCAGAGACCTCCAAAGACTGAGTATCCATCAATGGTAGGAGCGAGGCACAGAACTGACCCTCCCTACTGGTTCTCGGGAAGAACCATGTAATAAAAAATAAATAACTAAATAATAGAAGGCAAAGAAATAGAACATAAAAATAAGGAGAACATACAGCTAAACTCACCTCCTTTAACAGATTAGTATAATTGATAATTTTCCATCAGTGTAGTGGTGGTAACATGGTTCTATATATTTTCCAAAACTCATATGTGTATTTAAAAATGTTGTGCTTTATTATATGTAAATAATACTTTAAGATCCTAATTTAAAAATAACAACATAAAAAATACTTTTTATTTAAATCCTCATTTCTCTTTCATTCTCTACTGTAAGCCATTTAATGGTAATGTGTGTGGATGCAGGTGTGTGGTGCTGGGCTTCAAATCCAAGTCATGTACAAGCACTGGACCTCTAATCTACACCTCCAGCCATGATGGAACATGTTTCAGAATAGGAATCTAAGAGAAGTTAAGAAATGTACCTACAGTCCCAGAAACACAAGCAATGGAGGTAGAATTCAATCACATGGTGTCTATTTGTATTTTCAACTTGGCTGAGAGTTTTGCCTACTCTTCAAAGAGTTTCAGTTTAAAGGAGAATGTCTTTGATAACTTTAGAGGTCTACAACTCAAGATGACTTTCAATGCATACTGGGAGGGAACTTTGGGTAAATGAAAGAGCAACTGTCCCTTAGGACAGACCAAGAGAACAGGAAAGCAACTTAATTTGCCTACTACCAGCTTTGGCTGTAATTAATTGGTTCATTGTTTGCTGTGGTCCTGGGTTAACTGTGGTAAGTAGTTCATTGAGCAAATTCTTCAGGGTTTTTGTGGGAAAGGGGGTGAGGTACTTCCACTCTGGAGGTTGGGCATTTGTGAGTTTTATGAAATATCTATAAGTACCTCATGGAGCAAAATGAGATGTGTAATACACAGCTTTTGCAAGAGAACATCTTGGAGTAAGGTAATTGATTGTATGAATACTTCTGGAACAGTGAGGCTATTTTTTTTTCTAGAAATTTTTAGAAAGGAGTAAGAAATTTTCTGCCAACATTTCAAGTCTTTTGGTAGAGTCTGATTTAGGACTTCTAGAAATATCTATGTCGATTATCTCCTCTGCCATAGATTCTGTAATGGAAAGCAAGAGTGGATGAATCTAAAGTATAATTTACAGGTTGTACACTTGCAGTACATGATTCATCTTCAAAGTAAACCAGTGTGGAAACAGAGAAAATTATGACCATCTTGTTAGATGCCATCCTTTTTTTACCAAGAAAAAAGGTAAGTTTTCAAACCCAGCTGAATTATTTTCTTTCCTTTTCTTCACATTCAGGACCAAGTCACTCTCATCTGAGTCCATCTCCTGAGGAATTTAAAATTCCATAAATATACATTTTCCCACTTGATGATGAAAAGTTTTCAGTATTTCATGTTCTTCCAGTTTCAGTGGCCTCTGCTTGACCCAGCAGTTTCTTAGGCTCAATTCCAATCGAGGATGAAGGGGGCAAGGTGTAGTGCCTAATACCTGCAGATCTCTCATTTGCAAAGTCTGAAGTCAGGACAAAAATAGGGATGCACACTGATTATATGCACTGATGCTGATGGTACTGAGTATCTTGATATTGATGACACTAGTGTGGGCTTTCTAGGATCTCTTGTCAGCCTTGCTTACTATGTCTTTTTGTGGTGTGAGGCATAACAGAAGAAGTGGAGGAGAGAGCAGCAAAACTCTTTGGTGAAATCTCAGAAGAATGCACTCTTTATCTGTGGTTCTTTGCTTACTTTGCATGTGGGATTGTCGCTCATCTCCCAATTCTGCCCTTTCAGACTCTTGTTCATAATAACATTTCTTTTTTTTTTTTTTTGTATTTTTGGCTTTGATTCCTCCTACTATTCTCTAAACTTTCTACTTCCTTTCACTAATATTTTTCAGACACACGTATAAAATGCTGGCCTCTTTGACCCATCCTAAAGATTGCATTCCTTTAATAACCAAGATATGTCCTGAACATTTACATGGTTTTATTTGCTACATGTTAATGGCTATTTGATCCTGTGCTGTCTCCACCAGCATGGATGGGATGTGATACTTCTCATGGCAGTAGTGATGGAGTGTTAGGAGATTTCCATGCAACAGAAAGGCTTGAGTTCTGATCCTGGGTCTTCTCTGATTGCTCTCTGCTAAACTCCATCTCCCAGGTTCTTCTAAAGTGTCCAAATTGAAACAGCACAAGACTGCCTTACAAGGCATAGTAAAATCAAATGAATGCCAAATGTCGAAGGAAAAGTGAGAGAAGGATATGCTGGAGATTACATGATTCAATGCACACACATTTTAACAGTGGAAGACTATCAATAAGAAACTTATGTGACTGGAGAACTCTGGGAGGGTTTTGCTGAGGAGATAAGTATTTTAATTATGTGCTCTATCCAAAGAGAAATGAAAGGTGGAGATTACGGGAGAGTAAAAGTCATCAGATACTGAGATATGGAAGATTCGGGGGATGAGACTGTGGGTATATTTATGAGGAAAGACATTTTCAGACATGGCTGAAACACTGATAAGAAGCATTGGAAGGTAAGGGACAAGTGTGACAGTGGTACAGGGGATGGGAGTTTGCAAGTCACAGCAAGTACCTTAACCTTTGTGTTTGAAAAACATAGCAATCGTTTTATTGTATGTATGAATGATTATATTTTTAAAGTGCCCACTTTCTCATTTAAAGGATAAGAAAGAGGAAAAAAGAAGGGGAGGATGTCAAAAGTGAGAAGATAAGATATTTGAATTGGAATCCTTTTTATTTAGACCATAGAATAGAATTCCCAGTTAGGGCCTGTAAGGATCCTGAAGGATGTTAGCAATGGCAACTTATAACATGGACATTTGTGAAACTCAGCATGAATTTCCATTGAATATGTGTTAATAATTCTCACAATAAAATCTCATATATGTATGTAGCAAAATCACTTTAGAATTTAAGTACAAAACACTATGCAAGAGGATAATATCCTGGCTTTAGTACTATAACATTCCTGTTAAAGCAGATGAAATTGAGTATATCCACAAGAAATCATTTAAAAAATAACTATGAATAAATGGCAGAAAGATCAATTGAGGGAAAGGAGCAGGGGTAGAGAGAGGGAAGAGGAAGGTACTGAAGTCTGAATTAGACGAGATGTATTATACGCTTATACAGTTATGTCACAATGGATTCTACTATCTTATGTAACTAAAAACCAATAAATAAAAGCTGATGAAGGATCTTAAATTTTATAATCCCTCACAGAGAATAGTTGAGAATGAGCACTTTTGATTCTTAAGAAAGGAAGTAGTAAGCTTAAGTTATAATGGATCGTATTTGGGATGTTTGCAGGCTGCACGCCAGTTTATTTTATTAGTGCCACAGTTAATTCACCACTTTGTGTTCCACCAAGTTTCCAAGTCAGATGTCTTAATGTGGACTCTGAATTTTTTTAAGAGATAGATTCTTTGTTATATATAAGTTCTTCAAAATCCCCCATCCAAAAACTGTTAAATCCATTAAACAACTGAGAAATTTTTGTTTTTATTTGATGAATAAATCATAATAAAAGCTGATCTCATGTGTAATGCCCTCAGATTTTATAGGTTACCAATGACAAGGTATCCAAACTTTATAACCTGGCTTTCATGAACTGTACCTAGAAAGACAGATTGCTTTCTACTATGTCTTTGGAGTCCAGATTACTAGAGATTTTGGGTCGATCCATTAGTTTAATATTTTTCCTACTCATTTCCATTAAAACTTGCTTTCTTTTCTCTCATCCCAAATTCCCACACTCCTCTGTTTTCCATCTCTCTGAATTGCACACTTTTCCACAATAAAAGGACTGTTTAGATGTTTTCTCTCATCATGGGTTTCCTAGTATTCAAGTTACTTTGAACTTTCAATTTATTTGCTTTTAGTACGTATTAAAAATATTAAGAGCTGTGATTCCTAGCTACAGATGACATCTACTTTTCTAATATCAGCCATAGAGTGGCTTAAAGGATTGATGAGTGTATCTACATTTATTTTAGAATTCATAGAAGTTGAAAAGAACAGATGAACATTTTTTCCCATTCCTCATAGCAATTATAGATAATTTTGATCCAGGGTTTTAAGCAAAAAAAAAAAAAAAAAAAAAAAAGAAGAATGGAAAATAAATACAAATTTTATAATATTTTGAAACAAAGAACTATGTTAAAGTGGGAAAACTGGTAGACTATATGAAATGAAAAAATCACAGAAAAAGAGAAATAAGAGAATATAGAACAAAATCAAAATTATAATACATAGTTGATAATTGTTATTTGTTACATTAATATACATTCATGTATAATATCAAAATGGCTAATAGTAATCTGACAAAGAAATTTAAGATGATCAGAAGGGAAATAATATCATGAAATAAATGTGCCCAAATGTAAATTTTATTGATGGAGATTATATGACTATACTGAAATATAAAAAAAAAATATTTCTGTTAGGCTATTGAGATTATAATGTCACAAAATAATACATTTTGGCATGCTTCTCAAGTGTTCTAAAAATAATCAATACTGAAACATAGTCCATATTTATACATAAAATAATGATACAGAGATATACACATATGCAAATAAACTTGTAAATGTCTCTGTAAGTAGATATTTTAAAAAGTAAAAACACTTATTTATGGGCAGTGGAGTTGTAGATTTAAATGATTTGGAATGAAAATATTTTACTCCAGTACTATGTGTTAAGCCAATGGTGCTCTATTATTAAGCTACATTCCAGCCATTTTAGTTTTTATTTTGAGAGAGGGTCTCACTAAGCTGCCCAGGCTGGCATTGAACTTGGAAACCCTCCTCAGCCTCATGACACACTAGAATTACAGATGTTAACTGTCATTCCCAGCAAGATTTCAATTTTTTTCTCAAATCTCTCTGTTTCCTTTGAATATTTCGTTATAATGTGATTTATTCTATAATAAATGTGTAGTGAGTAAACACAAAATTTTGAAAGCAGAGTTTATAATAAGTAGTAATAACAATGATTTTCTCTAGCATTTGTGCAATAATATTGCACTTGGAAATATATCATCATTATTTTTCCAACAAAGCCAAAGTAATATTTTTCAAAAATTTATACATTATCACACTGTAAAATGGGTAATTAAGCTATGTTAAGTATAAAAACACAGGAATAGTGATTATGATTTGGAATAATTTTATGTTGAAATTATGGACAAGTTTTAAAAATAATGTTTTAAAAAAATAATACCTTAGGGAATTAAGTATGTACATGTAAAAGGGGCAGATATGATTTTTATAAAGCATTTCCAAGATTATAGACATATGAGAAAATTTATTCTAGGTCAAAAATATAGGCAAAAGACCCTCAAAATTCTAATGAAATAATTTTTAAGTGTACAATCAAGAAAGTTTCTTTCTATTATGCCCCTTTAAGTTATTATCCAAGATCTTTGTAAAATTATGACCATCAGTGAACTGATTTCTTAAACCAAAATGCATTAATGAAAAGTAGTGAAAATTGATTTTTGGAGAATATATTTAATCCAAGATATTAAAGGGGAAGAACATAATATGGACACTAAAATGAGTGAAATTGACTGAGAAGAATTTTGTTGGGTAGGATTCTCCTTTATTAATAATGCTTAATTTTATAGAATAGTGTTTTAAGATTGCAAAATTCATATATAAAATGATGATACATTAAAGATCTGTGTAGATGTGTTTATATATGTAGTTATAAAACCTTTTTTAATTCTGAAAATGCAGAATAAGTTACGATGAGTACTGGAATTCCATTTTTGATATAGGAAGGCTGAGTTTCAAAAGAACCACACATCCAAGGAAAGAACAAATTCTACAGTTATCCATTTAGGTAAGAATCAACATATTTGAAGGACATATATGTTTTATTTCCCAAATGCAAAAAAAAAAATTAATTCAGCCCAATGAGTTTCTGAGTCAATAGAGAAATCTAGAAGAGTCAAGGGCAGCACAATCTTAAACGATGCTAAGGGATTTTGTCTCACCACAAATGAAATGGAGGTAACAGTACATGCTGGAACTGAAGAGTTTGTAGATCAGCACACTGATCTTTTAAAGATGTCAGTTATTTTCTTCTCTGTGCAGGTTAAACATTTGTCAACTGCATGCTGCCCACAGGCACTGACAGGGTGATGCATAACGGCAGCGTGACTGAATTCATTCTGTTTGGCCTGACACAAGACCCTGCCAAGCAGAAGGCAATATTTGGGATCTTCTTGATTCTTTACCTCATGACCCTGTTGGGGAACTTTCTCATTGTGGTGACCATTAAAACAAGCCAGACCCTTGGAAGTCCCATGTACTATTTCCTCTTCTACCTGTCATTTGCAGATGCTTGCTTCTCTACAACCACAGCCCCCAGACTGATTGTGGATGCCCTTTCTCAGAAGAAGACCATTTCCTACAACGAGTGCATGACTCAAGTTTTTGCAGCCCATTTCTTTGGCTGCATGGAGATATTTGTGCTCATCCTCATGGCCTTTGATCGCTATGTAGCCATTTGTAAGCCCCTGCGATACACAACCATCATGAGCCAGCATGTCTGTGGTGTGTTGGTGATTCTGGCCTGGGTGGGATCTTGCATTCATTCCTCAGCACAGATTTTCCTGGCTTTGAGATTGCCCTTCTGTGGCCCCAATGTGATTGATCACTATTTCTGTGATTTGCAGCCCTTGTTGAAACTTGCCTGCATGGACACTTATGTGATAAATTTGCTAGTTGTTTCTAACAGTGGGGTCATATGCATGGTGAGTTTCATAATCTTACTTATCTCCTATGTTGTCATCCTGTACTCTCTGAGAAACCACAGTGCAGAAGGAAGGCGGAAAGCTCTTTCCACATGCACCTCCCACTTTATTGTTGTGGTCATATTTTTTGGTCCTTGTATATTTATATACACTCGTCCTCCAACCACCTTTCCAATAGACAAGATGGTGGCTGTGTTTTATACAATTGGGACACCTTTACTGAATCCACTGATCTATACCCTAAGGAATGCAGAAGTGAAAAATGCCATGAAAAAATTATGGTGTAGCAAAGTATAACTTTAAATTGACAAATGACACATAAGGATCCTAATGTACACTCTCTGAATGGTTTAGTCTTTATGCATGGACTAGAAAAATAAAATATTAATGATAAATAATCAAGATCTCTGTGTATGTGTGTGTGTGTGTGTGTGTGTGTGTGTGTGTGTGTGTGTGTAATCTCATCCCATCCTCTGGAATACGTGTATTATACCTGACTAATCACAGAATGATTGTGATGTACATTTGTCTATACTAACACTTTTCCCCAGATTTATTGTAGTCCCTTTGAATGTGGTCATAAGAGCAATCCGTAAGAAACTGAACAGAACTAAAGTTATTATCTTGCCCACCTAAGGATTAGAGAAAATGCTTCTAGAAAATGCTACTCTGGAAATCTGCCTGTTTCACTAAGGATGTGTACAGTGATACATGCTCAAACTCCTATAAAAACATGAAAGTCCAAAGGAAACCTAGGCCCTGCCTGGGGAGCGTCTAAAAGTTCTGGGAAAGGAGAGGGAGGAGGAGCTCACTATTTGAATGAGATCGGCCACAACAATCATCCTGTCTGCTGGGCTGGGGGCATCTTTCACATTGCTCTTCACAAAAGAGAGAGAGGAGTCCCTGAGAGGACTTGGCATCTGAAAGATGCCAAGGGAGCATGAAGATCTACATGTGGAAGAGTGAGAAGGTAAAATGAAAGTGTTGATTTTCCCCAGGTGGAAAGAAAGACCTTTATAGTACTTATATTTTATTAATCACATTGGACTATGTGAAAATACACAGGAAGAGATGGAGTTTCAGCATATGCCTATATCATTGACCTTGAGTAGCTTAGCTTGTCAGCTGTTGTGCTTATTTTAGGTGCCAGATATGAGTAAAGACCCATGTTTTTTTTTTCTTTCTCTCTTAATAGTTCCTTAAATTTTTAAATTCAGATATTCTGGTAATAAAGGTCCAGTTTAATGTTTCTCACCTTTGAACTTTTAGCTTTCTATAAAAGTGTTTTAAACACTTTTCAACTTGAAGTTTTTTTTTTTTTTCATTTTGAAGATTACCTAATCTCTGTTTGTAAGGCACACTCACTCCCACCCCACATTATAATCTCACAATCAAATATTGTTATTTTATTTCTGTACCTGAGCATAAGAGTCCAACCCTAGTGGTACCCAGAAGTATCACTGTAAGTGACTTGGGCTAACGAACGAAGAATATATATACTTTGTATGTATAAGGACATTCCTGTCAACTGAACATGAAAGTTCATTGTGTTCCACAAAGACTCCCAATAACTCTGACATAGGCAAGTGGTGACAGAGAAGCCTTTGATATCCGAAAGAGGATATCTGTCAGAGTACTCAGTCCCATACTCACAAGTGGCTAATTTGTTTATGCCATTTTCAGGTGAATATTCACAATTTGTATAATTTTAGACTTCCAATTCTGTTTTTAAACATCTGAATCTAGTCCTATGGAGGTTATATTTAAATGCAACTTCATCTTACAAAAGCAGGTCGTAATAAAATAAAACTTTTATTCTTGTGTCTCTCTGATGCATTCAACAACATAGTATGAAAGAATTTATTCAGTGTCTGAATGAAAATTCACAAAGTTTCATGAATTTTCTCATTGCTGTTAGATAGCACTGAGCTCCAATTTCCATAGGTGTTTAATAAGGCCTCTATCAGAAATTTAAATCCAATTCAAATGCATCCCTGCATCTGTGAACCATCTTCTATCCATTCACCCTCTCCCACAGCACAATAGGGTACCTATGGTTTACAACAACTAATTGCCTACTTCAGAATAGCTAATAGGATTTTTAATGATCCCAGATCAAAGGAATAATGAATATTTAAGTGTTACATATATATGTTGCAATGTTCTGATCATTAAATATATTGAAGTATCACTTTGTACCACATGGAATGCCATTGAATTATTATGTCCATTAAAAATGAAAAGACACAAAAATTTTAAAAAATAAGTTAAAATGCCCAATATATGTTATTTTTAAAGTTTTAAAAGTTCCTTCACTCTCCACCTTCAGCTGAGATCTGAGAACATTAAATAGGAAAACTGAATAGGGAAGTCTGAAGTTTGTTCAAAGAAGGGATAATTATTCAGGAGAGAGAAAAGTCTTATGTGTCTTGGTATTTTAATAAGCTGACTCACTTGTCTATGGATGTGCTAGATGTTAAAATTCTTTTTTTTCCTTTCTCTTTTGGGATTTTTTGAAAGTCTTTTCAAAATATCCTCCTTGGTATTTCAATTGTAGTTTCCTTGATGTAGAATGAAAATATCTATTCCTTTTGATTCTTGGTGACTCTTCCTTAGACCTTTAGAAAGGTGTGGACTTCATCATGATGTCTTGAGATCTGGTTCCTATAACACCTCCCATATCTGCCTTTGGCAGACCATGAATCTCTTACACTGAGAAATCCTAGCAACATACAAAAACTGTTAATATAGGTTGAAATCACCAGCAACCCTCACCTGATTTTTTTGTCAGCCACTGACTGTTTCTGCCTAGATGTTTCTGATCTCCTGGGACCAACAATTGGGAAGGTTCTATGCTCTCAGATCAATACACAAATGAGCGTGCGCGCGCGCACACACACACACATACACACACATAAAAAAAAGTGAGTGGCAGGCACATCTCCCCAAAGCTATTTTCAGAAATCATTTTCCCACTTAATACATTGACCAAGGGTTTATATTCTTTTCCTGGTTTTGCAAATTCATACCTTTATAAGGCCCTTTGGTAAGGAAATAGGCAGTGTGATCTGAATGTACTTTGTAATTTCATATTCATAATCTCTAGTCAAACTTTAAAATTTTACATATTAAAACATGGGAGATGTTGATTCATGAATGACTTGCATTTATTAACAGTGAACTTTGAGGAAATTTCATTGAAAAAGGGGCAGAACATATTTTTAATGCAATAAGCATTGCTTTGCCTGCACTGTAAAGATATATTTTAGAGACAAAGGTTTGTACACTTAAACTTATCTGAAAACAGAAAAAATCAATGCAAATTGAACAAGGACTAATTTTAGAAAAGGATAAAGAGGAAAGCAGAGGATTCGGTAGAGAAAAATGATGTGTGAAAATCAGTTTTCAACTGGGTTAGAGGAAGAAGTCAAAGTGATCTCATAAACTATCTAAGATAGCTCCAGTAAAGTCCTTTTGTGACCTTTATAGTGAAAAAGGCCATTTTTTTAGTTCCCCATTTCTACATTCAGTATTGAAGCTTCTAAAAAACAAACAAACAAAACAAACAAACAAACAAAAACACACTCAGGATTCAGGAAAGTACCATCACTAGAATGTGAACAGATAAAAGAAAAGTTTAATTTAGAAGTAATTTCAGCACCAGTCACTTTAAATAGCTAAGTGATAGAGGGCAGGTAGACCCAAGAGGGTGGCAGTTGTTAAGGGCATTCTGAGGCACATGCAGCCACCAGTCTTGTCCCCTTACTCCAACTTGTGGGTCAGAGAAAAACATCACCTTGGAAGACAGGTTAGGAGCTGAATAAACAGAACAGGGCTAAAGAATGACAAAAGTGTCTTGCCTCCTAAATGTACCCTGGCCTCCAGGCTTGTCTATGATATCAACATACTTTCTCAATTTCACCACAGGAAAACAGGGTTTGGTGTTTCACACAGCAAACTCCAGCTGTTTGAAGTGAATAAGTTTAATAGTAATGATGAGAACAAGTCATTGACAAAAACAGTCAAAAGGAGACAACCATGTTAGTGGGATGAAGATTGCAGAGGGTGAAAGCTCTAAAAGACAATGGATTGAATGAAATGATCCATGTAGAGAACAGAGAGAAGAGGTCACAAATGTAGGCTCTGTGGTGCCAATACACTTAAGTACTTGAAGCCCCAAAGAGAATGAAGACTATTGTTAGGGCTTTAAAATGATCCAAAGTTAAAACATTCTTCCAGGACACAGGTAGCTTTTCGGTGCTGTAGAAGACTTGAACAATACCTTTCCATGTTGTGAAAAGATTTTGTAGCAAGTTTCTCTTTTTCTCTTTTTTTTTTTCAATTTTTTTTAAAAATTATTTTATTGTTGGTTGTTCAAAACATTACATAGTTCTTATTATACCATATTTCACAGATTGATTCAAGTGGGTTATGAACTCCCATTTTTACCCCGTATACAGATTGCTGTGTCACATCAGTTACATTTCCATTGATTTACAAATTGCCTTTCTAGTGACTGATGTATTCTGCTGTCTATCCCATTCACCACTGTCCCCTCACCCCTCCCCTCCCCTCCCCTCCCCTACTCTCTCTCCATCCCCTCTACTATAAATCGTTTCTTCCACTTATATAATTTTTCTCCTACTCCTCCTTTCCTCTTATATGTAATTGTGTATAACCCTGAGGCTCACCTTCCAGTTCCATGCAATTTCCCTTAACTCTTACTTTCCCTCCCGCCTATCATCCCTGTTTAATGTTAATCTTCTTCTCCAGCTCTTCGTCTCTACCCTGTCCTTGGTTACTCCCCTTATATCAAAGAAGACATTTGACATTTGTTTTTTTAAGGATTGGCTAGCTTCACTTAGCATAATCTGCTCTAATGCCATCCATTTCCCTCCAAATTCTATGATTTTGTCATTTCTTATTGCAGAGTAATACTCCATTGTGTATAAATGCCACATTTTTTTTAATCCATTCATCTATTGAAGGGCTTCTAGGTTGGTTCCACAATCTTGCTATCGTGAATTGTGCTGCTATGAACATCGATATAGCAGTGTCCCTGTAGCATGCTCTTGTTAGGTCTTTAGGGAATAGACCGAGGAGGGGAATAGCTGGGTCAAATGGTGGTTCCATTCCCAACTTTCCAAGAAATCTCCATACTGCTTTCCAAATTGGCTGCACCATTTTGCAGTCCCACCAACAATGAACAAGTGTACCCATTTCCCCGCATCCTCGCCAGCACTTGTTGTTGTTGGATTTCTTAATGGCTGCCAATCTTACTGGAGTGAGATGGTATCTTAGGGTGGTTTTGATTTGCATTTCTCTGACTGCTAGAGATGGTGAGCATTTTTTCATGTACTTGTTGATTGATTGTATGTCCTCCTCTGAGAAGTGTCTGTTCAGGTCCTTGGCCCATTTGTTGATTGGGTTATTTGTTATCTTATTATCTAATTTTTTGAGTTCTTTGTATACTCTGGATATTAGGGCTCTATCTGAAGTGTGTGGGGTAAAGATTTGTTCCCAGGATGTAGGCTCCCTGTTTATCTCTCTTATTGTTTCTTTTGTTGAGAGAAAACTTCTTAGTTTGAGTAAGTCCCATTTGTTGATTCTGGTTGTTAACTCTTGCGCTATGGGTGTCCTATTGAGGAATTTGGGGCCTGACCCCACAGTATGTAGATCATAGTCGACTTTTTCTTCTATCAGACGCCGTGTCTCTGATTTAATATCGAGCTCCTTGATCCATTTTGAGTTAACTTTTGTGCATGGCGAGAGAAAGGGATTCAGTTTCATTTTGATGCAAATGGATTTCCAGTTTTCCCAGCACCATTTGTTGAAGATGCTATCCTTCCTCCATTGCATGCTTTTAGCCCCTTTATCAAATATAAGATAGTTGTAGTTTTGCGGATTGGTTACTGTGTCTTCTATTCTGTACCATTGGTCCACTCGCCTGTTTTGGTACCAGTACCATGCTGTTTTTGTTACTATTGCTCTGTAGTATAGTTTGAAGTCTGGTATCGCTATACCGCCTGATTCACACTTCCTGCTTAGCATTGTTTTTGCTATTCTGGGTCTTTTATTATTCCATATGAATTTCCTGATTGTTTTATCTATTTCTACAAGAAATGCTGTTGGGATTTTGATTGGGATAGCATTGAACTTATAGAGAACTTTTGGTAATATCGCCATTTTGATGATGTTAGTTCTGCCTATCCATGAGCAGGGTATATTTTTCCATCTTCTGAGGTCTTCTTCTATGTCTCTTTTTAGGGTTCTGTAGTTTTCATTGTATAGGTCTTTCACCTCTTTTGTTAGATTGATTCCCAGGTATTTTATTTTTTGGGGGGATATTGTGAATGGAGTAGTTGTCCTCATTTCTGTTTCAGAGGATTTGTCGCTGATATACAGGAATGCATTTGATTTATGCGTGTTGATTTTATATCCCGCCACTTTGCTGAATTCATTTATTAACTCTAATAGTTTCTTTGTAGACCCTTTTGGGTCTGTTAGGTATAGAATCATATCGTCTGCAAATAGTGATAATTTAAGTTCTTCTTTTCCTATTTTTATGCCTTTAATTTCTTTGGTCTGTCTAATTGCTCTGGCCAGTGTTTCGAGGACTATGTTGAACAGAAGTGGTGAGAGAGGGCATCCCTGTAACTCTGTACCAGTCACCCAAACTTGACCCCAGGTCAGAAAACCTGGCGAGTTTCCCAAGCAGCTGAAAACACTGGGATGTCACATAAAAAGGACTTAAAATAAGCAGCTAAAGTGGGTAGGAAACCGCTCCAGGGCTCTCAGGAATTGAGGGCAGTACTGGGGACAGGTGGACAGATGCACAAGAAACAGCACCAAAGAGGTTTCCTGTTCAGCAGTCATTTGGCGAAAGGGAAGAAGATCCAGGAGGCAGTTGAAGGGAGCAAGGGGTCCCGAAGGCATGTCTCTGGAGGCTGGATCAGAATACAGAGCGCACTGCGCACCAGTGATGAAACACAACTCTGGACCCCAAACCAGGGAGGTGGTGGATGGGGGTGGACGTGTCATTGACCGAGGGTGTTGGGTGGAAGAGCCTCACAGTAGCCATCACAGGGCCACAGGGAAATACATGGCCGCTGGGTCACAGAGGGCTCCTTCCAGCCTGGATGGGAAGGCACAGTCTCACAGAGGAGGTCCATTGACGCCTGGGTGGTAGAAGGCACAGAGGTCTTCATATCTACAGTGGCCCTTTTTCGAAAAGTGTCGACAGACGGGGCGGTCAGATTTGTCTGGGGCCGAGGCCTCCCTGGATTGGGCCTCTGCCCCGGGGAGGAGGTGGGAGACTCAGCAGTGGTGGAATCATCAGTCCCCTTGATCCTGGAGGACCTCTGTGAAGAGCTGACTTGGGGTCACCAGGCTTTCCATTGGCCATGGGAGGAGGTCCCAGAAGGCTGGGTGGTCCTATGGGACTCTCATCCTCCTCATCTCCAGTCTCTTCCCGCTCAGGCAATGGTGGCTGCTGTGGCGGCGGCTGCTGTTGCTGATTCTGCTTCTTTCGTTTCGGCATCGTGGCTGCGGCAATGGCTGCAGCGGGATTTGGAAGGCAGTGTCTCTTTTTCTCTTAACTTTCAATTGTAGAGCAAATTTCAGAATACCCTCTGGAATACTTCACAGTACGGTACCTATCACAACTTCATGTTTCTTGATTTTTTCTGCTTATGAATAGTGAAGAAAAAATCCATAATAACATGATTATTTTGATTTTTATGGAAATATTAAGGTGGTTTTATGTTATTATAATAATATGATGTGAATATTAAAAAGGATCTTAAGGTAAAATTCTTAAAATTATATTTGTGTGGGATAATTAATAACTTTATAAATATCAATATAATAGTGTAACATTAGCTTTAGTTTTACATTTCTTTTTTATATTTGTAAGTTTTCCTGACTAGAGGATCCTATTATTAAACTTTAATTGCTTGTTCTAAAGAAATATCAATAGAAATTAGGAGAGCCTGCTAATAGAATGATTCTCAGACTACTCAATATGAAGTAGCCTCCAAAATAGCCTTCTGCATCCATAAAGGTCTCTCTGTTTAATTTTTTAGTTACTTATTTATTATCTTCTTTTTTCTCCCTAACTATCTTCACTTTTTTTTAATGACTCTTGTCTTCTAAAAGTATTTATCAGACAGCTATTAAAAATCTAGTAGGTGCCAGGCGCAGTGGTACATGCCTGTAATCCCAGTGACTTAGGAGGCTGAGGCTGGCAATTCAAAGCCAGCCTCAGCAATGGTGAAGCACTAAGCAACTCAGTGAGACCCTGTTTCTAAATAATAGAAATACAAAAACAAAACAGGTTGGGGATGTGACTCAGTGGTTGAGTGCCCCAGTACCGCCCACCTCCACTAAGAGAATTCCAGGGCAGGGTGAGGAGATTCTAAGGTGATGGGGAGCAGAGAAGGATATCAAGCAAGTGGGTATCAAAAACTCTGTACTGCTCACATGATAAATTACAACACAGATTTTTAAAAAAATTATAAATTTAAAAGATCTCTGTTGGTGCCGGGGGAGAATAGACAGCTCTAGTTCTCACACTGTATCTTATAGAACAACCAACTCTTATGGGGAACAGCTGCAGTTCTTAGCGAACTAACTGCCAACCAAAGTCCCTCGCTTCGTCCAAAGTTTCTTCATGGCATTTTTCACCTCTGCGTTCCTCAGAGTGTAGATCAAGGGATTCAGCATGGGGGTGATGATGGAATCAGACACAGCCATCGCCTTGTCTATGGGGTAAACAGCCACGGGCCTCACATATAAGAAAATACACGGCACAAAGAACAGCACAACCACTGCGAGGTGGGAGCCACAGGTAGAGAGGGCTTTGTGTCTCCCTTCGGAGCTGCAGGACTTTAGAGAACATAGGATGGCTATGTAGGAGGCAATTAGGAGAAGGAAGATGGCCATGCACATCACCCCACTGTTGAGGATGACTAAGAGACCCAGAGTGTGGGTGTCCATGCAGGCAATTGTCAGTAACTGAAACAAATCACATATAAAGTGATCTATGACATTGGGGCCACAGAAGGGTATTTGATACATGAAGAAAAGCTGTATGGTTGCGTGCATGGACCCTCCGACCCAGGCCCCTCCCACCAGCAGGCAGCACACTCGAGGACTCATGATGCTGGTGTAGTGCAGGGGCTTACAGATGGCCACGTAGCGGTCGCAGGCCATCACAGTGAGCAGGATGATCCCCACACCACCAAAGAAATGCTCTGCAAAGAGCTGGGTCAAGCATCCTTCAAGGGAGATGATGGTGCTCTCAGAGAGGGAGTCCACAATCAACTTGGGGGCAATGACGGAAGAGTAGGTGACATCCAGAAGGGACAGGAAGGTGAGAAAAAAGTACATGGGTGATCTCAGACTCTGACTTGTAATCATGGTCACCACAATGAGTAGATTTCCCAGCACAATGATCACATACATGATTAGGAATACAGCAGAGAATATTTTCCTCAGCTCTGGGTTCTCTGTAAGACCCAAAAGGATGAACTCTGTTACATTGTTCTGATTTCCCATCTATCTGGTGTGTGTGTGAGCTTCTGTTGAAAATTGGGACACCTACAAAAAAAAAAAAAAAAAAAAACAATATATGATTTGTAGCTCATGATTCGTTGACTTTGTGTATTTTAGGACCCCAGGAACCTGTTGTCTTTTTTTAAAAATTAATTTATTCATCATTCAAGCATTTGACTTTTAGGAAAATGTGCTAAGTATAGAATTTATAGATGCATACTTCATTAGTAAAATTTTCCCTCATGTATTTTCTATTTTAAAATTGCCCTTCTGTGTTTAATTGGTTTCTCTTCCTCCTTCTTCTAACTTAAGGATTTTATTATTATTAGCCAACAGTTCTAGATACCTACCTCATTCCAAGCACTATAATTATGCTATGATTATCTTTATCTTTCAAATAAAGACAATGACTTTAATTACTCTTCCTGTGCTCTTTTTCAAAAATATATTGTCATGGTTCAGATATGAAGTGTACCCCCAAAGGTGAAGTGATTGGGTTATGAGAGTTCTGACCTAATCAAAGCATTAATCCCCTGGTAGGGATTAACTGAGTGGTAACTGTAGGCAAGTTGAGTGTGGCTGGAGGAGGTGGGTTTCTGGGGTCATGCCTTTGTGGTTTCTATTTTGTTTTTGGTCTGCATTGGCCCATCCCTATTTCTCTATCTCTGCTTCCTGGTGGTCATGTCCTGAGCCATTTTCTTTAACCATATTTTTCTGCCATGATGTTCTACCTCACATTGGACCCCCAAAGAAAGAAGTCAACCATCTATGAACTGAGATTGCTGAAACTGTTAGACTCCAAATAAACTTTTCCTCCTCTAATTGTTCTTGTCTAGTCTTTTGGTCATAGCTACTAAAAATAAGAATAAAACAAATATGGTAATGCTTTTATAATTTTGTGTTTTACTTTTAAAATTTAAGTGATCATATATTCTTCAAACTGGTGATTATATAATCCCCAATACATGCTGTTCAATGATGAAAATTTAGCCCAACAGTTTCTCTGTCCTTTAAATGCAGCAAAAGATTCTTGAGCATAATAATGAGAACTAGAAACATTAGTTTTCAGGTTGATTCTCTTGTTGGGCACTGTTCCATGTATGACCTCATGTAAACCAGATGATGCCACATGAGGTAGGAACCGTTACTCCTCCCACGGGAATGAGACACTGAAACCTTGGAAAGCTATGTTATAATTTTATGATTAGCATTTTGTGGAGGCAGTGTTTCTATCACACAGATCAAATTTTTACCTATTATATCCAATGATCAGAAAAGAGAAAAATACATAGTGTGGTACTTAAGAAAGATTGCTGTTACAACCAAGAGGAAAAGCTACAGTGGAAACATGGCTTACCTTGCCAGGTATTTTGTCGGAGACACTGGCTGACCCATTGAAGGGATTTTACAAACATTGTAGCTTTTTAAAAAATTAGATTGTATCATTTCATGAATGAGGCAATTCTTGGTAT
This sequence comes from Spermophilus citellus, assembly GCF_964194105.1. Taxonomy (NCBI): domain Eukaryota; kingdom Metazoa; phylum Chordata; class Mammalia; order Rodentia; family Sciuridae; genus Spermophilus; species Spermophilus citellus. The sequence continues at coordinate 240,167,930 of NC_138183.1, forward strand.
GCTGTAATCTGCCTCTTCACCAACCATTACACAAAACACAGAGCATTCACAGGGGACTGGAAGTGCCCTGCTTTACAAAATCCTTTCCTTCCTCGATAAGGTCTTTATTGCAAAAACCTTTGTAAATTTAAAGAGCACTGGTTCAGGATTCAGAAAATGAAAAGTGGATTATACTGCAAGATGCCTTCTTAGTATAGTCTGCCCCATGGTCATCTTGCTGGCATCTCTGAGCCTCAGTTTCCTCATCTGCAGTGTAAGGATAACCCACTGGATAAGCAGCAGCAGAAGTTACTCTGTTCTCTTCAAACATAAACACTCAGTTCTTTTTCACAGTGATTGCTTAGGCCTCTAGTTTCAATTTCCTTAGGGGGTGGTTCATTCATGTTTATAACTTTCGAAGGTCAAGGCTCTAAGTAATATCCACACATTGTTTCCATAAGGCTTGGTGCTTAGAGAAGCTTACTCTGGACACAAAACAAAATTCAACTTTCCACCTGACATGCGACTTCTGCTGTCTGTCCCGGTCTTCCTTATCTACTGGACTTACTGTGCTCTGTGCTTTACCCCAACGCCAGTCCCTCCTGTTTCTGGCAGACCCATATCCTGTTTCTTTCCACCCATGGCTTCCTTGTCTCAGGGAATGTTACTGGATCCAGACACAGCAAATCAGCTCTGTGATCCAGCCAGTTTATGAACCAGCTTTGTCATGGCCACCTGTCTGTGTCTCAGTGTCTGCAGCAGTGTGATTAATACACCATAGCTACAATGCTTATATCGTTTACTAATTATGGGCACTATGCAAAGAGCTGTTTCTTAATTATCACAAACAGCCTTATGAAGTGCATATTTTTATTGTCTGGATTTCCAAAGCAGCAACTGGAGAGAGACTGACTTCCTCACACTTATCAGAGTTTAAAAATTGCTATTTCTTTTTCAAGCAGGTCCAGTGATACCTTTAACTTGCTGTTGTCTTTTAATATTTATATTTCTAGACATACCTGAGCCCAAGCCAAAATAATAAACAGTACCTGGGTCTTCCTGCTCAGCGCTGAGACCATCAGCTGCCTCTGTGATATTTTCCTGCACAGTGCATCAGTAAGGAGCTGTTCTTTAAAATGTTGTTCTGGTGAGGACGGGGAAAACTGTAACTAATTTCGTTTTTGCCAGTTGTCTTCCCTCACTTTGCCTAAGCATTAACATTGACAGGTAGCACAATAAAAAATTTGTTGGATATGGCTCATTTCTTTCGTTAAGAGGATGAATTAGTAAATTCAAATCAATGCCACTGCCACGATATCTGTCACCTCATTGGCAGCAACACCACCATTGTCACCATCCATCCCTGCAGCCATTCTTATTGGTAGAGACATGACTAAATGTGGAAGCTATGTTTTGACACATAGGGAAATATTAAAAAACATGATTACTAAATTGAAACCATCAATCTCACTTAGTACTTAATATATAATTAAGTTTTAAGGAAAATAATGCATTTTATTTTCTTGGTCAGCAATTAGAGGCAACTGGTATGGAAATAGGAGAGAAATTACTCTGTGTGCCTGTGTAAAGGAAAGAGAAAGATGGGGAAAAATGGAAAAAGAACAGAAGAAACAAATATGTAGGCAAAGAGAGAGAAAAAGAAGGGATGTGTGAAGGGAGGGAAAAATAAAAAAGTAAAAAGTAAAGTAAAATAGAAAAAAATGCATAAAAGAATCTCTTAGTAACCATTTTCAGGTAAGTATTCTCTTTCTTGCTGCCTGTGAGCCATTTTTTGGAAATCCTACATTTTATTCACCTATTTTTATTTTATTATTTTCTCTTAGAGGCATGTGCATTCAACAAATAGATAAAGAAAATGTGGTGTAGATACATAATGGAGTCTTAGCCATGAAGAAGAATGAAATGACGTCTTTTGCTGGTCAATGGATGGAACTGGAGAATAACGTGACAAGTGAAATAAGCCAGACTCAGGGAGTCAAGAGATGAATAGTTTCTCTCATGCATGGAAGATACAGAGAAATAAGAAAATTAAAAGAAAGAGGAGCTTTTGAAAGTAGAAGGGAGAACAGTGCAGTAGACACAGAGGGATCAAGAGGTAGGGAGGAGGGTGAGAAAGGACAGGAACTGCAGAATGAAACTAATCAAACTGCTACATCATGCATGAACATGTCATAATTCCACTTATAAGCACAACTATAATGCATCAATTAATATATATATATATTAACAGAAGAAAAAAATTAGTAAATTAGTGGAAGGGAGTTGGGAAAGAAGGAGAGAAAGGAGAAGAAAGAACTTGGTATTTAAATGGACAAATCATGTTATATGCATTTATAAATGTGTCAAAACACTCCACAATCATATATAATTGTAACATACTAATAACCCAATCTATCACAAGATTAAACAAAAATATAAACTGACGTTCTTCAAGTTCCTTATTCAGAGAATAAATAACATTCACAGATGAAACAAACAGATATTGAGTTTGAACAACTGAAATACTTTTAAAGTAGTAGATATATTTGTACCAAAATAAAGTTAATATAAAATCAATTCAATTAGTCATACCTTGCAAGTGATTTTTATGCTATAATTCTATACAATGGCTAAATCTAAATATTAAATACTTAACCAAATAAGATTGGTGTTAGTATGAAGTTTTACCAGATGTTCAAAAGTGGAGACTGAAATTCTGTGATCATATCACATTGAAGTTTTATTCACATGAAGTAAACATCTTCAAAGAATCCAAGAAACAGGTGAAATTTTTCAGCTTGATTCTTTAACTGTGGAGGAAAGATATTTGGGGAGTAGGGGAAAAATCATCTACCTATTCAATCTTGGTCAAATTCATAAAACTAGGATTTTTACTGCTTTTCAAGAAAGGTTTAAAGCAAAGGTTTAAAATAGAAGTTTTACAATTCTCTGAGCCTAATAAGGAAATATCCTTTTTGGTCACCAAGGGATTTACCTCTCTCCAATTAAGAACAATTGTTAAGGTGTTAGCCAAGTATAGCCTTCAATAATTCATTTTATCTTTCTTTCAATTTCCAGTTGACTATTTTTAGATGAAAGCATAATGTCTTGTTACATCTTTCTTAAGAGGTCCATCAGAGTATGTGCTCTGTTCTGGGTGCCAGACCTGGGCTATAAGAGCGTGGCCATTGAGGAGCTGTGACACTGCACCCACTTGAGACTTGTTCTACCTGATGAAGGTGCAGATCTCTAAGGCAAGCATTCTCATCTACCTGGGTTTCTAACAGGGTATTCTCCTGGGCTGGAGTATCCCTGAGGCAAAACCAACAGGCCTCTCCACAGGCAGAAAATGAGAGCCCAGTATTAACTATGTCATTATTGGCTCCTTCACTGTGATCTGAACCTCAATTACATGATGGCCACAATCTTAAAGTGACTAGAATATATAAATGGGAAGGGACCTGAATCGAATATCATGTCTATACTCCATTTTGCACTCAGGAGGCATATGTGAGTCCCAAAAGTTGTCATTGTGCTCAGAACATTTTTGTCAACACACAGAAATGATTTAAATCATTTCCAGTAATTTAAGAATGGCATTTTAAAATAATATTTTGCCATTTTCAGATATGTTTTATAGTGTTTATTCCTTCCTGTCATAAGTTTGAATAATGAAGTTATTGGCTTGACATTCACTTTTAGCTCTGACATAAATTGAAATCCAATCACATGCTACCACCAGTGCCTGGTGGTGATGTACCCTGCTTGCTCCTCATCTTCCTTCCCCACAACCCAAGCCACCCCAAAGCTGCTGACTATGAAAAAACCAGTAACTATTCCATTCTCATCTCAGTTCTTTCTCACCCACTGCCTGAAAACCTAAGGAAAAAAGCCCATTGACCTTAACAAAAGCATAGTCCTACGTGTCCTCTCTTTATTGCTCCACAGTCCAGTGGTTGGTATTTGTGCTTCCCCTAGACTTGCTTTTCACCTCCTACAGACACTGCTAACCTCTCTGGGACTTGTGAATAATAATTTTCTTCAGTTTCATTAATTTTGTCATCAGTTTCCCACTGTTTCTCCCCTGACACACACATGCACATCCCAACCTGACTTCTTCTTGCTCCTTCTTTCTCATTTCTCTTAAATAGTGGCTACTATGGCATTAAAATATTGGATATAAGCAGGACAAGAGCCTGAAGGACAGGTGACAGTATGAAATTCTCTGTGAGGGACATTAGCACTTGGATTAGCAGCTTCCCACAGAGAAATTCCCAAGAGAGGTGTTGCAATGATCCATTCACTGCTCTCAACAATTATCAACTGGATCTATTATCCAAAATATATAAATAGGATAATGGAGGAAGATGTTTCAGTAGGAACAAAATCACCAGTTCGCTTTTTCCCTTTGGCAAGAGAAACTGAGGGTGGGGAACCTGCAAAGCTAATGGTCAACTAAGAGTTAAATAGGAAGAAAATCATTCAGAAATGATAGGATAGCACCAAAGATGACTTTGACACCATGGCTTTGGTTCATCCCTGAATTTCATTATTTCAGAACCATATAAAGAATCAATATAGCATTGTGGAAAGAAGACAGGCACTGTCTTAAAGATAGAGTAATCAATTAATCTCATACAAAATGATTTTCTTCACATGTAAAATTAAATTTAAAAGAAACTACCTCATAATGCTGTTCCAAAACTTTACAGTCAAAAGCCACTTGCAAGCCATTGACCTGGTAAGGAATCAATACCAAATATAAAAGGAATGCCTACAACCTAAGATCAAATAAATAAGTACCAAGGAGAAACAGCAATTTTAAAAAATCTATGTGATTTTATTAAAAAGTTTGCAAAGAAATTGAATAGACATTACTCTAAAGAAGACATGAATAGCCTTGGTCAAATATAACTACTCATCAGAGAAATTCCAATAAAATCAACGAGTTCCTAATTCATACACATTAAAATGACTATTATCTGGGCTGGGTGTGTGGCTTGGACGTAGAGCTCTTGCTTAGCCCATGTGAGGCCCTGAGTTTGATTCTCAACACTGCATATAAATAGGTAAAAAAGAGGTCTTTCAACAACTAAAACAATATTTGTAAAAAGAAAATAATTAAAAAAACACAATTGGCTAACATATCTAAAAAATTAATATTATCCATAGAAAGAAGAAAAAAATATATAAACATGAAGAAGCCAGAAAACAATAAAAAGGGAAGAAGGAGGGGGAAAAGAAATAAAGAAAGGAAAGGAAAGAAATGTGTCGAACCCTTCTGAATTGTTTTTGGGAATGTAAATTGGAAGAGTCATTACAGGAAAAAATATGAAGTTTCCTCAAAAAAAAGTAATAATTCCAGTCCTGTACTTCTCAGTATTTATGTGCAATATTGAAATAAGCTTCATTGAGCCTTATTCATAATAACCAAGAACTTCAAAGGACCTGAATGTCCATCATTGAGTGAATGGATAAGAAACATATGGTATGGATACATATAGTGTAATTTTGTTCTGCCAGAAAAAGGACATCCTGTCATGTTACAAAACTGAATTAGTTATAAAAGCACAAATACTGCAAAATCTCACTTTCATGAATTGTCTAAAATAGCAAAACTCATTGAAGCAGAAAGTAGCATGGGGATTGCCAGGCATTAGGAAAAGAGATAACTTGGAAATGCTATTCAAAAGATAAAATTTCAGTTTTTCAATATTAAAATATTCAAAAAATTATGTTGTATGTGATTATGTTTATAGTTATCAGCAATGTACTCTTCAATTACATTTTTTTACAAGTATGGTTCTCAAGTTATGGTTTGCATATTAACTATTCCCCAAAGATTCATGTGTTGAAGGCTTTTCCCCAAATACAGTAATTTTCAGAAGTCAAAGTTTGGGGAAGTGATTGTTTCATAAGGGCTCTGACCTCATCTGCAGGTTAACATATTGTGGGAGTCACGGTGGATGGCATTATTGGAAAGTGGTGGAATCTGTAGGGGATGTGCCACAGGTGAAGGAAGTAGGTCACTGTGCTGTGCCCTAGCAAGGCATGTCTTATACCTGACCCCACCCACTGTCTTTGTTTCCCAGCTGCCACAGGTGAACAGCTTTCCTCCATCCCCAGACTGTGAACATGACCCATTGGAAGATAGAAAGAGAGGGAGTGCAAAGGCTTGCAAAACACCTTCCAAAGAGTCTAACATCAACATGATATCACCTTTCTTTCTTTCTCTCTCTCTCTCTTTCTTTCTTTTTCTTTCTTTCTTCATGCTGAGGATTGAACCCAGGACCTTATGCATGAAAGGCAAGCACTCTACCAACTGAGCTATTTCCCATCCCAGGATACCACATTTCTTAATGGAAGATGCAGGTTTATCCTGTGTTATCCCCAACAGAGCCATATGCTTTTTAATATGCATTGTTTATTTTCTCCTTCTTGGATGATTTCTTTGTAAAATATCAGAAGTTAAGGATGGCCCTTGGATCCTTGAGCAGTTCTATATTATAAGCAAAAAGCAAGACTTGATTTCTTAAGTAAATTCACAAACTAGAAACCCTCTATACTAAGATTGGCAAAATGACTTCATGACCTCCTACTGTCGTATCATTTCCATATTTGCTCTAGCCATTTGTGTGTGTGTGTGTGTGTGTATACCAGTTGTAATTGTTTTAACACCATCCTCATTGAGTACTTGGCATTTCTGTCAGACCTGAACTCATTATTATTTTTTTTTAAATTTACTTCTGCTCCTGGATTGAATAAAACTTTTCAAATTTTCTCTAAAGTTGACACTTGCCCTTGTTTGTAACCCAAAATATCAAGCCTGGCAAGACACTCAGAATGATAAAGGATTTTTTATTCCATTCATTTTTATTATAATTAAATAATGATAATAAATTTATAAATATTTATTAGAAATACATAATTATTATTTATATATTTATATTAATTAACATTATATTGATTAATGTTAATTAATTATACTAATTATTTTATTTTAATAGACAAATAAAAGTGTATGTATTTATTATGAAAAACATGCTGTTTTGAAATATGTGTGTATACTGTTAATTGACTGGATTGAGTTAATTAATTGGTGTATGTGTTATCTTACATCTTTATTTCTGTTGATTCCAATTTTTAACAATAATTGCAACTGTCATCATTTTTAATAGTTCAATTATTTCTTATAATATTCCAATTATAATAATTATGAGATATACAATTTCTATAAATAATTATAATTGCTCAAAAACTAATCAGTACATCTGACTTTAGGTCTGCAGTCACCCATCAGTGGAAATGTCATTAGTGGATTTTCAACAGATTCAAAGGAGGTTGAGAGACACACAGAGCTTTTGTGAAAATAAGTATTTTGAGAATTTAGCACAAAGTGTCATGTTCAGGGAATCTTTTCATGTTTATATCTCAAGTAATGATTTTTAAATTTTCAGGAAGGGCCATTATTGTTAGAAGACACAGGTGTTGAGTGCTGTGACAACTACTTTGTTAGGATTTTCCAACAAGTTGGTCAAGTTATTCTTTCATGACTAAAAATACAATTGTAGTTTGATGAGCCAAATTTAGGGAGATTTACACACCAAATAAAGTTGGGTATCAACATGCAGAATATTGGAGTTTGAAGATAGGAATTTAAATGCTTCATCTGCTTCTTACTAGCTGTGAAAACTTGGACATGAGCAACACAATTTATAGGAAGCAGATTCTGAGATAATCGGAGGGGAGTGTATGGATACAATGGGTAATGTATTGGATTGATGGGGGTAATGTGCATTTTAGAAATTCTTGCATCGAACACCTGCAGGCTGAAGCAGGAGAATTGCAAGTTCAAAGCCAGTCTCAGCAACTTAGCCAGATCTTGTCACAAAATAAAATATATATAATAAAAATAGTTGGGGATGTGGCTTAGTAGCTAAGTACTTTTGTGATCAATCCCTGGTATCAAAAACAAACAAACAAAAATCTGTTCCCATTGGTTCATAGTATCTCTGTGATTTAGAAAGTAAAGTCATCATTAGAGCCAGAGGGGAAAGTTAGGTGCTAATGGAGTATAAAAGGTAGAATCAATGATGTGAATTAGTCCTTTTGGACTGTGAACTGACAGCATAATCATGTTCTAGCAGTCTTAAGAACTCACAAGATAGACCTTTCCATCTTCTAAGGTCTTCATTAATTTCTTTCTTTAGCATTCTGTAGTTTTTGTCGTAGAGGTCTTTCACCTCACTTGTTAAAATGATTCCCGAGTATTTTATTTTTGAGGCTATTGTAAATGGGGTAGTATTCCTTGTTTCCTTCTCAGAGTACTTGTCACTGACATACAGAAATGCCTTTGATCTATGAGTATTAGTTTTATACCCTGCTACTTTGCTGAATTCATTTACTAGTTCTAGAAATTTTCTGTTGGAATTTTTTGGGTGTCCTAGTTACAGAATCATATCATTAACAAATAGTGTTGGGGGCTGGGGATGTGGCTCAAGCGGTAGCGTGCTCGCCTGGCATGCTTGCGGCCTGGGTTCGATCCTCAGCACCACATACCAACAAAGATGTTGTGTCCGCCGAGAACTAAAAAATAAATATTAAAAATTCTCTCTCTCTCTCTCTCTCTCTCTCTCTCTCTCTCTCTCTCTCTCTCCCCTCTCTCACTCTCTCTTTAAAAAAAATAGTGTTAATTTCAGTTCTTCTTTTCCTATATGCATCCCCATTTAATTTCTTTTGTCTGTCTAATCACTCTGGCCAGTGTTTCAAAAACTATGTTAAATAGAAGTGGTGACAAATAGTATCCCTGTGTAGTTCCAGATTTTAGAGGGAATACTTTTCAGTTTTTATCCATTTAGTGTGATGTTGATCTGGGGCTTAGCATAGACAGCTTTTATGATGTTGAGGTATGTTCCTGTTATTCCTAGTTTTTCTAGTGTTTTGAACATTAAATGGTGCTGTATTTTGTCGAATTCTTTCTCTTCATCTATTGAGATGATCATATGGTTCTTTTCTTTAAGTCTATTGATGTGATGAATTACATTTATTGATTTCTGTAGGGTGGACCAACAATGCATCCCTGGGATGAATCCCACTTGATTGCGGTACATGATCTATTTCATATGTTTTTGTATTCAATTTGCCAGAATTTTATTGAGAATTTTAGCATCTATGTTCATTAGAGATATTGGTCTGATGTTTTCTTTATTTGATGTGACTTTGTCAGGTTTTGGAATCAGTGTGACTTTGGACTCATAGAATGAGTTTGAAAGTGCTCCCTCTTTCTCTATTTCACAAAATAATTTAAAGAGTACTGGTATTAGTTCTTCTTTAGGGGTCTTGTAGAACTCAGCTGTGTATCTGTTGGGTCCCGGGCTTTTCTTGGTTGGTAGGCTTCTGATGGCATGTTCTATTTCATTGCTTGAAATTGATTTGCTTAGCTTCTTTAAATCATCCTGATTCAATTTGGGAAGATTATATGACTCTATAAATTTGTCCATGCTTTGGATATTTTCTATTTTATTGGAGTACAAGTTTTCAAAAATAATTTCTAATTATCTTCTGAATTTCTGTAGTGTCTGTTGTGATATTTCCTTGCTCATCATGTCTGCTAGTAATTTGAGTTTTCTCTCTCCTCTTCATTAGCATGGCTAAGGGTTTGTCAATTTTATTTATTTTTTTAAAGAACCAATTTTTTTGTCCATTTTTAATTGCTTCCTTTGTTTCAATTTCATTGATTTCAGCTCTGATTTGAATTATTTCCTGTCTTCTACTGCTTTGGGTGTTGATTTGTTCTTCTTTTTCTGGGGCTTTGAGAGATAATGTTAGGTAATTTCTTTTTTTGAATTGTTCTTCTTTTAAGGAATGAACTCCATGCAATGAACTTTCCTCTTAGTAATGCCTTCATAGTGTTCCAAAGATTTTGATATGTTGTATCAGTTCTATCAGTGTTCTCATTCACCTCTAAGAATTTTTTTAATCTACTCCTTGAAGTCTTTTGCAACCCATTGTTCATTCAGGAGAATATTATTTATTCTCCAGGTGTTGAAGTAGCTTTTATATTTAATTTTATCATTAATTTCTAATTTCATTTCATTAGGATCTGATACAGGGTAGTATCTCTATTTTTATATATTTGTGAAGAGTTGCTTTGTGGCAGATTATATGGTCTATTTTAGAGAAGGATCCATGTGCTGCTGAAAAGAAAGTATATCTGCTTGTTGAAGAATGAAATATTCTATATATGTTAGTTAAGTCTAAGCTATTGATTGTATTATTGAGTTATACAGTTTCTTTGTTCAGCTTTTATTTGGAAAATCTACCCAGTGGTGAAAGAGATGTGGAAAGATCTACTTTGTTCTTGGATAGGCAGAATTAATTTTTCAAAATGATCATACTACAAAATCACTATACAGATTTAATGCAATTCAAATCAAAATCCCGAAGACATTTGTTATAGAAATAGAAAAAGCAATCATAAAATTCATCTGGAAATATAAGAGACTCAGAATAGCTAAAGCAATCCTTAGCAAGAAGATTGAAGCAGGTGGCATCACTATACCAGATCTTAAACAATACTACAGAGCAATAGCAACAAAAACAGCATGGTATTGGCACCAAAATAGACTGGTAAACCAATAGTACAGTATAGAGAACACATAGCCTAATCCACATAATTACAGTTATCTCATATTAAACAAAGGTGACAAAGACATACACTGGAGAAAATATAGCCTCTTCAACAAATGGTGCTGAGAAAACTTGAAATCGATATTCAACAAGATGAAATTAAGCCCCCTATCTCTCACCATGCACAAAACTAAAAGTGAATCAAGGACCTAGGAATTAAACCAGAGACACTGGGCCTATCAGAAGAAAAAGTAGGCCTAAATATCCCTCATGTTGGATTAGGCCCTGACTTCCTTAATAAGACTTCTGTAGCATGATAATTAAAATCAAGAATCAATAAATGAGATGAATTCAAACTAAAAATCTTATTCACAGCTAAAGAAACAATCAGCAGGGTGAATAGAGAGCCTATATTTTGGAAACAAATTTTTACCATACACATATCAGAGCACTAATCTCTAGGACATTGAGAACTCAAGAATCTTAATTCCAAAAAACACAAATAACCCAATCAATAAATGGGCCAAGGAACTAAACAGACACTTCTCAGAAGATGATATACAATCAATCAACAAATATATGAAAATAATGTTCAACATGTTCAACATCTCTCTCGCAATTAGAGAAATGCAAATCAAAAGTACTCTAAGATTTCATCTAAGTCCAATCAAAAGTGGCAGCTATTAAGAATACAAACAACAATAAGTGTTGTTGAGGATGTGGGGGAAAAGGCACATTACTGGTGGGACAGCAAATTGGTGCAACCAATATGGAAAGCAGTGTGGAGATTCCTTGGAAAACTGGGAATGGAACCACCTTTTGACCCAGTTATCCCACTCCTTGGTCTATACCCAAAAGTCTTAAAAACACACAGTGACACAGTCACATCAATGATGATAGCAGCACGATTCACAATAGCTGAACTGTGAAACCAACCTAGATGGATTTCAGTAGATGAATGGATAAATAAAATGTGATATATATACAAGATGGAATATTATTCAGCATTAAGAGAGAATAAAATTATAGCATTTGTAGGTAAATGGATGAACCTGGAGAACACATTGCTAAGTAAAGTTAGCCAATTCTAAAAACCAAATGCCAAATGTTTTTTTTTTTTTTAATTTAAAAATGCTGATTCATAATGTGGTGGTGGTAGGCAGATATGGGAGGATTAGATGAATTCTAGATAGGGCCAAAAGGGAGGGAGGGGAAGGAAAGGGTGATGGGAGTAGAAAAGACAGTGGAATGAGATGGACATCATTACCATAAGTATATGTATGAAGATATAAATACTGTGACTCTACTTTGAGTACAGAGATATAAAAAAATTGTGCTCTATATGTGTAAAGTGAATTGTAATAAATTCTGCTGTCATATGCAACAAATTTAAAAAAAAAAAAAAAGATCTCTCAGGAGACCCAGCTCATGATTCTAATGTGAGATGAGTTATTGGTCCCAAAGTAGTGCTCACAGAATTATATTAAACTTTATGGGGAAAAAAAAAAGAAAGAAAGCAAAACAAAACAAAAACAAAAACAAACAACAACAACAACAACAAAAAAAAAACACCAAAAAAAAACCCCCACAGCATATTATGATTTTCTGAAACCTGGCAAATCAGAAAAATCCTTGAATAAAATTGAAGATGAGATTTGGCTTCATATTTGGCTTGAATGTCACCTAGTGGGAATATCACATAAGGGCTAAATTAATAAAAAAAGTAGTAAAACTGTAGAGATTATCAGGATTATCCTAATCTGAAGAGGGATTAGGGTGCATGGTTTATCCCATTTCCTATTTAGGAAATATTTTGGAGCATTTATAATATCATTTTCTTAATTTATTTTCACACAAACATGATAAATTTCTACTTTAAAAACTGTATTGGTAACTTTATTAAAAACAAGTTTCCATTTTCCCTTCAGGTTAAGTCTGCTTATTTTTGTCTAAAAAGTCTGAACAGTGTTGGGCTTCAGATAAGAGTAAGTGGTCTATTTTGCATCTTTTCCAAACATCTTAAATCTGAAGCAACCAGGTACCAAAGTAGCTGCTGCTTCCCTGGGAACAGTATCATTTGCACCTGATTTTACCATATATATATTTTTCTCAATTTTCCTATAATTAAAAAAAAATTAAATGTGATTCAAATCTGTACTCACAGAAGAGATTTCTAGAGTCACTTTTCTCACAAGGTTTCATTTTCACCAAAAGCCCATTACAGTTCCAGGCTCCCTGGCTGGCTGGCCCATAAACATCTGTAATTTCTGCTTACTCCAGGATTTTTTTTTTTCCCAGGGGAGAGCTACCGAGGATTGAACTCAGGGGCACTCAACCTCATCCCCAGCCCTATTTTGTATTTTATTTAGACACAGGGTCTCATTGAGTTGCTTAGTACCTTGCTTTTGCTGAGGCTGGCTTTGAACTCACAATCCTCCTGCCTCAGCCTCCTGAGCCACTGGGATAACAGGTGTATGTCACTGTGCCCCATCAGGATGCTTTTCAATTTAAGAGGACAGGAAGTTATCTAAGCCACTACAGATCTGTCAAAGCAAAATTATATAGTATGAAGATTTACTTAAAACTGACTGTTTTACCCTTAAGATAAGAACAGTTTTGAAAAAAAAATCATAGTACATACGGGAGGTTTTAAAAATAATAAATACCACCTGATCTCATTCTTATATGGGTTCAAAAAAGGTCGAACTCAGAAGTAGAATAAAGTGTGGTTTCCAGAGTCTGACAAGATTGGGATGGACTGGAAACCCAGAGATACTAGGCAAAAGATACAAAGTTTCATTTCTATACCAGGAATGAGTTTTTGGTGATCAATTGCATAGTATGGTGATCCTAGCTAATAATATGTTTCCAAATCATCAAAGTTAATTTTAAATGGTTTCACATGGCAGAAATTACATGGTAAGGTGAGGGCCTGGGTATGTTAATTGTGAGATTTGATCATTACACAATATATGCATGCATGGAAACCCCACATGGTACCCCATAAATATCTACAATTTGTGTTTGACAATTGAAAATAAAATAAAAACTTAAAACTGTAATAAGCTCAAATTTTAAACCTGGTTTGGGACTGTATTAAAGGGGATATTTTACCTAGTTTTGTGTATCCAGTTGATATTTAACTTTGGATATTTAGCTGGGCATTGTGGGGCACACCTATAAGCCCAATTACTTGGGAGGCTGAGGAAGAAGGGTCGTAAGTCGGAGGTCAGTCTGGCAACTCAGTGAGATCTTGTTCAAATATAAAAAACAAAAAGAAGGGCTGAGGTGCCCCTGGGTTTAACCCCCAGTACTATAATTAATTAATTAAAATTTTGTATTTAATATTTGGTATATGGTTGAAAGAATATTTAAATGAAAATTTTATTTTGTGACAACATTTTTATATTTTTTAAGGAAAAGAGAGAATCGATGTTGGCTTCTGTGACAGAAGTCCTAGTTTAGGTATTCACACAATCATTTACTTATCAGGTCCTCCATTCCTTTCATCAGATCCAGATTTCCATTTGGAATTATTTCCTTCTGATTAGAGGACCCTTTTAGCATTTCTTGTAGCACAGTCTAGTGCTGATGTGTACCTTGACTTTGTATGTCAGCAAGTCTTTATCTCACTGGTGTCCTTGAAGGATATTATCTGTTGGGTACTGCAGAGATGCTAGTCCTCTCTCTTCTGGTTTACACTGTTTCTTGAGAGAAGTTCCCTGCACTTCTTACCTTTATGCCTCTGTATATGAGATGTCCATCCTCTTTGCCTGCTTTGACATTTTTCTTCTTATTACTTTACAATTCATTATGACATGTCTTTTAGTGTATTTCTCCTCCTCATTTTTGTGCATGAGGCTTGTTGGATTCTTGAAACTGTGGGGCTTATTTTCATCAAATTTGGGAAAAGACCATTATTTCTTCATTCTTCTCTTGTTTCTCCATGCTACTTTTTGAGGATTTTGATGAGAGCACTCATATTAGATTGTTTGATGTTTTCTCACAACCCACTAAAGTTCTATTCATTTTTCAGTTCATTTTTTCCCATTTTCTTAAAAATTTTACATGGTTTTTATTACTGTATCTTAAATTTCATTGATTTTTTGCTTCAATGGCCAGTCTTCTGTGTCAAGTTTATGATCATCTACCATCAAGGTGGTTTTGTTGTTGTTTTGTTTTGTTTTGTTTTTGTATGTTTTACTTCTATAATTTTACCTTGGAACTTCTTCTATTTTTATATCTTTTCATATTATGCTGAGTTTATTTTTTTATTTTCTTGAACAAAACTATTTTAATGAATTCATTTATAAATTCTACCATCACTCTCATTCTTGTACTTACTTGAATTTATTGACTTTTCTCCTAATTACAGATTATGTATTTCTGCTTCTTTGCATACTTGGAAAAAAACTGTTTGGATGCTAGACATTATGAATTTTACATTGGTCACTTTATACTTTGTATCCCTATAAATATTCTACAGGTTTATTAAATGAGACTAGAGGAGTGTTTATTTTGTGTCAAGTTTTCCCTTGCTGCTGAGACCAGACATCTCTGAATACTCTATTTTGTGCACTGTGAATTATGAGACTAACCATTCTGGTAAGTGGAAAGTGCAAGTTAATCCAGGTCCTGTGTGAATTCCAGGATTTGTTCCATTTTTATTTTCTAATCTTGCCTGATCTAAAGATACCAAATCCTAATAGTCTTAACTCTCTATCAATCAGACCAAATATTAAAGAGTTTCATACAATCATTAGCAATATACTTTTAAATAAACTGGAAGTAAATACTCATATTGAAAAATAAATATTCAAAACAAGGGCAGACAACTTTAGATATAAAATGGGGGAAAGATCTATGAGCTGTGAACATATATCACAAAGCTATAATAATTATAAAAATGTGGTATGAACAATAGAACATACATCTCAGTGAAAATGAATACAAATCCCTGAGATAGACCATAATAGTTACTATATCTTTAGAAATCATTGGAAAAATATTGTATTTTATTGAATATTTCAAAATAAATGAAAAAATAATTTTGAATGTTCTCCTTACCAAAGTTAATGGTAAAAGTATAAGATTATGAAAATGCCAAACACTGTATGTTTTTACTGAAACATCTTGCTGTATCCCATAAATATGAATGATTATGTATCATTAAAAAACCTAAAAGGTGTAGAGTGCAGTGGCACATACCTATAATCTCAGTTACCTGGGATGCAGAGACAAGTGGTTCACAAGTCCAAGGTCAGCCTGAACAACTTAGAAAGACCATATCTCAAAATTAAAAGGGGTGGGGAGAGGGGGTGCTGGGGATATAGCTCAGTGGTAGAGTGCTTGCCTCACATACACATGGCCCTGGGTTCGAATCTCCAACACCAAGAGAAAAAAATTAATCCCATACTAAATGAATAAATAGTGAAAATTCTAATATCTATACAAAATGATATTTTATAACAGATAAAACTAGTAATTAATTTTATTTCACCTTAAGATATTTAATTCATTACAGGCAGGGTTTCTTTCAGAAAAAAAAAAAGTGGTTTTTGTAAAATTTCCCCAGTAGATAATGTTTTATTCAGCTTTTTCATTTCTGGGACAAAAAGATCTAAAAAGAACACTGAGAAGAAGAAAAGTTTATTTGGCTCATGGTTTCAGAGATCTCAGTCCATGGATGATTCACTCCATAGCTCTGGGCCTGGCATAACGCAGACAAAGGAAAGGGGTCAGGACATGCAATCAGGAAGCAGAGAGAGCTCCACTCATCAGGGACAAAAATATAAACCCAAAGGCACAACCCCAGTGGCCTATATCCTCCTGCCACACCCTGCCTTCAGTTACCACTCAGTAATCCATATCAGTGGATTAATCCACTGATAAGGTTACAATCGCACAATCTTCCTTTTACTCTGAACATTCTTCCATTTTTATAGCACATGAGCTTCTAGTGGAAACACACTATCTAAACCATAATGTTCTATCTTTGGTCCTCCAGAAGCTCATGCCATCTGACAGTGAAAAGTGTATTCAGTCTATTTTCAGGAGTCCTTGTAGTCTTAACAGTTCCAGCATTACACAAAAGTCAAGTCCAAACTCTCCAGAGATCTAAGGCAAACATTTAAATGATTTTCCCTGTAAAAATCAAAAGCAAGTTTCATATATCCAAGATATAAAGGGACAGAGTAAACATTTCCATTCCAAAGGGAGAAAAAAAGGCATAGAAAGTAGGATACAGCCAAAACAAAGTTGAAATCCAGCTGGGCAAACAAGTCCTGGAGCTCCATATCCAGCACATGGCATTGGAATAGTCTCTCCAAAGAGCTTTTGTAGCTCTACGCATGTGGCCTTGCTGCTTGTATCCTGCATGGCTTCTCTCTTCACTTGTTTTTGCTTGATTCCTGCAGCTTTTCCTAGCAGATGTTTTAAGGTACTGGCATTTGTAATATCAGGGGTCTTCACTGTGGCTTAGGCTTTCTTCTCACATCTTTTTTATGCATCACACTCTCAGGTGCTACCCTGAGGGACCCTGACCTTGTTACTTTGCCTGGCCTACCAGGCCTTCCTTTGAAATCTTGGTGGAAACCTCCATAATTCCCTTACTCTAGTATTCTGCCATCCTGCAGAACCAGTATCACATGGTTGATCCCAAGATCTTCTACCATCTTAGGCACTCCTGTGCAAGCCAAGTATCCTGAGAGGTTTTTTTTTTTTTTTTTTTTTCCCAAAGGAACTTTTCACTTTTGCATTTTCAAGTTATCATTCCCTATTGTTCCTGGATAACATACTTATCATCTCTTTTAGTGAATGTAATCCCTTTACCAACCACACCTTCCTTAGTCCCAGTTTTATTCAGACTCTTCTAGCTGTTTTCAAGATTTCCAAATCTCTCTTCTCTGCCTTCTGTTCCTGATCATCACAGTAAACTTGGCTAAAAGCCACCAACAATACCCATGACACTACATGAATGCTATGCTATCTAGAAATTTCTTCCACCAGTTCAGATGCTCACCTTTAAATTCAGACTCACAGAAACTCTCAGGACATGAACAAAATGTAGACAGTTTCTTTGCCACATTGTAACACAAATGGTCTCTACTCCAGTTTCCAGTAGAGTTCTTCTTGTCCTTTAAAATATCATGAGCTCTATCTTTACTGTTCACATTCCCATGGGCATTTTGGTCTTTTGAGCTCCTACCAGAATTACACATTAACCTCTTCTTACAGCATTCTAAAACTTTTCCAGCTTGCATCTCTAAACTTTTCAAAATTCCTTCTACCACAAACCAGCTCCAAATATTCAAAAAACATGGTCATGTTAGTCAATACAATTATCCCACTTCTCAGTACTGATTTCTGTTTTAGCCAGGTTTTTTTTTTTTTTTTTTTTTTTTTTTTGTTCCTGTGACAAAAAAGAACTGACAAGAACACTGTAGTGGAAGAAAATATCATTTGGGGTTCATGGTTTCAGAGATCTCAGTCCACAGAAGGCCAACTGCATAGTTCTGGGCCTAAGAATAGCTGTTCTGAACATGTCAATCAGAACCAAAGAGAGTTCCACTCAGCAGGGACAAAATATAAACCTGAAAGTGGCCAGCCTCACTCTACCTGCCTCCAGTTATTGCTTAATCCATACCAGTGAATTAATTTCTGATTATGTTACAATACTCACAACCTAATCATTTTACTCAGAATATTCTTGCATTGTCTTTCACATGAATTTTTAAGGGATACATCATATCTAAACCATAAAAAATAGTGATTAGTTAAAAATCAGAATATTCACTCTGCCATCTCAAATTATCATAAAGGAAAATATTCAAAAGATTCAGAACAGAATGCATGATAAATTGTACTTTATAAAAATAATTCAGACAAATAATAAAAAAAATTGAGAATGATACAATTTGAAAATTAAGTCAGCTAAGATCATTGATTAGACTTAAGTCCAGATAACCAAACTGCCACTTTGATAGGTGCAGTAGAAGCAGAAGTTACAAAGTATATAATGAATGGCATTCACCTCTATACAAAGAACCCATAGGTCCTGAGTTTAAATTACATAAATTACTGAGGTTATAGTTTGCCAATGCTTATATCAAAACAACCAAAACCAAACTCATAACAAATGATGCCAAATCCAACCAAAGTTCATTCTGAGAACAATTTTATTATGGGTTCTTTTAACCTAATTAGAGAAGCTCTGATCCCATGTTCCCAGAGGCCTGTGACCCAGACCATCTGCCTTAGAGAGCTGATTCCAGATACCACAGTAAGGGGTTAACTTGACCATATCCACTGATCTTACAGTGAGCTTCCAGTGCACTATGCAACATTGTTTAGTGTATGCAGCAAGAATAGAAATCCAGACAATCATTAGTTTTTGACAGTAGTTGGAAATCCTAAGTCAATAACTGATAGAGCATGCTGTGCTGGGAATTAATCCAGAGATAATATTCTATAAATATTTATGGACACTAAAACTAGTACCCAGAGCATTTTCTGTCCCTATGAATAAAATACTTCCTTTCTTTTTTTCCAAATACTTTGTTTTAAGTTGATCTAGTATACTGTTTCCACATTTTTCTTAATCATTTTACTGTTTCTTGCTCTATCCTGGAAATATATTCTCAACATCTCAGTGGAAAAAATTTACCTAGATCCTTTATCAATGGTCACCATTTTCTACAAATGTCCAAATAAAATAAAAAGTAAAATTAATATTAAAATATGAGTTTTATATACTTTAATAGATCATGTGTATGTGTAAATTAGAAATATTACAGAACTATGCCATCACAAGCAGTTAATTTTATTAATTATTTCAGGGCAAAAGGAAAAAGTAGGATTTCATTTTTTTAGCAATAAGGTCTGAGATTTAAAAAAAATAAAAGGTAATTATGCAGTTTTATTTTGCTTCATGATCTTAAACATACATATTCCTCACTATTAAGTAGTCAGATCTATATTTAATTTTGGAAAAGAAGTTAGTATTATAACTATCAATACTATAAGAATGTCTATCTCTTTAATATTTGATACTCTATGTAAAACTAAAGTAAAAAAAAGAAACAAATAAGGAAATAATATATTCAAGTTATGTCTGAAATGTTCAGCAATATGTAAGAGTGAGTGATCGTGTATTGATGATGAATCTTATTGTTATGACTAATTTATAACAGCATAACCATACAGATTTGACATGACCAGAACCTATGCAGACATAGACTCAAGGGAAGAGATATCAGAAATGATACTATTATGGGCATTTTGTTTGTTTCTGTTTTTCAACGTGTGAAGTTGAAATAAATAAATGATTGTGGCTGAATGTCAAATCCAAAGCAAAATTTCAGAATAGTCTTATTTAAAAGATAGCATTTATAAGACATTCAAATTTGAGAAAAGGGGATCTACACCATACAAAAGCACTGCTGGGTGCCATATATGTGAACAGTGGAAATTACCAGGGGCAGATGGGTCTTGAGAGAGGATAGAGCTGTGCTTAGGCTCTGAATGAGAAGAATAGGATAAGGGTCATATCAGCAATATGTGCTTGCAGAGGGAGAGAATTGGCAGGAACTTATGGATATGTAGAAAGAAAAAGAGGTCCTAGAAACATTTCTTGACCAGGCAGGACACTGGAGGAAGAAACACCATGCAAATTTGCTGATGTAATGACTTCAGAGGATCTTCTACTATGGTGAGGGAATTGGGGCCAGTTAGTATGAGCCATTTGCAGTAGCTCAGTAGTAACATTCAGCTTTGAAGCTTCTTGCCAAGAAATCATTGGCTGCTGGAATTTATCACTGGGGAATTTATAAACAACAGTGCCTGTTAGTGTGGAAATGGTTTGGCAGCAAATTTTCTGAATAATTAAAACATTGCATCAGCCTAGGAGACCAAGAGTCCATGTTGGAAGAAGCTATTGACCTGAGCTTGCCATATTCCTTGGGGAATGCTCTTTTACCTTCCTCACTTCACAAGCCAAAGCAGGGGTTAGTGTTCTGTTACTAAGTAGGAGTCATCCAAAGAATATATCATTATCATTGCTAGAGCTCTGGATTCCCCAAAATGATACCCTAAAGAAACACTTGGCATGTAAAACTGTTATCAAACTTGTAATAAATCACAGTGGGCTTTTAAATATAGGATGAAAGTTTTGAAGCAGATTCATTGCACTAGCTACCAATCCCAGGGGGGCACCTACTGAATGGCAGGTAGCAAGTATCATCATTATGGCAACCACCTGGAACAGGAGTCCAAATGCACCAGCCTACTGTTTCTCTGACTGCAATTTTTACAAATTACCTGGGTGGTGAGACAGAATACCCCTGAAAGAAGTTAACTAAGGAGACTTTGCTAATCCCAGATGCCAGCAAGAGGCAGTAAATTCCCACAGAGGTAATCTAGATATGAGTCCTCAGCTCAAGATGTTATATTTTAGCACATTCCAGTTATTCTGAGAACTGCAAGCAAAAAGTGTGTGTTGGAGGGTGGGGGATGCTGGGTTGTTCAAGGCCACCCCAGAGATGATCCTGTAAATGTAAATCTTTTTTATTAGCAGTTTTATTTAGCTCTTCACTTTCAAGAATTTCTTAGGATATAGTAATTGCCAACAGAGTTTGCTATTACATGCTGTTGGGTTCATTTAGGACTCAGGGATTGGGAAGTTCATTTATTTACTGAGCTGAGAAAAGATGATACATCTCATTATTATTTTAAAAATGGAAGATCTTATTTTATTTGCATAGGTTTTGAGTCCAGGCTATATTTTAAAATAAAAGGAACTATACGTTTTCATAAAATAATATGAGTTTCTTTATTATTATGCCTCTCCTAAATTCTATAAGTCATCTATAATGTAGTTATGTAAGGATAAATGGAAAATTTTTATAAATATATTTCTAATTAATAGATGCATATCATATTTAAATTTCTTGATAACATATTTTAACAATATTTAATACATAATAGAAAGTCTTGCCATAAAGAAAATATTTTCCTTTTTCAGGATATCAGTTGATTTTAGTGTTCAAGACAATTTATTCTAAATAAGATATAATAAAGTGACTAAGAATTGACATTTTGAAATTGACACTGAAAAATATTAGCTCAGGTTATTTTATGAATAACACATTTGTCTATTTCCTAATTTAAAACAATGACAAAAATAATAGAACATTTTCCTACATAACTCTACTTTTGTAGCACAGAAGTTAAATCAGTTCACAAATATTACAGCTCTTTCCTTTTTTGGCGCATAAGCTAGATTGCATTTCCTGAATTCATGGTGGCTATACATTATAACATTTTACAAAATCAAATATTCAAGTAATCTGCAATCTATTAATGGCACTTCCACAACCTATATTCTAACTCATCCACAACATATGTTCATTGGAATCATATGTTTATTGATAGAATAAGAAATACACACATTTTAAAATAATAATATAATTCAATATAAAATAGCAATTAGAGCAATGACATTGAATAAACAACTATATTCAAAAACCAATAACAACTTCAGTATGTTGTTTTTGAATAAAAATAAAAGTAATCACTAAAAGTTTGTTTATACTATGCTGTTATTGAAAATTCAAAGCAAGTAAAATCTTAAAATATACACACATGGCAAATATATCTTATTTTTAAGCATGAAGATAATTAGCTGAATGGAAAGATAAGTCTCACCGACAGCCATGGATACCAGAAACATTTAAAAATTCATGATATTAATCACTTTTAAGATGAGATTGGGACAGAAGAAGGAAAATATAAAACTGGATGTAAATATTGTTAATATTTTAGTTCTTGGTATGGATAGGTTAGATTTTTATTTCATTTTAATAAATTTATAAAGCAATAACATAAATGCAATTTTTTTTTAAAAAAAGGATCAAATTAATTGCTAATAGATAATCCTAAAATTGAGATTATATTAGTGGAGCTAATTTCTTCTGTTCTGTTTCCAAATTGACTTCCTTCTTTCTTGACTCCCCACTTGTAGTAAGATTGACAGGAGTGCTGGCCCATGCTTAGAAATTCTATTCAAAAAAATGTATGCCATTTTCAGTTATTTGAAGACACAGAGACAAGACACAGAGGCAGGAAAGATGTGAAATGCAGAGTGGACAACCTGTCAACTTCATTTATATCAACTTTAGGTCTTTGACATTGTTATTACATATTATTCATTGTCTTACTAGGCAGGTTGCAGACTTAGCAACATTATGCAGCTTATTCCTCCAGTTACATACTAAATTGCAATGTGCAAAGTTAGGAGCTTTGTGTAGCTCTCAGTAAAGTCCATTGTATAAAGTAACTATTATGTGGACAGGATTAGGCTCAGTGGAACATTGTGGTTGTCTAACAAGGGAGTTCCTTTCTTCCCAGGAGTTGTGTGCCTGAGATCAAGATTGAGGCAGATAAGACTCTAGTGACACAGCCTCAGCAGCTAGATATAGCACATGTATTAGTTATCTTACTAGTTCCTAGGAGAGACTGAAGGGCATTCTAAGGGTGGGAAACAGACTGCCAGTTTGCTTGCCAGAGGAACCCTTCCCTGTATATTTCCATGGTCAGAATCACTTTCAGTGATTTGAAGAAAAAAAATTACTTTGCATTTGTTTGCCAACAGATACATGACTCAATCATTAAATCTAAGGAACACGTTTTCTGATCAAACAGGCAATTGCCATATTTTTACACTTGGAAAATTACCATGTCCAAATCTTATATATCAAAACATGGAAGAGCTGTGGTTACTTGAAGGAAAATCAGGATTCAGTTATTCAAAGATGACAATCAGACTCATGTAAGATATAATCAGAGCCTAAGATAGTTTTCACAAGCTCTATTTTGCTCTATGACACAGACACTTCCATAGAAATGTTTAAATATCGGGCATCAAAGGTCAAATGTCCACCAAAGGTTGAATGATACCTTTATTGATACTGGTTTCCACATTATATCAGGAAAAGAATTGCACCCTATTCTGGGTACATCCTGACCTGTTCAATGTCCCATTTGATATTTCCTAAGGGCTATTGATTGTGTTAAACCACAGATGGAAAGGAAGTTTGAAAAAGTATATGATGTGTCCCAACACCTGATCTGACCTTTGTCTGCTGTACTTCTAAATAAGTGGTCTAGAGTAAAATCTTCTACTTATTTCAAGTAGAATTACATAGTTAATTTATCTGAAAAAAGTAATTATAAAATATTACTCAAAGTCATTATTTGTTCATTCACTTAACAATTAACTGGATACCATGTATTTATAAGCATGTCTGTTCACACACACACACACACACACACACACACACACACTTTATTTTCAGTGTTGGTAATAGAACGCGGGGCCTTACACATGCTAGGCAAGTATTCTACCTCTGAGATACACTCTAGCCCTATTTTTTGTTGTTGTTGTTGTTGTTATTTTTATCTATGGTAGATACAGTGAAAAACAAAAACCACTAGTCCTAACATCAATAAGTGTGTAGAGTATATAGAACTTTCTAAGATTCTGAGAAAAAAAAATAGAAGTTATTTGCTCTTTTCTAGTCTTTATGCAAAAAGTATTTGCTAGTCATTGATCATATCAATCAATATTTGTGTGTGACTGAGCTTTAGATACCAAGGCTTATAAGTATAGGGGAAAAGGAAGTACTGGGGATGTAAATGGAGCAAATTGCATTCTAAGAAGTGAATTGACATGATAAAAAAAAAAAAAAAACAAAACAAAGCTAAAACCAAAACAACAAAAAAAAAAAAAAGAAAAGAAAAACAAAACTTTACGAGGGCACTACAGAGCTAGTGTAGTTTGTTTCAGAACACAGGGAAAGGCAACTTAGGGCAGTCATTTGTTGGTGACCAAATATCTCCATAGCAATGGCACTCTTCTATCTTTTTTCGTGCTCTTCACTCCCTCCATCACCAATTTATACTTTTCTTCTTTTTCCCTGTGCCACCCAGGTACCTGAGGAAGCTGACACCTTCTCATCCTTGTTTCCACCTGGTTACTGTGTATGAGGAGGGTTGGCTTAATATTCTTATAGGCTAAATAGAAAAAAAAAACATTAAATGTATTACCTTTGGGATATTTCTGATTAGCAGAGAAAGAGAATCTTTAGAGAATAGTGCTAAGGTGATGATAGCTTACATCCTTATGTGTTAAAATATTCCCATGAGAGGTTGGAGAGAACATTTCTTTCATAATCCTTGGGAAAAGCCACTATTGAAAAGGGATGAACAGATAAGGCAAATGCAGAGTGCCTTAACAGGTAAGGGAGAGATTATTTCTATATTTGTGAGTTCACAGATGAATCATTGCAGATTAATGCAATGTATTTTAATAGATTTCTTGTGCACTGGCTACTCTCATATCCTCTGTGAATGGAATAGATAATAAATAACACTATGTTTTAAAGGTTCATTGTTGTTACAGAAAATAAATGGAGTGAAATATAATATTTGCAATAAAGCAAACTTTTGAACTCAACAAATACTTTGTGAGCACCGGTATGTGAAAAGCTGTCTTTGTTATATGGGAAGAGAAGGAGAGTTTCTGTCTTTACATTTTGTACCCCTTCTTGAGGTGCAGAGTTTGGAAAAGTTCCAACACTTTTTACAGAAGTTGAATGGAAAGATAAGTCTCACTGATAGCCATGGATACCAGAAACAGAGATTGTGTCTAATTAAAAATAGCAAAAAGGCTACTAGAGAATAATGACCTTGTCAAAACTTCTAGAGAATGCCAACTTTTATATCTCCAAGTGACACATGTGCATAGAGTAATACATTTTACAGCATAGAATTACTAATTTTACTTGTTTCTAAAATGATATGAAATGTAACTTGCTATTAATGTACACCTGATATTTAGTTTAAGAAGCTGAATAATTATTTCTCAGATAAAATTTAGATCAAACATGAAAATGAGGAGGCTAAAAATTTCATTATGACATTATATAATGAAGATGAAAGATCACATAGGTATGGGTGTTACTGAAATTATTTTAGATATAAATATCACCTTTTACTAAATATCTGTTCATTTCCAATCTTCTCTTTCACTATCTGTCCATTTGTGTCTTTAGTGTTCCACAATGTTCCTTCTTTCTGTCAAGGAAGAATAAGAATTAAATATTAATTCCAGGACAGTTAGGGAAACAGGATATAGAAATCATAAGCAGTAATTATGGACTCCATGACAACGTTTTGGTTTTTAGACCAAGCTATTTACCAGGGTATCTCTGGTGGACAGCAGGAATCATAAGGCTCAGTGAGAAGCACAAAGAGGGTCCATGATATCATATTTCTAGCTTTTCAGGGTAAAGGAATTGGGACTACCAGTTAATGTTCCCAGGATAAGGTAAATTCCACAAAGAAACAAAGTGAGAGGGATTCCTCCAAAGACAGAAAAAGCCTAGTGTAATGGACTTGAGAAGTGGTTGTTCCTTTAAGAGCGAGTCCTTACAGAAAGCACTGTTTCTTACTGATGATTTTTTAAGGCAACCTAAGAGCATTGCAGGACCCACCTGTCACTCTATCCCACCCTCATCTAGTCTCCACTTTGTCTTGGTTGCTTTTCTTTCAGCTCTTCTCCATTGCCTACAACACCAACAAGTTGTGTTTTTACTATTGCTTTGACCAGTGTAGCCATCCTAATTTGCCTCATCTTGTTTGAAATGTTGAGGTCCGTGTGGTAATTATGAGAAGATGTGCTACACAATACTGGACTCTCTTGCCTTTAAACATTGTAACCTATATTTCTATTCCATTCATTTGGGAATCTGATGAAAGTTATTAGCACTTCTCTGGAAAAAAGACACACACACACTCACACATACACAGACACACACACAAAAGCAAACAAACACACAAACATGTCATACACATAGAAATGCACAAAACCATGAATTAGCAGCTGGAGTGTACAAAAATGTCAAGATTATTTTTGTGTACTTTAAAGACCAAGGATTCTTTTTTTCCCCCAAGAAATGCTTAAGGGGACCATTTCGATGGGGGCAGACTTTCAGTGTCTTTTATGCAGCATGGTGGGAATGCTGATCACACATAATTTATTTCAGAACATGGAGATATTTCCCCAACTTATATAAATTAATCTGACTATAAGTAAATAACAGAAAGATCAGTAAGAGTAGAGAAGGGAAGAGGGGGTGGGAGGAAGAGGGGAGGGATGTATTAGAACAAATTATATTACATTATTATTTATATTATATTACATTACATTTTGTAATTATGTCATAGTATATTTCTATTTTCATGTGTAACTAAAATAACCATCACATATTTGAGTACAATTACTTCATGATAGATGGTTCTTTTAAGTGAATACAGGAGAATGATCTGGTGTCATGCTTAAGATGTCAAGACTCATTTTCTTTACAGTTTGAGATTTTTGACAAAGATCACACATTTCAAAGAGAATTTATTTTCTTTCTGTTCTTGACACCATAAAATGAATGACTTAACTAGACATTTCCTTAAATATTTTTATTTTCAAAGAACAATGATACATTTCAAACCAATTGAGGAGAAAAAGTATTTACTGTAGAAAAGGGGAAATACACATTCGAGTAGGACTCAGTATCTCTTATAATTATGAGTTTCTGTGCTTAGACTGGCTAATGGCTCTAAACACAATGTATTGAAAGCATGAACAGGAGTGGGAAGATTACAGTTGGACAGGTAAATATTCCATAATGTGTTAAATACAGCATGTTTCATTTTATAGGTTTAATTCTATACAGGATCCTTTGTGATAATGACAAGAATGATCTAGAAAAAAAATGTAGCCTACGATGACATGTTTCACCATTCAAAATAATAAGATAAAATAAAATAAAATATTCATTGAAGAAACAGCCTTTCAAAGTTGAATATGATCATAAATTTTCCCAGGACAGAAAATAAATTGAACAAAATAATATCAGTTAATATTTATTTCACTATCCTCCTCTGAGAGACTCCATCTATTTTCCTCTTCTGAACCTTTGCTCTGTCCTGAGAATGGGGAATTTTCATGCATTTGGATAATAAAAATCATAGGAAATTACAAGCTTGATCTAGTCCTATACCGGCTTTCTCATGATATCCCTCCAAATTACCCTAGATCATAAGCTAAGCACTTGAATTATAAAAAGATGAACTATTGAATAGTATAATGTAGCCCCTGGATTTTAATGTGATCTCAGAGACTCAGAATACTCTATGGAGTATTTTTCAAAATGAAAAGATGTCTAGAAATTGGAACATTGGTGTGAGATATTGCTATGTAAAATTATGTAAAAACATTAATTTTGTCCATTAGCAAAATGTTATCAAGGAGTTTCAAGATAGCAGCAGATTATTTAGAGATTATCATTGTTTCTTATTCCATTCTTCACAAAGCCATTATTGAAAAAAAATATAGCATTTTATACGTTTTCAAAAACATTTGTATCAATGTATATAATTCATGTGTCATATATAAATATAAGTATAGATAAGACATTTTATGTAATAGAGATTGAGTGACTTTATATCTAAATGTAAAGTAATACACCTTGAACCCTCAAGATTTATGAAACATGAAAAAATTAAGAAATATTTAAAAGACTTCTATGTCTTAGTTCTCCATTCACCATATAGGAAGAAATGGTCACAAAAAAGCTAAGAAGGTCTTATGTTTATAGAATACTGTAGGAATTTATTACACTAATAAGCTTGTCTCAGACCAATAAAGACCTTATGAAGTACTCATTGAAATTTGAAGAATAAAGTGTTGAGGTAACATTTTAATTAACCACAATTAGAATGTCTCTGATGAAGAACATTTATTGTTACTTAAGATATTCCATAACATTATTTGGCACATGATAAATTAATACCTTTATTTTCACAGGAAAACCATCTCGACTCTCCCCTTTCCTTCACTCATGAAATCATGCACCTGAACAATAATGTGACAGAGTTCATTCTGCTTGGGTTGACACAGGACCCTGTTAGGAAGAAAATAGTGTTTGTAATTTTTTTCTTTTTCTACTTGGGGACATTGATTGGTAACTTGCTAATTATTATCACCATCAAGACCAGTCAGGCACTTGGCAGTCCAATGTACTTCTTCCTTTTCTATTTATCCTTATCTGACACCTGCTTATCTACGTCCATAGCCCCTAGAGTGATGGTGGATGCCCTTTCGAAAAGGACCACTATTTCTTTCAGTGAGTGTATAATCCAAGTTTTTTCATGTCATTACTTTGGCTGCCTAGAGATCTTTATCCTCATCCTCATGGCCGTTGACCGCTATGTGGCCATCTGTAAGCCCCTGCACTATCTGACCATTATGAGCCGCCAGGTTTGTAATGTGTTGGTGGCTGTGGCCTGGGTGGGGTCCTGTGTGCATTCTTCAGCTCAGATTTTTCTTGCTTTGCGTTTGCCTTTCTGTGGTCCCAATGAAATTGATCACTACTTCTGTGACTTGGAACCCTTGTTGAAGCTCGCCTGTGCAGACACATATGTGACCAACCTCCTCCTGGTGTCCAATAGTGGGGCCATTTGTACAGTGAGTTTCGTTGTGCTCATGTTCTCCTATGTCATCATCTTGCATTCACTGAGACATCACAGTGCAGAAGGGAGGAGAAAGGCCCTCTCCACCTGCATCTCCCACATCATTGTGGTCATCTTGTTCTTTGGACCTTGCATATTTATATACACACGTCCTGCAACCACCTTCCCCATGGATAAGATGATAGCTGTATTTTATACCATCGGAACACCTTTGCTCAACCCTCTGATTTACACAATGAGGAATGCAGAAGTGAAAAATGCAATGAGGAAGTTGTGGATCAAGAAATTGGTCTCTGATGACATGAGATGAATAAAGATTTGAATCCTTTCTTCACTTTTATATTGACTTAGAAGTCAATATGAGATATTATTTTCTTGTTGTGCATATAGTTCCTTCAGAAAAATAGGCATTATGAGCATATACACTAGTTGAGAAGAAGCTGTTTTTATGTAGAGGAAGAGACACAACATTAAGTACTAATATTTCTGTAAGGCTCTTGTTGCTCTTCCTGC
The DNA here is from genome assembly GCF_964194105.1 of Spermophilus citellus. Classification (NCBI taxonomy): domain Eukaryota; kingdom Metazoa; phylum Chordata; class Mammalia; order Rodentia; family Sciuridae; genus Spermophilus; species Spermophilus citellus. Next base: position 240,197,636 of record NC_138183.1, read on the forward strand.
TGAGTGTCTCTATCTATCTCTCTGCCACTGTAGTAACACTTGTGATTCAACCCAGTGTTTTCATGCCATTCCTCATGTTGACTTCTCATGTTTTCTACTAACAGTTCCCCATCTGCATCCAGAGCCTGACAGTTCCCTCTTCCAAATGATTTGCCTTTCTTAAACATTGTTTTCTCATCAGGTTTCATTAGGAACCTTCAATTTGTTTGTTTTTCTTGATTCAGATGAATGTACTAGATTTCATTATTTTTATTTGTGGGTCTGTGCATGTGTGTCTGTGTGTGTGTGTGTCCTCATGCGTGTAGTTGGTCTCGATTCTTGTGATTATACACTAAATCATGACTATGTATTTACTGCTGGAATGCGAATATGTAACAGATGTGATTCTGCAATCTGTATTTGGGGTGAAAATGGGAGTTCAAAGCACAATTTGAGTCTAATGTATGAAAGATGATATATCATGAACTATGTAATGCGATAAATAATCAATAAAAATAAAAAAAAAAAGAAAAAAAAATAATGACAGACCATCTAGAGAAAATACATTTTCCTGATACAAAGTTTTTTAATCTTAGGATGACTCACATTGAAATATATATATATATATATATATATATATATATATATATATATATATATATAATAGTTACAATAAAAATATTGTGTTAAGGAATTTCCAACAGAATCAACAGAGAGTACTCAAGCACAGAAGGACACTAGATTCAAATGCATGTTTCTGCAGTGGAGATGGACATTACTCTCTGTCATTATCCACCAACATCACCTTTCACAATTGCATGATCACGAATGTTGTTTCAGCTTTCGAATTGTTTTCTTATTTGTATTTTTATCCATACAGAAAATTAAACATGTGCATTTTTGTTTATTTTGGACTTGCATTTCTATTTATAAATTCTGCTCTTGTAAAGTTTGCACAGTAATACATAAAGATTCTGATATGGAAATATACAAGGAAACATTTCTCTTGTGAACAAACTCCTAGGGGTAGCAGGCACCCTGTTTCCCACACTTAGAATGTTCTGTAGTTTCTCCTAGGAACTAGTAAGATTACTAATACATGTGCAATGTCTAGCTGCTGTGGCAATGCCCTGTATGAGGAGGCTCTGTGCTAGAGTCTATCACCCTCCACGTTGATCTTAGGCATATAACTCCTGGGAATAAAGGAGCTTCTTTGCCAGATAACTACAATGTTTCACCAAGCCCCAGTGCTCCTGGAAGTGCCCACCTAATGGCAAGTTCACACAATGTATTTACTTGAGAGCTGCACAAAACTTCTAACATTTCACATTTTAACTGTAAAATGTAACTGCCAAATAAGCAACCTTACTAATACAATAAACAATAATGTAGTTATGGCACTAACAACCTAATGTAACCTATTGGCATAATAAATGTGGCCACTTAGTTGGGCAGCCATTTTCTTCTGCCTCAGCTTCTTGTCTCTGTGTCTCCTTTTGATTTCCCTTACAGTAGTAGATTCCAGCTGACAGAGTTTTAGCTGGTATCTACTTACTGTTGTCAAAAAACTACTTTTATTTCAATACAAGAAAAATACAAAAGAGATGTGTAGAGGTTGAAGTATAGGTACCTCTCCAGATGCACTTCAGTGTGACTTCTGGACATTCATGCAATACAGAGCTGCGCTTCTACTGTCACCACTGTTCCTGCAAAGGTTTAACTCTGAACCACGCCCAGATTTTTAATAAAGATGCAAAGAAGCCAGAATGTAAAACATCACCAGTTTCTTTGATCAGACTCTGTGTCCTAATGGGAACAAAGTGGAAATCTGAGAACTAAAATAGGGACGTTTGTGTGAGGAAGAATGAGAATCATGCTCTCATAAATTAACTCGCATCCTTTGAGTTGTCATGAGCAACTTTCTCTTTCTTGACAGAAAACAGACTTCACTTGTTCAACCACCATGTTAGTACCTCACTAGAAGGGAATGATAGCTATTTATTTTCCTTGGGAGCATACTCCTATACCTTTTATTTATTCTAAAAAGACAAAGTTAACTGATGTACAGAAATTCCTGATTTATGGGTGTTAATTTTATATCCAGCTACTTTCCTGAATTTATTTATTAGTTCTGGGAGATTTCTGTTGGAATATTTTGGGTCTTCTAGGTGTAGAATCATATTGTCTGCAAATAGTAATAATTTGAATACTTATTTTCCTATCTGTATCCCTTGAATTTCTTTTGTCTATATGATTGCTCTGGCTACTGTTTCAAGAACTATGCTAAATAGAAGTAGTGACAGAGGGCATCCCTGTCTTGTTCCAGTTTTAGAGGGAATGCTTTTAATTTTTGTCCATTTAGAATGTTGTTGGCCTGGGGCTTAGCATAGATAGCCTTTACAAAATTGAGGTATGTTCCTGTTATTCCTAGTTTTTGTAGTGTTTTGAACATGAAGTGATGCTGTATTTTATCAAGTGCTTTCTCAGCATCTATTGAGATGATCATATAATTTTTATCTTTGAGACTATTGATGTGATGAATTACATTTATTTATTTATGTATATTGAAACAACCTTGCATTCCTGGGGTGAAGCATATTTGATCATGATGCACTATCTTTTTGATATTTTTTGTATTTGCTAGAATTTTATTGAGAATTTTTGCATATATATTCTATATATATATATATATTTTGCATATATATTGCATATATATTCTATATATATTCATATGTATTTGTCTGAAGTTTTATTTCTTTGATGTGTCTTTGTCTGTTTTGGAATCAGTTTGATATTGGCCTCATAGAATATGTTTGGAAATGTTCTCTCTTTTTCTATCTAATTAAATAGTTTGAGAAGTATTGGAGTTAGTTCTTCTATAAAGGTCTTGTAGAACTCAGTTGTGTATCCATCCGGTCCTTGGCTTTTCTTTGTTGGTAGGCTACTGATGGCGTCCTCTATTTCTTTGTTTGAAATTGATCTCCATAAGTTGTGTATATCATCCTGAAATACTTTCTACATATCATATGCCACCCCATTTATAATAGCCTTAAAAAAATAAAATACTTTGGGATAAACTTAATAAAAGAGGTGAAAGACTTCTATAATGAAAACTACAACATACTAAAGAAAGAAATTAAAGAAGACCTTAGAAGATGGAAAGATCTACCTTGTTCTTGGATAGGCAGAATTAATATTGTCAAAATGATCATACTATGAAAAGCACTAGACAGATTCAATGCAATCCCAATGAAAATCCTAAAGGCATTTCTTATAGAAACAGAAAAATCAATCATGAAATTAATCTGGAAAAATAAGAGACCCAGAATAGCCAAAGCAATCTTTAGCAAGAAGAGTGAAGTTGGTAGCATTACTATTCCAGACCTTAAACTATACTACACAGTAATAGTAACAAAAACAGCATGGTAATGGCACAAAAGTAGACCTGTAGACCAATGGTACAGAATAGTGATCACAGAGTCTAACCCACATAACTACAGTTGTCTTATATTAGACAAAACTGTACATTGGGGAAAAGATAGCCTCTTCAGCAAATTGCGCTGGGAAAACTGGAAATCCATATGTAACAAAATAAAATTAAACATCTATCACTCACTATGCACAAAACTCAACTCAAAGTGGATCAAGAAACTAATAATTAAACCAGAGATCTTCAACCAAATGAAAGAAAAAGTAAGCCCAAATCTTCATCATGTTGTATTAGGCCCCAAATATCTTACTAAGACTTTTATACTGCAATAATTTAAATCAAGAATCAATTAATGAGATGGATTCAAACTAAAAAGTTTCTTCTCAGCAAAAGAAACAATCAGTGAGGTGAATAGAGAGCCTACAGAATGTGAGCAATCTTTACTGCAAACACATCAGGTAGAGCACTAATTTCTAGGATATAAAAAGCACTAAAAACATAGATAAATAAACATTAACACCAAAAAAAATTGATAAATGGGCCAAAGAACTGGGCAAACACTTCTCAGAAGAGGATATACAATCAATCAACAAACATGAAAAAAATGATCAACATCTCTCACAATTAGAGAAATGCAAATCAAAACTACTCTAAAATTTCATCTCATTTCAGTCAGAATGGCAGCTATTAAAAATAGAAACAACAGTAAGCACTGGTGAGGATGTGGGTAAAAAGGAACACTCATACATTACTGGTGGTGCAGCCAATCTGGAAAGCAGTATGGAGATTCCTTGGAAAACTTGGAATGGAACCACCATTCAACCCAGCTATACCACTCCTTGGTTATACCAGAAGGACTTAAAGACAGTGTACTACAGGGACACAGCTATACCAATATTTATAGTAGCACAATTCATAATTGCTGAATTATGGAACCAACCTAGATGCCCTTCAGTAGATGAATGATAGGGAAACTTTGGTATATATACATACATATATATATATGTATATATTCCTCAGCATTAAAAGAGAATGAAATCATAGTAAAATCATGGCATTTGCAAGTAAATGGATGAAGATGGAGAATATAATGCTAAGTGAAGCAAGCCAATCCCAAAAAACCAAAGTCTGAATGTTTTAATTGATTTGAGGATGCTGACTCATAATGCTGATGGTGGGGGGGCGGGCATGGGAGGAATGAAGGAACTTTAAATAGAAAAAGGGGAGGGAGATGTAAAGAGGGGGAAAAGGGGTAAAAATGATGGTGGGGTGAGTTAGACTGCACAAAGTATCTCTGTATATGTGATATTTTCGCAATCAGTATCATTGATTATTAGCATAGGAAAGGACGGTATAACACAGGCTTGTAAATATTGGATATGGCTATAATTTGGGATCATTACCCTAAGTACATGTATGAGGACACAAATGGTGTGAAAATACTTTTTGTACAACCAGTGACTTGAAAAATTGTGCTGTGCTGTATATGTGTAATATGAAATGAATTGCATTCTGCCATCATGTATAGCAAATTACAGTAAATAATTCATTTAATAAAAATAACAAAAATAAAAAGCAATGTTCCAGGGAGGTCCAAGCAGGAGCACACCATTGTGCTCTAGGGTAAAAATGATATATATAAAGAATTCGCAAGATTTTGCTAATATGTGTAAGACTAAACCAGGGTAATACGTCATTATGGGAATAGATATTGAAGGTAAATGTGACATGTGATTACATAGGGCACATCTAACTAATCTAAGATAAAGTACTATTATAAGGGCAGCTAATTGAAAACATTAATTTCATTTTTTCAGTGTCAGTTAATAAATTCTCAGGTGAGGGAAGATTTAGAAGCCTTTATTCTGTCCACCAACAGTAGCCCTCAACAAAATGAAGTGCAGATGCAAGAAGTTCTTTGCTATAGGGTGACACAAATACTACAAAATTCAGGGTCACAAGCGTGGCTTTACAACATATACAGAATATCCACTTGTTCCTGGTGGAGGTCTAGTTCTTGCTGAATGACTAAAATAGCAGCTCGAGACAGTTTATTTAAGTAATTTTGAATGAAAAATGTTTCTGCCATGGCAGTAGACAAGTTGTTTACAGTCTGAGCAGTCTGTATACTCCGAATGAGCGAAGCAGCAGCAGGGGCTATAGCTACGATGGTGGCTACCAGGGCAATAATCCCAGTGATGATGAGGCTAATTACATATCTTGTCTGGCACAGGATCTGATTCAGAAGATAACTCATCTTCATATCCCATAGGCTTCTTTGCTACCTTGACAGGTTCACTGGAAGCCAGATTTCTGAGGGCACTCTGATAATAAATATATGTTTAGCTTTCATAGCAGGGGTTAGACAATTTGTGAGCCAGCAGGATGTATTGACTGCACAAAGGATATCTGTATAAGTGATATTTATGCCATCAGAATCATTGATTATTAGCATAGCAAAGGGTAGTGTAACATAGGCTTGTGAATATTGGGTATGGGTATAATTCAGGATAAAGGCAAATCCATGGTCAGGATCTGGACTCAATATTGACCTGTATATCCAGCTGGCTGCTACCCATTTAAAGGGGCTGGAAGCCAGCAAAATCGGCATGATATCCATCATGCCATATTGATTTTCTGCATAACAGTTGGTTACAGCTTGTCTTGTGTAGCAGGTACTGAAGTAGCCCATATGGTTTTTGGTAACATCAGTTACATTCCAAGGAGCTGCACTGACCCCAGGCACATAGATGTTGTTCTTCTTTCCTGGAGAAATTCCTCATATCAAGGAGATAAGGTATGGATGTGACACATTGATTCCATGGGATGCTATCATTATCTGAAGGGGGGTGTTCCAAAAACCATTGTAGGCATGTTGGTAGCAAGGGTTTCTTCCATTTGCCATGGGGGAGTCTATGGCTTTTGGCAGCATAAACTATAACTCTAAGGTCAGTGAGAGATGGCCCAACATATGACTTGTTATAGTTATCTACAATAATATCATTGGCAAGACCAAAACAGAGAGGATTGTTGTCCTGATTATAGGTCTCATTACAACTACAGAGAAACAAGTTGGCACAGTAGGCATGGGAATGCTGGTATTCCAGGGTATGGTCACCTCTTGGATGGATAACTCAGTATCAATGAAGTTGGAGTTATTTGAGAAGCTCTTAGGTAAATCCCCTTTCCAATTATCAACAGAAAAACGTGGTGGCCTAGAGGTCAAAGTTCAATTTACTAACAGGAGGCTTACCTGTTAGCAACAAGTGCCACACACAAAAGGACCACCATCATAGGCCCAGGGATGAGGTTGACACCAGACAAAGGGGCCAATCTGGTAGCTTGGTCAACACGACCTTTGATACTATCCCAGGTTAATGTACATGAGGTTTGTTTGCATTTTTGAGTCCTTTGCTGTGGGATTTTCCTTCCAGACTTAGTTCCTTCATCTTCTTTTTTTGGTGATTCTGGGAGTCTAGGGCTTGACTTACTGGCAGGCACCCTTATGGGGTGACGATCCTGTTAACATTTGCAAACCCTCAGCCCATTGGTAGGAGGGGTTGGACCATTCAATGCATTTGTTATGGGACCCTTTCATGAGACCATAGGTTGAAGGGAGGGCCACTGAGGTGGGCCCAATGCTTATGGGCTGCTTTTTTCTGTAGAAAATTTTGAAATTGAAAGAAATGTAAAGCAAATAAAGTTTTGTTCCAGGTGTCACCAGGGGACTTGGTATAGTTTTCCCCCTCGGTTTTTGTAGCATGGTCTGTAATTCCTTGTGTGTTCTTTCAGGATGCCTTGAGCCTGAGGGTTATAGAAGATCTCAGTTAAGTGCTCTATATGCCAGTCATTGCGAACCAACTGAAATGTTTTGTTAGTATAGGCTGGCCCATTGTCAGTTTTAATAGACACGAGAACATCCATAATTCCGAAACATTTTAGTAGATGGACATGACTTTTATTTTGGTTTCTTCTGGGGAGGCTGTGGCCATTACACAACCTGAATAGATATCAATGACTACATGAATATATGTTAAATTTTCAAAAGGTGCATAGTGAATGACATCCACTTGCCATAAAACATTAGACTTTAACCTTACCTGTAAAAGTAAGAAAATATGCAGATTTTTTGCACTCTCTGACTACCTGTTTGCAAGCCTCCTTAATCCGGTTTTTATGCAACTGCCATGGCTGAAGCCAGCAGAGAGGCTTGAGCTGCTTGTGTCCCTATATCCTGGTTGGCCAAAATCCAGTAATCAAGGGTGCCATTGCATACTGGTGCCACTGCTCTCTATGTTCCTTATTTAATCCCTCCCATATCAATTCCTTGGATAGGGCTTCCCTAGCTCCTTCATGAGACACCTTCCCTTGTTTATCTGTCAATATACTGTGGCAAGTCTCCAGTGTCTCTCTGCCTAGGCCCTGTATAGAAACTGTACCTCTCCCAGCTGGTAATTTCCTCCAGGCTCTCAAAGCACAGAGGCACACCTGATCAAAATAATTTGTCGAACACATAGCTTATACCACAGGTGAACTGTAGATTCCCTCTCCCTGCAAGCGTTCAGCTGGAAGGTTAAGATTTGTGGTGTGGTTATGATCCCCTGCTGCTCACATTGATCATAGAAGAATACCTTCCACTTCAAAAATGTTGAGGGTTCAAGAGTCCCTCTGGCTAGATCTTTCCAGTCTTGAGGGCAATTAAGTTCAAGACTGAGTGATTCCAACATTTGCTCTGTGAATGGCCCCCAGGGCCCACCCTCTTTTATGGCCTTCTTCAATCTTTCTGGGTACCCAATGTGTGTGGATACCACGTGGCAAGGTGCTGTGGTGTGGTGGCCATGTTGACTGGGAAGGCTTGTATCCTCTTAACCCACTTCTCATCTCTTAGCTTACATGGATCTTCAAAAGGATCTCTTGTGGGAGGCGTCCTCGCACGTGATTTGAGTTACCTCCCTGGCTGGGTGAGAGGCGCTTAGGAGCAACTGTGTCAGAGCCTTTCCCACCCTGTCCCAGGTACCAGGGCTTGCCCGTGTGGAGGCATGCCTGGCCACTGACCTGAAGACACAATAGCTGGCCCTGACCTTGGGATGCTGCCCCCTTTAACCTTCATTAGATGGGATTTTCCCTTGAATTTTTTGTTCCCCAATAAAAGCTCACTCCCTGGTGTGCTCTCCCTCTCTCGCTAGCCTCTTTTGTAAACCTCGCCACTGCATTAGGTGGCTGGAGGCAGGAGCTAGGAGAAGCCATCTCTGGAGCTGGGAATTAAAGGTAATGAGAGTATGTCTCTTTAATTTTGAAACTCACTAGTAAATTTCTATGCTTCAAATCTTCTTTTATGAAGCTCGCATGCTGGTCGTGCGGCAGAATCTCTGACCTCTTGGAATGGGTTTCTGGGAGACCATGGCTTGGGCCTGTCTATTGGCCTGGTCATTTCTAAGCTGTCATAGCCCCTTGCTGGCTTTGGTACTGCCTCATAAGGAGGCAGTTGCCATTGACTCAGGGAAGGATACAGTCTTTGCCTGTCAGTAGAAGGCACACTTGCACCCTTTGTGGTCACCTCTTCCTGCAGCATGCAAGCTAGCAGTAATGTTTCTTGTTTTTCTCCCTCCTGCACCTGCTGCTTGCTCTGAAGTAGATTCTCACCCCCACTTTTTTCCCCTTGTCTGTCTCTCACAGCCTCATCTTCCTTCAGGGCCATCATTATATGACAAGAGTCTGTGGCAGGGCTCCCTAAACTTTGCTGAATGGCAGTCACAATAGGAAAAAATGTAGTGGTAAAGTATAGCACTATCTCATTTCATCTTGTCTCATTTCATTTGTCATTATTTTGTCCCATATAGTAGGATTAAAAACATCAGTGGTACTAATCCAAGGGCTAGTGTCTATCACTACATCCCAAAACTTGTGGACTTTTTTCTTAATCAGGGATAAACCTTTAGTTTCTAGGAGAATGCACAGCACCTAAGCTGCTAGACTTTGGTGGAACCTGGTATATTCCCAGTTTTTCCCTTCCTCACCACTCTTTGAGGGGCCACACCCTGTCTTATAGGTTTAGGTCAAGTCCCAGTAAGGGCACCAGCTGTGTGGACTCTCTCTCATCCAGTGAGTAGGTCCATGGGACAGGATATAGGAGCATGTGACTGTGGAGTCATGAATCAAGACCTCCAGAGGCCAAGCTGGAAAAAGTCTGATTTTATTGTGTAGTGTTTTATATATATATATATATATATATATATATATATATATATATATATATGTATATATATTCAGGAAGTAGCTAAACAAATTATAGGCAGCCACAGATATAATTTCTGGCCAACTGTCCTTGCAGCAATCAATCAACGAGGACCAGGGAGTAATCTCAGGGACTGCAACACATGGCCTCATGTTCAGGACTGTGTCTAAGAGGTAAGTGGTTTGCTGCTCATGTGCCCAGCATGAGGGGAGTGGTTTGCCACTCAGGCGCCCTTAACATATGCCATGTATGCAGTACTCCATGAACCTGTTTCCACAGGCAAGAGTGGAAGAGCGATCTACAAAAGTTTTGCAAATTGAAGAAGTTCCATATTAATTGTGGTTCTAAGAATTGCTGAAAAAAATGGGAAATGCATCTTATTTCACTTAGTATGTACAAAGTTTAAGTGAAAATGTACATGGTAGATCATTGAACATTTCCTCTCTCTGCTCCAAGTCTTTCAGCAGCCAGAGCACATCATGACCTTATTGATTTTCCAGGACAATACCCAATTAGAGACTTTTTCCACTTAGCTAATAAATAAAAAGATAAGTGAACACCAATATGAAAATATAAAGAAAATTTAAATATTTAAAAAATATATATTTAAATTTTCTTTATATTTTTTTGTGAAATGAATCAGTGATTTGGATAAATTAGATATTAGATGTGCAATGAGATGATCTGGGGTATGAAATGTGGCTGAAGGAAAGAAATTATAATGTGAATCAGCGTCTTGGAAAGTTTATTTAAATTCACTTATGTGACCTTGACTACATTAAGAAAAAGTCAAATAATCTCAGTAATATTGAATGATTAGATTTTGTAATGAAAGCAGTGAAAAATTATTAATACATATAACGAATGAGTGAGGTTTAGTCCCTGAATTAAAACTAATAAAGATAATTTTAACTTTGATTACTGATCAAAAAAATCTAACTTTGATATTTGACATCATACATTTGAAGTAGTTTAAAGCATTTAAAGGAAAGCACTCTTGGGGCCCCCACAAGACCAGAAATGTCTACTCTGCCCACTTCCTGTAACCAGCTCTGAGGGACCCATATCAGGAAAATCTCTGTGGAAGGGAGCACTGTGGCAGGAAAGTCAATGTTCATGAATGCCCTTAAACATTTCTGGGAGGACAGGAAAGTAGTTCTTGATGATGTGCCACATGGTGCATTCTTCAAAGCTCACAATGAATTTGAAGAACTGACCTGATGTTTCAGAAAGGTGGTGGGAATTTTCTTCAGATAATGTGTGAGAACGCTGAACAATGCTTTTTTTTTTTTTTTTTTTAATTAGTATTCCAATTATATGCTTGGCTCAGACAAACATGAGTTCAGCTTTCCTATCAATGGTAAGTGAAAAAATGAAGAGAAACCTGTATAATTTTTAATGATCTGTATAATGACGTGTATTTTTTGCATCTAATTTGTATAAATGTTACTGCGTAAATGAAAAGAGTAAATGTTATATCAAGACTGACATAACTGGATGAATAACCAGTTGGCCACAGTCTTAATTTGTATGGATTGTTTTTCTTTGAGCTACTCTGGAGAAATGATTAAGTAGAAAACATTCATGAGAAAGTTCGGAAGAGCAAGGCATTTCTCTCAAATATTTAGAGAAGCTTCCCTGTAAACACTAAAGTTGGCTTCTGCTTTGTGCACTGAAATAAACAGATTATCTCCATGAGAGGTCAATCTTAACTCTGTGTGTGAGTGAAGTCTTAAAAGACACACATAGCAGTCTGGTTGAAAAGGTCAAAGAATGTTTGAGTACTTTGTGATTTTGCTGAAGATTCCAGGCAGCCCAGTGTTCCACAGACTTCAGTTTGGTGTAATTTTGTAGATCAATATTCACAAGATTTGGATGTTTAACCATTTTTCCCTCCAAGGGGAAAAAATGTTTTTGTTTTGATTTTTTTAAATGAATACCAGGTAAAACTTTCTCTCACCCTCCCTCCTTTCCTACAATTGTTTAAAAAACAAAGATGTTTAATTCTCTCTTACAACAGGAAGTCTGGAGGTAGATGGTTCCACAATGAGAGAGAGGCTGAACTGTGTCATGAGAAGACCCAGCCTCCTCCTGTCCCTCTCTGTTTCTTCCTCAATATGCAGACATTGTTCCATGGTGCTGTCATCCCACAGGTGGCCAGTTTTTAACCAGAAATGCTACAGTTACATAGAAAATGGTGTTTGTCCAGTGTAAATTAGTGTACCTATTAAAAGTGGAAAAGTTGAATTTAAAAATCACTGGGATAACTATTGTTTGTTTATTTGTTTTTTCTTTCTAGTGGTGCTCAGGGGTCTGCAACTCAGGCCTGTTAGGCAAGCACTCTACCCCTGAGCTCTGCCTTCAGACCCTCAAATTTTATTTAGAATGTTTTAAAACAAGTGCCTCCCTTCCCACCCTAACTTATGCTAAAGATAAGACCACATTTTTTATTTAATCACTTCATTGGTATTTATCAATGTGCCTATAACACATTTATAGAGGAGAAGGTCAGGCTTGGTTCCCAGGTTGGCATTGGCAGAATCTATCTTGTAAATCATTTAATCTTCTACATTTGTTTCTTCACCTGTGATATAGGTGATATTTCCTTACATTCTTATACATGGACTTTTGTAGGGTTAAAGAGGAAATATTTTCATAGCTGAAAAATTATCAAATGAGTATAACAATTCAGTTTACATGGACCTTAAAACAGCTCCTTGCTTTTCCCTTCTCCAACTACTATTGAGTAGGAAGGAAATTCTTAAATATTCTGATTACTGTTAAAAGTTTTATTTAAATTATGATTTTCCTAACATTGTTTGAGGTTGGAGTGTAGTTGTTCCTAAATTTTATTTTCATTGTTGAATTTTGTTTTCTTTTGTTCTAGGGATTGAACCCAGGCCTCCTACACCCTAGGCTGAGCTACATCACCAACCCTCTTTTCATTTTCATAGGAAATGTTAGTGGAATGCAGTGAGTGTTTTCATTTTATATTCTTTTGTTTCTGCCCTGGGAATAAGCAGCTTTTACCTTTAGACTTGGTGAGAATTCAAAAGAGAAACTGAAATCAAAGTGGAGTATGTAGCAGTTTTGACTGTTTAGTCTCACCTCTTATTTCCTGCCTGATTCTTTCCCTACTCTCTGAATTGATTAGACAGCCTATTAGTTTAAAATTTAAATAAAATGACAAAGTTCTACTTTGAAAACATTATAATCACTCTTTACTTTGCACTTATTTTGTAGAATTTCTCATTGCTTTCCCTACCTTTCAGAGAAATTGATACAACAATTTTTTGTTCTGTTTTTGTTTCATTCTGTTTTGTTTTGTTTTGTGTTATCTTGCTGGGTTGCAATATCTTTATAGTAGATTAGAAATTAGTAAAAAAACAAACTGAAAGAGTGTTAAGTAAATTGTTATAGGTCAAGACTATGGTAGAAAACATGTTAGATCAAGCAAAAGAGAAGGTCTCTCAAGCTAGTCAGATAGAGGAACAAAATTTAAAGGAAGAAAGCTTAGAGGAAAAATAGCTATCAGGGGGGGAAGCTACAACAGGAGGCTGCTACTAACTCAGTTCTATCACCAGAGGGCATAATTCAACCAACAGCTCCACCTATGGAGACAGCTGAGTGGCCCTCAACCCCCATAGTTGATAGATGGGATCCTGAGACAGGACCTCAAAGATTAGCATGCCCTGTACTTGAGTAGGCAGGAGGGCAGTGAATTCACCATGCTTTAGATTTCAAAACCGTGAAGCAGTTAAAGGAGGCTGTAACAACCAATGGTCCCCAAGCACCCTTCACTGTAAGCATGGTCGAATCCATTACCAACTTGGACATGACGCCAGCAGACTGGGCTAGCATGTGTAAATTTGTGCTAAATGGAGGACAATATTTGTTATGGAAGGTTGCCAATGAGGAATTTTGCACAGAGATAGCTAGGCGAAATGCAGCAGCTGGTTACCCTCAAAGAAATCTAGATATGTTGTTAGGAAAAGGACCTCATGAGGGTCAACGGCAACAAATTGAATATGATCCTGCTATATATTCACAAATTGCTGCAGATGCAGTTAGGGCATGGAAGACTTTACAAGGACATGGAGATTTACAAGGTCAATTATCTAAGGTAATACAGGGAGCTAATGAACCTTAACCTGAATTTGTAGATAGGCTTATTCAAACAGCTACCAGAGTTTTTGGGGATACAGAACAAGCAATGCATTAATAAAACACCTGGCTTATGAGCAAGCAAATCCTTGGTGCAGAGAGGTCATTATACCATGGAAACATGGAGATTTAAACACATATATTAAATTATGTAGAGACATTAATGAACAAGGGCAAGTTTTGGCAGCTGCAGTGCAACAGGCTTTAGATGCCAGGCCCAAAACATGCTATAATTGTGAACAAACAGGACATTTTAAAAGGAATTGCCCCATAGAAGGAGGATTTAACAAAACTAGGTATCAGAGGGGTAGAATACTGGGTATTTGCCCACGATGCCATAGAGGGAGACATTGGGCTAATGGATGCCATTCTCAAACCACTATAGAGGGTTCTCCATTATCAAAAAATGGACAAGGACCAGGTGTTTACCCACGATATCATGGAGAAAGGCATTGGGCTTCATTGCCAAAAAATGGACAGGGGGGCCCAATGCTCCGGGGCCCATGACCACAATTATACGGGGCACTGGAGGAACCCAGAAACACCATGGAGGAACCTAGCAACACAATCAGGGAAGTGCCCAGGACACATTATTCATCAGATCTCTCATCAGACGAACCAGAGGGAGCACAGGGTTGGACAACTGCACCTCCGACAGAGTAGTACAAACTCCAGAGATGGGAGTTCAAATCATTCCCACAGGAGTAAAAGGACCTCTTCCACAAGGACCAGTAGGCTTATTGTTAGGACGCAATTCTTCTATTCTAAAAGGACTTATGATAAGTCCTGGAGTAATTGATCCCGATTTTGAAGGAGAAATAAAAATTTTAGCTAGTTCTCCAAAGGGTATATCAGTAATTTCACCAGGAGTTAGAATAGCACAGTTATTAATAATACCCAGCCTACATGATAAATTTTCCAGTAGTACTATAGAAAGAGGTTCCAGGGGATTAGGTTCCACAGGTGTAGATTGGGCTATGCTGTCTTTAAATTTAGATTCTCGCCCCATGCTAAAAATAAATATTCAAGGACATGAATTTACTGGGCTACTGGACACAGGTGCAGACCTTAGCATCATTTCTCCTCAAGAATGGCCGAAACATTGGCCATTACAACAAGCCTCTCAAACGCTTCGAGGCCTAGGAGTGGTGACTAATCCCCATAGAAGTGCAATGGTATTAGATTGGAAGGATCCTGAAGGATGTGAAGGAACTATACAGCCATATGTATTGGATCATCTTCCTATAAATTTATGTGAATGAGATGTAATAGATCAATTAGGTTTGACATTAACAAATAGCATCAACCAAAATGCACCCACTATTATGACTAGACAAGGTTTTAGGAAATAAAAAAGATTAGGAAAACAAGAACAAGGTATAGCAGCACCAATTCAAATAGATCAAGGAAAAAATAGACATGGATTGGGTTTTTAGAAGGGGCCAGTGAGACAATCAAAATTACTTGGAAATCAGAAAGACCAGTATGGGTTCCTCTGTGGCCCCTAACTAAAGAAAAGATACAAGCAGCCCATGACCTGGTCAAACAACAATTAGCGGAGGGACATATACAACCTTCCATATCTACCAATAATACTCCCATTTTTGTCATTAAAAAGAAATTTGGTAAATTGAGATTATTGCAAGATTTAAGAGCCATCAATAATGAGATGGTTATTATGGGACCTGCTCAATTGGGGATTCCTCAATTTTCTGCTTTGCCAAAAACCTGGCATGTTTTAGCTATAGATATTAAAGATTTTTTTTTTTCAATTCCAATTCATCCTGAGGATAGTCCACGTTTTGCATTTACTATCCCTGCACTGAATCTTGAAGGTCCTGATCAGAGATATGAATGGAGAGTACTCCATCAAGGGATGGCTGATAGCCCAACTATGTGTCAAATTTATGTTAACAAAGCAATCCAGCCACTTAGAAATCAAAATCCTGAACTACAAATATTTCACTATATGGATGATGTATTATTAGCACACAAAGCTAAAAACACATTGTTAGAATGTTATGCCACACTTACAAATTTATTAAAAAATTATAATCTAGAGATAGCAATAGATAAAGTACAATTAAATTTTCCAATTAATTATTTAGGAGTTCTATTATCCTCAACCATGGTCCGTCCACCAAAAATTCAAATACGAGTAGATCAACTCAAATCACTTAACGACTTTCAAAAGTTATTAGGAGACATAAATTGGATAAGGCCTTATCTAGGCATACCAACAGGAGAGTTAGGACCTTTATTTGATATCCTAAAAGGTCCATCAGATCCAAATTCACCCCGTATGTTAACGCCTGAAGCAAGAAAGGCATTAAAAATTATTGAAACATATATGGAAAATATGCATTGGGATAGAATTGATATAAGTTTGCCTTTATTATTTATTGTAATACCAACAAAAAATATTCCTACAGGAGTATTTTGGCAAGAAGGTCCATTATTGTGGATACATTTATCTTATTCTCCTAACACTATTCTTACTAGGTATCCTGAGGCTGTAGGACAATTAATACCCAAAGGAATAAAAGCAGAAAAGGGAGTGTTTGGAATTTCTCCCAATAAAATTATTACTCCATATACTATGGATCAAATTGATGAGTTAGCTAGTGAGTTAAATACTTGGGCAATAATCATGTGTAAATCTAATGTTTCATTTGATAATCACTTACCATCTAATCCTTTGTTGTCTTTGCATCCTGTAGTTTTTCCGAAAATGACAAGAAAAACACCTATCATGAATGCTCCAAATATATTCACTGATGGGTCAAATAATGGTACAGCAGCAGTAGTTACCCCTGATCAAACTTTTACATTTTTAGTACTCAAACAATCAACTCAAAAGGTAGAGCTTAATGCAGTATTACAAGCTTTTGTGATGTTTAAAGATTCTGTATGGGGCTGGGGATGTGGCTCAAGCGGTAGCGCGCTTGCCTGGCATGCGTGGGGCCTGGGTTCAATCCTCAGCACCACATGCAAAACAAAGATGTTGTGTCTGCCGAGAACTAAAAAATAAATATTAAAATTCTCTCTCTCTCTCTCTCTCTCTCTCTGTCTCTCTCTCTCTCTCCCCTCTCTTCTCTCTTTAAAAAAAAAAAAAAAGATTCTGTATGTAATTTATTTTCTGATCGTCAGTATATAGTTAATGCTATAGTATCCCTTGAAGATGGTGGTAGGATTTCCCCTTCATCTACTGTTTTCTCTTTGTTTTCCACTATACAAAGTCTAATCTGGGACAGAAAAGATCCATTCTTTATAGGACATATCAGGGCACATACAGGATTGCCTGGAGCCCTTAGTTTGGGCAATGATTTAGCAGATAAAGCTACACATGACATATATATTTTCTCCACAATAGAAGAAGCTATAAATTTTCATAAAAGTTTCCATGTCAATGCTAATACTTTACAAAAGCATTTTAAAATAACTAAGGAACAATCTAGACAAATAATAAAACAATGTGAAAGTTGTGTGTCCTTTTTACCACAAGTTAATCTTGGAGTCAATCCTAGAGGACTGATACCTAACCATATTTGGCAGATGGACATCACACACTTGCCACAATTTGGAAAATTAAAATATTTGCATGTTACAGTTGATACTTCTTCCGGGTATTTGATGGGCTCCCTTCATTGCCGGAGAAAAAATCTAAAGATATTATAGCTCATTGCTTACAAAATTTTGCCACTGTGGGCGTTCCAAAACAGTTAAAAACAGATAATGGTCCGGGTTATACTTCTACCTCTTTTAAACAATTTTGCTCATCATATGGCATTACTCACATAACAGGAATTCCATACAATCCACAGGGACAAGGCATAGTTGAAAGAGCTCATCAAACTATTAAAATTCCATACAATCCACAGGGACAAGGCATAGTTGAAAGAGCTCATCAAACTATTAAAATGTACTTATTAAAGCAAAAAGAGGGAATTGGAAAGGGGTATATATCCCCCAAAGATAAACTTAAAATAACCCTTTTTACTGTAAACTTTTTAAATTTGGATTCATCAGGGCTTAGTGCTACAGAAAGGCATATGTATCCCAAAAATGTACGTAAGCCTAAGGTACTTTGGAAGGATATTCTAACAGGACAATGGAAAGGTCCTGACCCAGTGATTGTCTGGAGTCGGGATTCTGTTGATGTGTTTCCACAGGGAGAACAGCAGCCGATTTGGATTCCAGAGAGACTAACCAAAGCGATTTCTACAGTCCAAAAAGAAGATAATTTGACTCAAATCCATAACAGCTGATATCCAGAGCTCCAGCTTGGCTATTCTTACATCTGCAACAGTGGTTCTCCCACACATGGAGGCTATTGAATAATGAACACCATTAAAGCATATTTCAAATATAAAACACCTTGGGGCTTGCTTGTGGGAATACCTTCAGACCCATTATGCAAGTTACAGGAAAAAGGATGGGATATCCAAAAAAGAGTCAAACCCAGGTGGTAACCAGTATGTCTTTTTTTTCAATATCTATTTTATTATTGCCTTTTCCCACATCATAAAGTTCTATTTTATTTTTTGAGCTCATTCAGACCTAGGTTAATGTTTTTCTGATCAGTTTTATTTTTTGACTGTGGAGTTTTTAAACATTGCAATGGAGATTTCACCTGTGTAAAGCTACAAGGCCTTTACTATTGTCTTATGTGTTGTATGTTATGTGTGCACACTTGTGTTTTATGTTGTATGTCTGTATGTGCGTATGTCCATATATCATATATGAGAACCACTCATGAAAAAATGGATCCGAATTTTTTTTTTCATGTGATTTAAATGGTTTAATTTAAATTGGTAAACAGCTGTTGAGGATTGTTTTAATATGTGAACAAAAAAAGGAGGTTAACATATCTGTTTGTTTACTTTCACCTTTCATTTTCATTATATTTAATAATTCTTTTTTTTTCCTCTCTCTCTCTCTTTTTTTATTATTGGTTGTTCACAACATTACAAAGCTCTTGACATATCATATTTCATACATTAGATTGAAGTGGGTTATGAACCCCCAATTTTACCCCAAATGCAGATTGCAGAATCACGTTGGTTACACATCCACAATTTTACATAATGCCCTATTAGTAATTGTTGTATTATGGTACCTTTCCTATCCCCTACTATCCCCCCTCCCCTTCCCTCCCATGAGACATGAGATGGGAGGGAAAGGGAGAGAAAAGGGAAATTGCATGGAAATGAAGGGAGACCTTCATTGCTATACAAAATTACATATAAGAGGTTGTGAGGGGAATGGGAAAATAAACAAGGAGAGAAATGAATTACAGTCGATGGGGTATATTTAATAATTCTGTTCAGGATAATGTAAATTGTTCAGAAAATTGTTTTCTTAGTACCTGTTGGAATGTTTCATAATTTTTTAAGCCATCATTGCCAGAATTCCTATCTTCATCCCAGTGCCGGTGAAGAAAAAGATAAAACCAAACTACAGCTTCTTTAATAGCTATCACAATAAACTGTATAAACTAATGTATCAATGAATAATAACTCAACAAGTAATGCTCAATCAAGGAGTCTATTTACTTTGGGAGGAAATGGACATATTGACGGATTCCTCTGCTTTGAACTGCTTGCAGAACTTGCCTGGACTATGTATCACTTGTCTGCATTGTGAACTATCTGTTGATGCAGCAAATTGTGGTAGTGCTGGAGTATCTTTGCAGATGGTGTCATCGGTGGGCAATTTTTCCAAAAAGAGCGGTCATTGCCTTGGTGTCGTGGCATTTTGCATCCTCCTGCCTTCTGCTAGTGATGGTCTAATATTTGGGGGCCAACAGAGGTGAGACAAAGAACCTCACCCCCCCACACTGGCACCAAGGCCAAATTTGGGGGCCAACAGAGGTGAGGCAAAGAACCTCACCCCCCCACTGATGTAAAGTCTAAATTTGGGGGCCAACAGAGGTGAGGCAAAGAACCTCACCCCCCCACTGGTGTAAAGT
This sequence comes from Spermophilus citellus, assembly GCF_964194105.1. Classification (NCBI taxonomy): domain Eukaryota; kingdom Metazoa; phylum Chordata; class Mammalia; order Rodentia; family Sciuridae; genus Spermophilus; species Spermophilus citellus. Next base: position 240,217,415 of record NC_138183.1, read on the forward strand.
CTAAATTTGGGGGTCAACAGAGATGAGGCAAAGAACCTCACCCCCTCCACTGTTTCAAAGGCCTATCCACAAGTATGGCTGTGTGCTGGACTGGTAGTTAGTGACGGGTAAGATCCAATTGCAGTGGTACCAACCTAAGACAGGAGGCTGACGCCTTGAGGTCAGCTCATCCAATGACGGGTAAGAACCATATGTAATATTGGACAACCTAACAGGCATGGTCCCTAAGCCACATTGCTTGTTGTTTAATTAAACAGAAGGGGAGAGATGCTGAGAACCACAGCAGAGTCAGAATGGCCCCTGGCATTTTTCCAACAGTATTGATTGAGAGGCGAGCCATTACTGTCCGCCTCGGCCACACTACTTTGGAGTTCTCGTGCTACTTTTGAGTTCTTGCGGAGTTCCCGTTGAGTTCGGGTTGAGCTATCATGGGGATTCCTGAAGAGTTCGCATTGGTTGGAGAAGTGCTGGAGGAGGGAGTTCTGGTTGGTGGTTCCTGGAGGAGCAGCGTGGTGTTTGGGGGAGTTCCCAGGAGCGTGTGTGCAGTGTGCTCGTGGAGTTCAGAAATAAAGTTTGTTCCTGCTTCACTGGCTCGTGATTTGTGCCCAGCTAGACTGCAGCAGATCTCTCTTCTATTTTCATGAGATTCTCCATCCCCTTCTATTTACCCCCCTGATTTTGGTCTCCATTTCACATATGACAGAAAACATCTGCACCTTGTCTTTATGAGTCTAGATTCTTTCAATTAGCATGATGTTTTGTACTTTTACCCATTTTCCCACAAGCCATAATTTTATTCTTCTTTATGGCTGGGAAAAACTCCATTGTGTATATGTAACACATTTTATTTACCTATTCATCAATTGATAGGCATGTGGGTTATTTGTTTTAAATATTATTTGTAAACTAGATAGAAAATATGCTTTTCTCATTATTTTCCCTAAAATATATATTTATAATTTTGAGTTACAGATTTTTTTTATTTGTTGTCATGAGTTCAAGGAAGAAGCATATTCTTTCAAACTTTGATTTAAATTGACTGACACCAAATATGTGAGTTCTGTTTTGGCCTTTTGTTTCTGTTGTTGTTTTTGTTTGTTTGTTTGTTTTCCTTTTTCTGCTGCTAGAGATTGAACCCAGTGCAACTGTTTGTCTGAGATTTTTGTCTGAGTCTATGTAAAGCCATCTCTTTTGATAGTCATAGAATCATCTATTTTGATCTTTTGGTTTTATAAGGAAAAAATACTTTCTTTATATACATTCTAAAAATATACCTAGTTAACAAATATATCTTCTGTTCCTTTTAGAATATTTTCATTAAAGTCATAAATTGCCACTTTAATAGTTGAACAATTCTCATAGAAGTATTGTTCTCTGGGAAAATAGACAAAGGGAAAATTATATTGAACTTCTGGTTTCAAATCTAGACAGAATACAAGCTGTGACAAGAGGCTAAAATGTGGGAGAACATCCTTGCACTCCTCCTGCAAGACTTTCCCCACCCTTCTTGGGTTCCAGGGAAGGTGTCTCCTGCATGGGTGTGTCTTGCTATAGCCCTGTGGGTGGAGCTATGCTCACCTGTTCCTTTGTAATATAACCCCTTGCCCTGTTTAGGATAGAATGTTCCATGGAAGTGCCTTGTGTATAGCCCCTTCTCTTACTGTGCCTTGGGTTTGGCCTACCTAGATATCAGTCAACCTGATGACAGTGGATGTCATGAAGATAGACTCAGCCCCTTGAAACCTGACCCCTTGCCTCATTTGAATACATTCTCCTCAATAAAAGGGGTCAGCCCATGCTCTCTAGCTAGCCTCTTCAGTAAATCTCACAGCCCCCCTGAGTAGCTTGAGGCTGTGGGTTAGAGGAGCCCTCCCAGAGCTGGTTTAAAGGTAAAATGGAGTCTGTGTCTTTAATTTAAACTCCCTGAGGATTTTCCTGCATGACTGAACCATTAATACCATCTTTAGACAAACTGGCATTCAGATGACCTACTGGTGCCTGGCTGGGTTAACTTCCAGATGTCATGGTAAGGCTGGAGTGTACATGGTAGTTTTCCCCCTATACATAAATAAAAAGATTATCTTTTTCTGCATGTCATAACACCATCACAACTGATCACCACACAGGCATTAGAGGCATCAGAACAATGAATCAATAAGGCATCCCCTCTTGTAAACTGCAAAGAATTTAATTCCAGAGACCCTGAAATGTGATAAATATTTTCCTTTCTGGGTATGTTTAAATGAGAAAACCATTGGCCTATGGAGAAACATGAAACCTATGTTTATATATTTCAATGAGAATTGCTTGGAAATGTTTTTACACTAGTTTATACTGCTTATGTGGATAGTTTTATAACCTTCTGTTAGAAGATAGAGGAATAAATGTTTTCAGTTTGTTCCACTACTAACTAAATTAATTGTTTCACTTGTAAAATCAGAAGGGTATGGAGAGCAGTGGCAGAGAAGAGGAGAGCAGCATCTAGGATTGGGGTCTCTGATGACCTCATGGTTGTGTCATGCCTGATGCCTGGGAACCATTCCTGGGTGGCATTCCTGGGAGTAGGATGCTTAGCTGCTATGGTAATGCCCTGCATGAGGAGACTCTTTGCAGTTGATTCTAATTAGCTTCAACCTGATCTCTGGCACATAATTCCTGGGAGTAGAGGAACTCTCTTTCTAGAAAACCACAATGATTCACCAGCTCTGTTACACTTGAACCTGCCCACTTAAACAGTAACTTTAAACAATGAATTTTCTTGAGAGCTACATAAAGCTCCTGATACTGCAACTGTAGATTGCAGCAAGGAAAAACTGCAGAAATGTTTCTAGCCCTGTAAATTTCTGAGTACAAAGAATAATGCTGGCATAGCCTCTAACCTGATAATGAGACATATATAAATAAAAACTACTGACATAACTCTTTAGATTTGCTTCTCCATCAGACAGTAGCACTCCACCTAACCCCAGCATTATCTTCAAAATCATTCTGTGTGTGTGAGTCTCAATTTTTCTTATCTGCCTTCACCCCTCTCCGGAACCTGCTAGTTTGCTTGTGCTGTTTGCAGCAGAAGTGTTGGTAATTATTATTATTATTATTATTATTATTATTATTAATGAAAGGGCCAACCAAATTTATAATTTACTATCTTGTCATAGGAAGGATGGAACACTATAAGCTTGGCAGTCTTATAACTGTATATCTTTGTAATATAATGCTTTTGTGGGTTAGACTTTTATTAGAATTAGAGAGTCTCAGCTCTCTTGAATCTTGATCATATCCTTCATATTAACCAAGAGGAGAGACTCCATGAGCTCCTCCAATGGGTATTGGCTCAGGAACTTTTGTAAACAGGCCCAAGTTTATGAAACCACTGATGAAAACCTGAGTAATCTCATATATTCCACTTCCTGGCAGAGACTCGTGGATCTAACAGCTGCTGCCTTGGTAGGGATGTTAAAAAAACAGTATTATGAATAGTTCCCAGAACTCAAGAATGTAATGCAAAGGCATGCAGGAAAGAGTATTGAGAATAAATGTATCAAACTGCTGACTCATATTTATTACACATTCTTCTAAATGTCATCAAGTGTAGCTCTTGTGTGAAGTTTGAAAAAGTATTTGATGTGTCCCAACACCTGATCTAAATTTTGTCTGCTGTACCTCTAAATAAGTGTTCTAGAGTACTTCAAAACTATTCTAGTTAATTCAAGTAGAATCACATTGGTAATTTATCAGAAAAAGTAATTATAAAAAATTACAATCTCTTCCATTTTTAAATTTATTTTATTTTTTCACGCACTTAACAATTAATTAACTGCATATCTTGTATTTGTAAGCATGTCTGTACATACAAACACACACACACACACACACACACACACACACAAAATTATTTTCAATGTTGGTAATAGAACCTAACCCAGGGCCTTGCACATTCTAGGCAAGTATTCTCCCTCTGAGTTACACCCTATCCCTATTTTAATCATGGAAGATACAGTGAAAAACAAAAATCACTAGCACAACCTCGGTAAGTGTAAAGAATATATAGAACTTTCTAAGATTCTGAGAAAAAAATAAAAAAAATACTTGCTCATTTCTAGTCTTTATGTAAAAAGTATTTGCTAGTCATTGATTATCTCAATCAATATTTGTGTGTGACTGGGCTTTAGATACCAAGGCTTATAATTATAGGGGAAAAGGAAGTACTGGGGATGTAAATGGAGCAAATTGCATTCTAAAAAACTGAATTGAAATGATTTATTTTAAAAAAAGCTAAAATCAAAACAAACAAAAAACAAGAAAAAAAAAGACCCCAAAATTTACAAGGGCACTACAGAGCTAGTGTAGTTTGTTTCATAACACAGGGAAAGGCAACTTAGGGCAGTCATTTGTTGGTGACCCAATGACTCTTTAGCAATGGTACTCTTCTTTCTTTTTTCTGTGCTCTTCACTCTCTCCACCACCCATTTATACTTTTCTTCTTTTTCCCTGTGCCTCCAAGGTGCCTGTGGAAGCTGATACCTTCTCATCCTTGTTTCCACCTGGTTACTGTGTATGAGGAGGGTTGGAGTGATATTCTTATAGGCTAAATAGATAAAAAGTTAAATATATTACCTTTGGGATGTTTCTGATTAGCAGAGAAAGAGAATCTTTAGAGAATAGTGCTAAGGTGATGATAGCTTACATCCTTATGTGTTAAAATATTCCCTCTAGAGGTCAGAAAGAACTTTTTCTTTCATAATCCTTGGGGAAAGCCACTATTGAAAAGGGATGAACAGATAAGGCAAATGCAGAGACCCCTAACAGGTAAGGGAGAGATTATTTCTATATTTGTGAGCTCACAGATGAATCATTGCAGATTAATGCAATGTATTTTAATAGATTTCTTGTGCACTTGCTACTCTTATATCCTCTGAGAATGGAACAGAAAATAAATAACACAATGTTTTAAAGGTTTATTGTTGTTACAGAAAATAAATGGAGTGAAATATAATATTTGGAATAAAGCAAACTTTTGAACTCAACAAATACTTTGTGAGCACAGGTATGTGAAAAGCTGCCCTTGTTATATGGGAAGAGAAGGAAAGTTTCTGTCTTTATATTGTGTATCCCTTCTTGAGATGCAGAGTTTGGAAAAGTTCCACTTTTCACAGAAGTTGAATGGGAAGGTGAGTCTCACCGATAGCCATGGATACCAGAAACAGAGATTGTGTCTAATTAAAAATAGAGAAAAGGCTAATAGAGAATAATGACCTTGTCAAAACGTGTAGAGAATGCCATCTTTTATATCTTCAAGTGACACATGTGCGTAGAATAATACATTTTATAGTATAGAATTGATAATTTTTTATGTTTCTAAAATGATATAAAATATAGCTTGCTGTTAATGTACACCTGATATTTAGTTTAAGAAGCTGAATAATTATTTCTCAGATAAAATTTAGATCAAACATGACAATGATAAGGCTAAAAACTTCATTATGGCATTATATAATGAAGATAAAAGATCACATAGGTATGTTTGTTACTGAAATTATTTTAGATATAAATCTCTCCTTTCACTAAATATCTGTTCATTTCTAACCTTCTCTTTCATTATCTGTCCATTTGTGTCTATAGTGTTCCACAATGTTCCTTCTTTCTGTCAAGGAAGAATAACAATTAAATATTATTTTCATGATAGTTGGGGAAACAGGATATAGAAAGCATAAGCAGTAATTATGGACTCCATGACAACATTTTGGTTTTCAGCCCAGGCTGTTTCCCAGGGTATCTCTGATAGAGAGCAGGAATCATAAGTCTCAGTGAGAAGCCTTATGATTAATTCATTATGGAGTCCATTATATCACATTTCTAGCTTTTCAGGATAAAGGAATTGGGAATGCCTGTTAATGTTCCCAGGATTAGGTAACTTCCACAGAGAAACAAAGTGAGAGGGATTCCTCCAAAGACAGAAAAAGTCTAGTGTAATGGACTTGAGAAGGGGTTGCTCCTTTAAGAGAGAGTCCTTACAGAAAGCACTATTTCTTGCTGAGGACTTTGTAAGGCAACCTAAGAGCATAGCAGGACCCACCTGTCACTCTATCCCACCCTCATCTAGTCTCCACTTTGTCTTGGTTGCTTTTCTTTCAGCTCTTCTCCATTGCCTACAACACCAACAAGTTGTGTTTTTACTATTGCTTTGACCAGTGTAGCCATCCTAATTTGCCTCATCTTGTTTGAAATGTTGAGGTCCCTGTGGTAATTATCAGAAGATGGCTTCACAATATTGGACTCTCTTGCCTTTAGACATGGTAACCTATATTTCTATTCCATTCATTTGGGAATTTGATGAAATGTATTAACACTTCTCTGGAAAAAAGACACACACACACACACATATTTCATACATATAGAAACACACAAAGCCACGGATTAGCAGCTGGAGTATACAAAAATGACAAGATTATTTTTCTGTATCTTAAAGTCCAAGGATTCTTTTTTTCCCCCAAGAAAAGCTTAAGGGGACTATTTCGATGGGGGCAGACTTTTAGTGTCTTTTATGCAGCATGGTGGGAATGCTGATCACACATAATTTATTTCAGAACATGGAGCTAATTCCCCAACTTACATAACATCAATCTGACTATAAGTAAATAAGAGAAATATCAGTAAGTGTAGAGAAGGGGAGAGGGCGTGGGAGGAAGAGGGGAGGGATGTATTAGAACAAATTATATTATGTGATTTTGTAATTATGTCATAGTATATTATATTGTCATGTGTAACTAAAATAACCATCACATATTTGAGTACAATTACTTCTTTAAAATGAATATAAGAGAATGATCTGGTTTTATGCTAAAGAGATCAAGACTCATTTTTCTTGTAGTTTAAAATTTTTGTCAAAGATCACACATTTCAAAGAGAATTTATTTTGTTTCTGTTCTTGACACCATAATATAAATGACTTAACTAGACATTTCCTTAAGCATTTTTTAATTTTGAGGAAAAATGATACATTTCTAACCAATTGAGGAGAAAAAGTATTTACTATAGAAAAGGGGAAATACACATATTAATAGAACTTAGTATCTCCTGTAATTATGAGGTTCTGTGCTTAGACTGGCTAGTGGCTCTAAATACAATGTATTGGTAGCATGAACAGTATAGGGAAGATCATAGTTGGACAGGCAAATATTCCATAATGTGTTCCAATGTGGCTTGTTTCATTTTATAGGTTTAATTCTATACAGGATCCTTTGTGATAATGTCATCCTAACAAGAAAGATCTAAAAATAATGTAGCCTATGATGACATGTTTCACCATTGAAAGAAATAAAATAAAATATTCATTAAAAATACAGCTTTTCAAAGTTGGATATGATCACAAATTTCCTCAGGACAGAAAATAAATTGAACAAAAAATATCAGTTACTATTTATTTCACTATCCCCCTCTGTGCAACTCCATCTGCTTTCCTATTCTGAACCTTTGCTCTGCCCTGAGAATGTGGGATTTTCATGCATATGGATAATAAAAATCACAGGAAGTTACAAGCTTGATCTAGTCCTATACCGGCTTCCTCATGATATCCCTCCAAATAACTCTGGATCATAAGCTTAGGACTTGAATTATAAAAAGATGAACTACTGAATGGTATAATGTAGCCCCTGCATTTTAATGTAATTGCAGAAACTCAGAATTCTCTAGGGGGTATTTTTCAGAATGAGAAGATGTCTAGAAATTGGAACATTGGTGTGAGATATTGCTATGTAAAATTATGTAAAAACATAAATTTTGTCCATTAGTGTATGTCATATGCAAAATGTTATCAAGGGTTTTCAAGATAGCAGCATATTACTTAGAGATTATCATTGTTTCTTATTCCTCTCTTCACAAAGCCATTCTTGGAACAAAATATAGCATTTTATATGTTTTCAAAAACATTTGTATCAATATATATAATTCATGTGTCATGTATAAATATAAGCATGCATAAGACATTTTATGTAATAGAGATTGAGTGACTTTATATCTACATATCTTAAATGTAAAGTAATACACCATGAGCCCTCAAGATTTATTAAACATGAAAAAATAAAGAAATATTTAAAAGACTTGTATGTCTTAGATCTCCATTCACCATTTAGAAAGAAATGGTCACAAAAAAGCTAAGAAGGGCTTATGTTTGGAGAATACTGTAGGAATTTATTACACTAATAAGCTTGTTTCAGACCAATATAAACCTTATGAAGTACTCATTGAAATTTGAAGAATAAAGTGTTGAGGTGACTTTTTAATAAACCACAATTAGAATGTCTGATGAAGAACATTTATTGTTACTTAAGATATTCCATAACATTATTTGGCACATGATAAATTAATACCTTTATTTTCACAGGAAAACCATCTCAACTCTCCCCTTTTCTTCACTCATGAAATCATGCACCTGAACAATAATGTGACAGAGTTCATTCTGCTTGGGTTGACACAGGACCCTGTTAGGAAGAAAATAGTGTTTGTAATTTTTTTCTTTTTCTACTTGGGGACATTGATGGGTAACTTGCTGATTATTATCACCATCAAGACCAGTCAGGCACTTGGCAGTCCAATGTACTTCTTCCTTTTCTATTTATCCTTTTCTGATATCTGCTTCTCTACTTCCATAGCCCCTAGAGTGATGGTGGATGCCCTTTCGAAAAGGACCACTATTTCTTTCAGTGAGTGTATAATCCAAGTTTTTTCATGTCATTACTTTGGCTGCCTGGAGATCTTCATCCTCATCCTCATGGCCGTTGACCGCTATGTGGCCATCTGTAAGCCTCTGCACTACATGACCATCATGAGCCGCCGGGTCTGCAGTGTGTTGGTGGCTGTGGCCTGGGTGGGGTCCTGTGTTCATTCTTCAGCTCAGATTCTTCTTGCCTTGCGTTTGCCTTACTGTGGTCCCAATGAGATGGATCACTACTTCTGTGACTTGGAACCCTTGTTGAAGCTCGCCTGTGCAGACACATATGTGACCAACATCCTCCTGGTGTCCAATAGTGGGGCCATTTGTACAGTGAGTTTTGTCGTGCTCATGTTCTCCTATGTCATCATCTTGCATTCGCTGAGAAACCATAGTGCAGAGGGGAGGAGAAAGGCCCTCTCCACCTGCATCTCCCACATCATCGTGGTCATCTTGTTTTTTGGACCTTGCATATTTATATACACACGGCCTGCAACCACCTTCCCCATGGATAAGATGATAGCTGTATTTTATACCATCGGAACACCATTGCTCAACCCTCTAATTTACACACTGAGGAATGCAGATGTGAAAAATGCCATGAGGAAGTTGTGGAGCAAGAAATTGGTCTCAGATGACATGAGATGAATAAAGATTTGAATCCTTTCTTCACTTTTATATTGACTTAGAAGTCGATACAAAATATTACTTTCTTGTTATGCATATAGTTCCTTCAGAAAAATAGGCAATATGTGCATATACACTGCTTGAGAAGGAGCTGTTTTCTGTAGAGGAAGAGACACAACAGTAGGTACTAATTTTGTGTATGGCTCTTGTTGCTCTTCCTGCTGAGTGTCTCATCTCTCTGCCAATGTAGTGACACTTGTGGTTCAAGCCAGTATTTTCCTGCCCTTCCTCATGTTGACTTCTCATGTTTTCTACCATTAGTTATCCATCTGCATCCAGAGCCTGACATTTCCTTCTTCCAAATGATTTACCTTTCTTAGACATTATTTCCTCATCATGTTTCACTAGGAACCTTCAATTTGTTTATTCTTCTTGATTCAGAAGAAGGTACTAGATTTCATCATCTGTATGTGTGGGTCTGTGTGTGTGTGTGTGTATGTGTGTGTGTGTGCTCACGCATGTAGCTGGTCTCAATTCTTGTGATTATACTCTAAATCATTAATATTTATTTACTGCTGGGATAGTGACAGAACATCTAGAGAAAATACATTTTCCTGAGACAATCTTAGGATTACTCCCATTGTGTGTGTGTGTGTGTGTGTGTGTATGTGTGTGTGTGTATATATATATATATATATATATATATATATATATGTATATATATATATATATATATATATATATATATATGTATATATATATATATATATATATATATGAATGAAATATAAAAATATTGTGTTAGGGAATTTTTAACACAATCAACAGAGAGGACTCAAGCACAGAAGGATACTGGATTCAAAGGTAGTGGAGATGGACATTACTCTCTGTCACTATCCACCAATGTCACCTTTCACAATTGCATGATCACGAATGTTTTTTCAGCTTTCAAATTGTTTTCTTATTTGTATTTTTATCCATACAGAAAATTAAACATGTGCATTTTTTTATTTTGGACTTGCATTTCCATTTATAAATTACTAAATTATATTAAGTGTATTAGTTTGATCAATTTTACTGAACCTGGATCTTAAGAATGTTTTGATGTGAGAAAGTTATCATCTGTTTCTCTGTATGGGAATGGAAAGCTGTGGATTCCACCATGTGGGAAGCTGTGGATTCCACCATGAGCTATAGTGACATGTGTATGTCAGTTTTTTTTTTCTCAGATTCTGTGAATTTCAAGGCAAAATCTGTTCAAAAGTTTCATTATTAAGCACAGAGTTTACACTTTAATTCTGCTGTTGTAAAGTTTGCACAGTAATACATAAGGATTCTGATCTTGGAAATATACAAGGAAACATTTCTCTTGTGAACAAGAACTCCTAGGGGTAGCAGGCACCCTGTTTATATATAAAATATATATATATATATTTGAAATGCGAAGACTTATTTATTTATTCTTTGGCAGGGTTATTGGGAATTGAACTCAGGCACACTGTGTCACTGAGCCACATCCTCAACTCTATTTTGTATTTTATTTTTAGAGAAAGGGTCTCATTGAGTTGCTATGTGCCTCGCCAATGCTGAGGCTGGCTTTGAACTTGCAATTCTCCTGTCTCAGCCTCCCTAGCTGCTGCGCCTAGCTGAAGACTCACTTAATTTAAAATTATTATTTTTCTTTCTAAAATGTCATCTTTTGCTTTGATTACTGTTAGGATGGCCTTAGGCCTAAGCCTAAGCAACTTCATTTTTAAAAACCTGCAGTTTCACCAGGCACAACCACAGATCCCTCCAGTATGGCCTCAAACAAGTTACTTCCCCTCACCCTGATAAAAAGAGTGAAGCCCCTGGCAGGCTGTCCTCCTCTGATAAGAGGGAAAGGCAGAAGATCAGGGTGGAGACCACCAGACCAGATGTTTCTGACCCCAGGGTAAAGGATGTCACTGAGAAATCCAGTGGTAGCTGATAAGGATTGAAAGGGGGTGGGGGGGTAAAAAAAAATTAGTATAAATAATAGAGCAAATAAATAGGGATTCAGCCAGCCAAAAGCAAGGATGCACCTTAGCTGGAGAGCCTGATGAGGACCTGACATCCCATCATTTGTCAATCGTTTCCTGAGCCTCTGTGTGATCCTTACCACTTTCAAACTCTATGGCTCCTCTGGACCTTAGTGAGAGGTGCAACCCCTCCCTATGACCCCCTCCTCAACCCATAGTCCACTCCACACCAGGAAAAGCCTGCCTTGGTTCCAGACCTGATCACTGTGGTCTGAGTGAGTGTGCATCTGCTGGACTTAAAGCCTAAAACTTAAGACCTTTGAACTTAGCATGTAGGGGAAATATCTGTCTTTAGCCTATCATGATTAAGTGTGTTTTGCCGTGCTTACAATTAATCTAGAATTGTTTGCTGTGAATTAATTAATCTAGAATTGTTTGCTGTGAATTTATTATGTCTATTGAAGTGCCTAGCATTAAGGATTGTAGTTTTCTTGATTAAGAACTTACAGAGTACAGAATTCAACAGACACTAGTATGGCAGTATGTATAAACGTGGCTGTTTAACCAATGTGATCCTGCAATTTGTACACGTGGGAAAAATAAGAATTCATACCCCATTTGAATCAAATGTATGATATATGATATGTCAAGATCATTGTAATGTTTTGAGCAACTAATTAAAAAAAAAGAACTTACAGAGTGAAATTGTATTGAGTAATTTGAGTGAATGATGCATTGAAAGGGGCAGAAACACGTGGACATTCTTTATTTCTCCCCTAGACTGCATATGTCACAATTTTGCCCCCTTGTGACGACAATTATTTTTAAAAAGATTTTCTTTCTTTCTTTCTTTCTTTCTTTCTTTCTTTCTTTCTTTCTTTCTTTCTTTCTTTCTTCCTCTCTCTCTCTCTCTCTCTCTCTCTCTCTCTCTCTCTCTCTCTCTCTCTCTCTTTCTTTCTTTCTTTCTTTTTTAGTGGTAACCAGTCCTGATACACTATCTTTAAAAATAGGACATGACTTCCTATTTGTGATAAATAGACATACTTAAATTATCTTATGATATGTGTGAGCTTTTTGGTTATTTGGTATAAGTGAATTTGTTGGCTTCAGTATTTGGAGATAAATCCATTGAAGTGACTACATTATTTTAGAATTAAAAATCTAGTTTTGAATAAATATAAAAGATAATTTTATTATAAAGCTTTTAATTTAGTGATTTTCAGTGACCTTTAAAATATTTAATAACTTGTAATCTGTAGAATTGAAAATAAATTAATTAAAAATGTAGTTTTTAAAAAAATAAAAATAAAATTGAGCACACTTGAAAAACCAAAGTAATTGCAGGTAACAATCATCAGAATTTACTTATACTTGACTTATTAGAAAATTAGCACAAGAATTGCCATTGGCATTGTATCACATTCTTACAATATCTTTAAATCATCTTTCTGACTATACACACAACTTCTAGAAGCCCACAGACCCCATTAATTTAGGAAATTGGACCTAGATGATCATCATTGCATGGAAGAAAGACAGGAGCAAAAGACTCAGAAGCATCTGACATTTTCCTGCAGTTTTGTGATATGATTCTGATTTCCATTTCAAGAACATATAACTTTAGCTTTTAAGGTACATTTCATGTTTTTATTACTGCATTATAGTTGTACATGATATCGGGGTTCAATATTGACATAATGCAGTAGCATTTGCTTCACTTTAGTCTCCCCAGTTCTTCCTCTTTCTCTCTGCTTCTCCTCTCACTGTTTCCCTTTCTCTCTACTGGCATTTTATATTTATGTTTGAAAACAATATCAAATAATTAAACTGAACAATAAGCACAATGATGATAAGAAACTGATTGAAAATGAATAAATAATTTTGGTAAATTAATTGATTAATGCTTTTATAAAACACTTCCTTAAAATATTAGTTCTTATAACTTGACTGGTCTGTGAACACTGCAGTTCCCCATATTGTTATGAGAAATTTTTGCCCATAGAATTTGAGTGATACTTTCATAAATAATATTCTGATAATGGTAGATCAGAACAAAGATGCCCATTACCTAACTTAGTCTATCATGTATTCCATGAGATTTTGCAATAATCCTGGACATTTTAAATGAATGTGGTATTATAGGGAATTTTTGTCAGCCACAGCTGGAAGACTTCAAATTATATAATGATTGACTGTATTTGATAAACATATAGATATTTAACCCCCAAACTAAAAAGACCTATGGAGACATAGGTCTTTTGGAAAATATTTGATTTGATTATTTATAAACATATTTTTTCTTTTATCAGTTTTATCATTTAATGTTCCCAACTTGTAAAATGAAAAACCTTATCATCTACCAGATAATTTGGGATTTACACTAAAGAATAGTTCAAGGCTTCATAGGTTCTACTGAAATACATATTCAGTTGAATGTTAAGTTCATTGAAACAAAATGAGCTGCGCTTGCTCTGAAAATTCTTAGAGATTCACAGGATATTTCTCAGTGTTAAAATTTATTTAATATTTTAAATTGTGCTTTATGGATATAAAGAGAGGTGAAATACACTGTTGTATTTGCATACATACGTACATATGTTCATAGGTACATAGTGTGATTTGGTCAGTTTAATTCTGCAGTTTTCCTGTTCCTTCTCCTTCCCTCTCAAACCTCTTTCTCTGTTCCCCTGGTCTCCCTTCTGCTTTTCAGAAAATCCTTCCTTTTTTTCCCCCTTCCTCCCCACTTATTTTGCTCTAACTTTCATATATATGAGAGAAAATATTTGGCTCTTCACTTTCTGAGTCTGGTATGATGCTCTACAGTTCCATCCATTTACCATCAAATGTCATAATTTCACTCTTCTTTATGGCTGAGTAAAATCCCACTGTGTATTATTTATAAGCACCTGGGTTAATTCCACAACATGGCTGTTGTGATTGGTGCAGATACATTGATTTTCCTGTGTCACTATTGTATGCTGATTTTAGTTCTTTCCGATAAATATCTAGGAGTGGGATAGCTGGGTCATGTGGTGTTTCCATGATTAGTCTTTTGAGGAATCTCCATAGTGCTTTCCAGAGCATTTGTACTAATTTGTAGTCTCACCAAGAATGTGTGAGTGCCGGGGCTGGGTTGTATTTTGATGGCAGAGTGCTTGCCTAGTACAAGTGAGGCACTGGGTTTGATCTTTAGCGTCATATATAAATAAATAAATAAACAAACAAAATGGATAAAATACAGGTAACTGTGTTCATCTACAACTAAAAAAATAAAAATAAAAAATGTGTGAGTGTACCATTTTCCCCACATCTTTTCCAGCATTTATCATAATTTGTAATCTTGATGACTGTCATCCTGACTAGAGTGAGATGAAATCACAATATAGTTTTGATTTGCATTTGCTTGATTTCTAGGTGTATTAAATTTTTTTTTGCATATATTCTGGCCATTTGTATCTGTCCTTTTAAATTAATAATAAAATAGCCAATGGTTAGCTAATTTTTCTATTTTATTACATACATATATCTGACCTGTTTTACACAAGAATACTTTATGGTAGGTATATAATCCCTGTTTGACAAATGAGAAAAATAAAATACAGAGAGTTTTGGAACTTAACTAATATTATGCAAAAATTAAGTAATAGGCCATTTACGGGAAACCACATATTCTAACTCAAGCACACTCGAAATGATAACTTGTTTTCTTGTAAAAACAATAAACATTTTCACTTTATAAGCTGAAAATTAATCTTGTTTTCTAAGAAAAATTATTTTTGTAACTAAAGAATTCAAAGTGATGCTGAAAATCAGGGGTTGAATTTTTGTTTGTTTGTTTCTTGTTTTTTAGAGAATATGGTAAGGCAGGGTGTACACTGGTGTTTGACTCTATGTCAGGATTTCATCCAATGGATATTTTATCAATGAACTTGTTTCAGCAAAGATGACAAAAATCTAGTAATCAGAGGCTTTAAGTAAGGTGGCATTTGTACTCAGTGCACATACATCAAAGGCACCAGTTTCTCCACTGTACAGTTTGATCAATACTCTTGTTGGATCAGCTAACTCAATGATGTAGTGGAATGTCCATTCTGAAGGTCATGATTGAGACAAAGAAACATTTACGGTCTTTAAGAGATCTTTGAACAATCTGGCATTCAGCTGACCTAGTGGTGCTTGGCTGGGCTTATTTCCAGACATTGTGGTGTATATGTCTGGTGTATACATGGTAGTTTTCCCCCTTTGCATTAGAGGCATCAGAACAATGAATCAAAAAGGCATTACCACTTGTAAACAGCAAAGAATTTAATTCCAGATACCCTGACATGTGATAAATATTTTCATTTCTGGGTATGTTTAAATGAGAAAACCATTGGCCTATGGAGAAACATGAAAACTATGTTTATATATTTCAATGAGAATTGCTTGGAAATGTTTTTACACTAGTTTATACTGTTTACATGGATAGTTCTATAATCTTCTGTTAGAAGATAGAGGAAGAAATGTTTTCAGTTTGTTCCACTACCAACTAAATTAATTGTTTCACTTGCAAAATCAGAAGGGTATGGAGAACAGTGGCAAAGAACAGGAGAGCATCATCTGGGATTGGGGTCTCTGATGACCTTGTGGTTGTGGCATGCCTGGATGCTTAGCTGCTATGGTAATGCCGTGCATGAAGAGACTCTTTGCAGTAAAGTCTTATCAGCTTCAACCTTCATCTCTGGTACATAATTCCTAGGAGTAGAGGAACTCTCTTTTTAGAAAACCACAGTGTTTCACCAGCTCTGTTACTCTTGAACCTGCCCACTTAACAGTAACTTTAAACAATGAATTTTCTTGAGAGCTACACAAAGCTCCTGCAACTGTAGGAGCTTTGATACTGCAACTGTAGATTGCAACCAGGAAAAAACTGCATAAATGTTTCTAGCCCTGTAAATTTCTGAGTACAAAGAATAATGCTGGCATAGCCTCTAACCTGATAATGAGACATATATAAATAAAGATTACTGACATGCCTCTTTAGACCTGTTTCTCCATCAGACAGTAGCACTCCACCCAAACCCAGCATTATCTTCAAAATCATTCTGTGTGTGTGAGTCTCAATTTTTCTTATCTGCCTTCACCCCTCTCTGGAACCTGCTAGTTTGCTAGTTTGTTTGTGCTGTTTGTCGTAGAAGGGTTGGTGATTATTATTTTTATTATTATTATTATTATTATTATTATTATTTAAAGGGCCAAACAAAATTATAATTTACTATCTTGTCATACGAAGGATGGAACACTACAAGATTGGCAGTCTTATAACTGTATATCTTTGGAATATAATGCTTATGTGGGTTAGACTTTCATTATAATTGGAGAGCTTCAGCTCTCTTGAATCTTGGTCATATCCTTCATATTAACCAAGAGGAGACTCCATGAGCTCCTCCAATGGGTATTGGCTCAAGAGCTTTTGTAATCAGGTCTAGATTTATAAAGCCACTGATGAAAACCTGAGTAATCTCATATATTCCACTTACTGGCAGAGACTCATGGATCTAACTGCTGTTGCCTTGGTAGGGACATTAAAAAATTAATATTGTGAATATTCCCCAGATGTCAAGAATGTAATGCAAAGGCATGCAGGAAAGAGCACTGTGAATAAATGTATCAAACTGATGACTCATATTTATTACAAGTTCTTCTAAATGTCTTTAAGAGCCGCCCCTGTGTGATGTGCAAAAGAACTATTGGGGAGTATTTTCCAAATGTAATTTTTGGTTTCTTTTGGCTCACAGAGCTCTTAGGCTTTATATACTATATCATTTGAAAAGTTGCACAAACATGAACCCATCACACATTTGCTTCTTGATGTTTTTCCTGTTTTCCTTTTTTGAGTTAATTTCTCTGTTAAACTCAGATGAGAAAAATATGAACAAGATCTCCTTTTCATTTTTTTTGTTATTGTTCAAAAACAAAAAAACAATATATACATATATATATATACATATATGTGTATATATATATATATATATATATATATATATAGAGAGAGAGAGAGAGAGAGAGAGAGAAAGAGAGAGAGATCGATATCAATATCGATATAGATAGATAGTAGGGTCTGCAGGGGAAAGAAAAATAGACAAGCATGAGGGAAAAGAAAATAAAAAGAATAGGACAAGAATTAACCTTAATGATTAAAACTCAAAATCTAAAGGAATTATAGTCCCCACTATAGTTCATCCCAGGTGTGTATCATAAATGCATCTCATCCCAGATCTTTCTCTAGAATCCAGCATACATCCCTTTAAGAAGAAAATAAGTGAACCCCCAAAGTACCATCATATCTACCCTTTCCATTCTTGAGACCTTTCTAAAGAGTAGACTAATTCAATTTCAATACACAAAAATACATATTTAATACATTTTATATGAAATATATACAATTGAATGTATATATCAAGGGTCATTAATTCAGGGAACAATATGCAATCCTAAAATTACTATGTTTGATGAAT
The DNA here is from genome assembly GCF_964194105.1 of Spermophilus citellus. Lineage (NCBI taxonomy): Eukaryota > Metazoa > Chordata > Mammalia > Rodentia > Sciuridae > Spermophilus > Spermophilus citellus. The sequence continues at coordinate 240,235,249 of NC_138183.1, forward strand.
TGCTTTACAATTAAGGTAACTGTTCTAAATGTAAAACTCGATTGGATTTAAAATTAAGCAAATCCATTTTTAATTTTAAAAATAATTGAAAAGAATACACTATTTTAATCTCTTTATAGGCATGTGATATTGTTATAATTATGGTAGACGGCTTTGGGAAAAAAACTTTCCCTATGGTCATTACCATATTGCATCATTTCTTCTACAATAACTTTATAAGCAGAGAAAGAAACATTTCTTACCAAAGATATTGCAGAACAGATAGTTTCATTAGGTGAAAGAACAGTGATTTTGTAGCAGCCTTTGAGTTTAGGTGATCAGTATTCTCTTGAACTAATTATTCACAAAACAATTCCTCAGGCATCAGCCTTATTTCAGTTTGAATCTGTACACAAATGATATCAGGAAGACAAAGAAAAGTAAAACCAAATTCAACTCCTGGGAAATACAGGTGAGATGTTTTGTTCTATAATTGTTATAGGTCATTTATGTGCAATGAGAAATTCAGTGCAATGTCTATATTATACATCTGTAATATAATTGGAAGACACACTTCTAAGAAGTTATAGAGAAACTAAATTTAGATGATAAATAATAAAGTATATGTGTGCATGACCCAGAGTTAGGATAGCATGAATGTGAATAGAAAATGTCAATCATTTCAAAAGACAGTGAGATTGTATCACATTACAAATGATCAGAAAGGGGAAAATGGATTACATTTAGCTGAGTCTTGATTTCAAAAGACAGAAGAATTTTTCTAAGACTTTGTAGAAAGAACTGTAGAAAAAAAGATCTCAAGCTCATGTGGGGAAACTCATTTTCTTCTACAATGGAGGTAAACAACATTGTTCACAGTTGTTGAAAACAACTATTATTTGTGTTCTTGTAAAGTGAAGTGCTCTCAGTGGAGAATAGTACTATTTTCTAAGTCAGTAGAAAAAAAAAAGCAGGGGAAGGAATGTGTGAATCAGGGGTTGTGGCTGACTTAGATCTGATTTGCAGTATTGCTATTACTGTTATTACCATTAGTATTTCAATTTTGGTGGGGAGGGGGGTACCAGGGATTGAACTGAGGGACATTTGGCCACTGAGCCACATTCCCAGCCGTATTATGTATTTTATTTAGAAACAGGGCCTCACTGAGTTGCTTAGCACCTTGCTTTTGCTGAGGCTGGCTTTGAACTTGTGATGCTCCTGCTTCAGCTTTCCAAACCCCTAGAATTATAGGTGCATGCCACATCAAGTATTGCTATATTGTAACGCACAAAAGTAACCAGAACTGTGATGAATACCCCAGGATCTATAGTACACAAACCTGATGAAATCTATAGTTGTCAAAAAGCTGGCAATGCCTGACGTTTTATTCCTTCAAAAGGCTAGCTAATAGCACCAAGCCAATAGCAGTAGAAAACATATTAGGTAGACACTAATGGGGATGGGATTACAACTAGAGGAAACATTCACCTCTGTGACCTGAGTTACTGGCGAACCCTGAAAACCCCTAAATAAAAACTCCTCTGTATGCCTTTTCCATCAAAACTTAAGAGTGACCTCACTAGTGTGTCTGTTTATCCACTTACATTTAACAACATGCATTTTCTAAACCCAACATAATAATCACTAAAGGACAACCTCTCCCAAAAATGTTGAATTCACTCAAACTTGGAGAATATAATATTCTAGCATTAGACTTGAAAAATTGGAAGGACACCTGAGAAATATTCACACAAAAAGTTGGATCTTTTGTTTTTATGTTTTTCATTTTCTTCAGTTTCAGGGCATTTGTTTGTTTTAGTTACTACACAAATGTTTAGTAACAAATAAGGACATTAGTAAATCCTGGTAAAACTTCAGACACTCCACATTGCAAGAGCTTGTGCACAAACAGAGACCATATATTCATACATGAATATCTGAAGGGGAGCCTGCAGAAGTCACCCAATATGGACATATCAAGGACCCATGAGTGTATGTAGTGACCATATGTGGCTGTATTCAGAAAGGATCACATGGGGGATATTTTTAATCTACCACCAAAACAAGAGAAATCTTGTCTACAAACAAAGAGTTGTTTTATATCTGTTCATGTGTATTTTACAGAACTAACTAAATATTTATCCATAATGAGATAAGTAAACCTTAGGAAAATGTTAGGCATGTGAGAACCTTGGTTTGATATATTATTTCAGGGATTTGCTTTATCTCTGTTTTCTGCTTCCTCATTTCAAGTGAATAAATGTGGTATATTATTGAGGTAAAATAAAAGAATGGAGACACTAAAATTTTAATAATTATTCTTGTCAATCACAGTCAGTACCCATTTTTTCAGTTTCAACTACTGTCATCATTCATTTTATCCTGAGTTCAAAATAAATGCTAATAGTCTTTCTGATGTTTTATTTCAGATAATTTAACAGTTTTGTTCACTTAGCTTACCTGATTCATTACATGGAACAAATAAATAACGTAACTGAATTTATTTTCTGGGGCCTCTCTCAGAATCCAGAGGTTGAAGGAGTCTGCTTTGTGGTGTTCTTATTCTTTTATGCAGTCATTCTTCTGGGAAACCTTATCATCATGCTGACCATTTTCATGGGGAATCTTCTGAAGTCTCCCATGTATTTCTTCCTCAACTCCTTGTCATTTGTGGACATTTGTTTCTCTTCAGCTACAGCACCCAAGACAATTGTTGGCCTTTTAGCAAAGAACAAAACTATCTCATATGAGGGGTGCATATTGCAACTCTTTGGGTTGCATTTCTTTGGAAGCACTGAGATCTTCATTCTTATAGTAATGGCCTATGATCGTTATGTGGCCATCTGTAAACCCCTGCACTATATGACCGTCATGGACAGGGAGAAGTGCAATAAAATGCTCCTGGGGACCTGGGTAAGTGGGTTCATCCACACTGTTATCCCCATATCTCTAGTAGTTCAGCTACCCTTCTGTGGACCCAATGAGATTGATCACTACTTCTGTGATGTCCGTCCTTTGCTCAAACTTGCCTGCACAGACACACATATTATCGGTGGTGTTGTGACAGCCAACACTGGTACTCTCACTTTGGGGAGCTTTGTGATCTTGCTCATTTCCTATAGTGTCATTCTGGTGTCTCTGAGGAAGCAGTCAGCAGAAGGAAGACGAAAAGCTCTGTCCACCTGTGGAGCTCACATTGCGGTGGTCATCATCTTTTTTGGTCCCTGTATTTTCACATACATGCGCCCTGATGTTACATTTACAGAGGATAAGATGGTGGCTGTATTTTATACCATTATCACTCCCATGCTAAATCCCATGATTTACACACTGAGAAATGCAGAAGTAAAGAATGCTATGAAAAAAATATGGGTTAAGAAGGTTTTCTGGATTGCCAACAGCAAAAATTGGAAATAATAATTTAAACTGGGTGATGCTAAAAGTGATCAACCTTAGTTAATTCATCTCTACAATAAAGAAAATAATAACATCAAAGGATTTTCAGAAGTAACAAATGACAGAAAAACATATTGCACAGAATTAAGGTATTCTTTATCATGATCATTATACTTACAAACAATTAGATATGTTCTAAATATTCAAAGGTTCGGGAGTCTGAGTATGCTGAGAATCTGAACATGAGCAGAGTAAGCAACATTATTTTCTCCTGTTGCTCTTTATCTTTTATGGTTTTCTTTAAGTGTTTAAAAAAACTACTATGAAATATTTAAGGTTATTTCTGTTATATAAAACAATGTTTGGTACAGATTGGAAAATCAATAATGCATAGATTGGATGAATGACAGAATACATAAAAACATCAAATCTTAGCTAATGAATTTTGATATGTCTAACAAAACAGTGAAAACATTCTAGTAATCTTGGAATGGGAACACGTGGTATGTTCAGGAAGTTAGAAATAAAACACAATCTTGGAAAATAAAAAAAATGCTTTTATCTATTGGTTGTGGGAATAAACAGTTTTTTCCATTCTGAGGATTGATTTTTTTAGATATATATACTATTGTCTTTGAACCCTGTCAACTATGTGTCTCACTAACTATATATATCTCACTAACTTACTTCTTCTGACTGTGAACTTTGTCATCTGTACCTGCTGTAAAGTGACTACCAGCCAGGATGAAGAATGTGAATTAAAACAAAGCCACAAATGAGAACCAGGCTACTGTGATTCAATATCAAGTGTAAATACAACCTACTTAAATGCATGTGCTGGAATCCACGATTCTTATAATATTTGAGCCAAAGAGCTTTACTGAATACACAAAGCCATTTTTCATTGACTGAACTAACATTATTTCCACATCTGGGTTCCAGAGGGACCCATAAAGGACAGGTATTATTTTTTTAACATTAACTTTTTTGTGCCCTGGTGGTAAATTTCTCCTTAACCGTGACAGTGACCTGAGCATTATTCTTTACAATAAATAAACATATCACTGATTGTCTCTGCCATTGTTTCCTTGTCACATCCACAAATCTAATAGTATAGATGCTGCCTTCACTTAGGTTTGTGTTTATGGTTGGGGTGGAGTGTAAGCTTTACATATGACAAAGACTGTGGTGCTCAATAGTGAAATCTGATGTGGTTGAATCCACAAAAATAGAGGTGTAAATATTATACATCTTCAAGACATCTATATAAGTAGCTATAAGACAAGTATAAGGCTTGTTTCAAAACTATGTATATCCATGGATATTGCCCCAGTTTAAGAAGCATGCACTGGGCTTCCATGTGCCACTATTAAATCAATTGTGAAATGGAAACTAAATTTATGCTCCTCAATGTATGTTTATCATTAATGTCACCGATGGGGTTTTCTGTAAATATAACAAACTATTCTGAGAGAGTCTAACTCTTTTAAAAAGTCAGCAATATGAGCTATGCAAATACCAGTCTTTTTAACTATACCTTTGAGTTATTTTCATACAGTCAATAGAACATCTGCATACTTAGATGTACAAATTTGGGAATAGATGATTCTTGATGCATTTAGAAAACAAGAGATGGCTGTATCAATGGAATTCAAACAACACCATCTGTTCTGTTAAAACTGAATTTAGAAAACTGGATTATAAACATGTGTTCTCCATTCAATAACTTTTTCCACCCTCATCTTTCCATTACGTCATTGAACTAACAGATTAATCCTGTGCGGGTATTTGTGACATCAGAATTCTTATCTGTTTTTCAAAAACAGAGTAGAACACATGGAAGAGGACTCAAGTTTCCATCACCGACTTCATAAACATCCTTGTTCACAAAACTCCTGAGTCAGTTCCCATCAGAGGAGATCAGAGAGTCTTGAGCTATTCCTAGGGAGATGCATAAGAATCACAAGAACTCACACTCTCCTCAGCTCTAGTGAGAGGAGCTCGCCGCCAACTGCGCATTTGATTTTGTGGATGCAGGAGCACAACATTGAATGCCACCCTGGTCACACAATGGCAGAACTGACTTTGGTTGGAAACTTCTTTGATTACAAAGATGGAAATCATTCTAATTTTCTAGGTAAAAAATACTAAAGATTTTCTTCCTATGTTTTCTCTTTGGGGCTATACTCCTCTCCCCTGGGGCAGTAAAAACCATTCCAGACACATTTCCGAGCAAGTCTCAATAAAACATATAAGCATTGTTTTTATGTTCTTCCATGTGACATCCTTTTTCTCAATTAAATATATCCAGAAAGAAAAACAGGTATCACATGTAGGAGTGTCTAGAATTAAAGTGCTTCCTGTTTTCTGAGTGAGAATTTTTCATTTTTCAATGTTTTGAGCCCGGTTCTTCTAGAGTGAGCAGTTGTTCAATTTGACTGGCAGAGTAAAAGAACACTGCTGCTTTGTGCATGAGAAAGAAAAGCTCCTGGAGGAATCTGGAATTTGTAATTAAGCACAGCCACATCAGACTAGATTATCTGATTTCCATCTTCCCAATGATACATCAAAAACATTACTTTTTTCATTAACCAATAGTTGTAGAATGAACTTTTGCATAACACTACCAACTTTGCTCTTTCAAGAACAGTTTTTTCAAAAACATATAGAACCTCAAAAACAGTTACGTAAAGGTACCTTGAAAGAAATAACATAAAAAGTCAAGCTACAGCTAATGGACATGAAAGACAGAACGTTCTGGTTTCTATTCATTATATCCAGGCATTAAATAACTATGGATGATGTACACCCATAATATCAGGTACTTATAAAGCTAAAGCAGGAGCATCACTAGTTTGAGGCCAGCCTCAGCAACTTAGTGAAACACTGTCTCAAAAAAGGGAGGGGATGCTGGGAATGTAGCTCCATGGTACAGCACCCCTGAGTTTAATCTGCAGTAATCAAAATACATATATACTATATTATTTATACTTACACCTAGATACACAGCCTTCCGCTCTTCCATTATTTTTTTCCAGGGATCATACAAATGAAGAATGTAATACTAACAATGCCTGGGTCAATTCTCTGTCACTCTGATATTTTTGATAAATTATGAAGATTAACAAAAAGTAAATCAGAGCCATGTTCAAATAGACCTATTAATTTGGGGGAGAAACAAAATAGTCAAATGTTCATAACAAGCAAATTGACTTTACTATTTGAAACATGTGGCCTATATACACATCAAGAACAGGCTTATTGAAAATAAACACCGGGATCAGACCCCTGTCTGTGCAGCAATAGTTGTCTCTGTTAAACTTCACTTTTCTGAATTGGATGATCCCACTAGGCATAATTTCTAGAGCAAAAACCAACATCAAAATCAGAACCTGAATTGATCCACAATGTTCTTCTTATTTCCTTTCTAGTATGACACATTTCTAAACCTCATCTAATGCTTCCAAGTTTCCTAATTTTTCAAGCATAACTCAAGCCCAGGTCTCTTTGAAAATGAAAGGCATTGCTGAAAACCTGGGGCTAATTTCTACAAATGCACTTGTGACCTGGACACTTGGACACTGCTGTAATTAGAGTGTGCACAATTCAATACCTTAATAGGGACTGTGAGTATGTGATAGTGCAGTAGAACATGGCAGCCCTGTGTTTCTCCTATGTAAAAACCTGGTGAACATTCACCCCCATTTTTGGATCTATTTCTGCAAGGATATGGTGTGTTGTAGATGACAGTAGATGATCTGGTGTCCCTTCCAATTCACAGACAATGAATATTCCTACATATATGGAACAATTTCCTCAACATACTGAAGAGAATATAGAATTATGCTCCAATTTTTAGTAAGTTTTACTTGCTTTATCTCCCCTGATTTTACAGCAGTAAGTATAATTAATAATTTTAAATTGCATATATTCACAGTGTATTATGTGATGATTTGATATCTACACAGCCTATGAAATAATTACCACAGTTAAACTGATTTATATGTCCAACACCACATTCGTTTTCTTTGTATGTCAATGTACAGTGTTGTGAGCCCGCTTCATGGTGCAAAGCCTTTCTTCATTCCTAGGATAAGAATACCCATGCATGTTGAGGTCACACCTTTGTTTAGTTTGAAAGATTAAACAAACCCCTTAATGCTATTCACATGTTTCACATACACAGAGTAATAATTAATTGCACACCAGGAACATCTATTTTTTTATTTGTGTTCCTACCTAATTTCAGACCATAAGTCAACATGATGAATCTTTCATGCTGCACATTTACAAAGAGTATCATTTGAAGAATTTTGAAGACTTTTAACATGCGGGGGGAAAAAAGTAACCATGCAAATATTCTGTGAGTTTGAGGAAAGGTATTCATCTAAATGCATGCTGTTCTACTAGTTAATTAAAAAGAAAAATAGAAAAAAATTTTCAACCCTCTTGAGACTTCTAACTACTTGAATACATCACCAATTGAGCACGGAATTAATTAAAATAACTCTGATAAATATATTGTAAATAGTATAATCATATTGCAATTTTCATTTTTTGAAGCATAATTTGTTTCAAAGTAATTAAATTACCCAACACATACTTTTTGCATTGGTTTATTGCATGTATATTAGTGGGAATCTCAAAAGGAAGTGCTTGGGAAGACTCTATATCTATGAGAGGGATCTCTGTTAAAATACATTTGTTTCCCAAAGAAAGGAACAACTCCCAAACTATGCAGTCTTTACAATTTATCATATTTATGAAGTATAATAATTCCTATTAAATCTGAGATAAACAAAGACAAAATGTTCCAGAACTTAAGATATGGAATGGAATTGGAATATCATATAATCTAAGTTTATGTTCAGAGAAGATAAAGATAATTATTGTTGTTGTTGTTGTTTGCATGAGCCACACCATTTAATTGAATGGCAATACTTGGAAAACTTGAATATTTCAAATCTATTGTGGTTCTTTTATCTCTGAAAGTCCTTGCAATATTGGTGTGTTTCTAACTTTTTCTTTTGTCTGTGATGTTGGGGCTCCTATAGTATAAGAAACAACAAGATGTTGTTATTATTCAGATGTTATTATTATTTACATGTACATAAATATATAATACAAATAATAATAATAACAGTTCAGATTTGCAGACACATAGAACTTTCACTGAGGAAGGCTTATAAGGATAATTTATAATTTGGCCATCACAAGTTTCCAAGTTATATGTAGAGTTACATTTGCACTTCAAATCTTTTCCTATCTGAAATAAGTTAGATACTATATACAAAGGTCCTCAAATGTTTGGTATTTCCTTTGCTCCAGTGCAGCATAACTCTGGTAAGTGAGGTCTTCTCAATATTTTCTTTCCCTCAAGAAGACCCTGTTCACATCATTTGCTGTAACTTGTAATTTGTCCAAGTCCCAAGAAGATTGATGCCCATGGAGACTTTTTGAAACACATGGCCTATACAATAGCCTCCTTTATTCAATTAGATTTAACCAGACAATCAAGTCCAAAACTGCCAAGATTCATTCTTTAAAAGTGTTCTCCTAGCATGCACAGCTCACATTAGTGAAGTGAATTCACCTCTTCTTTTGTGGTAAAGCCATCTCCTTTCACCCTAGGAGCTTTGCTTGTATTATGGTGGTATCTGCCTCTATAATTTGGTCTGTACGTATTGAAGGGCTGTGGTACCATCTTGGGACCAGAACAAACATCAGTCTTTGGAGATCCATCCTATGCATTCATCAGACAAAGGAAAACTATTGGTATGAGTACTGGCAGAGGATTGATTCCACTGCCTAAGAGTTCACATATTTTCCAAGTTCAAGATTTCAGTTCTCCTCACCTAAATCTGTCCTTTCCATTTCTGGAATATGCTCCACAAGATAATGCTCAGGCTGCAATTTTAAGAGTCCACATATTTTGTTCATAATAGTCACCATATACCTTTCACGAAAATTAAACATGAACATTCCTACTCAGAGTATTTAAAAAAATCCTGGTATGTTTGAGGGCAGAAATTTGGGGCTGTGCAGATGACATTAAGGATAGAGGTTTGAACCCCAACTTTAAACTCCACACTCCTTTGATGTTACATTCCTTGAGGAAACCGAAACATGGATTTCTACAGCAGCAAATACAAAAATTTCCCCTCCTGAGCAGCACTGCACCCTGTCCTTGACAGCTGAAGCAGGAGCCTTTGCTGTGGATCATGTGGCACCACGTTACAGTTAGAAGCGGTTGGCCTTGACTCATGCTATGTATGGTTCATCTCCCAAAGATAAAACTTAGTAAGAATTATTCTGTATGAATTATGTGTATTATAAAATAAATGGTTGCTCTTTTGGATTATAATAATGATAACTAGGAATTCTTAATCCCCATTATCTATCAAATTTAACAGAGCATTTTCACATCTTTCTTTTCTGGTAAGACACTTTCAGTGACAGTTGCTCTACGGCCTTTTGCTCTATAGAAGTGTTCATAAGGTTTACCATTTATATATTTTCAAAACTTTGTTAAGATTGAATTCATATAACATAGAATTCACTCACTGAAAGTCTACAGTTTAAGGACACTTATAACACAGGGTTGTGAAGCTATCAACATCATCTAAGTTTAGGATATTATTCATTCTGCAAAGAGAAACTCATAGCCGTTGTTCATTTCTCTCGACTGACATCTTTCCCAGTCATAGCAAACACTAATATCTCCTTCACCGTAGGTTTATTTACCAAAAAAAAAAAAAAGAAAAAAAAGAAAAGAAAAGAAGAAGAAACATACAATATATGGCCTCTTGTAACATGCTTCTTTAATCATCATTTACTTAAATTTTCATGAATGTTATCTGTATTTATTTCTTTTTATTGTTAAGTAATATTCCATTTACCAGTTGTTGGTTATATTGTTTCTAGAATAAGGCTGCTAGGAACGTGGTGTATAAGTTTTTGTGCAAAAGCATGTTTGTTTCTCTTAGGTGTTTCCCCCAGAATGGATTACATATGTGACCTTCTGAGGAAACACGAAACTATCTTTTATCATGGGAATCCTATTATATGTTTTCACTGGCAATGTTTGAGAGCCCCATTTGCTCCACACCATGGCTGCTACTTGTTAATTTTTATCTGCTATAATTCTGGAGTGTGCTGAGACATCTCATTGTGACTTTGGTTGGGCTTTCTTAAAAGTTAAAAGGTGTTAAACATCTAGTGACCGTTTGTATAACTTATTTATGAGTCATACACATTTCAACATGTACAGTTGCAGACATAAACCAAAGGGTAAAAGCAAAATCTTTGTTGCCACCAAGATTTCCATCTGTAGTTATCTCGTGGTTTAAGAAACAGGTACTGTGACTGAGGTACCTACTGCAGGTAGAAATATGCCCTAGGCACTCCCATTGTGCGGTTTTTGTGTAATTTAAAAAAAGGCAATGTCAAAAAATCTACATGTTATATATTCTAACTCTTTTATTGAACAAATCTTTCTTCTAAAAAATGCAGTGCCACGTAAATACATCACTCACATTTTGCTAATGAAAGTTAAATGTACATTAGTTATTCTTACAATAATAGCAGATCAAGTAGGTTCCAGCTTAGATGCTTAGATACTGATCTAGAAAAGATTATTTCCCAGGGGATTATCAAATTTGGGGAGGTGAAAATGAACAAAAAAGTCTATAGCTGCAGAGGCTGAAGATGTATGAACCCAGGGGTTCATTACCCCACTGAGGTACATCACCAACCTTTTATAAAATGTTGAGTCAATGTGTTGCTAACTTTCTTAATACCTTTTAAATCACTGAGTCTAGTCTCAAAATTGAAATCCTCTTGCCTCAGCCTCCAAAAATGCTGGGATTACAGGTGTGAACCACCAAGCCCTGATCAGCTGCTTATTTATAAATAAGCATGTTCTGTTTGTGGATGTAGGCAACATTATTAACTCTCAGATTAAACTGATTTTGAGCTGAGTGCGATTGCACATGCATGTAATCGCAGTGGCTCAAAGTCAACCTCAGCAAAAGTGAGGCACTAAGCACCTTGATGATACCCTGTCTCTAAATAAAATTTCAAAAAAGGGGCTGAAAATATGACTCAGTGGTCAAGTGTACTTGAGTTCAATCCCTGGTACAAAAAAAAATTGACTTTGAGAAATTTATCATCTCATTTCTCTCAAAATAATACAGTCCTTCATCTGTTTGACCATAAGTCATATTTATCTTTTCTTAAACTTTTCCTAACTTTTATATTTATCTTTTATTAACCTTGACCTAACAATTAATCAACAAAAGAGGGGTGAATGGGAATCTCCCCATGCCTGGTCAATGTTAAGTCCATCTCTTTTAATGTGTTCAAGGAAGAAATAGTTGAAGGGAAGTTAATTTCTTCAACTTTGAAATGAAAAAGGATGTCACTATTTTCATTAGCAAAGGCTACACATTAAGTGACATTGTTATGGATATACCACTGCAAGACTGGCAGTTGATATTGTCATCATATCTCTGTAAAATGCCATTGTTGACCAGATGTGCTCTCTGCGGAACTGGGGAGTCTGAGTTCTTATGCACATTGTTTGTGTCCCTCATAGTAATCAAGAGGAGACTCACCGAGGTCCTCCAGTTTGGAGCTTGTAAATGACCTAAGTTACAAATGACCTAAGTGTACAAAGTCACTGACGGAAACTTGAATACAATCATATGTTTCACTTCCTAGTTTGTGAGACTCATGAATCTGACAGCTGATGCATACCCCCCACCCCCAATTCAATAATTAAGTGCAAAGGAACTCAGGAAAGAGTAGTGTTAATAAAATGTATCAAATTGATACCATGTATACTTATTAACAATTTTTCAAATTTGATCGGTTGGGCCCCTGCGTGATGGACAGAAAGAACTGGTGGAAGTACATATCCCAAACTACTGTTGGTATTCCATTGACTCAGTGAGCTCTTGGACTCTATGAACTACATCATTTTGAAAGTTTGCACAAATCTAAACATCATCATTTCTTTACTTCTTCCTCTTCTTTTTTTTAAATCATTTCTTCAGCTAAAGTCAGATAATGAGAATATGAACAATATATCCTTGATGTTTTTTAGTAAAAGGAAGAATGTGAGATGAGTATTAAGGGGAAAGGAAAGAAAAAACAAAGAAGCAAACATAAAGTGAAATAAAATAATAGAAATAGGAAGTTAAAAAGCAATACTTTTCATGTTCAAAAGCTAATATTAATTAAGGATTTTACTTAAATCTAAAAGAATCATAGGCCACATTACAATTCTAGGAAATGTCAAAATGAATCTGCAAAAACCGTTACATACAGAAACTGTTACATACAATGAAATAGAAAAGCAGTGAACCCCAATAGAACAATACAATCCACATTATTGCAATCAAATAAAATTTCAAAAGAGTAGAATAATTCAATTATTATCAATTAAATAAAAACATATTTCAATATTATTTTATGAAATTACAATTAAATGTGTATATCCAAGATCATTAAAGGAGCAAAGTATGTACTCTTAAAATTACTTGTGTTTGATAAATTGTTTTGAATTACTATGGTTCTAAATGTGTTAATAAATTTGTTTTAAAATAAAGCAATTACATTTATTTCTGGCTGGGTAGGGTGGGGGAGGTACTAGGGATTGAACTCAGGAGCACTGACTACTGAGCCACATCCCCAGCCCTATTTTGTATTTTATTTAGAGAAAGGGTCTCACTGAGTTGATGAGCGCCTTACTTTTGCTGAGGCTGGAGAAAAGATATTTTTTAATCTAAAGAATTTCAAAAGAAACCTCTATATTAAATCTCATTGTCAGGTTGGTGATTTGGTTTAGATTATGGTGAAAGTATTTGAGAAAAGCTCTCCCTAAGGTCATTACAATATTGCATCATTACTTTAAAATATACCTTATAAGTAGAGAAAAGAGCATTCCTTGCCAAAGCTTTGATGCAACAGCAGATTAGGTGAGAGAATGGGGAAGTCTGATGTCTAGAATCTTTTGTGTTTCGGGTATCAGTTATTTTTAACTACTGGTTATTCACAAATCAATTTCTCAAGAATCACTTATTTCACTTTGGACATTAGCACTAAAATCATACTCAGAAGAGACACCAGGATAAAGCAAAACTCAAGTCCTGCAAAATATTTTTGAGATATCTTTATTCTTTAGCAAATATTTAGTATTTGGTGGCATAAAAATTAGTGCAACAACAGTGTTTTAAATACTTGTAATATAACTGTAAGACATTATTCAAAGAAGTTATAGAGGAGAACATTACGATGATAATATAATAAAGTGCATCCAGACAGAACTCTGAGGAAGGGCAATACAAGTATAATAAGATGATGCCAGTCATTGCAAAGCAAAGCGAAATCCTGTCCCATTTTAAGGGATCAGAAAGTGGAGGGTTGATTCCTTTAAGTGGGTCTTAAATTCAATTGGTGAAAGACTTCTAAAATTTTGTGTTATGGGCACCAGAGGAGCACAACTTGTGTGTAGGTGCTCATTTTCTTCTAAAGCACTCAAGTCATATAAATTCACAGTTGTTGAAATAGTCTATGATTTGATTTCTCTTATAATGAAGTGCTTCTCAGTTGAGAATAGTAATTTTTTGCTAAAATCAGGACAAAAGCAACAGAGGAAGTACTGTGTAAAAACAGGGACATGTGCCTGACTTTGAATCTGAATTATAGTATTGCTATTATGTTATTACCATTATAAGTATCATTAGTGTGTGATGCACAAGAGAAGGTGGACTTTGATGATTAGCAACTCTAACATACAGTCCTGACAAAACCTGTAACTGTTCAAAAGCAGAAAATCCCTGGGACAATAGTGCTGCAGAAAGGGTACCTGAGAGCACCAGGTTCAACTGCAGTGGGAAGCAGTGAACTAGATAGATGTTGAAGGGATGGGGTTACAGAGGCATGGGATAATGACAGGAATCATTGATGCCTATGGCTTGACTTTATTAAGAATCTAATAAACTCCTTTAGTCAAAATAACTCCATATTCCCCTTTTCTACCTAAACTGAAATTGGCCCCACTAGTGTGTCTGAAATTCCAACATAGAAAATCCACTTAAGTTAAATTAAATCTATTTAAATTAAACACCAACCATTTTCTAAACCCATAATAATTGTCTCTAAAGGAGAATTTCTTCCTGAACTATTGAGTTCACCCCAGGCCAGGAGAACTCAAATATTCTGGAAGGAGACTAAAAAATTGGAAGGTTACATGAAGGATGTAGACAATAAAGGGCAGAGTCTTTCCTCTGAACATTTTTTTGTTGTTCTTGTTATTGTTACATTTTTCAGTTACTAGACAAATGTTAAAATACCAAGCCATAGTAAATTCTGGAGAATCCTCTATTGTTCTGAGTTTGAAGATAGAGAAGTATCCTGAGACTTCACTTCCCCTCTTTCAAATCAAACAGGGCTCATTGTCTCCACAGACTTCTTTTATGACTTCTTTTTCTCTTAGTTTTCTATCTTTATTCTAACCTACAAGAGGAATTGAATATCAAGGTAGAAATTACTATCCCTACAGTGATAATGAAATTAAAAATCCATCCTTGCAAAAATGAGATAACAAAATCTCTATAACGGTGAGTGATTCATCCTGTTTACAGAACCCTCATTTCAGCATCAAGTTTGTGTAACTGTCCTCTTTTTCCTACGGCACACTCCAGCACCTCTTCACTGTAGGAGCTTAGCTTAAACAGGGGCCATAAGTTCTTCAACAGAAATATCTGAGGGGAGCCTGCAGAAGTCACCCACTATAGACATATCAGGAACTCCTGAGTGGAGGTATTGACCAGGTACAGGACCATTTGGACATGTTTTCACTTCTATGATCCAAGTAAGGGAAACTTCATCAGATATACAATTGACACCATAACCGCAAACAGAGTTATACCCAATGTTCATTGTATCTTTTAAAGAAAGAGAACTAACTGAATTTTTATCTACAAATATTAATATAAATATCTTAAGATAAACACTTTTTTTAAAAAAATGTGTTTCTTTTAGATACACATGACAGAAGAGTGCATTGTGACATATTATACATACATGGAGTATAGCCCTTAATTAGATATGTGACTTTGTAAACACTTAGATGCAGTTTATCTCTCTGTAATTTGTTTCCTGATTCGACATGAATAAATTGGACATATTATAGAGGAAAGATTATCAGAATAGATATAATTTATCTAATTTACAGAAGCATGCCAGTCAGTAGTCAGTACTGATTTTTCCATTTTCGACCACTGTGATCATTCAGTTTATCCTGAGTTAGAAATAAATGCTGATAATCTTTCTGATGTTTATTTTCAGGTAATATAGTTCTTTCAAAATTTGACCTGTTGGACTCACTCCATGGAAAAAATAGACAATGTAACGGGATTCATTTTCTGGGGACTTTTTCAGAACCAAGAAGTTGAAGAAGTCTCTTTTGTGGTGTTCTCATTCTTCTACACAGTCATTCTTCTGGGAAAGCTCATCATTATGCTGACCATTTTCATGGGGAATCTTTTGAAAACACCCATGTATTTCTTCCTTAACTCCTTGTCATTTGTGGACATTTGTTTTTCTTCAGTCACCGCACCCAAAATGATTATTGACCTGTTAGCAGAGAACAAAGCTATCTCTTTTGAGGGGTGCATGCTGCAAGTTTTTGGGGTGCATTTCTTTGGTGGTACTGAGATCTTTATCCTCATAGTAATAGCTTATGATCATTATGTGGCCATCTGCAAACCCCTGCACTATATGACCATCATGGACAGGGAGAGATGCAGTAAAATATTGTTAGGGACCTGGGTAAGTGGATTCTTCCATTCTGTTATCCAAGTGGCTCTGGTAGTCCGCCTAACCTTTTGTGGACACAATGAGATTGATCACTACTTTTGTGATGTCCGTCCTATACTCAAACTTGCCTGCACAGACACCTATATTGTCAGTGCCATTGTGACAGCCAACAGTGGTACCATCATTCTGGGGAGTTTTGTATTTTTACTCATTTCCTACAGTGTCATTCTGGTGTCCCTGAGAAAGCAGTCAGCAGAAGGAAGGTGCAAAGCTCTGTCCACCTGTGGTGCCCACATAGCGGTGGTCATCATCTCTTTTGGTCCTTGTGTGTTCACATACATGCGTCCCAATGTTACCTTCTCAGAGGATAAGATGGTGGCTGTATTTTACACCATTATCACTCCCATGCTAAATCCTATGATTTATACACTAAGAAATTCTGAAGTAAAAAATGCTATGAAGAAACTGTGGGGAAGAAGGTGTTTTGGACCAGTGGGAAATAGTTGAGAGTAATAATTTAAACAAATGATCTTAAATTTTGTCAGTCTTGCTTATATACAGTTCACAATGAACAAAATAATGACATAACGAGGTATTATGGAGAAACAAATGACAGAAAAAAACATATTAATAAAAACTGGATTATCACTAATCATTACTCAATATTAATTTTGTTAATTCTTCATCAGATACTTTTCTAAAATATCAAGCCTGAGGAATATTTTTTAAGATTTTTTAATAATTGTAGATTTATACAAAACCTTTATTTATTTATCTTTATGTGGTTCTGAGGATAGAACCCAGGGCCTCACATGTGTTTGGCAATGCTCTACCACTGAGCTACAACCCAGCTCCAAAGCTGAAGAATTCTTAAGCACAGAATCTCAGCATCATTGTCTTTTCCTCATTTTTACCCTTTGCCATTTTCTTTAAATGATTTTAAAACCTACTATGAAATACTTGAGTTTGTTTAAGGGTTAAGAACTGTTCTGGTACATATTAAGCAATTAATAGGCACTTAAATTTTGAATAGTCTGGAATACATGACATCATACCTAATGCCTTTTTATAACAGTCCTACAAAACATAATCACATTTCATTGCAGTAATCTTGGATTGATTGCAGAGGTGTGAACATCCTATCAAAATAACAAAAAGTAAGCTTAAAGACAAAAGATAAGTTTTTATTCTCTGGCTTTAGTATTTATTTTATTTTCTCAACACTTAAGACACTGAATAAATATATCTCTTAGTTCATTAATTATAATACTTTATTAACGTTCTTCTTCTAACTATACTTTATGCGTAGTCTATAACCAGCAGTGCTTCTTAATATATAGTGACTCCTGGGAAAGCTAGAGAAACAATGACAACATAGCCAAGCCTGACAACATAGACAACTCTGACACAATTAACAGGTTGAATAAAAATTGCTGAAATGCATGTTTTGGAAATCATAGTTTCTACAAAGTTTGAAAATCATAGTTTCTTCAAAGTTTGAATTAAATAAATTTTTTTCAGCTTTACTGAATCGATGTTTATTTATTTATTTATTTATTTATTTATTTATTTATGTGTGTTTGACTGGACTCTCTTACCCTATTTCCTCCTGCGTGTTCTAGAAAGACTTATACTGGACTAATGCTTTCTTTTTGTGCTCACTTCTTGTGCTCTGATGATAGATATCTCTTTCACCATTAGTCACCAGTACCTGAGATAGGTTTGTTTGTTTATTTATTTATTGTGGTGAATATGTGTATCTCTGTCTCTCTGCTTCACAGTGATATCCACCAGTCTGACCCTGCTTCTCCATACATTTATGTTAATGGTTGAAGGAGGGGGTAGAACTATGGCTCATGGGAAGCATTATAGTGCTTAAGAGTGATACCTGATGTCGGCTTACTCATGGAATTAAAAACAGATATATAGAAGTCTGGAGATAAAAGTTATAATACAGTTATAAACCATGCCCTAGAACCATAACAAATCCATCATTATAGTCCCAGTTTAGACATTGCATGCAATAGGTCTCTATGTCCCCTAGATCAAGTAATCAAACTAGGCTGGTAATTAAAATCACTTTGCCATTTTTCTGAACCCATAATCTAGGATTGTGGGTTTTACAAATATCGGTATTTTGAATAATCTTCTCTAGTAGTTTTCATATTGTTGATAGAACATCTGAATACTTGCACTTGAAAATCTGGGAACTGATGATTTTGATATTCTTAGAATCAGGGAATTTGGACCATCCCCAGTGTTAAGAAGTATGATCAACAGTGTTTTATTCCATTAACACACAAGCATAGCATTCAGTGCCAGCCTGGTGTTATTATACCATTGCTAAAAAAATATGGCAAATTATGACTTTTGTGGTAAACTTCTGATGAAAAAATATGCCAAACATTCTCATTTTCCAGAAAAATAGTATTTAGTATTGCAAAAAAACCAGAAATATTTCTCCCTCTATCTAATAGCTAATCGTTATATTTCTCTCTCTGAAACAGCATAAGCAAGTGTAAATACATTTTTATACAGTGCTGGATGGGTTATATAAACACATTTCATGTTCCTTCATATTTCATGCCTTTGTTCATATAAGCATTCCTATGAAACTAATACATTTATCACATTTAAGTGTCTCCAGAATTAAAATACATTGTGGTTTCTGAATGAGAATTCCTTAATATTTCAGTGTTTTTACATCTAGTTCTTGTAAGTTGCAAATATGATTTGACAAGCCGAGGAAGATGACTCTGATATTGATGCATGGGGGAAAAAAGTTACCCGAAGTATTAGTGGGCCCAACATAAAGTCTTAAATTAAACCCAGTTAGTGTCAGCCTATGACATCTGAATCCAGGGAACTAGAGTTCCTAGAGGCACATCAAACAAAATTAAATGCTTTTTGTGCAAACCATGATTGTTAGGGTGGACATTTGCACATGGTCATTTAGTCTGCAGATCTAAGGAAAGTAGTGGCAAATATAGCAGGGGAGGTAGAGGCATGTGCTTGAATTAATAACAATTGTAATAAATTTACTATATGGTACTTTGAAAGAAGCAGTTTAAAAGGTCAAGTTGCAGAGACTGGACATAAAGGACAGCATATTATATGGGTCATTACTATGATGTAAAAGCACAAAATACCTAAGTATAAAATAACCAATCTCTTCCTACTATTTCTCTAATGAAGCATAGGTAAGAAAGGCAATTGTAATGCCTTCCATGCTTGGATCAACTCCCTTTCACCCTCTTTTTTTGATAAAATTGAGAATGAGTATTAACAAAAGATAAATATAAGCCATATTCAAGTAGATTTCTGAAAGATCTGTATTCTCTCAGGAGAAAAAAGTGGCAAATTTTTCACAATAAGTAAAATTAATTTTGTAGTGAAGAATGTAGCCTACATACACACCAACAGTAGGCCATAAAAAGTAAGCAACAGAATCAGGTATTTGTCTTCAAGCTGTAGGTATCTGTTCACCCTCAGTTTCTTCATTTGGATAATCTCACAAAAACAAATTGTCATCAGATTGACATTAAAACAGAAGCTGAGTTCATTTTAATATGTTTTTTTTTTTGCCTCCTCCATTGATTCAAATTTCCTAATTTTGGGGGCAGGACACGTGTGGGTGTGTGGGGGTGTGTGTGTGTGTGTGTGTGTGTGTGTGTGTGTGTGGCATTGGGGCACTTAACCACTGATTTGCATCCTCAGCCCTTTTTAATTTTTATTTTGAAACAGCATCTTTCTAAGTTGCTGAGTTTTACTTTGACTTGCAATTCTCATGTTTCAGTCTCTTGAGTTGTTGGGATTACTGGCATGTGCCACAACACCTGGCCATGTCTTGTTTTTTTTTGTGTGAAGAAATATTATTACTGAAATCTTCATCACCCCGTGGTTATGCACTCCTTGCTACCCTAACACTTTGGTTTCTGCTGCACACAGGCAATAATACTTTGAGTAGATTCAATTCAGTTTCTTAGTGGAATCCATGATACAGGTGATAGAATAACAGAAAATGTTAGTTCTTTGTCTCTTATACTTGAAAATTGGTTATTTTTCCTACACACTCCAAGGAAATGAGGTCAAGGGATACAAAATTTCAATGAACATGAGGAGAAAGTTCAGGAGACACTTTGTATAGCATGGTGACTAAATATGATAACAACATTGTATTCAAGGAAAGACAAAGACTAAGGACATCTATTTGATGTTCTCACCATGAAATAAGAGCTTTGATAAGTACAAAGTAAATGGTATAATCACATTACATTAACTTTAAAGGCATTGTTAATAAAGAATTAAAACACATACTAAGTGCATATTTTCCTATTGTTTAGTTTTATTTACTATAGTTCAAATCTCAAAATGTGAGTGTTTAGGACCTCTTGATTTCCACAAGAGGGGTCTCATCAAGATAACAATTTTCTAAACAAGGACAGGACCACCAAACTATGATCCTCTATAATGGCCATTTAAAAATACTATGATGTCAATTATATCTAGGTTCTTTCAAGAGAGAATATGTTCTAGAATTTAAGATCTGAGAGAGATCTAAAGGTCATTTGAACAAGGCTTTTGTATATATAAGTTCAGAGAAATAAAGAAATGGAGATTTACTTTTTTAAAATATATGGGCCTATTAACTGAATGGTATTAGCATGGGAAGTTTGAATTCTTCAAATCTTTTGTGGTTGACTTTATTTCTAAAATTCCTTGCAAAATATGGTTTATCTTCTGACTTTCTCTTGTTGGTGATGCAGGAGCTCCTGTAATTGAAAAAAAAAATTGTAAGTCTTGTTCCATTTTTATGATTGGAAATTGGAGAGATAATCACAGTAATAACTGTCAGACACACAGAACATGCTCTGAGGAAGTTTTATACCAAATATCAAAGTCTAAATACAGGCATGAAGAATGCCTTGGGGAGAGTGTGGGGCCAAGACAAGCCGAAGTCTTCACCAGTGTTGACCTCATCTGAAGGATTATGATACCATGTTAGCTCTCTTTTATATGTAATAAGTAGCTTATGAAATCCAACAGACTTCAAGTGACTGGGAATCCCCTCCTCCAACCCCAAGTACCATCATTTTTCTCAATGAAATATTCTCAACCCTTTTTTTCATCCCTCAGGGGAACCCCTGTGTCTACATATGAACTGTGCTAACCCCCAGTTCTGTCTAAGTTCCTAACAGATAGATGCTCAGGGAGACTGGCCCCCATCAGAAAGACTACTACTTCTGTGACATAGTCCCCTTGCTGAAGCTATCCTGAGCTGACATGAGGCTCCTGCACATGACAATCATTACCACCCCAGGGATGATGTCCCTTTTGAACTTTGTTGCCTTTGTAATTTCTTACATCATCACCCTGTTCACCTTGTGGACCTGCTCCTCCAAGTGCCACCTCATAGCCTTTCCACCTGTGGCTCAGACATCCCTGTGGTTTCCACTATGGTTGTCCCTCTTCTTCACTTTTGTCAGGGTTGATTCTGTCAGTGATGGCATAGTGTTTGCTCTGTTGACACTGATTTCCCACTTGCTCAGCCTCCTCATTTATACACTGAGAATCACAGGCATTTAAAAGGCCCTGAGGAGAGTGTGGGGCCCAGACAAAGAAAGTTATTGAAGCCTCTCGTGTTGGTGCCCTTTGCCTGATCTTGTTCACTACTCAGAATCAACATCAGTAAACACAGCAGGTACAAAGGTGGGATGTGCTGTCACCCACATTTGCAAGCCTGGAAGAGAGAAGACCCCTGGCCACTCTCTTTCAGTTGCTTTGCCTCCCTGAGATTTCACACAAGAGAAGTAGATCAGATGACTTCCTGGTCCCTCCTAGCTCTGACATTCTTCAACTTATTCTGTTCGTCCTGAGTCCACACATATGGGCATCATCAGGGCAAAGTATACGAACTGCAGTTCTGTCCTGCCTTAGAAACAAATACCTTGACTGAAAAACCTGCACCTCTACAGAGCAGGTTCTTCCTGTCACTCCCATTTTCAGAGCTGAGCCTGAATTTGAGGCATGAACTATTTCAAGGTTGCCACTTGAAACAGGCCTTCTCCAAACATTGGATTCTGACTGGGAGTTCCTAAAACCAGGCTTCCTTTCTTAATGGCTCAAGGTCACTCAGTTTACACAGGGCTCATGGAGGTGCTAACTACTTTCATTCATTTCTTTTCATTGAAGTAAAGAAAAATGAAAGCAATTTCAAAAAACATGTATGTATTTTACATTGCAGATTTTCAATTAAAATTGTGTGTTTCTAAACATGTACAATGTGATATAAGTATACCGTTTGCATTTTACTATTAGGAGTTGCTGTAATTAATTATCAGTACCCTATTGGTGGTGTATTTCAGTAATTAGAACTTTGAAATTTAAATATGATCATCTATTTGTTTCAAACTTTCAAATTTATCACTCTTACTATACTTATATCCTCTTTTTTTCCACATTTTCATTGGTGCATTGTAGTTGTATAGAAAGATGGAATTCATTGTTAAATATTCATACATGCACACAATATAACAATTCGATTTGGCCAATATTATTCCACAATATTAAATATTATTTACTCCCCCCCCACACACACAACAGTCATCCTTGATTCCTTTCCTTCATTGATTTTTCTTTGATTTTTAGGAGATCCACCCCTCCCTTTCTTTCCTTCTTTCTTCTCTTGCTTCCATATATGAGAGAAAATCTACAACCCTTCACTGTTTGAATTTGACTTGTTTCACTTAGCAAGATTTTCTCTAGTTCTATCCATTTTCTTGTAGATTCCATAATTTCATTTATCCTTGTGGCTGAACAAAATTCTATGGTGTTTATATACCACATTTTCTTTATCCATTCATCCATTGATGGATACCTAGGCTGGTCCCATAGTCTGGCTACTGTGAATTAGGCTGCTATAAACATGTGTATGCATGTATCACTGTAGTAAGTACCAAGGAGATATACACTCATTAAATAAAAGACAAAAAAAACTTTATAAGTGTTCAAAAGTATCCTTCTGGTAAAGGTACAGCATGGAAAATGTCCCAACCTGTATAATGCTGTGAAATTAGAAAAAAAAATGTAGATTTAAAAAAAAAAAACGGATATTACTGAGGTACGATTTGTTAATCTTTACATAAGACATGCAAATAGCATTAAAATTTTTATTATACCTTTCAAACTATTCAAATTCATGTTCCTTTCACAAGTGGATGTTCTGATTTTGGATTAAGAATTGGAAAGAGTCTGAGTTTTCATGATTCTTGTTCAACTCCTTCCCAGGCATCACTACAAATCCTCTGTCTCCTCCAACAGGGACTGACTCAGGAATATTCATAAACAGATTTAACTTTATGAAGTATCTGGTGAAAACTTGAATACTCTATCATTGTTTTACTTACTGGTCTCAGTGAATCAAAAACATGGCACCTACTACTTCCAAGCAATATCAGACAATCGATTATTTAGTAAAGACATAAAACAAAGAGTATTGTGGAGAGAAGTTATCAAATGCATGATATTTATTTATTATATGGTTTTGCAAGCTCAGCTCCATTTTAGCTCTCTGGTCAGCATAACACGTGGGGACACATATTCACAAGACCTGTTTGCATTGTATCAACTGGATAGAGCACTTAAGTTTTGGGAATATGAACAATTATAAAGTCTCAGCTTCTCAAATTGTTTCCTGACATGGCATTGACTGTAAGGAAAATAACAGGGAAACTTGTTTATATTGTAGATTCTTGTAGACCCTTAACCTGTGCCAAATTGATGAGTCTCTTTTACAATTTCCATTTGTGCATGAAAAAAAAAATGCTCTCAAGGTAATTATCATGAGTTTGAAAAACATTGACTGAGTCCTTTTGAAATTTGAGAATACAGAGGCACACAGAGATCCAGCAAATGAATGTCTAAAGTGGTAAAATCAACACAATTTTGTATTGTTCAAGCAGAATGCCTAAACATGTTTTTAATTTCAAATTTGGAATCTTGTGGATTTTTAAAACGTTTTTTGTTTCTTTATCTTTATTTCTGTGTATACATCAACTCTGTATGTCATTTTTAAGTACTATTGTCCTTTCCATTAGTAATGCTCATATTCCACACCCAGCCACAGACACAAACCCAAGAATCGAATGGAATCAAATCTAATCTAATCTAATCTAATCTAATCTAATCTAATCTGATCTGATCTGATCTGATCTGATCTAATCTTTTTTTCTTTTTCCAGCTTGGGTGTTATCTCCTTGACATTCTGCAAACACTTCAACTCTCAGGGCAGCCTTACTATGTTCAGTTTTCTTCATCTTTTGGAGAATTTAAATTAGCAAACTGAGCTTATGTATTCTACAATCCTTGCAATATGTACATATGAAAGCTTAATATGCACCAATCAGAGTTCAAAACCATAGAAACAGCATTAAGTAATACTTCTTAGCATATTCTCTTTATAAAAATACAAAAATATGAAAGGGAAAAGAAAATAATGACTCTAAACATAATCCTGCTTAGTAATCCTTACTTAGATTCTTAGTAACAGGAATACTTCATCATACAGATTTAAAGATATTACCTGATTACAAAGTAAGCACGATAATATCAATCATACTTTTCCTCTGTAAAATATGTAATTCTTTCATTTGTTCATCCCTCAAATCCTGTGACATTGTTCTGATGATCTTCACTGTACAGAGAGTTAATCATAGTGGAGAACATTTAAGATAACTCATAAGACCACAGGGTTTTAATTAATACTTCCAACTATTTGCTATTGGTCCAAAACACCTTCTTGCCCCACAGTTTCTTCATAGCATTTTTTACTTCTGTATTCCTCAGTGTGTAAATCAGAGGATTTAACATGGGAGTGATAATGGTGTAAAATACAGCCACCAACTTATCCTCTGAGAAGGTAGTGTCAGGCCTCATGTACATAAAAGTACAGGGACCGAAAAAGATGATGACCACTGCAATGTGGGAGCCACAGGTGGACAGAGCTTTGCGTCTTCCTTCTGCCGACTGCTTCCTCAGAGTCACCAGAATGACACTGTAGGAAAAGAGCAAGATTGCAAAGCTCCCTAGACTAATGGTACCGCTGTTGGCTGTCACAAAAACACCAACAATATAGGTGTCTGTGCAGGCAAGTTTCAGCACAGGGTGGATATCACAGAAGTAGTGATCAATCTCATTGGGTCCACAAAAGGGTAACTGGACTACCAGAGCCACTTGGATAATGGAGTGTATGAACCCACCTATCCATGTCCCCAGCAACATTTTATTGCACCTCTCCCTGTCCATGATGGTCATATAGTGCAGGGGTTTGCAGATGGCCACATAACGATCATAGGCCATTACAGTAAGGATGAAGATCTCAGTGCAACCAAAGAAATGCTCTCCAAAGAGTTGCAGCATGCATCCCACATAAGAGATAGTTTTGTTCTTTGCTAACAGGTCAACAATCATCTTGGGTGCAGTGACAGAAGAATAACAAATGTCTACAAAAGATAAAAAGTTGAGAAAGAAATACATAGGAGACTTGAGCAGGTTGCCTGTGCAAACTGTCAGCATGATGGTGAGGTTTCCCAGAAGAATGACTGCATAGAAGAATGAGAACAGCACAAAGCACACTTCCTCAACTTCTGGGTTCTGGGAAAGGCCCCAGAAGATGAATTCAGTTACATTGTTTATTTTTTCCATGGGATGAGTCCATGAGGCCATGTTCCCCAGAGACAAATTACCTGAAGGACACATGGAAAGTACCATCAGCATTTATTTCTAACTCTGAACAAATAGATATTTCTAGTACTTGATTCTAGAAAAATGGGTAGTTACTCCTGATTAGTAAACACATGTGAAGATGAATTTCATCTTTTCCATTATCTTACCTCTATATTATATCCATTTTCTTCACTTCAGATGAAGAAACAATGTCCAGAGAGATAATTTAAATCCCCTGAGTCTCACTTGTTACCAGGTATATTTCCTCCTTCGCTATTTATTAAGGTTTCTTTACAAATTGTTTTTATTTATTTTACTTGTTATTGATGCATATTATTTATACAGAATTGTGAGGTTCATTGTGGCATATGTGCATTTACATGAAAATGTAATTTGATCAAAATAGTTTTTATTTTTCATAAAGCACTATAATTTTGAATCAGTATCTGTTTGAGGAAATAGTAATGTTTGTATACAAAAAAATAGTTTTTCTTTATTTTTGATGTATAAGTAAAAACATGTCCTCACTTTCCTTGCTGAGTATTTCCATGCCTGTTCACAATATCCACTCATGAGTCCTCAAATACTTGCGCCTAGTAATTTCCGCAGGTTCTCCTCCTTATGAACCTGGATCTTGTCTAAATGACTTCATAGCCCCTTATTTGGCTGCAAGCTCCAGATGTGGTGTTAATAAATAGAAAGAGAATCAAAACCATGCAAATTAGACTCTGAAGTGAGGCTGTTGTAGCATAGATACATCATCTATCTTCCCAGAGAATCCATTATCTCATTTGTGAAATGACAGTGTTCCAGTCTCACTATCACTTATCACGATAGCACTTATTTCTACTATGAAATTAAATCACTTTTATAATCATGGATTAGCCAAAACACTATTTCCCTCTTAACTGAGTCAAAGTAAAAGTAAAAATAAAAAAAAGAAAAAGGCTGCATTCAGTTCACATTTTTTGTGTGTATCCTTCTGATATTTCCAGTTTATGGTAGTTGCATTAGCTCTCCCAGTTTTGGAGAATTCAATATTTCAGAAGAGATTACCATTGAATGACAATTAAAATTATCAACAGGGGAACGTATTATTGAAAAAGATGTACATTCAGTAGTGGAATTCCAGACACTCTAGTAGAGATTACTGGTATGTTTTAGTGGAGACATGTATGTGGAATAATTGTAAAGGGGTTTTCTAGATTCTTCCTCAAATCAAGTGGAGCACATAAATGCTTCCTCTCTTTCCAGACTGTGCTACGGAGAACACATCCCTTCAGATCCACTGAGTTCAGTGTTCATGACTTCTGAGCTCAATGCTGAGAGCCCACTCATTGCCTCTATTGTGCTTGGTACTTCCAGCTTTGGGGAAATTGCAGGTCAGTGTACCATCAAGTTTGTGTGCTGGATTTGGTAGTCACTAGAGTTCTGCCTTTTCTGGGGCATTACAAAATGCTGATAGTAATAACAGCAATGGTAATAGCAACAATGCAATTCAGATTTGGGATCAAGCACATCCCCTACCATGTTCATACTTCTTTAGTTTGTCTACTGATTTTAAAAACAGCCTATTCTCCAGTGAGAATTTACTGCAGATCACATCATATGAATCTTGGCAAATATCACCTACATTGATTGGTTCTCCGAACCAGGCACAAGCTGAAGAACTTTCTCTCTGCTATCCAAAACACAGGGTCCTAGAGGAAATCTTCTTTCTCCTTAAACAAAACCACATCTCAATGATGCAGTCCTCAACTTGCTGAGTATTTGAAACCTGACACCACAGTATCCTTTGCAATGATTGATATTTTTCTATTTGTGACCCTCGTGACACCCTATCTCACAGTCATGTATAGAAAACATTTTATCTTATCATCTTAATAATTTCATTCTTCATTTACTTCAGGAAGCCATGTATTGCAATTTTATTATAAATATAGAAAATCTAGAAATTTAAATGAATTACCCTTTCCAACAAACATTCTGTATTCATTTTAAAAGAAAAAGAAAAGTCTTACCTGTATTTTCTGGAGCTTGAATTTCCTTTGTTTTTCTATCTCCTCCTTAGATAATATGGGTACAGCAGATTGAAGTAAAAGAAGAGTGATACCTGAAAAATTGCTTTGAAATGGTTATCACTAGAGAATCGCAGATACCTTAAATTCAAAAGCTGGTAGAAGTCAGTCTTTGTTTTTCCTGGTTCTCTTACCTACTTTAACCTGCAGTTTCATATTAACTTTGACAATAAATTCTCTTTTTTTATCTACTTCTTATAGGGTCTCTTTAAAAAGAATGCAGCAAAATGATAATGACCTTGGGGAAAGCTTTTCCCCAAAGTCTTCCTCCATAGTCAAAAACAAATTACAGAACTAACAATGAACTTTAATTTCCAGGTTTCTGTAATTTAAAAAATAAATAAATAAATGAAAACACAAATTTAGCAGTCAGTCAATTATCAGATCAAATGCCAACTCAAAGCATAATGCTAACTCCTAGCAAGTTGGCAAACACATTTTTTTTTTATGATTTTACACTTTTTTCTTTAGGTTCATGTGGTTCAATGTGTGTATTAAATAGTACACACTTAATATACCATATCAAAATATATATGTTATTGATAGAACTTTAAATGTTCTACTCTTTTTTCTTTTTTATAAATTTGTTCTAAGAAAATTTTGTTCTAGTTAGTTATACCTGACAGTAGAATGTATTTTGACACATTGTATACAAAGGGAGCATAAATTCTCATGGCTCTGGCTGTACATGGTGGCATCCCTCAGTCCTTCCTATCTCCACAGCTCCAATCCTCCCCTCCCTCACTCAACTCTGCACAATCCAAAGTTCCTTCATTTTTCTTTACCCATCTATGGATCAACATCTGCTTATCCAAGAAAACATTTGGATTTTGTTGTTTTTTTATGATTAGCTTACTTCACTTAGAATGATATTCTCTAGTTCCATCCATTTACCTGCAAATGCCATAATTTCATTCTTCTTTAATGTTGAGTAATATTCCATTGTGTATGTGTACCACATTTTCTTTATGCATTCATCTTGTTGAAGGGCATCAAGGTGGGTTCCATAGTTTGGCTATTCTGAATTGAGCTGATAACAACATTGATGTGGATTATTATTGCGTGTATTCTTAATAATTGCCAATCTGACTGGGGCAAGATGAAATCCTAGAGTAGTTTTGATTTGCATTTCCTAATTGATAGAGATGATGAACATTTTTTCATATGTTTATTGATTAATTGTTTTTCTTCTTCTGTGAAGTGTCTGTTCTGTTTTTGAGTTATTTAAATATCCTGTAGGTTAGTGTTTTATCTAAGGTGTGTGTGATGAAGATTTTCTACTATTCTGTAGGCTCTCCTTACATTATTGTTTCCTTTCCTGAGAACAAGCTTTTTAGTTTGAATTTGTCCCAATTCTTGATTCTTAATTTTACTTCTTGTGTTTTAGGAGTCTTGTTAAGGAAGTCAGGTCCTAAGCCAACATGATGACGATTTGAACTTACTTTTTCTTCTATTAGGCATAGGGTCTCTGTTGTAGTGCCTAAGTCTTTGAATCACTTTGAGTTTATTTTTGTGAAGGGTGAGAGAAAGAGGCTAATTTCATTTTGTTACATGTGGATTTCCCATTTTCCATTTGTTAAATAAGCTCTCTTTTCTCCAATGTATCTTTTTGCTGTCTTTGTCTAGTATAAGATAACCTCATTTATCTAGGTTTTTCTCTGTATCTTCTATTTTGTGCCAATGGTCTACCTTTCTATTTTGTTGCCAACACCATGGAGTTTTTGTTACTACTGCTCTGTAGTAGAGTTTTAGGTCTGTAATTGTGATGTATCCTGCTCCACTCTTCTTGCTAATGATTTTGTTGTTGTTGTTGTTATTCTGGGTCTCTTATTTTTCAAATGAATTTCATGATTGTTTTTTCTAGTTGTGTGATGAATGTCATTTGGATTTTAATAGGAATTCCATTAACTCTGTATAACAATTTTGGTATATGGTCAATTTTTTTTTTAAATTTTAGTTGTGAGTGAAAACACGATACTTTTATTTTTTATGTGGTGCTGAGGATGGTACCTAGTGCTTCACATGTGCTAGGTGAGCATTCTACCACTAAGCCACAACCCCAGCCCCAGGATGGCCATTTTAAGTATATTAATTCTACCTATCCAAGAGCATGGGAGATCTTTCCATTTTCTAAGTTCTTCTTCAATTTCTTTCTTTAGTGTTTTGTAGCTTTCATTGTAGAGGTCTGAAGTTTTCTTTCCTTGATGTGTCTTTGTCTGGTTTTGGTATCAGGGTGATACTAGCCCTGTATAATAAGTTTTCAAGGGTTCCCTCCTTTTTTATTTCATGGAATAATTTGAGTATTGGTGTTAATTCTTCCAGAAGGTCTTGTAGAACTTGGCTGAGAATCTGTCTGGTCCTGGGCTTTTCTTGGTTGGTAGACTTTTGATGGCAACTTCTATTTCATTGCTTGAAATTCATCTGTTGAAATTGTGTATGTCCTCCTGATCCATTTTGTGTAGATCATATGTCTCTAGAAATCTGTTTATGAGTTTAAGATTTCCTATCTTATTAGAGTATAAATTTTCAAAATGTTTATATTATCTTCTATATTTCAGTAGTGTCCACTGTGCTATTTCCTTTTTTCACTGCAAATTTTAGTAATTTGAGTTCTCTCTCTCTCCTTCTCTTTGTTAGCATGGCTAAGGGTTTGTAATTCTTTTTATTTTTGCAAAGAAGCAACTTCTTGTTTTCTCAATTTTTTGAATTGTTTCTTTTGTTTCAATTTCATTGATTTCAGCTCTGATTTTAATTATTTCCTGCTTTTTACTGCTTTTGGTGTTGACTTCTTTTTCTTTTTTCTAGGGCTTTGAGATGTAATGTTAGATCATTTATTTGTTGAGTTTTTATTCAATAGCATGCTATTTCATCTCCAGGTGTAAGAGTGCTTCTATTTTTTAAAAATTATGGTTGATTTCTAGTTTTATTCCATTATTATATGATAGAAGAATGTGTATTCACTCACTGAAAGATGAAATACTCTATGTATGTCTATTAAGTCTAAGTCATTGATTGTATTATTTAGTTCTATAATGTGTTTAGTTTTTGTTTGGTTTGGAAGATGTATCCAATGGTGAGAGAGGTGTGTTAAAGTCACCCAATATTATTGTGTTGTAGTCTATTTGATTCTTGAAATTGAGAAGGTTTTTTTTTTTTTTTTTGATGTATA
The DNA here is from genome assembly GCF_964194105.1 of Spermophilus citellus. Lineage (NCBI taxonomy): Eukaryota > Metazoa > Chordata > Mammalia > Rodentia > Sciuridae > Spermophilus > Spermophilus citellus. The sequence continues at coordinate 240,266,419 of NC_138183.1, forward strand.
TAGATGCTCCATTGTCTGGGGAATATACATTTATGATTGTTATGTCTTGTTGATGTATCGTTCCCTTAAGCAGTATGAAATATCCTTCTTTATCCCTTCTGACTAACTTTGGTTTGAAGTCCACTTTGTCTGATATGAGGATGGAAGCCCCTGCTTGTTTACACTGTTCATGTGAGTGATATGTTTTTTTCCCAAACTTTCACTTTCAGTCTGTGAATGTCTTTTCCTAGGTGATGAGTCTCTTGAAGACAGCATATTGTTGTGTCTTTGCTTATCATGGAGGGTTTTTATTTCATCTTAAAAGCTGAAGCTTAATTTTGTTGGATATAAAATTCTCTGTTTGCATTCATTTTCTTTCAGAGCTTGGTATATGTTATACCAGTACCTCCTGGCATTGAGGATTTGGGTTCAGAAATCAGCTGAAACCTGAATTGGTTTTCCCCTATATGTAATTTATTTATTTTTTTTGTCTTGTAACTTTTAAAATTCTATCCTTAATGTCGTTATAATATGCCTTGGTGTGGGTCTGCTGTAATTTTGTACATTTGGGGTCCTGTAAGCCTCTTATGGCTAATTTTCCATTTCATTCTTTAGATTTTACAAAGTTTCTGATATTATGTCATTGAAAAGATTATACATTTCTTTGGTTTGTACCTCCATGCCTTTGTCTAGTCCAATAAACCTTAAATTTGGTTTTTTCATGTTATACCATATTTCTTGGAAGTTCAGTTCATGGTTTCTTACCATCTTCTCTGTGCTGTCAACTTTATTTTCAAGAGTATATATTTTGTCTTCATTGCCTAAGTTTCTGTCTTCTAAATGATTTATTGGTGATACTTTCCATTCAATTTTTAATTTGGTTTATTGTTTTCTTCATTTCAAGTATTTCTGTTTGATTGTTTTTTATAATCTTTGCCTCTTTATTAAAGTGATCTTTTACTTCCTGGGTTTTCTCTCTGATATCCTGTATTTCAAAGATCAGTCTAACTATGTATTTCCTTAACTCCTTCTCTGACATTTCTTCTACTGTGTTGTCTATGAATTCTATTGTTGGAACTTCTTGGTTTCTTTTAAGTGCTTTGTTCCATTGTTTTTTACTGTAATGTGTGTGTCTTCCCATCTAGTCTAGCGGTATGTATATGAGGCTGTACAGCTTCTACCCTGAAGTCTTATAGTGTCTCCTAAGGCTTCCGGTACCTCACCTTTAAGGGGGAGACCAGTATTAAGAGCACCCAATGAAACAATATACAACCTGAAACCAAGTAGCTCCTATTAAGGCATCTACAATTTTGTCACAATAGACAAAAATGATCTTTGATTATTAACAATATAATAGTAAATTTACTACAAGAGTCTACCATTTATAATGGTGGATAATGAGGAAACAGACATAGCTTAAGATGTGATGTTCATGAAGGAGGGGGGAATATAGAGGAAAAAATTTATAGTAAGAGCAAGGAAAGAATTAATAGATGTTGGATATTAGTATGAGAATAGTGAGAAAGAGAATCCAGGGAGACAGATAGGAGAGATAAAAAATATATACAGATTTTTTTTAAAGTAAAAATATAAGAATACATAACAAAACTGTAGTATACTATCCAGATATCCTTTTCCTCAATAAAATAATGTGTGGAAAATATTTGATTCAAAATTTGTAGAAGTGTGAGAGACAGGGGAAAAATTTTAAAAAATAAAAAAAATAATAATAAATAAAAATAAAAGAAAGTCTCAATGGAAAGTTGAGCAATTACTTCTGTTGAGTTTCAAAAGTTTTCTCAGCTTCCCTTCTCCATGGATAGGTGGGTTTATCTGAAGTTTGATGCTAGCTCCAGTCCCCTGGGTGCCATACCAATTGGGTGGATGAGCTGATAGCAAGATGTTCTCACACCCTCTTCCAGGCTTTCCACCCATTGTAACTGGTCCCTTATATTTCCATGGACTTTAAGACTCACTGAGCTGGAGAGAGCTCATTTTTTTTCCCAGTTTTTCCAACCTATGTTTCCTCTGTGGAATTGCCCCTATTCTCTAGCTTTTCATAGGTCTACCAGACCCAGACTGACTCATGCAATCTCAGCTGCAATCTGACAGATCTGGGCTTCAGCTTCTCCAGGCTCTGCCTTGCTGCAGTCCTAAGATCTCAATGCCATTTTAACTTTCAGAGAGACCATCAGAGATGTGCTCACACCAAGAAGTGACCATGTAAAGAGGCAGTCAGATGGTGGCCAATAGCACACCTAGCAGAAATAATAAACATATCTCCAGGCCCTGGATGGTGTCCCAAGATGGTGATGGCCACATGTAACCAAACCTGTGTGTACTGTGACAGTGTACTTTCAGGCAGCAGCAGGCAGCATGCAATTTGCTAACAGTTTGTGGGAGGTCTGCTGTGTGGCCATCCGTAAGCCCTTTCATCATCTGGTTATCAGGAGGGCCTGGGTGCGCACTGAGCTACTACTGATCATGTCCTGGGCTGGAGGTTTCTGCACAAGTAGTTCAATGTATCTTAATATCACCTTAATTGTTTTCATTTAGATTTTTCTCTATTCTCTCTTCTGAGTAATTTATTAACACATAGCTTCAGCCCATGAATTACATCTTTAGCTGTTTCCAACCATATTTCTTCCTGTCTTAAGTAATTTTTTAATTGAGTAGTTGTATGGTTGTGAACAAAAGTTAAATAGTTTCTTCATTTTGGGCTTTCTATATGAATAGACTTATTCAAATTATGCCAGAAATAGAAGCCCCTGGAAAGTGCTTATTTTATATATGATATCCTTGTACATGCATGTGGGTATGTTTGAGTGTGGTGGGAATCTGTTGGCAGAAACACATGACTTTTTTGCTTTACTATGAGTCCATGAAGTAGATTTTCTGAGAAAATGAATACAGAATTTACTCAGCTTAATTTAATATATTAAACTGCTCCATTTGCTGCAGAGATCTTATTTCATAAAACTACCAACAATGATTAACAATGTATTAATATTGCTAACATAACTTAATGAGGCATCCCTGAGAGTTATACTTTATTTTTTAACTCCTTGGGTGAACTACTATTTTCAGAGCTTACTTCTTTTTGCCCATGATTGATAGGCATGTTGTGCTAATTAGCATTCCCCATATCCCATTACATAGATCCTACAAGGGCCAGGGACTTCCAGTGTTTCTAAGCTTTTAACTTAAATTATCTTAGTAGTTTACCATGAATAGTAAATATTCTCTTTTTTATTTTAATATTTTTCATTTTGTATCAGTAACACATTATGATAGAGTATTAAAATGAATACACAATACCTTTCTTAAAATGTTAAGTATTAATTACAATACAAAGCATAATGAAAACTGAACAGGAAACACATTATTAACAAGATATGTTCCAAAATGTTCAAAGCAGTACTATACATAATTTCCCTGAAGGGGTAACTACACAAATTCTACCAGTAAGATAATAGAAAAATTACTCATTTTAAATTCATATAATGAGATACTACATGTTATGGAAAATAATTTGATATTTCACAAATTTGAGGAATGATTCTCACAAATCTAATAATGACAAGACAAATACTAAATGCATAATCTGTATCATTCTTATTCTACAAATACAAGGAAAAGTAAATGATTTTAGAGATGAAGATCATGATTTCATGAAGTTATTTATTATTAAGAGGATGAGAAGGATTTCTAGTATAGTGATAATTTCTGCCTCAATCTGGATGCTGATTACTCAATAGTGCTCAGTGTGTGAAAACTTGTGAGTTGTATATTGGTGATAATGGTAATATGTGCAATTATCTGTATTTTTATGTTTCAGTGAAAAGTTTTAAAAAAGGAAAGCAATATTTTCTTCAGCCTTTCAGTACTTGAAGGCATGAAAAGCATACATTTTTTATCATATTACCATATAATCCTTCATTTTAAAGAAATTGTTTCTTTCGCATCTTATGAACACAATCCAATGATTAAGTAAGATTGCACAGGGTACAAATAAAAATAGTGCTCAGTTTGTTGATGATGAATCAAGGCAGGATCATGAAACAACAGATTGGACATATTCCTAGTTTGATCACTTTTCTCTCCAAGCTCTGAGGACAGGAGGATTTCAAGAGTGGGTCTCATGTAAGGTTGTGCTCTCATGGTACCACACCATGAAAAGCAGAAACAATCCACAAGTTTACTTTCTTTTCAGAAGTGTTCGATGACACCAAACTTTCCTCAGAGCATCCTTCATCTCTGTGTTTCTCAGCGTGTAGATCAGAGGGTTGAACATAGGAGCGATAATGGTGTAGAAAAGAGCAAACACTTTGTTTTGTGGGAATGTCGTGGGTGGCCTGAGGTAGATGAATAATGCGGGTGCAAAAAACAGGACCATGACAGTGATGTGGGCACTGCAAGTGGAAAGGGCTTTGCTGCGGCCCTCCCTGGAGCATCCCCTTAGGGTGTACAATATACAAAAATAAGACAACATCAAGACACCAAAAGTCACCAGTGCAATTAACCCTGAATTAGCAATGACTAAGAGACCTATTGTGTGTGTATTAGAACAGGCCAATTTCAGCAAAGGATACACATCACAGAAGTAGTGATCTATCTCATTGGGGCCACAGAAGGGTAAGAAGATGGTAAGAAGAAACTGACTGGCAGAGTGTGCAAATCCCCCAGCACAGCACACCAGGATGATCGTGTTGCACCTCTGTCTGCTCATGATGGCAGCATACTGCAGGGGCTTGCAGATGGCCACATAGCGGTCATAGGCCATCCCCGTGAGGATGAAGATCTCGATGCCTCCAAATAAATGGGTGGTAAACAGCTGGGCCATGCAGTTATTATAGGAAATGATCTTCTGTTCAGCCAGTAAGTCAGTCATTAATTTAGGGGTCACTGTGGATGTGTAGCAAAGGTCAGAGAGCGAGAGGTAATTGAGGAAGAAATACATGGGCTGGCTGATGAGCTGTGAGCATGTGATAGAAACCATTACAAGCACATTTCCCATCCAAATGGCTAAGTAGCAAAGTAAAAATAATACAAAGCAGAGAACTTCTATGTTCTTATTGTGGGAAAGTCCCAGGAGAATAAATACTGTGAGATTATTGCTTTTTTCCATGGTCCAGTTTAGACAGAGCACATTAAATCACCTGAAATGACATTATTGGTGAGCTTAAATCTATCAGTGTTTGCTGAAAAGTGTACTGGTCATTTTCTACTTGATGCACTAACTAGATGTAATTTATTTCATTATGGTATCTCAAAGAATAAAAACCTGGTGTTCAATTAAAATGGCTCTCAAGACTACCTGCAAATACATACTGCTTGATTTCAGATACTTCTTCTGCAAATGGTGATCAACTCTCGCCTTAGTGATCACCAAAGCTTTTGTTCAAACAATATTATTATTTTATTTTTTATCATATCTATTCCTAAATCTTAATAAAATAGTCAATTGATCCCTGTAAAGAATGCTGCTCTGACTTTCTGGGACTCAAAATGCATTATGGGAACAAGTATAAGTCACATAACTAATATTTTTTTCATTATGTACTAACTAATTTAACTGGTTTTGTTACTTGAATACACATTATCTCAAGTCTGTTTTAGAGTTAGTTAGCTTAAAAACTAAACAAATTTACAGGAAAATATTTTAAGATACAATGCTCTCTCTTTAAGAAGCTGAAGCAAGCCTTTTGAAATATTTTTGTGTTATTTGTTTCCTTGTTATTGGTTTTCTCAATGATTTACTGAAAATTATGTGCTGACACTTTAAAACATAGGATAGCTTAATTTGCTAATTAATTCAAGGAGAACAACAAAATCTCATGAACTACCTAATAAACCTAAGAAGAAGTCCCTGATAAGACTATGCTTTGGGAAATGTTATACTAAAATTTGCCCTCAGTGCAGGATAGAATATTTTGGAAGTCAAATTCCTTTTAACCTTGTGATGGGAGGGTATGTATTTTTTTCTGAATTCATCCAATACAATCATTTTATCTATTCCCACAAACTCTCCAGACAGTGACAAATCCATACAGAACTTTGGATTACAAGGAGACCGATTGATTGGACAGGCTCTGTTTTTAGCACAATAACATAATATGCCTTTACTTTGCATGTCAACTGTTTCATCTGTTTGAGTACAAACAACAGGGAACTACATGTCTTGTGCAATATGTATATTTGGGACATTTAAATAATAATGGAATGTGAAGCTGCTTTGTAATTTAAAGTAATATTTGTACACACATTATTATTGAAATATTGGGAGTAATGATTTGATAAATTTTACTCTGAGCATATACAATAACATTTAAGAAGGTTGAAACATTTTGAGTTGAATGTTACTCAAACTCTCAATTTTCCTTTTTTCACACATGGGAAATTTCAATTCTAAATCAATGAAAATATTTGAGTAGTGTGTTTATCATCACCAATCAGTGAAAATCATTTCAAAGTAAAAGGATCTGATCCTATGAACTAACAGTGTTATAGTAGCAAAGACCTTGTTGCTGAAAACTGACACAGAATTATTATCATGTTCCATCAATTTTGGGCTCTACTATTTTAAATTAAAATTATTACTATTAATTCTTACCATATGATCTCAAAATAACTTGTTTGTAATATACATTTTCCTACCCTAATCTTAAATTTAACTTCTTAATCAAACTCTATGTAAAATTTCTCCATAATTCTCCATGATACAAAGTAAATATTGTTACCAACACAATGAATAATTCATTTGTAATGGAAGTTGAATTTCAAAATAAATACATCCATTTTCATATAAAATTTTCAGGAGCATAATTAGATAAGAGGCATATTTTAGAGAAATTGGTTTTAATCTAGCCCAAAAGTGAACTACAGAAATATTTTCCATTAAATAAGAAAAGCTATTTTGTTTCATTTGAAGAAAAATCAACTATTGGTTATATTATCTGATTTGAATTATTCTTAGAAGTGATTTGTATGCCTTTTCGTGTTAATAAACCAAATCATATCAATGTAATTTAAAACTCATCTGAAATATACTGCTTGGCCCATCTTAAGCATAAACAGACTCTTAAATGAAATTTCGTCTCAAAGTAAACCTTAAAGTGTCCCCAGACAGTGTCACTGTATTCATCTGTCTTCACTGATCATGAGATGTCTTCATTGATCTTCATTGATTCCGGTAATCAAGTCATGTCCATTCAGAAGGTGGAGGCTGGTTATTAATTTCTCTACCACACAAGTTTTCTATTTTTTTATGTTTTACTACAACTATGAGTAATTTATGGGCAAAATATAATAGCTCAAGTTTTATGAAAATATAATAATTCATTGTAATTTAGAGACAATCCCCAGTTACATGACTTAACTCAATCACTAACTGTAGATTTTATGTTTGCAAATTTTATAATTTCTCTTTTAAAAGATTTTATTCATTTTAAATATATGAAAATATATGTAACTGAATAATAAGAGGTTTGTTCTGAGACTCAATAATACATGGAAAAGAGGGTTTAAAAAAATAAAATAGTGCATGGATGATGTCATTGTGCTAACATTAATGCATCACGAAATAAAAGAGATAAAAATTACTTTAGGTTTATACACGTGAAGAAACATACATAGTAACATAACCTGTGTTCTGGTCTTAAAACATGAATTTTCTGACCTTGGAGCCTGAGCTCATACACATGTCACTATGGGTCCTGTCCCAAGTTCAAAAACTGTACAGCAACAGGATAAATTGGACATTACCTCTGCCTCTCCAACTTTTGAAATGCGCATAAAGATCCAAGTCCCAGGCAAACCCAGGCTACCTCCTGAATTTCAGTCAGTGTTCCACTCTAGCCATCCAAATTTCCCTTAAAAAAAAAAAAAAAAAAAAAAAAAAAAACAAGCCAAACCAGTTCAGGGTTCTTAGATAGAGAAGCCAACTGTAGAAATAACTGAACCCCAGCTCCTCCCCGGGAGGCAATAGGCCCTTATTCTCTGAAGCATGATTGGAGTGCCAGTTCTCACAGACACGTGGGGATGTGACCTGATATTCTTGCCCATAAGTATCCTCTTTGTAATAGGAGGGAACCAGCTTCAACAATCTCTAAGAATCCTTCCCAAAATGTTGTGCTTTGCACAATTCCAGATGTATTCTTCTTGGTCCAGGTCTATTACCTCTTTAGAATTGTGACAGCGTGTTCCTCTTTACCTGAGGTCCCCAGGTAAACTGGGCAACATCATTCTGATATTGATCTTATTTTTCTAGAATATGATATCCCACCACCACTGGACACTCAGCGCCTCCTGGAACTTCATGTTCTCTTAATCTTAGTCTCTAGGATTTCTGATACTGTTTAAAAATGAGATGCAAATAAGTATGTTTTTTTAACACAGAAGTGAAATGATGTTTTCAACAAATATCACATATTTTTTCAAGTAATGGTAAGAAAGAAAGAAATAATTTACTTGCATAAATTCTTCACTGATTTTGAATGTTCTTTTTTTTTTAGTCTTTTCTGTTTTCTCTTCATTGAAATTACAATCATCCCTTACTATTTAAATTATTTCCTGTGAATTTTGACTTGACATCTTTTGCACAGTGTTACTGATACTTCACTTTCTGTTTTTCCCAATTTATGCATATCGTTTGTATACATATGCAAATCCAAAATGCATATCAGTTTTTAACTACTGTCACATCACTGAATCAAATAATTTACAGAAGGTCACCCCATAAGGAAAAATAAAAGTTTGAAGCAGAAGTTCTTGGCTTTTGAAAAGTAGTTAATCATAGTCTCTAGAGAACCAAATTAGTTTGAGTATTTTCAAGCTCAAATATAAGTAAAACTAGATGTACATTATATTCTAAAGGTACATTTTTTTCTCCCAGAGCTTTGCTTCTTTATAGAATGTGAACACTTCATGCATTCCAAAGTAATCAACTCACCAGTTAGCATCATTTTATATTGAAGTTATTGAGTAATTAAATTATAAATACATTGCAAAAGAAAAAAACATTCTTCTACAGCATGTAGTTCAAATCCTATTCACCACAGAGTTTTTAATGACTGAGAAGTGCTGTTTATGCAGTCTCAGTTTCTTTTTCCCATCTTTATAACCTGAGAAGAAAACTGTAGTTCTCGTCCCCATGTTAAGAAGTGATTCTCACCAATTCCCACACAGTATTTTATCATATTCTCTAGGGAAGAAGTATGTGTCTGTGTGAGCTTCAAGTATTCTTGTATAATGTGAGTTTTCTAGAAAATTATAGACCTGTAGAACTTCCTTTCATTTCAAGTTAAATGTTTTTCAAGAGTACAGTCAAAAATCCTGTAATTTTCCCGTAGTTTTATATAATTTTTTAAAACACTTTTTTTTTTCTTTTGGTACATCTATGCTGAAAACTAGGTTTACTTCTAAGTTCCTCTATGAGCTTCACTAAGAATAGTAAATATTTAACAAACGAGAAAACACCTTGCCAGGCACAGTGGTGCATGCCTGTAACCCCAGTGGCTCAGGAGACTGAGGCAAGAGGGTCATGAGTTCAAACCCAGCTTCAGCAAAAGCAAGGCACTAAGCAATTCAGTGAGACCTTATGTCTAAATAAAATACAAAATAGGGCTGGTGATATGGCTCAGTTGTTGGGTACCCCTGAGTTCAATCCCCAGTACAAAAACAAACAAACAAACATGTACTCACCAGCAGGTTGAGCAAAGGGATGGCATATATCTTTAGAACATCACTAGGACCATGTAATTTAGGTTAGTTAGGATTTCTCAGAAAACAAATCTTTTGATGATTGCATAATTTTCTCTTTACCTCTGTTAGATCATGTTTCCATTATTTACTCTGTTCAAAATTAACATTTCTTCAGCATTCTTTGTTTACTTTTTGCAATATCTTTCTCTATGCCTTTACTTTTAACCATGTCTTATTGTCTTTTAGTTGATATATTTAGATCACACACAATGAAGGTAATTAAAATATATTTGGTTTAAAGCCTGTCATCATACTAATTGTTTTATAAGTTATTCAACTACTTTTGTTCTTTGTTTTATGTAATCTGTTTCACTGGTTTTGACTTAGTTTAAAAATATTGAAGTACTGATGGTGAAGATTTTATCATTACATATTCTTGATGGTGTCCTTTGCTATAAAGAATCTTTTTAGTTTGATATCATCCAATTTATTGACTTTTTTTTTCTAGATTAAATTGAAATTTAGGTTGACTTATGAGGATAGAAACTGGACAAGCAGAGATATATGCATGTACAAGACACATGGGGTTTTTTATTCTGTTTTTCCAGTATTAGGAATTGTAACCAGGGCCTTGCAGATGCAAGGCAAGTGCTCCACCACTGAGCTATATCCCCAGGCCACAGGTATGGGACACAGGCAGATGGCTTCCTGGCATTGATATACATGATGAAAATAATCACTGCATTTTTAAAATTTAATAATAATAATGATAATAATGATAGTTTATTAGAGCTTTATGATTAAACATAGTAGTTGAGTTCATCCCAATAACCTCATACATGCATAGAAATCGATGCCTGATCTCCCCTTTTTATTCTACTAGACTTCCTTTGGATCATCTATTAATTTGTATTTGTTTGTTTCTTTATGTAATCTTATCCTTTCCTCCACCTTCCCTTTATTGTACTCTAGCTTTTGCTTATGAGAGAAAACATTCAACCTTTGAGTTGCTGCATTTGGCTAATTTCGCTTAGCATGATATTCTCCATTTCTATCCTTTTACCATAATTTCATTCTTTTTGATGGCTAAGTAGAACTCTACTATGTGTGTGTGTGTGTGTGTGTGTGTGTGTGTAATATATATATATATATTAATCCATTTATCTCTTGAGGGGTGTCTGGGTTGATTCTCAATTTAATTATTATTTTTTTTATTGGTTGTTCAAAACATTACAAAGCTCTTGACATATCATATTTCATACATTAGATTCAAGTGAGTTATGAACTCCTATTTTTACCCCAAATACAGATTGTAGAATCACAACGGTTACACATCCACATTTTTACATAATGTCATATTAGTAACTGTTGTATTCTGCAACCTTTCCTATCCTCTATTATCCCCCCTCCCCTCCCCTCCCATCTTCTCTATCTCTACCCCATCTACTGTAATTCATTTCTCTCCTTGTTTATTTTCCCATTCCCCTCACAACCTCTTATATGTAATTTTGTGTAACAATGAGGGTCTCCCTCCATTTCCATGCAATTCCCCTTTTGTCTCGCTTTCCCTCCCACCTCATGTCTCTGTTTAATGTTAATCTTTTCTTCCTGCTCTTCCTCCCTGCTCTGTTCTTAGTTGCTCTCATTATATCAAAGAAGACATTTGGTACTTGTTTTTTAGGGATTGTCTAGCTTCACTAAGCATAATCTGCTCTAGTGCCATCCATTTCCCTGTGAATTCCATGATTTTGTCATTTTTTAGTGCTGTGTAATACACCATGGTGTATAAATGCCACATTTTTTTTTATCCATTCATCCATTAAAGGGCATCTGGGTTGGTTCCACAGTCTAGCTATTGTGAATTGTGCTGCTATGAACATCGATGTGGCAGTATCCCTGTAGGACGCTCTTTTAAGGTCTTCAGGGAATAGTCCAAGAAGGGCAATAGCTGGGTCAAATGGTGGTTCAATTCCCAGCTTTCCCAGGAATCTCCCTACTGCTTTCCAAATTGGCCGCACCAATTTGCAGTCCCACCAGCAATGTACAAGAGTACCCTTTTCCCCACATCCTCGCCAGCACTTGTTGTTGTTTGACTTCATAATGGCTTCCAATCTTACTGGAGTGAGATGGTATCTTAGGGTGGTTTTGATTTGCATTTCTCTGACTGCTAGAGATGGTAAGCATTTTTTCATGTACTTTTGATTGATTGTATGTCCTCCTCTGAGAAGTGTCTGTTTAGGTCCTTGGCCCATTTGTTGATTGGGTTATTTGTTATCTTATTGTCTAATTTTTTGAGTTCTTTGTATACTCTGGATATTAGGGCTCTATCTGAAGTGTGAGGAGTAAAAATTTGTTCCTATGATGTAGGCTCCCTATTTACCTCTCTTATTGTTTCTCTTGCTGAGAAAAAAAATTTAGTTTAAGTAAGTTCCATTTGTTGATTCTTGATATTAACTCTTGTGTTATGGGTGTCCTATTAAGGAATTTGGAGCCCGAACCCACAATATGTAGATCGGAGCCAACTTTATCTTCTATCAGACATAGAGTCTCTGATTTGATATCAAGCTCCTTGATCCATTTTGAGTTAACTTTTGTGCATGGTGAGAGGAGGGGATTCAGTTTCATTTTATTGCATATGGATTTCCAGTTTTCCCAACACCATTTGTTGAAGATGCTATCCTTCCTCCATTGCATACTTTTAGCGCCTTTATCAAATATAAGATAGTTGTAACTTTGTGGATGAGTCTCTGTGTCCTCTTTTCTGTACCATAGGTCCACCCGCCTGTTTTGATACCAGTACCATGCTGTTTTTGTTACTATTGCTCTGTAATATAGTTTGAAATCTGGTATTGCTATACCACCTGATTCACACTTCCTGCTTAGAATTGCTTTTGCTATTCTGGGTCTTTTATTTTTCCATATGAATTTCATGATTGCTTTATCTATTTCTACAAGAAATGCCATTGGGATTTTGATTGGCATTGCATTAAACCTATAGAGAACTTTTGGTAATATCGCCATTTTGATGATGTTAGTTCTGCCTATCCATGAACAGGGTATATTTTTCCATCTTGTAAGATCTTCTTCTACTTCTCTCTTTAGGGTTCTGTAGTTTTCATTGTATAAATCTTTCACCTCTTTTGTTAGGTTGATTCCCAAGTATTTTTTTTTTTTTGAGGATATTGTGAATGGGGTGTTTTTCCTCATTTGCATTTCAGAAGTTTTGTCGCTGATATACAGAAATGCCTTTGATTTATGCGTGTTGATTTTATATCCTGCCACTTTTCTGAATTCATTTATTAGTTCTAGTAGTTTTTTTGTAGACCCTTTTGGGTCTTCTAGTTATAGAATCATGTCATCCGCAAATACTGATAATTTAAGTTCTTCTTTTCCTATTTTTATGTCTTTAATTTCTTTCGTTTGTCTAATTGCTCTGGCCAGTGTTTCGAGAACTATATTGAAATGAAGTGGTGATATTGGGCATCCCTGTCTTGCTCCAGATTTTAGAGGGTATGCCTTCAATTTTTCTCCATTCAGAATGATGCTGGCCTGAGGCTTAGCATAGATAGCTTTTACAATGTCGAGGTAAGTTCCTGTTATCCCTAGTTTTTCTAATGTTTTGAGCATAAAGGGATGCTGTACTTTGTTGAATGCTTTTTCTGCATCTATCGAGATGATCATATGGTTCTTATCTTTAATTCTATTGATGCGGTTAATAACATTTATTGATTTCCGTATATTGAACCATCCTTGCATCCCAGGGATGAATCCTACTTGATCATGGTGCACAATTTTTTTGATGTGCCTTTGTATCCGATTCGCCAGAATTTTATTGAGGATTTTTGCATCTAGGTTCATCAGAGATATTGGTCTGTAGTTTTCTTTCTTTGAGGTGTCTTTGTCTGGGTTCGGAATCATGGTGATGTTGGCCTCATAGAATGAATTTGGAAGAGCTCCCTCTTTTTCTATTTCCTGAAATAACTTGAAAAGTATTGTTATTAATTCTTCTTTAAAGGTTTTGTAAAACTCTGCTGTATACCCATCTGGTCCTGGGCTTTTCTTGGTTGGTAGTCTTTTGATTGCTTCTTCTATTTCATCCATTGATATTGGTGTGTTCAAATTGTGTGTATCCTCCTGACTCAGTCTGGGCAAATCATATGTCTTAAGAAATGTATCGATATCTTCACTATCTTCTATTTTATTGGAATATAGGTTTTCAAAATAATTTTTAATTGTCTTCTGTATTTCTGTAGCATCTGTTGTGATATTGCCTTTTTCATCCCGTATGTTAGTAATTTGAGTTCTCTCTCTTCTTCTCTTCGTTAGCATGCCTAAGGGTCTGTTGATCTTATTTATTTTTTCAAGAACCAACTTTTAGTTTTGTTAATTTTTTCAATAGTTTCATTTGTTTCAATTTCATTGATTTCTGCTCTGATTTTAATTATTTCTTGCCTTCTGGTATGTTTGTTGTTGTTTTGCTCTTCCTCTTCTAGGGCTTTGAGATGAAGTGTGAGCTCATTTATTTGTTAGTTTTTCCTTTTTTTGAGGAATGACCTCCAGGCGATGAATATCCCTCTTAAAATTGCTTTCATTGTGTCCCATAGACTCCGATATGTTGTGTCTGTATTTTCATTTATCTCTAAGAATTTTTTGATTTTCTCCTTTATGTCTTCTGTAACCCCTTGATCATTCAGTAACATATTGTTCATTTTCCATGTGATATAGGATTTTGCCATCCTTCTTTTATCATTGATTTCCAGTTTCATTCCATTATGATCAGATAAAATGCATGGTATTATCTCCACCCCTTTATATGTACTGAGGGTTGCCCAATGGCATAATATATGGTCTATTTTTGAGAAGGATCCATGTGCTGCTGAGAAAAAAGTATATCCACTTGATGATGGTTTATATATTCTATATATGTCAGTTAAGTCTAGGTAATTAATTGTGATATTGAGTTCTATAGTTTCTTTATTCAACTTTTGTTTGGAGGATCTGTCCAATGGTGAGAGAGGTGTGTTGAAGTCGCCCATAATTATTGTGTTGTGGTCTATTTGATTCTTGAACTTGAGGAGAATTTGTTTTATGAACGTCGCAGCACCATTATTTGGTGCATAAATATTGATAATTGTTATGTCTTATTGGTGAATGGTTCCTTTTAACATTATGTAATGTCCTTCCTTATCCCTTTTGATTAACTTAGTCTTGAAGTCGATTTTATTTGATATGAGGATGGCCACCCCTGCTTGCTTGTGAGGACCGTGTGCATGGTATATTTTTTCCCAACCTTTCATCTTCAGCCTGTGTATGTCTTTTCCAATCAGATGTGTATCCTGGAGGCAGCATATTGTTGGATTTGCTTTTTTAATCCATGTTACCAGCTTATGTCGGTTTATTGGAGAGTTTAAGCCATTAACATTTGGAGTTACTATTGATATATGGTTTGTACTTCCAGCCATGTTTGATTATTTACCTCATTTTTTTTAACTTAGTTTGTTTCTCCATGATTAGCTTTCCCCCCACCGTATGTATTTACTGAGGTACTTCCCACTCTTGGCTTTGGTTATTGTTTTTCATTTCTTCCTCGTGTAGTGTTTTGCTCAAGATGCTTTGCAATGCTGGTTTCTGGCTGCAAATTCTTTTAGCTTTTGTTTATCATGAAAGATTTTTATTTCATTGTCGTACCAGAAGCTTAATTTTGCTGGATACAGAATTCTTGGTTGGCATCCATTGTGTTTCAGTGTTTGAAATACGTTGTTCCAGGATCTTCTCGCTTTCAGCGTCTGTGATGAAAAATCCGTTATTAACCTTATTGGTTTACCCCTGAATATAATCTGCCTCCTTTCTATTGTAGCTTTTAATATTTTCTCTTTGTTCTGTATATTGGATATCTTCATAACAATGTGTCTTGGCGTTGGTCTACTGTGATTTTGTATGCTCAGTGTCCTGTATGCATCTACAATTTGTATATCCATTTCCTTTTTTATTTCTGGAATGTTTTCTGTAATTATTTCATTCAGCAGGTTACTCATTCCGTTGGTTTGAATCTCTATACCTTCCTCTATCCCAATGACTCTTAAATTTGTTTTTTTTATGTTATCCCATATCTCTTGGATGTTTTTTTTTGTGATTTTTTACCAGCCTATCTGAGTTGGCTAGATTCTTTTTAAGATGATATATTTTGTCTTCATTATATGATGTTCTGGCTTCTACTTGCTCCACTCTGTTAGTGATACTCTCATTTGAGTTTTTAATTTGGTTTATAATTTCCTTCATTTCTAAAATTATTGTTTGATTTTTTTTATAATCTCTATCTCCTGATAAGGATGCTTAACTTCTTCTTTTATCTGTTTATGTAATTCATTTTCAATGTGTTCTTTCACTGTTTGAATTTGCTGTCTCGTATCCTCTTTAAGGTTCCATTCCATCTGTTTAAGGTGTTCCTTGAGTTCTTTATATGACCATTTTTCTGATGACTCAATGTCCTCCTGAATATTTAGGCTGTCCTGCATTGTTTGTACTCCTTTTCTTCCTTGCTTTTTGAAGCTGCTCATGTTACTTCTTGTTCTGTTTGACTGCTGAGTTACTGTTTACTCCTATAAATTTATTTGATGCTTAGGAGGAAAGGTATTAGAAGGGGAGGGAAGAAGTCACTAAAGAGAATGAGAGTAAGAAGGTAGAGTTCAAGGAAGGGGGTGTAAGAAAATTGAAAAGAAATGAAAAGACAAAAGAAAGAAATAGAAAATAAAAAAAGAAAAAAAAAAAAATAATAATAATAATAATAAATGAAAATTAAAATTAAAAAAATAAAATAAACTAATTTAAAAAAAATTTAAAAACAACAAAAAAATGAAAAAATAACCCAGATTACAAAAAGAATTAATAAATGCAGTCTTAGAGTTTGATTAACTTCTCTTCCAGTAGGTGGAGCTGTGCCCACCAGGCCAAGCTTCTCCTCTAAATAGGCAGGAGCCAATCACTGTGTGGCAGCTTTTCCTCCCGTACTGGGCGGTTCTCCAATCCTGAGTGCCTAGCGCCTTCTCTTGTGTCTAGTCACTTCCCCACTTTTCCTGGAGACAGGTCCAGCTCACCAGTGACACTCACCACAATACTGGCCACATGCCAGGTCTGCTGCTCCTGGGAGCCCTGTTTTCATGATCACCTGGGCAAGCTCTCCCTTTTTGCCATTCCCTCAAACCCTAAGTTTGTATAGCTTGGGGCTGAGAACCCCCAGCGAATTTGCTTGCCCTCCAGTAGCCACGCCCCTGGAAGCTGGTGTAAGAGACCTCAGTTGTCAGCACTGGTGGGAGAGGTAGCTGGGAGTTCCGCGCCGTGGGTCCCGCGCCACTCCTGATCCCTCAGTCTGGCTATCCCGCTCACGGGATAGCCAGTGCCTCACAAATGCTAGGCAAACGTGCTACCACTGAGCCACAACCCCAACCCTATTCTCTGGGTTTTGACAACTGTATGATTGCTTATTGCTTTTTTAATGCCAAAAATGTTTCATTGTTTGAAAGTACTATATTTGTTTTCTCATTTACCTACTAAAGGACATGTCCTTATCATGAGAGTCTCCCACACAGTAGCTTCACTACCTTAAAAACCCTCCGTGCCCCACCCATGCAGCCCTCTCTCCACTGAACCCCTGATAACCACTGATCTGTTTAATGTCTCCTAAGTTTTGCTATTTTGTTAGTTTATTTTTATGTGGTGCTGAGGATTAAACCCAGGGCCTTGCATGTGCTATGCGAGCGCTCTACTGCTGAGCCACAACCCTAATGCCATTAATATTTATTCTTCAAGAAAGACACATAAATTGTTTAACCTATAAACCCTTAAAGGAAGTGTTGTTGTTTTCCTTTACCATAAAATGCCAATTTCACACATACAAAAATGTCATTTTTAAAATGTTCCCCTCAAACATTTAGATTTAGCCAAATTTACTTAAAAAAAACTTTAAATCAGGCAATATTTTGTTCTCATACTAACTTGACAAAATAGTAAATTACCAAGTTCTTAAATTAAAACCATTCTGTCATCATTATTTTTTCTATATATAATCACTGAAGTGAGTGTGATTCCTGTATTTGCATGTTCTAAAACTCTTCATTTTAGTTGTAATCCTACTCATAATCTTGTTATTCAATCTTTTCTCTCTTTATTTGCCCTTCCTTCTTTCCTGCATGGTTGCCTTCTTTTTTTCTTCTTCTCTCTCCTCTTTCTCTCTCTTTTTTTCCAGCACTGCAGATTGATTCAGTGCTTTACCACTGAATTACATACCATCCCTTTTTACATTTTAATTTGAGATAAGCTCTCACTAAATTACCCAGGCTTATCTCAAAGTAGTGACCCACTTATTATTTTCTAATTATTGACTAATTATTGTCCTATTAATTTCTGAAATTTCACGCTTAATTTCATTTATGAGTTTTTTTTAAATGCTCAAATATAGAACAGCAATGAGTAAGTTACCAACATTCTGAGTAATTAATTTTCTGCTACCTTTGCTAGTAATGTTTACTGATGCTGGTCAGCAGTGTTGATGATCAGCAACCACTTTAAACCAATTTTATTATTATACTATTATTATATTGATTTCTTATATAATGGATTTCTAATGCCACTGAAGGTCTTTTAGGTAAAAATCCTATCACAAGTTAAAACTCATTATTTAACTTATAGAGTATAACTTTTCATATGACACAGAGAACTTTCATAACATAGCCTAGCCACTAATCCTAAAATTTATAGTTAAATTATCATTAAGTTTTTCTTCTTTATGTCATAATTCACTGCTCAGATTTACCTCAGTTACTGCATCCTAAATTATTATTACACATGTAACCCTACTCACGCCATCTAATTAAACCACAAAATAACTACATTTCTGACTCATTTTTGCACAACTGAATTAGTATTAGATTATTAGTTATATTTTACTCCTAAACCTACTTATGTCATTCATAAAATGACGCTAACAGTATAATTAATCACCATGATCAAGTTCTAGCTCCATGATTCTACACACATTTCTTAAAAATTTATCTAGGATGTTTGACACCAGACTTTTTTCATGGCATTCTTCATCTCTGTGTTTCTCAAAGTATAGACTAAGGGATTGAACATAGGAGCAATGATGGTGTAAAATAGTGCAAACACTTTACCTTCTAGAAAAGTGGTAGGAGGTCTAAGATAGACAAAGATTGAAGGTGCAAAAAATAAAACTATCACAGTGACATGAGACTCACAAGTAGAGAGGGCTTTGCGCCTTCCTTCAGCTGAATGATGTCTCAAAGTGCACAGTATGATGACATAAGAAACAAACAAAACCACGAATGTCACTAAGGTAACCATGCCTGAATTAGCAGCCACAAGGACACCAGCAGTACTGGTATCACTGCAGGCAACTTTTAGCAAAGGAAAAATATCACAGAAATAGTGATTGATTTTGTTAGGGCCACATAAGGGCAGCTGGATTGCTATAAACAACTGAGGAAAGGAATGGACAGCCCCACCAGCCCAAGCAGCTAGAACCAGGAGATTGCACCTTGCTTTGCTCATGATAATCAGGTAGTGAAGAGGTCTGCAGATGGCAACATAGCGATCGAA
Organism: Spermophilus citellus; assembly: GCF_964194105.1. Taxonomy (NCBI): domain Eukaryota; kingdom Metazoa; phylum Chordata; class Mammalia; order Rodentia; family Sciuridae; genus Spermophilus; species Spermophilus citellus. The sequence goes on from NC_138183.1 coordinate 240,285,712, forward strand.
GGCCATGATTGTCAGGATGAAGACTTCGATGCTTCCAAAAAAATGTATGGCAAAGACTTTCAACATGCAGTTATCATAGGAAATGTTTTTCCTTTTCACAAGCAGGTCACCAATCAGTTTGGGTGTCACACAAGAAGTATAGCAGATGTCCATAGAAGACAAGTGGCAGAGGAAATGGTACATTTGCTGGTGAAATAGAGGGCTGCACCGAATAGAGATAAGGATCAGAACGTTTCCCACCAAAAGGGCAACGTAACAGAATAAGAAGAGCACACAACATAATGTTTGTATGCTCCGTTCATCAGAAAGTCCTAAAAGAATAAATTCTGAGACATTTCTCTGTTTTTCCCCCATGTATCTCAGTTTGTCTTATAAAATGTGAGTTTAGTATCTGAAAAGAAAGAACATATGAATTTGTTATGGAAAATTTATATACACATAAACAAATGAAGTCATTCACAAATTCAAAATCCATGCCTTTAAAATCACTTGGGGTGATGAAAAGATAATATAATTAAAATGAATCATAGAGTGCAAAAAGAAATATTTCCAATTATACAAGTTTATTCTCAAGAAAAAATATTTCACCCATTTTCTTTTTTTACTCATTTTTAAATATTCCTCCCATTATGACTTTAGTATTGTTGTAAGCCTTCCAAATACTCATGTGCATATATATATATATATATATATATATATATGACATTATGTATAAACATATATATGTATGTATATGTGTATTTTGTATAAATTGTATTATATAATCTATGACATATATTAATACAGATAAAATATATTTACATAAGTCTTACTAACATGTGTCCATGTATGTATATGTATTCATTTGTAATATAAATAATAATTTATATAATAAAAATATTATATATCAAAATGAAAATAATTATCACGTTTATTGTGCTCAAGAGTTAATAAAGACAGGGTTTGGGTGGGGTTGTATCTCAGCAGTAGAGCACTTGTCTGGCACGTGTGTGTGAGGCACTGGGTTCGATCCTTAGCACCACATAAAAATAAATAAATAAATATCCAACGGGCTGGGGATGTGGCTCAAGTGGTAGCGCGCTCGCCTGGCATGCGTGCGGCCCGGGTTCGATCCTCAGCACCACATACCAACAAAGATGTTGTGTCCACCGAGAACTAAAAAATAAATATTAAAAAAAAATTCTCTCTCTCACTCTCTCTCCTCTCTCACTCTCTCTTAAAATAAATAAATAAATAAATAAATAAATAAATAAATATCCAACTACAACTAAAACATATTTTAAAAAGTTAATAATAACAGGACTTTAATATTATTTATTTATTTACCAGAATTTTTCTTATTTTCTTACAACTAAGGGGATTACAATGAGATGGCATATTAGTAATAGATAGGTAGTTTACCTAAAACAGAATAAAGATTATAGTTACAGAAATAGGCTGGTAAACAAATTCTCCCATCAATTAGAGTATCCAAACTCCTGATTTTCAGTAAAGGAAGCACAGATCAAGAGAATCCAACTATATCTTTGGATCATAAAATACTGCCCTATAGATATTATGGGACCAATATCCTGGTTCTCAAGCTATCCTGATTCAAGCTATTTGCATGCTTGATACCAAAGCAGAATAGGGTGCAATGTAGGGCAGTAGTGAGAGGAAATGCTTCAGAATCCTCATCTTAGCCTGCAAGAAGATGCAAGCTCACAGGTTCCCACACCAACCAAGTGTCTTTCTGAGTATTTACATGAATGTATCTAGAAGTTAATATAAGCATGTGACCCAACATTCTTTTGCCTTTTATTGGTACATCATATGTATAAATAAGATGGGGGTTAATTGTGGCACATCCATACAAGTACATAGCACAGCACGAGCAATTTTATTACTCAATGCCTTTTCTTTCCTTCCCTCCCCCCCAACACCATACCAATAACTTCCAGGTCTCCTATGTTTGTTAATTATTTAGTATTCTAATCAATTCTGTGTAACTTTTTGTTTTTTCAACTTAGCAAAATATGCATTTCGTAAATTCAGATTCTGACTTTTTTTGTGTTCATAATGGTTATTTTACTCACAAAGGCTCTTAAAATGTCATCCTATATATTTAGGAAACATGCTCTCATTATCACTGCTGTTTGAGGGAAAAGGCATGTTGAATACAATCGGTGAGAACTGCTGTAATAAGCCATAATATTAACTTGATCATAGCTTTTCAATTTTTAAACTAATTGTCATCATAAATTGTGACAGTATAATATTTCATATGTGCATTTGTTTCATATGTGGCTAGAATTCTGTCAACAAAGTGATTGAAGCATGGAGAAATAAAAAATACAACAAACTAGATAGTGAAGTGTTTCAACTTAGTTATTCTACAGCTATTAACATCTGAATATATAAAAATAACCAAGTACCTATATGTTTATAATATTCAGAGATTATACAGTAAGTAGACTTTATCCTTATAATTAGATCATTTTCATTATTAAAATAGTTATCTAGGATAAGAGTAAAAATTAAAATCAGAGTAATCCTACTAATATTTTATAAGAAGTTAATCACCCAATATAAGCATAGATACTGTGTAAATATTATTTTCATTAGTTTTATTAAGCATTAGCCTAATACATCTGACATATTTATACATCAGAAAAATTTAACAGGAACCCAGTAAACAGAATTAACTTTCTTCCCTTCTATACCACTTGTGAATCTTGACATAATTGTTAGCTTCTTGTAAGTTTCATTTTCTGCATCTATAAATTGAGATATTATCACACAATGCAGAATAATAACAAGGAACACAGAAACATTGTGAAAACACCTAGTCTCCTACATGATTAACAATCACACATTAATTTTATCTTCGGTTGTGTATGAGCAGTTTCTGACATTGCCATGCACACATAACATAACAAAACAGATATACTGAGGGTAATCAGGAGAAATTTCCATTTCAACAACCCATTGCTAAAACTAAAATTACTGTGTTTTTTTTTTTTTTTGGTTTGTGTATTGCTAGTCATTAACATAAACTTTTTCATGCATTTTAAAATTATACTCAAAATAATACTTGATTTATTTGGTAAGGTTGAATACAAAGTCTACATTCATCTTGATTTTACTATCAAGATAATAAAAATAATTGCTCTTATAACTTCAAATTTGCTACATCTGGTATCAGAACACAACATACAGTAAACTTACCTTAGATGAATATGATTATTATAATGCACTTTAATGTGGCACGTTTTTGAAAGTTGGAAATTATTTGTTCCTGTTTGAAGATGTCAAAGTTAAACCAGGCTGTTTAGAATATGGGTAGGCATGTAAAGTACTAAGTTGGGACTCAATGAAGTTCACTGCAACTTGAAGATTTTAATGAGATCTTTGCCTCATCTATTCTCCTTCTGATCTGTTGTTCTGCTTGTGAATAATATGTACTAAAAACTTAAACTAGATATCATGTTTCATAGTAATCAAATTCCCTTATATGGTGAAAGAAATCACAGTGTTCAATAAAGTAGAGGAAGGAGATAGAGAGGGTGGGTGGAGAGCATGAGAAAGTACTGGAAACACAATCTATCACATTATGCTATGTCTATTCACACAATGAATCCCGCTTATATATACAATGATAACGTACTAATTAAAATAATGAAAACCGTAATTGATGGGAGATCAGTAGAGTAGTGCAAATGGATCATGCAGGAGGTAAGAGGAGGTGAGAGGAGGTGAGGGAAAAGGAAGGTACTGGGGAAAGAGAGTCAACAAATTATGTTGTCTTTATGTATAATTATAATGCACCAATAAAAATATAAAGAGATTATATTCTTAAGAAAAAAATTAAATAGAGTACATTTAAACAACATGTTAATAGCAGTGTCATGGGTAATTCGCAGACCATCAGGGCTAATTCGCTGTCAGGATAGCATTAGACTGGATGAGGAAGGTTCCTTTCCTGCCAATTCTTCTCAATGTCTCTAAATCTAATAGCATACAGGGATTTGCAAACACGTTTAGGTTCTCTCAAAGCACTTCTGAATGTTAACCTTCTTAGAATCTTTTGTAGATTTTCATCCATAAATATCCATTAGTCATTAGAAATGCAAGCTTCACAGAACAAAGAAATGCATTTTGAATTTCTCACAAAAGCAAATGCCATTTTAAGTCTTAGAATTGATTCATTTTATACCTATTCCTGATGAAATTTTGGTTCAGAAGAGCAGAATTTAAACTTTGTGACAATGTAAGAATTAACAGACCTTTGCAAACTCTATGGACGTGCATTCCCAGAGGCATAAACAGATATTCATCAAGTGCCTCTGAACGGCTATCAGAGGCAATGTCCTGGTGCCTCTGTGCATTTACTGGCTGTAACTTTACTTTTTACCTACTTTTGTCTGGATCAGCCTTTTTTCTCTAGAGAAGACAAGACCTGGTTACACAGGGTACTTCAGGAAATTCTTCCTGCTTTATGTTCATCTGCATTCCAAAGGAAGAAGGAAAACAAAGCCTGTGGAATAGTAGTAGGTTAGTTTCCAGGAATATATGATATGGGGATGAGGAGGAGCAAAGAGAAGCAGAGATTGGCATTTTTCATCCCAAACTGGATTATTATCAACAGTAATATCCAGGCTTAATGTAGATAATTCAGTAAAATTGGTGACAATCAATATCAGGACCAAGATCCACCTTTTCTTGCCACGAACATTTACGTGACTCATGGCTGTGGAATGGATGATAGAACTGAAAAAGATAAAAAAGTATACCATGATGTTCCCCATGCATATACCAGGGTGGAAAAAGTATATTATTACGTGCCAACATACTGCTAGTATGAGAGGAAACCACACTCATTGCACATTCAAACTTTATTCATTTATTTGCTTTCATTTTTAATTTTGAAGGAGAGTCTTGCTAGGTTCCCCCCGCTGACCTCAAAGTTGCCATCACCCTGCCTCAGCCCTATGAGCAGCTGGGATGTCATGCACACTGAGCCAGTCTAAACTGGGTAATTTCTTAATGGGAATATGGAGAAGTATGTGAGAGTACAAGACTTAAAAAAACTGAGATTCAACTGCCCATTTTATATGTTCTTAATGTTTACTTCTCTTCTTAATTGAAATTCTGCTTACATATAACATTCAATAAGTTTTAAGTATGATAAATTTTTTATATTAAAAAATTATCATAAGCTACAAGGATGTTCAAATCTTTAGAATAAAATTATATAGAATCAATGACAAAAGCACATTCTTACCCAAGCAGAGGGGGTGATGGGACTCTCTACAACCACAGAAACATAGAAATACACTAACCATCATGTTTCAGTGACAGGTTAGATTTATGTGAAGATCAGGAAATGTTCAGCCCCAAGATAACTCATTTCAGCAATGTATCTCAGCATCAAAATACACAATAAATTTCAGAAAATCACATTATAAGCTCATAGTCACATGTATTGAGCAAAACATAGTGAAAATGTTTTTAAACCCAATGAATTGATTGTCTATTTAGAAATTCTAAGAAATATACAGAAACTTTTATTATAAGTATCAGAGATTTATGGGTCAATAGAGTTCAGAAAATTCCTCTTTAATTCTATATTTGAAGGATTTTGTAAAGAGCAACTTATTTTGCATTAGTATTTAGTAGATTTCAACATTAAAGCTATTAAAAAAGGTAGGAGGATGACTATATGAGCTAGATAAGAATATAGAGGCCCAAAATTTACGTGAAACCCTGCATCCCTCTTGTGCCATATACTGCTACTAGGCCAAGTTTCCCTTGTGAGCTTAATTTATTTTGTGGTTCATTGTACATCAAAAATACCACAACTCCAAATAAAATAAGACCATTTCAGAGACTTTAGCTAAAGCAATCATTCTAATTCATGTTTAGCAAAATCAAAATACTCTTGAGAAAATTGGTGACACAGGTACATAGGAAAGGATGACTAATTAAAATCAGAAATGATTTGAGGTATCAAGAACATATGATCAAAACCACAGGACTTTCTCAGGTCTTAAAGAGAATACTAGAATACCCAGAAAGTTTCTAAATATGCTCTCCCAATGGATATCTAGAGAAAGAGGGTTAGAAAGAAGATGAAGAAGAAGTATGTGGCCAAGGGAGGATGTCAAATAGAAACTAAGTCCCTCTCATTTAGTTTTGGCTTCTAATACCTGTAGAGTCCTGGACCAGGACTTCTAACCTACTTCCATGTTGGTATTTCTGATAGTTCTTAAGTAACATGTTTCTTAGTGTGAATGGGGTTCAGGTGATTTAAGATAATCATTTAATAAAATTTAGTAATGGTTGATATTTTAATTACCAAGAAATTCCCATGCGATATAATTTGCTGAATGCATATGCTTATTCTCATATGTATAACAAAACATTTTATGTTTCTCCCACATATTTAATAGACAGATTTTATATATATAAGGCATTATGAACATTCTGGAAAGTGAATTCCAGGAAAAACAACAAGCAATTAAAGAAAAATTGAACCAATGAATTTTTTTGTGATCTAATATGTAACATTATCAAAATTTATCCAATAAAACTCTGTGGACATTTGAAAAAAACACAAACAATTGATAATACAATGCTTTGCTTTGTTTTATTTTTATTGCAAGTATACTTTCTGATAGAATGTGTACTTTCATTGATAACATTCTCAAAATCTGCAAGAACCCCATGCCATAAATACATGTACACAATCATCACACAACAAAAAAATTCAGTTCCACACGCCATGTTTCTGTACTGAAAGGAAAATCCAAATACTCTGTGGAAAAATAATATAATAAGGCCACTAAAATAAAGGTATGGTTAAGATAACTAATAGAGCCAACTTTTTTTTTTTTTGAATGGACATAACATTTTCCCAAGACAATGTAGAGTTTTGCATAGATTCAAGAGGGGAAAAAAGTGAAAAGTTAAATATGTCAAAAGTTCTAAGATTTGAAAAGTGAATAAAGGAGTCCCTGGTACTAAAGTCAAACACAAAACTGCCTCTGTGACTTTTCCTTGAAGTTGACATGAGGGACTATTGAGACAAGAATGATTCAAATTAGGGAAGTCAGTGTAAAATTAACTCAATTATTTTATTATTAATGTTTGTTAATGAAAGGAGGAGATAATCTAGACACTTAAAAACAACACACATCATTAAATAAAAAGAGAAATCAGTACTTCAGGAACAATTCCACTCATAGGATCAATGACTCTCAAATGATAGCAGACCTGGGGACACAAAAGAAAAGCATCATGAATGTCTCCTTCTTTACTTATTGATGTGACATTCGAGACCATACCTTCTGCATCGCAATTTTCATCTCCATATTTCTGAGTGTATAGATGAGAGGATTCAGCATGGGGGCAACCACAGTGTAAAACACAGAGATTTCCTTGTCCTTGTTCTCACTACCTGCAGGTAGTACATAGGTGTAAATACAGGGCACAAAAAACAAAACGACTACCATTACATGAGAGCTACAGGTTGAGAGAGCTTTGCGACGCCCTGCAGATGATCTTGTCCTAAGGTTATATAAAATCATTATATAAGAAGCTACTAGAACAAGAAAAATCACAACTACCACCATCCCTGAATTGGCGATCACTAAGATACTCACAATGTGAATATCTTTGCAGACCAATTTCAAAAGAGGCTTCACATCACATATGTAGTGATCTATCTGATTAGGGCCACAGAAAGGCAGCCTGAGTACCATGAGCAATAGAGCAATAGAGTGCCAAAAACCCACCCCCCAGGCCATGGCAACCAGCAGGTTACACTTCTTCCGGTTCATGATGACCATGTAGTGCAGTGGCTTGACAATGGCCACATAGCGGTCAAAAGCCATGGACACCAAGATGAATATTTCCACCCCTGCCAGCAAGTGGGCCGTGAAGAGCTGGGTCATACAGCTGTTATAGGAAATGTTTTTTCTTGCTGCTGCCAAGTCCCTGATAAGCCGGGGAACCACAGTGGAGGTGTAGCACAGGTCCATGAGGGAAAGGTGGCACAGAAAGTAGTACATGGGCTGCTCGATGAGGTGACTGCAGGTGATGGTGAGTAAAATGACGAAGTTCCCCATTAAGACTGCCAGGTAGCAAAGCAGGAAGAGGAAAAAGAAGAGTAGTTCAATTCCCTTATTTCCCCAAAGCCCCATGAAAACAAATTCTGTGACATTATTCGTGTGTTCCATGACTTCAATTGGAATCCACATACACAGCAGAAACTTCATTCATCTGAAACAAGACAGAACATAATATCTTAATAGCTGCTTTTATGTTTGTAGACATTTATAAATTAAAAACATATATAGTAGTAACAGATGTTATTTGGGGTTAAGCTTTCAGAACTTTTTTTAGATACAAATAATCATTTTACTTCTCATGATATTTAGTGAAAGCATGCTTTATACCTAGGACTTTTGTAAACCTTTTAAATGCATTTAGCTCTCATAAAAACACAGTAAGGTTCTGATATTCATTTTATACATGAAATAATATAGCAATAGGAGGGACCGGTTAATTACACAAAATCATTAAACTATTAGAATGCCGACTAAAGATATGAACGTGTATCTGATGCCAGATTCCATGCGTCTTAGAGATGTGCAACATTTTCCATAGATCAAATGGAATTGCAGCTGTTTACACTCCTGTAAAAAACAGGGGGTCTTTCATTATCTCTGTTATTTTTTTTAACTCTATAATACTAAGAAAGATATTTCCTTCTATATTTTACATAGAATTTATCCATAAAATTTGATACTCATTTCCTATTACTTTCTAGCTTTCATCTCACTGTTAATGTATAAATCCAGTAGAATTAAGATTTATTTTTTAAAGATGCAAGACAATTAATCATACTATAGAATATGTTAGTAGAAAAATAGCCTGATAATAGCTTCAGTGCCTTTCTGTAGCATGTTTGGTCAAAGCTCACTAAATGGAGATGCTGGAACTAAAGAACTCTGGGCAGCAATGTTGAACATCTAAATAGAGGGACACAGTGCATTATTGTATGAAAATTTACCTTTTTTTCTAAGAATTCTGAAGTCGTCTTTTAGAGGTTACTGCTAATGCATTAGAAACATTTTAGGGATCTTGTAGTCTTCTGACAACAGTTTCAAGAACCTCATGTACCTTGCTTATTTAATCATAAGTTCAGAGCAGTGCAGCTATCCTGATACCATGAATCTGTGAACAGACAGCAAATACATCCAAACCATCACCTTTAACCAAGATCTCAATATCCAAATCAGCAAACCATTCTTTGTTTCAGATTCTGTAATCTCTCAGTGGAAACAGTGAGGGACCATTCTGCTGTCATGGGAAGGTCCCCTCATAATGAAGCATGACAGTAAGTGCCCTCTCGGATGCTCTGCTAATTAAGCAGAGAGATGAGTTCATGTAATAAAATATGATACAACTTAACAAGTCCACAGAACAGCCCTACCCTCTGAAGTCTTTTTCAGAGGAGCAAACTCTTGTAAAAGGAAATAAAAATCAATATTTTATCTTGATGCTTCCACCTACTGTAGATTGTGTCTGCCACAGAGAAAAGTGTTGAAGAAAGTACACAGAAAAATGTGAGTGTTGCTGTGCTCATTTCAGATTCAAATTTTGCGGAAAAAAAATGTCAGTTGAAAGACAAAAGAATTTCTGGATAATTTTTCATTCAAACTATGGAACAAAACTGTAAAAAAAAATTACAAAATTAAAAGCAAGTGGAAATCTTGCTTCAAAATATTTCCCTGATATTGACAAAAGCACCAATACTTTTTAACATTGATATAGGATTGTCCTAGTTACAATGAGAGGATATCACTTAGGATATTATAGAACTATGTGGACAAAGATGCTTCAAAGCAGTTCCCAGAGCAGTTTTAGGAGCCCCCTGAAAAAGGCACCTCATGTTGCAACATCCACCATTCTCTTTCTGTTTGTAAAACCTTTCTGTTCTTACAATACTAAAAGTTTTCAATGTCTTTGTCTCTGCCTCTAAAATCTCTCTCTCTCTCTCTCTCTCTCTCTCTCTCTCTCTCTCTCTCTCTCTCTCTCTCTCTCTCTTTCTCTCATCAAAACACAAGGGTATAGGCGTGAAGAATTTTGAGCTCATTTGATCACATACCTTTCACTTTAAGCCTATTTCCCAAAAGTCTCTCCTTTACTATGTAAATTTTTGGAGAAAGTTTCCTATGCAAAACTGTTCACAAAAATATGTCAATTTCTATTTGCTAAAAAAAGAGAAAAAGCCCATTGAAGTGTCATTCTTCAGAAATGGATGCATGACAAAGGTCCAGAGAATATGTGAAATGATTTTATATGTTTTTCTGTGTAACTAGTCATCCTATTTTTAACAATGAAAAAAAATGTGAAATAGAAAGATGTAGACTTCATCATTTGATACAAAATGCTTATGTACCATAATTATTAATATCTTCTGGGCACAGTAATCAATATTTTTATGTATTTATCTATTATATATCCACCATGGCCCAATGAGATATATGCTATTATATTGTTTCCTCTGTTTGCAAATAGAAATATTACAACAAAATTCAAATAGAAAAGTCTACATCTAATCAGTATTTGTATGTTTCAAAACCTCATATTTTTATAATACTTGTCATATCACAAAATCAAAGGTTTAATACTTTTCCCTCAAATGAATTTATCTTCAAATTACCATCCAGCTTTTCCTGAGTGTCTTTTCTTTAAAAAGAACTACCATTTAAAATATTCCAGAATAATTTAAAATTAAAAATTAAAATTAATATTTACTAAAATCAAATTTTATGTAAATAGATGTCCAAAACCTCAAAATTTTTTTCCCATTTTAAAAAAAATCTATGCTAATATTGTCTCTTATTTTATATTTCTCTGCTATGTCAAGGTTGTTTTTCAGGCTGATTCTTCTTACCTTTCTCTGTAACACGAAAGAGCAAATTGATATAGAGACCAGCTGTCTCCCCTTTTGGATCTTCAATGCACAAGAAGCTTTTAGGGCTGCATTACTGGGAATACTTTGAAATAAGGCTTAAGATGGACCAGAGGGAAAAATTCCCATAGGTATTTAGTTTTTTTTTTCCCGAAAATAAAAAAGCCTATATAGTTATATTTGTAAAAATAAAGCCAGTAACATTAAAGTGTTCATACAGATAGCTTTAAGGCTTTCTTTTATTTCTCTTTAGAGTCTTGACATGAGTGATTTTGTAATGTTGTAGCATTGATAATGTGATAATTTCACCCTCTCAACTAGAATAATTTCCTTAAAGTCCAAACTCACTGATGTCATGTAATATACACTTAATAAATTGTAAATTCTTTATTAACTAGTTTTATCAATGAGCTAAGAAACTATCATAAGAGTATTAATATATTCTCATCAATATTATCCTCAGAGTCATTGCCATTACAAAAACACTTCAAAATAGTTACTCAACATTTAATTATGCCCTTTGGAAGTTTAAAGCCCCTGTTCACTCTTCTATGTTAATAGGTAGTAGTATTTGAATACTGATTAAGTATATATAATACATATTTTTGTAAAATATATAGTAACTACTGTCCTTATTTTTATTTGTTACTCTTTTGCTTCATTCCGTCTTTCATCCCCCTTGAATAAAAGAGGAAAAGAAGACTCAGTAGATGCTAAGGGAACAGATTACATAAATCACAGCCTTTAATTCATGGCAGACCATCCTCATAGATCTATGCAAAGTCCTTCTACAGACATATTTTATTTTACAATTTTTATATCACTCCTTTCACATCTCCTCACCTTTCTGAATAATCACTGTACTGTCATTAGCATAGCAAATCCCCAGAACCCCAGGATATCACACCTTCCTGGGCTGTTTCCTATAGCTGTGCACATCTTGAAAATAGTCTCTTTCTACACTCCTGTTAAATTATAGCATTTGACACTGGTCTCTCACTGTGCAATCCTAACTGATATGTTTGTTTATAATATAGTCCCAAGATATATGGAACAATGTTAAATAAACCCACCTGAGGAAACAAATGAATTCACCTTTAAAGTGGAAGATTTCAATATCCCCATCTCTAATACTGATGGGTAAAGCTGGCACTAAGTAGAAAAAATATAAAAGATCTCAAGGACAACTCAAAAGTATATAAAGGCATAGATAAAGCTATATATTGAACAAGGAATTCATATTCTTTGCATTTAATAATTAAATATTTATTTAATTAAGTATTAAATTATAATATGATTTGGATCTAAAAATGTACCCCCAAAGAGCTCATGTGTTTGACAATGCAGGAAATGTTCAGAGGTGAAATTATTAGAGTATGAGAGCTATAAATTCAATAGTACATTAATCTATTTGGTGGATTAATAATTTAAATTGAATCTTAGGTAGTTACACCAGGTAGGAAGAGTGTGGCTGGAGGTAGTAGGTAACCAGAGACATGGTTTTGGACTATATCTTGTCCTTGACTTTTGCTCTCTATCACTCTCTTGTGTTTTCTCTTTCCCCTCTTTAAAATATACAGGCTGATAATAATGATTTCTAGTTCCACCATTTTTGCTTCATATAATAGGACATCATTGTTTTAATGTATGAATAACATTCTATTATGGGTACATACCACATCTCTATATTCATTCACGTGTAGATGGGCATCAGGGATGATTCTATTTCTTAGGTATTCTGAATAGTGTCATATTAAACGTGAGTGTTCAGCTGTATATTTGATCTACTCATGTCATTTTCTTTGGATATATCCCCAGAAAAATAGTAGCTGGATCATACAATAGTTATATTTACCTGGGAAACTTATGTACTGCTATTCATTACAACTATATTCATGTATACTCTCCTGAATATGACACAAGAGTTCCCTTTTCTCCACAGCTTCATCAATATTTGTTATTTTTTGACCATTTGAAAATGACAGTTCTAATTGAGATAAGATGATGTCTCTAAAAGAAGGGAATAAAACAATAAAAAGTTCAAGGAAAAATTTTTTTAGAAAGGTAAAAAAAAATTGGCAAACTTTTAACTCAGCCAACTAAGAAAAAATAGCACATGAATTAGTAAAATCAGAAGTGTAAGATAAATATTAAGAAAAATTATTTATGTAATTGAAACAAAAATCCTCCAAATCAAGAATCAAAGCACGTTAAATGATTATATATCCAGATGAAGTGGATTCATCTTTAGCATGTAAAGGATGTGCAAGTAAGTGTGGCACAGAATCGAACACGAAAATAGTGTGATTGCCTTAATCAATGTATAAAAAATAATTTGTCAAAATTCAACTTCCATTCATGATAGACCATGGATCAGGGCCTCACCCATCACTTCTTTTTTAATTACTTTTTAAAATTTATATATGACAGCAGAATGCATTACAATTCTTATTACACATATAGAGCAAAAATTTTCATATCTCTGATTCTATACAAAGTGTATTCACACCAATTCATGTAGTAACACCAGACAGGTAGGGTGTGGCTGGAGGTAGTAGGTAACCAGAGATATGGTTTTGGACTATATCTTGTCCTTCACTTTTGCTTTCTCTCACTCTCTTATGTTCTCTCTTTCCCCCTCTTTCAAATATACAGCTTCTTCATACATATACTTTGGATAATAATGTCCATCACATTCCACCATCATTTCTAACCCCATGCCTCCTTTCCTTCCCCTCCAAACCCTCTGCCCTGTGTAGAGTTCGTCTATTCCTCCCATGTTCACCTTCCCTACCCCACTAGGAATCAGCCTCCTTATATCAGAGAAAACATTTACTATTTTTTTTTTTTTTGGATTGGCTAACTTCACTTAGCATTATCATCTCCAACTCCATCAATTTACCTGCAAATTACATGATTTTATTTTCTTTTATTGCTGAGTAATATTTCGTGTGTATATATGCCACATTTTTTTTATCCATTCATCTACTAAAGGGCATCTAGGTTGGTGCCACTGTTTAGCTATTGTGAATTGTGCTGCTATAAACATTGATGTGGCTGTGTCCCTGTAATATACTGTTTTTAAGTCCATTGAGTATAGACCAAGGAGAGTGATATCTGGGTCAAATGGTGGTTCTATTCCAAGTTTTCAAAAAAAATCTCCATATGCTTTCCATATTAGCTGCACCAATTTGCAGTCCAACCAGCGGTATATGAGTGTACCTTTTTCTCCACATCTTCGCTAACACTTATTGTTGTTTGCATGCATTATAGCTGCCATTCTGACTGCAGTGAGATGAAATCTTAGTTTTGATTTGCATTTCTCTAACTGCTAGTGATGATGGACATTTTTTTTCATATATTTGTTGAATGTATGTATATCATCTTCTGAGAAGTGTCTCTTCAGGTCCTTGGCCCATTTATTGATTGTTTTTTTTTTTTTTGTGCTTGGCTTATTTAGTTATTTATATACCCTAGAGATTAGTGCTCTATCTGATGTGTGAAGGGTAAAGATTTGCTCCCAAGATGTAGGCTCTCTATTCACCTCACAGATTGTTTCTTTTGCTGAGAAGAAACTTTTTAGTTCGAGTCCACCCATTTATTGATTCTTGATTTTAATTCTTGTGCTTAAGGAGTCTTATTAAGGCAACTGGGGCCTAATCCCACATGATGGAGATTAGGGCCTATTTTTCTTTTATTTGACACATGATCTCTGGTTTTATTCCAAGGTCCTTGATCCATTTTGAGTTGAGTTTTGTGCATAATGAGAGATAGGGTTTTAATTTCATTTTGTTGCATACAGACTTCCAGTTTTCCCAGCACCATTTGTTGAAGGGGCTATCTTTTATCCATTGCATGTTTTTGACATATTGTCTAATATAAAATAATTGAATTTTATGGGTTAGTCTGTGTGTCCTCTATTCTGTATCATTTGTCTACCAGTCTGTTTTGGTGCCATAACTATGCTGTTTTTGTTACTATTGCTCTGTAGTATAGTTTAAAGTCTAATATAGTGATACCACCTGCTTCATTCTTCTTGTTAAGGATGCTTAAGATACTCTGGGTATCTTATTTTTCCAGATGAATTTCATGATTGCCTTTTCTATTTCTATGAGGAATGTCATTGGAATTTTGATTGGAATTGCATTAAATCTGTATAGTGCTTTTGGTAGTATAGTCATTTTGATTAATATTAATTCTGCTTATCCAAGAGCAAGGTGGATCTTTCCATCTTCTAAGGTCCTCTTTGATATCTTTCTTTAGGGTTCTGTAATTTTCATTATATATATCTTTCACCTCTTTCATTCAGTTGATTCCCAAGTATTCTATTTTTTGTGGCTATTGTAAATGGTGTAGATTTTCTTATTTCTCTTTCTGAGGATTTGTCATTGATATACAGAAATGCATTTGATTTATGGGTCTTGAACTTATGCTAATTTGCTGAATTCATTTACTAGTTCTAGAAATTTTCTGGTGGAACTTTGTGGGTCTTCTAGGTATAGAATCATATCATCATCAAATAGTGGCAATTTGAGTTCTTCTTTTCCTATGGGTATCTCTTTAATTTCTTTTGTCTGTCTAATTGCTCTGGCCAGTGTTTCAAGAGATAAATAGAAGTGGTGAAAGAGGGCATCCTTCTCTTATTCCCATTTTTATTGGGAATGCCTTCAATTTTTCTACATTTAGAATGATGTTGGCCTTGGGCTTAGCATGGATAGTCTTTATGATGTTGAGATATGTTCCAGTTATCCCTAATTTTTCTAATGTTTTGAACATGACTAGGTGCTGTATTTTGTCAAATGCTTTTTCTGCATGTATTTAGATGATCATATGATTCTTTTCTTTAAATCTATTGATGTGATGAATACATTTATTGATTTCCATATGTGGAACCAACCTTGTGTCCCTGGGATGATCCCACTTGATCGTGATTCATGATCTTTTGGTTATGTTTTTGTATTCGATTTGCCAGAATTTTATTGAGAATTTTTTTATCTATGTTCATTAGAGATATTGGTCTGAAGTTTTCTTTTTTAACTGTGTCTTTGCCTGATTTTGGAATCAGAGTGATATTGACCTCATAGAATAAGTTTGGAAGTGCTATTTTTAATTTCCTGAAATAAATTGGAGAGTATTGGTATTATTTCTTCTTTAAAGGTCTGGTAGAACTAGGCTGTGTATTCATCTGGTTCTGGGCTTTTTTTGGTTGGTAGACTTTTGATGGCATCTGCTATTTTTTCACTAGAAATTGATCTGTTTAAATTCTGTACATCATCCTGATTCAGTTTGGGCAAAACATATGACTCTAGAAATTTGTTGATTCCTTTGATATTTTCCATTTTATTGGAGTACAAATTTTCAAAATAATTTTTAATTATCTTCTGTGTTTCTGTAGTGTCTGTCATGACATTTCCTTTTTCATCGTGTATATTAGTAATTTGAGTTTTCTCCTCATTAGCACGGTTTGTCAATTTAATTTATTTTTCCAAAAAACAAACTTTTTTGTTCTGTCAATTTTTTCCACTGTTTCTTTTGTATCAATTTCATTAAATTTAGGTCGGATTTTAATTATTTTCTGTCTTCTGCTGCTTCTGTAGTTTAGTTTTTTTTCTAGAGCTTTCAGATGTAATGTTAAGTCATTTATTTGTTGACTTTTACTTTATTTAAGGAATAAATTCCATGAAATGATCTTTCCTCTTAAAACTGCTTTCATAGTGTCTCAGAGATGTTAATATGTTGTATCTGTGTTCTCATTCACCTCTAAAATTTTTTAATCTCTTCCTTGATGTCTTCTTCAACCCATTGTTCATTCAGTAGCATATTATTTAGTCTCCAGGTGTTTGAGTCGCTTTTATTTATTATTATCATTGATTTCTAGTTTCATTCCATTACAATCTGATAGAATGCAGAATAGTATCTCTACTTTTTTGTATTTGCTAAGAGTTGCTTTGTGGCATAGTATTTGGTCTATTTTAGAGAAGGATCCATGTGTTGCTGAGAAGAAAGTTTTTTTCCTCATTAAAGAGTGAAATATTCTATATATGTCTGTTAAGCCTAAGTTATTCATGGAAATATTGAGTTCTATAGTTTCTTTGTTCAGCTTTTGTCTGGAAGATCTATCTAGGTTTGTTTGATAAACTTAGATGCTCCATTGTTGGGGCATATATATTTATATTGTTAAATCTTCTTGGTATATGGTTCCTTTGAGTAGTTTGTAGTGTCTTTTATCCTTTATAATTGACTTTAGCTTGAATTCTACTTTATTTGAAATGAGGATGGAACCCCCTGCTTGCTTCCACAGTCCATGTGAGTGGTATAATTTTTCCTAACCCTTCACTTTCTTTTTTCTATCCAATCTGCTAGTCTATGTCTTTTGATTGGTGAGTTTAGACCATTAACATTTACGGTTATTATTGAGACATGATTTGTATTCCCAGGCATTTTTGTTTACTTTTGGTATTGAATGTGACTTTGTTTCTTCTCTGATTAGATTTTCCTTAAGTGTAATACCACCCTCTGCTGATTTTCAGCATTGTTTTTTATTTCCTTTTCATAAAATATTATACTGAGGATGTTCTGTAGTACAGGGTTTCTAGTTATAAATTCTTTTAACTTTTGTTTATCATGGAAGGTTTTTATTTTATCTTCAAATCTAAAGTTTAGTTTTGCTGGAAATAACATTCTTGGTTGACATCCATTTTCTTTCCGAGCTTGGTATGTATTGTTCCATGATCTACTGGCTTGTATTGTTCCATGATCTACTGGGTTGAAAAATCTGCTGATATGTTAATTGGTCTCTTCCTATATGTGATCTGATTCCTCTCTCTTGCAGCTTTTAAGATTCTATCCTTATTCTGTATGGTAGCCATTTTCATTATAATGTGCTCTTGGTGTAGATCTGTTGTAATTTTGTACATTTTGTGTCCAGTAATCCTCTTGTATTTGGTTTTCAAATTAATTCTTCATGCTTGGGAAATTTGCTGATATTATCTCATTGAAGAGAATGTGCATTCATTTGCTTTGAAACTCTGTGCCTTCCTCTATCCTAATAACTCTTAGATTTTTCTTTTGATGCTATCCCATAATTCTTGTATGTTCTGTTAATGGTTTCTCACTGTCTTCACTGTGTGATCAACTTTATTTTCCTGATTGTATACTCTGTCTTCATTATCTGATGTTCTTTATTCCATTTTATTTAGTCTGTTAATGATGCTTTCTATTGATATTTTCATTTGATTTATTGTATCCTCCATTTCAAGGATTTCTTGCTTTTATTTTTTTAAGGGTCTCTATCTCTCTCTTGAAATCATCTTTTGCTACTGATATTTGCTCTCTTATCTCTTGGTTTTACTGATCAATTTTTCCCTGTATTTGCTCATTTGGGTTATTCTTTCATTCACAGATAATTTTAATTATGAATCTTCTGAATTCTTTCTCTGACATTTCATCAACTTCACTGTCCCTGGGTTCTGTTATTATAGTGTCCTGGTTTGTTTGGGGCACTTTCCTCCCTTGTTTTTTCATGTTGCCTATGTGTCTTCCTTTCTTGCATTGTGGATCTGAGATATTACAGTTTCTACCCTATATTCTTGCAGTACCCATGCAGATTTTCTGTACCTCACCTTGATTTGGGGCTTCCAGACCCTGCTGATGTTCCTCAATGTATGCTATTGCAACTAAAGGTGGTGGTGGCAATAGCCAAGATGACTCGATATAATAGTTAAGGTGCCCCAAGATGGAAGCAATGTCTTACAGAGATGGGGCTGAAACGGTGGACTTCACACTCTCTTTGGGATGCCTGCTCTGAAATGCAGCTGTTAGGTCCTGTCTACTGTCAAAATATTAGGGGCTACTGTGTATGGAAGGCTATTGGAATGAGTGTAGTGTCCCAAGTTGGAAGTGGGTTAGGCTTACGCTCCCAAGTAGAGGGGGTGTCAAACTTGGACCTAACCTGTACCTGGGTCCTGCACAAGTTTATGTGGGCTTAACCTGGGATCCCACAGTAGTCTGCTGGTCAGAAGAGGTAATCCTTCGCAGGAACCAGTGCCTTGCCCACAAAGGTAAAGGGGTAGACCCAGGCTTACTGTGAGCCTAGGTCTTCTGCAGGCTGGTGTGGGTGGATCTGGGCTAGGCCTGGGCTCCTGCTGTAGTCTGCTGGTAGGAAGAGGCATTCCTGTGCCTGAGGCTAGGCTCTGGTGGGTGTCTTCCCCACCAGTGGAGGGGATGGACGAATGGTGGGGGTGGCACTACTGTGAGCCTGGGTTCCACCCAGGGTGGTGTGGACAGAAGCTGGGCTCTGGCAGGTGTATACCCTGTAGGTGGAGCGGTGGACCTGGGCCTACTGTGAGCCTGGGTCCCACGCAGGCTGTTGTGGGCAGATTTCTATAATAGGTTTAAATCCTCCAATGTTGGGTGAATATGTATTTGTAGTTGTTAACATTCTCTAAATAAAATTATATTTCATATTCCTTAACACATAGCCATTTTCCTTCAAGTTGGAGAAGTTCCTTTATCATTTTTGTGACAGGTCTGGTGTGATGAACTCCATCAGAGTCTGTTTTCCTGGGAAAGTCTTTATCTCTCTTTCATGTCTAAAGGACTTCTTCTCTGGTCATAGTCTTCTTAGTTTTGTCTAAGGGGGTGGCTCTGAATCCTGTTGATGAAAATTTGTGTTGTTCATACTTTTGGAAATTATAATTAAAATTGTTGAAAGCTTTCATGTTGCCAGGTATGGGCAGCTAAATCCAATAAGTTGATAGTCTTGTTCAAATCCACTATGTCCTACTCATTCTATTTACAGTCAGGTGTTGAAACCCAAATATATTTATGGATTTGGTTATTTTTCCTGAAGGCCCTGCAGTTGTTGGTTTGTGTGTTTTGAAGCCCTGGTTATAATCACTTATACATGCAAACTCTCCATCATTCCCTGATCACTTTGTCAATATGAAATAAAATATGCTATCCTGGATAATATTCTTTGCTTTGAAAATTCCATTACATAATTATGTAGACTCTCCTTTTTCCACTGGTAAGCACTGTATATGTATACTTACATATATATTTCTTTTCTTTAGTTATACATGACAAAAGAGTCAAGCTTGACATATTTTTACAAACATAAAGTGTGTCTTACTCTAATTAGTATCCCAGTATTGTGGATGTACATGATGTGCAGATTCACTGTAGTGTATTCGTATATGTACATAGGAAAGTTTTGTCAGATTCATTCCACCGTCTTTCCTATTCCTATCACCCCTCACTTTCTGTCATTTGTCTAATCCACTGAACATCTATTCTTGCTCATCCCTTGTTGGTTAGTATTCACATCTCAGAGAGAACATTTAAACCTTTGGTTTTGGGGTTTTGGCTTATTTCAGTAAGAATGGTAGTCTCTAGATCTGTTTATTTACTGACAAATATCATAAAACCATTATTCTTTATGCGTGAGTATAATTCCACTGTGTGTGTGTGTGTGTGTGTGTGTGTTTGTGTGTGTGAGTGTGACATTTTCTTTATTTAATCATCTGTTGAAAGGCATCTAGGTAGGTTCCACAGTTTGGCTATTTTGAGTTGAGCTGCTATAAATATTGATGTGGCTGCATCACTCTAGAATTCTGACTTTAATTCCTTTGGGTATACATGGAGAAGTGGTATAACTGGGTCAAATGGTGGATCCATTCCTAGTTTTTTGAAAAATCTCCTACTGCTTTCCAGAGTGGTTGCACCAATTTACAGTCCACCAGCAATGTATGCGTGTACCTTTTCTGGCAAACTCTCACAAACACTCATTGTTACTTTGTATTCTTGTTGGGTGCCATTCTGAATGGAGTGAGGTGAAATATCAGTGAGATTTTAATGTGCCTGTGTCTAATTGGTAGAGATGTTGAATATGTTTTCATGTGTTTTCACGTGATTCATATTTCTGCTTTTGAGAACTATCTGTTTAGTTCTTTTCCTATTTATTGATTGAGTTATTTATTTCTTTGACATTAAGCCTTTTAAGTTTCTGTATATTCTGGAAGTTGACGCCTTAAATGAGTTGGGGGTAGCAAATATAATCTCCCATTCTGTAGACTCTCTTTTCATGCTTTTGATAGTTGCTGCTGCTGTAATGTAGTTTCTTAATTTGATATCATACCATTTATTGATTCTTTTGCTTCTAATGATTTTGTATTTGTATCTTTATATTATTTAAGTGTATTCTCTACATACAGAATATATTTAGGTAGCATTTTTGTTTCCCAATTAACAAATTAACTTTTAATAAATTTTAGACTATTTCTATTTAATGTGATTATTGATAAGGTTGTGTTTAAATCTCTCATCTTGCAATTTACTTCCTGTTTATTATATTTATACTTTAATTCTATTTGTCTTATTTTGTGATTTTTTTGCTATTACTTTGTCTTTCTATTTTAGGGGTTGCCTCTGTTTTACCATATGTCATTTTAATTTCTCACATCTACCTCCATGTGGTATTACACCATTTTATGTATTGGACATTAGCTTTAAAATGGTACACTTCCTTTTCCTCTTAATAGCTTTATGTGCTAGGTCACACATTTTTACTTGTACTACATAATTTATGAACACAAGTAGATGAGTATTATTTTGAAACAAATTCTGTAACATTGAGCACCTTATTTAATCTTCAGAAACTTTATTTCCTCATCTGAGTAATGAGGAAATTTAGGGTTATTATTGAGACATGATTTGTATTCCCAGCCATTCTTGTTTACTTGTGGTCTGCATGCAAACATCTTTTTTAACATCTATGACAGATTATGTAAGGACAATGCATAAAATATTGACTGACATACTTCAAATTTCCAAGAAAAGCTATTGATATTATGGTGATTAGGTTACTGAGAGAAATGGTCTGGTTTAGATGAGATGTTCTAAAATATTGATTCTGTGCCGTCTTGGGTGACTACTGAAGTACTCAGCCTTTTTTCACTGTAACAAAATATGTGCACAGGCTCATTATGAAGAAAAAGAGTTTTAACAGCTTACCATTTGGGAGGAGTACTATCCAAATGGTAGAATGGGGGTTCAGCAAGGGCCTCCCCTTGGTTATTACTCCTCAGAGCACAGATAGCCATGGCAGGAGTGGGGTAGGGAGTTATTGCATCTTAAGACAGAAGCGAGAGAACAAGAGGGGTCAGGCCTGCTCCTTCTGAAACTCCCCTTCTCAGAGGAGCTCACCTTCTCATAAGAGTCCACAATTATCTTAACTAAAATGCACCTCTTGAAGAAGAATAAAATCATGGCATTTGTTGGTAAAGGGATGAAACTGGAGAATGTCATGCAAAGGGAAATAAGCCAGACCCAGAAAGCCAAGCGTTGAATGTTTCTTTGATAAGCAGAAACTGCACCAAAATAAGAAAAAAAAAAAAGTAGAGTGAATCCCATGACCATAGAAGGGAGATCAGTGCAGTAGGGCAAGGAAATAGAGGGGGAGGGAAGAGGGATGGAAAGTGGAGAAACTGCAAAATGAAATCTACCAAATCATGCCATGAACATATATGAATATTCCACTGTGAACTTCAACTTTATGTATCTCCAATGAAAAAAATAAATAATGACAGGGAGACTACAGAGGAAAGGAAGGGGAGCAGAGGAGGTGTTAGGAGATAGAGCATCGGGAGGGCTACAGGTCCTCAGCTACCCTAACATCTTCCTATGGGGGAAACTGGGTCATCTTAGGATTAAAGGGAGGAAGCTGCATGACCACAAGGGGAATTCAATTCCCGAAGGGAAAGCTCCTGATATTAGGCTTCATAGCCTTAGGGACTGCCCAGAAGTTAAGTTGTGGCTAGGCAACATACTAGTACTAGCATGGTAGATTGCTCCTCTTTTCTGTATTTTCCAGGGGCAAAATAAACATTCCTGGGCAGTGGAGAAGAAATTATTCAAGTTCAGTTGTCTACCAAACTCTCAATCAACTGTAGATTATGAACTTCTCCAGAAGAAGGGGAAGAACTAGCATGGCCCGATACAATAACTGTGTTGATCAGACTTGGAACTATTTTGCAGCTGAGCCCACTTTGTACTTCAAAAGTGTTTTTTTGATTTTAATAAACCTATTTTTTTTTTGTTCTCCAATCTCTCGATTCTTGCTTTGTTCTTCGTTCTGGTCCTCAAGAATCTGGACCCTGGCTGGGTCTATTGACATTCACCTGTAATCTCAGAAGTTCAGGATGCTGACACAGGAGGATAACCAAGAACTTGAGCAACATACTGAGAAACCTAACTCAAAATGAAAATTAAAAAGGACAGGGAATGCAGCTCAGTGGTACAATCCTCTGGCATCAATCCCAGGTTAAAAATCAAAATACAAAGAAAAAAAGAAAGAAAAGAAGCAGCAGAAGATCCTGGACACTGGGCCCTTGGAGGACCATTGCTGGGATGAGGGAGGAGAAGAGGAAAGAGAAGACTCTGGGAACCAAAATGGAGTGTATTATATGCCATGCATATATGATTGACTCAAAATGAAATATACTATTAAGTATAAATATAACACACTAATAAACAGATTTTTAAGAAAAGGTTCTACCACCACCTAATAGCACCGGCCTTAGGAACAAACCTCCAACATGTGAAACTTTGGGATACAAAATTAAAACCTACCTAAAACATAGCAACCACATTTAGTGTGTAGATACTTTGTTTCACAGAGGGTGGATGACTGAATTTCAGTGAAGATGTTTTAAAGTCTATATGTCTTGTAACTCTGCAGGTACCTTAGGAAAATTGATAGTAAATCAGAATGTAAGTGTTCACATGTATGCATATATGTGTTTGTATAAATATACATATGAATATGCATACAAATACATATGTGTTTATACCTCACATGTACATATATAATGTATTTTGGGTTTTTGACTTTTTAAAACATTCCAATACAATTTCAATAAAATATTTATTTGGAGTCTGTGTCTATCCACTAATAGAAGAGAATATTTATTTTGTTTATTATTTTTTCCCTTTGTGTCTCACACCCAAAACCACCCCTTTCAGTAATAACAGTTGATTTCTGTGTGTGGCCACTTGTCCAGGAGAACGGTGGGGCAGCCAATCATTGACTTATTAATTTACTCTAATGCATTTGAACTTTTTTCCTTAGTGTCTCTTTTGAGATTTTGGATATCTCTGTTTGTCTCTTTTCTGTGTCTCTGTCTCTGACATTTCTGTATTCATCTACCTATCTTCTGTCTGTCTACCTATCTGTCTATCTATCTAGTTTTATTCTCTCTTTTCTCTCCAATGGAAACCCAATGGTCCTATATGGCTACCCAAGTTTCCTCATATTCTTAGGAAAGGTTAATGAGAACTAATTGAATTCCTGAGCTGCTCTGGTTCTGAGTAGCAGTACTACCTTCCAGAGACACAGTGCACAGAAAGTGGCTATTGCTGTGATGGAAAATAAATTGGCCACCTTAAATTTCTCAGGAGAATTTGAGAATATGACTTCAGACATGTGAGAAGCTGTATTTTTTTAAAATGAAGATCTTTTGAGAAGTCCTTCTGGGAAAACAATTTCTCATTGCTTTTCTAATTTAAAAAAAAACAACTATGATCTATTATCCTTTTGTAGTTGGCTCATGCAGTGCAATTTTTTTCAGATGTGGGTGTAAAGGAGATGACTCTTAGAGCTTATATATAGGCATAATGATTTTATTTATCTTGGAGCATTAGCAGGTGCTAGAGAGCTGTGTGGCAATTTAAATCCTAGATCATTTTCTTGTGAAATGGATACTTCACTGTGAAGCCAGGGCAATTTTTAAAGGGATTTAAACTTACTTTCCCTTGCAAAATAATGGGCATTCCCTCTTACACATGAGAGGAAAGCAATTCTGAAGATATTTTCCAAGAAATGGCAAATTTATTTATTTCACTGATTTATAGTTCTACCTCTCATTTCAGCTGTAAATGTTAGGGAAAGGAAAGCAAACTGTATTACTCAAGAAAGTCAATATATGTCCAGGATATTTTCAGGAGTAACATAAAACTAACTTGAAGATCACCCACAACTGATGTTCAGGTAATCCCTGTTAGAATCCTTGTTTTAGGGTCACTAGATTTATTTATTAAAGAGGAAATGTATGAATTATTACAGAATCGAAAGAATATGGCCATGGTGTGTCTCTCCCCTGTTAATGTAATCAAATGTATTCAGCTAGAACTGCAAGCTTAACTTAGTATATTATGCAATGTGGTTTAGAACTATAATTCTTACCAGTTGCAATAGTTTTAAGAACCACAAGTAATACAGCTACATGATTTTAGAAATGCTGATCTTATTATTCCATATGTTGCATTAATGCTTTCTGTGATATTAAAAAAATGGTATCTGTAGCATCAGATAGAGATGCCACATTTAATTTAGTAGTAATGTAGAAAGTACACCTGGAAGCAATCTATTTCCTCCCCAGTGACAAGAGATGGCAGAAGTATGTCATCTCTACTTCAATCTTCTGTTGCCTTGGTGATTCAAACCCTGATCCTACAAAGAATAAAATATGTGAATCCATGAGTAATCCAGGCAACTCATAATAGCTGAGAACTCCCTGAACACAACTTGCCTTTACCTTGTGTAACATTTGTTATTGATTCTATGTGTTCATGATTCATTCTAGCAGAACAATACATTATAAAGAAATCAAATAATCTGTAAATTTAAATTATCTTTTGTTTGATTATTTGCAACAGTGATAATAGTGATTATTGAATCTGCCTTAAGATATCCTGTTTAACACTTAAATTTAAATAAAATAGACTTTCTTATGATTTTTATAAATGTCAGTCTTTAACAGAAAAACATATTTTTCCTTTTTTTCTATTTTTTGCATATTTATCTATCTGTTGTTGTTTTATAGTCAGCAAATCTGCTATCTTATGTTTAATATGCAGTGCCCACAATCTCTAGGGTTTCAAGGAATATCCCACCAATCACACAGATCCCAATTTAGGTTTTAAAGTAAATACAAATGTATCCTTGAACACAATTCTGCAGACAATACGGAGAGCTGTTCTATTTCATGCTGGGGAAAGAGAGCATTGCCTGCAGTGAAAACACAGTCATGAATGAAGAACATACTTAGAATTATAAAACAGTGCTTTGCATCATACTAAATTATTTTCCTGCTTCTAAACGTCATAAATAATATCCATAGAACATCTTTTAGGTAAATGAAAATTTTAAATCCTACATTTCAAAAATTAATAAAATATATTCTTGGTATTACCAAAATGACAGAACATTGGAAAATTTTTAGTAAGAAGTATGAGAGAAATAAGTTATAAATCACAAGTACAAATATAATTGATGAATTGATTTATCATTTCACTTTGTGATTGTTAGACTGGCTTCCAGTACTTGATAGGATTTACAGGATTGTGTTCCAATTGCAAATGATTTTCTCTAAATTACTTTTCCACAGATACTCAGATTTTTGCACAGAGCATGCAAAATATGGAAAGTCAGAGGAATGTATCAGAATTCATTCTCATGGGCCTTTCTTCTGACCAAAACATTCAAATATTTTGCCTAGTGTTCTTCTTATTTTGTTATCTTTCCATCTTGGTGGGAAACCTTCTGATCCTCATCTCTATTGGATGCAGTTCTCTTTCTCACCAACCCATGTACTATTTCCTCAGTCACTTGTCTTCTATGGACATCTGCTATACCTCCTTTGTGACACCCAAACTGATTGGTGACCAGCTAGTGGGAAGAAACACCATCTCCTATGGCTACTGCATGTGGCAGGTTGTTGTGATGCACTTCTTTGGATTGATTGAAGTACTAATCCTGACAGCCATGGCCTTTGATCGCTATGTCGCCATCTGCAAACCTCTGCACTACATGATAATCATGAGCAGAACCAGGTGCAATGTCCTGATCTTGACTGCCTGGGCTGGTGGAGCTGTCCACTCCTTTTCCCAGTTCTGTATGATTATCCAGTTGCCCTTCTGTGGTCCTAACACAATTGACCACTACTATTGTGACATTTTTCCTTTGTTGAAAATTGCCTGTACTGATACCTACCTCATTGGTGTCTTTATGGTTGCCAATTCAGGACTGGTTGCCTTGGTAACATTCATTCTCTTGTTTGGGTCTTATGTGATCATTCTATTCACATTGAGAAATCACTCAGCAGAGGGGAGACGCAAAGCCCTCTCTACTTGTGGGTCTCATATCACTGTGGTCATCTTATTCTTTGGACCTTCCATATTTGCCTACCTTAGACCTCCTAACACTTTCCCAGAGGACAAAATCTTTGCTCTGTTTTACACCATTATTGCTCCCATGTTCAATCCCCTCATCTACACCTTGCGGAACACAGAGATGAAAAAGGCTCTGAGAAAAGTTTGGTGTCAAAAAGTATTTTTAGAAGAAAAACATAATTGACTTGTAATATTTAATGTCCCTACAACTGTATGCATCTGAAAACAGTTACTTGCCTCCAAGGAGCATTATTGTTTTCAAAGTATTGAAGACAAATCTTTTGCTGATAAGTGTCAGAGATCAGGAACTGAAGAATTAGCAGTACAATGACAATTGCACTAAAGGGTCTGAGATGAAGTAGTTTATGTGTGTACATACATGTGATATTCCTGTTTAATTGAAGGGCAAATTTGTGACTTTGTCATAGTCAACTCTGATGCTAATTTGCAATTTTAATAATTATTTAATCTGTAATTTATGCAAGGAACCAGAAATCTATGTGATCTTTCCTTAGAAACTGAGTAGATTAAAAGGTTTTTTTCAGAAATAATTTTTTATTACTGATCTTTTTTTCTGATATTATATCAAACAAAACTTGTATGACTACATTTTAAATTCAGTTATGTAATGAAGAAGTTTACTCAGAGAATTTTACATGAAATGAAATTTCAAAATGGCAGACATACCTTTCTCTTAAGCTACAGAACCCCCACTATAACCAAATGTCATAGGCAGGGATAATGTTTTAAGAATTAAATTTAACATACTTTAGATATACATGCATATCCATTTATCAATTAATAATTTTATCAATTAATAATTTTCAATAGCCAAAGTATGGAATGTACAGCCAGGATGTACATTAATGGATGAATAGTTAACAAAATATGGTATAAAAATACAATGAAGTTTTACTGAGCCATAAAGAAGAGCAAAATTGTGTAACTGTCAGGAAATTGGGTTGAACTGGAGACCATAATTTTGACCAAAACAATGCAGACTCAGGTTGAAAATATTATATATTCCTTTATATGTGGAGGCTAGAGTGAAAAATCAGGGCGCAGGTGGGCGGGCAGGTAGGACAACATGAAAGTAGATGGTTAACTAGTAAGATAGAGAGAGAGGATCCAGGGAAGGAGGGGATGACAGAGACAATACTGAGGCATGAAATTCAACTAATTGTGTTTTATGTATCTGTTAACATGCCTCATTGAAACCCATCATTCTGTATAATGGAAATGCACCAATTTAAAAAAGTGGACTGATGGAAATTGATTTTTCCTTTATGGTGTTTATTAAATGAAATGTACTTGAATGTAGAAGGGAAGGATGAGGAGTTAATAGATATCATTCCTTCACAGCAGAGCTATATATTCAAGTGGCTCCAAGAGTATTCATTTGGAGAAGACTGCATGTCAGTGTGCCCCAATACATAGACAAGAGATATGAATTCAATCACCATTGTAGAGAGAGAAAGACAAATGAGAGGAAATAGATTTTAATGAAGCATAAATCATTTTGTTTATATCTTTTCTTACTTCCTTTTCTATTTTATTTTTATTTTTATTTTTTGGTTATAGACGGATGCAATAACTTTATATTATTTATTCATTTTTATATAGTGCTGAGGATCCAACCCAGGATTACATGTGCCAGACAAGTGCTCTACCACTGAGCCCCAACCCCTGCTATTAGAAAACCAATAACAACAACACAGATATATATGATAACAAAAATATAGCAATATGCACATTGGTGGAAACATATGGATTGTGAATCCTGGGATTTTAAAGAAAGGTTTTCCAAAAGAAGCAGAGAAAAAATAAAACTATATTTTTTTATGTTATGAAAGAGAAAATATCTCTTTGTGAAATAGGTGAAGGAAAATAACACCAAAATATTAACAAACAATTTAATTTTAAAAAATGGTGATTGTAGCCTTTAAATGCAGTAAATTTTCAACTATGATTTCAGTTTTAATACAATATAAAGGAAGATGAAATGGAAGAATTATGATATGAAATACAATCTGTACCAATTTATGTTGAAAAATGATTCTATAAATTACATTTTTCACAAGTTACTAATAAAAAATGAATATAGTCCTGAATGGATCAAACAGTGGAAGACAATAAGACAATGCCTACAGGACAGCGGTAAGTATTATTCTTAGTCCCATTCACTTTTATAAATTTAAAAAAAAATGACACCTTCATATTCATTTGACTTTATAATATATTCTACCTACATGTTCTTTTTGATCAAAAATTCTCACTATATTTCTCCTAAAGGCAGCTTCAAGACATCAAAAATGACAAATCACTATTAAACTTTTGGGGCCCAGTCAGAACACCAATGAATGATGAGTTTTTATCCATAATCAAAGGCCACTTCTTAATGCACTGATGAAAATAAAAGAGAGCAATGATTCAGTCATTAAACCCTGATAAGAATGTCTTTTTGTCACTTCCTCACTGCCCAAATCTAGGCAAATCAGTAGACTTCTGTGAATCTTATGTTTCATTTATGCCAGAAAGCTGAGAAGAAAACTTGTTGTATTACCTTCATATGAAATGATAAATTGAGATTTCATATGAAAGTAAATTGAGTAATTGTTAAGATAAATTTTTATATTTGTAGGATTTAGACATTTTACAACAGAAGTTACAGTTTTCTTTATTGTC
Organism: Spermophilus citellus; assembly: GCF_964194105.1. Classification (NCBI taxonomy): domain Eukaryota; kingdom Metazoa; phylum Chordata; class Mammalia; order Rodentia; family Sciuridae; genus Spermophilus; species Spermophilus citellus. The sequence goes on from NC_138183.1 coordinate 240,315,590, forward strand.
TCCTTTAAACGTGAACCTACAGAGAAAACCACATCATGTAGTGAAATGTAGTTCATAGAAAATTCTCCCAAACTATTTGAATCGAGAAATATAAAACAGGAAGCTAAACTGAAATACTGTTAATTAACCTTTGGAGTTGCCCAAATCATTTTATTTTTGACTAATTCAAAATACGTTTTATGCATACCCAGCTAGATTTTTACCACATCCTTTATAAAGTGCAAGGTCTTCTACTCTCAAAATTTGCTACATTGAAAAATCAAAGCTAAAATTATCTAATTAAATTCAGCATACAAAGCTAGAAGATGACTTATAGATTGTACACAATAAATGAATGAATGAACAAAACGGAAGAGAAACATCTAATGTTACTTTTTAATTTAAAATGTGGACAAATTAGCAGTTTCTTATTTGTGTACAATTTCTTGTTGGCCATTCTAAAATTAAAAACAAACCTACCTGAAAATAATTATATTCGTGTTGGTGGGAACAAATTACAGAAATACACCAAAGCTACCTACAAAATGTATGCATCTCTCTGTATGTGAATATTCATGTATTTTGCTGTAGAAAATTTGCATGTGTGATTATGAAAGGCTAATTCATGTTTTAGTGGGAAATTATGCAAAGTATACTCTACATAACCCCAAACAATATAAATATGAAAAATTCTATATTCATGAGCTCTTCAGAAACAATGTGTATCATGAAAGAAATTAATGAATTTACATTTGAGAAAACAAGTAGAATTAATGAAAATGTTCAGATTAATACAAAATAAGGGAGAGTTACAAAGACAGAAAATGTGTTGTTAAGGATTTAAGGTGGGACATTAAAGATGCATAAGAAAATGAAATAAGAAATAACACTGGGGCTGGGGATGTGGCTCAAGCGGTAGCGCGCTCGCCTGGCATGCGTGCGGCCAGGGTTCGATCCTCAGCACCACATACCAACAAAGATGTTGTGTCCGCCGAGAACTAAAAAATAAATATTAAAAATTCTCTCTCTCTCTCTCTCTCTCTCTCTCTCTCTCTCTCTCTCTCTCCCCACTCTCTCTTTAAAAAAAAAAAAGAAATAACACTGAAAATAAATCAATGAAATTGTAAGTAAAATATAAATTAAAATCTATATGAAAAACATGATCCAATAATTAACATAAAACAAGAATGGTTCTGTCCATTTAGAATAAAATTAATCAGTTATTTATTATAAAAGACTGGGTCCAGAAACTTTTAAAGCACACTTTACTAAACATTCTTGGAAGTGAGAATTCTAATCCCACAAAATCTTATTCAGAACATAAAGGTGAAGATTAAATTCATTTAATAAAAACAATCTTATCATCAAAAAATAATCTTATAATCAAAAACAAATAAGAGTTTGAATTCCAATCTCATACATGAATATTGAAGTGAATCCTAAACACATTAGAAAAATTAATCTAGCAATATATGAATTCATCTAATCATAACTGATATTTGTTTATCAAGAATGCAAACTATTGTTTTTGTTAGTATGTTTATGTTAGTATGTTCTCATATATAAAAAGTGAGAATCTATGTAATCATCTTTCAGAATTATATGTATATATACATGGCAGATGAACTTGTCATATTTGGTATAGGTTATATAAAAATGAAGAAATAATATAACACTTAATGTTTAGAGGTGAAAATATTCCACTTAACAAAAGGAAGTCAAGGACCTCTGTTATCATTTCTATTTAATTTAATATTGTACTCTAGGTTTTAGTCAGTATATAATGATTAGAACTTCAAGAATTAATGTATATATACACATATATGTATATATATTTTAAATACATTATAAATATTAAATATACTATAAATAAAGCTATCTTTCAAAATTTACATGAATGTCTACACTAAAAAAATTGCTGAACCTGTAATCTCAGCAACTTTCAAGGTTGAGGCAGGAGGATCACAAGTTTTAGACCAGCCTTAGAAATTAAGTGAGGCCTTAAGCAACTTAGGGAGAATCTATCTCAAATTTTTTAAAGAAGAGGGAGTACTCGGAATGTAGTTCACTGACTAAGCACACTAAATTAAATACCCAATAACAACAACAACAACAAAAATAACCTGCAGATAAAAGAAGCATTAAGAGATCATTTTATTTTATTCTTTTATGTTTTTAGAACTATAATTAATAATAAAAGTCAAATTAATTTTTGTACACTAACAACCAGCAGAATGTAAATCTTTAAATAAAAGTAATTTTTTTCATGGAAAATAAACATATTAGGTACTTGGGAATATTTCTCATAATTCACACACAAAAAAAGTATACATTTATTTGAAAAACATTACAGAAGACTTTGCAAAAATGGAAAGATGCTTGTTATTTAAAAAGCATTTCCTCCCAAACTAGTCTCTGAAATTACAATTAAGACTAATCAGTATTTCTGGTGGAACTCATTGACCATATCCTAAAATAGATGAGAAATATCAAACACATGGCTATAGTGCAGAATAAAATGAGGAGGAACTGGCTGTGAAGAGTAGGAGGAATTTTAGGGTTGATGAAAGAAGAAAATATGACCTTGAGGTGGCAATAATACATGTTGAGTTTTATTCAAGTCATTTCTGACAGATTTGCTCTGGAAGGCCAATTTCCTCCCAGCATGAGAGCATCCTCAGTCTACTGTGAGGGGACCAGCATTCAGAATGGGAGAAGAACAAGGGAACTATGAGGGAGTGGAGGATCAGAGAGGCTTACATGTCTAAATGATGTCACTCAGCAGAGAGATGAGAGTCCCTGGGTCAGGGAGTTTCAGGGGTCATAGACACTGGGGTCTTTACACCACAGAGCTTATCTTTCCCATGGATGGCACGTGTTGGGTATAATTTCATGGGTTATGCAAAGCATAATCTAATTTTAGTCTTTAATTATAGTCTCTAATTGAGCAAAATCAGTGTAATTAGTCTTTGAATGACTTAACATTTGCTTATGGGGTTATATTAAAATAATGGAATATGTAAAAAGGTAAGTATAGTACTGATGAACTTTTTAACTAATCATTCTCAGCCAGCTGTGAGGAATATACAGATGCCATCTTTGGATCATTTATATTAACATTGGCCTTTGAAGATAACATTATTTATTACATCTATACAAATTTATACTGTATCATAGTAGTATATGCAGGCTACAACATGAGTTACCTTCTGTGTTGTCACAATGATGTGCCGTGGTGTCATAAAGACCTCACATAATGTCATAATGCTATTATATTATTACCATTATAACAATCATTAGTGTGTGATGCACAAGAGAAGGTGGACTTTGATGATTAGCAACTCTAACATACAGTCCTGACAAAACCTGTAACTGTTCAAAAGCAGAAAATCCCTGGGACAATAGTGCTGCAGAAAGGGTACCTGAGAGCACCAGGTTCAACTGCAGTGGGAAGCAGTGAACTAGATAGATGTTGAAGGGATGGGGTTACAGAGGCATGGGATAATGACAGGAATCATTGATGCCTATGGCTCGACTTTATTAAGAATCTAATAAACTCCTTTATTCAAAATAACTCCATATTCCCTTTTTCTACCTAAACTGAAATTGGCCCCACTAGTGTGTCTGAAATTCCAACATAGAAAATCCACTTAAGTTAAATTAAATCTATTTAAATTAAACACCAACCATTTTCTAAACCCATAATAATTGTCTCTAAAGGAGAATTTCTTCCTGAACTATTGAGTTCACCCCAGGCCAGGAGAACTCAAATATTCTGGAAGGAGACTAAAAAATTGGAAGGTTATATGAGGGATGTAGACAATAAAGGTCAGAGTCTTTCCTCTGAACATTTTGTTGTTGTTCATGTTATTGCTACATTTTTCACTTACTAGACAAATGTTAAAATACCAAGCCATAGTAAATTCTGGGGAATCCTCTATTGTTCTGAGTTTGAAGATAGAGAAATATCCTGAGACTTCACTTCCCCTCTTTCAAATCAAACAGGGCTCAATGTCTCCACAGACTTCTCTTACTTCTTTTTTCTCTTTGTTTTCTATATTTATTCTAACCTAAAAGAGGAATAGAATATCAAGGTAGAGATTACTATCCCTGTGGTGATAATGAAATTAAAAATCCATCCTTGCAAAAATGAGATAACAAAATCTCTATAATGGCAAGTGATTCACCCCATTCACAGAACAGTCATTTCAGAATCAGGTTTGTGTAACTATCCTCTTTTTCCTACCAAAAAATCCAGCACCTCTTCACTGTAGGAGCTTAGCTCAAACAGGGGCCATAAATTCTTCAACAGAAATATCTGAGGGGATATTTCTTCAGTCACTGCACCCCAAATAATTGTTGACCTCTTAGCAGAGAATAAAACTATCTCTTTTGAGGGGTGCATGCTGCAAGTTTTCGGGGTGCATTTCTTTGGTGGTACTGAGATCTGCAGTACTGACATATCAGGAACCCCTGAGTGGAGATATTGACCAGGTACGGGACCATTTGGACATGTTTTCACTTCTATGATCCAAGTAAGGGAAACTTCATCAGATATACAATTGGCACCATAACCGCAAACAGAGTTCTAACCAATATTCATTATATCTTTTAAAGAAAGAGAACAAACTGAATCTTTATCTAAAATATTAGCATAAATATCTTAAGATAAACACTTTTTAAAAAAAAATGTGTTTCTTTTAGATATACATGACAGAAGAGTGCATTTTGACATATTATACATACATGGAGTATAGCCCTTAATTAGATATGTGACTTTGTAAACACTTAGATGCAGTTTATCTCTCTGTAATTTGTTTCCTGATTTGACATGAATAAATTGAGCATATTATAGAGGAAAAATTATCAGAATATATATAATTTAACTAATTTACAGAAACATGCCAATCAGTAGTCAGTACTGATTTTTCCATTTTCAAATACTGTGATCATTCAGATTATCCTGAGTTAGAAATAAATACTGATAATCTTTCTGATGTTTATTTTCAGCTAGTATAGTTCTTTTGAAATTTCACCTGTTGGACTGATTCCATGGAAAAAATAGACAATGTAACTGGATTCATTTTCCGGGGACTTTTTCAGAACCGAGAAGTTGAAGAAGACTCTCTCTCTTTTTTTTTTTTTTTTTTTTTTATAGGAAAGGTAGCAGAATACAACAGTTACTATTAGGGCATCATCATGTGAAGAAGTCTCTTTTGTGGTGTTCTCATTCTTCTACACAGTCATTCTTCTGGGAAACCTCATCATCATGCTGACCATTTTCATGGGGAATCTTTTGAAAACACCCATGTATTTCTTCCTTAACTCCTTGTCATTTGTGGACATTTGTTTTTCTTCAGTCACCGCACCCAAAATGATTGTTGACCTGTTAGCAGAGAACAAAACTATCTCTTTTGATGGGTGCATGCTGCAAGTTTTTGGGGTGCATTTTTTGGTGGTACTGAGATCTTTATCCTCATAGTAATGGCTTATGATCGTTATGTGGCCATCTGCAAACCCCTGCACTATATGACCATCATGGACAGGGAGAGATGCAGTAAAATATTGTTGGGGACCTGGGTAAGTGGATTCTTCCATTCTATTATCCAAGTGGCTCTGGTAGTCCACCTAACCTTTTGTGGACACAATGAGATTGATCACTACTTTTGTGATGTCCGTCCTATACTCAAACTTGCCTGCACAGACACCTATATTGTCAGTGCCATTGTGACAGCCAACAGTGGTACCATCATTCTGGGGAGTTTTGTATTTTTACTCATTTCCTACAGTGTCATTCTGGTGTCCCTGAGAAAGCAGTCAGCAGAAGGAAGGTGCAAAGCTCTGTCCACCTGTGGTGCCCACATAGCAGTGGTCATCATCTTTTTTGGTCCTTGTGTGTTCACATACATGTGCCCCAATGTTACCTTCTCAGAGGATAAGATGGTGGCTGTATTTTACACCATTATCACTCCCATGCTAAATCCTATGATTTATACACTAAGAAATTCTGAAGTAAAAAATGCTATGAAGAAACTGTGGGAAAGAAGGTGTTTTGGACCAGTGGGAAATAGTTGGGAGTAATAATTTAAACAAATGATCTTAAATTTTGTCAGTCTTGCTTATATACAGTTCACAATGAACAAAATAATGACATAACGAGATATTCTGGAGAAACAAATGACAGAAAAAACATATTAATAAAAACTGGATTATCACTAATCATTACTCAATATTAATTTTGTTAATTCTTCATCAGATACTTTTCTAAAATATCAAGCCTGAGGAATATTTTTTAAGGTTTTTTAATAGTTGTAGATTTATACAAAACCTTTATTTATTTATCTTTATGTGGTTCTGAGGATAGAACCCAGGGCCTCACATGTGTTTGTTAATGCTCTACCACTGAGCTACAACCCCAGCTCCAAAGCTGAAGAATTCTTAAGCACAGAATCTCAGCATCATTGTCTTTTCCTCATTTTTACCCTTTGCCATTTTCTTTAAATGATTTTAAAACCTACTATGAAATACTTGAGTTTGTTTAAGGGTTAAGAACTGTTCTGGTACATATTAAGCAATTAATAGGCACTTAAATTTTGAATAGTCTGGAATACATGACATCATACCTAATGCCTTTTTATAACAGTCCTACAAAACATAATCACATTTCATTGCAGTAATCTTGGATTGATTGCAGAGGTGTGAACATCCTATCAAAATAACAAAAAGTAAGCTTAAAGACAAAAGATAAGTTTTTATTCTCTGGCTTTAGTATTTATTTTATTTTCTCAACACTAAAGACACTGAATAAATATATCTCTTAGTTCATTAATTATAATACTTTATTAACGTTAACTATACTTTATGCGTAGTCTATAGCCAGCAGTGCTTCTTAACATATAGTGACTCCCGGGAAAGCTAGAGAAACAATGACAACATAGCCAAGCCTGACAACATAGACAACTCTGACACAATTAACAGGTTGAATAAAAATTGCTGAAATGCATGTTTTGGAAATCATAGTTTCTACAAAGTTTGAAAACCATAGTTTCTTCAAAGTTTGAATTAAATCAATTTTTTTTCAGCTTTACTGAATCGATTTATTTATTTATTTATGTGTGTTTGACTGGACTCTCTACCCTATTTCCACCTGTGTGTTCTAGAAAAACTTATACTCGACTAATACTTTATTATTGTGCTCAATTCTTGTGCTCTGATGATAGATTTCTCTTTCACCATTAGCCACCATTACCTGAGATAGGTTTATTTGTTCGTTTGTTTATTTATTTTTTTATTTATTGTGGTGAATACGTGTATCTCTGATTGTCTCTCTGCTTCACTGTGACATCCACCAGTCTGACCCTGTTTCTCCATATATTTATGTTAATGGTTGAAGGAGGGAGTGGAACTATGGCTCATGGGAAGCATCATAGTGCTTAAGAGTGATACCTGATGTCGGCTTACTCATGGAATTAAAAACAGATATATAGAAGTCTGGAGATAGAAGTTATAATACATTTATAAACCATGCCCTAGAACCATAACAAATCCATCATTATAGTCCCAGTTTAGACATTGCATGCAATAGGTCTCTATGTCCCCTAGATCAAGTAATCAAACTAGGCTGGTAATTAAAATCACTTTGCCATTTTTCTGAACCCATAAGCTAGGATTGTGGGTTTTTCAAATATCTGTGTTCTGAATAATCTCCTCTAGTAGTTTTCATATTGTTGATAGAACATCTGAATACTTGCACTTGAAAATCTGGGAACTGATGATTTTGATATTCTTAGAATCAGGGAATTTGCAGCATCCCCAGTGTTAAGAAGTATGATCAACAGTGTTTTATTCCATTAACACACAAGCATAGCATTGACTCTCAGCCTGGTGTTATTATACCATTGCTAAAAAAATATGGCAAATTATGACTTTTGTGGTAAACTTCTGATGAAAAAATATGCCAAATATTCTCATTTTCCATAAAAATAGTATTTAGTATTAAAAAAACTGAAATATTTCTCCCTCTATCTAATAGCTAATAGTTATACTTCTTTCTCTGAAACAGCATAAGCAAGTGTAAATACATTTTTTCAACAAAGCTAGATGGGTTATATAAACACATTTCATGTTCCTTCATATTTCATCCCTTTTTTCATGTAAGCATGCCTATGAAATGAATACATTTATCACATTTAAGTGTCTCCAGAATTAAAATACATTGTGGTTTCTGATTGAGAATTCCTTAATATTTCAGTGGTTTTACATCTAGTTCTTGTAAGTTGCAAATATGATTTGACAAGCAGAGGAAGATGACTCTGATATTGATCCATGGGGGAAAAAAAGTACCCAAAGTATTACTGGGCTTAACATAAATTCTTAAGTTAAACCCAGTCAGTGTCAGCCTAGGACATCTGAACTCCAGTAAGCTGGAGATCCTAGAGGCACATGAAACAAAATTAAATGCTTTTTGTGCAAACCATGAGTGATAGGGTGGACATTTACAATTTGTCATTTAGTCTGCAGATCTAAGGAAAGTAGTGGCAAATATAGAAGGGGAGGTAGAGGCATGTGCTTGAATTAATAACAATTGTAATAAATTTATGGTACTTTGAAAGAAGCAGTTTAAAAGGTCGAGTTGCAGAGACTGGACATAAAGGAGAGCATATTATACCGGTCATTTCTATGATGGAAAAGCACAAAATACCTGAGTATAAAATAACCAATCTCTTCCCACTATTTCTCTGATGGAGCATAGGTGAGAAAGGCAATTGTAATGACTTCCATGCTTGTATCAACTCCCTTTCACCCACTTTTTTGATAAAATTAAGCATGAGTATTAACAAAAGATAGATATAAGCCATATTCAAGTAGATTTCTGAAAGATCTATTCTCTCAGGAGAAAAAAATGGCAAATTTTTCACAATAGGTAAAATTAATTTTGTAGTGAAGGATGTAGCCTACATACACACCAACACTAGGCCATAAAAAGTAATCAACAGAATCAGGTACTTGTCTACAAGTGGTAGGTATCTGTTCACCCTCAGTTTCTTCATTTGGATAATCTCACAAAAACAAATTGTCATCAGATTGACATTAAAACAGAAGCTGACTTCATTTTAATTTTGTTCTTTTATTTTTGACCTCCTCCCATGATTCAAATTTCCTACTTTTTTGGGCAGGACACATGTCTCTGTGTGTGTGTGTGTGTGTGTGTGTGTGTGTGTGTGTGTGTGTCACTGGGGCAGTTAACTACTGATTTGCATCCTCAGCCTTTTTTAATTTTTATTTTGAAACAGCATCTTTCTAAGTTGCTGAGTTTTACTTTGACTTGCAATTCTCATGTTTCAGCCTCTTGAGTTGTTGGGATTACTAGCATGTGCCACAACACCTGGCCATGTCTGGGTCTTTTTGTGTGAAGAAATATTATTACTGAAATCTTCATCACCCCGTGGTTATGCACTCCTTGCTACCCTAACACTTTGGTTTCTGGTGCACACAGACAATAATACTTTGAGTAGATTTAACTCAGTTTCTTAGTGGAATCCATGATACAGGTGATAGAACAACAGAAAATATCAGTTCTTTGTCTCTTGTACTTGAAAATTGGTGATTTTTCCTACACCCTCCAGGGAAAAGAGGTCAAGGGATACAAAATTTCAATGAACATGAGGAGAAAGTTCAGGAGACGCTTTGTATAGCATGGTGACTATATATGATAACAGCATTGTATTTAAGGAAAGAAAAAGACTAAGGACATCTATTTAATGTTCTCACCATGAAATAAGAGCTTTGATATGTACAATGTAAATGGTATAATCACATTACATTAACTTTAAAGGCATTGTTAATAAAGAATTAAAACACATACTAAGTGCATATTTTCCTATTGTTTAGTTTTATTTACTGTAGTTCAAATCTCAAAATGTGAGTGTTTAGGACCTCTTGATTTCCACAAGAGGGGTCTCATCAAGATAACAACTTCCTAAACAAGGACAGGACCACCAAACTATGATCCTGTATAATGGCCATTTTAAAATACTATGATGTCAATTATGTCTAGGTTCTTTTAAGATAGAATATGTTCTAGATTTTAAGATCTGAGAGAGATATAGAGGTCATTTGAACAAGGCTTTTGTATATATAAGTTCAGAGAAATAAAGAAATGGAGATTTACTTTTTTTAAATATATGGGCCTATTAACTGAATGGTATTAGCATGGGAAGTTTGAATTCTTCAAATCTTTTGTGGTTGACTTTATTTCTAAAATTCCTTGCAAAATATGGTTTATCTTCTGACTTTCTCTTGTTGGTGATGCAGGAGCTCCTGTAATTGAAAAAAAAAATTGTAAATCTTGTTCCATTTTTATGATTGGAAATTGGAGAGATAATCACAGTAATAACTGTCAGACACACAGAACATGCTCTGAGGAAGTTTTATACCAAATATCAAAGTCTAAATACAGGCATGAAGAATGCCTTGGGGAGAGTGTGGGGCCAAGACAAGCCGAAGTCTTCACCAGTGTTGACCTCATCTGAAGGATTATGATACCATGTTAGCTCTCTTTTATATGTAATAAGTAGCTTATGAAATCCAACAGTCTTCATGCGACTGGGAATCCCCTCCTCCAACCCCAAGTACCATCATTTTTCTCAATGAAATATTCTCAACCCTTTTTTTATCCCTCAAGGGAACCCCTGTGTCTACATATGAACTGTGCTAACCCCCAGTTCTGTCTAAGTTCCTAACAGATAGATGCTCAGGGAGACTGGCCCCCATCAGAAAGACTACCACTTCTGTGACATAGTCCCCTTGCTGAAGCTATCCTGAGCTGACATGAGGCTCCTGCACATGACAATCATTACCACCCCAGGGATGATGTCCCTTTTGAACTTTGTTGCCTTTGTAATTTCTTACATCATCACCCTGTTCACCTTGTGGACCTGCTCCTCCAAGTGCCACCTCATAGCCTTTCCACCTGTGGCTCAGACATCCCTGTGGTTTCCACTGTGATTGTCCCTCTTCTTCACTTTTGTCAGGGTTGATTCTGTCAGTGATGGCACAGTGTTTGCTCTGTTGACACTGATTTCCCACTTGCTCAGCTTCCTCATTTACACACTGAGAAGCACAGGCATGAAAAAGGCCTTAAGGAGAGTGTGGGGCCCAGACAAAGAAAGTTATTGAAGCCTCTCGTGTTGGTGCCCTTTGCCTAACACAGCAGGTACAAAGGTGGGATGTGCTGTCACCCACATTTGCAAGCCTGGAAGAGAGAAGACCCCTGGCCACTCTCTTTCAGTTGCTTTGCCTCCCTGAGATTTCACACAAAAGAAGTAGATCAGCTGACCTCCTGGTCCCTCCTAGCTCTGACATTCTTCAACTTATTCTGTTCTTCCTGAGTCCACACATATGGGCATCATCAGGGCAAAGTATAGGAACTGCAGTTCTGTCCTGCCTTAGAAACAAATACCTTGACTGAAAAACCTGCACCTCTACAGAGCAGGTTCTTCCTGTCACTCCCATTTTCAGAGCTGAGCCTGAATTTGAGGCATGAACTATTTCAAGGTCACCAATTGAAATAGGCCTTATCCAACCATTGGATTCTGACTGGGGGTTCCTAAAACCAGGCTTCCTTTCTTAATGGCTCTAAGGCCACTCCTTTTACACAGGGCTCATGGAGGTGCTAACTACTTTCATTCATTTCTTTTCATTGAAGTAAAGAAAAATGAAAGCATTTTTTAAAAAAAAAAAATGTATGTGTTGTATATTGTAGATTTTCAATAAAAATTATGTTTCCAAATATATACAATGTGATATAAGTATATCACTTCCATTTTACTATTAGGAGTTGCTGTAATTAATTATCAGTACCCTATTGGCGGTGTATTTCAGTAATTAGAACTTTGAAATTTGAAGATGATCATATATTTGCTTCAAACTTTCAAATTTATCAGACTATACTTATATCCTCTTTTTTTCCCCACATTTTCATTGGTTCACTGTAATTGTATAGAAAGATGGAATCCATTGTTAAATATTCATACATGCACACAATATAACAATGCAATTTGGCCAATATTACTCCATAGTATTTTTCCCACAAACCCACACACACAACTGTCATCCCTTGGTTCCTTTCCTTCATTGATTTCTTTTGAATTATTAGGAGATCCACCCCTCCCTTTCTTTCTCCTTTTCTTCTCTTTCTTCTATTTATGAGAAAAAACCTACAACCCTTCACTGTTTGAATTTGACTTGTTTCACTTAGCATGATTGTCTCTAGTTCTATCCATTTTCTTGTGGATTCTATAATTTCATTTATCCTGTGGCTGAACAAAATGCTATGGTGTTTATATACCACATTTTCTTTATCCATTCATCCATTGATGGATACCTAGGCTGGTCCCATAGTCCGGCTACTGTGAATTAGGCTGCTATAAACGTGTATGCATGTATCACTGTAGAAAGATGACTTTACTTCTTTGGGATAAATACCAAGGAGCTATATACTCATTTTTTTAAAAACTTTAGAAGTGTTCAAAAGTATCCTTCTGGTAAATGTACAGCATGGAAAATTTCCCAACCTGTGTAATGCTCTGAAATTAGAAAAAAAATGTAGATTAAAAAAACAGATATTACTGAGGTAATTTACATTACATTACGTTTGTTAATCTTTACATAAAACATGCAAATAGCACTGAAATTTTTATTATACCTTTTAAACTATTCAAATTCATGTTCCCTCCACAAGTGGATGTTCTGATTCTGGTTTAAGAATTGGAAAGAGTCTTAGTTTTCATGATTCTTTGCCAACTCCTTCCCAGGAAACACTACAAATCCTCTGATTCCTCCATCAGGGACTGACTCAGAAATATTCATAAACAGATTTAAGTTTATGAAGTAGCTGGTGAAAACTTGAATACTCTATCATTGTTTTACTTATTAATCTCTGTGAATCAAAAACATGGCACCTACTACCTTCCAAGCAACATCAGACAATCAATTATTTAGTAAAGACATAAAACAAAGAGTATTGTGGAGAGAAGTTACCAAATGCATGATATTCATTTATTATATGGTTTTGCAATCTCAGCTCCATTTTAGCTTTCTGGACAGCATAACACCTGGGGTCACATATTCACAAGACCTGTTTGCATTTTATCAACTGGAGAGAACACTTAAATTCTAGGAATATGAACAATTATAAAATCCCAGTTCCTTGAATTATTACCTGACATGGCATTGACTGCAAGGAAAATAACAGGGAAACTCGTTTATATTGTAGATTCTTGTAGACCTTTAACCTGTGCCAAATTGACAAAAGTCTCTTTTACAATTTCCATTTGTGCATGAAAAAAAATGCTCTCAAGATAATTATCATGAATTTGTAAAACATTGACTGAGTCCTTTTGAAATTTAAGAATACAGAGGCACACAGAGACCCAGCAAATGTATATCTAAAGTGGTAAAACCAACACAATTTGTATTGTTCAAGCACAATGCCTAAATATGTTTTTAATTTCAAATTTGGAATCTTGTGGGTTTTTAAAATTTTTTTTATTTACCTTTATTTCTGTGTATGCATCAACTCTGTATGTCATTTTTAAGTACTATTGTCCTTTCCATTAGTAATGTTCATATTCCACACTCAGCCACAGACACAAACCCAAGAATAGGCAATAGCATGGATATTCGATGTCAGGAAAAGACAATGAAACAACGGCAGAGGAAATCGGCGCCAAGTACATTTACTAAATAAAAATAAATTTTAGGCTGTGGCTTATGGTGAAGGAAAGGGAGATGAGTCATCAGAGCAAATATAAATTCAAACAAGAAAGAAACAATTTTCCAGAATGAGAATACTACTGAGACGTTGCAGTTGAAAGGGGGAACTCTTATAGTTGAATCAGTCCAATCTTCTTATTGTTTGGGTACAATGAGCACTGTAGTACGGAGAAGATTTTTGCCAAGACCAAATGATGAAAATTAATCTTTTTTTCTCTTTCCAGGTTGGGTGTTATCTCTTTGACATTCTCCAAACACTTCCACTCTCAGTCAAGGCTTACTAGGTTTAGTTTTCTCCATCTTTTGGAGAATTTAAATTAGCAAACTGAGCTTATGTATTCTATAATCCTTGCAATATGTACATATGAGAGCTTACTATGCACCAATCAGAGTTTAAAACCATAGAAACAGCTTTAATAATACTTCTTAGCATATTCCATTATTAAAATACAAAAGTATGAAATGGAAAAGAAAATAATGATTCTAAACATAATCCTTCTTAAGATTCTTAGGAATACTTTATCATACAGATTTAAGGAAATTACCTGATTACAATGTAAGTACAATAATATCGATCATACTTCTCCTCTGTAAAATAGTAATTCTTTCATTTGTTCATCCCTCAAATCCTGTGAGTTTGTTCTGATGATCTTCACTGTACAGAGGAGTTTAATCAGAGTGGAGAAAATTTAACATAACTCATAAGACCACTGGGCTTTAATTAACACTTCCAACTATTTGCTATTGGTCCAAACCAACTTCTTGCCCCACAGTTTCTTCATAGCATTTTTTACTTCGGCATTCCTCAGTGTGTAAATTAGAGGATTCAACATTGGAGTGATAATGGTGTAAAACACAGCCACCATCTTATCCTCTGAGAAGGTAGTGTCAGGCCTCATGTACATAAAAGTACAGGGACCAAAAAAGATGATGACCACTGCGATGTGGGAGCCACAGGTGGACAGAGCTTTGCGTCTCCCTTCTGCCGACTGCTTCCTCAGAGACACCAGAATAACACTGTAGGAGATGAGCAAGATTACAAAGCTCCCCAGAGCAATGGTACCACTGTTGGCTGTCACAACAACACCAACAATATAGGTGTCTGTGCAGGCAAGTTTGAGCACAGGGTGGACATCACAGAAGTAGTGATCAATCTCATTGGGTCCACAAAAGGGTAACTGGACTACCAGAGCCACTTGGATAATGGAGTGTATGAACCCACCTATCCATGTCCCCAGCAACATTTTATTGCACCTCTCCCTGTCCATGATGGTCATATAGTGCAGGGGTTTGCAGATGGCCACATAACGATCATAGGCCATTACAGTAAGGATGAAGATCTCAGTACAACCGAAGAAATGCACTCCAAAGAGTTGCAACATGCACCCCACATAAGAGATAGTTTTGTTCTTTGCTAACAGATCAACAATCATCTTGGGTGCAGTGACAGAAGAATAACAAATGTCTACAAAAGACAAAAAGTTGAGAAAGAAATACATAGGAGACTTGAGCAGGTTGCCTGTGCAAACTGTCAGCATGATGGTGAGGTTTCCCAGAAGAATGACTGCATAGAAGAATGAGAACAGCACAAAGCAGACCTCCTCAACTTCTGGGTTCTGGGAAAGGCCCCAGAAGATGAATTCAGTTACATTGTTTATTTTTTCCATGGGATGAGTCCATGAGGCCATGTTCCCCAGAGACAAATTACCTGAAAGACACATGGAAAGTACCATCAGCATTTATTTCTAACTCTGAACAAATAGATATTTCTTGTACTTGATAATAGAAAAATGGGTAGTTACTCCTGATTAGTAAACACATGTGAAAATGAATTGCATCTTTTCCATTATCTTACCTCTATATTATATCCATTTTATTCACTTCAGATGAAGAAACAATGTCCAGAGAGATAATTTAAATCCCCTGAGTCTCACTTGTTACCAGGTATATTTCCTCCTTTGCTATTTATTAAGGTTTCTTTACAAATTGTTTTTATTTATTTTACTTGTTATTGATGCATATTATTTATACAGAATTGTGAGGTTCATTGTGGCATATGTGCATTTACATGAAAATGTAATTTGATCAAAATAGTTTTTATTTTTCATAAAGCACTATAATTTTGAAGAAATATCTGTTTGAGGAAATAGTAATGTTTGTATACAAAAAAAAATAGTTTTTCTTTATTTTTGATGTATAAGTAAAAACATGTCCTCACTTTCCTTGCTGAGTATTTCCATGCCTGTTCACAATATCCACTCATGAGTCCTCAAATACTTGCGCCTAGAAACTTCCGCAGGTTCTCCTCCTTATGAACCTGGATCTTGTCTAAATGACTTCATAGCCCCTTTTTTGGCTGCAAGCTCCAGATGTGGTGTTAATAAATAGAAAGAGAATCAAAACCATGCAAATTAGACTCTGAAGTGAGGCTGTTGTAACATAGGTACATCATCTATCTTCCCAGAGAATTCATTATCTCATTTGTGAAATGACAGTGTTCCAGTCTCACTATCACTTATCACGATAGCACTTATTTCTACTATGAAATTAAATCACTTCTATAATCATGGATTAGCCATAACACCATTTCTCTCTTAACTGTTTCAAAGTAAAAGTAAAAATTTAAAGAAAAGAAAAGAAAAGAAAAAGGCTGCATTCAGTTAACATTATTTTGTGCATATCCTTCTGATTTTTCCAGTTTTATGGTAGTTTCATTAGCTCTCCCAGTTTTGGAGAATTCAATATTTCACAAGAGATTACCATTGAATGACAATTAAAATTAAGAACAGGGGAAAGTATTATTGAAATAGTTGTACATTCAGTAGTGGAATTCCAGACACTCTAGTAGAGATTACTGGTATGTTTTAGTGGAGACATGTATGTGGAATAAATGTAAAGGGGTTTTCTAGATTCTTCCTCAAATCAAGCCCAGAACACAAATGCTTCCTGTCTTCCAGACTGTGCTACTGAGAACACAGCCCTTCAGATCCACTGAGTTCAGTGTTCATGACTTCTGAGCTCAATGCTGAGAGCCCACTCATTGCCTCTATTGTGCTTAGTACTTCCAGCTTTGGGGAAATTTCAGGTCAGTGTACCATCAAGTTTGTGTGCTGTATTTGGTGAGTTCTGCCTTTTCTGGGGCATTACAAAATGCTGATAGTAATAACAGCAATGGTACTAGCAACAGTGTAATTCAGATTTGGAATCAAGCACATTCCCTACTATGTTCATACTCCTTTAATTTGTCTACTGATTTTAAAAACAGCCTTTTCTGCAGTGAGAATTTACATCATATTAGTCTTGGCAAATATCACCTACATTGGTTGGTTCTCCAAACCAGGCACAAGCTGAAGAACTCTCTCTCTACTATCCAAAACACAGGGTCCTAGAGGAAATCTTCTCTCTCCTTAAACCAAACCACATCTCAATGATGCAGTCCTCAACTTGCTGAGTATTTGAAACCTGACACCACAGTATCCTTTGAAATTATTGATATTTTTCTATTTGTGACACTCATGACACCCAATCTCACAGTCATGTATAGAAAACATTTTATCTTATTATCATCTTAATAATTTCATTCTTCATTTCCTTCAGGAAGTCGTGTATTCCACTTTTATTATAAATATACAAAATCTAGCAATTTAAATGAACTACCCTATCCAACAA
The DNA here is from genome assembly GCF_964194105.1 of Spermophilus citellus. NCBI lineage: Eukaryota > Metazoa > Chordata > Mammalia > Rodentia > Sciuridae > Spermophilus > Spermophilus citellus. The sequence goes on from NC_138183.1 coordinate 240,333,014, forward strand.
ACATTCTGTATTCATTTCAAAAGAAAAAGAAAAGTCTCACCTGTATTTTCCAGAGCTTGAATTTCCTTTATTTTTCTATCTCCTCCTTTGATAACATGGGTACACCAGATCAAATTAAAAGAAGAGTGATACCTGGAAAATTGCTTCGTAAATGGTTATCACTAGAGAATCGCAGATACCTTAAATTCAAAGGCTGGTAGAAGTCAGTCTTTGTTTTTCCTGGTTCTCTTACCTACTTAAACCTGCAGTTTCATAATATCTTTGACAATAAATTCTCTTTTTTATCTACTGCAGTTTCATAATATCTTTGACAATAAATTCTCTTTTTTATCTACTTCTTATAGGGTCTCCTTAAAAAGAATGCAGCAAAATGATAATGACCTTGGGGAAAGCTTTTCCCCAAAGTCTTCCTCCATAGTCAAAAACAAATTACAGAACTAACAATGAACTTTAATTTCCAGGTTTCTGTAATTAAAAAATAAATAAATAAAAACACAAGAAGTCAGTCAATTATGAGATCATAATGCTAACTCAAAGCATAATGCTAGGGGCTTGGGGATGTGGCTCAAGCGGTAGCGCGCTCGCCTGGCATGCGTGCGGCCCGGGTTCGATCCTCAGCACCACATACCAACAAAGATGTTGTGTCCGCCGAGAACTAAAAATAAATATTAAAAATTTTCTCTCTCTCTCTCCTCTCTCACTCTCTCTTTTAAAAAAAAAAAACAAAGCATAATGCTAACTGAAAGCAAGTTGGCAAACAAATTTTTTTTTTTATGATTTTACACTTTTTTCTTTGGGTCCATGTGGTTCATATGTGTATTAAATAGTACACACTTAATGTACCATATCAAAATATGTATGTTATTGATAGAACTTTAAATCTTCTACTCTTTTTTCTTTTTTATAAATTTGTTATAAGAAAATTTGTTCTAGTTAGTTATACCTGACAGTAGAATGTATTTTGACACATTGTATACAAAGGGAGCATAACTTCTCATGGCTCTGGCCATACATGGTGGCATCCTGCAGTCCTTTCTATCTCCACAGCCCCAATCCTCCCCTCCCTCCCTCAACTCTGCACAATCCAAAGTTCCTTCATTTTTCTTTACCCATCCCCACTATAGATCAACATCTGCTTATCCAAGAAAACATTTGGACTTTGGTTTTATACGATTAGCTTACTTCACTTAGAATGATATTCTCGAGTTCCATCCATTTACCTGCAAATGCCATAATTTCATTCTTCTTTAATGTTGAGTAATATTCCATTGTGTACATATACCACATTTTCTTTATGCATTCATCTTGTTGAAGGGCATCAAGGTTGGTTCCATAGTTTGGCTATTCTGATTTGAGCTGCTAAGAACATTGATGTGGATTATTATTGCTTGTATTCTTTTTTTTAAATTTTTTAAACATTTTTTTTTAAAGAGAGAGTGTGAGAGGAGAGAGAGAGAGAGAGAGAATTTTTAATATTTATTTTTTTTTAGTTCTGGGCGGACACAACATCTTTGTTGGTATGTGGTGCTGAGGATCGAACCCGGGCCGCACGCATGCCAGGCGAGCGCGCTACCGCTTGAGCCACATCCCCAGCCCCTTGCTTGTATTCTTAATAATTGCCAATATGACTGGGACAAGATGAAATCCTAGAGTTGTTTTGATTTGCATTTCTCTAATTGTTAGAGATGATGAACATTTTTTTCATATGTTTATTGACTAATTGTTTTTCTTCTTCTGTGAAGTGTCTGTTCTGTTTTTGAGTTATTTAAATAGCCTGTAGATTTTTGTTTTATCTGAGGTGTGTTTGATGAAGAAATTCTACTATTCTGGAGGCTCTCCTTACGTTATTGATTGTTTCCTTTCCCAAGAACAAGCTTTTTAGTTTGAATTTGTCCCAATTCTTGATTCTTAATTTTACTTCTCGTGTGTTAGGAGTCTTTTTAAGGAAATCAGGTCCTAAGCCAACATGATAACGATTTGAGCTTACTTTTTCTTCTATTAGGCATAGGGTCTCTGTTGTAGTGCCTAAGTCTTTGATTCACTTAGAGTTGATTTTTGTGCAGGGTGAGAGAAAGAGGTTAATTTCATTTTGTTACATGTGGATTTCCAGTTTTCTGTTTATTGAATAAGCTCTCTTTTCTCCAATGTATGTTTTTGTGTCTTTGTCTAGTATGAAATAACCTAATTTATCCAGGTTTTTCTCTGTATCTTATATTTTGTGCCATTGGTCGACCTTTACATTTTGTTGCCAACACCATGGAGTTTTTGTTACTACTGCTCTGTAGTAGAGTTTTAGGTCTGTAATTGTGATGCCTCCTCCTCCACTCTTCTTGCTAATGATTTCTTTTGCTATTCTGGTTCTCTTATTTTTCAAATGAATTTTATGATTATTTTTTCTAGTTGTGTGAAGAATGTCATTTGGATTTTAATAGGAATTCCATTAATTCTGTATAACAATTTTGGTAGTACGGCCAAATATTTTTTTTTTAAAAATTTTAGTTGTAGGTGAAAACACAATACCTTTACTTTTTATGTGGTGCTGAAGATGGAACCCAGTGCTTCACGTGTGCTAGGTGAGCATTCTACCACTAAGCCACAACCCCAGCCCCAGTATAGCCATTTTGAGAATATTAATTCTGCCTATCCAAGAGCATGGGAGATCTTTCCATCTTCTAAGATCTTCTTCAATTTCTTTCTTTAGTGTTTTGTAGCTTTCATTGTAGAAGTCTGAAGTGTTTATTGAATTGGTCTGAAGTTTTCTTTCCTGGATGTGTCTTTGTCTGGTTTTGGTATCAGGGTGATACTAGCCCTGTATAATAAGTTTTCAAGGGTTCCCTCCTTTTTTCTCTCATTGAATAATTTGAGTATTGGTGCTAATTCTTCCCTGAAGGTCTTGTAGAACAGGGCTGAGAATCTGTCTGGTTCTGGGCTTTTCTTGGTTGGTAGACTTTTGATGGTACCTTCTAATTCATTGCTTGAAATTCATCTGTTGAAATTGTGTATGTCCTCCTGATCCATTTTGTGTAGATCATATGTCTCTAGAAATCTGTTGATGAGTTTAAAATTTCCTATCTTATTGGAGTATAAATTTTCAAAATGTTTATATTATCTTCTATATTTCAGTAGTGTCCACTGGGCTATTTCCTTTTTTCATTGCAAATTTTAGTAATTTGAGTTCTTTCTCTCCTTCTTTTTGTGGCATGGTTAAGGGTTTATAATTCTTTTTATTTTTTCAAAGAAGCAACTTCTTGTTTTGTCAATTTTTTGAATTGTTTCTTTTGTTCAATTTCATTGATTTCAGCTCTGATTTTAATTATTTCCTGTTTTATACTGCCTTTGGTGTTGATTTGCTTTTCTTTTTCTAGGGCTTTGAGATGTAATGTTAGATCATTTATTTGTTGACTTCTTATTCAATATCATGCTATTTCATCTCCAGGTGTAAGAGTTCTTCTATTTTTTTAAATTATGATTGATTTCTAGTTTTATTCCATTATTATATGATAGAAGAATATGTATTCACTCACTGAAAGATGAAACACTTTATGTATGTCTATTAAGTCTAAGTCATTGATTGTATTATTTAGTTCTATAATTTGTTTAGTTTTGGTTTGGTTTGGAAGATGTATCCAATGGTGAGAGAGGTGTGTTAAAGCCCAATATTATTGTGCTGTGGTCTATTTGATTCTTAAAATTGAGAAAGGTTTTTTTGATGTATATAGATGCTCCTTTGTTTGGGGCATATATATTTATGACCCTTATGTCTTGTTGAAGTATGTTTCACTTAAGCTGTATTAAAAATCCTTCTTAATCCCTTCTGACTAACACTGATTTGAAGTCCACTTTGTCTGATATGAGGATGGAAGCCCCTGCTTGTTTACACTGTTCATGTGAGTGAAATGTTTTTTTCCCACACTTTAAGTCTGTGAATGTCTTTTCCTAGGAGGTGATTCTCTTGAAGAGAGCATATTGTTGGGTCTTTGTTTATCATGGTAGTTTTTTATTTCATCTTAAAATCTGAAGTTTAATTTTGTTGGATGTAAAATTATCTGTTTGCATTCATTTTCTTTCACAGCTTGGTATATGTTATACCAGTACCTCCTGGCATTGAGGATTTGTGTTGAGAAATCAGCTGAAACTTGAATTGGTTTTCCCCTATATGTAATTTATTTATTTTTTTTGTCTTTAACTTTTAAAATTCTATCCTCAATGTCGTTATAATATGCCTTGGTGTGGGTCTGCTATAATTTTGTACATTTGGGGTCCTGTAAGCCTCTTATGGTTAATTTTCCATTTCATTCTTTAGATTTTAAAAAAGTTTCTGATATTATGTCATTGAAAAGATTATACTTTGCTACCAGAATACAACAGTCACTAATATGGCATTATGTAAAATTGTGGATGTGTAACTGACGTGATTCTGCAATCTGCATTTGGGGTAAAATTGGGAGTTCATAACCCATGTCAATCTAATGTATGAAATATAATATGTCAAGAGCTTTGTAATGTTGTGAACAACCAATAAAAAAAATGTAAAAAAAAAAAAAAGATTATACTTTGGTTTGTACCTCCATGCCTTTGTCTAGTCCAATAAACCTTAAATTTGGTCTTTTCATGTTATACCATATTTCTTGGAAGTTCTGTTCATGGTTTCTTACCATCTTCTCTGTGCTGTCAACTTTATTTTCAAGAGTATATATTTTGTCTTCATTGCCTAAGTTTCTGTCTTCTAAATGATCTATTGGTGATACTTTCCATTCAATTTTTAATTTGGTTTATTGTTTTCTTTATTTCAAGGATTTCTGCTTGATTGTTTTCTTATAATCTTTGCCTCTTTATTAAAGTGATCTTTTACTTCCTGGATTTTCTTTCTGATATCCTGTATTTCAAAGATCAGTCTAACTATGTATTTCCTTAACTCCTTCTCTGACATTTCTTCTACTGTGTTGTCTATGAATTCTATTGTTAGAACTTCTTGGTTTGTTTTAAGTGCTTTGTTCCATTGTATTTTCCTGTATGTGTGTGTCTTCCAATCTAGCGGTATGGATGTGAGGCTGTACAGCTTCTACCTTGAAGTCTTACAGTGTCCCCAAAGGCTTCTAGTATCTCACCTGACAAAATCATAGAATTTGGAGGGAAATGGATGGCATTAGAGCAGATTATGCTAAGTGAAGCTAGCCAATCCCTAAAAAACAAATGCCAAATGTCTTCTTTGATATAAGGGGAATAACTAAGGACAGAGTAGGGACGAAGAGCATGAGTAGAAGATTAACATTAAGCAGGGATGAGAGGTGCGAGGGAAAGGGAGAGAGAAGGGAAATTGCATGGAAATGGAAGGTGATCCTCAGGGTTATACAAAATTACATTCAAGAGGAAGTGAGGGGTAAGGGAAGAATAATAAAAGTGGAAGAAAAGATTTACAGTAGAGGGGATAGAGAGAGTAGAGGGGAGGGGAGGGGAGGGAAGGGGAGGTGGGATAGTAGAGGATAGGAAAGGCAGCAGAATACAACACACACTAGAATGGCAATGTGTAAATCAATGGAAGTGTAAATGATGTGATTCAGCAATCTGTATACGGGGTAAAAATGGGAGTTCATAAGCCCCTTGAATCAAACTGTGAAATATCATATATCAAGAACTATGTAATGTTTTGAACGACCAACAATAAAAAAAGAAAAAAATAAATAAATAAATAAAATAAAACAAACAACAACAAAAAAAGGCAGACCAGTATTAAGAGCAACCAATGATACAATATTCAACCTGAAACCAAATAGCTCCTATTAAGGCATCTACAGTTTTGTCACAAGAGACAAAAATGATATCTTTGATTATTAACAATATAATAGTAAGTTTAGTACAAGGGTTTACCATTTATAATGATGGATAACGAGGGAACAGACATAGTGTAAGATGTGATGTTCATGAAGGAGGGGAGAAGACAGAGGAAAAAGTCTATAGTAAGAGCAAGGAAGGAATTAATAGAGGTTGGATGTTAGTATGAGAGCAGTGAGAAAGAGAATCCAGGGTGGCAGATAGGTGAGAGAAAAAATATGTACAGATTTTTTAAAGTAAAAATATAAGAATACATAATAACACTGTAGTATACGATTCAATATCCTTTTCCTCAATAAAGTGATGTGCGGAAAATATTTGATTCAAAATTTTTAGAAGTGTTAGAGTTAGGGAAAAAAATAAAATTAAAAATAATAACAAAAAAAAAAATAAAAGAAAGTCTCAGTGGAAATTTGAGCAATTGCTTCTATTGACTTTCAAAAGTTTTCTCAGCTTCTCTTCTCCATAGATAGGTGGGTTTATCTGATGTTAGCTCCAGTCCAATGGGTGCCAGACTATTTGGGTGGATAAGCTGATAGCAAGATGTTCTCATACCCTCTTCCAGTCTTTCCACCCATTGTAGCTGGCCCCTTATATTTCCATGGACTTTAAGACTCACTGAGCTGGAGCGAACCAGTTTTTCCCAGTTTCTCCAACCTATGTTTCCTCTGTGGAATTGCCCCTATTCTCTAGCTTCCCATAGGACTGCCCAACCCAGAAAGACTCATGCAGTTCCAGCTGCAATATGAGAGACCTGAGCTTCAGCTTCTCCAGGCTCTGCCTTCCTGCAGTCCTAAGATCTCAATGCCATTTTAACTTTTAGAGAGACCACCAGAGATGTGCTCACACCAAGAAGTGACCATGTAAAGAGGCAGCCAGATAGTGGCCAATAGCACACCCAGCAGAAATAATAAACATATCTCATGGCCCTGGATGGTGTCCCAAGATGGTGATGGCCACATGTAACCAAACCTGTGGGTACTGTGACAGTGTACTTTCAGGCAGCAGCAGGCAGCAAGCAATTCACTAGCAGTTTGTGGGAGGTCTGCTGTGTGGCCATCCGTAAGCCCTTTCATCATCTGGTTATCAGGAGGGCCTGGGTGGGCACTGAGCTAATAGTGATCCTGTCCTGGGCTGGAGGTTTCTGCATAAGTAGTTCATTGTATCTTAATATCACCTTAATTGTTTTCATTTAGATTTTTCTCTATTCTGTCTTCTGAGTAATTTATTAGCATATAGCTTCAGCCCATTGATTATTTCTTAGGATACAGCTGCTATGTTTTTTCCCTCACATTTCTAATAAAAAATGTTCTTTTTTATTTGTTAAAGTTATTTTATTTGCTTTGTAATAGCCTGTAATATTTGATAGTTCATATTGCTATATTATGCTATTAAAATGATATTATATTTTTATAAAATAAATATGGTCATATTAAATTTTGTGTCCAACTGAAAATCATGCACTCTTTCTATTCTTTACTCTGATATAGCTGTTTCCAACCATATTTCCTCCTGTCTTAAGTAATTTTTTAATTGAGTAGTTGTATGGTTGTGAACAAAAGTTAAATATTTTCTTCATTTTGGGCTTTCTATATGAATAGATTTATTCAAATTATGCCAGAAAAAGAAGCCCCTGGAAAGTGCTTATTTTATATATGATGTCCTTGCACATGCATGTGGGTATGTTTGAGTGTGGTGAGAATCTGTTGGCAGAAACACATGATTTTTGCTCTACTATGAGTCCATGAAGTAGATTTTCTGAGAAAATGAATACAGAATTTACTCAGCTTAATTTAATATATTAAACTGCTCCATTTGCTGCAGAGATCTTATTTCATAAAACTACCAACAATGATTAACAATGTATTAATATTGCTAACATAACTTAATGAGGCATCCCTGAGAGTTATACTTTATTTTTTAACTCCTTCGGTGAACTACTATTTTCAGAGCTTACTTCTTTTTGCCCATGATTGATTGGCATGTTGTGCTAATTAGCATTCCCCATATCCCATTACATAAATCCTACAATGGCCAGGGACTTCCAGTGTTTCTAAGCTTTTAACTTAACTTATCTTAGTAGTTTACCATGAATAGTAAATATTCTCTTTTTTATTTTAATATTTTTCATTTTGTATCAGTAACACATTATGATAGGGTATTAAAATGAATACACAATACCTTTCTTAAAATGTTAAGTATTAATTACAATACAAAGCATAATGAAAACTGAACAGGAAACACATTATTAACAAGATATGTTCCAAAATGTTCAAAGCAGTACTATACATAATTTCCCTGAAGGGGAAACTACACAAATTCTACCAGTAAGATAATAGAAAAATTACTCATTTTAAATTCATATAATGAGATACTACATGTTATGAAAAATAATTTGATATTTCACAAATTTGAGGAATGATTCTCACAAATCTAATAATGACAAGACAAATACTAAATGCATAATTTGTATCATTCTTATTCTACAAATACAAGGAAAAGAAAATGATTTTAGAGATGAAGACCATGATTTCATGAAGTTATTTATTATTAAGAGGATGAGAAGGATTTCTAGTATAGTGATAATTTCTGCCTCAATCTGGATGCTGATTACTCAATAGTGCTCAGTGTGTGAAAACTTGTGAGTTGTATATTCGCGATAATGGTAATATGTGAAATTATCTGTATTTTTATGTTTCAGAGAAAAGTTTTAAAAAGGAAAGCAATATTTTCTTCAGCTTTTCAGTACTTGAAGGCATGAAAAGCATAAATTTTTTTATCATATACCATATAATCCTTCATTTTAAAGAAATGGTTTCTTTCTCATCTTATGAACACAATCCAATGATTAAGTAAGATTACACAGGGTACAAATAAAAATAGTGCTCAGTTTGTTGATGATGAATCAGGGCAGAATCATTAAATGACAGATTGGACATATTCCTTGTTTGATCACTTTTTTCTCCAAGCCCTGAGGACAGAAGGAATTCAAGAGTGGGTCTCACGCATGGTTGTGCTCTCCATACTACGCCATGAAAAGCACAAATGATCCAAAAGTTTACTTTTTTTTCAGAAGTGTTCGATGACACCAAACTTTCCTCACAGCATCCTTCATCTCTGTGTTTCTCAGCGTGTAGATCAGAGGGTTGAACATAGGAGCGATAATGGTGTAGAAAAGAGCAAACACTTTGTCTTGTGGGAATGTCGTGGGTGGCCTGAGGTAGATGAATAATGCGGGTGCAAAAAACAGGACCACGACAGTGATGTGGGCACTGCAAGTGGAAAGGGCTTTGCTGCGGCCCTCCCTGGAGCATCCCCTTAGGGTGTACAATATACAAAAATAAGACAACATCAAGACACCAAAAGTCACCAGTGCAATTAACCCTGAATTAGCAATGACTAAGAGACCTATTGTGTGTGTATTAGAACAGGCCAATTTCAGCAAAGGATACACATCACAGAAGTAGTGATCTATCTCATTGGGGCCACAGAAGGGTAAGAAGATGGTAAGAAGAAACTGACTGGCAGAGTGTGCAAATCCCCCAGCACAGCACACCAGGATGATCGTGTTGCACCTCTGTCTGCTCATGATGGCAGCATACTGCAGGGGCTTGCAGATGGCCACATAGCGGTCATAGGCCATCCCCGTGAGGATGAAGATCTCGATGCCTCCAAATAAATGGGTGGTAAACAGCTGGGCCATGCAGTTATTATAGGAAATGATCTTCTGTTCAGCCAGTAAGTCAGTCATTAATTTAGGGGTCACTGTGGATGTGTAGCAAAGGTCAGAGAGCGAGAGGTAATTGAGGAAGAAATACATGGGCTGGCTGATGAGCTGTGAGCATGTGATAGAAACCATTACAAGCACATTTCCCATCCAAATGGCTAGGTAGCAAAGTAAAAATAATACAAAGCAGAGAACTTCTATGTTCTTATTGTGGGAAAGTCCCAGGAGAATAAATACTGTGAGATTATTGCTTTTTTCCATGGTCCAGTTTAGACAGAGCACATTAAATCACCTGAAATGACATTATTGGTGAGCTTAAATCTATCAGTGTTTGCTGAAAAGTGTGATGGTCATTTTCTACTTGATGCACTAACTAGATGTAATTTATTTCATTATGGTATCTCAAAGAATAAAAACCTGGTGTTCAATTAAAATGGCTCTCAAGACTACCTGCAAATACATACTGCTTGATTTCAGATACTTCTTCTGCAAATGGTGATCAACTCTTGCCTTAGTGAGCACCAAAGCTTTTGTTCAAACAATATTATTATTTTATTTTTGATCATATCTACTCGTAAATCTTAATAAAATAGTCAATTGATCCCTGTAAAAAGTGCTGCTCTGACTTTCTGGGACTCAAAATGCATTAAGGAAACAAGTATAAGTCACATAACTAATATTTTTTTCATTATGTACCAACTAATTTAACTGGTTTTGTTAGTTGAATACACATTATCTCAAGTCTGTCTTAGAGTTAGTTAGCTTAAAAACTAAGCAAATTTACGGGAAAATATTTTAAGATACAATGCTCTCTCTTTAAGAAGCTGAAGCAAGCCTTTTGAAATATTTTTGTGTTATTTGTTTCCTTGTTATTGGTTTTCTCAATAATTTACTGAAAATTATGTGCTCACATTTTAAAACAGAATAGCTTAATTTGCTAATTAATTCAAGGAGAATAACAAAATCTCATGAACCACCAAATAAACCTAAGAAGAAGTCCCTGATAAGACTATGCTTTGGGAAATGTTATACTAAAATTTGCCCTCAGTGCAGGATAGAATATTTTGGAAGTCAAATTCCTTTTAACCTTGTGATGGGAGGGTATGTATTTTTTTCTGAATTCATCCAATACAATCATTTTATCTATTCCCACAAACTCTCCAGACAGTGACAAATCCATACAGAACTTTGGATTACAAGGAGACCGATTGATTGGACAGGCTCTGTTTTTAGCACAATAACATAATATGCCTTTACTTTGCATGTCAACTGTTTCATCTGTTTGAGTACAAACAACAGGGAACTACATGTCTTGTGCAATATGTATATTTGGGACATTTAAATAATAATGGAATGTGAAGCTGCTTTGTAATTTATAGTAATATTTGTACACACATTATTATTGAAATATTGGGAGTAATGATTTGATAAATTTTACTCTGAGTATATGCAATAACATTTAAGAAGGTTGAAACATTTTGAGTTGAATGTTACTCAAACTCTTAATTTTCCTTTTTTCACAAGTAGTAAATTTCAATTCTAAATCAATGAAAATATCTGAGTAGTGTGCTTTTCATCACCAATCAGTGAAAATCATTTCAAAGTAAAAGGATTTGATCCTATGAACTAACACTGTTGTAGTAGCAAAGACCTTGTTGCTGAAAACTGACACAGAATTATTATCATGTTCCATCAATTTTGGTCTCCACTATTTTAAATTAAAATGTTTACTATTAATTCTTACCAGATGATCTCAAAATAACTTTTTTTGTAGTATACTTTTTCCTACCCTAATCTTAAATTTAATTTCTTAATCAAACTCTATGTAAAATTTCTCCATAATTCTCCATGGTACAAAGTAAATATTGTTACCAACACAATGAATAATTGGTTTGTAATGGAAGTTGAATTTCAAAAAAAATACATCCATTTTCATATAAAATTTTCAGGAACATACTTACATAAGAGGCACATTTTAGAGAAATTGGTTTTAACCTAGCCCAAAATTGAACTACAGCAATATTTTCCATTAAATAAGAAAAGCTATTTTGTTTCATTTAAAGAAAAATCAAATATTGGTTATATTATCTGATTTGAATTATTCTTAGAAGTGATTTGTATGCCTTTTCGTGTTAATAAACCAAATCATCAATGTAATCTAAAACTCATCTGAAATATACTGCTTGGCCCATCTTAAGCATATACAGACTCTTAAATGAAATTTGGTCTCAAAGTAAACCTCAAAGTGTCCCCAGACAGTGTTACTGTATTCATCTGTCTTCACTGATTATGAGATGTCTTCACTGATCTTCATTGATTCCAGTAATCAAGTCATGTCCATTCAGAAAGTGGAGGCTGGTGATAATTTCTGTACCAGACAATTTTTCTATTTTTTTTATGTTTTACTACCACAATGAGTAATTTATGGGCAAAATATAATAAGCTCAAGTTTTATGAAATATAATAATTCATTATAATTTAGAGACAATCCCCAGTTACATGACTTAACTCAATCACTAACTGTAGATTTGATATTTGCAAATTTTATAATTTCTCTTTTAAAAGATTTTATTCATTTTAAATATATGAAAATATATGTAACTGAATAATAAGAGGTTTGTTCTGAGACTCAATAATACATGGAAAAGAATGTTTAAAAAAATAAAATAGTGCATGGATGATGTCATTGTGCTAACATTAATGCATCACAAAATAAAAGAGATAAAAATTACTTTAGGTTTATACAGGTGAAGAAACATATACATAGTAACACAGCCAGTGTTCTGGTCTTAAAACTTGAATTTTCTGACCTTGGAGCCTGAGCTTATACACATGTCACTATCAGTCCTGTCACAAGTTCAAAAAGAAACAAACTGTACAGCAACAGGATAAATTGGACATTACCTCTGACTCTCCCACTTTTGAAATGTGCATACAGGTCAAAGTCCCAGGCAAACCCAGGCTACCTCCTGAATTTCAGTCAGTGTTCCACTCTAGCCATCCAAATTTCCCTGAAAAAAAAAAAAAAAGCCAAATAAGTTCAGGGTTCTTAGATAGAGAAGCCAACTGTAGAAATAACCGATCCCCAGCTCACACACTTCCCCTGGAGGTAATAGGCCCTTATTCTCTGAAGCATGATTGGAGTGCCAGTTCTCACAGACACGTGGGGATGTGACCTGATATTCTTGCCCATAAGTTTCCTCTTTGTAATAGGAGGGAACCAGCTTCAACAGTCTCTAAGAATCCTTCCCAAAATGTTGTGGTTTGCGCAATTCCAGATGTATTCTTCTTGGTCCAGGTCTACCACCTCTTTAGAATTGTGACAACGTGTTCCTCTTTACCTGAGGTCCCCCGATAACTGGGCAGCATCATTCTGATATTGATCTTATTTTTCTAGAATATGATATCTCACCACCACTGGGCACTCAGCATCTCCTGGAACTTCATGTTTTCTTAATCTTAGTCTCTAGAATTTCGGATACTGTTTGAAAATGAGATGCAAATAAGTATGTTTTCTTAAGACAGAAGTGAAAGGATATTTTCAACAAATATCACATATTTATTCAAGTAATGGTAAGAAAGAAAGAAATGTTCTTTTTTTTTTTTAGTCTTTTCTGTTCTCTCTTCACTGAAATTACAATCATCCCTTACTATTTAAATTATTTCCTGTGACTTTTGATTTGGCATCTTTGCACAGTGTTACTGATCCTTCATTTTCTGTTTTTCCCAATTTATACATATAGTTTGTATACATATGCAAATCCAAAATGCATATCGGTTTGTAACTACTGTCACATCACTGAATCAAAATAATTTACAGAAGGTCACTCCATAAGGAAAAATAAAAGTTTGAAGCAGGAGTTCTTGATTTTTGAAAAGTAGTTAATCATAGTCTCTAGAGAGCCAAATTAGTCCTGGGTATTTTCAGGCTCAAATATAAGTAAAACTAGATGTACATTATACTTTAAAGGTTCATTTATTTTCTCCCAGTGCTTTGCTTCTTCATAGAAAGTGAACACTTGATGCATACCAAAGTAATCAACTCACCAGTTAGCATCCATTTATATGGAAGTTATTGAGCAACTCTACAACTGGATTATAAATACTTTGCAAAAAAAAAAAAAAGACTCTTCTACAGCATGTAGTACAAATCCTATTCACCATAGAGTTTTTAATGACCGAGAAGTATTGTTCATGCAATCTTAGTTTCTTTTTCCCATCTTTATAACCTGAGAAGAAAGCTGTAGTTCTCGTCCCCATGTTAAGAAATGATTCTCACCAATTTCCACACAGTATTTTATCATGTTCTCTAGGGAAGAAGTGTGTGTCTGTGTGAGCTTCAAGTATTCTTGCCTAATGTGAGTTTTCTAGAAAATTACAGACCTGTAGAACTTTCTTTCATTTTAAGTTAAATGTTTCTCAAGAGTACAGCTAAAAATCCAGTAATTTTCCCCTACTTTTATATAATTTTTAAAAACACCTTTTTTTGGGTACATTTATGCTGAAAGCTAGATTTACTTCTAAGTTCCTCTATGAGCTTCACTAAGAATAGTAAATATTTAACAAACGAGAAAACACCTTGCCAGGCACAGAGGTGCATGCCTGTAATCCCAGTGGCTCAGGAGACTGAGGCAAGAGGATCATGAGTTCAAAGCCAGCTTCAGCCAGAGGGAGGCACTAAACAACTCAGTGAGACTTTATCTCTAAATAAAATACACAATAGAGCTGGGGATATGGCTCAGTTGTTGGGTACCCCTGAGTCCAATACTCAATACAAAAAAACAAACAAACAAACATATACTCACCAGCAGATTGAGCAAAGGGATGGTATATATCTTTATAACATTACTAGGACATGTAATTTAGGTTAGTTAGGATTTCTCAGAAAATAAATCTTTTGATGATTGCATAATTTTCTCTTTACCTCTAATAGATCATGTTTCCATTATGTACTCTGTTCAAAATTAACATTTCTTCAGCATTCTTTGGTGTGTTTTTTTTTTTTTTGCAATATCTTTCTCTATGCCTTTACTTTTAACCATGTCTTATTGTCTTTTAGTTGATATATTTAGATCACACACAATGAAGGTAATTAAAATATATTTGGTTTAAAGCCTGTCATCATACTAATTGTTTTATAAGTTATTCAGCTCCTTTTGCTCTTTGTTTTATATAATCTGTTTCACTGGTTTTGACTTATTTTAAAAATACTGACGTACTGATGTTGAAGAATTTATCCCAATCTTTAAGATATCTGTACATGTTCTTGATGGTGTCCTTTGCTATAAAGAAGCTTTTCAGTTTTATATCATCCCATTCATTGACTCTTGGTTTTACTTCTTGCACTTTAGGAGTCTTATTGAGGAATGCAGTTCCCAAGCTAACATGTTGGAGAGTTAAGCCTATTTTTCTTCTAGCAAGTGCAGTGTCTCTGGTCTTAAGGCCTATATCTATAGTCCACTTACCATTGAGTTTCATTCAGGGTGAGATATGAGTGTTCAATTTCTTTCTATTAAATATGGATTTCCAGTTTTCCAAGAACAATTTGTTAAAGAGGTTATTTTTTTTCTCCAATGTACATTTATGGTGCCTTTGTTTAGGATGAGATAACTGTATTTTTGTGGATGTGTCTCTGTGATATCTATTCTGTTCCATCACTCCAGACAGAATGGCATTATTAAAGAATACAAGTAACAGTAAATATTGACGAGGATGTGGGGAGAAAGGTACATTCATACATGGATGGTGGGACTGCAAATTGGTGCAATCTATGGAAAATATTATGGAGATTCCTCAGAAAACTTGGAAGAAAACAACCATTTGACCCAGTTATCCCACTCCTTGTTGTATACATAAAGGACTTAAAAACAGCACAGTACAGTGACGTGGCCACATCTATGTTTATAGAAGGTCAATTCACAATAGCCAAGCTATGTAAACAACCTAGGTGGCCTTCAATAGATGAAGGGATAAAAAAAATGTAGTTTATATACACAATAGACTATTACTCAGCCACAAGGAAGAATGAAATTATAGCATATTCTGGTTAATAGATGGAACTGGAAAATATCATGCTAAGTGAAATAAGCCAATCCCCCAAAACAAAGGCCAACTATTATATATGATTTGTGGATGCTAAACCAAGACAAGAAAGGTTGGGAAAGAGAATAATAGAATCCACTGTACTAGACAAAGGGAAATAAAGGGAAAGAAGAGTGGAGAGGAATAGAAAACACAAAATTAATTGGACATAACTTTCCTAGATTTGGTGTTTGTATACACGATCAGGGTAACTTCCATGTTACATATGACTCCAAGAGAAGGAATGTAAATAGAATCAGTTATACTGTATATATCTATATTCTGCCGAAATACATTGTATAGTCATTTATAACTAAAAATAAAAGAAATTTTTAAAAAGTAAAGAAGAAAGAAAAATAATGGGTAAAACTGTATTTTATAAAGAAACTATATATTCTTGCAAATTTTCTATAAATCCAAAATGATTCCAAGACTTTTAAAATTCTTCATAAACCCTTGAATTAAAATTGACCTCATTTAATCTATGATAAAATATCTTAAATATATAACATACAATCAGTTTCACAAAGAAAATAAATATTCTCAATGTATTTTTTCAATAAGCCTCAATATTTCCAAAATAAAATAACACAAATAAATTCACAACAATATCTTTAAAATCAGAGGCAATGATATTTTGATTCAAAATTTGATAATTTCTTATTTTTAGTCTTTATTTTCATATTTTTGATTTTTGTAACTTTAAATTTTGCATATATATATTCAGTGTTGTGTGTGTACCCTTTCTTATTAAAATTGTTCTCGTTTATTATTTTGTCCAAGGAAATCCCAAATTATTGTGAGATGAGAGAAACACAGAGTAAAGGCGTTTTTACAAATAATATATTCTAACTTACATGAAAGAAGATTGTACAATAAATAACACCACGCTTCTTTGTTCAAACAATAGATGTTCATCCCCCCAAAGTTAAAATCATCATACTATAGTGATAAAGGCACATTGAAGTTTGTAACAACACAACTCACAATAGCCAAGTTATGGAACCAGCCTAGATGCCCAACAGCAAATGAATGGAAAAAAAATATTGTATAAATACACACTGGAGTTTTACTCAGCCATAAGGAAGAATGAAATTATGCCATTTGCTGGTAAATAGATGGACTTTTAGAATATCATGTTCAGTAAAATAAGACAGACTCAAAAAGAGAAGAGTCAATATTTTTCTCTTGTATGTGGGAATTAACCAAACTAAGGGAGCAAAGAGAGATGGGGGAGAATCCCATGAAAGAAAGGTTAGGGGAGTAGAGGAGGGAGATAGATGGGGAGAAAGGAAGGATGGGAAAAGAGGGAACCTGCAGAATGAAATGGACCAAATTATGCTATCTTCAAATATGAATAGACCTCAGTGTATTTAACCTTTATGTCCATCTATAAAGCACTAATTTAAAAAAACTAAAAGTAAGTAGAAGACCACTAGAGTAGAGGAAAGAGAACAGCAGTAGGGAGGAGTTGAAGGAAAGAGAAAGTTTTATGCACTAAAGTGGAACAAATTATTTTTCATGTTTGTACACTGAAATGGACCCCAATATTGTCTAAAACTGTAATGCACTAACAAAAGGAAAGAAAGATGAAAAATGGTTGCATTAGGAAAGGATTCCTAAGTGTCAGGAAATTTGAATTGTACATAGTAAGTTAGGCAGAATCTGATTAAGAAAACAGGAGGAGGCTAGATGGGAGAGGAGGGGGCATTAGGATCAAAGATGCGAAAGTGAGGTGCCCATAGTTTGAGTTCAGAAGAAATTAAACTGCTAGTTCATGTAGGATCTGCTTTTGAGTGGCTGGACAGGACTTAGGACTAGGAACTGTTTTAAATCTACCTGTAAGTTCCTTTGCTCAGTTGAGATGCTTGTATATTCTAACTGAATAAAGAATTTAGAAGTTCAGGACTTGAAGCAAGTGAAAGTAGTGTCCAACACTAAATTCCTCATTCAAGGATCAAGAAGGATTCAAAGCTACTATGTGTACAGAGGAATCGCAGAAATGACCATAGGACCAATTGTGTTGTTTTGGAATAAAATTTAATTCTGTGTATGAGTAATGTTTCCTGTGTCTAAAGCATGGAGCTGCTTTATTTCCTAAGCATTTCTATTTCTCCAGTTTCACATGTTATCAATCATATTATTTTGAATTTTTTACTTAAAGATTTAATATTTAAAAAATCACAAAGTTAGTTAATTTAGTCAAATTGAAATAGTAAAGAAGGGGTAAATGTTGAAACACAGTTTTGTATTATAAAACACTTTACTCTCCCCAGAGGTTGTCTGGAATTAATCTGAGTGCCCTTTGATAATGGGAACAGAAAGTATCAATTGCTTTTAATTTCAACTAGATTCATCTTGAGTATTTTACCTTGATTCATCTACTATTTTACTGGGGAATTTTTCAATATTTATTTTTTAATATTTATTCTTTAGTTGTACATAATATCTTTATTTTGTTTGTTTGTTTATTTATTTATTTATCTTTTCTATTACCTAATTTATCTTTAATATCATGCAACATGTGAATGATGGGATGAATTCATAACATGCAATATATGCCTCTTTGCTGCTTCCCAAAGTATTTTAAAATATGTTCCTCATCCAATCACTTTGGCAGACAGTTTACAGTTTCTTCCAGAGATAAACATGGACTTACCATATAATCCAACAATCACACTCCCAGGTATTAACAAAATGAGTTGAAAATTTATGTCCACATTAAAAACCTGCACATAAATGTTTGTGGAAGCTTTATTTATAATTGCTAATAATCAGAAGCAATCAAGATGTCCTTTGGTAGGTAAATGAGAAAACAAATATAGTGCATTCAAACAATGAAACATTTTTGGCATTTTTAAAAAAGCAATAAGCGATCAAGCCATAAAAAGACATATGGAATCTTAAATCAGTGCTGCTACTTGAAAGGAGATCTGAAAAGGTTATATGCTATCATATCCTGACTGTATGATTTCCAGAATGATATTATAAAGTGTAAATTGTTCAACCCAGTCCCCTCTGCATTTGTAATAAATTCAGAAATATTTTAATTTCATAGAATCAAATTCCTCATAAGTTTTCTGGAAATCCACATTAAGTATTATCTCCTTGACTTAGGGAAAGGAAAATAAGGCATATTCTGCCAATAGATAATTATACAATAAAAAAGCAACTCAAGAAACAAAACAAAACAAGGTGTTAAGAAGCAAGGGAAAATATGGGTCTCCAGATGTCTTGAGAATATAGTGGCATAAAATGTGGAAAATGTTTTTTCCCCTGACATTTTAAAAATTTTAACAGTAGTTTCAACTTTAAGGAAAAATTGAGCAGAAAGTCCAGGAAGTTCCCATGTATGTCCTTTATTATTAACATTTTCCATCATTAAATTATTAAATTAATTAAGCCAAAATTAACATTGTTACTAACAAAATCTATAGTGTACATTATTTAGAGTTCACACATTGTGTATATTCTGTGGGGTTTTTAAAAAATATTTTTTTTAGTTGTCAATGTACCTTTATTTTGCTTATTTATATGCAGTGTTAAGAATCGAACCCAGTGCCTCACACATGCTAGGCAAGCATTCTACCACTGAGCTGCAACCCCAACCCTATTCTCTGGGTTTTGACAACTTTATGATTGCTTATTGCTTTTTTAATGCCAAAAACATTTCATTGTTTGAGTGTACTATATTTGTTTTCTCATTTACCTACTAAAGGACATGTCCTCATCATGAGAGTCTCCCACAAAGTAGCTTCACTACCCTAAAAATCCTCCGTGCCCCACCCATTCAGCCTTCTCTCCACTGAACCCCTGAGAACCACTGATCTGTTTAATGTCTCCTAAGCTTTGCTATTTTGTTTATTTTTATGTGGTGCTGAGGATTGAACCCAGGAACTTGCATGTGCTATGCAAGCGCTCTACCACTGAGCCACAACCCCAGCTCCATCAATATTTATTCTTCAAGAAAGACACATAAATTGTTTAACCTATAAATCCAATTTAAAGGAAGTGTTGTTGTTTTCCTTTACCATAAAATGCCAATTTCACACATACAAATATGTCATTTTTAAAATGTTCCCCTAAAACATTTAGACTTAGCCAAATTTACTTTAAAAAAAAAAAACAAGTAACTTGACAAAATAGTAAATTACCAAGTTCTTAAATTAAAACCATTCTGACATCTTTATTTTTCTATATATAATCACTGAAGTGAGTGTGATTCCTGTATTTGCATGTTCTAAAACTCTTCATTTTAGTTATAATCCTACTCATAATCTTGTTATTCAATCTTTTCTCTCTTTATTTGCCCTTCCTTCTTTCCTGCATGGTTGCCTTCTTTTTTTTCTTCTTCTCTCTCCTCTTTCTCTCTCTTTTTTTCCAGCACTGCAGATTGATTCAGTGCTTAACTACTGAAATACATACCATCCCTTTTTACATTTTAGTTTGAGATAAGCTCTCACTAAATTACCCAGGCTGACCTCAAAGTAGTGACCAACTTATTATTTTCTAATTATTGACTAATTATTGTCCTATTAATTTCTGAAGTTTTATGCTTCATTTCATTTATGAATTTTTTAAACTCTCAAATATAGAACAGCAATGAGTAAGTTACCAACATTCTGAGTCATTAATTTTCTTCTACCTTTGCTAGTAATGTTAACTGATGCTAATCAGTAGAGTTGATGCTCAGCAACCACTTTAAACCAAATTTTATTATTATACTATTATTATTTTGATTTCTTGTATAATGGATTTCTAATGCCACTGAAGATCTTTTAGGTAAAATCCTATCACAAGTTAAAGCTCATTATTTAACTTATAGAGTATAACTTCTCATATGACACAGAGAACTTTCATAAAGTAGCCTAGCTACTAATCCTAAAGTTTATAGTTAAATTATTATTAATGGTTTCTTCTTTATGTCATAATTCATTGCTCAGAATTATCTTAGTTACTGCATCCTAAATTACATTTACACATGTAACCCTGCTCACACCATCTAATTAAACCACAAAGTAACTACATTTCTGATTCATTTTTGCACAACAGAATTAGTATTAGATAGTAGTTATATTTTACTCCTAAACCTACTTATGTCATTCATAAAATGACGCTAACAGTATAATTAATCACCATGATCAAGTTCTAGCTCCATGATTCTACACACATTTCTTGAAAATTTATCTAGGATGTTTGACACCAGGCTTTTTTCATGGCATTCTTCATCTCTGTGTTTCTCAAGGTATAGACTAAGGGATTGAACATAGGAGCAATGATGGTGTAAAATAGTGCAAATACTTTATCTTCTGGAAAAGTGGTAGGAGGTCTAAGATAGACAAAGATTGAAGGTGCAAAAAATAAAACTATCACAGTGACATGAGACCCACAAGTAGAGAGGGCTTTGCGCCTTCCTTCAGCTGAATGATGTCTCAAAGTGCACAGTATGATGACATAAGAAACAAACAAAACCACAAATGTCACTAAGGTAACCATTCCTGAATTAGCAACCACAAGGACACCAGCAGTACTGGTATCACTGCAGGCAACTTTTAGCAAAGGAAAAATATCACAGAAATAGTGATCAATTTTGTTAGGGCCACATAAGGGCAGCTGGATTGCTATAAACAACTGAGGAAAGGAATGGACAGCCCCACCAGCCCAAGCAGCTAGAACCAAGAGATTACATCTTGCTTTGCTCATGATAATCAGGTAGTGAAGAGGTCTGCAGATGGCAACATAGCGATCAAAGGCCATAATTGTGAGGATGAAGACTTCGATGCTTCCAAAAAAATGTATGGCAAAGACTTGCAACATGCAGTTACCATAAGAAATGGTTTTCCTTCTCACAAGCAGGTCACCAATCAATTTGGGTGTCACACAGGAAGTATAGCAGATGTCCATAGAAGACAAGTGGCAGAGGAAATGGTACATTGGCTGGTGAAATAGAGGGCTACACCGAATAGAGATAAGGATCAGAAGGTTTCCAGCCAAAAGGACAATGTAACAGAATAAGAAGAGCACAAAACAAAAGGTTTGTATGCTCCGTTCATCAGAAAGTCCTAAAAGAATAAATTCTGAGACATTCCTCTGGTTTTCCATGTATCTCAGTTTGTCTTCTAAAATGTGAGTTAGTATCTGAAAAGAAAGAACATGTGAATTTGCTATGGCAAACTTATATACATGTAAGCAAATGCAGTCATTCGCAAATTCAAAATCTGTGCCTTTAAAATCACTTTTGGTGATGAAAAGATAATAGGTATGGCATTAAAAATGAATCATACAGTGCAAAAAGAAATATTTGCAACTATACAAGTCTATTCTAAAGAAAAAATATTTCACCCATTTTCTTTTATTTTTTCCCATTTTTAAATTTTCCTCCCATTATGACTTTAGTATTGTTGTAAGTCTTCTAAATACAAATGTGCGTGCATATATATATATATATATATATATATATATATATACACACACATACATAAATATATATGACATTATGTATAAACGTATATATGTATGTATATATGATATTTGTATAAATTATATTATATAATCTATGACATATATTAATACAGATAAAACATATTTACATAAGCCTTACTAACACATGTGTCAATGCA
Organism: Spermophilus citellus; assembly: GCF_964194105.1. Classification (NCBI taxonomy): domain Eukaryota; kingdom Metazoa; phylum Chordata; class Mammalia; order Rodentia; family Sciuridae; genus Spermophilus; species Spermophilus citellus. The sequence continues at coordinate 240,355,274 of NC_138183.1, forward strand.
TGTACATGTATTCATATGTAATATAAATAATAATTTATATAATATAACAATATTATATAACAAAATGAAAATAATTATCAGGTTTGTTGTGCTCAAGAATTAATAATCACAGGGGTTGGGTAAGGTTGTGGCTCAGCGGTAGAGCACTTGTCTGGCACATGTGAAGCACTGGGTTTGATCCTTAGCACCACATAAAAAATGAATAAATAAAATCCAACTACAACTAAAACATATTTTTAAAAGTTAATAATAACAGGACTTTAATATTTTTATTTATTTACCAGAATTTTCCCTATTTTCTTACAACTAAGGGGCTTATAATGAGATGTCATATTAGTAATAGATAGGTAGTTTACCTGAAACAGAATAAAATTATAGTTACATAAATAGGCTGGTAAACAAATTCTCCCATCAATTAGAGTATCCAAACTCCTGATTTTCAGTAAAGGAAGCACAGATCAAGAGAATTCAACTATTACTTTGGATCATAAAATACTGCCCTGTAGATATTATGGGACCAATATCCTAGTTCTCAAGCTATTCTTATTTAAGCTATTTGCATGCTTGATACCAAAGCAGAATAGGGTGAAATTTAGGGAGACAGTGAGAGGAAATGTTTCAGAATCTTCATCTTAGCCTGCAAGAAGATGCAAGATGACAGGTTGCCACACCAACCAAGTTGTGTTTCTGAGTATTTATGCAAATGTATCTAGAAGTTAATATAAGCATGTGACCCAACATTATTTTGCCTTTTATTGGTACATCATATGTATAAATAAGATGGGGGTTAATTGTGGCACATCCTTACAAGTACATAGCACAGCATGAGCAATTTTATTCCTCAATGCCTTTTCTTTCCTTCCCTCCTCCCCAACATCATACTAATGCCTTCCCAGTCTCCTATGTTTGTTATTTATTTAGTATTCTAATCAATTCTGTGTAACGTTTTTGTTCTTCAACTTAGCAAAATATGCATTTCTTAAATTCAGATTCTGACTTGTTTTGTGGTTATAATGGATATTTTACTTACAAAGCCTCTTAAAATGTCATCCTATATATTTAGGGAACATGCTCTGATTATCACTGCTGTTAGCAGAGGGAAAAGGCATGTTGAATACAATCGTCCAGAACTGCTGTCCTAAGCCATAATAATATCTTGATCATAGCTTTTCAATTTTTAAACTAATTTAAACTTGAAGACTTTAATGAGATTTTTGTCTCACCTATTCTCCTTCTCATCTGTTTTTCTGCTTGTGAATAATATGCACTAAAATCTTAAACTAGATATGTTTTTATAGTAATCAAATTGCCTTATATTGTGAAAGAAATCATCTGTTTTTCTGCTTGTGAATAATATGCACTAAAAACTTAAACTAGATATGTTTTTATAGTAATCAAATTGCCTTATATTGTGCAAGAAATCATGGTGTTCAATAAAGTAGAGAAAGGAGATAGAGAGGGTGGGTGGAGGGCATGAGAAAGTACTAGAAACACAATCTATCACATTATGCTATGTCCATTCACACAATGAATCCCGCTTCTATATACAATGATAATGTACTAATTAAAATAATGAAAACGGTAACTGATGGGAGATCAGTAGTGCAAATGGATCATGCAGGAGGTGAAAGGAGGTGAAGGAAAGGGAAGCTACTGGGGGAAAGAGAGTCAACAAATTATGTTGTCTTTATGTATAATTATACTCACCAATGGAATTATTCAAGAGATTATATTCTTAAGAATAAAATTAAATAGAGTACATTTAAACAACATGTTAATAGCAGTGTCATGGGTAATTCGCAGACCATCAGGGCTGATTCGCTGTCAGGATAGCATTAGACTGGATGAGGAAGGTTGCTTTCCTGCCACTTCTTCTCAATGTCTCTAAATCTAATAGCATACAGAGATTTGAAAGCACGTTTAGGTTAATTCTCTCAAAGCACTTCTGAATGTTCACAGTCTTAGAATCTTTTGTAGGTTTTCATCCATAAATATCCATTAGTCATTAGAAATGCAAGCCTCACAGAACAAAGAAATGCATTTTGAATTTCTCACAAAAGCAAATGCCATTTTAAGTCTTAGGAGTGATTCATTTTATACCTGTTCCTGATGAAATTTTGGTTCAGAAGAGCAGAATTTAAACTTTGTGACAATGTAAGAATTAATAGACCTTTGCAAACTCTAAGAACATGCATTCCCAGAGGCATAAACAGATATTCATCAAGTGCCTCTGGTTATCAGAGGCAATGCCCTGGTGACTCTGAGCATTTACTGGCTGTAACTTTACTTTTAACCTACTTTCGCCTGGATCAGCTTTGTTTCTCTAGAGAAGACAAGACACTGGTTACACAGGGCACTTCAAGAAATTCTGCCTGCTTTATGTTCATCTGCATTCTGAAAGAGGGAGGGAAACGAAGCCTTTGGTATAGTAGTAGGTTATTTTCCAGGAATATATGACATGGGAATGAGGAGGAGCAAAGAGAAGCAGAGACAGGCATTTTTCAAAAAAAAAATTGGGTTATTATCAACAATAATATCCAGGTTTAATATAGATAGTTCAGTAAAATTGGTGACAATCAAGATCAGGACCAAGACCTAGCTTTTCTTGTCAAGAAAATTTATGTGACTCATGGCTATAGTGTGGATGATACAACTGAAAAGATAAAAGTATTCCATGATGTTCCCCATGCATATACCAGGGTGGAAAAAGTATATCATTAATGCCGACATACTGATAGAATGAGAGGAAAACCACACTCATTGCACATTAAAAATTTATTCATTTAATTACTTTCACTTTTAATTTTGAAGCAGGGTCTTGCTAGGTTCCCCAGGCTGACCTCAAACTTGCCATCACCCTGCCTCAGCCCCATGAGTAACTGGGATATCATGCACCACTGAGCCAGTCTAAACTGGGTAATTTCTTAGTGGGAATATGGAGAAAGTACAAGACTTAGAAACAATGAAATTCACAACCCACTTTATATTTTCTTAATGTTTACTTTTGTTCTTAATTGAAATTCTGCTTACATATAATATTCAGTAAGTTTTAAGTATGATAAAACTTTTTATAGTAAAAAATTATCATATGCTACTAAGGTGTTCAAATATTCAGAATGAAATTTATAGAATCAATGACAAAAGCACATTTTCACTCCAGCACAGGGGGTGATGGGACTCTCCACAACCAGAGCAACATAGTAATACACTGACCATCAGGTCTCATTGACAGTTCGGATTTATGTGAAGATCAGGAAATGTTCAGCCCCAAGATACTCATTTGAGCAATGCATCTCAGCATCAAAATACATAAGACATTTAAGAAAATTATACAGTAATTCAACTTACCAAGATTATCACTCCCCCCAAAAGTTACAGATCTTAAAATGTTTAAAGGTTTCCAAGAGGAAGGGACCTCAAATATTTGCTAAAATTATCAGTAATGAAGAAGGAGTATACATTCATCCATCAGGGAAGCAGGCTAGGAGATCTGAATTTCTATCCAACAGCATTTTAATAAGAGCATAGACTAAATAAATGATCAAAAAGTATTTTAAATTCCTTCAAAAATTGATGTACAATCTTAAGTCCTAGCACTCTTTGCCTAAAGAAAATTAATTTACCAAAAGCAATACATAAATTTAAATGTTAAGGAAGAATTAATATGTCTTTGAAAGCTCTAAGAAGTTATATTACTGTCTCATGAGATTTCCAAACCAATTTTGGTTAAATGCATCCAAGCTCCTGTCCATGGTAATGATTTCTGGAGCCCCTGTGTGTGTTCCTTCCACCTGTGGGTTAATCTGGCTCAGGTACTAGTTCCCTGGAGGTCCCATAATGCTTTAGCCAGACAGAACAGCTCAGGACCAGTCCTGGTATGTGCTCTTCCAGCTTTCTGAGGAATGGAAAGGGAAATGACAAAGTCTATAATAGTATTATGTTACCTTCTAGGAATATGTGAGATGAGGATGGACAAAGAGAACCAGAGACAGATGTTCATATTTCAGACATGGTCTATTACTGAGATTCTAAGTAGTGGAGAGTTAATAGGTCAATAAAATCAATGAACTGAAAGATTACAACTACTTCTAAATTAATGTTGACAGAGAGTAACACTTTGGACATAGATGGTTGAGGAATGAAAGAAGAGGAAAAGGAAAAATAAAAAATAAATAAATAAAGCTTCTTTTCCCATACATTGGACATGAGTTAAAGAATCCGTTCATCATAAGGTGAAGAATATATGGAATATTCAGAGGAAGATGGTACTCAAAGGGCAGCAAAGTTGTATTCTACTTGTTCTTCCTTCTGGGAATCCATGGTTGTTGATGCTCTGCCTCACCCACACACACTGATTCAGTTGGTGGGTAATTTCCAGCATAGACAAATCCATAGATTTTACGATTCCTCGGACTTTTAAAACTTCAGAAAGTCCAATTGCATATACCTGATACTGTTGGTATTAAACTACTTAGCAAAATTATAGTAAAACTTTTTAAAGAGATTACTGGTGTTTTACATTCATCATATATTCTATACTTGTAACTCGACATAACTATTATTCGCTCTATTAGATGAGAACATAGAAGCTTCTAGAGGCTTAAGAGCTAGCTTAAACAGCTAGATATCAGAAAAATGATGAAACAGATTTTTTTTTTGAAGAGTTTATTTCAAGACTTTGAAAGCTAAGGATTCCTGAGTAAATGATTTTGTACTTTAGTAAAAAGATTTCAAAACCCTGTGTTATACAGTTTTTCAACTTCAACATTGTGCTCATTGGTGACCAAACTTCACTCAAATTACTCCATGGAAGATTTCTTGTCTCCCTTCTAACCTCCTCAGCCTACAAACCCACACTTCAGGATACCCCCAGAAACATGAACGGAATTGCATTTAAGGCTTTAAATATGGAATTCAACCAAAGCCAGGTACTTTCTCTTGTAAATATTATAATTTCAATGAAGTTCAATTTATAATTTATTAATGGCTCAAACATATGTCATTTCATGTAAAAACTAATTGTTTATTTAAAGATCATAAAATCTTCTACATAGAATTTTAAATGCTTTACTTTTAAATTTTACGTCTAAGATCTATTGTGAATTAAATTTTTACTGGCTGTGAGGCACAAAGGAGTTATTTTTTGTTTTTTTTTTTTTGTTTGTTCTGTATATAGTACAAAAACATCCACTAGTTTCACCACCCAGTGTTGCAAAAGCTATTTTTTTTTTCTTCCCAAGTTCCTGACTTAACTTTGCTAAAAAATAACCATGTAAGTCCAAATCTACTCCTGAGTTTCATTGTCAGGTCTTTTTATCACTTTTATGTTTTTGAAAATAGTATTTTTATATAAGATTATGATATAAATTCTCCAAATTTATTCTATTGTAAGCTGTAGAAGCTAATCTTCTTCCTGTACATTTCTATATATAATTATAAATTTTTAAAATTAGACAAGCTTCCCATTCAGATTTTATTTGAAATTGCTTCAATCCAGAGATTAATTTGAGGGGAATTTAGATATTCACAATGTTGTCTGGCTCATGAGCATGTCTATTTCTATTTATTCATGTCATCAGATTCTCTTAACAAAGTTTTCAGTTGGCAGTACACATGTCTTGCTCACATTTTGTAACCAATGGCTGGGGATGTAGTTTAGTGGTAGGGTTCTTGCCAGCATGCCTGAAGCCCTGGGTTCAATCCATAGCACCACAAAAACGAGCATATTTAATAACAGTCATCCTTAAATATTTTATACTGGTAATGAAATTATAAATGAGATTTTAACTTGGTTATGGTGATCATTTTGCAATGTACATATAAGTGAAACCATCACATACAACTTTAACATAGACTTTTTTAAAATCTATCATATCTGAAAAAAAATCTGGAAAAAAATAAAAATAAAACTGCAATTTTTTATTCTCAGTTAATATTACAAACTATACAACTGGTATTTACATACTGATCTTATTTCTCAAACTCATATTATAAACTCATAGTCACATGTATTCAGCAAAACATAGTGAAAAGATCTTTAAACCCAATGAATTGATTGTCTACTTAGAAATTCTAGGAAATATACAGAAAATTTTATTTTAAGTATCAGAGATTAATAGCCAATAAGATTTCGGAAAACTCCTCTTTAGTTCTATATTTGAAAGATTTTGTAAAGAACAACCTACTTTTCATTAGTGTGTGGTAGATTTCAACAATTAAGCTATTAAAAAGAAGGTAGGAGGATGAAAATATGAGCTGGATAAGAATATATTGGCCCAAAATTTATACCCTGAATCCTCTTGTGCCATATACCACTACTAGACCAAGTTCCCCTTGTGAGTTTAATCCATTTTGTGGCTCATTGTATATCAAAAATACCATTAACTCCAAATAAAATAAGACCATTTCAGAAACTTTAGCTTAAGCAATCACTCTAATACATGTTTAGCAAAATCAAAATACTCTGGGAAAATTGGTGACAAAGGTAAATAGGAAAGGATGACTATTTAAAATCTGAAATGCCTTGAGGTATAAAGGACTGTGGTCAAAAACCACAGGACTTTCTCAGGTCTTACAAAGGATACTAGAAAGTATCCTGAAAGTATCCTCCCTTGACCACATTCTTCTTCTTCATCTTCATTATTAACCTTCTTTCTCTTTCTAAAGAGAGAGAAAGAGTGTTAATAAAGAAGATGAAGGGATGATGTGGTCAAGGGAGGATGTCAAATAAAAACTAAATCCTTCTCAGTTAGTTTTGGCTTCTAATCCATGTTGAGTCCCTGACCAGGACTTCTAACCTATCTTCATGCTGGTATTTCTGATAGTTCTCAAGTATCATGTTTCTTAGTGTGAATGGGGTTCAGATGATTTAAGATAATCATTTAATAAAATTTAGTAATGGTTGATATTCCCATGCAATAAAATTTGCTGAATATTTATGTTTATTCTCATATGCATGACAAAACATTTTATGTTTCTCCCACATATTAACTAGACAGATATTTTGGAATATACAAGGCATTGTGAACATGCTAGAAAGTGAATTCTAGGAGAAACACCAAGCAATTAAAGAAAAATTGAACCAATATTTTTTTTGTGGTCTAATCATGTAACATTATCAAAATTTATCCAATAAAACTCTGTGAACATTTGAAAAAAGCAAGCAAGTGATAATACAATGCTTGTTTTGTTTTAGTTTTATTGCAAGTATTCTTCTTGATAGAATGTGTACTTTCATTGATATGTTCTCAAAATCTGCAAGAACCACATGTCATAAATACATGTACACAATCATCACACAACAAAATTTCATTTCCACACGCCATGTTTCTGTACTGAAAGGAAAATCCAAATACTCTGTGGAAAAATAATACAATAAGGAATCTAAAATAAAAGTATGGTTAAGATAACTAATCGGAGCCAACTTTTTTTTTTGAAGGACATAATATTTTCCCAAGATAATGTAGAGTTTTGCATAGATTCAGGAGGGGAAAAAAAGTGAATAGTTAATTATGTCAAAAGTTCTAAGATTTGAAAAGTGAATAAAGGAGTCCCTGGTACTAAATTCAAACACACAACTGCCTCTGTGACTTTTCCTTGAAGTTGACATGACGGACTATTGAGACAAGAATGATTCAAATTAGGGAAGTCAGTGTAAAATTAACTCAATTATTTTATTATTAATGTTTGTTAATGAAAGGAGGAGATAATCTAGACACTTAAAAACAACACACATCATTAAATAAAAAGAGAAATCAGTACTTTAGGAACTGATCCACTCATAGGATCTATGACTCTCAAATGATAGCTGACCTGGGGACACAAAAGAAAAGCATCATGAATGTCTCCTTCTTTACTTTACTTATCGATGTGACATTCCAGACCATACCTTCTGCATTGCAATTTTCATCTCCATATTTCTGAGTGTATAGATGAGAGGATTCAGCATGGGGGCAACCACAGTGTAAAACACAGAGATTTCCTTGTCCTTGTTCTCACTACCTGCATGTAGCACATAGGTGTAAATACAGGGCACAAAAAACAAAACGACTACCATTACATGAGAGCTACAGGTTGAGAGAGCTTTGCGACGCCCTGCAGATAATCTTGTCCTAAGGTTATATAAAATCATTATATAAGAAGCTACTAGAACAAGAAAAATCACAACTACCACCATCCCTGAATTGGCGATCACTAAGATACTCACAATGTGAATATCTTTGCAGACCAATTTCAAAAGAGGCTTCACATCACATATGTAGTGATCTATCTGATTAGGGCCACAGAAAGGCAGCCTGAGTACCATGAGCAATAGAGCAATAGAGTGCCAAAAACCCACCCCCCAGGCCACCGCAACCAGCAGGTTACACTTCTTCCGGTTCATGATGACCATGTAGTGCAGTGGCTTGACGATTGCCACATAGCGGTCAAAAGCCATGGACACCAAGATGAATATTTCCACCCCTGCCAGCAAGTGGGCCGTGAAGAGCTGGGTCATACAGCTGTTATAGGAAATGGTTTTTCTTGCTGCTGCCAAGTCCCTGATAAGCCGGGGAACCACAGTGGAGGTGTAGCACAGGGAAAGGTGAGGGAAAGGTGGCACAGAAAGTAGTACATGGGCTGCTCGATGAGGTGACTGCAGGTGATGGTGAGTAAAATGACGAAGTTCCCCATTAAGACTGCCAGGTAGCAAAGCAGGAAGAGGAAAAAGAAGAGTAGTTTGATTCCCTTATTTCCCCAAAGCCCCATGAAAACAAATTCTGTGACATTATTCGGATGTTCCATGAAGTCAGTTGGAATCCACATACACAGCAGAAACTTCATTCATCTGAAACAAGACAGAACATAATATCTTAATAGCTGCTTTTATGTTTGGAGACATTTATAAATTAAAAACATATATAGTAGTAACAGATGTTATTTGGGGTTAATCTTTCAGAACTTTTTTTAGATACAAATAATTATTTTACTTCTCATGATATTTAGTGAAAGCATGCTTTATACCTAGGACTTTTGTAAACCTTTTAAATGCATTTAGCTCTTATAAAAACACGCTAAGGTTCTGATATTCATTTTACACATGAAATAATAGAGAAATATGAGGGATCAGTTAATTATACAAAATCATTAAACTATTAGAAAGCAAACTAAAGATATGAACCTGTATCTGATACCAGATTCCATTCGTCTTAGAGCTGTGCAACATTTTCCATAGATCAAATGGAATTGTAGCTGTTTACACTCCTGTAAAAAACAGGGGGTCTTTCATTATCTCTGTTATTTTTTAACTCTATATTATTAAGAAAGATTTCCTTCTGTATTTTACATAGAATTTATCAATAAAATTTGATATTCATTTCCTATTACCTTGTAGCTTTCATCTCACTGTTAATTTATAAATCCAGTAGTATTAAGATTTATTTTTTAAATATACAAGACACTTAATCATACTATAGAATATTTTCGTAGAAAAATAGCCTGATAATAGCTTCAGTGCCTTTGTGTAGCATGTTTGGTCAAAGCTCACTAAATGGAGATGCTGGAAATAAAGAACTCTGGGCAGCAATGTTGAACATCTAAATAGAGGGACACAGTGCATTATTGTATGAAAACTTACCTTTTTTCTAAGAATTCTGAAGTCGTCTTTTAGAGGTTACTGCTAATGCATTAGAAACATTTTAGGGATCTTGTAGTCTTCTGACGACAGTTTCAAGAACCTCATGTACCTTGCTTATTTAATAAGTTCAGAGCAGTGCAGCTATTCTGATACCATGAATCTGTGAACAGACAGCAAATACATCCAAACCATCACCTTTAACCAAGATTTCAATATCCAAATCAGCAAACCATTCTTTGTTTCAGACTCTGTAATCTCTCAGTGGAAACAGTGAGGGACCATTCTGCTGTCATGGGAAGGTCCCTTCATAATGAAGCATGACAGTAAGTGCCCTCTCGGATGCTCTGCTAATTAAGCAGATAGATGAGTTCATGTAATAAAATATGATACAACTTAACAAGTACACAGAACAGCCATACCATCTGAAGTCTTTTTCAGAGGAGCAAACTCTTGTAAAAGGAAATGAATATCAATATTTTATCTTGATGTTTCCACCTACTGTGATTTTGTCTGCCACAGAGAAAAGTGTTGAAGTATAGATTTTAAACATATGTTAAGTACACAGAAAAATGTGAGTGTTGCTGTGCTCATTTCAGATTCAAATTTTGTGGAAAAAAATGTCAGTTAAAAGACAAAAGAATTTCTGGATAATTTCTCATTCAAACTATGGAACAAAACTGTAAAAAAAAAGTACAAAATTAAAACTGTAGAAAGTGGAAATCTTGCTTCAAAATATTTCCCTGATATTGACAAAAGCACCAGCACTTTTTAACGTTGATCCAGGATTGTCCTAGTTACAAAGAGAGGATATCACTTAGGATATTATAGAACTATGTGGACAAAGGTTCAAAGCAGTTCCCAGAGCAGTTTTATGAGCCCCCTGAAAAAGGCACCTCATGTTACAATATCCACCATTCTCTTCCTGTTTGTAAAACCTTTCTGTTCTTACAATACTAAAAGTTTTCAATGTCTTTGTCTCTGCCTCTAAATTTAATCAATCAATGTCTCTCTCTCTCTCTCTCTCTCTCTCTCTCTCTCTCTCTCTCTCTCTCTCATCAAAACACAAGGGTATAGGAGTGAAGAATTTTGAGCTCATTTGATCACATACCTTTTACTTTAAGCCTATTTCTCAAAAGTCTCTCCTTTACTATGTAAATTTTTAGAGAAAGGTTCCTATGCAAAACTGTTCACAAAAATATGTCAATTTCTATTTGCCAAAAAAATAGAAAATCCCATTGAATTGTCATTCTTCAGAAATGGATGCATGTCTAAGGTCCAGAGAATATGTGAAATAATTTTATATGTTTTTCTGTGTAATTAGTCATCATATTTTTAATAATGAAAAATATGTGAAATAGAAAGATGTAGACTTCATCATTTGACACAAAATGTTTATGTACCATAATTATTAATATGTTTTGGGTGTAGTATTAAAATTTTTATTTATTTATCTATTATATGCTATTATAAGATATATGCTATTATATTGTTTCCTCTGCTTGCAAATAGAAATATTATAACAAAATTCAAATAGAAAAGTCTATATCTAATCAGTATTTGTATGTTTCAAAACCTCATATTTTTATAATACTTGTCATATCACGAAATCAAAGGTTTAATACTTTTCCCTCAAATGAATTAATCTTCAAATTACCATCCAGCTTTTCCTGAGTGTCTTTTCTTAAAAAAGTACTACCATTTAAAATATTCCAGAAGAATTAAAAATTAAAATTAATATTTACTAAAATCAAATTTTATGTAAATAGATGTCCAAAACCTCAAAGATTTTTCCCATTTAAAAAAAAATCTATGCTAATATTGTCTCTTATTTTATATTTCTCTGCTATGTCAAGGTTGTTCTTCAGGCTGATTCTTATTACCTTTCTCTGTAACATGAAACAGCAAATTGATATAGACACCAGCTATCTCCCCTTTTGAATCTTCAATGCACAAGAAGCTTTCAGGGCTGCATTATTGGGAATACTTTGAAATAAAAGACTTAAGATGGACCAGAGGGAAAAACTCCCATAGGCATTTAATTTTTTCCCGAAAATAAAAACCCTGTATAGTTATATTTGTAAAAATAAAGCCAGTAAGATTAAAGTGTTCAAACAGATAGCTTTAATGCTTTCTTTTATTTCTCTTTAGAGTCTTGACATGAGTGATTCTTTAATGTTATAGCATTGATAAAATGAAAATTTCACCCTCTCAACTAGAATAATTTCCTTAAAGTCCAAACTCACTGATGTCATGTAATATACACTTAATAAACTGTAAATTCTTTATCACCTTATTCTTTCAATGAGCCAAGAAACTATCATAAGAGCATTAATATATTCTCATCAATATTATCCTCAGAGTCATTGCCATTACAAAAACACTTCAAAATAGTTACTCAACATTTAATTATGCCCTTTGGAAGTTTAGAACCCATGTTCACTCTTCTATGTTAATAGGTAGTAGTATTTGAATACTGATTAAGTATATATAGTACATATTTTTGTAAAATATATAGTAAATACTTTCCTTATTTTTATTTGTTTCTCTTTTGCTATGTTCTGTCTTTCATCCCCCTTGAAAAAAGAGGAAAAGAAGAATCAGTAGACGCTAAGGGAACACATTACATAAATCACAGCCTTTAGTTCATGGCAGACCATCCTCATATATATATGCAAAGTCCTTCTACAGACATATTTTATTTTGCAATATTTATATCACTCCTTTCACATCTCCTTACCTTTCTGAATAATCACTGTACTGTCATTAGCATAGCAAACCCTCAGTAGCCCCAGGATATCACACCTTCCTGGGCTGTTTCCTATAGCTGTGCACATCTTGAAAATAGTCTCTTTCTACACTCCTGTTAAATTATAGCATTTGCCACTGCTCTCTCATTGTGCAACCTTGACTGATATGTTTGGTTAATAATATAGCACCAAGATATATGGAACAATGTTAAATAAACTCACCTGAGGAAACAAATGAATTCACCTTCAAAGTGGAAGATTTCAATATCCTCCTCTCTAATACTGATGGGTAAAGCTGGCACTAAGTAGAAATAAAATAAAAGATCTCAAGGACAAGTTAAAACTATATAAAGGCATAGACAAAGCTATATATCAAACAAGGAATGCATAATCTTTGCATAAGATAATTAAATACTTATGAAAATTAAGTATTAAACTATAATATGGTTTGGATCTAAAAATGTACCCCCAAAGAGCTCATGTGTTAGACAATGCAGGAAATGTCCAGAGGTGAAATCATTAGATTAAGAGAGCTATAAACTCAATAGTGAATTAATCTATTTGGTGGATTAATAATTTAAATGGAATCCTAGGTAGTAATAACAAGCAGGTAGGCTGTGGCTGGAGGTAGTAGGTAACCAGAGACATGGTTTTGGACTATATCTTGTCCTTGACTTTTGCTCTCTATCACTCTCTTGTGCTCTCTCTTCTCCCTCTTTAAAATATACAGCTGATAGTAATGATATCTAGTTCCACCCTTTTTGCTTCATGTAATAGGACATCACTGTTTTAATGTCTGAATAACATTCTATTGTGGGTATATACCCCATCTCTATATTCATTCATGTGTGGATGGGCATCAGGGCTGATTCTATTTCTTAGGTATTCTGAATAGTGTCATATTAAACCTGAGTGTTCAGCTGTGTACTTGATCTGCTCATGTCATTTCCGATGGATATATCCCCAGAAAAAAGAGTAGCTGGATCATACAGTAGTTATTTTTACCTTTTGGGGAAAATTGTGTACTGCTATTCATTACAACTATATTCATGTATACTCTCCCAAATATGACACAAGAGTTCCCTTTTCTCCACAGCTTCATCAATATTTGTTATTTTTTGACCATTTGAAAATGACAATTCTAATTGGAATAAGACGATGTCTCTAAACAGAAGGAAATAAAAAAATAATAAAATGCACTCCACTATTGTCATGTATATGAAAAAAGTTCAATGAATTTTTTTTCTGAATAAAATTGGCAAACTTTTAACTCAGCCAATTAGGAAAAAAAAAAACAGCACTTGAATCAGTAAAATCAGAAGTGTAAAGGGAATGCTAACAACTGAATCCATGGAAATACATCACCAAAGAACTTGAGGAAAACTACAAGAAAACAAAATCACAAGAGAAAATGACCAATTATATGATGTATATCACTGTGTGCATAACCTAGAAGAAATAGAAAAAGTCCCAGAAATTTAGGGCTTGCTAATACTCTCTAATGAAGAAATGGAAAACCTGAAAAGATAAATATTAAGAAAAAATGATTTATGTGATTGACACAGAAATCCTCCAAATCAAGGATCAAAAGCATGTTAAATGATCATATATCCAGATGAAGTGGGTTTATCTTTGGCATGCAAAGGATGTGCAATTAAGTGTGCCACACACCAACAAATGAGACGATGAAAATAATGTGATCATCTTAATAAATATAGAAAAATAATTTATCAAAATTCAACTTTCTTTCATGATAGACCAAGGAGCAAGCCTTCACCCATTACTTCTTTTACTTTTAATTATTTTTTTATTTTTATATGACAGCAGAATGCATTACAATTTTATTACACATATAGAGCACACATTTCATATCTCTGATTGTTCATGTAGTAACACCAGGCAGATAGGATCTGACTAGAGGTAGTAGGTAATCAGAGATATGGTTTTTGACTATATCTTGTCCTTCATCTTTGCTCTCTATCACTGTCTTGTGCTCTCTCTTCCCCCTCTTTCAAATATACAGCTTCTTCATACATGAACTTTGGATAATAATTTCCATCACATTTCACCATCATTTCTAACCCCATGGCCCCTCCCTTCCCCTCCAACCCTTATCCCCTGTCTAGAGTTCCTCTATTCCTCCATGCTTCCACTCCTGATCCCACTATGAATCAGCCACCTTATATCAGAGAAAACATTCAGCATTTGTTTTTTTGGGATTGGCTAACTTCATTTAGCATTATCATCTCCAACTCCATCCATTTACCTCCAAATGAGATGATCTAATTCTCTTTTATTGCTGAGTAATATTTCATGTGTATATATACCATAATTTTTAATCCATTCATCTACTAAAGGACATCTAGGTTGGTGCCACAGTTTAGCTATTGTGAATTGTGCTGCTATAAACATTGATGATGCTGTGTCGCTGTTGTACACTCTATTTAAGTCCATTGGGTATAGACCAGGGAGAGGGATAGCTGGGTCAAATGGTGGTTCTGTTCCAAGTTTTCCAAGGAATCTCCATACAGTTTTCCACTTTGGGTGCACCAATTTGCAGTCCCACCAGCAATATATGAGTGTACATTTTTTCCCACATCCTCGCCAACACTTATTGTTGTTTGCATGCATAATAGCTGCCATTCTGACTGGAGTGAGATGAAGCCTTAGAGTAGCTTTTATTTGCATTTCTCTAACAATAGTGATGATGAACATTTTTTCTTATATTTGTTGAATGATTGTATATCATCTTCGGAGAAGTGTCTTTTCAGATCTTTGGCCAATTTATTGATTGGCTTATTTATTTTTTTTGCTGCTTAGCTTTTTGAGTTCTTCATATACACAGATTAGTGCTCTATCTGATGTGTGAAGGGTAAAAGATTATTCCCAAGATGAGGGCTGTCTACTCACCTCTCAGATTGTTTATTTTGCTGAGAAGAAACTTTTTAGTTTGAGTCCATCCCATTTATTGATTTTTTATTTTAATTATTGTGCCAAAGGAGTCTTATTCAGGAAGTTGGGGCCTAATCCCACATGATGGAGATTAGAGCCTATTGTTTTTCTATTAGACACAGGGTCTCTGATTTTATTCCTAGGTTCTGGATCCATTTTGGTTGAATTTTTTGCATGGTGAGTGATAAGGGTTTAATTTCATTTTGTTGCATACAGATTTCCAGTTTTCCCAGCACCATTTGTTGAAGATTCTAACTTTTCTCCAATGCATGTTTTTGTTGCCTTTGTCTAATATAAAATAATTGGAATTTTGTGGGTTAGTCTCTGTGTCCTCTATTCTGTACCATTAGTCTATCAGTATGTTTTGGTGCCAATACCATGCTGTTTTGTTACTATTGCTCTGTAGTATAGTTTAAGGTCTGGACACCACCTGCTTCATTTTTCTTGGTAAGGATTTCTGTAGCTATTCTGGGTTTCTTATTTTTCCAGATGAATTTTATGACTGCCTTTTTATTTCTATGAGGAATTTCATTGGAATTTTGATTGGAATTGCATTAAATATGTATAGTGCTTTTGGTAGTATGGTCATTTTGATAATATTAACTCTGCCTATCCATGATCAAGGTAGATCTTTCCATCTTCTAAGGTCCTCTTTGATATCTTTCTTTAGGTTTCTGTAACTTTCATTATATAGATCTTTTACATCTTTCATTAAGTTGATTCCCAGGTAATTTTTTTTGAGGCTATTGTAATTGGGGTAGATTTCCTCATTTCCCTTTCTGAGGATTTGTCACTGATATACAGAAATGCTTTTGATTTATGGGTCTTGTTTTATGGGACTATGTTTATATAGTGCTAATTTGCTGAATTTCATTTACTAGTTCTAGAAGTTTTCTGGTGGAACTTTTTGGGTCTTCTAAGTATAGAATCATATCAGCAAATGGTGCCAATTTGAGTTATTCTTTTCCTATGAGTATCTCTTTAATTTCTTTTGTCTGTCTAATTGCTCTGGCCAGTGTTTCCAGAACTATATTAAATAGAAGGGTTAAAGAGGGCACCCCTCTCTTATTACCATTTTAGAGGGGATGTCTTCAATTTTTCTTCATTTAGAATGATGTTTGCCTTGGGATTAGCATAAATAGGCTTTATGATGTTGAGATATGTTCCTGTTATCCCTAATTTTTCTAGTGTTTTGAACATGAGGAAGTGTTGGAATAACTTTTGAGTGGCAGCTAGCAGCCTGACAGGGTGCCTGCAGGATGGGGTGAAACCACATCCTCAGCAATTGTATTTAACATTGCCAAAGTACTGGGCCAGGAAACCAAGAGTCAGGGGCTTCAGGGCATGAAATTCCTGACTCAGTAAGCCCTGTCCCTTAGGAACAAAGACCCTTCCAGATTGCTTTCCACCTCAACAGCAATATTTAGAGTTTCCTCACAGTGCAGTTACATTAGGCAGAAGATGATTGGCTTATAGATATTATCTTGCTTATGTATGAATGACAGGCACATCCCACTTGAACCTGTAACATTTGTGTGCATTCCAAAAATTAACTGAGCTACTGGACATCGACTTGAGGTTTGTCACCAGCCAGTTCTCTCACCAGCTCCCAGAGTCTCTGTTGATTCCTCGTCTCTATCCCCCACAACTGAGGTAGTGAGTGACTAATTGACCACACCAGTGATAGGAACATATGCAAGGAAGTGCTGTATTTTGTCAAATGCTTTTTCTGCTTCTATTGAGATGATAATATGATTCCTTTTAAAAAATCTATTGATGTGATGAATTACATTTATTGATTTCCTTATGTTGAACCAACCTTGCATCCCTGGGATGAATCCCACTTTATTGTGGTTCACAATCTTTTGGTTGTCTTTTTGTATTCAATTTGCCAGAATTTTCATGAAAATTTTTGCCTTTATGTTCATTAGAGATATTAGTTTGAAATTTTCTTTTTTGAATGTATCCTTGCCTGGTTTTAGAATCAGAGTGACATTGGCCTCATAGAATTCAAGTTTGGAATTCCTGCCTCTTTTTCTCTTTCTTGAAATAAATTGGAGAATATTGGGTATTAGTTATTTAAAGTTCTTATAGAACTAGGCTGTGTATCCATCTAGTCCTGGGCTTTTCTTGGTTGGTAGACTTTTGATGCCATCTTCTATTCCGTCACTTGAAATTGATCTGTTTAAATTCTGTATATCATCCTGATTCAGTTTGGGTAAAACATATGACTCTAGAAATTTGTTGATGCCTTTGATATTTTCCATTTTATTGGAGTACAAGTTTTCACAATAATTTCTAATTATCTTCTGTATTTCTGTAGTGTCTGTTGTGACATTTCCTTTTTCATTTTGTATATTATTAATTTGATTTTTCTCTCTCCTTCTCCTCATTAGCATGGCTAAGGGTTTGCCAATTTTATTTATTTTTTTTAAAGAACAAACTTTTTTGTTCTGTCAATATTTTCAACTGTTTCTTTTGTTTCAATTTCATTCACTTTGGCTCTGATTTTAATTATTTCCTGTCTTCTGCTACTTTTGGTGAAGGTTTGTGTCTTCTCTTTCTAGGGCTTTGAGATGTAATGTTAAGTCATTTATTTGCTGACTTTTTCTTTATTTAAGTAATGAATTCCATGAAATGATCTTTCCTCTTAAAACTGCTTTCATAGTGTCCCAGATATGTTAATATTTTGTATCTGTGCTCTCATTCACCTCTAATTTTTTTTTAATCTCTTCCTTGATGTCTTTTTCAACCCATTGTTCATTCAGTAGCATATTATTTAGTCTCCAGATATTAGAGTAACTTTTATTTTTTTTATTTTATCATTCATTTCTAATTTCATTTCATTATGATCTGATAGAATGCTAAGTAGTGTCTCTGCTTTTTTATATTTGCTAAGAGTTTATTTGTGGCATAATACATGGTCTATTTTACAGAAGGATCCATGTACTGCTGAAAAGAAAGTATATTACTCATTAAAGGATGAAATATTATATATATGCAAGTTAAGTCTAAGTTATTGATTGTATTATTGAGTTCTATAGTTTCTTTGTTCAGCATTTGTTTGTAAGATCTATCTAGTGGTTAAAGAAGTATGTTAAAGTCACCCAAAATTATTGTGTTGTGGTCTATTTGACTCTTAAACTTGAGAAGAATTTGTTTGATGAACATAGCTGCACCATTGTTTGGGCATATATATTTATAATTATTAAGTCTTATTGGTATATGGTTCCTTTGAGTAGTATGTAGTGTCCTTCTTTATCTTTTCTGATTGACTTTAGTTCAAAATCTACTTTATTTGATACGAGGATGGAAACCCTGCTTGCATCCACAGTCCATGTGAGTAGTATGATTTTCCCTAATCCTTCACCTTTAGTCTGTGGATATCTTTTCCTATGAGATGAGTCTCTTTAAGGCAGCATATTGTCAGGTCTTTTTTTTTCCTATCCAATCTACTAGTCTATATCTTTTTTTTTTTTTTTTGGTGAGTCTAGGGCATTAAATTCAGGGTTATTATTGAGACATGATTTGTATTCCCAGCCATTCTTGTTTATTTGTGGTATTGTATGTGACTTGGTTTCTTCTCTGATTAGATTTTCCTTAAGTGTAATAACTCCCTCTGATAATTTTCATCATTGTTTTTCATTTCCTCTTCATGGAATCTTTTACTGAGGATGTTCTGTAGTACTGGCTTTCTAGTTGTAAATTCTTTTAACTTTTATTTATCATGGAAGGTTTTTATTTTATCATAAAATCTAAAGTTCAGTTTTGCTGGAAATAACATTCTTGGTTGGCATTCATTTTCTTTCAGAACTTGGTATGTGTTGTTTTATGCTCTCCTGGCTTTGAGAGTCTGCGTTGAAAAATCTGTTGAGATATTAATTGGTCTCTCCCTATATGTGATCTGATCCCTCTCTCTTGCGGCTTTTAAGATTCTGTCCTTATTCTATATGCTAGTCATTTTCATTATAATGTGCCTTGGTATAGATTTGTTGTAATTTTGTACATTTTTGTGTCCAGAAATCCTCTTGTATTTGGTTTTCCAATTTGTTCTTCATGCTTGGGAAATTTACTGATATTATCTCATTGAAGAGATTGTGCATTCCTTTGGTTTGAAACTCTGTGCCTTCCTCTAATCCAGTAACTCTTAGACTTTTCTTTTGAAAAGTCCCATTTTCTTGTATGTTCTGTTCATGGTTTCTTACTATCTTCACTGTTGTACAGAAGAAGAGGTAGTCCTTTGCAGGAACCAGTGCCTTGCCTCAATTTTCAGATTGTATACTTTGTAGTCTTTATCTGATGTTCTTTATTCCATTTGATCTAGACCATTGGTTATGCTTTCTATTGAGTTTTTTATTTGATTTATTTTATCCTTCATTTCAAGGATTTCTTGCTTTTATTTTTTAAGGGTCTCTATCTCTCTCTTGAAATCATCTTTTGCTACTGATATTTGCTCTCTTATCTCTTTGTTGGACTGATCAATTTTTCCCTGTATTTGCTCATTTGGGTTATTCTTTCATTCACAGACAATTTTAATTATGAATCTTCTGAATTCTTTCTCTGACACTTCATCAACTTCACTGTCCCTGGGTTCTGTTATTACAGTGTCCTGGTTTGTTTGGGGCACTTTCCTCCCTTGTTTTTCCATGTTGTCTATGTGTCTTCCTTTCTTGCAGCTTGAATCTGAGATATTACAGTTTCTACCCTATATTCTTGCAGTACCTATGCAGATTGTCTCTACCTCACCTTGGTTTTGGGCTTCCAGACCCTGCTGGTATCCATCAATGAATGCTACTGCAACTAAAGATGGTGACAGCAATAGCCAAGGTGACTTGAGATAATAGGTAAGGTCTCCCAAATTGGAAGCAATATCTTACAGAGAAGGGGCTGAAATGGTGGACCTCACACTCTCTTTGGGATACCTGCTCTGAAA
Organism: Spermophilus citellus; assembly: GCF_964194105.1. Classification (NCBI taxonomy): domain Eukaryota; kingdom Metazoa; phylum Chordata; class Mammalia; order Rodentia; family Sciuridae; genus Spermophilus; species Spermophilus citellus. Next base: position 240,375,522 of record NC_138183.1, read on the forward strand.
TCTAGCTTCTTGTAGGTCCTGTCTACTGTCAAAATATTAGGGGGTACTGTGTGTGGAAGGCTACTGGGATGAGTGCAATGTCCCAAGATGAAAGTGGGTTAGGCTTAGGCTCCCAAGTAGAGGAATGGGGCAAACTCAAACCTATCCTGTACCTGGGTCCTGCACAAGTTTGTGTGGGCCAGGCCTGGGCTCGCACGGTAGTTTGCTGGTCAGAAGATGTGGTTCTTTGCAGGAACCAGTGCCTTGCCACAAAGGTAAAGGGGTAGACCCAGGCTTACTGTGAGCCTAGGTCCTGAGCAGGTTGGTGTGGGCAGATCTGGGCTAGGCCTGGGCTCCTGTGGTAGTCTGCTGGTAGAAAGAAGCGGTCCTGTTCCTGAGGCTGGGCTCTGGTGGGTGTCTTCCCCACCAATGGAGGGGTGGATAGGTGTTGGGGGAGGTGCTAATTTGAGTCTGGGTTTCACCCAGGGTGTTATAGACAGATCTGGGCTGGGCATGGGCTCCTACAGTAGTCTGCTGCTCAGAAGGTGAAGTCCTGTGCCAGAGACTGGGCTCTGACAGGTGTATACACTGTAGGTGGAGGGGTGGACCTGGGCCTACTACTGTGAGCCTGGGTCCCATGCAGGCTATTGTGGGCAGATCTCTTAATATTTATTTAATAGCTTTAAATGCTCCAATGTTGGATGCATATGTATTTGTAGTTGTTAACATTCTCTCAATAAATTTATATTTTATATGCCTTAACATATAGCCATTTTCAATCTTTTATTTTTCTTTTAGCCTGAATACCAAAGGTGTGATTTACACAGCACTATTGCAATATCAGAGTAATCTCCGTTTGATGGGACACTCACATTTACCAAAGTTTCATCCTTTCATATTGCCAATTAGTGTCATCCTTCAAGTTGGAGAACTCCTTTAGCATTTTTGTGACAGGTCTGGTGTGATAAACTCTGTCAGAGTCTACTTTCCTGGGAAAGTCTTTATCTTTCTTTCATGTCTGAAGGACTTCTTCTTCATAGTTTGATCTGATGAAGGGGGAGGTCTGAATTCAGTTGATGAAAATTTGTGTTGTTCATATTTTTGGAAATTGTAATTAGAATTGTTGAAAGCTTTCATGTTGCCAGATATGGGCAGCTAAGTCTAAAAAGTTGATAGTCTTGCTCAAGTCCACAATGATCTACTCATTCTATTTACAGTCAGGTGATGAAACCCAAATATATTTGTGGATTTGATTATTATTTTTTTAAAAGAGAGAGAGAGAGACACACACACACACACACAGAGAGAGAGAGAGAGAGAGAGAGAGAGAGAGAGAATTTTTTAATATTTATTTTTTAGTTATCGGCGGAACACAACATCTTTGTTTGTATGTGGTGCTGAGGATTGAACCCGGACCACATGCATGCCAGGCGAGCGTGCTACCGCTTGAGCCACATCCCCAGCCCTGATGTGATTATTTTTCCTGAAGGCTCTGCAGTGATTGGTTCATGCCCTGGTTATAATTACTTACACATGCAAACTCTCCTTCATTCCCTGATCACTTTGTCATTATGAAATTAAATCTGCTATCCTTGGTAGTATTCTTTGCTTTGAAAATTCCATTACATAATTATGTAGCTTCTCCTTTTTTGACTGGTATCTACTATATATGTATACATACATATATATTTGTTCTGTTTAGTTAAATTTAGATTCAAGTTTGACATATTTTTACAAACAAGTAGTGTGTCTTACTCTAATTAGGATCCCAGTATTGTGGATGTACATGATGTGCAGATTCACTGTAGTGTATTCGCATATGTACATAGGAAATTTTTGTCAGATTCACTCCACTGTCTTTCCTATTTCTGTCACCCCTCCCTTCCTGTCATCTGTCTAATTCACTGAACATCTTCTATTCTTGCTCATTCCTTGTGGGTTAGCATTCACATATCAGAGAGAACATTTGACCTTTGATTTTGGGGGTTGGCTTAATTAAGTAAGAATGATATACTCCAGATCCATTTATTTACTGACAAATATCATAAACCCTTCTTCTTTATGACTGAGTAATATTTCACTGTGTGTGTGTGTGTGTGACATTTTCTTTATTCAATCATGTGTTTAAAGGCATTTAAGTAGGTTTCATAGTTTGGTTTTTGTGAGTTGAGCTGCTGTAAACATTGATGTGGCTGCATCAGCATAGAATGCTGACTTTAATGGATACATAGGAAGAAATGGTCTAATTGGGTCAAATGGTGGTTGCATTCATAGTTTTTTGAGAAATCTTCTACTACTTTCCAGAGCAGTTGCACCAATTTACAGTTCCACCAGCAATTTATGCGTGTACCTTTTCTGGCAAACTCTCACTAACACTCATTGTTACTTTGTATTCTTGATGGGTGCCATTCTGACTGGAGTGAGGTGAAATCTCAGTGAGATTTTAATGTGCCTGTGTCTAATTGGAGAGATGTTAAATATGTTTTCATGTGTTTTCACGTGATTCATATTTCTGCTTTTGAGAACTATCTGTTGAGTTCCTGCCTATTTATTGATTGAATTATTTGTTTCGTTGACATTAAGCCTTTTAAGTTTCTATATATTCTGGAAATTCACACCTTAAATGAGGTGGGGGTAGCAAATATTCTCTCCCATTCTGTACACTCTCTCTTCATGCTTTTGATAGTTGCTACTGCTGTAAAGTAGCTTCTTAATTTAATATCATATCATTTATTGATTCTTTTGCTTCTAATGTATTTTTATTTGTATCTTTCTATTATCTAACTGTATTCTCTACATCCAAAATATATTTAGGTACCATTTTTGTTTCCCAATTAACAAATCAACTTTTAATAGAGCTTAGACTATTTCAATTTAATGTGATTATTGATAAGGTTGTTTTTAAATCTCTCATCTTGCAATTTATTTCCTGTTTATTCTATTTATGCTTTAATTTTACTTATCTTATTTTATGATTTTTTTTGCTATTATTTTGTCTTGCTGTTTTAGTGGTTGCCTCAGTTTTACCGTATGCCATTTTAACTTCTCACATCTACCTTCATGTGGTATTACACCATTTTATTTTTGGACATTAACCTTATAATGGTATACTTCCCTTTCCTCTTGCTAGCTTTATGTGCTAGGTCACACATTATTACTTCTAGTACATAATTTATGAATACAAATAGATGAGTATTATTTTGAAACAAGTTCTGTAACGTTGAGCACGTGATTTAATCTCCAGAAACTTTATTTCCTCATCTGAGTAATGAGGAAACTAATCCCATGCAAACATCTTTTTTAACATCTATGACAGATTATGTAAGTACAATGCATAAAATATTGACTGACATACTGCAAATTTTCAAGAAAAATTATTGATATTATGATGATTATCTTTCTGAGTGAAAAGGTCTGGTTTAGATGAGATGTTCTAAAATATTGATTCTGTGCCATTTTGGGTGACTACTGAAGTACTCAGCCTTTTGTCACTGTAACTAAATATGTGCACAGGCTCATTATGAAGAAAAAGAGTTTTAACAGCTTACCATTTGAGAGGTGTAATATCCAAATGGTAGAATGGGGGTTCAGAAAGTTCCTCCCCTTGGTTATTACTCCTCAGGACACAGATAGCCATGGCAGGAGTCGGGGAGGGAGTTATTGCATATTAAGACAGAAGCAGAGAGAACAGGAGGGGTCAGGCCTGCTCCTTTTGTAACTCCCCTTCTCAGAGGAGCTAGCCTTCTCATAAGAGGCCACAATTATCTTAACTAAAATGTACCTCTTGAAGAAGAATGAAATATGGCATTTGTTGGTAAAGGGATGAAACTGGAGAATGTCATGCTAAGGGAAATAAGCCAGACCCAGAAAGCCAAGGGTTGAATGTTTCTTTCATAAACAGAAACTGCACCGAAATAAGAAAAAAAAAAAAGTGGAGTGAATCCCATTGCTAAGAGCCACAGCCAAGTAATATGATGCATGGCACTTTTGGTTGTAAGGTGACGCCAGCTAGCCATTGAGATGATATGATTATGTTAAGATTTGCATTCATATGGATATTGGACTCCTGATGTTCACCTTGGGCCTGCTATGGGACTCCTGGAGAGTTCCCATTGGTTGGGGAAGTACAGTAGGAGGGAATTCCAGGGCAGGAAGTGGTTCTGGGGTTCCAGTAGAAACCCACCGTGTGGGTGGACCGGCTTCTTCCCGGAAGTGTACGGGGTATTGGCGGCATTTTAAAAAATAAAGTTTTGTTCCTGCTTGAGTGGCTCATGATACTGTGCCCAGCCAGACTGCGGCATCCCATGACCATAGAAGGGAGATAGTGCAGTAGAGTAAGGAGATAGAGGGAGAGGGAAGAGGGATGGAAAATGGAGAAACTGCAAAACGAAATTGACTAAATCATGCCATGAACATATATGAATATTCCACTGTGAATTTCAACTTTATGTATCTCCAATGGAAAAGAATAAATAATGACAGAGAGACTACAGAGGAAAGGAAGGGGAGCAGAGGAGGTGTTAGGAGATAGAGCATGGGGAGGGCTACAGGTCCTCAGCTCCCATAATATTTTCCTATGGGGGAAACTGGGCCATCTTGTGGTTGAAGGGAGGGAGCTGCATGATCACAAGGGGAATTCAAGACCCTGAAGGGAAAGCTCCTGATATTAGGCTTCATAGACTTAGGGACTGCCCAGAAGTTAAGTTGTGGCTAGGCAACATACTAGTAGCATGGTAGATTGCTCCTCTTTTCTGTATTTTCCAGGGGCAAAAGAAACATGCCTGGGCAGTGGAAAAGAAATTATTCAAGTTCAGTTGTCTACCAAACTCTCAATCAACTGTAGATTATGAACTTCTCCAGAAGAAGGGGAAAAACTAGCATGGCCCAATAAAATAACTGTGTTGATCAGACTTGGAACTACTTTGCAGCTGAGCCCACTTTGTACTCTGAAAATTTTTTTATTTTATTTTAATAAACCTATTTTTTTTGTGTTCTCCAATCTCTCGATTCTTGCTTTGTTCTTCGTTCTGGTCCTCAAGAATCTGGACCCTGGCTGGGTCTATTGACATTCACCTGTAATCTCAGAAGCTCAGGATGCTGACGCAGGAGGATAACCAAGAACTTGAGCAACATACTGAGAAACCTAACTCAAAATGAAAGTTAAAAAGGACGGGGAATGCAGCTCAGTGGTAAAATCCTCTGGCATCAATCCCAGGTTAAAAATCAAAATACAAAAAAAGAAAGAAAAGAAGAAGCAGAAGATCCTGGACACTGGGCCCTTTGAGGACTATTGCTGTGATGAGGGAGGAGAAGAGGAAAGAGGAGACTCTGGGAACCGAAATGGAGTGTATTATATGCCATGCATATATGATTGAGTCAAAATGAAATATACTGGTAAGTATAAATATAACACACTAATAAACAGATTTTTAAGAAAAGGTTCTACCACCTCCTTATAGCACCGGCCTGAGGAACAAGCCTCCAACATGTGAAGCTTTGGGGTACAAAATTAAAACCTACCTAAAACATAGCAACCACATTTAGTGTGTAGATACTTTGTTTCACAGAGGGTGGATGACTGAATTTCAGTGAAGATGTTTTAAAGTCTATGTGTCTTGTAACTCTGCAGGTACCTTAGGAAAATTGATAGTAAATTGGAATGAAAGTGTTCACATGTATGTATATGTGTGTTTATAAATATACATATGAATATGCATACAAATGCATATGTGTGTATACCTCACAAGTACATTTATAATGTATTTTGATTTTTTGACTTTTTAAAACTTTACAATACAATTTCAACAAAATATTTATTTGGAGTCTGTGTCTATCCACCAATAGAAGAGAACATTTATTTTATTATTTTTTTTCCCTTTGTGTCTCACACCCCAAACCACCCCTTTCAGTAATAAGAGTTGATTACTGTGCATGGCCACTAGTCCAGGAGAACGGTGGGGCAGCCAATCATTGACTTATTAATTTACTCTAATGCATTTGAGCTTTTTTCCTTAGTGCCTTTCTAAAATCTATGTTTTACTGCTTTGTCTTTTTTATTCCAAAATTATTGGCTAGAGACATGTGTGTCTGATTGCAGGACAATTTAGACATTTATTAATCACATTATTTAAGAAAGAATTTTGGTGGAATATACATTGAAACCCAAATGAGGACCTAGGGATGATGGGCAGTGCTTATTAAACATAAGATTGCAATTTTGTAAGTAATTCTTGGTTGAATAACTTTTATTCTATCAGGAGATTAGGCATTAGAATATCATGTTTTCCTTGTTATTTCCCTAAATGATATATTTATTTTGATATCTTAATAAATGTCAAAGTACCTTGTAAAATTGAGAACAATATTGTGAAGGATGGATAAATTCAAAATAATCCTATGTATGCTTTCTAAACATCATTGTAAATGGTAACAGAGAGTGAAATATATAAACAATTGCTGGGAAAAATATTTACATATTGTATAAATCCACAGTGGGTGATTGACTATCGTCTCCTTATCTGGAGAGCCTGCTTTTCCTTGATGCCACATTCTTTATAAAACGTAAATATCTAAGACTGAAGACAAAAACATAGGCACCATATTTCAATTCATGTTATTCTAAATGATGTCAAACACATAGATATTACAGGTATCTAGGTGACCAATGTTCTGCTTATTAGCTCAAAAGTTTACCAATGCATAGTAACTTTAATTAAAAAATTGTTTGTCTTTTATTTTATTGTACTCTCTAATTTCTAATATTTACATTATTGATTGTATAACATGCACACTTTAAATAATGAGGTATTCCTCCTCATTTGCATGTTTAACATCTGAAAAGTTAGTTTTTTTTTTTTTTTAATGTCACAATGTCATATTTTTCCCTATTTTTCCTTTCATGAGAAGTTGTTCCTGTTGCTCTTCTCCCTGCTCTTCCAAGAGTGATGGTAGCTCATTTCCATAAGTATTCAGGTTGGAACATTGCTGTTTATGCTTGTCAAATTAAAAGTCTGCTGCTGCATAACAATTTCAAAGCAAAGCAATTTGTACCACAAGTTTATCATTATAACTACAGTGTTGTGTCTGTCAGTGATCTCTTGGTATCAGTGTTTGGTAGTTTCCCCCACTACTGTATATCAGATACAATCCCTTATGGAAGGAAACTAAACAATAATTCGGAGATGTATTTTTTTCTTATTTCAAAATGTATTAAATATTTGAACTGGGGAATTCACTGTTTTTATTAATTAGTTCCTCTATACAGAAAGTAATAGTTAAATATGATGGGTATTTTACTGCTAAATTTATTCTAAGAGTTAAACTTATGATCTAAAATTTATTTTTAAGATCACTTCTGTTTTACGTATACTTATACAAAGGAATGTAATATGTTATTTTCAGTGGTAACAAAATTTTCAATTTTTGTGACAAAATATTTAAGTAAAAATGTTACTGAGGTACTAATGTGTACACAATTTCAAGGATAAGACTTGTCTTTGTATTAAAGAGGAAATGTATGAATTATTATAGAATTGAAAGAATATGGCCATGGTGTGTCTCTCCCCTGTTAATGTAATCAAATGTATTCAGCTAGAACTGCAAGCTTAACTTAGTATATTATGCAATGTGGGTTAGAACTATAATTCTTACCAGTTGCAATAGTCTTAAGAACCACAAGTAATATGGCTACATGATTTTAAAAATGCTAATCCTATTATTCCATATGTTGCATTAATGATTTCTGTGATATTAAAAAAAATGTATCTGTAGGATCAGATAGAGATGCCACATTAAATTTAGGAGTAATGTAGAAAGTACACCTGGAAGCCATCTAATTCCTCCCCAGTGACAAGAGATGGCAGAAGTATGTCATCTCTACTTCAATCTTCTGTTGCCTTGGTGATTCAAACCCTGATCCTACAAAGAATAAAATATGTGAATCCATGAGTAATCCAGGCAACACATAATAGCTGAGAACTCCCTGAACACAACTTGCCTTTACATTGTATAACATTTGTTATTGATTCTATGTGTTCATGATTCATTCTAGCAGAACAATACATTATATAGAAATCAAATAATCTGTGAATTTAAATTAGCTTTTGTTTGTTTATTTGTAACATTGATATTAGTGATTCTTGAATTTGCCTTAAGATATCCTGTTTTACACTTAAATTTAAATAAGATAGACTTTCTTATGATTTTTATAAATGTCAGTCTTTAACAGAAAAACATACGTTTCCTTTTTTTTCTAAGTTTTACATATTTATCTATCTGTTGTTGATTTATAGTCAGAAAATCTGCTATCTTATGTTTAATATGCAGTGCCCACAATCTCTAGGGTTTCAAGGAATATCCCACCAATCACACAGATCCCAATTTAGGTTTTAAAGTAAATACAAATGTATTCCTTGAACACAATTCTGCAGACAATACGGAGAGCTGTTCTATTTCATGCCGGGGAAAGAGAGCATTGCCTGCAGTGAAAACACAGTCATGAATGAAGAACATACTTAGAATTATAAAACAGTGCTTTGCATCATACTAAATTATTTTCCTGCTTCTAAATGTCATAAATAATATCCGTGGAACATCTTTTAGGTAAATGAAAATTTTAAATCCTACATTTCAAAAATTAATAAAACATATTCTTAGTATTACCAAAATGACAGAACACTGGAAAATTTTTAGTAAGAACTATGAGAGAAATAAGTTATAAATCACAAGTACAAATATAATTGATGAATTGATTTATCAATTCACTTTTTGATTGTTAGACTGGCTTCCAGTACTTGATAGGATTTACAGGATTGTGTTCCAATTGCAAATGATTTTCTCTAAATTACTTTTCCACAGATACTCAGATTTTTGCACAGAGCATGCAAAATATGGAAAGTCAGAGGAACATATCAGAATTCGTTCTCATGGGCCTTTCTTCTGACCAAAACATTCAAATATTTTGCCTAGTGTTCTTCTTATTTTGTTATCTTTCCATCTTGGTGGGAAACGTTCTGATCCTCATCTGTATTGGATGCAGTTCTCTTTCTCACCAACCCATGTACTATTTCCTCAGTCACTTGTCTTCTATGGACATCTGCTATACCTCCTTTGTGACACCCAAACTGATTGGTGACCAGCTAGTGGGAAGAAACACCATCTCCTATGGCTACTGCATGTGGCAGGTTGTTGTGATGCACATCTTTGGATTGATTGAAGTACTAATCCTGACAGCCATGGCGTTTGATCGCTATGTCGCCATCTGCAAACCTCTGCACTACATGATAATCATGAGCAGAACCAGGTGCAATGTCCTGATCTTGACTGCCTGGGCTGGTGGAGCTGTCCACTCCTTTTCCCAGTTCTGTATGATTATCCAGTTGCCCTTCTGTGGTCCCAACACAATTGACCACTACTATTGTGACATTTTTCCTTTGTTGAAAATTGCCTGTACTGATACCTACCTCATTGGTGTCTTTATGGTTGCCAATTCAGGACTGGTTGCCTTGGTAACATTCATTCTCTTGTTTGGGTCTTATGTGATCATTCTATTCACATTAAGAAATCACTCAGCAGAGGGGAGGCACAAAGCCCTCTCTACTTGTGGGTCTCATATCACTGTGCTCATCTTATTCTTTGGACCTTCCATATTTGCCTACCTTGGACCTCCTAACACTTTCCCAGAGGACAAAATCTTTGCTCTGTTTTACACCATTATTGCTCCCATGTTCAGTCCCCTCATCTACACCTTGCGGAACACAGAGATGAAAAAGGCTCTGAGAAAAGTTTGGTGTCAAAAAGTATTTTTAGAAGAAAAACATAATTGACTTGTAATATTTAATGTCCCTACAACTGTATGCATCTGAAAACAGTTACTTGCCTCCAAGGAGCACTATTGTTTTCGAAGTATTGAAGACAAATCATTTGTTGATAAATGTCAGAAATCAGGAACTGAAGAATTAGAAGCAAAATGACAATTGCACTAATGAGTCTGAGATGGAGTAGTATATGTGTGTACATACATGTGATATGATATTCCTGTTTAATGGAAGGGCAAATTTGTGACTTTGTAATAGCCAACTCTGATGCTAATTTACAATTTTAATAATTATTTAATCTGTAATTCATGCAGGGGAACAGAAATTTATTTGATCTTTCCTTAGAAATTGAGTAAATTGAAAGTGTTTTTCAGAAATAATTTTTATTACTGAGCATTTTTTTCTGATATTATACCAAACAAATCTTGTATGATGACATTTTAAATTCAGTTATGTAATGAAGAAGTTTACACAGAGAATTTTACATGAAGTGAAAATTAAAAAATGGCAGTCATACCTTTCTCTTAAGGTACAGAACCCCCACTATAACCAAATGTCATAGGCAGGGATAATGTTTTAAGAGTTAAATTTAACATACTTTAGAGATACATGCATACCCATGTATATCAATTAATAATTTTCAATAGCCAAACTATGGAACCAGCCAGGGTGTACATCAATTAAAGAATAGGTAACAAAAATATGGCATATAAATACAATGGAGTTTTACTGAGCCATAAAGAAGAACAAAATTGTAAAATTCTCAAAAAATTGGGTTGTACTGGAGACCATAATTTTGAGCAAAATAATTCAGACTCATGTGAAAATTATTATAAGTTACTTTATATGTGGAGACTAGAGGGAAAAATCAGGGTGGGCAGGCAGGTAGAACAACATGAAAGTACATGGTTAACCAGTAAGATAGAGGGAGAGGATTCAGAGAAGATGGAGGGGATGACAGAGCCAATACTGAGGCATGAAATTCAACTAATTGTGTTTTATATATTTGTTAACATGCCTCATTGAAACCCAGCATTCTGTGTAATAGAGATGCACCAACTTAAAAAAAAAAAGTGGACTGATGGAAAGTGATTTTTCCTTTATGTTGTTTATTAAATGAAATGTACTTGAATGTAGAAGGGCAGGATGAATAGTTAATAGAGATCATTCTTTCACAGCAGAGCTGTATAATCAAGTGGCTCCAAGATATTCATTTGGGGAAGACTGCATGTCAATGTGTCCCAATATATAGACAAGAGATATGAATTCAATCACCATTGAAGGGAGAGAGAAAGACAAATGATAGCAAATAAATTTTAATGAAGCATAAATCATTTTCTTGGATCTTTTCTTACTTTCATTTCTATTTTTATTTTTATTTTTATTTTGGTTGTAGATGAATGCAACATCTTTATTTTATTTATTTATTTTTATATGGTGCTGAGGATCAAATCCAGGATCACATGTGCCAGACAAGTGCTCTACTACTGAGCCCCAACCCTAGCTATTAGAAAACCAATAACAACAACACAGATATATGTGATAACAAAAATATAGCAATATGCACATTGGTGGAACATATGGATTGTGGATACTGGGAATTTGAAGAAAGGTTTTCCAAAAGAAGCAGAGAAAAAGTAAAATAGTTTTTTTATATATTATCAAAGAGAAAGTATCTCTTTGTGAAACAGGTGAAGGAAAATAACATCAAAATATTAAGAAACAATTTAATTTTAAAAAATGCTGATTGTAACCTTTAAATGCAGTAAAATTTTCAACTACGATTTCAGTTTTAATACAATATAAAGGAAGATGAAATGGAAGAAATATTATATGGAATGCAATCTGTACCAATTTATGTTGAAAATGATATTTTATAAATTACATTTTTCACAAGTTACTAATAAAAAATGAATATAGTCTTGAATGGATCAAACAGGAAAGACAATAAGACAATGTCTACAGGTTTCAGGACAGTGGTAAGTATTTTTCTTAGTCCCATTCACTTTTATAAATTTAAAAAATGACACCTTCATATTCATTTGATATCATAATATATTCTACCAACAATGTTATTTTTGATTAAAAAATTCTCGATATATTTCTCCTAGAGGCAGCTTCAAAACATAAAAAAATGACAAATCACCATAAAATCTTAGGGGCCTTGTCAGAACACAAATGAATGATGAATTTTTATCCATAATCAAAGGCAATATCTTAATGCACTGATGAAAATAAAAGAGAGCAATGATTCAGTCATTAAACCCTGATAAGAATGTCTTTTGTCACTTTCTCACTGCCCAAATCTAGGCAAATCAGTAGACTTCTGTGAATCTTATGTTTCATTTATACCAGAAAGCTGAGAATAAAACTTATCATATTACCTTTATATAAAATGATAAATTGATATTTCATGTGAAAGGAAATTGAGTAGTTGTTAAGATAAATTTTTATTTCTGTAGAATTTAGACATTTTACAACAGAAGTTATAGAAATAGGTCTGGGTTTTTTTTTTCATGTAATATTTAGTGACATTTTAGTTTTCTTTAAAGTGAACCCACAGAGAAAACCACATCATTTAGTGAAATGTCATTCATAGCAAATTCTCCCAAACTATTTGAGTCGAGAAATATAAAACAGGAAGCTAAACTGAAATACTGTTAATTAACCTTTAGAGTTGCCCAGATCCTTTTATCTTTAAATAATTCAAAATATATTTTATGCATACCCAGCTAGATTTTTACCACATCCTTTATAAAGTGCAAGGTCTTCTACTCTCAAAATTTGCTATATTGAAAAATCAAAACTAAAATTATCTAATTAAATTCAGCATAAAAAGCTAGAAGATTACTTATAGATTGTACAGAAAATGAATGAATGGACAAAATGGAAGAGAAACATCTAATGTTACTTTTTAATTTAAAATGTGGACAAATTAGCAATTTCTTATTTGTGTACAATTTCTTGTTGGCCATTCTAAAATTAAAAACAAACCTACCTGAAAATAATTATATTCGTGTTGGTGGGAACAAATTACAGAAATAAACCAATGCTACCTACAAAATGTATGCATCTCTCTGTATGTGAATATTCATGTATTTTGCTGTAGAAAATTTGCATGTGTGATTATGAAAGGCTAATTCATGTTTTAGTGGGAAATTATGCAAAGTATACTCTACATAATCCAAAACAGTATAAAATATGAAAAATTCTGTATTCATTAGCTCTTCAGAAACAATGTGTATCATGAAAGAAATTAATGAATTTACATTTGAGAAAACAAGTAGAATTAATTAAAATGTTCAGATTAATACAAAATAAGGGAGAGTTACAAAGATAGAAAATGTGGTTTTAAGGATTTAAGGTGGGACATTAAAGATGCACAAGAAAATGAAATAAGAAATCACACTGAAAATAGATCAATGAAATTGTAAGTAAAATATAAATTAAAATCTATATGAAAAATATGAACCAATAATTAGCAGAAAACAAGAATGGTTCTGTCCATTTAGAATAAAATTAATCAGTTATTTATTATAAAAGACTGGGTCCAGAAACTTTTAAAGCACACTTTACAAAACATTTTTGGAAGTGACAATTCTAATCCTGCAAAATCTTATTCAGAAAAAAAGGTGCAAATTAAATTCATTTAATAAAAATAATCTTATCATCAAAAGCAAATATGTTTGAAATCCAATCTTGTCCACAAATATTGAAGTGAATCCTAAACACATTATTAGAAAAATTAATCTAGCAATATATGAAGTCATCTAATCATAACTGATATTTGTTTAACAAGAATGCAAAATATTGTTTTTGTTAGTATTTTATGTTAGTATGTTCTCATATATAAAAGGAGAGAATATATGTAATTATTTCTCATATATATATATATATATATATGTATATATATATTTGGCAGATGAACTTGTTATATTTGGTATAGCTTATATAAAAATGAAGAAATAATATAACACTTAATGTTGAGAGATGAAAATATTCCTCTTAACAAAAGCAAGTCAAGGACCTCTGTTATCATTTCTATTTAATTTAATATTGTACTGTAGATCCCTGTCAGTATATAATGATTAGTGCTTCAAGAATTTATATATATATATATATATATATATATATATATATATATATATGTATATATATATATATATACATATATATCTGTATATATATTTTAAATACATTATAAATATTAAATATGTTATAAATAAAGCTATCTTTCAAAATTTACATGAATGTCTACACTAAAAAATCGCTGCACCTGTAATCTCAGCAACTTTCAAGGTTGAGGCAGGAGGATCCCCAGTTTTAAGCCAGCCTTAGAAATTAAGTGAGGCCTTAAGCAACTTTGGGAGAACCCATCTCAAAATTTTAAACGAAAGGGGTAGTTGGAATGCAGTTCACCTGCTAAGCACACTGAATTAAATCCCCATTAACAACAATAACAACAACAAAAATAACAAAAAAAAATCCTACCGATATAAGAAGCATTAAGAGATCGTTTTATTTTATTATTTTATGTTTTTAGAACTATAATTAATAAAAAAGTCAAATTCATTTTTGTACACTAACAATCAGCAGAATATAAAACTTTAAATAAAAGTAATTTTTTCATTAGAAAATAAACATATTAGGTGCTTGGGAATATATCTCATAATTCACACAAAAAAGTATACCTTCTTTTGAAAACATTACAGAAGACTTTGCAAAAATGGAGAGATGCTTGTTGTTTAAAAAGCATTTCCTCCCAAACTAGTCTCTGAAATTACAATTCAGACTAATCAGCATTTCTGGTGGAACTCATTGACCATATTCTAAAATAGATGAGAAATATCAAACACATGGCTATAGTGCAGAATAAAATGAGGAGGGACTGGCTGTGAAGAGTTGGAGGAATATTAGGGTTGATGAAAGAAGAACATACGAACTTGAGGTGGCAATAATACATGTTGAGTTTTATTCAAGTCATTTTAGACAGATTTGCTTTGGAAGGCCAATTTCCTCCCAGCATGAGAGCATCCTCAGTCTACTGTGAGGGGACCAGCATTCAGAATGGAAGAAGAACAAAGGAACTATGAGGGAGTGGAGGATCAGAGAGGCTTACATGTCTAAATGATGTCACTCAGCAGGGAGATGAGAGTCCCTGGGTCAGGGAGCTTCAGGGGACCATAGACACTAGGATCTTTACCACCACAGAGCTTATCTTTCCCATGGCTGGAACGTGTTAGGTATAATTTCATGTGTTATACAAAGCAGAATCTAATTTTAGTCTTTAATTTTAGTCTAATTAGGCAAAATTAGTCTTTAAATGGCTTAACATTTGTTTATGGGGTTATTTTAAAATAATGGAATGTGTACAAAGGTAAGTATAGTACTGATGAACTTTTTAACTAATCAGTCTCAGCCAGCTGTGAGGAAAAAACAGTCAATATACAGATGCCATCTTTGGATCATTTATATTAACATTGGCCTTTGAAGATAACATTATTTATTACATCTATACAAATTTATACTGTATCACATTAGCACATACAGGCTACAACATGAGTTACCTTCTGTGTTGTCACAATGACATGTTGTGGTGTCATAAAGACCTCACATGATGTCATAATGACCTGCTATGGTGTCATAAAGACCTTGCATGATGTAATATTGACCTGTTTTGGTGTCATAATGATTTGCCATGATATCATAATGAATTTCCATGATGTTGTTATGATGTGCCAAGATGTCATAAGACTCTTCTATTATTCTAAAGGGACCTGTAATATTATCATAATGACCTAGCATGATGTCATAATGACCTGCTTTATGGTCATAATGATTTGCTATGTCATTGTTATCTGTGCTGGTGTCATAATGAACTGCTGTGGTGGCATAATGATCTTCCATGATGTTATAATCACTCCTGTGTTGTTGTAATGATCTGCTGTCCTGTCTTAGTGACCTGCTATGAGGTCATGATGACCTGCTATGGGTGAGAGTTCTGAGGCAAGGTGAAGTTGTCCTATCTGGGTTGAAATGTCTTCTGGAGTATTTTGTTTTCTATATTGTGGCATCATTAAGATTATATTAGAAAGTAGAACTATAGTCAAACTATTTCCCAAATGTTGGTTCTATTTTCTCAGGAGGATGAAGACTTTGGATCTAAAGTGAAAAATGCATTAGAGCTAAATATGTTCTTTGTACTTGTTCTCCTTTCGTTATTCATTCAACACATTCCATCCACATATCTAATACATCCCAGGCTCTGTGCTGGGAGCCAGGAGAGACATATGCATGAGGATTACAGGGCTTTTACTCTTCTGTGAGTGTAGATTATAATGTATTACATGTAAACCAGTAATTTAAGTAACATGTGACAGGTACTTTACCATTTAAGAATTGCATAAATTGAGAAGTATTGATTTTCCTTAAGCCTATGTTTTCTTTCTTTTTTTTACCACTGAATTACATTTTATTAAATTTAATAAATAATAATAATAGTAATAGCTAACATGAATGTATATTAGTTCAACACATAATATTATATATGTGTGTGTGTGTGTGTGTGTGTGTGTGTGTGTGTGTGTTGTAGAATGATTAGATCAAGATAATAAACATATCTGTCACCTCACATATCATTTCTTTTTGGTGAGAACATTTAAAAACTATGTTAATGATAAATTATTATCTGTCAACATGCTATATAACAGATCTTTAGAACTCATTCCTCATATCTAACAAAATGTACTCCTTGACCAAAATTTCCTGGTTTCTACCCCATATCCCTAACTTCTGGTAACCACCTTTCTATTCTCTTCTTCTACAGGTTTGATTGTTTTAGATTTTACTTATAAGTGAAACCATGAAATGTTTGTCTTTTTATGCCTGACTTATCTTACTAAACATAATATCCTTCACATTTATCTATTTGGTGCAAATTACAGAATTCCCTCCTTTTTTAAGCTGAATGGCATTCCACTGTGTACATACACCACAACTTCTTTATCCCTTCATCCTTTGATGGACACAGGTTGATTTCATATTTGGGCTATTTTGAATAATGCTGCACTATATATGGGAGTGCAGACATCTCTTTGACATACTGATTTGATTCCTTTATACATACATCCAGAAGTTGAATTGCTGGATCATATGATACTACTATTTTTAATTTTTTGAAGAAACTCCATGCTGTTTGGGGGGACCAAGGACAAGATGAATCTATTTTCATTGACTTTGGAATTTTTGTTGCAAACATATAATTTGTGTTGCTTTAGTCGTATGCCATAGAAAGTTTCAAATCACTCTCTTGAGTTTTGCCTTTTGATTTTTAAGTTTATGTTGTAATTTGTTTAACTCCTTTTAAGTTTTTTTTTAATCTCTATTAATTTTCTTTGTTATTGATTCCACTACTCATGAAACTCTCAAATACTGGATGATGTATTCACTAGTTAGTACAAGGCAAGCTACGAAGTGTTTGATATTTGGATAGAAAATGCTGCAAATATCAATCAACCTAGACTAAAATAAACTGATAGGTTCAAGAAGATGTAACTTTTATCAAGCCCATATACTGTGTGGGTAACGTGCTGAGTGTTTTACTGCACTGTGTCCTATAACCACAGTATTGCAAGAAGACATAGGTCCTTAATGCAGGAAATAAATTTCCCCACTCAAGAGGGAGAGATTCTCAAATTTTCTTTCCAGGATTCTTGCTCCTAAGACAAAACTTTTCCATCAAAGGAAATAATTGATCCCTGGGAGAAAAAGCCCAGCTACCAGTAAGGTTCAAGAGTCTATGTGGAAACCTCTTTAAATATGCAGATACTGTAAGAGGAAAGACTTTCTGTTGTAGTCAGTTCATCAAGAGCAAGAATCATCATGACTAGAGAGACCTACTGGAATGTTTTTCCTCCAAACTTTGTACCTCCTGTGCTGAAGCCCAAATCATATATCCATAGTGAATTAAGTGAATCCATTCTGAATTCTAACCCTGGGTTTTCTGTGAAGCATTCAAGGTTTTGTGTTGAAAGGAAAGATTTGGACTTTTAAGGACACTCCCTTAGTATCTGTTGATTTGATATAAGATTATCTGAATGTTCTCTTTCAATTGTGTCTTATATTTTAATATGTAAAGATTCTTATTTAAACAGGAGGTCATTTTGAATATGGGATTGCTTCTGAATATCCACAAGCATCATTAAAATCCTATGAGATTACAAGGTAAGTACTTCAACAGAACTGATGTTATTAACTATTGTTATTTTTAATACACTATAATCATTATTCAACATGTTTAAGTATAATCATAGTGTATTTCATCCTCACTCTAATTTTTCAAGAGATGATTAATCTCATTAACCTGATTTAACAGTGGACAATTCAAGAGTCATAAATATGAAGCAGTAGCTCTCTAGAAAAAAAGAACCAGTATTTTATCATGAGACACTCTTTTGTTAACTAAGTAATTCACAGAGGTGAAAACAAAGTTTAAATGTACTTCCCACACATGAGACCTAAATATGAATACTAGATGGCATAAGACATCAGGTACTGAGTACAAGTAAAACATGGAGAAATCTTTCTTGAATAAATGACTATGGATAATATAGATCTCCTTGGCTTCTTAACAAGTAATATTGGAAAGAATCTCTTCATCATTCAATGTGTTAATTCTGTACATCTGCTGAGTACATACAGTTAAACATAAAGTAAAGTCCTGTATGTGCCTTCAGAAGGGTGGTATGTATGTTCATATAGCAATCAATTATCAGAATAACTCACAAGGTGATATTCTTAATTTTCATCTCATAGATAGAGAAAATATTTTCATGCTTTTCCAGGGAAACTACCCCCAGAAAGAAGAGTTGCAAGTGGAAGAACCAGGATTCTAACCAGAATTCTAATATTCAAGACAAGAGGCTTAGCCACTGTGACAAAATGAGATTTTTCCAGCAGGGTCTCTAATCTACCTAATAATGGTATTAGAAAAGTGAGAATTAGTTGTGAGGGACAGATGAGGACAAAGGAACCCCTCCAAGAATTCAGAAATATTTATTTTCTTAATATCTGAGAGTTCAAATGGATCATAATGTCTGCTGATGAAATTACTTCTGTAAAGTCGTATCTCAGGTAGCATTAATTAATTATAATAATATGGTCATGTCAAAAAAGGATTACTGGTACAACATTTGAATAGCATGGCAACATATGGTATATAATTAAAGCTAAGAATTTCAAGGATAATACATGTTAAGAATATGGAGGAGAAAAATAAATAAAATAAGAAAAACCTGGATCCTGTTCTTAGCTCGGCCATTTATTAGCTGCTTATCTTAGAGCATAATCCTTAATTTCTCTTTGGCTATATATCAAGTAATGTAAGAATAAATATACCTATAAAATGATGGTAATCAGCAATCGGTAGTCTTGTAGTAAGGATTAAATCAACGTGCATCTGGAAAAGCATTTAGAACACCTGAAGAGTCCAATGAGTTTTGGTTAGTATTGCCCTTGCTAAACCACTACAAACATTTTTCTCTGAGATTCTTTCCTTATCTGTGCAATGAAGTAGTATGAACCACACAGGTTATTCCAAGTATTAAAAAGAATCATGTGTGCAAAGCACTTGGTACCATAAAATACACTGAACAAATATTGCAAAGTAGTTTGTCATTGACGATTATGAAGTTCTTGGATTTAGTCATTAAGCATTATGAAGTATTTAAGAGTAGCCTTTTCTATTTACATTTCCGTCACTGTTGAACTGCTATTCTTTCTATAAACTCTCCTCACTAGTATGCAACCTGGGGATTCCTGGATCTGGCTTCCACTATTCACTGAAACTTGATCAGCTTCTTCCAGGGCACACAATGGCTTTTACAAGAGTCATGCTCCAGATTCACTTTTCCTCAAGTTCCTTGTCATTCTTACACTCATTTCTCAGGTTGTGCAGTTTCCCTTATCCTAAGAATAAAGTTGAAAATTGTTAACTAGACAATGATGGCTGCTTCATTTATCTTCTACCTCCCTTATAGGCTTAATTGCCACAATGTATACAATATGTCACTTATATTTAGTCTCCTCCATCATCTCTGAAAATTCTGTGAACTCAGATGGGCTCCTGCTTATGTGTCTGTAAGTTTCCTATGCAGAGTCTCTGGCATAATCAACACTCAGGAGGCATTGGAGACATCTGAAACAACACAGAATGTTTTCCTTTAAAAAAAAAATTCATCAGATTTCAGAGCACAAGAGAATCCAGGCTTTTGTGCTCTATTACAACACAGAAGTTTAATAAATTCAATTATTTTTCCTTTTTCCCCCCTTAGGTAATATAACAAACTTGCACAGAAAGTACATGGAGAACAGAAGTGTGACAGAATTTGTTCTTTTGGGACTTACACAAAACCCAAAGATGCAGAAAATTATATTTGCTGTGTTTTTGCTCATCTACATCGTCTCCATGTTAGGAAATTTGCTCATTGTGGTTGCCATCATTTCCAGCCCACTGTTGGGCTCCCCCATGTACTTTTTCCTGGCCTATCTCTCCTTTATTGATGCCTGTTATTCCTCTGTCAATACCCCTAAACTAATCGTGGATTCACTCCATGAAAAGAAGATCATCCTGTTCAATGGATGCATGGCCCAAGTCTTTGGGGAACATTTCTTTGCAGGTGCTGAGATAATTTTGCTTACAGTGATGGCCTATGACCGCTATGTGGCCATCTGCAAGCCCTTGCACTATGCAACCATCATGAACTGGAGAGTGTGTGTCCTGCTAGTAGGAGTATGCTGGATGGGAGGCTTTCTCCATGCAACCATCCAGATTCTCTTCATCTTGCGACTACCCTTCTGTGGTCCTAATGTCATTGATCACTTTATGTGTGATTTGAACCCTTTGCTCAATCTGGCTTGCACTGATACGCATGCTATGGGGCTCTTTGTTGTTGCCAACAGTGGGTTCATCTGCCTGCTAATCTTTCTCCTCCTGCTGGTTTCCTATGTGGTCATCCTGTGCTCCCTGAGGACCCACAGCTCGGAGGGTAGGCGCAAAGCCCTGTCCACCTGTGTCTCCCACATCACAGTGATCCTTTTATTCTTTTTTCCCTCCTTATTTGTATACCTGAGACCTGCAGTTACTTTACCTATTGATAAGGCAGTTGCTGTTTTCTACACTATGATAACTCCCATGTTAAATCCCTTGATCTACACCTTGAGAAATGCCCAGATGAAAAGCACTATTAGGAAATTATTTACTAGCAAATTTCTTTCTGCTGGTCAAATAAATATGTCTGAAGATCAACTGTGATATAACTACAGAAAGTCTCTTTTGAATGGCCTTACCAAGCAGAACTTAAATTAAAAAAAAAAAAACATTCAAAATACTTTTGATCAATCATATGAGATTTAGAAAATTATGGTTTTTTTGTGTGTGTGTGGGAATTCACTCATAAATCCCAGTATCATCCATAAATGTAAAATACTAAAAAATAAAATTCAAAACAAAAAATGAAACTCCTGCTTTCAAGGAAGGAAAAATTCATTCAGAGATAGAGAAATGACTACTTTTGGACCTCTGCCCATCTTTGGAATCTTTTACCAAATCAAGACTTGCTTTTGGTATCATTATTTACCTACATAGATTCATATGTTATCCTAATAAAAACTAAATAACTAAATATGTTGGTATTGAGCAACAGTGATTATAACACTCAAAAGAAATAAGCACAGCATATTTAGTGTTCCCATTTTATCTGTCAGGAAAATGACAGAAAAAAGTACCAGAACACATGTATCAATGATCCTGCAATCAGAATATGATAGATTTAACAGATCATATTCTTAATTCCTATGTCACAAGCATAAGTAATTATAATAAATAAATCATATTCTTGTACTAATTACCATTTAATAGAAAATGACAGTATTGTACACACTTCACACTAGTTGAATTTCTATACCTAAATATCTAATGATTTTCATAAAAAAAATTATGTATACACATATCACAATTGATGGTAATATATTTTGAGGAGCATGGTAACTAAGGGTTTTCAGGCTAAAAAACTGAAGCAACATTGACCTTTCAATGGCAAGTACTGCAGATTCAACGAAATTCTCTTGTAGTCTTCAGGAAGGCTCTTCATACTCAGGTTGCTGTAGTTTGATAATCCATGAGCAAAACAGGTGAGTCAAATAAAAGATGTTTGACTGTCAGGCAGAAACATCTATTTGAATAATGCACATCTAGACTCCATTAAGTACTTGCCTGCTAGCAAACAATATTTTCTCCAATGTAGAACAAAATTTGTCCCTTATAAATACTGAATAAAGAAGGAATGTTAAAGTAACATATATTACTTAAATAAAATATGTAGTAAAAAACACAGTTTTGTTTGTTTGTTGTCATCTGATTCAGATTGACCAGCAAGGGAAACCACGATTTGTTTTTACCCCTGTGTAAACTGAGGAATGAGAAAGAACTTAGAACTGATTTTCTGAGCATGTGAGCAAAAATATTTATATTGTGATATTCTCTCAGCAAGATTCCATTGCCCTCTACATGCAGGTTGTTTATGATTTTTCTTTTACTTGATGGCCACATTTTATTAGTCAAATCCATTTTGTTAAATAAGTATGTCTATCTATACAAAAGCAATTTTGGGATTATTTTTTCATTCAATGTCTCCTTCACTCATTAAAAAACCCCAAGATTTGATTCCAAAAGTTTTAATATTTTGGGGGACTTTTCAGGTGAACAAAACACACCTAGGATCTTCTTTTATGGTGGTTAAGTGAGAGACATGAAAGGGGAGTAGGAAATACTGCTGAGTGTTATGTGCACATGTTAAGATGGACAAGATACGATGAAGACATATTAAATGGATAACTACAAGCAAAGACCTAGAGAGGGGGTGCAGACAAAAAAGGTTTCCCAGAAGTAATGACATAAAAAAATGGCACTTATGGGTTAAAATTGAGTAAGGAGAGTGATGAAGCAAGAGGTTGGATCAAAGCATTTCTATGACAGGTAAGTTAAAAACAAAAGATGCAGGAAACCTAAATCGTTCAGCATGACTGTGGTTATTAATTCATATTTTTATTCAACAATTGTTTAATGAAATCCCACAAATGTTAGGCACCAAAATGAACACTAAGTTAGTTAATGTAAAGGTGAATTGTCATCCTGAGAAGGGAAAGACAGAATCATGCTGACCAAAAAAAATCTAATATTGAGTTAAAGCTTAATGATAAAAACCACCAGCAAAAGGTAGAACATTTTTTTTAAAAAATGGTGAGTGATACAATTGTATTTTAAATTACAATAATTTGGCCCCCACTATGATCAATGAATGAAGGAATATGATTGGCAGAATGGAATCAGAAGCCTTGTATAATGATCTCAGGGTGAAAGGCTGGGATGGAACTCTGGTCCTGCTGGAGAAGAGGCAGAGTGTGGTAGACACTGGAATCATGCTGAAATCCTTCCACCAGGCTGAATGTGCACAAGACCCAGGTGCTGTGACTCTGGACTGCTAGGAGTTCACAGCCCTAACTATCTCTGGCCAAATACTCCAGGGAAAATAATACACTCTATGAAGGGATTATTTCCAATATTTCATGGCCCTCAGGTGGAAAAACAAAAGGCTATCACAACAGTCTTAAAAAGGTTGTGTCCCACCATCCCATGAAGAACAAATTATGTACAACAACTATAACAGTGCTCCATTTCATGCTTTAAATATAGCCTGTTGCTCAAATTATCTTTCCCCTGTTTCCCTCCCTAATCTCTTCTCCATAGTCCCTCCTCCTAATCTGAGGAGAAAGAATGGGATTCCTTTGAATCAACTCTTTAAAGTCTGCTGAGAGCCACAGCCCAGTTGGAATGGTCCCTGGCATTTTGCCAATAGTATTGGTTGACAGGCGAGGCATTACTATCTGCCTTGGCCACTACTTTGGAGTTCTCAGGCTACTTTGGAGTTCTTGTGGGGATTCCTGGGGATTCCCTGAGAGTTCCCATTGGTTGGGGAAGTGCAGGAGGAGGCATTTCCAGAGAAGATATTTCCGATGGCTGGTTCCTGGTCTAGCCACGTGGGGTTCGGGATAGTTCCCGGGGAGCTTGTGTGGAGTGTGCTGGTGGAGTTCAGAAATAAAGTTTGTTCCTGCTTCAGTGGCTCGTGATTTGTGCCCAGGAAGACTGTGGCAAAAATCTTTCTGTTGCCTCTGATGGAGAGAATCACAGATGCTGGCATAGGAGTCCCCTTTGTTTCTGTTTAGCTAGAAAAAAAAAACAGTGAAACTCCTTTTTCCCTTTTTTCTTAAAACCTTGCCTTCCTTACTGGATTGGCCTCAGGGATGGGACCAAGTTTTGGTGACACAGTGAACATTCCAGAGTTGCCAAGGCCCCAGGCTAAAGCCTGACTTCAATGGGGACCATGTATTTTCTCCTTCTCTCTTCAGATTTATTCAGTCCTGGCTTCCATAGGACATATTCATGGAAATCCCCACATCAGGTCCATTGTCATAAACTGAAACAGAGAAATACTTCCATTACATTTAGAAGTTAGAGACAAAGTAATCAATTGATGAGGAAGATTAAGAACACAGGAGCCATGGGTGAGATCCAGGTTCTGGCTTCCATCACTAGAAGGATGAGGGAACTGAGAAGATGGAATGGAGAGAACTTTGCAAATGAAAAGGGCCTCTCCATCTGCAGCAGAGGTGCCTGCAACTACAGCAGGGGGTCTCCCAGCCTGTCTAAGGAATGCTCCAGAGTTGCCTGAAGAAACCACAATGGTCTCCCCTGAGGAAGGTTCCCTGCAAGACAAGGCTGACTCTGTTTGGGACTGACTCCTAACCCCCCTCCCCTTCTTGGCTCCTAGACCTATAACTAGGCTCAAGTCCCAACAGGGACCTAAAAGAGCCACAATGTGTGACCCATGAAAAGGCGAAATCTGCTCCAAAGGCTTCATGATTTTTCTAATTTATGCAGACAGAAATGCAGGAATATATGTGCAAATATATGCTAAGAATGTGTAAGAATGATGAAATCGACATAAATTTGGATCAGATAAAATTTACTGATACAGGCTTCATTAATCAGATGCTCTCTTTAGCCCTGCAGCTCAGGAAGTTGAAAGGAACTCTGTTTATTTGACTGCAACAACAAGGACCAAATGAAGCTCACATTGAGTGAATTAGGATGTTTAGGGCTTAAAGGCTTAAAGGAATTCAAAGGCATAGAGAAATCAGAATGCAGTATGATTTGTTATTTAAGACCTACTTGCCCACCCTAGGAGAGTCCAGAAGACATAACTTTCATCATAACTATGAGTAGTAAGTGTGTGAGAGGAGCCCTGACATCCTTGAAGCCTTCTGTGATTGCTCTTCCCTGTTAGAGGGACCCCCTCAGTAGAAACTATGATCCCCAGCGAGGAAATTCTAACTACAAAGTGAATACTTGGATCCATGGATAGCAGGGGTCAAGAGGCATCTCTCAACCTCCAAGGTTTTGGTGGTGTGGTTACCACAGTGTGAGGGAGATATTGAAGGGCTCAGGAGGCCAGGGCAAGATGGCAAGATGGCCAGTAAGGAGGCCAGGGGGCAGGATGAGAACAAAGAAGCCTGGAGAGGGTCTGCTGGATGGAAGTGCTCCTGGACACAGCAGGGATCAAATCAGACATACAAGTCTGTATTCCTGCCCCTAAGCCAGGGATCCAGTAGAAAAACTAAAACAGATGTGTGGACAGAGGGGATATCAATCAATAATAGTGAGGAGAGTATAGACAGGACAGGAGATAAGAAAATGAGAAAATTCCAGAGAACATAAAAAGAAGGTCTTCTTTTTGGAGAAGTGTGTCAATATCACTTTTGCAATAAACCTTCTGCTCTGTGTCTTGCTCTGCAATGCTTAGCTGAACAGAGTCAATGAACTCAACACCCCTAGATAGTAACAAGGGAACAACAGAGTCCAAGAAGAAACTAGCTGACCTGAAAAGATCTATGACTTTGGCTGATTGATTTTAGGCTTCCTAGTAGTGACATACTATAGAAATCCTAATGACTTCTTTCTTGATATAGTTAAGCAGAAAATTCCTAGTTTGAGTGGAATAAAAACTGAATCCTCAAATGAGAAAGTCATGTTCCCTCAATTAACTTCCAGACTTGAGCCACTCTGCAGATCCAGATCCCTAAAATTAAAGAGAAGTTGTATATGCTTGAGGTAGCAACCCTGAGCATTGCCCCAAATTTATATGAATCTGGGCTGGGGATGTGGCTCAAGCGGTATCGTGCTCGCCTGGCATACGTGCGGCCCGTGTTCAATCCTCAGCACCACATACAAACAAAGATGTCGTGTCCACTGAAAACTAAAAAAAAAGTAAATAAATATTAAAAACTCTCTCTCTCTCTCTCTCTCTCTCTCTCTCTCTTTGAAAAAAAAATTATATGAATCTGTCTCCCACCCTTCTTCAAGAAACCTGAAAGTATTTTTCTTTTTGTCTGTACCATATTCATTTCCCTGACTTCTGTATGTCACTTGGTAAACATCTTCATCTCAAGTTCTGTATCTATTGAACATTAACTGACATGGAGAGAGAGAAAGTGTCCCTCAAATATTTTAAAAACCTATAGACAACAGAACTGATATATAAGGATGATTAGAAAAAGAAGAATTATGGGTGAGAACCAGGTTCTGACTTCCATTACCAAATGGATTAGTAAATTGAGAACATTGAAGAGAGAGAAATAAGAATTTTTGCAAGTGAAAACAAAAAAGCCTCTTCATTTTCTGTAGAAGTGTCCTCCCACTACCAGTGGATGATCTCCCCACACCTGTTTTAGGATTACTCCTATGCTGCCTAAGGAAATTATAATGACCTCTCCTGAGTGGTCCAGGCTTCCCTGTTTTGTAGCACCATGGCAGTTAGGAAGTCAACCATTTCACTTAGTGAAAGCCTTGACTATGGTGTCCAGGCTATCAACAACCTGGAGAGGGATCAGTGTCTAACATCCATCTGCCCTGTGATATTTTAAATGTGGCTAAGCCTTTAGAGCCACTTGGAGCTTGAGAAGAACTATGGGACTTAACCATGGAATTGTTGTAATCTGGAAAATACATATTTTACTAGGAGATTAAGAAATATAAAGCCACAACAGTAACAGGTAACAGTGTAGTGAGGGTAGGCATGTAAGCTTCAATAGTTTCTCATGATATGTGTTTTTAAAAAACAGATCTCTTAGATCAGAATCAAATTATCTTGGGATAAACTTAGCAGATTATTTTTTCCCACTTTTTGTATTTTTTACATTGCTGTGTGTATGTGTGAGTGTGTAGCGGGAATTTTTTCCCACTCTTTTACTTTATTTATTTATTTTTATTTTTATCAGGGGAGGGGGATTACTGGTGATGCAACTCAGAGCCCCTCAACCACTGAGGCACATCCCTAACCCTATTTTGTATTTTTCATTTAGAGACAGGGTGTCACTGAGTTGCATAGTGCCTCATTTTGCTGAGGCTGGCTTTGAACTAGGGATCCTCCTGCCTCAGCCTTCAGGATCTGCTGGGATTACAGGCATGAGCCACCACGACCCATAGTTTTTACTTTACTTTTTTTTTTTTTGAGAGAATTTTTTTTTAATATTTATTTTTTAGTTCTTGGCGGACACAACATCTTTGTTGGTATGAAGGATCGAACCCGGGCCGCACGCATGCCAGGCGAGCGCGCTACCGCTTGAGCCACATCCCCAGCCCTTTACTTTATTTTTTGTTGGTGTATTTTATTTATACACAGCAGTGGAATTCAAGACTTTTTAACAGTTTGTATTAGATATTTATTCATAAAATCCCATTTAACTTTTGGCTGTCAAAAGTGAACATCTGAAGTTATATTTAAAAAGATCATTGCCTTTCCCTTTTAAATGCCGATATAGAAATCTAGTTTTTTACATTTTTTAAATCTAACATTAATGCATTTTCTTTGATTATAATTTCCTGTCGACTCTTTAAGACCAAGTCAGTTACCCCACGTTGTCCCAAAACTAAACCCTCTCATTTTTTATATCAAGGTCAGCTGAAACTTCTCAGGAGTTACTCTAGAAACTTGTAAAAAACTATTGGTTTCTTCTATTTTTCTCTATCAATTCTAACATCTGCCAGGATGGACCGCAGTCTTACTGAACATGGGTAAATTAGCTTGGAAACATTTTACACATATTCCTTCTCAATGATCCTCCTCTTTATAGAATGTACAATGATTGGCCCTTAGTAACTTGAAAGACCCTATCTCAAAATTTAAAAAATAAATAAATAAATAAGGTCTCCGGGTGTATCTTAGTAGTTAAATGCCCCTGGGTTGAATCCCCAGTGCCAAAACAAAAGCAAAACAAACAAAAAAAATGGTAATCCAGACATAGACTACAACTACTACATGTTCTCTCTTACATGTGGAATCTGAATATGTATAGTTTATTCAGAAAAAAAAAACATTCTGAAAGTGAAAAATGTTTCCTTGTGAATGAGAGGGGTGTCAGTGGAGGTGACACATGGGGATGAGGGTGGATGTAGGGAGTGTAATTATTGTTAATGCGTGATGTTGCATGTTTACAAATACCATAGTGAATCCCACTAATTTTTATAATTTGTGTTAATAAGAAGAATAGAAACTATAATATTCAAGAGTGTGTCACAACACAAAAGAGACTTAACAATGAAATAAAATAAAGAGCTCAAAAATAATACCTCTCAGATATCACCAAATCATTTCCCATAAAAGGGTTAAGACCATTTGATGGGAAAGGGAGAATCGTCAATATATGATGCTGGAAACATTAGATTTTCTCATGTAAAACACTAAAGCTGGATCCTTATGTTATACCAAACAAAAACCACCTCAAATAGATCAAATATTTCCAAGTTAAAACCCTAAAAATATCAGAAGAGAACATAGTGAAGAAGCTTCAGGACATTCTATTAGAATATTATTTCTCAGATTAACACAAATGCATACATAACAGAATAAAACTAGATTAATTGGTCTTCATCTAAATATTAGATTTCTTTATATCAAAGGGTATAATTAATAAAATGAAAAGAGAACCCATGGAATGGGTGGGAGAAATGTATGCAGTCTTATGTGATTATAGATAATATCCAGAAATACATATATACACACACAAAAAAATATGTAAACTCCTACAACTAAATGTCAAATAAAAACTCAATTTTTTAAAAGAGTACTGAATAGACATTTTTCAAAGAAGATAAACAAATGGTTATTAAGCAGAAGAAATGATGCTCAACATCACTGTGCACAGGGAAATGTAAATCAAAAGCATAAGAGAAATAGCATTTCAGGTGACTATTACTGTAAAGAAGAATTGGAGGGCTGGAATTGTGGCTCAGTGGTAGAGCACTTGCCTAACATACGTGGGGCACTGGGTTGGATCCTCAGTACCACATAGAGATAAATAAATAAAGATATTGTGTCCATCTACAACTAAAAACATATTAAATGAAAAGAATTGGTAAAGATGTGTAAAAATAGGAACATTTGTCTCTGTTCATAGGGATATAAAATGATTGATTTCTAGGAAAGATATTTCTCCTAAAAAAATAGTACTAATAGGTGATCCACCATTCCATTTCATGTATAAACTCAAAATAATTGAACTCATAGACTTTTGAGACTAAATTTACACGTATACTCATGCAGACTTATTTTCAATAGCCAAAGCACATAAGCAATTCAAGTGATCTACAACAAATGAATGGATTAAAAATGTGATATATACATACCATGGAAAAATCCAGTATTAAAAGAATATTCCAGTACTTGCTACAACATGGATAAAGTTTGAGGATATTAATAAAAATTAGCCATTCACAAAAAGTCTAATGCTGTATGATTCTATTTATATGAAGTACCTAAAGCAATAAAATTTATAAAAGGTCATTTGGAATTTTTCATGGGAGGTGTTTTATAATTCCTATTTTGTTAGTTATTCAATATTTACTTGGACACTCGTGGATATTTATTTTATACTTTAGGCTATACTTCAATATTGTGTTACTTATTTATAGCTTTGTGGTGGGTTCTATTGGCTGACTCCAGTTTCCTTGCCACATATACTCATTAATATATGTGCATTCTCGAATTCCCTACTTTCTGCCAATACATAATGTTCAATTGCCCATATAATTTGTGCCCCAGATGTACAATCAGCCACTTCATCAAGAAACCCTGAGATTTATATTGGAGAATGGTACTAAAAATAATACCAGGGCCCTAGACAATTATTGTTTCATGTTCTAAAACTCTTTAGCACATTTACACCTCTTTTTACAAGAAATCTAAGTCAAATTGTAGGTTAATTAATTATCATATTTTGTTTGTGTTTCTTAATTGGGAGGGAAGGGACAATTTAGAGGACAGCCCTTCCCCAGTTTCCTGTGTTCAGCATCATTTGTGTATAAATACTCCTCCCAGGATGGCTAAAGAGAAGCCTTTATAGCCAGAATCCTGTGTGATCATAAATTTAAGGAATTGGGTGAATCTGGGACTAACTTAGCTTGTCTTCTAAAATGTAGATGAAAACCAAAGCTTCAAATCTCATGTTCAAAGTGATCTTGGTTCAGACAGAATTAGAGAAGTATTTTTTTTTATTTTCCTTTGAATAAATGACTTCCAAATTGCCTTGGGAAGAAAAAAGGGCAACTGAACATAATTAACTTTTATAAGATTTATCAAAGAAAGGAAGAATTGCACTTGGAAGTAATTTAGTTATATTTAGTAGTTGCAAGAAATTAGTTTTATCAATGCAACAGCTAGTATCTAGGGCACATGAGGAATTTATAGAACATAGAAATTTTAGGGGACTTCTCTGAGAGCCCTATAATACAAGAAAAGAATATGGAAACAGGAAGCATGCACAGCAGTTGCTGATGGACATGGGCACTACTCAGTGGGCAAGGAATATTGGTAGACAGGGAGATGAGAAGCAAAGGAAAACAGTATCTACTAGTGTGTTCCAGGAAAATACTTCATGGTTCCCAGTGGTGATGATGTTGCCATGGATACCGTAGAATGAAAACAATCCTTCTCTTCCTGGCCATTGAACATAGCAGAGTATGGAACACTATTGCATTTTATCTAAAAGAAATATAGATATGATGGGCAGATAAAGTCGCCTTCTTTACGTTGCTTCATTCTAATGTACATCTCTCTTATCTATGACATTTTCACGTGTTAGTTTATCTGTTTGATATTTACTTTTGTTTGAGTGCATGTGGAAAATCTCAAAAGCAAACAAATCTATAGATAATGGCAATGTGGTGGTGTGTAATGTGATCAAAGAGCACTGGATTTCTATGATACCCCTGAAACCGACTCATCATGACAAATCAAGTCTCTGGATCATAATGCTGCCTGGGGAATACCACACTGCCTCCTTCCTACAGCAGAAGATAATTGTTAAGGCTAAGTTACATACCAGTGTGAAGAGACCTTCTCCTAAGGTAAGGGTTTTCGAAGCCTTAGTTTTAATGGATCAAGAATATAACACATTTTCGGATGACAGTGGAGAATATGCTAAGTGAAATGAGCCAAACTCACAAGGTCAAAGGTCAAATGTTTTCTCTCATATTCAGAAGCCAGAGTAAAATAAAGGGAAAGGGGAGGAAAGGATGGGATAACACAAAGAACCCATCAAATGTAAGTTAGTAAATGAGCAAAAAGAAGTCAGAGTAGAGGAAAGAGAATGGGATAGGGGAGAGAGTCAGGGATAGAAAAGAGGGAGGGAACAAGGGGGATTATGAAATGAAATTGATTTTCATGTATGCATGAGTATTTTGTGATGAACCCAATTAATATGTATAACTGCAAAGCCCTAATTAAAAAATATGACACATTTTCAAATGTTACTATAATGAGTACTTCATAACAGCAGGTCTTCCTCTAAGCTCTAATGCCAAGAATACAATCTCCTTTCCTATTCAGAGATGATGAACACTTTGCTGTTTTTGGTATCCTTCTAGTAAGATATATGTTTATGTAACATATAATCACCTCCTATGAACAACACTGTTACAATCCAAAGCACACATGTCTGATTTCTTCTTCTTCCTCCTCCTCCTCCTCCTCCTCCTCTTCTTTTCTCCTCCTCCTCCTCCTCCTCCTCCTCCTCCTCCTCCTCCTCCTCCTCCTCCTCCTCCTTCTTCTTCTTCTTCTTCTTCTTCTTCGTCATATTTTGTGGTTTTATTACAATCCTTCATTTAAATGCATATGTGAAACTGTGGATGTGTTTTAATATGTAAACTTTGGAGTTTCATCCTATGCTGTCTTTGTGGTCCAACTATAGGAATAACTTTTTTAGTGATTCTCTCATAAGAAAAGCTTGCTTATGTGGAAAAAGTCAATCTCCTTCTCCAGCACTGCTCTGATTTCTTAAATTTTAATTTGGAATGTATTTTAAGGTGTGTGTGTGTGTGTGTGTGTGTGTGTGTGTGTGTGTGAGAGAGAGAGAGAGAGAGAGAGAGAGAGAGAGAGAGAGAGTGTGTGTGTATAATTTTTCAATGTTTTCATAATAATACCATTCCTTATCCACTCAATCTCACTGAGGGTGATATGGGCACTAAATTACTACCTATCTTTCACCTCCAGGGAAAGGGCTACTAGGAAGCTCTTTGTGACCATGAGTGGCTATATAGTTCTATAAGATATATATTTCAGTATTGTTCTAAATACTATTATTTATGAATGTTGAAAATTACCCCCTGAGAGATTGTGCCCATATAAATCTCTACCAAGAATATTGAGAATTAGCAGTTTTCTACATCTTTGTCATTAACTATTTATTTAAAGACATTCATTAAAAAAATCACTGTTTTATTTTGAGAGCTGAAAAAATATCTATTTGGAATTTTAATTTGAATGTACTTGTGAATAAAAATCAAGCTCCCTTGTGATTCTTTCTATTAAGGAACAGGGTGTCTATTAAAATTGGTAATTTGCCAATTCTGTGTTTGTTCTTTTCCTTTTTTAAGTTGACCTGTGAAATCCATTTAAATTTGGAGCAAGTATGCTTTCTTCTGGCAAGAGATATTTAAATATATTTTATGCATTTCAGAGTTAACTTTTGCTTTTGACTGTGCTATCATTTGGAGAACACAGATGACAAGGTTCATAGAGACATTTGTACCATATTTGGTATAGTCAAAATAAATGAATTGCCATTTTATTTATCTTTTCTTCCTTGAAGTCAGCAAATGGAACACCTGATAATATTAATTGTAATTCTATTAAAAGTTGCAGCTCTGAATTGGAGAATTCATTGTTAACATTTGCAAAAATCCTTATTGTTTAGTTATAAAGTTGAAATTTGAAAAAAATATTCTGTTTGATATATGTTCTTATCTTTTTCTTTTATTTTAATGTGTCTCCTGGGGTTTTAAGAAAACATTTTCAAGGATTCAGAAAAATAAAGAATAAGAATTTGAGTTTGGAAAACATAATATTATAAAAAGTACATAATTTAATATTAGATGCTGGATTTGGACATAAGAAAGACTAGAATGTTTTAAGCAGTATAGTAAAATGTGATTGATTTAGTTAAACAAAAGATTAAACTAAGTCTTTTGATAGACCAGAGCAACTGTCTTATTTATTCATAAAATTTTATTTATTGTTTCTATTGTTTTCCTTCTCTTAACTTCAGGAAGGTAATCTCAAATGTGTAGAAAGTCATTTTTGAATGTTCAGAATAATATTAAATAAATATATTAAACTGCATTAATAGGTTCAAGTAAGGTGAAAGCATACTGAGGTAGATTCATTATCTCTGTTTCTACCTCTCTCTCTCTCTCTCTCTCTCTCTCTCTCTGTCTCTCTGGCGCGCACGCGTGCGCATTGTGTGTGTGTGTGTGTGTGTGTGTGTGAATGCTTAAATTTTAAAAGATGCAATTTAAATGTTTAAACAATCATTACTGGAATGTTCAACATATTCAACATGCTTATTCTATAACTATTATTTTAATGGGACTACCAGGTTCAAATAATGTGAACGTCTATTGAGGTAAATCAAGCTTAAGCATTCTTTAGATTTGCAATGCATCATCCTAGTATTGATAGCTCCTTGCTGAAGACTAATGAAACACATTCTGTTTGGAAAGTTACTATCCGTGCAAAATCCCATAATGTTTAATTTGCTTGATGAAGCATTTGTTTTACATTATATTTTCTATGTCTTATTTAATCATTGTCATATCCAATCTGGTAAATGCATGAAATTGTTTCTAGAGATTCTATATTTTCCAGAAAAACAAACTACCTGAAATGAAAAATGATTGGCGCCTATTGGAGGTTCTAATGGAAAACACCCATTGTAGTTTCATGACTGAGAATATATATTTAACTTCAAAATTTAGTACTTTTTTATGGTTTTTTTCCTTTGCAGATTATTTCCAATCTGTGATGTCCTCACATCAACTGAAACCATGTGGCAAAATAGTAACATAACTGAGTTCATATTGCTAGGATTGACACAGGATCCTCTCAGGCAGAAAATGGTGTTTTTAATCATCTTAATTTTCTACATTGGAACTGTAGTGGGGAATACACTTGTTATTGTGACCATTAAATCCAGCAGGACACTTGAAAGCCCCATGTATTATTTCTTATTTTATCTGTCCTTTGCTGATTCCTGCTATTCAACATCCACAGCCCCTAGACTCATTGTGGATGCTCTCTCTGCAAAGAAAGTCATATCCTACAATGAGTGCATGACACAAATCTTTGCACTGCATTTATTTGGCTGCATGGAGATCCTTGTCCTCATCCTTATGGCCGCTGATCGCTATGTGGCCATCTGTAAGCCTTTGCATTACCCAAGGATCATGAGGAGGCAGGTGTGTCTCATCTTGATTGTCCTTGCCTGGATAGGGTCCTTTATGCATTCCATTTCTCAGACTATCCTGGCCTTGAGATTGCCCTTCTGTGGACCCAACTTGATTGACCATTACTGCTGTGATCTGCAGCCCTTGTTTAAACTTGCCTGCACGGACACTTATTTGTCGAATCTGCTGTTGGTGACTAACAATGGGGCAATTTGCTTAGTCAGTTTAACGATTTTAATGATCTCATACGTTGTCATCCTACGTTCGCTGAGAAACCACAGTGCAGAAGGGAGGAAAAAAGCACTGTCCACTTGCACGTCTCACATCATTGTTGTTGTCTTGTTCTTTGTCCCCTGTATATTCATATATACACGACCCCCAACCACGTTCCCCATGGACAAGATGGTGACAGTATTTTATACCATTGGCACACCCTTCCTCAACCCACTCATCTACACACTGAGGAATGCAGAGGTGAAAAACGCCATGAGAAATCTATGGCACGTTAAAACTACATCAGAAAGCAGGGGATGAGTTGAGAGTCCAATCTTATATTTATACATGTTTAGGATATGAGTGATTCTGTACAAATATTAAATATGATTATTTCTGATGATTGTGAGAATCATATGTATTTTCATATAAGTTTGTGGGTTCTTAATATTTTTTAGATGAAAAGCAACATGGATTCCATGGTTTCTTTCTTTTTTTTTTTTTTTTTCTTACAGAGATGTTGTGGAAATTAAGTCATGTAGTTATAGAATTTATTCTCTCCCTGCAGATTCTCTTCCTTTCCAGCCACTGTGGTTCTAGGGCCTGGCTACTTCTATACATTCTAAATTCATGTGCCTGCTTTCCTTAGCATTTTCTGTGTTTTGACCTCTGACTATTAATGTCCCTGACAACTTTAGTGTGACTCTCTGGGAGTTCCATTCTGGTACTTGTGAGCATGACCTACAAGTCACATCAATATTCACTCTTATCTGATGAGAAAACATTTAGATCATAAGAGCAGTTAAAAATTGTGATTAAACATAAATAAAGTGCAGACAGTTCACTGGGATCTTTTCTTTCTTCTATAAGGCATTTCCAATAGGTAGCAAGTGTCCTCTTGAATACTCACAGACAAAGGAATTAGCTCATGGTATCAAAAGTGCCCATGTCATTTATGACTGGATTTTCTTTGGAAAGTTCCATATTTTCAAGTAAGAGGCTCTTTTCATATTCTAAACTATATATGGTTATTCTAAACTATGTATTTCTTTTACCTTTGTTAAACTAACCAAAACATTATTTGTTAGATTTTTTTAAAGCCACTACATAAAGCCTGGAGATATTAAGTTTTGTTTTACAAAATTAGTGTTCACCATTTGTAGTAAAAACCCTCTAAATCAAAGGTAAATGCAAGTAGAACAGGGGGTATTGTGAAAGCTAAATACAAAACCAGAAGTACAGAGATGCAACATGTTTTCTCAGACTGAAGAGCAGAAAGGTAGAAACTGACATGAACCCCAAAGTGATATGACCTATTTTCTTTGAAGTGAATGATGTTGATGAAATTACCATGGACATTCAGAAATACAGCACTTGTGTCTAGAATATGGGCTCAGGGAGAACCCTCTACTGTTGTGCAAAGCCCCTTTATCTCTCCATTTGTAATTATATGTCCCTTTTTCTTTATTTGTCCTTTTTTATGTCTTTGTGTTGTGTTGCACAGCTTCACAAATTAAAATTTCCATTGGAATTTTCATGCTCAGAGTGGGGAAGAAGATGGGTGAACAGTTGTACCTTAGAGATATAGGCCCTGCATTATACCCTCAAATTTAAATATTCATTGATTTTAGTGCAGGGAATTTTCACATTTTTAGCAACTGTTACCAAATTATATGCTTTATGATTTATTTGTTTATTTTCATATTAGCTATTTAATATTCGTAGTGTTTCAGCAATTGTTATATGTTACAGAATTTTAAATTACACCTTTCACATGTTCTGATCCTATCATACTTTTCTACTTACCATGAACTTTCTTTGCTTTGTCTGCCACTATACCAAAATGAATTCATTATTATTTCCTGCTTTTTTTCAACTCAGTTATCATACTCCCCAGTTTATGACCAAAAGACTTTAAATCAGCATACAACAGTGATGCATCCAAGTCAATGTTTATAGCAGCTCAATTCACAATAGCCAAGGTATGCCCTACAACAGATGAACGAATAAAGATAATGTGGTGTATATACACAACAGAATATTACTCGGCCTTAAAGAAGAATGAAATTATGGCATTTGCTGGTAAATGGATGAATCTGGAGTCAATCATGCTAAATGAATAAGCCAGTCCCCAAAATCCAAAGGCAGAATATTGTCTCTAATAAGTGGATTTTAACCTACAACAAAGGGGGGAAAGAATAGTAGTTTACTGGATTAGACAAAGGGGAACACAAGGAAGAGAGGGGGAAGAGGAAAGAGTGAAATTAATCTGACATAATTTTCCTATCCTTGTATAAGAATATGCCACCAATATAACTGCACATCACCTACAACCACAATATTGGGGAACAAATTATACTTTATTCTGTGTATGTATATCATGTCAAAATATATTCTCTTGTCATATACATCTAGAAAGAACAAAAAATAAATGAAAAATAATGTGTCTTATAATTCAATTGAAAATTCATACCACTATTCACCATGTCTTTCTGCCAATAATGGTTGTTTTAAAGTTAACTCATGCAAAAAGAGATTAATAATCTTTATAGACCTTCTAAATCTTCCTTTGGGTATAAACTGAGGACTGGGATAACTAAGTATGATGTATCAAAATAAAATACATACTATTGTCATGCATAACTCATTAGAAAAACATTTTAGAAAATTATGAATGAAAATCTGAAGTTCAGAAAAATGTATAAATTTCTTCAGTTTGTCCTGCTAATTGTCAGAAATAAGTTTTTATTTTTATTCATGTCTTAGTTATATTTATTATCCTGATTTACTATTATGTTTATTTTATTATTTATAATTATTTGTATTTTTTGGATTGAACCCAGAGGCACTTTACCACTGAGGTGCATCCCCAGTATTTTTAATTTTTAATTTTGAGTCAAGGTTTCATCAAGTTGCTGAGTATCTTGCTAAGTTGCTGAGGGTCCTGCTAAGTTGCTGAGGCTGACGTCAACCTTGCTGTCCTTCTGCCTCAACCTATCAGGTAGCTGGAATTACAGGTGTGCACAACAGCACCTGGCAGGAGTAATGTTTTAAACCAGTTCTTTTAGTCTCCCAGGTGGATCAATGCCTCTACCCTTCTTTAACTCTTAATTCAAACGTTGTGTCAAAAGTGGACAGGTAATGTGGCAAAAGTTTTGAAAATATTAATGTCAAAGTCAGAGGCTTAGATACAATTTCAATTGGCCAAACTGATTAACTTTTCTGGACAACACACATGAGTTCTCCGAAATCCTAATGAGGAGAGCAATTATTATAGCAACATATATGATTATACTTATATCAATTGTATATGATTATATGTATAACAACACACATACACATAAACACATATACTTGGAACATTATATGGATTTTGTCTAAAGTCACACAGTTGGATTATCATAAATGTATCTTTGGACTTGAAAAGTTTAATCCCTGACAATCACAAAGAACCTGCCACATCACATGTACTTGAGTTGGAGAAATTCTGGAGTTCTCTTACATTGGGAACACCTTAAACCATGGGAGTGCATGTGATCAATAACCAAAATTTAAAGAAAACAGTGTTCTGCAACATTCCATTATAGATAATATGATGAGGTGATCAAAAACCCAGAAAAGAAATTGAGAGAAGGTTTTTGGATAATTAGCATGAAAACTAAGAGAGTATGATGTGACCCCAAGGTCAAGTGAAAATGTAAATGTCTTTAGGGAAAAAGGAGGGATAATTTTTGTGAAAGCCTGAATTCATCAAGATGGAAGATGCTGACTACCTTCATAAGAGCAGCTTCAGTCACCTAGGACAGGTAATGGTGGAGGGAAAGATTTCCCCTTAAAATACAATCAGGATGACAAAAATCAGATGCAGTGAGTACAGAAGAGGAGAAATCAGAAGTGAGGAAGGAGGGGAGGGGGCATAAGAACAAAAGATGTTTTGTTTCAGAGAGTTTATTCAGAGAGTACATTTAAAAAGAGGACAAAGTTATGGTTCTTATACAAATAAAATATATGGAAGATTTTATTTAAGTCAAAATTTAAGGTAGAAATCAAGATACTATGGTTAGTTCAAAGAGAACACAAAGTACAACAGATTTTTAGGCTGATAAGAAATTACTAAAGGGCTGGGGATGTGGCTCAAGCGGTAGCGCACTCGCCTGGCATGCGTGCGGCCCGGGTTCGATCCTTAGCACCACATACCAACAAAGATGTTGTGTCCGCCGAGAACTAAAAAATAAATATTAAAAATTCTCTCTCTCTCTCTCTCTCTCTCTCTCTCCCTCCCTCCTCTCTCACTCTCTCTTAAAAAAAAAAAAAAGAAATTACTAAAATGAAATTGAGAATGGCTAAAAAATGGACATAATTGGTAAACACACAGAGGGGAACAATCAATAGACATCCTCTCTCCCAAACCCCCACCACCCCAGGAAATAATCTGCATTTCTATGGACATACTTGATTACCATTGCTATTATTTTCTCTTAATTAATGTCTGTGTCTGCAGAATTATAACTTACTTTCCACAAGGGCAGTGAGGTATGACTAGCCTCAGTGGAAGAACTACTTAAGACATTTCCCAAACTGCAAAGACTCAGCTCATTATTCCTGCAGCTTTTAGGCATATATCAATGATCCAGCAAAGACAGGGAAACTGATGAGGAGATGCCCCTGTGAGGTGAAAGGGATGAGCTCCAGGGTACCAATACACTGCTTAAAGATAGAAATTGCTGTTATTGTCTTCACACTTTTGCTCCATATGTTTTAAAAATCCCTCTTTAATATGTTTATTCTAATAATAAGAATAAGATAGAAATATTTGTTTTACTTTTGAAATTTTATTTTTTAAATATAGGTACAACTTCTTAAAGAGGCAAAATGCTTCTTGTCCACTAGAATGAAGTCTTCCCCATCTGGGCTGTGATGCTGCCCTTTGCTTATGTGCTGCTTAGGGACCACTTAGGAGTCTCAGGATATTATGGTGTTATGCTTTTATATGCTCCATGCATCTTAGCAACTCCCAACATTCCCATTTTATTTAGTGTTCATTCTGTATTTGCCTGAAAATAAATTATTTGCCATTCATTAAATATCACGAGTTTTGTAAGAACTTTGAGTTCCTCCACAAGCCTAACCAATTTTTCTCTGAGGCGTGTCTTATATTACATGAATTTCTTCCAGTGTGACATTCAATTGTCCTGAGCAAAATATTTTACTTTCACCGTGCAAAAAATCAAAACAGAACACAGCACTTATCCAGTTCAGATGATATTTTCTGCTTGCCACTCCAAGAGAAAAATGCTCATTTCACCTCTAACAGAAACCTAGTAAAAACATGTGAGTGCTCCTTTCTTTCTTTCTTTCTTTCTTTCTTTCTTTCTTTCTTTCTTTCTTTCTTTCTTTCTTTCTTTCTTTATTTTAATAATGCAGGTGCTCTAGTTTATGCTCAGGAAAGTCATCATTTAATGGTATCTTTTCTGATCAAAGCACAGCATGAGGCAATAAAATAACATATGTGTATCAAGCAAGGTGTGCCATGATTATACCTCTCTGTTTTAAAATATCATGTTGTCCACCATCTGGATGGTTAGAAATCAGATCTGTAACCAGAAATGTGCCCTCAACCACTACAGTGCATCATGCTAGAATTAGCAGATAGGTGCAATTGAGTTATATATGAAAGAGGAGAGGAAGTGACTTAGAACAAAACAAGAGGTTTCCTTGGGGCCTTTGAAAAAAGCTTTGGTCTTGGGAACATAAGAATCTCAAGAATGCTGCTGGTTATTATCAGAGTAAAACATGAGTGTTTGGGGAAATATTGTGTCCCACATCTTTGAGAATATTCTTAGAGTATAAGAGAGTATAATTACAAATTCTGGTTGTTTTTTATTTACTTCTGGAGGCTAGAACTGACTTCATTGAATACAATCATCCACAATACTGGTTGTAAGGACCCTTAGTATTAATTTGGGTTGCACACTGTCTGGTCTATTGCCAAATACAAAAATTAATCACAGAGCCAACAGATCAAATAGAGTAAAGGCAATATGTACTGAAAACCTCGAAAAAAGTTACAGCAGAGACAAGTCCTGCGTACATCCAGAAAACAATAAATAACTTCTCCAATATTATCCTACATATATGCTTGCTAGGTAGAAGATGATTAGGCAAGCCTTATGCACTTTGAAGGTTTCAAGGTAGCAATAACATTTTCAAGAAGCTGTGTGGTGAAATGCAGGGAAGCCTTTCAGTCTATTTTCTTTGCTTCCCATGATATGGCCCCATAATTTTTTTATGGCATTCTTCATCTCCGTGTTTCTTAGTGTGTATATCAGAGGATTGAGCATGGGGGCAATGATAGTATAAAAGAGGGCAAATACTTTGTCTTCTGGTAAAGTAGTTGCTGGTCGAATATAAATAAACAGTAAAGGGGCAAAAAACAGGACGACCACAGTGATATGTGAACTGCAAGTAGAGAGGGCTTTGCGGCGATTCTCTGCAGAGTAAGACCTGACAGTACATAAGATCACAGCATAAGATATCAGCAGGACCACAAAAATCACAGTGCCCATCAGTCCAGAATTGGCGATGACCAAGAAACCAATTTTGCTTGTGTCAGTGCAAGCCAGTTTCAGCAAAGGATACACATCACAGAAGTAGTGATCTATTTCATTGGGACCACAGTAGGGTAAGAAGACGGCCAGGAGAAACTGACCAAAGGAGTGGAGGAATCCCCCAGCACAGGAGGCAGCAATAATGATATCACACTTCTGTCTGCTCATGATGACAGTGTAGTGCAGGGGCTTGCAGATGGCCACATAGCGGTCGTAGGCCATCCCTGTGAGAATGAAGACCTCGATGCCCCCAAAGAAGTGCATGGTAAAGAGTTGTGTCATGCAGCCAGTGTAGGAAATGGACTTCTTGGTGGATAGTGAGTCCACGATTAGCTTGGGGGTAACAGTGGAGGTGTAGCAAAGATCTGAGAGTGACAGGTAGCTCAGGAAGAAATACATGGGCTGGTTGATAAGTGGACTCCAGGTGATGGAGATCATGATTAGCAGGTTTCCAGTCAAAATTGCAATGTAACAAAGTAAAAACAGTAAAAAGCAGAGAATCTCTAATTCTTTTTTCTGAGAAAGTCCTAAAAGAATAAATTCTGTGACGTTATTTCTATATTCCATGATCCAGATGCAGATTGTAGTCACCTATAATTAGATGAATGATGACTTGTTGAATGCATTGAAATATGTTGATATATCATATCATCCTCTGATTTGTAGTAGAGTATGCTGGAAATGATTTAAAGGTTAAAGAAATTTTATTTTTATTTATGAAGACTTTCCTACATTATGAAGACTTTTCTGTATTGTCAGTTTATTGAAAATATTGTTACTAAATGTCTTAGGTAGATGGGATAAAGACTAGCATTGTAGAATAATGGAGAATGATACTTATAAGAGCATGTATTATGAAACCTAATGATATTATAGTCCAATAGGACTGTTGAATTGACACTTTTAGTGGGAAAAAAATCACATCAGAGATTAACTTTTGTTTTTGCTATTGAGAAACCATCTACAAAATAAAACATTGAGTTAAAATACTACAGAAAAACAAATATTTGAAGTCTAATATGTACATAATATTTTAAGTGAGAAACTCCCTGCTGTATATCCTATGAGAAAGTATCCTACATAAAAAATCAACAATTTTGGGATATTTGGGACTACGAGGAATATGTGCATGGCTTCTCTTTTGCTTAATTTACAAATGTGTTTAACTTACATGTATACTTAATGTCTCAGTAAAGAACTATGCTTTACATCCAACTAAAGCCACAATTAGAAAGGAAAATTATCTTCATTTCCAAAGCATTTTCAAAATAATTGTATATTTTGCATTCAGCTAGGTATTTGAGAACAATAGTAGCAGGTTCAGTTTGGATTCTAGAGTCTTACCTGATGTCTCATACCCCACTCTTATACAAATTTACTTCTTTTCTTTATGTCTATAAATTTTTCAGCTTTTTCTAGTCAGCCATCCTGATCATGGATGCTCAGTTCACTCCCTACATGACTAGTTTTTGTCTCTTGGGCTGGCTTTTCTCATGATCTTTCCATTATTTTTACCTCCTTCTTGTCACTGTTACTAAGTAATGCAGAACCAAGTTTACTAATTTTTCTCTTGTTATAAAATACCTTAGGACAAATCCGTAGCTACTCTTGGTAGAATTTCAGATGTGATCAATTGGCTGAGGAAGAGCTATTGAGAAACAATCTTTAATCATTCACTCAATCACACCATCAATACTATACTTCAGCTACTTAAAACACTGAAATTATAAGCACTAATATATATTAAATTTCACTTTTAGTACTATAACTTTTCTCCTTCAGTAAAGTTATCATTCAAATTTGTGTACAAAACGAGAGAAAAATAATTCCTCCAGAGTATGAAAGTTAATGTTAATTGTGACAAAACTACCTTTTGGCATGTATTATCGGGCACAGTCAAGAGGGAGCTCTTATAGTGTTCAAATAAGACATTTCAATCTATTAACTATTGCCTTTACGCTTTTACAATGAATGCCAATAATTTAAAATAGTTTAGTCATACTCTAACTAAAAATGTTAACAACCTTCTGATTTAGAAAAACTAAGTTACATTTTTCATTTCTGTGTGGTCCTTTTTTCACATGTAATTTGCTGAATGAATTTTACCAATTCACTTTTTCTCAGACCTTTGCCTGACCCACAGGCTAAGATTCTTCTTGACCTAATCACTGTACTTCACTGAGACTTTTTATCAAGTAGTAGACAAAAGTGTGCTTTAAATCCCAAGAGAAATGCCACTATGCTCACCGTGTCTTCTTAGGCCAAAAATGGAAAATAAATATTAAAGTTAAAGTTACCCCACAAAATAACTCAGGACATTTTATAATACAGATTATGTTTTTGATATTTCAAACAAAACACAAAATTATTTACAAGTGATAATCACATATTCAATCTAGTTTAGAAAGCAGAGGATATTAAAAGTAGCTATCACTTAATTTACTTATAAATATTACACAAATCCATGTGTTGCATGAATCCAAAACTTTAATCTGTGTTCAGGGATTACTTGAAGTATTATATTCTCTATTTTTAGTTATTCTATAGAAAACTAAGAGAATATTTTATTCTATG
This sequence comes from Spermophilus citellus, assembly GCF_964194105.1. Taxonomy (NCBI): domain Eukaryota; kingdom Metazoa; phylum Chordata; class Mammalia; order Rodentia; family Sciuridae; genus Spermophilus; species Spermophilus citellus. The sequence continues at coordinate 240,419,603 of NC_138183.1, forward strand.
AGAGTAATTTTACATTTTCATATTTTTAAAACATATAATGTCCTGTTATAATGAGATATCTTTTAAAATAGTGGACTATTTGGGTAACCATACCAATCTTAATCTCATCTGACTGTATAACTTCCTAACTCAGTGATTTTATATATGCTCTATCCCTTTTGTGTACTTCCAATAAACAATAAATAAATGTTAAGTGTTAAAGTAGATTTTTAATAAACAATATGCTCTATAGCTACACAAAGGAGTTTTACTCAGTTATAAAGAAAAACAAAATTATGGCATTGCCACTAAGTAGGTGAAACTGGGGAGCATCATGCTAAGTGATGCAGCTCAGACTCGGAAAGTTCAGGGTTGACCTTTTCTCTCAGATGCAGAAGTGGGAGCCAAATAAGGGGGAGAAAAGGTGGGGCACACCATGGAATGGAAGAGGAGATCCGAGGAATGGAGAGCAGGGTTGATGGGGAGGGGGTGGGAGAGTGAAGAGGAGGAGCACTGGAATGAGGAGGACCAAATTATGCTCTGTGCAGGTGAGAATCCCATCTTTATGTAGCCCTGTGAAGTAACCATTTATAAAAACAATAAAGAGATGAAGGAAAGAGGGGGAGAGAAATGGGAAGGGAGAAGGGGGGGGGGCAGGGAGGAGGTACTGGGGACTGAAATGTAAAAAACTATATTCCTTGCATGAGTGACTATATCAAAATGAACCCCACCATTAAGTGTAACTGTAATATGCTAAGTAAAAAAAAAAATGCATTAGGACTGTTTTTTTTTTTTTTTTTTTAAGTAGATCTTTAAGAATATCCTCAGGCCTGACCATGTGTAAGGAGGGGTCCAGCAGCTGGCATGACGGTTGTTACCTTCATTCCAAACACATCAGAATAAATTTACAGCTACAGCCTCAGGTTGTTTCCTTCTCTATTAATGATGATGAAGTCTTCTAATCCTAATGATACAATCAAGAGGCCAAATATCAAGAATTACTTGCACATAAATGGTACCTAAAAGTTTTCAAAAAATATTCATCAAAAGTATCATTAAATTTTTACTTTAATAATAAATTCTAAAACTTTAATTCTTACTTGTCTACAGAAAATGATCAAGTGTGGATTACTTAAATAAAATGAACCCTATGTCTGTTTCACCAGGTATTTTTTAAAATCTCAGATACGTGTAATGACCCACAATTATAACAGTTTCAGAAACATGTAATAATTTCAAGGAACAAATATTAATATACCTCACTATTCAAGTAATTCTTAGGAATCCTGAAGGCAGAACTCACCTGTTTTCTAAGGAAAAGTGGTTCAGTTTGTTTCTAAAACAGTTTTGAGTCCTGCTCCAGTTTTATCTTAACATTCAACAAGGGAAGAAGTGGTGTCTTCATCATTCCCATATGCAGCTATTTTTTACCCCTCTTCAACCTCTTCAAATAGTTCATTTGTCATAGTCTCTGGGGAAAATGAAAACAACAGTGTATGACTCCTGTTTGAGTTCCAAACAGCTTTACCTGGGAGATATTTAACCTGTAAAAATTTATTGCACTCTCTGTGAATCTGAAAATCCTCACTGGGATAATTTGACCAAGGTGAAAGTGACCATTCCTAAAAAAAAAAAAAAAAAAAAAAAAAAAAAAAAAAAAATACTTTGTTTAAGGTCTAAAAATACTGCTATAAATCAAGATCACCCCCCCCTTAACGAATATCAAGAAACAGATAAGATCAGCTTCCATTTGCTATTGAAGTATCTAAGGAGAAAACTGATTTTCTGGAAAGAAAGGACCTAATGCTCACCCCTTTGCAAAAGAGAAGAAAAATAGAATGAGCTGCACTGAGTTGTTAAAAAATGTAGAGAAAATAATAGCACTGTCTCAATTTATCTTTTGTGAAGGATGCCTAATACTTGGCAGGCATCTCTTATTATTTAATACAACTTTTAAAAAGTTAATGCAATCTACTATTCTCCTTTTCTTGATGTTCTTGGCTATTCATTTTTCTGCTAACATTTCATGTAAGGACTCAGCTATAAACCTCATCCTTCTAATGAAACATAGACAAAGTCTTTTTTTTCTTTTTTTTTTAATTTCAATGAAGTCTATTTCTTATCTATCACATAAAAATTATATATTTATGGTTTAGTGTGATATTTCAACACATGTAGACATTATGTAATGTTTATATCAGATTAAACATGTCTGTATCCTCCAGCGTGTATGTTTTACAGTGAAAACATTCAAATATTTCTTCTATATAAAATATGAAATATGTTGTGCATTATTAGTGTTTATAATCATCTCCTGTGCAACTGCAGGCCAGAACTTCTTGCTCAAAACTGATCCACCTCTCCCAATCCTTCCCTCCACACTCAAGTAAGCACCATTCTTCTCTCAACATAAACTAAAACAACTTTTTTAAACTCTACATATGTGTGAGATCATGTGGCACTTGCCATTCTCTGCTTGGCTTATTTCACTTAATGCATGGTCTCTAGTTCTATCCAAACTGTCACAAATGCCAGGATTTTATTCTTTCTGTGGCTGAGCCTAGTTTGTTTTGATATTATTTCTTTTTTTTTCTCATGATGTACTCCTCAGAATGGAATCTAAAAGCATTTTCTCCTAATCCCATATGTTACATACTTTGAATTTGCTCTCTCTTCACTTCAGTTATATAGTGTACATATTACTGGCATAAATTGCATATACACAATTAAGCAATCAATCGTCGCCATTATGTAGTTGAAAAACTTTTTTTCTCACCCCAAAGGGAAGCACTGTAACTATTTAATAGTTTTCCCCATTTTTTCTACTGCTAGTAACCTCTGATCTGCTCCCTATTTCTATGAATTTGCTTATTTTTTATTTTTCATATAAGAGAAATCATAAAATATTTACTTCTTTGTATACCAAAAACTATAATTTGTAAAGTGTTTTATTTTTTTAATTTATTGGTTCTTTTTATTTACACATGATAGTATAATCCATTTAGACATCATTATTATAGCAGGAAATATATCTTGTTCTAATTCAATCCCAGTATCTCTCCTTCCATTTATCTCTCCCCACCCTCCTCCCTTCTCTCTATTGATTACTCTGTCATTTACCCATGTTATTTTTTTAATTAATTTCTTATGGATTTTCATGATATTGAGATTCACTGCAGTATATTCTATATGTATATAGGAAAGTTATGTCTAATTCATTGTACTGTCTTTCCCATTCTCATTCCATTCCCTTTCCCCTGCTCCCCTACATATCAGAGAGAACATTCAACCTTTTGTTTTTTGAGATTGGCTTATTTCAGTTAAAATGAAAGTTTCAGATTCCATTCATTTACAGGCCAATGCCATAATTTCATTCTTCTTTATATTGAGTAATACTCCATTGTGTACATATGCCACATTTTCTTTATTCATCTGCTAAAGGACATCTACATTGGCTTCATGGCTTGGCTATTGTGAATTATGCTGCTATATACATTGTAGTATGCTGATTTTAAGTTCTTTGTGTATATACAAAGAATTGGGATAACTGAGTAAAATAGTAGTTCCAGGCCAAATTTTCTAAAGAAACTCCATACTGCTTTCAAGAGTGTTTGCACAAATTTGCAGTCCAACCAGCAATGTATGAGTGTACATTTTTCCTCACATCTTCACCAACATTTTCTATTACTTGTAATCTTGATAATTGTCATTCTGATTCGAGTGAGATTCAATCTCAGTGTAGTTTTGATTTGCATTTATCTGATTGCTAGAGATGTTGAACATTATTTCATATATTAATTGACCTTTTCTATTTCTTCTGTGAGAAGTGAATGTTTAGTTGTTTTGCCCATTTATTGATTGGGTTATTATTTTTTTTCTGTCAAATCTTTTGAATTCGGGCTGGGGATGTGGCTCAAGCGGTAGGTAGCGCGCTCGCCTGGCATGCGTGCGGCCCGGGTTCGATCCTCAGCACCACATACCAACAAAGATGTTGTGTCCGCCGAGAACTAAAAAATAAATATTAAAAATTCTCTCTCTCTCTCTCCTCTCTCACTCTCTCTCCTCTCTCACTCTTTCTTTAAAAAAAAAAATCTTTTGAATTCTTTCCCAGTTTTTAATGCCCTATTTGAGGAACAGATGGCAAAGATTTTTGTCCCAATCTGAAGGATCACTCTTCATGCTCTTGATTGTGCCCATGGCTGTGAAGAAGCTTTTAATTTGATGACATTCCTTTTATATATATATATATATATATATATATATATATATATATATATATTTTTTTTTTTTTTTTTTTTTTTTTTTTTTTTTTTTTTTACTTCTTGTGCTTTGGGAGTTTTGTTAAGGAGTCAGTTCCTGAGCCAATATGTTGGAGTTTTGTGCCTACATTTCCTTCTAGCAGATTCAGGGGGTCTGGTCTAATTCCTAGGTTCTTGATCCACTTTGATTTGACTTTTGTTCAGGGTGAAAGATAGGGGTTAAATTTTATTGTACTACCTATGGACTTCCACTTTTACAAGCACCATTTGTTGAAGAAGCTATCTTTTCTCCAATATGTTTTTAGCACCCTTGATGTTTTCTATGTTGAAGTTGTTATCAAAACTTCATTCCTTGTATTGATTTAATAATATTCCATTGTATATCTCCACCATATTATCCATTCTCTGTTGATAGACACTATGGTTGATTTCACTTTTTGACTAATACCACAATGAATATTGGTATACCATTATCTATTTGAATTTCTGATTTTAACTATTTGAAGTATATAATTATGAACATATAAAAGCTGTATGTTTAATTTTTTAAAAATTTACTAAACTGTTTTCTCTGGTGCTGCATGACCAGAAAAGTTTAAATATTTATATCCTCACCAAAACTATTTTTGATGTGTGTATATGTTTAAAGTTTTTAATAATCATTCAAGTAATCATATAATGTTATTTTATTGTGGTTTTGGTTTTCATTTCCCTAATAACTGATGACACTAAAATTTTTTCATGTGCTACTGACCATTTCTATATCATTTTTGAAGAAAAGTCTTCAGGTCTTTTAATTATATTTAAATGAGATTGTTGGTCCTTTGTGTTGAGTTCCATAAATTTTTACATGTCCTTGACATTAGTTAATTACCAGATATATCATTTGCAAATAGCTTACCACCCTCTGTAGGACACATTTTCATTCTTTAATAGTGTTCCTTAATGCAAAAAGGGATTTTTATTTTCTATCAAGTCCAATTTATGTATATATTTTTGAGGCTCTTACACTAAGTGTTAGGGAATTCATTGTCCAATTAAAAACCATAAAGATTTAGCCCTATATATTCTTCTATTATTTTTATAACTTTAGATATTTTAGTTTATCAATCCATTTTTAGTTTATTATTTTGCATGGTGTCATATAGGGATCTAACATCAATCCTATTTGCAAATGTAATTGTTAAGCATTAATTTTTGAAGAGTGTATTATTTTTCATTGAAAAGAATTCCCACACTTTTCAAAAATGAATTGGATATGTTGGGGGAAGGTGGATGTTTATATCTGGTCTCTAAAATATATTTAATTGGTCTATACATCTAATCTAATGTCAATCACATTTATGCATCATTATGGAGTTTTGTTGTAAGGTTTAAATTTTGTGATTGCAAGTTCTTCAATTTTATTTCTTTTCCAGAATTATTTTCTCTATATAGGCCCTTGCAATTTCAAATAATACGAATAACCAGTTTCTCTGTTTAAAAAATTAATGTTGGGGGACTGAAAATGTGGCTCAGATATAGGGTGCATGCCTGGCATGCATGAGGCCTTGTGTTCAATACTCAGTGCCACTAAATAAACAAAGAAATGGAAAAAATGCATGTTAGAACTTTGAGTGGGATTATAACGAATCCGTGGGTTGCTTTAGGTAATATTGAAAACTTAACATTTTTATGTCTTCTAATTCTTCACAATTGTGTCTATTTACATTTATTTATGTTCTTTAATTTCAGTAAAGTTTTGTGCTTTTCAATGTAAAATATTTAACCTACTTAGTGAAATCTCTTCTTCACAAACTTTTCAATGTAAAATATTTAACCTACATAATGAAATCTCTTCTTAAGATTTGTATTTTTATGTGCTACTAGAAATGTAATTTCTTTCTTTACATCCATATTAAATTGTTCATTCTGTAGTAGAGAAAAAAAATTGGCTTTTATGCTTTGATCTTGTGTCTTGCAGCTTTGCTGAATTTGTTTATTAGTCTGGTGTCCTTCTTACTGAATATTTTTTGAAGAAAACATGTCAGTGAATAGATATAGTTTTAGTTATTTCTTCTAATATTAAATGTCTTTTTTATTATTAGTCTAATTGTTCTAACTAGTGCTTTCAGCAAAGTACTGAATAGTAATGATGAGTGGGGACATACTTGCTTTTTTCATGATCCTGGGTATAAATTTTTCAGTCTCTCAGTACTAGATTTAATGTTAGTATTGGGTTTTTCCTAAATCCTCTTCATCATGATAAAGAAGTTCCCTTCTCTGCCAAGATTTCAAGTGTTTTTTTATGGGAATAGTGTTGGTTTTTCAAAATTTCTTTTCTGTGCCAATGTTAATAATCTGTGTAATATTTTTCCTCAGTCATATTAACTTGGTGTATTACACTGCTTAATTTTTAATGTCAAACCACCCTTGAATTCAAGGAATTTTACATGTGTATATGGTTTTATATTATATATGTATTTTACATTTGTATATGGCTATATATTAAATACATACATAATATATAAAATTTTAAGAAAATTGGAATTATATTCTTATATATACAGTCTATTTTGATTTTTCTCTGAGACTTGAAAGGTTTGTGATTCTTAATGAAATAAAAAACACAGCCTTTTATGCATGCATCTCATGAAAATTCATTTTTCTTATTAGTTGATACTGAGAAAATACCCAGACTTTTGTATGGATTGTATTTTATATGGATCCTGGGCTGGATGAGATGCTATGTTCCTGTTTTAACAGACTTGTTCCTAACATTGTACATAGATGGTTGTTTTAAAACATCTTAACTAAAAGTGAAATGACTTTGCTTTTTCCCTGAATTTTCAATTTGTTTCCACCCTATATTAGTATATTTTTCATTATTGAAATAAATACCTGACTCACAAAGAAAAAGTTGGTGTTGGTAATATAAAAAATAACTGGTCAGAATTTACAATATTCTGAGATAAGATTCATGTTTTTATCTTCTCATGTATGGTGTGGGCATCTTCCTGTAATCTATTTAAATGTTAACTTATGTTGAAAAATAGATTTCTTTCTACATAATGTCTTCTTATTAAATATAAAATTTGATAGGCAACTATGTGAGTACAAAATTCAATAAAGTGGATTCTTTTAAATTTTAATAAAGAACTTCAAATACTACAATTATGGGAAAATTAAGAAAATATTGTATTTTTGCTAAGATACTATCTTACTATACTATTAGCTAAAGCTGTGAGATTACTGAACACAAAACTTAAAAGTTGTTCTCTTTCTTTTGTTGGCTTGGTAAGAACTTTACTTATTATGATCAATATTACATACCTGTGAAATAAAACCAACAACCTGTTCACAAACTTTTTCAAGTTATTTTTCTACCAAATAGAGATGATTTATTATTTATGAACACACATAAGAAATTCAGTTACTCTTTCCATCTTTTAAGGTCTTCTTTGATTTCTTTCTTTATGGTTCTATAGTTTTCATTGTATAGATATTTCAGCTCTTTTGTTAAGTTGATTCCCAAATATTTAATTTATTTATTTATTTACTTACTTACTTATTTATTTATTTACGATATTGTAAGTGTGATAATTTTCCTCATTACCCTCTCAGAGGATTTGTTACTGATATGCTGAAATGCCTTTGATTTATGGGTGTTGGTTTTATAAACTACTACTTTGCTGAATTCATTTACTAGTTCTAGAAGTTTTCTAGTGGAGTTTTTTGGGTCTTCTAGGGACTGCAAATTGGTGGAGCCAATACAGAAAGCAGTAAGGAGATTCCTTGGAAAACTTGGAATGGAACCACCATTTGACCCAGCTATCCCTCTCCTTGATTTATACCCCAAGGACTTAAAAACAGCATACTATAGGGACACAGCCACATCAATGTTGATAGCAGCACATATCACAATAGCTAAACTGTACAACCAACATAAATGCCCTTCAGTAGATGAATGGATTAAAAAATGTGGCATCTATACCCAATGTGGCATATATACCCGATAGAATATTACACAGCAATAAAAGAGAATAAAATCATGGCATTTATAGGTAAATGAATGCAGTTGGAGAAGATAATGCTAAGTGAAGTTAGCCAATCCCCAAACCCAAAAAACAAATGGCGAATGTTTCTTGGATATAAGGTGACTGACTCATAGTGGTGTGGGGAGAAGGGAGCATGGGAGGAATAGACAAACTCTAGTTAGGGCGGAGGGATGGGAGGGAAGTGGAGAGGGCAGGGGGTTAGCAATGATGGTGGAATATGATAGACATTATTATTCAAAGTACATGTATGAAGACATGAATTGGTGTGAACATACTTTATATACACACAGAGATATGAAAAATTGTGTTCTATGTGTGTAATAAGAATTGTGATGCATTCCACTATTTTTTTTTTAAAAAAAGCAATTAAAGAAAGAAGATGAAAAAATCTAAAAAATACACCATACAAAAATGAAAAAAAAAATATTACTATGTGTATCTACAACAAATAAATTTGAAATATTGAGGGAATCAAATTATTTTAAATATTTTTATTATATGAAGATAGACATAAGATTAGATAAAATATTTAAGATGTTAATTGTAATAAAAACAATTTTGTTCCTCTATGTAAGAAAAATAAAAAGAGACACAGAGACAAGATATAGAGGAAGAATGGCAAAATAGCAGAATGATCAAAATGCCAGTTTTATTTATATCAATAGGTTGCATTAGGTCATTGTCATCAGTTGGGCATTATTGTTCATTGTATCATTAGGCAGTTTACAGAGTTAGCAACATTATGCAGCTTATTCCTCAGTTACATACTATAGTTGCAATGTGCAATGTTAGGAGCTTTGCATAGCTCTCCTGAAAGTCAATGGTTTAAAGTCAATGTTAGGTGGAGAGGTTCAGGCACAACAAAGCTGGGTGAAACATTGTGGTTGTCTAATCAGACAGGTTTATTATTCCCAGGAGCTGTGTGCCTGAGATCAAGGTCAAGGCTGAAAAGACTCTAGCATGGAGCCTCCTCATGCAGAGTATTGCTACAACAACCAGGCAGCCAGGCATTCTCTGTCTTTGCCCAGAAACTTCTAAGCCACAAAGCATGCCACAATCATGAAGCCATCAGAAACCCCAATCCCAAACACAGAACCCTTACACTTCTATTCTTTAAAATAGGAATGGAAAGTGGAGGTTTGTTGAGTAATAGGAGCTGAGAATAATAATTTGAGTTCTAGAAAAGTGTCTAGTCTTGTAAAAGGTACAAGGAAAATGAAGCCTGCCTACCTGATTATAAACATCAATACAGATGGTTAGATGCATATAGATCCCCTATATAGGTCTGCATATACCTACCTGTGTATCTATATATATCTGTGTCTACAGTTTATATCTATATATACATGTATGTTTAATATTTATACCCAAATAAATGAACACATCAATCCATACTTGTTGTAGGGCTTAATGTACTTAGTATCTATGTTATTTCCACCTTGTTTTTAGAGCAACCTAATCTCCTCATCCTTCTCTTGACATTTCAACTCTGGAGGGCCCTGTCTTCTTTCTCCCTTTCTTCTTCCCCCTAAAAGAAATTCCCCAAGTTTTTCACTGCCATTCCAGCAATTGCTAGTTTTCTTGTTCTATGAAAGCTGTGTTCCAAAGGCTCTGAAGTTGTTTTCAATTTTTTTTTGTTATAAGTAAGTAAATCTTTCTTATCAATTTTACCATTTAGTATCACTAGAAGATTCTCCATTTTCCTTACTTCTGAATTGTCTCTACAGACTTCTCTACTCTTTACACTTCAAATTATGGTAGTTCTATGTAAGATTAATTTCTTTACATTTTGTTTTTACAAATATTTATTTACGTGTAGGCAAGTTTTCACTTCCCAAGTCCCTCTGTTTCATGGGTGTAAAAACTTGGATTCATTTATTGTTTTTAATTTGTTTGAAAGGTTTTATGGAGGAAAGATAACAAAGAAATTATATCTTAATTGTTATCATGATTTTAAGGCCTTTTTAAAGGCCTCTTATGTGAAAACTTTATCTTTTATTTTTAGCACATGGACATAGAATGTCTTCTGATAGATACCACATCTCCCATTTTAATTTTGCTTGTGTAAACTCTAATATTTCTTTATTGTTTTTAATAACAATGTTTTACATTTTTAAATGGAATGCTTTTTGTTTAACAAGACATTGCTATTAATTCATAGTTTTAATTAATAGAGTTCAGAGAAACTACATATCTGTCATTTTTGCTGAATTTGTAATTTTTGTACTTATGTGCAAAAGTATAGTCAATTTTTGTGAGTCCACATATGCATTTGAGAAAACTGTATTCCTTGATAGGCTTAAGTTGTGTTACACATTATGCATTGATTAGGATTGTATTCCTAGTTAGCAAACGTTCATTTTCTTTTGTCTTGAATTAAGAGTGCATGCTTATTTCTCAGTTTATCCCCTATATTTTCTACTTTAAGAAAATTGTTGCTATATCCTTGGCTGCATAAACATTAGAAACTGTCATAACTTCATTATGAATACTATCCTATGTAATGTAAAGTATTTGTTGATTTAATACACTTGTATCTTTATGGTCTGCATTTTCCTTTTTTGTAAGTCACAATTTTCTCATCTTATGTGTTGGTATTTGCCTTCATCAAATATCTGCCACAGTCCGGCTGCAACAAAATAACCGGGGGGTGACGAACAACTTCTGTACATTGATACAGCAGGAATAGGAGCAGTTTATTGTAGGGCAGGAGCGGTATTTATACATTCCACACAGCTTATCTTAATTAACATAAAATAGATACAGCAGTCAACCAATAAGGAATCTCCACACTTAATGGCTCGCTGGTGTTACTTCACAAACCACTCCCTCTGGCAAAATGCCAGGCACCATCCTGACTTGTTTACAGACTCTAACAAATATCTTTATCCAATTTTAACCTAACTAAAATTAATATGCCTAAAGAAATATGCACAAACAGTTCCATGAGTTTTCACAGCCAGAGATCAGCTGTGTAACCAGTATACAAGTCAAGAGGGACATCAAAACGCAGAAGCATACTTTGTTCTATTAATTGCCAGTCTTCCCTCATGGAATTGAAATTACTATCTCAATTTATAACACTGCTATATTTGCCTGTTTTGAATTTCATATTAAATCAATTATAGAGAATACTATTTTTTTTGCACTTGGGTTCATTGTTCAGTTTTATATGTGTGGCATTTCTCTGTCTGTTCTCTGCAGTTTTCACTCATTCCTAATGGTTATTCACTGCTTGAATAAATTATGTTTTTTTTTTTTTGTATAAAGATTTTGAGAGTTGTTTAAGGCTTTATTTATTTAATGTCTCTCATGCTTAGTTAGTTTGCAGGTATCATTATAAAATCTTTGGGCCATATATTTTGGTAAAGAAACTTAAGTATTTTTGTGGGATAAAAATCTTGAGTAAATTTTCTCAGCTATAAGAATATTTATATCTATTGGAGATAAGGTAAAATATATATAAAAAATTAAACTTTACTAGAAATATCATTCAGCTCTAATCATATGGCATTACTATTCAATAAATTGTTAAAGGAAAAAATGATTATTTGAAAATGATGAAAAAGTCTACTTACAAGGAGGAGACAGCAACTCAAACTTCCATGCACCTATTAAAAGACCTTTCAAAAATATAAACAAACAAACAAAAAAACCAGAAATACTCAAGCTTTTTATTGCTATATGAGACTTAAACATATTTCTTCCATTGATGAATAAAACAAATAACAAAATTCAATTTTATAGAAGTTTCAAATGGCATGTTAACACATTTGTCCTAATTAACTTATATGGCACCCAACAAAAGCAACACATACATATTTTGCAGTTTCTGTAGAAAATTTACCAACATTGATCATTTGCTGGATTATATATAAAGTCATACCAGATTTCAAAGCATTCAACAATTGAGAATATTTTCTCTGCTAGCTGTGTAATTTTAACTTTACTGAGTCTTTTGTTTATAAATCTTCATATATATATATATATATATATATATATATATCCATATCCCTGTTGAATTTAACATTGCCATTAAATATATTAATATAATTCACATATTTTGTTTTACCTGTGTAACATTTTTTCATATAAATTATTATTTTACAGTATATGCATGTGTATGCCACATAAATAGGTGCATAGCTTTTCAACATTTAGTTTGGTTCGTTGGCACCATGCTTTTAAAAGATTTGTATTTTTATAAGGATTTTTACCTTTATGCTAATATTTATACATATTTTCATCATCTTTTTATTTGCATACTGTCAGCTAAATAGATTAAGATATACTGTCAATAAATTTTAGTTCCACTGATTCCAGGAGTTATTTCTTTCAAGCAATCCCACTACCTGTTTATACACCACTGTCATTAAACACATTACATTGTATTACAACTGCCCACATGGTATTGCTTCTTTATCACCAAGAGGTCAGATTTGTAAGGGAATGAATTAGGTTTGATTCACTATTTAACATTCTGCACATTGCAATTATGCAAAATCTTCTGGCTGAATGAATGTAATTGATTCCTTCAGCCAACTTTGGAGACATCCCAATATATTAAATGGAAATATTATAGATTCAGTTAAAGTCTTCAGAGGTATTTATAATTTTTATTTGATAAGCAATTCTGAATATATTTTTTAATTGGTGATGCCGTAAGTAACCAGCAAGCAATAAGTTACTTCAAGTCAAAATTAATAGTGACAAAAACAAAAATAAATATTGTCAAATATGTATATTTAAATACTGTCATGTCATTTTACCATATTTGGACATTTGGTCTCTTACCTGTAAAACAGAAGGGGATGAACTGAATAGTTTTCCAAGTATTTTCAGACAGACAAATGACACTGTTTCCTATTTGTTTCTGTTCACGATTTAAACACATTAACATCTAGAGGAATTATTTGATTTTAATAATAAAAATTAAGTAGGTACATTCAGGGGTGTGGTGGCAAGAGTTTAACAACCAGCTTTCCAGGTCAGAGGAAGCATTCATTTGTAGTGTGCACCAATTTCTATCAGGTGAACACCAGGAAACTAGGATGCCAAGCTGGAAAGAAATGGTGCAAATTCTCAGCCCACCACTGGAGCATTTAAACCGCTTTTCTCCAGAGTCAAATTTACATATAAATAGAATAAAATTGAAATTTTAACTTACCATGAATTTATTTTGTTTATTCTTTTCACCTATTCATACTTTTCAAGCCAAAGTCTATGTACAATACTGAGTTGTCTGTTTTTCTACTAGCTACTGTGTTGGAAATGACAAAGTTAAGATGTATATACCCTGAAACTTCATAGAACAGATTTATTTCTTGTGAACCAGGAACATAAAAACAACAAACAAATAACAACAACAAAATACCCCAAACCAAACCAAAACAAAACAAAACAAAATAAAAACAAAAATGAAATTCAACTTTTTCTGAAAGTTTTCTGTTTCTGTTGCTTAAGGCCTTGCTGAATCTGGTTATTAATTTTTTCTATGTCCTTAAAGTATTGGAAATGGGTTAGTATAATGTTTCAGCTAAGTATTTCAAGCTGTTCAATTAGTACTTTGAAAAAAAAAAAAAAAATGATTCTGGATTTAAATGATGGTATTGCTGTGCCACCTAGTGGGACATTCTATTTTTACCACTTGAAAGTTAAAAAAAAAAAAAAAAAAGTTTTCTCACCCAGTCTTTTGTAGATGTATTTTGTACTACTACCGGAGTATATGAATTTTTTTTTTTTTTACCAATTTCCATATTATATCCCTGAGTATAAGATAACAAATATGAGTCAATTTGATAATATGTGTGGAAATTAAAACCAATAGTTGATTCTCATTAGTTCAAACTAAAATAAAGTTGAAAGTTGAATTTCCTGTAAAACAAGAAAGAATAATGAACTGAGACTTTGGAAATCTGGGTATTATTTGTCATTTCCTGATACAATTATTTATGTTTTCCTGAAAAAAAAAATCAGATGCTCAAATTTTGTTTTTATCACTTGCAATATTTGGAAAAAACTATTACATTTAGACATTGTTTTTAATTATATAGCCTAAAAGTTTAGCACTGTCTTATAAAGAGCAGTTTTGCAAAATGTGAAGAAAAAAATGCAAAAAGCATACAATTGGTATAGCTATGTAAATATGTATGTAGTTTATATATATATAAAACTCCATGTTTCTGGCTTTCCTTTATTTCTGTATATCTGCAGCTATCATTTACATATATATATATATATATATATATATATATATATATATATATCTCCATCAATTGTCTATCTGTATTTAAATTATTACTTTTCTTTATTTTCTCTCTCTCTCTCTCTCTCTCTCTCTCTCTCTTTCTCTCTCTCTCTCTCTTTCTCTCTCATTCCATTGGTCTTCAGGACTGCTTTGGTGCCAATATCATGCTGTTTTTGTTACTATAGCTCTATAGTATAATTTGAGGTCTGGTGTTGTTTCCATTCCAATGGTGTTACTCTTCTTGATCAGGATTGCTTTGACTATTCTGTCTCTTTTTCTTCCAAATAAATTTATTTATTTATTTATTTATTTTAAAGAGAGAGTGAGAGAGGAGAGAGAGTGAGAGAGAGAGAGAGAGTTTTTAATATTTATTTTTTTTTTTTTTAGTTCTCGGCGGACACAACATCTTTGTTGGTATGTGGTGCTGAGTATCGAACCCGGGCCGCACGCATGCCAGGCGAGCGCGCTACCGCTTGAGCCACATCCCCAGCCCCCAAATAAATTTAAAATGGATTTTTTCAGTTCTTTGGTGAATGTCATTGGTATTTGGGTAGGAATTGTATTAAATCTAAATATTGCTTTTGGTAGTATCACAATCTTTCGCTCTCTCTCTCTTTTTTTTTTTTTTTCTTTTTAGACAGGAGAGTTTATCTTGACATATCATACATACATGTAGTATGATTTATTCTGATTAGAATCCCATTCTTGTGGCTGAACATGGTGTGAAGTTACATTGATTGTATATTCATATATGAACATAGGAAAGTTATGTCCAAAGTATGACCATTTTACTATATTAATTCTGCTTATCTGAGAATATGGGTGGTATTTCCATTTCTAAAGTCCTCTTCAATTTCTTCTATTTTTATATTTTATTTCTTTTATCCATATTGTATTTCTTTAATTTCTTTTTTTCTGATGTTTGTCAATATGAATTTTACTCTTAAAAGTATCTCATCTATATTTATTCATATAACATTTACTTCTGTGTCTTATTTCAGTTAGCTTGATATTTTCATGGTTCATATATATTGACATATGGCATCTGTTGATGGACATTTGGGGTTTTTCCAACTTTGGCTACTGTAAATAATGCTTCTAAGAAAATCAGTAACAAATATCTGCAAGAGAATCTGCTTTTAATTAGTTTGGTATTTAATAAAAGTGGAATTACTGCATCTTATAGTATTTCCATATTTTGTTATTTGAGGATCCACCACACAATCATCCATCGAGACATCAATATTGTACATTCCCATGTGTAATTAAAGGGCCTAGTTTGTTCACATCCTTACGAACATTTGTCATTTTCCATTTTTCTTTTCTTCCTTATTTTCTTCTATTTTTAATTTTTTTTCTATTGTTTTGATGATATCCAGGAAATCATTTACAAATACTGTCATAAGGTTTGTCTTCTAAGATTTTTTTTCTAAGTTTTAAAACTTTTTAAGTCATTGATCCATTTTAAGTATAATGTATAATGTTTTTTGTACATTACAAATCACAAATTTATTTGCATGAAGTATCCAGCTTTCTAAACATAATACATTAAAAAGACTGCCTTGTTGACATTAAAGAATCTTGTTCTTTTTATGATATATGTAAAATATATATGTATGTTTGTGTGTGTGTGTGTGTGTGTGTCTATGTGTGCTTATTTCTCAGATTTCTGTTCTATTCCATTAGTCTATGAATCATGTATCTGTTTTTATACCAGTACCTAGTTGTTTGGATTATGATAACTTTTAGTAAGTTTGAAATGAGAAAGTGTCAAAAATCTAAATTTGTTTTTTTTCTAGATTGTTTGGTTACATGTTAGAGAAAAACTCAACCATTCTTTATGGAGGTTTGGTTTATTTCATTTAGCACAATTGTCTCCAGATCCATCCTTTTATTGGTGAATGTCATAACATTATTCTTGTTTGTGGCTGAGTAAAATACCATTGTTTAAATATGCCACAATTTCTTTATCCATTCATCTTTTTATACAAGTTTTATATCTGGATATACAGGGATATATATATATATATATATATATATATATATATATATATATATACACACATATATACACATAACCACATTGGTGTTCAGGAAAAAAAAAAGTTTAAGAGTAGTAATCTCTAGATAGTTGTTCAATAGCTGTTTTTCTTTTGTAAACTTAAAAATTAATAGATAAATAAATCAAAATGTTTATGCCTGACAAACAGATTTCAAGAAAGATTATGGAAATTAATTGATAATGAAAGTATTCCTCAATCTTTGGAAGAAATTACATTCCAACCAATTATCACATGGTGCTTTGTTTCATCTAATTGCTCCATGTGTGGCTTCTGAGGCAGTCCTTTACTTATACTCTCTAGGGTCAAAATCCCTAAGGTCTTGGTGGAATATATGTGTAGCACACTTTGGAGCTAGGATTCAGCCTTCATCTTCCTTTCATTCTATTATCACTGAGTTTATTTTGAAAAAAAAAATAAGCAGAGGAAGCCTTTTTTCTGAAGAAGTCTATTAATTTTTGTAAAGAACATTTAATAAATGATTCAGTCAAATTCTTCTGCATTAAGGTGGGTTGATTCAATTCTTTCTTTATGTTACTTTAGAAGCAGAAGAATATGTTACTATAATTTTTGCAAGAGGCAAATACAGATATAAATCTAGCTGCCTTGACAACCACACAGTTCAATAGGCTAGAAATATTTGTTTTTTTCATTTACTGTATTTATTCTAATTGACCAGACTATGTTACCAGGAGCTATTTTATTTTTCTTTATCACAAACAACTTCTTTAGTGAAAAAGACCTTTGTTTTAATAAGTGATACAAATTCTGAGATATATTGAATAATTTGCAATAACATGTATTATTTCTCAGATAAATCTCAGAAGAAACATGTTAGAGGAAAAAGCTTATATTTTATTATTTTTATTTTTGATTTATTTTTATTTATTTTTTAATTTTTATTATTGGTTGTTTAAAACATTACAATTCTCTTGACATATCATATTTCATACATTTGATTCAAGTGGGTTATGAACTCCCATTTTTACCCTGTATACAGATTGCAGAATCACATCGTTTACACATCCACATTTTTACATAATGCCATATTAGTGTCTGATGTGTTCTGCTGCATTTCCTATCCTCTACTATCCCCCTCCCCTCCCCTCCCCTTCCATCTTCTCTCTCTACCCCATCTACTGTAATTCATTTCTCCCCTTGTTTTTTTTCCCTTTCCCCTCACTTCCTCTTATGTGTAATTTTGTATAACAATAAGGGTCTCCTTCCATTTCCATGCAATTTCCCTTCTCTCTCCCTTTCCCTCCCACCTCTCTTCCCTGCTTAATGTTAATGTTCTTCTCATGCTCTTCCTCCCTGCTCTGTTCTTAGTTGTTCTCCTTATATCAAAGAAGATATTTGGCATTTATTTTTTAGGGATTGGCTAGCTTCACTTAGCATAATCTGCTCTAATGCCACCCATTTCCCTGCAAATGCCATGATTTTGTAATTTTTTAGTGCAGAGTAATACTCCATTGTGTATAAATGCCACATTTTTTTTTCCATTCATCTATTGAAGGGCATCTAGGTTTGTTCCACAGTCTAGCTATTGTGAATTGTGCTGCTATGAACATCAATATAGAAGTATCCCTGTAGTATGCTCTTTTAAGGTCTTTAGGGAATAGTCCGAGAAGGGGAATAGCTGGGTCAAATGGTGGTTCCATTCCCAGCTTTCCAAGGAATCTCCATAGTGCTTTCCAAATTGGCCCCACCAATTTGCAGTCCCACTAGCTGTGTACAAGTGTACCCTATTCCCCACATCCTCACCAGCACTTGTTGTTGTTTGACTTCATAATGGCTGCCAATCTTACTGGAGTGAAATGGTATCTTAGGGTGGTTTTGATTTGCATTTCTCTGACTGCTAGAGATGGTGAGCATTTTTTTATGTACTTGTTGATTGATTGTATGTCCTCCTCTGAGAAGTGTCTGTTCAGGTCCTTGGCCCATTTGTTGATTGGGTTATTTGTTTTCTTATTGTTTAATTTTTTTAGTTCTTTGTATACTCTGGATATTAGGGCTCTATATGAAGAGTGAGGAGTACAGATTTGTTCCCAGGATGTAGGCTCCCTATTTACCTCTCTTATTGTTTCTCTTGCTGAGAAAAAAACTTTTTAGTTTGAGTAAGTCCCATTTGTTGATTCTTGTTTTTAACTCATGTGCTATTGGTGTCCTATTAAGGAATTTGGAGCCCGACCCCACAATATGTAGATTGGAGCCAACTTTTTCATCTATCAGACACAGAGTCTCTGATTTGATATCAAGCTCTTTGATCCATTTTGGGTTAACTTTTGTTCATGGTGAGAGAAAGGGATTCGGTTTCATTTTGTTGCATATGGATTTCCAGTTTTCCCAGCACCATTTTTTGAAGATGCTATCCTTCCTCCATTGCATGCTTTTAGCACCTTTATCAAATATAAGATAGTTGTAATATTGTGGATTGGTCTCTGTGTTCTCTATTCTGTATCATTGGTCCACCAGCCTGATTTGGTACCAGTATCATGCTGTTTTTGTTACTATTGCTCTGTAGTATAGTTTGAAGTCTGGTATTGCTATACTGCCTGATTCACATTTCCTGCTTAGAATTGTTTTTGCTATTCTTGGTCTTTTATTTTTCCATATGAATTTCATGATTGCTTTATCTATTTCTACAATAAATGCCATTGGGATTTTGATTGGCATTGCATTAAACCTATAGAGAACTCTTGGTAATATTGTCATTTTGATGATGTTAGTTCTGCCTATCCATGAACAGGGTATATTTTTCCATCTTCTAAGATCTTCTTCTATTTCTCTCTTTAGGGTTCTGTAGTTTTCATTGTATAAGTCTTTCACCTCTTTTGTTATGTTGATTCCCAAGTACTTTATTTTATTTTTTTGAGGATATTGTGAATGGGATGGTTGTCCTCATTTCCATTTCAGAAGATTTGTTGCTGATATACAGGAATGCCTTTGATTCATGTGTGTTGATTTTATATCCTGCCACATTGCTGAATTCATTTATTAGCTCTAGTAGTTTCTTTGTAGATCCTTTTGGGTCTGTTAGATATAGTATCATATCATCCACAAATAGTGATAATTTAAGTTCTTCTTTTCCTATTTTTATGCCTTTAATTTCTTTCATCTGTCTAATTGCTCTGGCCAGTGTTTTTAGAACTATGTTGAACAGAAGTGGTGAGAGAGGGCATCCCTGTCTTATTCCAGATTTTAGAGGGAATGCCTTCAATTTTTCTCCATTCTGAATGATGCTAGCCTGAGGCATAGCATAGATAGCTTTTACAATATTGAGGTATGTTCCTGTTATCCCTAGTTTTTCTAGAGTTTTGAACATAAAGTGATGCTGTACTTTGTCGAATGCTTTTTCTGCATCTATTGAGATGATTATATGGTTCTTATCTTTAAGTCTATTGATGTGGTGAATAACATTTATTGATTTCCGTATATTAAACCAGCCTTGCATCCCAGGGATGAATCCTACTTGATCATGATGCAAGATCTTTCTGATATGTTTCTGGATCCAATTTGCCAGAATTTTATTGAGGATTTTTGCATCTAGGTTCATTAGAGATATTGGTCTGTAGTTTTCTTTCTTTGAAGTGTCTTTGTCTGCTTTAGGAATCAGGGTTATGTTGGCCTCGTAGAATGAATTTGGAAGTTCTCCCTCTTTTTCTATTTCCTAAAATAGCTTGAAAACTATTGGTATTAGTTCTTCTTTAAAGGTTTTGTAAAACTCTGCTGTATACCCATCCGGTCCTGGGCTTTTCTTAGTTGGTAGTTTTTGATGGCTTCTTCTATTTTCTCAATAGATATTGGTCTGTTTAGGTTGTGTATATCCTCCTGACTCAATCTGGGCAGATCACATGACTTAAGAAATTTATTGATGCCTTCACTATCTTCTATTTTATTGGAGTATAAGTATTCAAAATAATTTCTAATTATCCTCTGTATTTCTGAAATGTCTGTTGTGATATTGCCTTTTTCATCCCATATGTTAGTAATTTGAGTAGTCTCTTCTTCTCTTCGTTAGCATGGCTAAGAGTCTGTCAATCTTATTTATTTTTTCAAAAAAACCAACTTTTAGTTTTGTCATTTTTTTCAATTGTTGCTTGTGTTTCAATTTCATTGATTTCAGCTCTGATTTTAATTATTTCTTGCCTTCTACTACTTTTGCTGTTGTTTTGCTTTTCTTTTTCTAGGGTTTTGAGTTGAAGTGTGAGATCATTTATTTGTTGGTTTTTTCTTTTTTTAAGGAATGAACTCCAAGCAATTAATTTTCCTCTTAGAACTGCTTTCATTGTGTCCCATAGATTCCGATATGTTGTGTCTATGTTCTCATTTATCTCTAAAAATTTTTTAATTTCCTCCTTGATGTCTTCTGTAACCCATTGATCATTCAGTAACCTATTGTTCATTCTCCAAGTGATGCACGATTTTTCCTTCCTTCTTTTATCGTTGATTTCCAGTTTCATTCCATTATGATCAGATAGGATTCATGGTATTATCTCTACTCCTTTATAATTTCTAAGAGTTGCCCTGTGACATAATATATGATCTATTTTTGAGAAGGATTCATGTCCTGCTGAGAAAAAAGTGTAACTGCTTGATGTTGGGTGGTATATTCTATATATGTCAATTAAGTCTAGGTTATTAATTGTATTATTGAGTTCTATAGTTTCCTTATTCAACTTTTGTTTGGAAGATCTGTCCACTGGTGAGAGAGGTGTGTTGAAGTCTCCCATAATTATCTTATGGTGGTCTATTTGACGCTTCAACTTGAGAAGAGTTTGTTTGATGAACATAGCTGCACCTTGTTTGGGGCATATATATTAATGATTGTTATGTCTTGTTGGTGTATGATTCCCTTGAGCAGTATGTAGTGTCCTTCTTTATCCCTTTTGATTAACTTTGGCTTGAAGTCTATTTTATTTGATATGAGTATTGACACTCCTGCTTGTTTCAGAGGTCCATATGAGTGATATGATTTTTCCCAATCTTTCACCTTCAGTCTATGTATGTCTTTTCCTATCAAATGCATCTCCTGTAGGCAGCATATTGTTGGATCTTCTGTTTTTTTTTTTTTTTTTTTTTTTTTTGATACATTCTACTAGCCTGTGTCTCTTGATTGGTGAGTTTAAGCCATTAACATTTAGGGTTACTATTGAGATATCGTTTGTACTTCCAGCCATATTTGTTTATTTATGTTACTTAACATGATTTGTTTTTCCTCTTGGATTATTTTTTTCCTTTACTGTACTACCTCCCACTGTTGGTTTTCATTGTTATTTTTCATTTCCTCTTCCTGTAATGTTTTACCAAGGATGTTTTGAAGAGCTGGTTTTCCAGCTGCAAATTCTTTTAACTTTTCTTTATTGTGGAAGGTTTTAATTTCATTTTCCATCCTGAAGCTTAATTTCACTGGACACGATTCTTGGTAGGAACCCATTTTATTTCAGCTTTTGAAATATGTTGTTCCAGGATCTTCTAGCTTTCAGAGTCTGTATTGAAAGATCAGCTATTATCCTGATTGGTTTACTACTAAATGTAATCTGCTTTCTTTCTCTTGTAGCTTTTAAAATTCTCTCCTCATTCTGTATGTTGGGCATCTTCATTATAATGTGTCTTTGTGTGGATCTCTTATAATTTTTCACATTCGGCATCCTGTAGGCTTCTAAGATTTGGAATTCTGTTTAATTCTTCAAGTCTGGGAAGTTTTCTTGTATTATTTCATTGAACAGATTGCTCATTCCTTCGGTTTGGACCTCTATACCTTCCTGTATCCCAATAACTCTTAAGTTTGATCTCTTTATGTTATCCCATATTTCTTGGATGTTCTGCTCATGGTTTCTTAACAGTCTCACTGAGCTGTCTATGTTCTTTTCAAGTTGAAATACTTTGTCATCATTGTCTGATATTCTATCTTCTAAGTGTTCTACTCTGCTGGTAATACTCTCATTTGAGTTTTTAATTTGGTTTATTGCTTCCTGCATTTCTAGAGTTTCTGGTTTTTTTATAACCTCTATCTCCCTGTATAGTTGAACTTTTGTTCTTGGATTTGTTTATGTAATTCATTGTCAAAGTGATCTTTTATTGTCTGATTTTGCTTTCTAATGTCTTCCTTGAGACTCCACATCATCTGAAGCATGTATATCCTGAATTCTTTATCTGACATTCCATCTGCTGCAGATATTACCTCTTCTAAAGTTGAGTTGACCTGCATTGCTTGTGGTCCTTTCTTTCCTTGTCTTTTCATACTGCTCACGTTTCTTTCTGCTTTGTGAAACTCTTGTGTTATTGATTTCCCTCCTATATATTTATATTGCTCTTGTATAGCTGCAAGGTCTCCCTTTTGTGGAGAAAGACAATATTAACAGTTCCCAATATCAATAGTACATCATCTAAGCACACGTTTTCCTTATCACTACATTTATAGCTAGACTTTATGTCTACAAATGTTGGTTTCAATTATCATTTACAAATATAATCATTAGTTTCATGAAAGGCATACCGTTTCTGGTAGCTTGAAGTAAACTGAATATCAGGTGTAGGATGTTATGTTTAGGGGGAAAGGAGTGAGGGTATGGGGTTAATATAACTTTGGAAAGCTCTAAACAATAGATGAGTAATTTATGGAAGAATGTATAGATTCAAATTCCTATTTGTATTTATAAGATCACCCTACTTATAAATAGTAAAATTTAGGGGGTTGCAAGTGGGATAGAGGGAGTAAGAAAGAGAAAAACAAATAACAAGAAAGAAAAAAAAAGAGAGCGGGAAAAAGAAAATAATAGAAAAAAGAAAAGAAATCAAAGGTGGGAGGGAGGTGGGGCATATGCAATTCCTCTATATTATATTATCCTGGTGATTTAGTGGTTAAAGACCTTTTTCATGCACAATTCTTGGTTTCACATATGTTGAGGTTTCGAGGACCAGAGGGGAGGGGTAGAGGAGACTGGATGAATGGATGAAAAGAGAGAGAGAGAAGAGAAAGAAAGAAAGAAAAAAAATGTCTCTCGGAACTCTGTTTTCATTTCTTTCAGTTGGTGGTATTGTCTATTTCTAGCTTGAGTCTCTGGGTTCAGGATGGTGGTGGTAGTCAGTGTGAGAGGACTTGAGCTTCCACCTGTGGCCTCTCTACTCTTATTCTCTGAGATGTAAACCAGGTGCCTGATCCGCTACAGAAACGCGCTGGTAGCCACGCCAACCAGTTGGTGGGTTTTAAGTGTTGGTGGGGTTTTCCAAGATGAGTTCCATCAGTTTTTCTCATAAGGTGTTTGATGAGGTGGGGGTGTTGGGGAAACCTTATGTTTGTCAAGAGCTTGGTCAGGTGACCACAGGGGCAGGCAGCAGGTCCCCTCCTCCAGTTGGGGTGGTCTGTCTACTGAACAGGCGGAAGGCTGGGCTCCTCCAACAGGGGAGGTCTGTTTACGCGGGCCACTGAGACCCTTCTCCAGGTCGCCTGGTCTGCCTACCACGCATGCAGTTGCTGGGCCCCTCCTCCAATTGGGGTGGTCTGTCTACCGCACTGGAGGGCACCTGGGCCCCTTCTCCAGGTCGCATGGTCTGCCTACCGTGCAGGCCAGAGGCTGGGCTCCTCCCTAGCTTACATTTTATAATTCTATGGTTTAAAATGCTTATACAGTGAAGGATACGTGGCAAATACATAAGAAATAGGGTGCATGTCACTAGAAAGGAAGAAAAGAATTTGCACCTTGGGCCTTCAGTATGTTGAATATTGCGATGGTTCCTGAAGCTAAATGAGGGACTCTGAACCTTAGCCTGAAGCCTCAAGTCCATAAGTACTGGAGCAGAATGTAGGAGGTGAGTTAAAGCTACATGTGGGGAAAAGATGTGAGGGTAGGAATCAGCTAAATATATGAATATCAGCATATATTTTTATTTGATGCCAATGATTTTGCTTTCAACTTTGGGCCACTCAGAATATGTGAAAACAGATTTAAAGAAAAAATACAGATTTTTATTAAACATTTGAAAAAGTGAAAAAGTGTATAGTCATGGAATTTTGACTCAATGTGATTTGTATTATATTAAAAATAGATTGAGAAAAAAATCAATATTGTAGCAGGTTAAATTATGGACACTGAATCAAGGGAAATCTGCAGGGATATGTTACATATGGTATGTTCTTATTCATAAAACATAAACTGTGTGTATTGTCTTAAATAATACAGATAATAATAACAATAATACAGGCATATTTAATGTCAACTCATAAAGCATGTGACTCAAAGTGTTCTATGTGAAATGTTCTTCCCTTCATGCCTCTTTCAATTTTATGTTTCAAAAAATAGTTATAATGTGGTTCTGTGAATAATTGCATTAAATTAAGAAAAACATAGTGGAAGGAATTTGAGGGATTGCAGAACATATAAAAATAGTACAATGATCCTTTTTTTTTTATTCCATAACTGTTCTTGCTTCATACTAATTTAGCATGCTTAGATCCCATGGGGTTTTATTGTAATTACTTGTACAAGATGTGCTTCAGACCCTTGTGTGTTTACAGTGCAGTCCTAATTCAATAGGCAATTTTAACTTCTTAGTAGTATTATAAGCTTTTACCCAAATACATGTATAATATGTACCTAGAGTGTAGAATTCATTCATTTACACATCCATGCATCTAATTATTCAATAAACATTATGGAGGATCTGCTACGTTCTAGTGTTCGATCTGTGCTATTGTGGATTTCATTTCAAAGTGAAACAGACAATGACACAATGATAAATGGTAAGAAAGGAAGTGAAGTATCTGTTATGTTATAGATACTCTATGAAATTATAGGGTGTACAGTTATTCATAAAGACCAATAATGTGGCTATGGAGAATGACTCAAGTGAAAAAACATGTTGTTTCTCCAGAGATTAGGAGAATAACCTAGAAACAAACAGGAGATAGAGCATTGAAAGAACTATGTGGCCATCAAAACCAATGAATTTCAGAAAAAAAATCTGAAGCAAATAAAAACCACTATAATTCCTCAGGAAGCAATGTCTCATCTTTGGAGGTTTTGAGGTAGACTAAATTGACCACCTGAGAATGATGTGATAGAAATATTTCAACATAACAAAAATAATCAGGACATATTGTACTAAGTTTGTTTCAACCTCAAATTGCAGTAAATACCAAGAGGAGGTAACAGCATTTATACTTTTCAATAATTATGAATTATTCTTTTATAGAAAATGTGTGAAGAGAATGGTATGTTTAGCATGGGAAGGTCAATGGAATAGGAAATTCAGAAATAGCTATGAAACAATAGAAAAAATAACTTGATCAATTTTATGAGTCATTCATTTTTAGAGTTTTAAATTCTCAGAGAGGCAGGTGAGGCAGGGAAGAAATTCATGAAACCCATGATGACTATTTCCTTGAAAATAAGTACCTCATTAGACTATATTTCATGCAAAAATCTAACCTGGTCCTTCCCATCATGTAAGTGCTCTCTGGTGATGCTAATTTTGCTATTTGGAAATATTTCAGGGCTAATAGCAGTTGTGTTCTCCCCCCTTTACGCTTGCTTATTATGCCGTCTGTACAAATTTCATACTCTATTATAATTGTGGAGTGAATGAAGGCTTTCTTTTGCATAAATGTAACTGCCAAATGTATTTTCCAGGACAATCTTTATTGATAACCAGTAAGTCTCTGAGTATTTGCTCATTTCATTCTGCCTCACCCAAAGTGGTCTACTTCATTTCTGAATCAACATGACTATTTTATCCATAGGATCCAAGGAAACCAGACTGCTCTAGTGATATTCATCCTCCTGGGCTTCTCAGAATACCCAGAGCTCCAGGTGCCCCTGTTCCTGGTGTTCCTGACCATCTACACAGTCACTGTGCTGGGGAACACAGGCATGATCCTGGTCATCAGGGTCATCCCCAAACTCCACACCCCCATGTACTTTTTCCTTAGTCACTTGTCCTTAATCGATTTCTGCTACTCAACTGTGGTTACTCCGAAACTATTAGAAAATTTGGTGGTGGAAGACAGAACCATCTCCTTCACAGGCTGCATCATGCAGTTCTTCTTTGCATGCATATTTGTGGTGACAGAGACATTCATGTTGGCAGTGATGGCCTATGACCGATTTGTGGCAGTCTGTAACCCTCTTCTCTACAGGGTTGCCATGTCCCAGAAGCTGTGTTACTTGTTAGTTGGTGCATCCTACTCTTGGGGGATAGTCTGTTCCTTGACTCTTACTTAATTTATAGAAATTATCACTCCAAGGAAATAATATCATAAATAACTTTATTTGTGAGCATGCTGCCATTGTTGCTGTATCACACTCAGATCCCTGTATTAACCAGAAGATCATTTTAGTGTCTGCTACATTTAATGAAATAAGCAGTCTAGTGATCATTCTTGCTTCCTATGTTTTCATTTTTATCACAATCATGAAGATGCCTTCAACTGGGGGTCGACACAAAGCTTTCTCCACATGTGCCTCTCATCTAACCTCCATTACAATTTTCCATGGTACCATTCTTTTTCTCTATTGTGTTCCAGTCACCAAAAGTTCATGGCTCATGGTTACGGTTGCCTCTGTCTGCTATACAGTGATCATCCCCATGTTGAACCCCCTGATCTATAGTCTCAGGAACAAAGATGTGAAGGAGACAGTCAGGAAGTTAATGAACACCAAAATATGTCACATATTGTAATGTCTGTTTAAGAATACCATGCAGGGGCTGGGGATATAGCTCAGATGGTAAACTGCCTGCCTCACATGCACAAGGCAATGAGTTCAATCCCCAGCACCACAAAAAAAAAGTTTGTTAGAAAAGTATATCATGATGCAGAATGGTCCAAGATATCATAGAATTATCATCAATTTGAGAGTTCAGTTTTCAAAAAGCAACCAGTACATGTTTAACATAATCACCAGTTGGTCCATAATTCAGTGTCTGTTTAAATGGAAGTTTGGAAAATAAGCCATAAAATTCTAAAAAATACAATAAGTCTTTATCTATTTAAGTAAAATTTCTAATCTTGTTTGTCATGAAAAAAATTTAGTTAGCACTTTACTCTAAAATAGATCTTCTATTCTTTTTTAGTCATTTTTGAGAAATGAATTTATAGAGTTCTTGCAATTTTATGCCTTACCATGATAGAGAAAAATCAAATGTATATATAGCGTAACCTAAGAGTTCATTGACACACAGATAAAAAATTTATAAGAAATATTTTATTCAATGTCATATAGGGAACATTGGTACACTATAAAAGCATAAGGCATATCTCTGCTCCCCAAAGTACAGATTTTTTATTTTGTTACATTGTATGGTATGCGTTAGCATAAATGTTATTTGGTAATTGTATATAACATCAAAAATTAAAACAACCATACCCTTCATAATTAGATATTTCTAAATCTGAATTTGTCATTCATGCGAATATTTATTTATATATGTTTTATAACTATATAGCAAAATAAAAGAATTTCAGTGATAAATAACACACTTTTGATTGATTGATTTATTAGGTAGCCCTGCTTATATCAGTCAGACATTTTCTTGATTAACCTGTTTTAATCTGGTCTGATTGGGCAACTTGTCTCTCCTCTGCAGATCTGCACAGTGACTGGGTAACTCTTCTGAGTGTTTGTGATCCTCTTTGAATCACTGGAGTAGTAAGAGTGTTTTCTTCCAATGTCAATCACAAAGAGTTACTAAAACAAAAGCTAGCATGAGTCTCCTTCTGCCCTGTTTGCTGACACACTTATTAACGAATGGAAATCATAGTTGAGCCCAAAGTGAATGGTTGAGTCATTAATAGGATCAGTTGTATCTACCTATTATGAAATTGAAAGGTTATGTGGCATAGTATGTATGGAGAAAGACAAAAGAATTGTGCTCAATATTTCAATATATCTAAGTTATTGATAACTTTTCAATGGGAAAAATATCTTTCTGTGTTTCAGAAAAATATAGTTGTGCTAGGTCTATAAATGATTTCCATAAATCCATGAATCATTGATTTGGTGAAAATAAATGACTGTCTTAGTCACATGTTGATCATGGTTGATTTTCCATAGGAAAGTCAAAGTCTTGGAAGAATTTTTATATTACATGATTCCAATCTAACAGCAGCCTGTAAACTAGATTCTTGATGTCTCCTTAATTGTAAGCTTTTCATTTTCAAATTTAAAAAAAAATGAATTTTCTTTACTAAAGCTTTACTAGCAAACTACATAACCTAATCTACATATGCAATAAGCAATACATAGCATTTACAACATGTAAACAAACTATAGTATTATATAACTTATCTTTCATGTCTGTCAATCTGATGTCATACACAATTCATTAAATGTTCTATACAATATTGCACAATATTAAATAAAATCATTTTGAATACAGAGAAAAAATATATCTGTGGAGTGTGAACACAATAGAAAATGAACTGTTGGACATACCGCTTAAGTACTTATATTTAAAATCATAAATTTTTAAAAATACAGGTGATAATTATATGGTAAATTATAATTTAAGAACTCTATTAAGCCTTCTGACATGCTGGAGAAAATAAAACTCTGAATAAAAATACTTGGATAGTTACAAACTCCTTTATAATAAATTGTTTAATTTTGAAAATGCTGATATTTGATTCTACATGGATATTTGATTCTACAAATGTGACAGAAGAATTCTTCAAAAATTTCAAGGTTATCATTTAAACCTGCATATATATATTTTAAATAATGCAGAATGTGACTTTTCAAATATATGTGATTTCCTTGTGTGTTCTAAAAAGTAATGGTGTTGGGTTATTTGTTTCTGGGTATCAATTACTTATCTCAAATTCTCAGTGATCTGGATAGGTGCACGTTCTTGGTTTTGTTTCCACGGCCTATGACAAGAAAACGGGTGAAAATATTCACCAGACTAAAGAGTGAACACACAGAATTAGTGAATAATTGGATCCAGGGATAGCAGGGGTCAAGAGGCATCTCTCAACCTCCAAGGTTTTGGTGGTGTGTTTACCACAGTGTGAGGGAGATATAGAAGGGGTCAGGCAGCCAGGGAAAGATGGCAAGATGGCCAGTAAGGGGGCCAGGGGGCAGGATGAGAACAAAAAAGCCTGGAGAGGCTCTTCTTGATGGAAGTGCTCCTGGACACAGCAGGGATCCAATCAGACATACAAGTCTGTATTCCTGCTCCTAAGCCAGGGATCCAGTAGAAAAACTAAAACAGATGTGTGGACAGAGGGGATATCAATGAATAATAGTGAGGAGAATATAGACAGGAGAGGAGATAAGAAAATGAGAATATTCCAGAGAACATCAAAAGAAGGAACCAAAAACTATTTCATCAGATTCCTGACTTCTTTTTGGAGAAGTGTGTCAATATCACTTTTCCAATAAACCTTCTGCTCTGTGTCTTGCTCTGCAATGCTTAGCTGAGCAGGGTCAATGAATTCAACACCCCTAGATAGAAACAAGAGAACCACAGAGTCAAAGAAGAAACTAGCTGACCTGAAAAGACCTATGGCTTTGGCTGATTGATTTTAGGCTTCCTAGTAGTGACATACTATAGAAATCCTAATGACTTCTTTCTTGATATAGTTAAGCAGAAAATTTCTAGTTTGAGTGGAATAAAAACTGAATCCTCAAATGAGAAAGTCATGTTCCCTCAATCAACTTCCAGACCTGAGCCACTCTGAAGATCCAGATCCCTAAAATTGAGAAGTTGTATATGCTTGAGGTAGCAACCCTGAGCACTGCCTCAAATGTATATGACTCTGTCTCACACCCTTCTTCAAGATACCTGAAAGTATTTTTCTTTTTGTCTGTACCTTATTCGTTTCCCTGAATTCTGTATGTCACCTGGTAAACATCTTCATCTCAAGTTCTGTATCTATTGAACATAAACTGACATTCAGAGAGATAAATTGTTCCCCAAATATTAAAAAAAAAAAACACTTATATACAACAGAACTGATATATAAGGATATTAGAAAGAGAAGAATTATGGGTTCTGATTCCATAACCAAATAGATGAGGAAATTGAGAATATTGAAGAGAGAGAAATAAAAATTTTTGCAAGTGAAAAAAAAAAAAAAAAGCCTCTTCATTTTCTGTAGAAGTGCCCTTCCACTACCAGTGGATGATCTCTCCACACCTGTTTTAGGATTACTCCCACGCTGCCTAAGTCAATTATAAAGGCCTCTCCTGAGTGGTCCAGGCTCCCCTGTTTTGTAGCACCATGGCAGTTGGGAAGTCAACCATTTCACTGAGTGAAAGCCTTGACTATGGTGTCCAGGCTATCAGCAACCTGGATAATGGGATCAGTTGTCTAATATCCATCTGCCCTGTGATATTTTAAATGTGGCTAAGCCTTTGGGGCCACTTGGAGCTTGAGAAGAACTATGGGACTTAACCATGGAATTGTTGTAATCTGGAAAATACATATTTTACTAGGAAATTAAGAAATATAAAGCCACAACAGTAACAGGTAACAGTGCAGTGAGGGTAGGCATGTAAGCTTCAATAGTTTCTCAATATCTGTGTTTTTAAAAGACAGATCTCTTAGGTCAGAATCAAATTATTTTGGGATAAACTTATGATTTTAGCAGATTATTTTTCCCACTTTTTGTATTTTTTACATTGTTTTGTGTATGTGTGAGTGTGTAGCGGGAATTTTTTCCAGTTTTTTACTTTATTTATTTATTTTTAATTTTTATCGAGAAAGGGGGGTTACTGGTGATGCAACTCATAGCCACTCAACCACTGAGTCACATTCCTAACCCTATTTTGTATTTTTCATTTAGAGACAGGGTGTCACTGAGTTGCTTAGTGCCTTACTTTGCTGAGGCTGGCTTTGAACTAGGGATCCTCCTCCTCAGCCTTCAGGAACTGCTGGGATTACAGGCATGAGCCACCACGACCCATAGTTTTTACTTTACTTTTTGTTGGTATATTTTATTTATACACAGCAGTGGGATTTAAGACTTTTTTTAACAGTTTGTATTAGATATTTATTAATAAAATCCCATTTAACTTTTGGCTGTCAAAAGTGAACATCTGAAGTTATATTTAAAAAGATCATTGCCTTTTCCCTTTTAAATACAGATATAGGAATCTTTTTTTTTTTTTTTACGTTTTTAAAAATCTAACATTAATGCATTTTGTTTGATTATAATTTCCTGTGGACTCTTTAAGACCAACTCAGTTACCCCATGTTGTCCCAAAACTAAAACCCTCTCATTTTTAATATCAAGGTCAGCTGAAACTTCTCAGGAGTTACTTTAAAAACTTGTAAGAAAACGGTTGGTTCCTTCCATCTTTCTCTATCAATTCTAACATCTGCCAGATGCACCACAGTCTTGCTGAACACAGGTAAGTTAGCTTGGAAGCATTTTACACATTTTCCTTCTCAATGACCCTCCTCTTTACAGAATGTACAATGATTGGCCCTAAGTAACTTGAAAGACCCTATCTCAAATTTTTAAAAATAAATAAATAAATAAGAAGGTCTCTGGGTGTATTTTAGTGGTTAAATGCCCCTGAGTTGAATCCCAGTGCCAAAAACAAAAGCAAAAAAAAGTGATAATCTAGACATAGAAATACAACTACTACATGTTCTCTCTTACATGTGGAAACTGAATATGTATATTTTGTTCAGAAAAAAAAATTCTTAAAATGAAAAATGTTTCCTTAAGAATGAGATGGATGTCAGTGGAGGAGACACATGGGGATGAGGGTGGATGGAGGGTGTGTAATTTTTGTCAATGCATGATGTTGCATGTGTACAAATACCATAGTGGATCCCACTAATTTTTATAATTTGTGTTAATAAGAAGAATAAAGACTATAATATTCGACAGTGTGTCACAGCACAAAAGAGACATATTTACAATGGAAAAAAAATAACAAGCTCAAAAATAATACCTCTCAGATATCACCAAATCATTTTCCATAAAAGGGATAAGACCATTTAATGGGAAAGGGAGAATCTTCAATATATGATGCTAGAAACATTAGATTTTCTCATGTCAAACACTGAAGCTGGACCCTTATGTTATACCATACAAAAATCACCTCAAAATAGATCAAATATTTCCAAGTTAAAATCCTAAAAATATCAAAAGAGAACATAGTGAAGAAGCTTCAGGACATTCGATTAGAATATTATTTCTCAGATTAACACCAAATGCACATGTAACAGAAGAAAAATAGATTAATTGGTCTGCATCTAAATATTAGCTTTCTTTATAACAAAGGGTATAATCAATAAAATGAAGAGAAGCCATGGAATGGGTGGGAAAAATGTATGTTCAACACCACTATGCACAGGGAAAGGTAAATCAAAAGCATAAGAGAAATAGCATTTCAGGTGGCTACTGTTGAAAAGAAGAATTAGAGGGCTGGAGTTGTGGCTCAGTGGTAGAGCACTTGCCTAACAGATGTGGGGTACTGGGTTCGATCCTTAGTAACACATAGAGATAAATAAATAAAGATATTGTGTCCAACTACAACTAAATATATATTAAATGAAAAGAATTGGAAAGATGTGTAAAAATAGGAACATTTGTCCCTGTTCATAGGGATATGAGATGATTGACTCCTGAGAAAGATATTTCTCCTAAAAAAATAGTACTACTAGGTGATCCACCATTCCATTTTCATGTATAAACTCAAACTAATTGAACTCATGCCCTTTTGAGGCAAAATTTTCATGTACACTCATGTACATAGCAGACTTATTTGCAATAGCCAAAGCACATATGCAGTTCAAGTGATCTACAACAAATGAATGGATTAAAAATGTGATATATACATACTATGGAAAAATCCAGTATTAAAAGAATATTCCAGTACTTGCTAAAACATGGATAAGTTTGAGGACATTAATAAAAATTAGCCATTCACAAGAAGTCTAATGCTGTATGATTCCATTTATATGAAGAACCTTAATCAGTAAAATTTATAAAAAAGTCATTTTGAATTTTTCATGGGAGGTGTTTTATACTTCCTGATTTTGTTATTTATTCAATATTTACTTGGACACTCATGTATATTTATTTTATACTTTAGGCTATATTTCAATATTGTGTTACTTATTTCTAGCTTTGACAGTGGTGGGTTCTATCAGCTGACTCCAATTTCCTTGACACATATGCTCATTAATATATGTGCATTCTAGAATTCCCTACTTTCTGCCACTGCATAAAATTCAAGTGCCCATATTATTTGTGCTCCAGATATACAATCAGCCATTTCATCAAGAAACCCTGAGATTTCTATTGGAGAATGGTACTAAAAATAATACCAGGGCCCTAGACAATTATTGTTTCATGTTCTAAAACTCTTTAGAACATTTGCACCTCTTTTACAAGAAATCTAAGTCAAATTGTAGGTTAATTAATTATCATATTTTGTTCGTGTTTCTTAATTGGGAGGGATAGGACAATTTAGAGGACAGCCCTTCCCCAGTTTCCTGTGTTTAGCATCATTTGTGTATAAATACTCCTCCCAGGATGGCAAAGGAGAAGCCTTCATAGCCAGAATCCTGTGTGATCATAAATTTAAGGAAATGGGTGAATCTGGGCCTAACTTAGCTTGTCTTCTAAAATGTAGATGAAAACCAAAGCTTCAAATCCCATGTTCAAAGTGATCTTGGTTCAGACAGAATTAGAGAAGTATTTTTTTTTATTCTCCTTTGAATAAATGACTTCCAAATTGCCTTGGGAAGAAAAAAGGGCAACTGAACATAATTAACTTTTATAAGATTTAGCAAAGAAAGGAAGAATTGCACTTGGAAGTAATTTAGTTATATTTAGTAGTTGCAAGAAATTAGTTTTATCAATGCCACAGCTAGTATCTAGGGCACATGAGGCATTTATAGAACATAGAAATTTTAGGGACTTCTCTGAGAGCCCTATGATACAAGAAAAGAATATGGAAACAGGAAGCATGCACAGCAGTTGCTGATGGACATGGGCACTGCTCTGTGGGTAAGGAATATTGGTAGACAGGGAGATGAGAAGCAAAGGAAAACAGTGTCTATTAGTGTGTTCCAGGAAAATACTTCATGGTTCCCAGTGGTGATGATGTTGCCATGGATACCTTAGAATGAAAACAATCCTTCTCTTCCTGGCCATTGAACATAGCAGAGTATGGAACACTATTGCATTTTATCTATAAGAAATATAGATATGATGGACAGATAAAGTCTACTTTATGTTGCTTCATTCTAATGTACATCTCTCTTTTCTATCTATGACACTTTCACGTGTTAGTTTATCTGTTTGATATTTACTTTTGTTTGAGTGCATGTGGAAAATCTCAGGAAAGCAAACAAATCTATAGATAATGGCAATGTGGTGGTGTGTAAAGTGATTCACTCATTAATTTTATTTTATTTTTTAATTTTTTTAAATTTATTTGTTTGTTCTAGTTAGTTATACATGAGAGCAGAATGCATTTTGACACATTGTACACAAATGAAGCACAATTTTTCATTTCTTTGGTTGTACACAAAGTAATCACACCATACATGTCATCATACATATAACAAAGATAATGATGTCTGTCTCATTCTACCATCTTTCTACCCCCATGTACACTCCCTTCCCCTCCCTAAAAAAAAAAAAAAAAAAGAGCACTGGATTTCTATGATACCCCTGAAACCGACTCATCATGACAAATCAAGTCTCTGGATCATAATGCTGCCTGGGGAATACCACACTGCCTCCTTCCTACAGCAGAAGATAATTGTTAAGGCTAAGTTACATACCAGTGTGAAGAGACCTTCTCCTAAGGTAAGGGTTTTTGAAGCCTTATTTTTAATGGATCAAGAGTATAACACATTTTCGGATGAAAGTGGAGAATATGCTAAGTGAAATAAGCCAAACTCACAATGTCAAAGGTCAAATGTTTTCTCTCATATGCAGAAGCCAGAGTAAAATAAAGGGAAAGGGGAGGAAAGGATGGGATAACACAAAGAACCCATCAAATGTAAGTTAGTAAATGAGCAAAAAGTGTCAGAGTAGAGGAAAGAGAATGGGATAGGGGAGAGAGTCAGGGAGAGAAAAGAGGAAGGGAACAAGGGGGATTATGAAATGAAATTGATTTTCATGTATGTATGAGTATTTTGTAATGAACCCAACTACTATGTATGCCCTATTTTTAAAAAAGCCCTAATAAAAAAAATATGACACATTTTCATATGTTACTATAATGAGTACTTCATAACAGCAGGTCTTCCTCTAAGTTCTAATGCCAAGAATACAATCTCCTTTCCTATTCAGAGATGATGAACATGTTGCTGTTTTTGGTATCCTTCTAGTAAGATATATGTTATGTAACATATAATCACCTGCAGTAAACAACAGTGTTACAACCCAAAGCACACATATCTGATTTCTTCTTCTCCTCCTCCTCCTCCTCCTCCTCCTCCTCCTCCTCCTCCTCCTCCTCCTCCTCCTCCTCCTCCTCTTCTTCTTCTTCTTCTTCTTCTTCTTCTTCTTCTTCTTCTTCTTCATCATCATATCAGAAGTTTATTTTGTGGTTGTATTACAATCCTTCATTTAAATGCATATATGAAACTGTGGATGTGTTTTGATACTTAAACTTTGGAGTTTCATCCTATGCTGTCTTTGTGGTCCAACTATAGGGATAACTTTTTTAGTGATTCTCTCATAAGAAAAGCTTGCTTATGTGGAAAAAGTCAATCTCCTTCTCCAGCACTGCTCTGATTTCTTAAATTTTAATTTGGAATGTATTTTAAGGCCTGTTTGTGTGTGTGTGTGTGTTTGTGTGTGTGTGTAATTTTTCAATGTTTGCATAAAAATTGCATTCCTTATCCACTCAATCTCACTGAGGCTGATATGGGCACTAAATTACTACCTATCTTTCACCTCCAGGGAAAGGGCTATTAGGAAGTTCTTTGTTACCATGAGTGGCTATATAGTTCTATAAGAAATATCTTTTAGTATTTGTTGTTAATACTGTTATTTATGAGGGTTGAGAATTACCCCCTGAGAGATTGTGCCCATATAAATCTCTACCAAGAATATTGAGAATTAGCAGTTTTCTACATCTTTGTCATTAACTATTTATTTAAAGACATTCAATAAAAATCACTGTTTTCATTTGAGAGCTGAAAAGATATCTATTTG
The DNA here is from genome assembly GCF_964194105.1 of Spermophilus citellus. Taxonomy (NCBI): domain Eukaryota; kingdom Metazoa; phylum Chordata; class Mammalia; order Rodentia; family Sciuridae; genus Spermophilus; species Spermophilus citellus. The sequence continues at coordinate 240,456,325 of NC_138183.1, forward strand.
AAATTTTAATTTGAATGTAATTGTGAATAAAAACCAAGCTCGTTGTGATTCTTTCTAATAAGGAACAGGGTGTCTATTAAAATTGGTAATTTGCCAAATCTGTGTTTGTTCCTTTTTTTTTAAGTTGACCTGTGAAATCCATTTAAATTTGGAGCAAGTATGCTTTCTTCTGGCAAGAGATATTTAAATATATTTTATGCACTTCAGAGTTAACTTTTGATTTTGTAGAACACACATGACAAGTTTCATGGACACATTTGTACCATATTTGGTATAGTCAAAATAAATGAATTGCCATTTTATTTCTCTTTTCTTCCTTGAAGTCAGCAAATGGAACACCTGATAATATTAATGGTAGTTCTATTGAAAGTTGTAGCTCTGAATTGGAGAATTCATTGTTAACATTTGCAAAAATCCTTATGTTTATCATAAAGTTGAAATTTGAAAAAATATTCTGATTCATATATGTTCTTATCTTTTTTTACTTTATTTTGATGTGTCTCCTGGGGTTTTAAGGAAACATTTTCAAGGATTCAGAAAAATAAAGAATAAGAATTTGAGTTTGGAAAACATAATATTATAAAAAGTACATAATTTAATGATAGATGCTGGATTTGGACATAAGAAAGACTAGAATGTTTTAAGCAGTATAATAAAATGTGATTGATTTAGTTAAACACAAGATTAAACTAAGTCTTTTGATAGACCAGAGCAACTGTCTTATTTATTCATAAAATTTTATTTAGTGTTTCTATTGTTTTCCTTTGTTTTTCTTTCAGGAAGGCAATCTCAAATGTTTAGAAAGTCATTTTTAAATGTTCAGAATATTTATTAAATAAATATATTAAACTGCATTAATAGGTGCAGGAAAGGTGAAAGCATACTGAGGTAGATTCATTATCTCTGTTTCTACCTCTCTCAGTGTGTGTGTGTGTGTGTGTGTGTGTGTGTGTGTGTGTGTGTGTGAATGCTTAAATTTTAAAAGATGCAATTTCAAATGTTTAAACAATCATTATTTGAATGTTCAACATATTCAACATGCTTATTCTATAACTATTATTTAAATGGGACTACCAGGTTCAAATAATGTGAACGTCTATTGAGGTAAATCAAGCTTAAGCATTCTTTAGATTTGCAATGCATCATCCTAGTATTGATAGTTCCTTGCTGAAGCCTAATGAAACACATTCAGTTTGGAAAGTTACTACCCATGCCAAATCCCATAATGTTTAATTTGCTTGATGAAACATTTGCTTTTTCATTATATTTTCTATGTCTCATTTAATCATTGTCATATCCAATCTGGTAAATGCATGAAATTGTTTCTAGAGATTCTATATTATCCAGAAAAGCAAAATACCTGAAATGAAAAATGATTGGCGCCTATTGGAGGTTCTAATGGAAAACACCCATTGTAGTTTCATGACTGAGAATATATATTTAACTTCAAAATTTAGTACTTTTTTATGTTTTTTTTTCCTTTGCAGATTATTTCCAATTTGTGAAGTCCTCACATCAACTGAAACCATGTGGCAAAATAGTAACATAACTGAGTTCATATTGCTAGGATTGACACAGGATCCTCTCAGGCAGAAAATGGTGTTTTTAATCATTTTAATTTTCTACATGGGAACTGTAGTGGGGAATACACTTGTTATTGTGACCATTAAATCCAGCAGGACACTTGAAAGCCCCATGTATTAATTCTTATTTTATCTGTCCTTTGCTGATTCCTGCTATTCAACATCCACAGCCCCTAGACTCATTGTGGATGCTCTCTCTGCAAAGAAAGTCATATCCTACAATGAGTGCATGACACAAATCTTCGCACTACACTTATTTGGCTGCATGGAGATCCTAGTCATCATCCTCATGGCTGCTGATCGCTATGTGGCCATCTAACCCAAGGATCATGAGGAGGCAGGTCTGTCTCATCTTGATTGTCCTTGCCTGGATAGGGTCCTTTATGCATTCTATTGCTCAGATTATCCTGGCCTTGAGATTGCCCTTCTGTGGACCCAACTTGATTGACCATTACTGCTGTGATCTGCAGCCCTTGTTTAAACTTGCCTGCACGGGACACTTATTTGTCGAATCTGCTGTTGGTGACTAACAATGGGGCAATTTGCTTAGTCAGTTTAACAATTTTAATGATCTCATACATTGTCATCCTTCGTTCGTGGAGAAACCACAGTGCAGAAGGGAGGAAAAAAGCACTGTCAACTTGCACATCTCACATAATTGAGGTTGTCTTGTTCTTTGTTCCCTGTATATTCATATATACATGACCCCCAACCACGTTCCCCATGGACAAGATGGTGACAAAGTTTTATACCATTGGCATACCCTTCCTCAACCCACTCATCTACACACTGAGGAATGCAGAGGTGAAAAACGCCATGAGAAATCTGTGGCATGTTAAAACTACATCAGAAAACAGGGGATGAGTTGAAGTCCAATCTCATATTTATACATGTTTAGGATATGAGTGATTCTGTACAAATATTAAATATGATTACTTCTGATGATTGTGAGAGTCATATGTATTTTCATATAAGTTTGTGGGTTCTTAATATGTTTTAGATGAAAAGCAATATGGAGGGGCTGGAGATGTGGCTCAAGCGGTAGCGCGCTCGCCTGGCATGCGTGCGGCCCGGTTCGAGCCTCAGCACCACATACAAACAAAGATGTTGTGTCTGCCAAGAACTAAAAAATAAATATTAAAAAGAAAAGCAATATGGATTTCATGGTATCTTTTTTGTTTGTTTGTTTTTCATACAGAGATGTTGTGGAAACTAAGTCAGGTAGTTATAGAAAATATTCTCTCCCTGCAGATTCTCTTCCTTTCCAGCCACTGTGGTTCTAGGGCCTGGCTACTTCTATACATTCTAAATTCATGAGCCTGCTTTCCTTAGAGTTTTCTGTGATTTGACCTCTGACTGTTAATGTCCCTGACATCTTTATTCTGACTCTTTCTCTGAGAGTTCCATTCTGGTACTTGTGAGCATGACCTACAAGTCACATCAATATTCACTCTTATCTGATGAGAAAACATTTAGATCATAAGAGCAGTTAAAAATTGTCACTAGACATAAATAAATTTCAGACAGTTCATTGATATCTTTTCTTTCTTCTATAAGGCATTCCCAGTAGGTAGCAAGTGTCTTCTTGAACCCTCACAGACCAAGGAATTAGCTCATGGTATCAAAAGTGCCCACGTCATTTATGACTGGATTTTCTTTGGAAAGTTTTATATTTTCAAGTAAGAGGCTCTTTTTATATTCTAAACTATATATAGTTATTCTAAACTATGTATTTCTTTTACCTTTGTTAAACTAACCAAAACATTATTTGTTAGATTTTTTTAAAGCCACTACATAAAGCCTGGAGATATTAAGTTTGTTTTACAAAATTAGTGTTCACCATTGGTAGTAAAACCCTCTAAATCAAAGGTAAATACAAGTAGAACAGGGGGTATTGTGAAAGCTAAATACAAAATCAGAAGTACAGAGATGCAACATGTTTTCTCAGACTGAAGAGCAGAAAGGTAGAAACTGACATGAACCCCAAAGTGATATGACCTATTTTCTTTGAAGTGAATGATGTTGATGAAATTACCATGGACATTCAGAAATACAGCACTTGTGTCTAGAATATGGGCTCAGGGAGAACCCTCTACTGTTGTGCAAAGCTCCATTATCCTTGTAATTATATGTCCCTTTTGCTTTATTTGTCCTTTTTTATGTCTTGTGTTGTGCTGCACAGCTTCACAAATTAAAATTTCCATTGGAATTTTCATGCTCAAAGTGGGGAAGAAGATGGGTGAACAGTTGTACCTTAGAGATATAGGCCCTGCATTATACCCTTAAATTTAAATATTCATTGATTTTAGTGCAGGGAATTTTCACATTTTTAGCAACTGTTACCAAATTATATGCCTTATGATTTGTTTATTTTCATATTAGCTATTTAAAATTCATTGTGTTTCAACAATTGTTATATGTTACAGAATTTTCAATTACACCTTTCACATGTTCTGATCCTATCATACTTTTCTACTTACCATGAACTTTCTTTGCTTTGTCTGCCACTATAGCCAAAATGAATTCATTATTATTTCCTGTTTTTTTTTTGTCTCAGTTATCACACTCCTCAGTTTATGACCAAAAGACTTTAAATCAGCATACAACAGTGATGTATCCAATTCATTGTTTATAGCAGCTCAATTCACAATAGCCAAGATATGCCCTACAACAGATGAACAAATAAAGATAATGTGGTGTATATACACAACAGAATATTACTCGGCCTTAAAGAAGAATGAAATTATGGCATTTGCTGGTAAATGGATGAATCTGGAGTCAATCATGCTAAATGAATAAGCCAGTTCCAAAAATCCAAAGGCAGAATATTGTCTCTAATACGTGGATTTTAACCTTCAACAAAGGGGGGAAAGAATAGTAGTTTACTGGATTAGACAAAGGTGAACACAAGGAAGAGAGGGGGAAGAGGAAAGAGTGAAATTAATCTGACATAATTTTCCTATCCTTGTATAAGAATATGCCACCAATATAACTGCACATCACCTACAACCACAATATTGGGGAACAAATTATACTTTATTCTGTGTATGTATATCATGTCAAAATATATTCTATTGTCATATACATCTAGAAAGAACAAAAAATAAATGAAAAATACTGTGTCTTATAATTCAATTGAAAATTCATACCACTATTCACCATGTCTTTCTGCCAATAATGGTTGTTTTAAAGTTAACTCATGCAAAAAGAGATTAATAATCTTTATAGACCTTCTAAATCTTCCTTTGGGTATAAACTGAGGACTGGGATAACTAAGTATGATGCATCAAAATAAAATACATACTATTGTCATGCATAACTCATTAGAAACATATTTTAAAAATTATAAATGAAAACCTGAAGTTTAGAAAAATGTATAAATTTCTTCAGATTTCCCTAATTGTCAGAAATAAGTTTTTATTTTTATTCATGTCTTAGTTATATTTATTATCCTGATTTACTATTATGTTTATTTTATTATTTATAATTATTTGTATTTTTTGGATTGAACCCAGAGGCACTTTACCACTGAGGTGCATCCCCAGTATTTTTCATTTTTAATTTTGAGTCAAGGTTTCATCAAGTTGCTGAGTATCTTGCTAAGTTGCTGAGGGTCCTGTTAAGTTGCTGAGGCTGACGTCATCCTTGCTGTCCTTCTGCCTCAACCTATCAGGTAGCTGGAATTACAGGTGTGCACAACAGCACCTGGCAGGAGTAATGTTTTAAACCAGTTCTTTTAGTCTCCCAGGTGGATCAATGCCTCTACCCTTCTTTAACTCTTAATTCAAACGTTGTGTCAAAAGTGGACAGGTAATGTGGCAAAAGTTTTGAAAATATTAATGTCAAAGTCAGAGGCCTAGATATAATTTCTATTGGCCAAACTGATTAACTTTTCTGGACAACACACAAGAGTTCTCTGAAATCCTAATGAGGACAGCAATTATTATAACAACATATATGATTATACTTATATCAATTGTATATGATTATATGTATAATAACACACACACATACACATACACACACATATACATGGAACATTATATGGATTTTGTCTAAAGTCACACAGTTGGATTATCATAAATGTATATTTGAACTTGAAAAGTTTAATCCCTGACAATTACAAAGAACCTGCCACATCGCATGTCGTTGAGTTGGAGAAATTCTGGAGTTGTCTTACATTGGGAACACTTTAAACCATGGGAGTGCATGTGATCAATAACCAAAATTTAAAGAAAACAGTGCTCTGCAACATTCCATTATAGATAATATGATGAAGTGATCAACAACCCAGAAAAGAAATTGAGAGAAGGTTTTTGGATAATTAGCATGAAAATTAGGAGAGTATGATGTGACCCCAAAGCCAAGTGAAAATGTAAATGTCTTTAGGGAAAAAGGAGGGATAATTTTTGTGAAAGCCTGAATTCATCAAGATGGAAGATGCTGACTACCTTCATAAGAGCAGCTTCAGTCACCTAGGACAGGTAATGGTGGAGGGAAAGATTTCCCCTTAAAATACAATCAGGATGACAAAAATCAGATGCAGTGAGTACAGAAGAGGAGAAATCAGAAGTGAGGAAGGAGTGGAGGGGACATAAGAACAAAAGATGTTTTGTTTCAGAGAGTTTATTCAGAGAGTAAATCTAAAAAGAGGACAAAGTTATGATTCTGATACAAATAAAATATATGGAAGATTTTATTTAAATCAAAATTTAAGGTAGAAATCAAGATACTATGGTTAGTTCAAAGAGAACACAAAGTACGACAGATTTTTAGTCTGATAAGAAATTACTAAAATGAAATTGAGAATGGCTAAAAAATGGACATAATTGGTAAACACAAAGAGGGGAACAATCAATAGACATCCTCTCCTCCCCACCCCCCCACCCCAAGAAATAATCTGCATTTCTATGGACATATTTTATTGCCACTGCTATTATTTTCTCTAAATTAATGTCTGTCTGCAGAATTATAACTTCCTTTCCACAAGGGCAGTGGGGTATGACTAACCTCAGTGGAAGAACTACTCAAGACATTTCCCAAACTGCAAAGACTCAGCTCATTATTCCTGCAGCTTTTAGGCATATATCAATGATCCAGCAAAGACAGGGAAACTGATGAGGAGATGCCCTTGTGAGGTGAAAGGGATGAGCTCCAGGGTACCAATACACTGCTTAAAGATAGAAATTGCTGTTATTGTCTTCCCACTTTTGCTCCATATGTTTTAACAATCCTTCTTTAATATGTTTATTCTAATAATAATAAAAAGATAGAAATATTTGTTTTACTTTTGAAATTTTATTTTTAATAATATAGGTACAACTTTTTAAAGAGGCAAAATGCTTCTTCTCCACTAGAATGAAGTCTTCCCCATCTGGGCTGTGATGCTGCCCTTTGCTTATGTGCTGCTTAGGGACCACTTAGGAGTCTCAGGATATTATGCTATTTTGCTTTTATATGCTCCATGCATTTTAGCAACTCCCAACATTCCCATTTTATTTAGTGTTCATTCTGTATTTGCCTGAAAATAAATTATTTGCCATCATTAAATATCACGAGTTTTGTAAGAACTTTGAGTTCCTCCACAATCCTAACCAATTTTTCTCTGAGGCATGTCTTATATTGCATGAATTTCTTCCAGTGTGACATTCAATTGTCCTGAGCAAAATATTTTACTTTTACTGTGCAAAAAATCAAAACAGAACACAGCACCTATCCAGTTCAGATGATATTTTCTGCTTGCCACTCCAAGAGAAAAATGCTCATTCCATCTCTAACAGAAATCTGCCACAGTCTGGCTGGACACAGAATCAGGAGCCACTTCCAGCTTTGTAGGTTCAAACAGCAATTCTTTATTCCCAAACTCACACCGGCCCTCTACAAACAAGTTCTGGGAAAATCCAAGTTCTGCCGCCAAATTCATGTACTCCACCAGGTTTTGAATCCCAAATACTTTCTGAATCCCAGGAGAACTCAATGGGAACTCAAGGATCGGGCGTGCCTGAGGCAGCAGGATATGCCCTATTCCCCAGCAGGGTACACCTTAAATCTGGAACTGCCCTAAACCCAAGGATGGGATACTCCCTAAAACCTGATCCGCCTTAATCCAGTAGGATCCTCCCTAAACCCAGATCCACCCTGGTCCTTGAGCAGGGTCACCTTTCTCAAACATACATGCAAAGTCACAGCAAATGTCAAAGGCAAGTCCATTTCAAGGAGTCCTTCCTCTAAGCAACATGGGGTACACTGGCAAGAAAATTTTGATGCTGAAAGGGTAAAATTTCTAAGCTGGAAAGCTTGAATTAAAATGTAAAAGATTAGGTATTATTAAGTTCCTCTGTTACACCCAGATTCCTGAGATAGTTAAGACAACGCCCTACTGGCCATTCAGCCTAGGGCCCTGTGCAGTTTGTCACAGGGCCCGAACCAATCAGTTTGAATGTGTACCCAGTTTAGAAGTGACCAATCACCCCTGCCCAGCCTGTTCCCGCCAATGAATGGACTAATCATGTATCAGAGTTGTTGTTCAATTTTTCCGTGCCTCATGATGATTTGTTCTGATGTATGCAAAGCCCCCCGCCCTCTCCAAAAAGTGTACTTAAGCTCTGCTTGACCTCTGCTCTGGGCTCTGGGCTGCTCTCCCTTCTTGAGTGAGCACGGAGCCCCAGCGCTCTGGAACGGATCCCTAATAAATCCCCCTTGCCATTGCATGGAGCTAGTCTCCTGTGGTCTCTCCTTCTCCGACGCTTCGCCGGACGCTTACATTGCGTCATTCCTACTTGGCAATGGCTCTCAGCAGAAATCTAGTAAAAACATGTGAGTGCTCCTTGCTTTATTTTTATTTTTATTTTTATTTTATTTTTTTATAATGCAGGGGCTCTAGTTTCTGCTCAGGAAAGTCATCATTTAATGGTATCTTTTCTGATCAAAGCACAGCATGAGGCAATAAAATAACATATGTGTATCAAGCAAGGTGTGCCATGATTATACCTCTATTTTTTATAAGATCATGTTGTCCACCATCTGGATGGTTAGAAATCAAATCTGTAACCAGAATCTGTGCCCTCAACCAAAACACTGCATCCTGCTACAATTAACAGAAAGGTGCAATTGACTTATATGTGAAAGAGTTAGGAGAGGAAGTGACTTAGTGCAAAACAAGAAGTTTTCTTGGGGGCTTTGAAAAAAGCTTTGGTCTTGGGAACATAAGAATCTCAAGAATGCTGCTGGTTATTATCAGAGTAAAGCATGAGTGGGGAAATATTGCATCCAACATCTTTGAGAATATTCTTAGAGTATAAGAGAGTATAAGTACAAATTCTGGTTCCTTTTAAATTACTTTTGGAGGCTAGAACTGGCTTCATTGAATACAGTCATCCACAATACTGGTTGTAAGGACTCTTAGTATTAATTTGGGTTGCACACTGTCTTGTCTATTGCCAAATATGAAAATTAATCACAGAGACAACAGATCAAATAGAATAGAGGCAATATGTACTGAAAACCTCGAAAAAAGTTACAGCAGAGACAAGTCCTGCGTACATCCAGAAAACAATAAATAACTTCTCCAATATTATCCTACATATATGCTTGTTAGGAAGAAGATGGTTAGGCAAGCCTTATGCATTTTGAAGGTTTCAAGGTAGCGATAACATTTTCAAGAAGCTGTGTGGTGAAATGCAGGGAAGCCTTTAAGTCAATTTTCTTTGCTTCCCATGATATGGCCCCATAATTTTTTTATGGCATTCTTCATCTCCATGTTTCTTAGTGTGTATATCAGAGGATTGAGCATGGGGGCAATGATAGTATAAAAGAGGGCAAATACTTTGTCTTCTGGTAAAGTAGTTGCTGGTCGAATATAAATAAACAGTAAAGGGGCAAAAAACAGGATGACCACAGTGATATGTGAACTGCAAGTAGAGAGGGCTTTGCGGCGATTCTCTGCAGAGTAAGACCTGACAGTACATAAGATCACAGCATAAGATATCAGCAGGACCACAAAAATCACAGTGCCCATCAGTCCAGAATTGGCGATGACCAAGAAACCAATTTTGCTTGTGTCAGTGCAAGCCAGTTTCAGCAAAGGATACACATCACAGAAGTAGTGATCTATTTCATTGGGACCACAGTAGGGTAAGAAGATGGCCAGGAGAAACTGACCAAAGGAGTGGAGGAATCCCCCAGCACAGGAGGCAGCAATAATGATATCACACTTCTGTCTGCTCATGATGACAGTGTAGTGCAGGGGCTTGCAGATGGCCACATAGCGGTCGTAGGCCATCCCTGTGAGAATGAAGATCTCGATGCCCCCAAAGAAGTGCATGGTAAAGAGTTGTGTCATGCAGCCAGTGTAGGAAATGGACTTCTTGGTGGATAGTGAGTCCACGATTAGCTTGGGGGTAACAGTGGAGGTGTAGCAAAGATCTGAGAGTGACAGGTAGCTCAGGAAGAAATACATGGGCTGGTTGATAAGTGGACTCCAGGTGATGGAGATCATGATTAGCAGGTTTCCAGTCAAAATTGCAATGTAACAAAGTAAAAACAGTAAAAAGCAGAGAATCTCTAATTCTTTTTTCTGAGAAAATCCTAAAAGAATAAATTCTGTGACATTATTTCTATATTCCATGATCAAGATGCAGGTTGTAGTCACCTGTAAATAGATGAATGATGACTTGTTGAATGCATTGAAATATGTTGATATATCATATCATCCTCTGATTTGTAGTAGAGTATGCTGGAAATGATTTAAAGTTTGAAGAAAATGGAAATTTTATTTTTATTTATGAAGACTTTCCTGTATTGTTTCTTTGTCAGTTTATTGAAAATATTGTTACTAAATATATTAGGTAGCTGGGATAAATACTAGCATTTTAGAATAATGGATAATGATACTTATAAGAGCATGTATTATGAAACCTAATGATATTATAGTCCAATAGGACTGTTGAATTGACACTTTTAGTGGGAAAATAATCACATCAGAGATTCACTTTTGTGTTTGCTATTGAGAAACCATCTACAAAATAAAACATTGAGTTAAAATACTATAGAAAAACAAATATATGAAGTCTAATATATACATAATGTTTTAAGTGAGAAACTCCCTGCTGTATAACCTATGAGAAAGTATTACACATAAAAAGTCAACGATTTGGGATATTTGATATTATGAGGAATGTGTGCATGGCTTCTCTTTTGCTTAATTTACAAATGTGTTTAACTTACATATACACTTAATGTATCAGTAAAGAACTATGCTTTACATCCAACTAAAGCCACAATTAGAAAGGAAAATTATCTTCATTTTCAAAACAATTGTATATTTGGCATTCAGCAAGGTATTTGAGAACAATAGTAGCAGGTTTAGTTTGGATTCTAGAGTCTTACCTGACGTCTCACACCCCACCCTTAAACAAATTTACTTCTTTTCTGGATGTCTATAAATTTTTCAGCTTTTTATAATCAGCCATCCTGATCATGGATGCTCAGTTCACTCCCTACATGACTAGTTTTGGTCTCTTGGGCTGGCTTTTCTCATGTTCTTTCCGTTATTTTTACCTCCTCCTTGTCACTGTTACTAAGTATTGCAGTACCAAGTTTACTAATTTCTCTATGGTTACAAAATACCTTAGGACAAATCCGTAGCTACTCTTGGTAGAATTTCAGATGTGACCAATGGGCTGAGGAAGAGCAATTGAGAAACAATCTTTGATCATTCACTCCATCACACCAGCAATACTCTATTTCAGCTACATAAAACACTGAAATTATGATCACTAATATATATTAAATTTTACTTTCAGTACTATAATTCGTTTCTCTTTCAGTAAAGTTATCATTCAAATTTGTGTACAAAAAGAGAGAAAAATAATTCCTCCAGTGTATGAAAGTCAATGTTAATTGTGACAAAACTACCTTTTGGCATGTATTATCCAGCATAGTCAAGAGGGAGTGCTTATAGTGTTCAAATAAGACATTTCAATCAATTAACTATTGCCTTTATGCTTTTACAATGAATGCCAATAATTTAAAATAATTTAGTCATGCTCTAACTTCTCCCCAAAGTTACAACCTTCTGATTTAGTAAAAATGACTAAGTTACATTTTTCATTTCAGTGTGGTCTTTTTTTCACATGTGATTTGATGAATGAATTTTACCAATTCACTTTTTCTCAGATCTTTGCCCTGACGTGTAGGCTAATGTTCTTCCTGACCTAATTGCTGTACTTCTCTGAGATTTTTTATTAAGTAACAGACAAAAGTGTGCTTTAAAACACAAGAGGAATGCCATTATACTCTTGTTATTTTGTGGGGTAACTTTTAACTTTTCTATTTATTTTCCATTTAAATATTTTCTATTTAAAATAAATAGAAAAGTTAAAAGTTACCCCACAAAATAACTAAGAACGTTTTCACGATACAGATTATGTTTCTGATATTTCAGACAAAACACAAAATTATTTACAAGTGATAATCACATAAATATATTCAATCTCATTTAGAAAGCAGAGGATATTAAAAGTAGCTATCATTTAATTTACTTATCAATCATACACAAACTCCACATGTTGAATGAGTCCAAAACTTTAATCTGTGCTCAGGGATTACTTGAAGTATTATATTCTCTATTTTCAGTTATTCTCTAGAAAGCTAAGAGACTTTTATATTCTATGAGAATAATTTTACATTTTGATATTTTTAAAACACATAATGTCATATTATAATGAGATATCCTTTAAAATAGTGGACTATTTTGGGTAATCATACAATCTTAATCTCGTCTGACTGTATTACTTCCTAACTCAGTGATTTTATATATGCTCTATCCCTTTTGTGTACTTCAAATAAACAATAAATAAATGTTAAGTGTTAAAGTAGATCTTTAATAAAGAATAGTTTACATAGCTACACCAAGGAGTTTTACTCAGTTATAAATAAGAATAAAATTATGGCATTGCCACTAAGTAGGTGAAACTGGGGAGCATCATGCTAATGATGTAACTCAGACTCAGAGATTTCAGGGTTGACAGTTTTCTCTCAGATGCAGAAGTGAGAGCCAAGTAAGGGGGAGAAAAGGTGAGAGACAACATGGAAGTGGAAGGGGGATCCAAGGAATGGAAAGCAGGGTTGATGGGGCGGGAGAGGGACAGTGAAGAGGAGGAGCACTGGAATGAGGTGGACCAAACTATGCTCTGTGCAGGTGAGAATCCCATCTTTATGTAGTCCTGTGAAGTAACCATTTATAAAAATGATAAAGAGATGAAGGAAAGAGGAGGAGAGGATTTGGAAGGGAGAAGGGGGGCAGGGAGGAGGTACTGGGGACTGAAATGTAAAAAACTATATTCCATGCATGAGTGACTATATCAAAATGAGCCCCACCATTATGTGTAACAGTAATTTGCTAAGAAAAAAATGCATTAGGACTGATTTTTTTTTAAAGTAGATCTTTAAGAATATCCTCGGGCCTGACCATGTGTAAGGAGGGGTCCAGGAGCTGGCATGACAGTTGTTACCTTCATTCCAAACACATCAGAATAAATTTACAGCTACAGGCTCAGGTTGTTTCCTTCTCTATTAATGATGATGAAGTCTTCTAATCCTAATGATACAGCAAAGAGGCCAAATATCAAAAATTCCTTGCACATAAATCGTACCTAAAGTTTTTCAAAAAATATTCATCAGAAGTATCATTAAATTTTTACTTTAATATTTAATTCTAAAACTTTAATTCTTACTTGTCTACAGAAAATGATCAAGTGTGGATTACTTAAGTAAAATGTACCCTATGTCACCAAGTATTTTTTTTTCAAATCTCAGATATGTGTAATGTTCCACAATTATAACAGTTTCAGAAACAAGTAATAAATTCAAGGAACAAATATTAATAAACCTCACTATTCAAGTAATTCTTAGGAATCCTGAAGGCAGAACTCACCTGTTTTCTAAGGAAAAGTGGTTCAGTTTGTTTCTAAAGCAGTTTTGAGTCCTGCTCCAGTTTTATCTTAACATTCAACAAGGGAAGAAGTGGTGTCTTCATCATTCCCATATGCAGCTATTTTTTACCCCTCTTCAACCTCTTCAAATAGTTCATTTGTCATAGTCTCTGGGGAAAATGAAAACAACAGTGTATGACTCCTGTTTGAGTTCCAACAGCTTCACCTGGGAGATATTTAACCTGTAAAAATTTATTGCACTCTCTGTGAATCTGAAAATCCTCACTGGGATAATTAGACCAAGGTGAAAGGGACCATTTCTTAAAAAAAAACAAAACAAAACAAACAAAAAAAAAAACACTACTTTGTTTAAGGTCTCAAAATACTGCTATCAATCAAGATCACATCCCCCTTGATGAATATCAAGAAACTTAGATCAGATCAGCTTCCATTTGCTATTGAAGTAGCTAAGGAGAAAGCTCATTACCTGAAGAGCAAGGACCTAATGCTCACCCCTTTGCAGAGAAGAAAAATAGAATGGGCTGCACTGAGTTGTTAAAAAATGGAGAGAAAATAATAGCACTGTCTCAATTTATCTTTTGTGAAGGATGCCTAATACTTGGCTTGCATCTCTTATTATTTAATACAACTTTTAAAAAGTTATTGCAATCTACTGTTCTCCTTTTCTGGATGTTATTGCCTGTTCATTTTTCTGCTAACATTTCATGTAAGGACTCAGCTATAAACCTCATCCTTGTAATGAAACATAGACAAAGTCTTTTTTTTTTTTTTTGCTGTTTTTTTTTTAAATTTCAATGAAGTCTATTTCTTATCTGTCACATAAAAAATTATATATTTATGGTTTAGTGTGATATTTCAACACATGTATACATTGTGTAATGTTTATATCAGATTAAACATGTCTGTCTCCTCCAGCGTGTATGTTTTACAGTGAAAACATTCAAATATTTCTTCTATATAAAATATGAAATAGATTGTGCATTATCAGTGTTTATAATCATCTCCTGTGCAACTGCAGGCCAGAACTTCTTGCTCCAAACTGATCCACCTCTCCCGATCCTTCCCTCCACGCTCAAGTAAATACCATTCTTCTCTCAACATAAACTAAAACAACTTTTTTTTTTAGACTCTACATACGTTTGAGATCATGTGGTACTTGCCATTCTCTGCTTGGCTTATTTCACTTAATGCATGGTCTCTAGTTCTATCCAAACTGTCACAAATGCCAGGATTTTATTCTTTCTGTGGCGGGCCAAGTTTGTTTGGTATTATTTCTATTTTTTCTCATGCTGTGTTTCTCAGGATGGAGTCTAAAAGCATTTTCTCCTAATCCCATATGTTACATACTTTGAAGTTGTTCCCTCTTCACTTTCAGTTTTATAGTGTACATATTTACTGGCATAAATTGCATTTACACAATTAAGCAATCATAGCCATTGTGTAGTTGAAAAACGTTTTTCTCACTCTAAATGGAAGCACTGTAACTATTTAATAGTTTTCCCCATTTTTTCTACTGCTAGTAACCTCTGATCTGCTCCCTATCTCTATGAATTTGCTTATTTTTTATTTTTCATATAAGAGAAATCATAAAATATTTACTTCTTTGTATAGCAGTAACTATAATTGGTAAAGCTTTTTAAAAAATTTATTGGTTCTTTTTATTTACACATGACAGTATAATTCATTTAGACATCATTATTAAAGCATGAAATATATCTTGTTGTAATTCAATCCCAGTATCTCTCCTTCCATTCCTCTCCCCATACCCTCCTCCCTTCTCTCTACTGATTACTCTGCCATTTACCCATGTTATTTTTTAAATTAATTTCTGATGGATGTACACCATATTGAGATTCACTGCAGTATATTCTATATGTATATAGGAAAGTTATGTCTAATTCATTGTACTGTCTTTCCAATTCCCATTCCATTCCCTTTCCCCCACTCCCCCACATATCAGAGAGAACACTTAGCCTTTGGTTTTGGGAACTGGCTTATTTCACTTAAAATGAAAGTTTCCGGTTCCATTCACTTACAGGTCAATGTCATAATTTCATTCTTCTTTATGGTTGAGTAATACTTCATTGTGTACATATGTCACATTTTCTTTATCTATTCATCTGCTGAAGGACATCTACATTAGTTTCATAGCTTGGCTATTGTGAATTATGCTGCTATAAACATTGTAGTATGCTGATTTTAAGTTCTTTGGATTTAGACAAAGAAGTGGGATAACTGGATAAAATAGTAGTTCCAGGCCAAATTTTCTAAAGAAACTCCATACTGCTTTCAAGAGTGTTTGCACAAATTTGCAGTCCCTCCAGCAATGTATGAGTGTACTTTTTTCCTCATATCTTCACCAACATTATCTATTGCTTGTAGTCTTGATAATTGCCATTCCGGTTGGAGTGAGATTAAATCTCAGTGTAGTTTTGATTTGCATTTATCTGATTGCTAGAAATTTTGAAAATTATTTCATACATTAATTAACCTTTTCTATTTCTTCTGTGAGAAGTGCACATTTAGTTCTTTTGCCCATTTACTGATTGGGTTATTATTTTTTTTTCCTGTCAAGTCTTTTGAGTTCTTTGCATACCCCAGTTTTTAACACCCTATCTGAGGAGCAGATGGCAAAGATTTTGTCCCAATCTGCAGAATCACTCTGCACGCTCTTGATTGTGCCTGTGGCTGTGAAGAAGCATTTAATTTGATACCATCCCTTTTATTGATTTTTGGTTTTTACTTAGGAGTTTTGTTAAGGAGTCAGTTCCTGAGCCAATAGGTTGGAGTTTTGGGCCTACATTTCCTTCTAGCAGATTCAGGGGGTCTGGTCTAATTCCTATATTCTGGATCCACTTTGATTTGAGTTTTGTTCAGGGTGAAAGATAGGGGTTAAATTTTATTCTACTACATATGGCCTCCCAGTTTTACAAGCATCGTTTGTTGAAGAAGCTATCTTTTCTCCAATATGTTTTTAGCACATTTGATGTTTTCTATGTTGAAGTTGTTATCAAAACTTCATTCCTTGTTTTGGTTTAATAATATTCCATTGTATATCTATACCATATTATCCATTCTCTGTTGATAGACACTGTGGTTGATTTCACCTTTTGATTAATACCACAATGAATATTGGTATGCCAGTATCTATTTGAATTTCTGATTTTAACTATTTGAAGTTTATAACTATGAACATATAAAAACTGTATGTCTAATTTTTTAAAAATCTGCTAAATTGTTTTGTGTGGTGCTGTATCACCAGGAATGTTCAAATATTTATATCCTCACCAAAATTATTTTTGATGTGTGTCTATATTTAAAGTTTTTAATGATCATTTAAGTAATCATATAATGTTATTTTATTGTGGTTTTGGTTTTCATTTCCTTAATAACTGATGACACTAAGAATCTTTTCATGTGCTATTGACAATTTCTATATCATTTTTGAAGAAAAGTCTTCAGGTCTTTTAATTATATTTAAATGAGATTGTTGGTCCTTTGTGTTGAGTTCCATAAATTTTTACATGTCCTTGACATTAGTTAATTACCAGATATATCATTTGCAAATAGCTTACCACCTTCTGTAGTACACATTTTCATTCTTTAATAGTGTTCTTTAATGCAAAGGAGGGATTTTTATTTTCTATCAAGTACAAATTATGTATATATTTTTGAGACTTTTACACTAAGTGCTGCAGTCTGGCTGGGCACAAATCAGGAGCCACTGAAGCAGGAACAAACTTTATTTCTGAACTCCACCAGCACACTCCACACATGCTCCCCAGGAACTCCCCGGAACACCATGCAAAATAGCAGGCCAAGGCGGACAGCAGGGGTCTAATATACACAGCTTAACATAACAATTATCATCTCAATGGCCTGCAGGCATCACCTCTCAACCACTCCATTCTGGAAAAAATGCCATGAGTCATTCAGACTCCGCTATGGCTCTCAGCATCTTCCCCCTTCTGTTTAATTAAACACCAAGCATGTGGCTTAGGGACTGTGCCTGTTAGGCTGTCCAATAGTACATATGGTCCTTACCCATCCTCAGATGAGCTGACCTCAAGATGTCAGCCTCCTGTCTTAGGTTGGTACCACTGCGATTGGATCTTACCCATCACTGACTACCGGTCCAGCACACAGCCATACTTGTGGATAGGCCTATGCACCAGTGGGGGGGGGGGTGAGGTTCTTTGCCTCACTTCTGTTGGCCCCCAAATTTGTTTTTGGTGCCATTGGGGGGTGAGTTTCTTTGCCACACCTCTGTTGGCCCCCAAATTTTAGACCATCACTAGCAGAAGGGAGGAGGATACAGGAATGCCATGACACCAAGGCAATTGATGGCTCCTATGGAAAAATTGTACCACCGGTGACACCATCAACAAAGGTACGCCAGCACTACCACAATTCGCTGCACCAACAGATAGTTCACAATGTATACAAGTGATACATAGTCCAGGCAAGTTCTGCAAGCAGTTCAAAGCAGAGGAATATATTAATATGTCCATTTCCTCCCAAAGTAAATCGACTCCTTGATTGAGCATTACTTGTTTAGTTATTATTCATTGATGCATCAGTTTATACAGTTTATTGTGATAGCTATCGAAGAAGCTGTAGTTTGGTTTTATGTTTGTCTTCACCGGCACTGGGATGGAGATAGTAATTGTGGCAATGATGGCTAAAAAAAAATTATGTAACATTCCAACAGGTACTAAGAAAACAATTTTCTAAACAATTTACATTATCCTGAACAGAATTATTAACTATAATGAAAAGGAAAGGTGAAACTAAACAAACAGATCTTTTAACCTCCTTTTTTGTTCACATTTTGAAACAATCCTCAACAGCTGTTTACCAATTTAAATTAAACCATTTAAATCACGTGAATAAAAAAAAAATTCGGATCCATATTTTCATTAGCGCTCCTCATATATGATATATGGACATACACACATATAGGCATACAACACAAAACACAACTGTGCACACATAACCTACAACACATAAGACAATAATAAAGGCCTTGTAGCTTTACACAGGTGAAATCTCCATTGCAAAGTTTAAAAACTCCACATTCAAAAATTAAAACTGATCAGAAAAATATTAACCCAGGTCTGTATGAGCTCAAAAAATAAAATAGAACTTTATGATGTGGGAAAAGGCAATAATAAAATAGATATTGAAAAAAGACATCCTGGTTACCACCTGGGTTTGATAATTTTTGGATATCCCATCCTTTTTCCTGTAACTTGCATAATAGGTCTGAAGGTATTCCCACAAGCAAGCCCCAAGGTTTTTTACATTTAAAATAGGCTTTAATGGTGTTCATTATTCATTAGCCTCCATGTGTGGGAGAACCACTGTTGCAGATGTAAGAATAGCCAAGCTGGAGCTCTGGATATCAGCTGTTATGGATTTGAGTCAAATCATCTTCTTTTTGGTCTGTAGAAATCGCTTTGGTCAGTCTCTCTGGAATCCAGATTGGCTGCTGTTCTACCTGTGGAAACACACAAACAGAACCCTGACTCCAGACAATCACTGGGTCTGGACCTTTCCATTGTCCTGTTAGAATATCCTTCCAAAGTACCTTAGGCTTATGTACATTTTTTGGAAACATGCCTTTCCGAAGCACTAAGCCCTAATGAATCCAAATTTAAAAAGTTTAGAGTAAAAAGGGTTATTTTAATTTTATCTTTGCGGGATATATACCCCTTTCCAATTCCCTCTTTTTGTTTTAATAGTTACATTTTAATAGTTTGATGAGCTCTTTCAACTATGCCTTGTCCCTGTGGATTGTATGGAATTCCTGTTATGTAAGTAATGCCAAATGATGAGCAAAATTGTTTAAAAGAGGTAGAAGTATAACCCAGACCATTATCTGTTTTTAACTGTTTTGGAACACCCACAGTGGCAAAACTTTGTAAGCAATGAGCTATAATATCTTTAGTTTTTTCTCCAGCATGAAGGGAGCCTATCAAAAATCTGGAAGAAGTATCAACTGTAACATGCAAATATTTTAATTTTCCAAATTCTGGCAAGTGTGTGATGTCCATCTGCCAAATATAGTTAGGTATCAGTCCTCTAGGATTGACTCCAAGATTAACTTGTGGTAAAAAGGTCACACAATTTTGACATCATTTTATTATTTGTCTAGCTTGTTCCTTAGTTATTTTAAAATGCTTTTGTAAAGTATTAGCATTGACATGAAACCTTTTATGAAAATTTGTAGGTTCTTCTAGTGTAGAGAAAATATGTATGTCATGTATAGTTTTATCTGCTAAATCATTGCCCAAATTAATGCTCCAGGCAATCCTGTATGTGCCCTGATATGTCTTATAAAGAATGGATCTTTTCTGTCCCAGATTAGACTTTGTATAGTGGAAAGCAAAGAGAAAAAAGTAGAAGAAGGGGAAATCCTACCAGCATCTTCAAGGGATACTATAGAATTACCTCTATACTGACTATCAGAAAATAAATTAAATACAGAATCTTCAAACATCACAAAAGCTTGTAATACTGCATTAAGCTCTACCTTTTGAGCTGACTGTTTGGGTACTAAAAATGTAAAAGTTTGATCAGGGGTAACTACTGCTACTGTACCATTATTTGACTCATCAGTGAATATATTTGGAGCATTCATGATAGGTGTTTTTCTTGTCATTTTTTGAAAAACTACAGGATTGGAAAACCAAAAAGACAATAAAGGATTAGATGGTAAGTGGTTATCAAATGAAACATTAGATTTACACATGATTATTGCCCAAGTATTTAACTCATTAGCTAACTCATCAATTTGATCCATAGTATATGGAGTAATAATTTTATTGGGAGAAATTCCAAACACTCCCTTTGCTGCTCTTATTCCTTTGAGTATTAATTGTCCTATAGCCTCAGGATACCTAGGAAGAATAGTGTTAGGAGAATAAGATAAATGTATCCACAATAATGGACTGTCTTGCCAAAATAATCCTGTAGGAATATTTTTTGTTGGTATTATAATAAATAATAAAGGCAAACTTATATCAATTCTATCCAAATGCTTATTTTCCGTATAATTTTCAATAATTTTTAATGCCTTTCTTGCTTCAGGCGTTAACATGTGGGGTGAATTTGGATCTGATGGACCTTTTAGGATATCAAATAAAGGTCCCAACTCTCCTGTTGGTATGCCTAGATAAAGCCTCATCCAATTTATGTCTGCTAAAAACTTTTGAAAGTCATTAAGTGATTTGAGTTGATCTACTCATATTTGAATTTTTGGTGGATGGACCGTGGTTGAGGATAATAGAATGCCTAAATAATTAATTGGAAAATTTAATTGTACTTTATCTATTGCTATCTATAGATTATAATTTTCAATAAATTTGTAACTGTGGCATAACATTCTAACAATGTGTTTTTATCTTTATGTGCTAATAATACATCATCCATATAGTGAAATATTTGTAGTTCAGGATTTTGATTTCTAAGTGGCTGGATTGCTTTGTTAATATAAATTTGACACATAGTTGGGCTGTTAGCCATCCTTTGAGGGAGTACTTTCCTTTCATATCTCTGATCAGGACCTTCATGATCCAGTGCAGGGAATGTAAATGCAAAACGTGGACTATCCTCAGGATTAATTGGAATTGAAAAAAAAAATTAATATCTATAGCTAAAACATGCCAGGTTTTTGGCAAAGCAGACAATTGGGGAATCCATGATTGAGAAGGTTCCATAATAACCATTTCATTATTGATGGCTCTTAAATCTTGCAATAAACTCCATTTACCAGATTTGTTTTTAATGACAAAAATGGGAGTATTATAGGGAGATATGGAAGGTTGTATATGTCCCTCTGCTAATTGTTGTTTGACAGATCATGGGCTTATTGTACCTTTTCTTTAGTCAGGGGCCACTGAGGAACCCATACTGGTCTTTCTGATTTCCAAGTAATTTTTATTGTCTGAGTGACCCCTTCTGAAAACCCAATCCATGTCTATTTATTACTTGATCTATTTGAATTGGTGCTGCTATACCTTGTTCTTGTTCTCCTAATCTTTTTTCTTTGCTAAAACTTTGTCTAGCCCTAATAGTGGGCACATTTGGATTGATGTTATTTGTTAATGTCAAACTTAACTGATCTAGGATATCTCATCCCCATAAATTTATAGGAAGATGATCCAATACATATGGCTGTATAGTTCCTTCACATCCTTCAGGATCCTTCCAATCTAATACCATTGCACTTCTATGGGGATTATCACCACTCCTAGGCCTGGAAGCATTTGAGTGGCTTGTTGTAATGGCCAATGTTTCAGCCATTCTTGACGAGATATGATGCTAAGGTCTGCATGTGTATCCAGTAGCCCCTTAAATTCATGTCCTTGAATATTAAGTTTTAGCATTGGGCGAGAATCTAAATTTAAAGACAGCATAGCCCAATCTACACCTGTGGAGCCTAATCACCTGGAACCTCTTTCTATAGTACTACTGGAAAATTTATCATGTAGGCTGGGTATTATTAATAACTGTGCTATTCTATCTCCTGGTGAAATTACTGATATACCCTTTGGAGAACTAACTATAATTTTTATTTCACCTTCATAATTGGGATCAATTACCCCAGGACTTATCATAAGTCCTTTAGAGTAGAAGAATTGCGTCCTAACAATATGCCTACTGTTCCTTGGGGAAGAGGTCCTTTTACTCCTGTGGGAATGATTTGAACTCCCATCTCTGGAGTTAGTACTGCTCTGGCAGAGGCACAGATCTCCAACCCTGCTCTCCCTCTGGTTCGTCTGATGAGAGATCTGATGGATAATGTGTCCTGGGCACTACCCTGATGGGGTCGTTGGGTTCCTCCATGGTGTTGCTGGGTTCTTCCAGTGCCCCATATATTTGTGGTCTTGGGCCCCAGAGCATTGGGCCCCCCTGTCTGTTTTTTTTTTTTAATTAATGGAGCCCGATGCCTTTCTCCACGATATTGTGGGTAAACACCTGGTCCTTGTCCGTTTTTTGATAATGGAGTACCCTCTATGGTGATTTGAGAAGAGCATTCATTAGCCCAATGTCTCCCTCTATGGCATCGTGGGCAAATACCCATATTCTACCCCTTTGATACTTAGTTTTGTTAAACCCTCCTCATATGGGGCAATTCCTTTTAAAATGTAATGTTTGTTCACAATTGTAGCATGTTTTTGGCCTCACATCTAAAGCCTGTTTTACTGCCGCTGCCATGACTTGCTCTTGTTCATTAATGTCTCTACATAATTTAATATATGTGTTTAAATCTCCTTGTTTCCATGGTCTAATGACCTCTCCGCACCAACGATTTGCTTGCTCATAAGCCAGTTGTTTTATTAATGGCATTGCTTGTTCTGTATCCCCAAAAACTCTGGTAGCTGTTTGAATAAGCCTGTCTACAAATTCAGCGTAAGGTTCTTTAGCTTCCTGTATTATCTTAGATAATTGGCCTTGTAAATCTCCATGTCCTTGTAAAGTTTTCCATGCCCTAACTGCATCTGCAGCAATTTATGAATATATAGCAGGATCATATTCAATTTGTTGCAGTTGACCCTCATAAGGTCCTTTTCCTAACAACATATCTAGATTTCTTTGAGGGTAACTGGCTGCTGCATTTCGCCTAGCTGTCTTCATGCAAAATTCCTCATTGGCAACCTTCCATAACTAATATTGTCCTCCATTTAGCACAGATTTACACATACTAGCCCAGTCTGCTGGCGTCATTTCCAAGTTGGTAATGGAATTGACCATGCTTACAGTGAAGGGTGCTTGGGGACCATAGGTTGTTACAGCCTCCTTTAACTGCTCCACTGTTTTGAAATGTAAAGCACAGTGAATTTGCTGCCCTCCTGCCTGCTCAAGTACAGGGCATGCTAATCCTTGAGGTCCTGTCTCAGGATCCCATCTATCAACTACGGGGGTTGAGGGCCACTCAGCTGTCTCCATAGGTGGAGCTGTTGGTTGAATTACGCCCTCTGGTGATAGAACAGAGTTAGTAGCAGCCTCCTGTTGTAGCTTCCCCCCTGATAGCTGTTTCTCCTCTAAGCTTTCTTCCTTTAAATTTTCTTCCTCTATCTGACTAGCTCAAGAGACTTTCTCTTTTGCTTGATCTACCATGTTTTCTACCACAGTCTGGACCTCTAACAATTTACTTAACACTCTTTCAGTTTGTTTTTTACTAATTTCTAATCTACCATAAAGATAACACAACCCAACAAGATAACACAAAACAAAACCGAAACAGAATGAGACAAAAACGGAACAAAAAATTGTTGTATCAATTTTCCTATTTTTTTGACATGTGCATTTGTGATCTATTTCTATCTCTTCCTCAGGGGAGAATAACTTCAAACCTTGAGCCAACCATTTTTCCTAGTTTGCCTGAGAAAGTTCTAGGGATAGGCAGCTTGAAACAAAGACAAAACAAATCAAAACAAGAACACATTCTTTTTTGAAATGGTCACCCATTTTCTCCCCTTCCCTTATGGGCGAGCAATTTCACTTACCTCTGAGCTTCAGTTCCCCGCATGGGTTGACAAATGCCGCAGTCTGGCTGGGCACAAATCAGGAGCCACTGAAGCAGAAGCAAACTTTATTTGTGAACTCCACCAGCACACTCCACACATGCTTCCTGGGAACACTCCCGCAAACCACGCACGCGGCTCCTCCAGGAACCACCAACCGGAAATTCCACCTCCGGCACTTCCCCAACCAATGGGAACTCTTTTGGAATCCCCGCGAGAACTCCAAAGTAGTGAGAACTCCAAAGTAGCAGGCTGAGGCAGACAGCAGGGGTCTAACATACACAGCTTAACATAACCATTATCATCTCAATGGCTTGCTGGTGTCACCTCTCAACCACTCCATTCTGGCAAAAATGCCATGAGTCATTCGGACTTGGCTATGGCTCTCAGCACTAAGTGTTATGGAATTCATTGTCAAATTAAAAACCATAAATATTTAGCTCTGTATTTTCTTCTATAATTTTATAACTTTAGATATTTTAGATTATCAATGCATTTTTAGTTCATTATTTTACATGGTGTCATATAGGGATCTAATATCAATCCTTTTTGCAAATCTAATTGTTCAGTATTAATTTTTGAAGAGTGTATTATTTTTCATTGAAAAGAATTCCTACACTTTTCAAAAAATGAATTGGACATGTGAGGGGCAGGTGACTGTTTTTATCTGGGCTCAAAAATATATTTTATTGGTCTATTCATCTAATATAATGTCAATCACATTTATGCATCATTCTGGAGTTTTGTTGTAAGGTTTAAATTTTGTGATTGCAAGTTCTTCAATTTTATTTCTTTTCCAGAATTATTTTCACTATATAGGCCCTTGAAATTCCAAATAATATGGATAATCAGTTTCTTTGTTTAAAAAAATAATGTTGTGGGCCTGGAAATGTTGCTCAGATATAGGGTGCATGCCTGGCATGCATGAGGCCTTGTGTTCAATACTCAGTGCCATGAGAGAAAGAAAGAAAGAAAGAAAGAAAGAAAGAAAGAAAGAAAGAAAGAAAGAAAGAAAGAAAGGGATATTAGAATTTTGAGAGGGATTATAATGATCTGTGGGTTTTTTTTAGGTAATATTGAGAACTTAACAATTTTATAGTTCTTAAAAATTGTGTCTGTTTACATTTATTTATGTTCTTTAATTTCAGTAAAGTTTTGTGCTTTTTCAATGTAAAATCTTTAACCTACTTAGTAAAATCTCTTCTTAAGATTTGTATTTTTTATGTGCTACTAGAAATGTAATTGATTTCTTAACATCCATATTAAATTGTTCATGTTGTAGTATAGAAAAAAAAATGGCTTTTATGCTTTGATCTTGTATCTTGTAGCTTTGCTGAATTTATTAGTCTTGTGTCCTTCTTACAGAATATGTTTTGAAGAAATAATGTCAGTGAATATAGATAGTTTTAGTTCTTTCTTCTAATAATAAATGTCTTTAATTATTAGTCTAATTGTTCTAAGTAGTTCTTTCAGCAAAGTACTGAATAGTGATGATGAGAGGGGATGTACTTGCTTTTTTCACAATCCTGGGTATAATTTTTTCAATCTCTCAGTACTAGATTTAATGTTACTATTGTTTTTTTTTTCTAAATCCTCTTTGTCATGATAAAGAAGTTCCCTTCTGTGCCAAGGTTTCAAGTGCTTTTTTTTATGGAAATAGTGTTGGATTTTTCCAAATTTCTTTTCTGTGCCAACTTTAATAATCATGTAATATTTGTCCTCAGTCATATTAACTTGGTGTTTTACACTGCTTAATTTTTAATGTCAAACCATCCTTGAATTCCAGGCATTTTACATTTGTTTATGGTTATATATTATATATGCATTTTACATTTGTATATGGCTATATATTAAATACATACATAATATATAAAATTTTAAGAAAATTGGAATTATATTCTTATATGTACAATCTATTTTGATTTTTCTCTGAGACTTGAAATGTTTGTGATTCTTAATGAAATAAAAAAACATAGGCTTTGATGCATATGCCTCATGAAAATTTATTTTTGTTCTTAGTTGATACTGAGAAAATACCCAGACTTTTGTATGGATTGTATTTTATATGGATCTTGGGCTAGATAAGATGCTATGTTCCTGTTTTCACAGACTTGTTCCTAACATTGTACATAGATGGTTGTTTTAAAACATCTTAACTAAAAGTGAAATGACTTTGCTTTTTCCCTGAATTTTCAATTTGTTTCCACCCTATATTAGTATATTTTTCATTATTGAAATAAAATATCTGACCCACAAAGAAAAAGTTGGTGTTGGTAATATAAAAAATAACTGGTCAGAATTTACAACATTCTGAGACAAGATTCAGGTTTTCATCTTCTCATGTATGATGTGGACATTTTCCTGTAATCTATATAAATGTTAACTTCTGTTGAAAAATAGACGTCTTTCTACATAATGTCTTCTTATTAAATATAAAATTTGAGAGGCAACTATGTGAGTACAAAATTCAATAAAGTGGATTATTTTAAATTTTACTAAAGAACTTCAAATACTACAGTTAAGGGAAAATTAAGAAAATGTTGTATTTTTGCTAAGATAATATATTACTATATTATTAGTTAAATCTGTGAGATAACTGAACACAAAACTTAAAAGTTGTTCTCTTTCTTTTGTTTGAACTGTAAGAACTTTTCTTATTAAGATCAATATAACACACCTATGAAATATAACCAACAACCTGTTTGCAGACTTTTTAAAGTTATTTTTCTACGAAAAAGAGATGGTTTATTAATTTTAACACACATAAGAAATTCAGTTACTCTTTCCATCTTTTAAGGTCTTCTTTGATTTCTTTCTTTATGGTTCTGTAGTTTTCATTATATAGATTTTTCACCTATTTGTTAAGTTGATTCCCAAGTATTTTATTTATGTATGTATTTATTTTTTGGAGGCTATTGTAAATGGGATAGTTTTCCTCATTTTCTTCTCACAGGATTTGTTGCTGATATGCATAAATGCCTTTGATTTATGGGTGTTTGTTTTATAACCTGCTACTTTGCTGAATTAATTTACTAGTTCTAGAAGTTTTCTAGTAGAGGTTTTTGAGTCTTCTAGGGACTGCAAATTGGTGGAGCCATTACGGAAAACAGTAAGGAGAGTCCTTGAAACACTTGGAATGGAACAACCTTTTGACCCAGCTATCCCTCTCCTTGATTTATACCCAAAGGACATAAAAACAGCATACCATAGGAACACAGCCACATCAATGTTTATAGCAGCACAATTTGCAATAGCTAAACTGTAGAACCAACGTAGATGCCCTTCAGTAGATGAATGGATTAAAAAATGTGGCATATATACACAATGGAATATTATTCAGCAATAAAAATAATAAAATCATGGCATTTACAAGTAAATGGATGCAGTTGGAGAGATAATGCTAAGTGAAGTTAGCCAATTCAGAAAACTAAAATGGCGAATGTTTTCTTTGATATAAGGTGACTGACTCATAGTGGTGTAGGGAGAGGAAGCATGGAAGGAATAGATGAACTATAGATAGGGCAAAGGGGTGGGAGGAAAATGGAAGGGACAGGGGGTTAGCAATGAGGGTGGAATGTGGTAGACATCATTATCCAAACTACACATATGAAGACATGAATTGGTGTGAACATACATTATATATACACAGAGGTATGAAAAATTGTGTTCTACATGTGTAATAAGAATTGTGATGCATTCCACTGTCATGTATTTAAAAAAATAAAATCAATTTTAAAAAAGAAAAAGTAAATGCAAAACCTAAAAAAAATCATACAAAAATAAAAACATATATATATATATATATATATATATATATATATATATATATATATATTACTATGGGTATCTACAACAAATAAATTTGAAATATTGAGGGAATCAAATTATTTTAAATATTTTTAGTATATGAAGATAGACATAAGAATCTATAAAATATTTAAGATGTTAATTGTAATGAAAACAATTTTGTTTCTCTATGTAAGAAAAATAAAAAGAGGCACAGAGACAAAATGTAGAGGCAGAATGGCAGAATAGCCAAGCTGCCAATTTTATTTATATCAATAGGTTACATTAGGTCATTGGCATCAGTAGTATATTATTGCTCATCGTGTCATTAGGCAGGTTGCAAGGTTAGCAACTTTATGCATATTATTCCTCAGTTACACACTATAGTTGCAATGTGCAATGTTAGGAGTTTTGCATAGATCTCAAGAAAGTCTGTTGTTTAAAATCACTTTTAGGTGGAGAGGTTTAGGCACAACAAAGCTGGGTGAAACATTGTGGTTGTCCAACAAGAGAGTTTCTTTCCCAGGAGCTGTGTGCCTTAGATCAAGGTCAAGGCTGATAAGACTCTAGCACAGAGCCTCCCCATGCCGAGCATTGTTACAACAGCCAGAAATCCCATCTTTGCACCGAAGTTTTCCTAACAGCCAGGCATTCTGTGTCTTTGCACAGAAAATTCCTTCCTACCAAGCATGCCATAGTCATGAAGCCATCAGAGACCCTGATCCCAAACACAGAACCCTTACACCTCTATTATTTAAAATAGGAGTGGGAAGTGGGGGTTTGTTGAATAATAGGAGATGAGAATAATAATTTGAGTTTTAGAAAAGTATCTAGTCCTGCAGAAGGTACAAGAGAATGAAGCCTGACTAACCCATTATAAGCAACAATACAGATGGTTAGATGCATATAGATCCCCTATATAGGTTTGCATATACCTACATGTGTATCTACATATATCTGTGTCTACAGTTTACATCTGTATCTGCATGTATGTTTAATATTTGTACCCAAATAAATGAACACATCAATCCATACTTGTTGTAGGGCTTAATGTATTTAGTATCTATATTACTTACACCTTGTTTTTAGAGCAACCTAATCTCCTCATCCTTCTCTTGACATTTCAACTCTGGAGGGCACTGTCTTCTTTCTCCCTTTCTTCTTCCCCCTAAAAGAATTTCCCCAAGTTTTTCACTGCCATTCCAGCAATTGTTAGTTTTCTTGTTCTATGAAAGCTGTGTTCCAAAGGCTCTGAAGTTGTTTTCAATTTTTTTTGTTATAAGTAAGTAAATCTTTCTTATCAATTTTACCATTTAGTATCACTAGAAGATTCTCCATTTTCCTTACTTCTGAATTGTCTCTACAGACTTCTCTACTCTTTACACTTCAAATTATGGTAGTTCTATGTAAGATTAATTTCTTTACATTTTTTTTTACAAATATTTATTTACGTGTAGGCAAGTTTTCACTTCCCAAGTCCCCCTGTTTCATGGGTGTAAAAACTTGAATTCATTTATTTTTTTTAATTTGTTTGAAAGGTTTTATGGAGGAAACATAACAAAGAAATTATATCTTAATTGTTATCATGATTTTAAGGCCTTTTTAAAGGCCTCTTATGTGAAAACTTTATCTTTTATTTTTAGCACATGGACATAGAATGTCTTCTGATAGATACCACATCTCCCATTTTAATTTTGCTTGTATAAACTCTATTATTTCTTTATTGTTTTTAATAACAATGTTTTACATTTTTAAATGGAATGCTTTTTGTTTAACAAGACATTGCTATTAATTCATAGTTTTAATTAATAGTGTTCAGAGAAACTACATATCTGTCATTTTTGCTGAATTTATAATTTTTGTACTTATGTGCAAAAGTATAGTCAATTTTTGTGAGTCCACATATGCATTTGAGAAAACTGTATTCCTTGATAGGCTTAAGTTGTGTTACACATTATGCATTGATTAGGATTGTATTCCTAGTTAGCAAATGTTCATTTTCTTTTGTCTTGAATTAAGAGTGCATGCTTATTTCTCACTTTATCCCCTATATTTTCTACTTTAATAAAATTGTTGCTATATCCTTGGCTGCATAAACATTAGAAACTGTCATAACTTCATTATGAATACTATCCTATGTAATGTAAAGTATTTGTTGATTTAATACATTTGTATCTTTATGGTCTGCATTTTTCTTTTTTGTAAGTCACAATTTTCTCATCTTATGTTTTTGTATTTGCCTTCATCAAATATCTGCCACAGTCCGGCTGCAACAAAATAACCGGGGGGTGACAAACAACTTCTGTACATTGATACAGCAGGAGTAGGAGCCGTTTATTGTAGGACAGGAGTGGTATTTATACATTCCACACAGCTTATCTTAATTAACATAAAATAGATACAGCAGTCAACCAATATGGAATCTCCACTCCCTCTGGCATTTTGCCAGGCACCATCCAGACTTGTTTACAGACTCTAACATTCCCCTGGCAAAATGCCAGGCACCATCCTGACTTGTTTACAGACTTTAACAAATATCTTTATCCAATTTTAACCTAACTAAAATTAATATGCCTAAAGAAATATGCACAAACAGTTCCATGAGTTTTCACAGCCAGAGATCAGCTGTGTAACCAGTATACAAGTCAAGAGGGACATCAAAATGCAGAAGCATACTTTGTTCTGTTAATTGGCAGCCTTCCCTCATGGAATTGAAATTACTATCTCAATTTATAAACACTGCTATATTTGCCTGTTTTGAATTTCATATTAAATCAATTATAGAGAATACTATTTTTTTTGCACTTGGGTTCATTGTTCAGTTTTATATGTATGGCATTTCTCTGTCTGTTCTCCGCAGTTTTCACTCATTCCTATTGGTTATTCACTGCTTGAATATATTATGGGTTTTTTTTGTATAAAGATTTTGAGAGTTGTTTAAGGCTTTATTTATTTAATGTCTCTCATGCTTAGTTAGTTTGCAGGTGTCATTTTAAAATCTTTGAGCCATATATTTTGGTAAAGAAACTTAAGTATTTTTGTGGGATAAAAATCTTGTGTAAATTTTCTCAGCTATATGCATATTTATATCTATTGGAGATAAGGTAAAATATATATAAAAAATTAAACTTTACTAGAAATATCATTCAGCTCTAGTCATATGGCATTACTATTCAATAAAATGTTAAAGGCAAAATTGATTATTTGAAAATGATGAAAAAGTCTACTTACAAGGAGGAGACAACAACTCAAACTTCCATGCACCTATTAAAAGACCTTTCAAAAATATAAACAAACAAACAAACAAAAAAACCAGAAATACTCAAGCTTTTTATTGCTATATGAAACTTAAACATATTTCTTCCATTGATGAATGAAACAAATAACAAAATTCAATTTTATAAAAGTTTCAAATGACATGTTAACACATTTGTCCTAATTAACTTATATGACACTCAACAAAAGCAACACATACATATTTTGCAGTTTCTGTAGAAAATTTACCAACAGTGATCATTTGCTGGATTATATATAAAGTCATACCAGATTTCAAAGCATTCAACAATTGAGAATATTTTCTCTCCTAGCAGTGTAATTTTAACTTTACTGAGTCTTTCGTTTATAAATCTTCATATATATATATATATATATATATATATATATATATATATATATATATATATCCCTGTTGAATTTAACATTGCTATTAAGTATATTAATATAATCCACATATTTTGTTTTACCTGTGTAACATTTTTTCATATAAATTATTATTTTACAGTATATGCATGTGTATGCCACATAAATAGGTGCATAGCTTTTCATCATTTAGTTTGGTTCGTTGGCACCATGCTTTTAAAAGATTTGTATTTTTATAAGAATTTTTACCTTTATGCTAATATTTATACATATTTTCATCATTTTTTAATTTGCATACTGTCAGCTAAATAGATTAAGATATACTGTCAATAAATTTTAGCTCCACTGACTCCAGGAGTTATTACTTTCAAGCAATCCCACTACCTGTTTATACACCACTGTCATTAAACACATTACATTGTATTACAACTTCCCACATGGTATTGCTTCTTTATCTCTAAGAGGTGAGATTTTTAAGGAAATGAATTAGGTTTGATTCACTATTTAACATTCCGCATATTGCAATTATGCAAAATGCTTTGGCTGAATGAATGTAATTGATTCTTTCAGGCAACCTTGGAGACATCTCAATATATTAAATGGAAATATTATTGTTTCAGTTTAAGTCTTCAGGGGTATTTATAATTTTTATTTGATAAGCAATTCTGAATAATTGTTTTTTAATTGGTGATGCTGTGACGAGGAATCAATAAGTTACAAGTCAAAATTAATAGTGACAAAAACAAACATAAATTTTGTCAAATATGTATATTTAAATGCTGTAATGTCATTTTACCATATTTGGACATTTGGTCTCTCACTTGTAAAACAGAAGGGAATGAACTTTCAAGTATTTTCAGACAGACAAATGACATTGTTTCCTATTTGTTTCTGTTCACAATTTAAACACATTGATGTCTAGAGGAATTATTTGATTTCAACAATAAAATCAAGTGGGTACATTCAGGGGTGTGGTGGCAAGAGTTTAACAACCATCTTTCCAGGTCAGAGGAAGCCTTGATTTGTAGTGTGCACCAATTTCTATCAGGTGAACACCAGGAAACAAGGATGCCAAGCTGGAAAGAAATGGTACAATGGACAGAACAAATTCCCCTGCCCACCACTGGAGCATTTAAAACACTTTTCTACAGAGTCAAAGTTTATGTAAAAATAGAATAAAATTGAATTTTAACTTACCATGAATTTATTTTGTTTATTCTTTTCTCCTATTCATACTTTTCAAGCCAAAGTCTATGTACAATACCAAGTTTTCTGTTTTTCTACTAGCTACTGTGTTGGAAATGACAAAATAAGATGTATATACCCTGAAACTTCATAGAACAGATTTATTTCTTGTGAACCAGGAACATAAAAGCAACAAACAACAACAACAACAGCAGCAACAACAAAATACCCTGAACCACACCAAACCAAAACAAAACAAAATAAAAACAAAAACAAAAATGAAATTCAACATTTTCTGAAAGTTGTCTGTTTCTGTTGCTTAAGCAGGCCTTGATGAATCTGGTTCTTAAATTTTTCTATGTCCTTAAAGTATTGGAAATGGGTTAGTATAATGTTTCAGCTGAGTATTTCAAACTTTTCAAATTAGTACTTTGAAAAAAAAAGTTTATTCTTGATTTAAATGATGGTATTGCTCTGCCACCTAGTGGACATTCTTTTTTTACCACTTGAAAGTTAAAAAAAAAAAAGTTTTCTCACCCAGGCTTTTGTAGATGTATTTTGTACTACTATTGGAGTATATGAAAACAAATTTTACCAATTTCCATATTATATCCCCGATTACAAGATAACAAATATAGTCAACTTAATAATATGTGTGAAAATTAAAACCAATAGTTGATTCTCATTAGTTCAAACTAAAATAATGTTGAAAGATAAAATTTCCTGTGAAACAAGAATGAATAATGAACTGAGACTTTGGAAATATAGGTTTTATTCA
The DNA here is from genome assembly GCF_964194105.1 of Spermophilus citellus. NCBI lineage: Eukaryota > Metazoa > Chordata > Mammalia > Rodentia > Sciuridae > Spermophilus > Spermophilus citellus. Next base: position 240,489,782 of record NC_138183.1, read on the forward strand.
TCATTTCCTAATATAATTAGTTGTGTTATCCTGAAAAAACATTCAGATGTTCAAATTTTGTTTTTATCATTTGCAATATTTGGAAAAAAACTATTACATTTAGACATTGTTTTAAATTATATAGCCTAAAAGTTTAGCACTGTCTTATAAAGAGCAGTTTTGCAAAATGTGAAGTATACACTGCAAAAATCATGTGATTGCTATAGCTATGTAAATATGTATGTAGTTTATATATATATAAACTCCATGTTTCTGATTTTCTTTTATTTCTGTATATCTGTAGCCATCATTTACCTATCTATAATCCATCAATTGTCTATCTGCATTTAAATTATTAAATACAGATTAATTAAATTAAGTTTTCCATTATAAGTGTGGAACATACAGAGAATTGTCCTAGAATTGTTTTTAGGTACCACTATTACAGATTTCAATTCTCTATTAATAGTGGTTAAGAAGGACCCTTTAATAACTGGACCACCTTCACAATGACACTTTAAAATTCCCAATTAAATCCAGGAATACTACACTCATTACATATTTTAAAAAATTGAAATAAAAAATGTGTACAGATTTTGTTCAAAATTTTAAGACTTCACTTCCATGAGTTGCAACAGTTATAAGATATTTTAAATGCTTTACCCTCCTATCAGGTACCTGTGTGCTACAGTTCTTTTATATCCTTATCCAAAATTGGCATTTTTTAAAATTTAAAATATATTGTTTAATATAAAATCTTAATGGGATATCATTACTCACCTACTATTTGAGTAGTGCTATCTTGTTATGATTTTAATTTGAATTTCTATGATGCACACTAATTCTGAGTTTCTTTCAGTGATCATTGGCCATCCATACAGTCTAGCTCTGTAAAAAACTGCCCATTTTAATATGTTTTTTTACATCACTGAGCTGTTAGTATTAATTTTTGCTTTAATTTTAAATTTTCTATAATACAAAAATTGACCACATTAAATACTTTTGAGTGTACAATTAGTGGCAATAAGTGCTCTTACACTGGTGAACAATCATAACCACTATCTCGAGAACGTTTCCAACATCACAAACTTAAAATCTATACCCATTAAAAAATAACCCTTCATTTCCCTCTTTCCATTCACCAGTAAATGTGTTCTAGTTTGTGTCTGTATCAATTTAACTTTTTCTTCCATCCTTTCTTTTTTTCTGCATTTTAATTGATTTGTATTAGTTGCATATAACATTACGCTTCATTTTGATGCAATTTACACATGGATGGAATATAATTTGCTCTAATTCGGTCCCCAGGACCTCTCTGTTTTTTTCTCCTTCTCTTGACACCTTTCCTTTCCTCTGCTCTACTTATGTTTCTTCTATTATTTCATATATTTTTTTTTTAAATTAGTGCCTTGTTTTGATTTACATTTCCTTAATTGCTAGAGATGTTGAATTTTTTTTCATATACTTTTTGGTCATGTATTTCTTCTTTTAAGAAGAGTTTTGGGCCCATTTATTAATTGGGTTGTTTATTTGGAGTTAAGTTTTTTGAATTCTTTATGTATTCTGACTTTAGTGCTCTGAGGAGCAGATGGCAAAGACCTTCTCCCGTTCTGTAATCTTTCTCCTGAAGCACATCATTATTTCCCCTGTTGGGCAGAGCTTTTTAATCTGATGTTGTCCCACTTGTTGATTCTTGGTTTCATTTGTTTCACCAAATGGGTCTTGTTAATGAAATTGTTGCCTATGACAATTTGTTAGAGTGTTGAATATACATTTTCTTCTAGATGTTGCAGAGTTTCTGGTCTAATTTCTTGGACTTTGATCCACTTTGAGTTGACTTTTGTGCAGGGTGAGAGATAGGAATCTAGTTTCAGTCTTCTACATATAGATATCCAGTTTCCCATCATCACTTGTTTAAAAGACTATCTTTTCTCCAACGTATGTTTCTGATGTTTCTGGCACCTTTTTCAAGTATCTGATAACTGGGTCTATGTGTATTTATTTATTTCTCTCTCTCTCTCTCTCTCTCTCTCTCTCTCTCTCTGTCCTTGATTCCTTGATCTTCAAGACTTCTTTGGTGCCAATACCATGCTGTTTTGGTTGCTATAGCTCTATAGTATGATTTGAGGTCTGGTGTTGTTTCCATCACAATGGTGTTACTCTTCTTGATCAGGATTGCTTTGACTAGTCTCTTATTCTTCAAAATAAATTTTTAAAATGGATTTTTTTCAGTTCTTTGGTGAATGTCATTGGTATTTTTGTAGGAATTGTATTAAATCTAAATATTGCTTTTGGTAGTATAACAATCTTTCTCTCTCTCTCTCTTTTGTTCTTTTTAGACAGGAGAGTTTATCTTGACATATCATACATACATGTAGTATCATTTATTCTGATTAGAATCCCATTCTTGTGGCTGAACATGATGTGAAGTTATATTGTATATTCATATACTGTGTATTCATATATGTATATTCATATATGAACATAGGAAAGTTATGTCCAAAGTTTGATCATTTTGACTATATTAATTCTGCTTATCTGAGAATATGGGTGGTCTTTCCATTTCTAAAGTCCTCTTCAATTTCTTCTATTTTTATATTTTATTTATTTTATCCATATTGTATTTCTTTTTTTTTCTGATTTTTGTCAATATGAATTTTACTCTTAAAAGTATCTCATCTACGTTTATTCATATAATATTTACCTTCTGTGTCTTATTTCAGTTAGCTTGATATTTTCATGGTTCATTTATATTGACATATGGCATCTGTTGACGGACATTTGGGTTTTTTCCATCCTTTGGCTACTGTAAATAATGCTTCTAAGAAAACCAGTAACAAATATCTGCAAGAGAATCTGCTTTTAATTATTTTGGTATTTATTCACAGTGGAATTACTGCATCTTATAGTGTTTCCATATTTAGTTATTTGAGGATCCACCACACAAACATCCATCGAGACATCAATATTGTAAATTCCCATGTAAAAGTAAAGGGCCTAGTTTGTTCACATCCTTCCCAACATTTGTCATTTTCCATTTATCTTTTCTTCCTTATTTTCTTCTATTTTTAATTTTTTTCTATTGTTTTGATATGATATCAAGGAAATCATTTACAAATACAAAGTCATAAAGTTTGTCTTCTTAGAATTTTTTCTAAGTTTTAAAATTTTTAAGTCATTGATCCATTTTAAGTATTTTTTTGTATAAATTACAAATCTCAAATTTATTTGCATGAGGTATCCAGCTTTCTGAACATGATACATTAAAAAGACTTCCCTGTTGACATTAAAGAATCTTGGTTCTTTTCTGATATATATATTAAATATATATGTGTGTTTGTATGTATGTGTGTGTGTGTGTGTGTGTGTTTATTTCTCAGATTTCTATTCTATTCCATTAGTCTATGAATCATATATCTGTTTTTATACCAGTACTTAGTTGTTTGGTTTATGATAACTTTTAGAAAGTTTGAAATGAGAAAGTGTCAAAAATCCAAATTTGTTCTTTTTCTAGATTGTTTGGCTACTTGTTAGAGAAAAACTCAACCATTCTTTATGGAAGTTTGGCTTATTTCATTTAGCATGATTGTCTCCAGATCCATTCTTTTACTGGTGAATATCATAACGTCATTCTTGTTTGTGGCTGAGTAATATACCATTGTTTAGATATGCCACAATTTCTTTATCCATTCATTTTTTATACAAGTTTTGTATTTGAATATACAGGGATATATATATATATATATACATATATATATATATATATATATATCCACATTGGTGTACAGGAAAAAAAAATTTAAGAGTAGTAATCTCTAGATAGTTGTTCAATAGCTGTTTTTCTTTTGTAAACTTAAAATTAATAGATAAATAAATCAAAATGTGTTATGCCTGACAAACAGATTTAAAGTAAGATTATGGAAATTAATTGATAATGAAAGTATTCCTCAATCTTTGGAAGAAATTACATTCCAACCAATTATCACATGGGGCTTTGTTTCATCTGATTGGTCCATGTGTGGCTTCTGAGGCAGTCCTTTACTTATACTCTCTAGGGTCAAAATCCCTAAGGTCTTGGTGGAATATATGTGTAGCACACTTTGGAGCTAGGATTCAGCCTTCATCTTCCTTTCATTCTATTATCACTGAGTTTATTTTGAAAAAAAAAATAAGCAGAGGGAGCCTTTTTTCTGAAGAAGTCTATTAATGTTTGTAATGAACATTTAATAAATGATTCAGTCAAATTCTTCTGCATTAAGGTGGGTTGATTCAATTCTTTCTTTATGTTACTTTAGAAGCAGAAGAATATGTTCCTATAATCTTTGCAAGAGGCAAATACAGATATAAATCTAGCTGCAGTGACAACCACACAGTTCAATAGGCTAGAAATATTGTTTTTTTCATTTACTGTATTTATTCTAATTGACCAGACTATGTTACCAGGAGCTATTTTATTTTTCTTTATCACAAACAACTTCTTTAGTGAAAAAGACCTTTGTTTTAATAAGTGATATGAATTCTGAAATATATTGCATAATTTGCAATTACATATATTATTTCTCAGATGAATCTCAGAAGAAACATGTTAGAGGAAAAGGCTTATATTTCATAATTCTATGATTGAAAATGCTCATACAGTGAAGGGTGCATGGCAAATTACATGAGAAATAAGCTAGGGTGTGTGTCACTAGAAAGGAAGGAAAGAAGTTGCACTTTGAACCTTCAGTTTGTTGAATATTGTGATGGTTCCCGAAGCTAAATGTGAGACTGTGAACCTTAGCCTGAAGCCTCAAGTCCATAAGTACTGGTGCAGAATGTAGGAGGTGAGTTAAAGCTACATGCGTGGAAAAGATGTGAGGGTAGGAATCAGCTGAATATATGAATATCAGCATACATTTGTCTTTGATGGCAATGATTTTGCTTTCAACTTTGGGCCACTCAGAATATGTGAAAACAGATTTAAAGAAAAAATACAGATTTTTATAAAACATTTGAAAAAGTGAAAAAATTGTATAGTCATGGAATTTTGACTCAATGTGATTTGTATTATATTAAAAATAGATTGAGAAAAAAATCAATATTGTAGCAGGTTAAATTATGGATACTGAATCAAAGGAAATCTGCAGGGATATGTTATATATGGTATGTTCTTGTTCATAAAACACAAGCTGTGTGTATTGTCTTGAATCATAAGATCATAATAATACAGAAAACTAAGGCATATTTAATGTCAGCTCATAAGGCATGTGACTCAACGTGTTCTATGTGAAATGTTCTTCCCTTCATGCGTATTTATATTTTAGGTTTCATAAAGTAGTTATAATGTGGTTATGTGAATAATTGCATTAAATTAAGAAAAGCATAGTGGAAGGAATTTGAGGGAATATATATATATATATATATATATATATATATATATATTGAGAACATATAAAAATAATACAATGGTCCTTTTTTTATTCCATAACTGTTCTTGCTTCATACTAATTTAGCATGCTTAGATCCCATGTGGTTTCACTGTAACTACTTGTACAAGATGTGCCTCAGACCCTTGTGTGTTTACAGTGCAGTCCTAATTCAATAGGCAATTTTAACTTCTTAGTAGTATTATAAGCTTTTACCCAAATACATGTATAATATGTACCTAGAGTGTAGAATTCATTCATTTACACATCCATGCATCTAATTATTCAATAAACGTTATGGAGGATCTGCTATGTTCTAGTGTTCCATCTGTGCTATTGTGGATTTCATTTCAAAGTGAAACAGACAATGCCACAATGATAAATGGTAAGAAAGGAAGTGAAGTATTTGTTATGTTTTAGATACTGTATGAAATTTTAGGGTTTGCCATTATTCATAAAGACCAATAACGAGGCTATGGGGAATAACTCAAGTGAAAAAAATGTTGTTTCTCCAGAGATTAGGAGAATAACATAGAAACAACCAGGAGAATAGAGCATTGAAAGAACTATGTGGCCATCAAAACCAATGAATTTCAGAAAAAAAAATCTGAGGCAAATAAAAACCACTATAATTCCTCAGGAAGCAGTGTCTCATCTTTGGAGGTTTTGAGGTAGACTAAATTGACCACCTGAGAATGATGTGATAGAAATATTTAAAAATAACAAAAATAGTCAGGACATATTGTACTTAAGTTTGTTTCAACTTCACATCACAGTAAATACCAAGAGGAGGTAACAGCATTTATACTTTTCAATAATTATGAATTATTCTTTTATAGAAAATGTGTGAAGAGAATGGTATGTCAGAGCATGGGAAGGACAATGGAATAGGAAATTCAGAAATAGCTATGAAACAACAGAAATAATTACTTGATCAATTTGATGAGTCATTCATTTTTAGAGTTTTAAATTTTCAGAGGCAGGTGAGGCAGGGAAGAAATTCATGAAAACCATGATGACTATTTCCTTGAAAATAAGTACCTCGTTAAACTATATTTCATGCAAAAATCTAACCTGGTCCTTCCCATCATGTAAATGCTCTCTGGTGATGCTAATTTTGCTATTTGGAAATATTTCAGGGCTAATAGCAGTTGTGTTCTCCCCCTCTACACTTGCTTATTATGCCATCTGTACAAATTTCATACTGTATTATATGTGGATTGAATGAAGACTTGCTTACGAATAAATTTAACTGCCAAATGTATTTTCCAGGACAATCTTTATTGATAACCAGTAAGTCTCTGAGTATTTGCTCATTTCATTCTGCCTCACCCAAAGTGGTCTACTTCTTTTATGAATCAACTTGCCTATTTTATCCATAGGATCCAAGGAAACCAGACTGCTGGAGTGACATTCATCCTCCTGGGCTTCTCAGAATACCCAGAGCTCCAGGTGCCCCTGTTCCTGGTGTTCCTGACCATCTACACAGTCACTGTGCTGGGGAACACAGGCATGATCCTGGTCATCAGGGTCAACCCCAAACTCCACACCCCCATGTACTTTTTCCTTAGTCACTTGTCCTTCATTGATTTCTGCTACTCAACTGTGGTTACTCCGAAACTATTAGAAAATTTGGTGGTGGAAGACAGAACCATCTCCTTCACAGGCTGCATCATGCAGTTCTTCTTTGCATGCATATTTGTGGTGACAGAGACATTTATGTTGGCAGTGATGGCCTATGACCGATTTGTGGCAGTCTGTAACCCTCTTCTCTACAAAGTTGCCATTTCCCAGAAGCTGTGTTACTTGTTAGTTGGTGCATCCTACTCTTGGGGGCTAGTCTGTTCCTTGACTCTTACTTACTTTTTACTGAAATTATCATTCCAAGGAAATAATATCATAAATAACTTTATTTGTGAGCATGCTGCCATTGTTGCTGTATCACACTCAGATCCCTATATTAACCAGAAGATCATTTTAGTGTCTGCTACATTTAATGAAACAAGCAGTCTAGTGATCATTCTTGCTTCCTATGTTTTCATTTTTATCACAATCATGAAGATGCCTTCAACTGGGGGTCGACACAAAGCTTTCTCCACATGTGCCTCTCATCTAACCACCATTACAATTTTCCATGGTACCATTCTTTTTCTCTATTGTGTTCCAGTCACCAAAAGTTCATGGCTCATGGTTACGGTTGCTTCTGTCTGCTATACAGTGATCATCCCCATGTTGAACCCCCTGATCTATAGTCTCAGGAACAAAGATGTGAAGGAGACAGTCAGGAAATTAATGAACACCAAATTATGTCACATATTGTAATGTCTGTTTAAGAATACCATGCAGGGGCTGGGGATATAGCTCAGTTGGTAAACTGCCTGCCTCACATGCACAAGGCAATGGGTTCAATCCCCAGCACCACAAAAAAAAAGTTTGTTAAAAAAATATATCATGATGCAGAATGGTCCAAGATATCATAGAATTATCATCAATTTGAAAGTTCAGTTTTCAAAAAGCAACCAGTACATGTTTAACATAATCACCAGTTGATCCATAATTCAATGTCTGTTTAAATGGAAGTTTGGAAAATAAGCCATAAAATTCTAAAAAATACAATAATAAGTCTATATCTATTTAAGTAAAATTTCTAATCTTGTTTGTCATGAAAAAAAATTTAGTTAGCACTTTAAAATAGATCTTCTATTCTTTTTTATTCATTTTTGAGAAATGAATTTATAGAGTTTTTGCAATTTTATGCCTTACCATGATAGAGAAAAATCAAGTGTATATATAGCGTAACCTAAGAGTTCGTTGACACGCAGATAAAAAATTTATAAGAAATATTTTATTCAATGTCATATAGGGAACATTGGTACACTATAAAAGCATAAGGCATATCTCTGCCCACCAAAGTTAAGATTTTTATTTTGTTACATTGTATGGTATGCGTTAGCATAAATGTTATTTGGTAATTGTTTATAACACATCAAAAATTAAAACAACCATACCCTTCATAATTAGATATTTCTAAATCTGAATTTGTCATTCATGTGAATATTTATTTATATATGTTATATACCTATATAACAAAATAAAAGAATTTCAGTGATAAATAACACACTTTTGATTGATTGATTAGGTAGCCCTGCTTATATCAGTCAGACCTTTTCTTGATTAACCTGTTTTTATCTGGTCTGATTGGGCAACTTGTCTCTCCTCTGCAGATCTGCACAGTGACTGGGTAACTCTTCTGAGTGTTTGTGATCCTCTTTGAATCACTGGAGTAGTAAGAGTATTTTCTTCCAATGTTATCACAAAGAGGTACTAAAACAAAAGCTAGCATGAGTCTCCTTCTGCCATGTTTGCTGACACACTATTAACAAATGGAAATCATAGTTGAGCCCAAAATGAATAGATGAATCATTAACAGGAGCAAGTGTATCTACCTATTATGAAATTGAAAGGTTGTGTGGCATAGTGTATATGGAGGAAGACAAAAGAATTGTACTCAATATTTCAATATATCTGTTATTGATAATGTTTCAATGGGAAAAGTATCTTTCTGTGTTCCAGAAAAATATAGTTGTGCTAGGTCTATAAATGTTTTCCATAAATTGATGAGCCATTGATTTGGTGAAAATAAATGACTGTCTTAGTCACATGCTGATCATGGTTGATTTTCCATAGGAAAGTCAAAGTCTTGGAAGAATTTTTATATTACATGATTCCAATCTAACAGCAGCCTGTAAAGTAGTTTCCTGATGTCTCCTTAATTGTAAGCCTTTCATTTTCAAATAAAAAATAGAAATTTCTTTACTTTAAAGGTTTACTAGCAAACTGCATAACCTAACCTACTTATCCAATAAATAATACATAACATTTACAACATGTCAACAAACTATAGGATTATATAACTTATCTTTCACAGGTCTGTCAATCTGATGTCATGCACAATTCATTAAATGTTCTAACCAATATTGCACAATATTAATAAAATCATTTTGAATACAGAGGAAAAATGTATCTGTGGATGTGAACACACTATAAAATGAACTATGTTTGACATATTGCTTAAGTTCTATGTTTAAAATCTTAATTTTTTTAAAAAATACAGGTGATAGTTATATGGTACATTATAATTTAAGAACTCTATTAAGCCTTTTATCATGCTGGAGAAAATAAAACTCTAAAGAAAAATACCTGGATAGTTACAATCTCTAGATTGTTTAATTTTGAAAATGCCAATGAATGAATGGATATTTGATTCTACAAATGTGACAGAAGAATTCTTCAAAAAAATTAGAGATTATAATTTAAAACTGCATATATACATTTTAAATAACAAAGAATGTGACTTTTCAAATATATGTGATTTCCTTGTATGTTCTAAAAAGTAATGGTGATGGGTTATTTGTTTCTAGGTATCAATTACTTATCTCAAATTCTCAGTGATCTGGATAGGTGCACCTTTTGGTTTTGTTTTCACAGCCTATGACAAGAAACCTGGTGAAAATATTCACCAGACTAAAGGGTGAACACACAGAATTAGTAGTCACTTAGTGGAGGCATGATATTTATGATGAATGTACAACACATCAAATAAATATAAAATTTCACTTTAGGCTTAGTCATTAACAGAAGCAAATGTCATCATCTTTTTTTTTTTTTGAAGTCAGAATCCTATAGCCTACAATAAATTATTTTAATGTGGAAAATTCAGTGTTTTTGATATATTGTGTTGTGCAATTCATATCTCTGCCTAATTCCAAACTACTTTGTTTTTCACCTGAAAGGAAAAGGCTATACACCTTGAGTAGCATCCTGTACCCATTAGTAGACCCACAGTCACTATAGCCTGCCTACCACCAAAGTCCATTTGGGGCCCGAGATGTCTGTAGTTACCCAGGGGTTGTATGCAACAAAACACAAATCTATCCCACCAGAGTTTTAGATGTCCATCTGATGCTGGGAAAGGTCTAAGAGAGTGCCATTGATAGATTGCAGCCAGAGATGAGTGTCACAGGGTTTTCCCCAACCATTAGTTTTTACTACAGTGGGCATAGTACTTGATTACAAAGAAAAGACCTCCACTCACTTTACTCTCCTTCCCCCAAGGATATACTTCTCTCTCCTTCCCCCAAGGATATACTTCTCTCTCCTTGATGTACCTTCTGGGATTCCAGGTAGGGGTGACAGATTCCAGCTGGCCACCATAGCAGGTCTACATGTTCTATCCTGAGAGAGTAGCCTGGAGTCAGAAAACATGGACTTCTGACCACTTCTAAGTTTTAAGCTGGACCTAGTGCTGAGGTCAAAAGTAAAGTACCTCACACACTCCCTTTACTTCCCTAAATTATACTGTGCCTTTCTCCATACCACGGTATCTGGGATTGGGGGAGAAGAATGGAAGCAATGTGAGACTGCACTTCAAGATCTCTTCAATGCATTTTTCCCCCATAGTATTCTGCTAAAAGAAGATAGCATTTCTATTTTGGGATCTTTAGATAATTTAAAAGTATTTTTTTTACATTAATACTCTTTTTCTGTGGAGGGATGAGTTAGAGAGACCTACACTGCAATCTGGCTCTGCCATCTTCTCAGAACATCTCAATGAGATGTTTATAAATACTAAAAGTATTCAGAAATGTTGACCATGCATCATAAAATATTTGGTACATTCAATAGGGTCTCTAGAATAAAAATTGGAATTTTATATTGATGTTTATATTAGATAATTTGTGATTTGGCAACCCAATTAGTTTTCTGCCTTTTAGTGGGAAATAAAAGCATGTAAGAAAAAATATGTAGCTGCAAACGACACATTTAAATTCCTTTAAAGTATAATGTACTTTCATTTTGGTAAATGTTTGTGAATGAGCAATTTATTTACAGAAATGAAACATTTTTTTTCCCCAGAAAATTCTCAAATTCTCCTTTTAATTTGAGAGTAAACATTTTAACTATAAAGCGCAATGCACTTGAGGTAATATAATTTACATCATTAACTTTGGATTAAGTGGTAGCTACAAGCTATTTTTTATTACAAATGACTTTGTTTGATATTCTTCTATAAAACTTTTGGGTATAGGATCGATGAGAGGTTTTTTTTTTTCCTTTGAAGATGTGTGTCAGAACATTTTCTGAAAATACACATAATGATTAACAAAGTATACATATTGTTGTAATTGAAGTGTAGGGTTTATGTTTGAAAAGTTAAACTAAAATGATTTTGGCTAGATTAAAACAAAAAATAGAGAAGACCTAAAAAATGTTGGCATTAACAAAAAGAGAGAAAGTGACATAACTGATAGCATAGAAATACAAAGAGTTGTTAGGAAGTCTTATAAACAACTATATAGCAACAAATTAGAAAACCTAGAAGAAACTAACCTACTATCATTGAATTCTGAAGAAACATAAAAGCTAATTGAAACAATAATGAGTAAAAAAATTCAGTGAGTAGTCAAAATTACACCATTAAAAAATATTGGGTGACTTCACTGCTTAACTCATGAAAACTCTAAAGACTAATTCTATGAAATATTATTATAGTGATACCAAAATCAATAGCAGCACAACAATAATGACAAAACTACAGACAGGTAACTCCTGTAAATATAGAAGAAAAATTTCTCCACATAATACTGGAAAACTGAATACAATAACTAACTACAATCATCTGTCTTGATCAAGTGGGAATTATCTCAGGGAATCAAGGATGGTTCAACATATGCAAGTAAATACTTAAAACACATATCTTCAACATTATGAGGACAAAATCCACATAAATAACTTATAAGGTGTATAAAAAGCATTCAATGATTTTCAACGTCCCTTCATTATAAAAATTCTTAAGAGATTATGTATAAATGGAACTTATCTTGACACTAGTCTTCATATAACAGAACCACATATTACTTTTTTTTAATTAATTTTATTTTTTAAAATACACAATGAGTGTATTATCCTTTATATAAAAATTTCCCTGCATTTTTTGAAATACAGAAATCAATATTTTCAGATACAATAATATACCTAAACACCTTTGGCCACAAATTATTTTCTATTAAGAAAATGAATGATGTGGATATATATATATATATATATATATATATATATATATATATATATATATATTTGTTAACAAACTAATGAAGCCTTAACAACAAAAGTCATTATGTTGGGAAATCTATATTCAGACACAGAGTTTATATAAATAGACCTTTGTGATAAAAGAGAGAATATTAAAAAAAAAGAGACACAGAAGAAGAAATTCAACATGAATTACTAATAGTTACAACCGGTCTAATTTTATAGATATTTCCATTGCACATGTCTTAATTTTATATCCACATAAAGTATAAGGCTATTCATTATGTTGTTTAAAGAGTAAAGTTTATATCAAAAACACCCCAGAGGTTTAAAAAAGTAATATACAATCAAGATACCACAGGGGACCATGAATGTTACATCTAATTGCTCAAATTGGAGCCTCCTTGGCAATACTTCAGTGATATTCTCTAATTACATGTCCCCAAGGTTTGATAATAAATATTTGTGACACTTTAGGTACTAGGATAAAGTATTTGGTGTAATATCTCTCAGTTTCCTTCAAAGGTGGGGACATAAAGCAACAGTTAAAACATTCAATGAAATACACTGTGGACTCTACTATTTGGGGTCTGTTCTATTAAATACAGAGGATTTGGGGATTGCATTGATCTCAGGAAAAAAGTTCTTCAGTAAATGCAGCACTCAAGAGCTTCTGTATTTAGGTGAGTTCATTCAGTTCTTCTGTTATTTCCCTTTAGTGGGAAAATTTCAAGATAAAATAGTCTTCACAGGAGACAAATTGATGTATCAGTCCCAATACCCCCAGATCCAATTCATTTCACTAAGTGAGACTTTTGAGTTCCTCTGGTTTTCTCACTGAATATCCACAATGTGTACATGAATAAAATCAACATTTTGAAGTAAGTAGAGAGTAATAAAAAAATCACCTTTACAATACCCACAATCTCTGAGGAGGTAAGAATAACAACTATATAAATGATAGGCTGCAGCCATTGATAACTGTCAATTATAAACGTTACTCTTTACCTGTACACAGCAGAGAAAGAAAAGTGAATATAGTTTACAATGAAAGTGGAAAAATAATTCATTATACAAGTGAGAATAGAACAGGAAAATATACTTTTTGCAAATGAATATGTGCTATGTAGCTGGTTGATAAATATAGCATCTAGAGAAGAATGTGTTAAGCTAGTGTTTATGAGATTGGATATCTAGATCTGGACCACTTTAGATAAAAAAGACAGCACACTGAAAATTCCATGCTTTCATTGATAAATACACTTGAATCCTTTAAGTCACTAAAGTTAGGTTAAAATGATTATGGAAAATTATTCTCACAGTGCTCCATAGAATAATTAGATTGGTAGAAATGTATCAGGGAAGTTCAGCCATTAGACTAGCATTGTGTTGCAAAGAGATGATAAAGATTATTTGATGAGCAATCAGTCATTGTGTGATGCATCTTTCCTACAGAACGAAGCCTGTGCAAGTGAAGAGTGTGTGATAGCTATTACATAGGGCTCTAGGAAGAGTGATGTGGTCTTAGATTAACTGGCCAACTGAAATCCTGCAGTGCTTCTGTTGTGTGGGTTCAGGGACAAAAATATAATTCTACACTGTATTCCCAAATGTGCCTACCTGTGGATAGTTGCTGCTGCTTGGGACTGACTTTCCCAAGTACATACAGTTTTTAAACCATGCTACCTTCTCATGTTGTAACAAATATAGTGCTGCACATCTACTGTGAATCACACCATGTTGCTTATGCTTTAAATTTATTACAGAATTTTCTAACTAGTGATTTAAATTTAATATTTTTAAGATCCTCATTTGACTGTCGTTGAAACGACTTTGGCATTGAGGAATATCATGATGTCCTGTTGGTAATGGGTCTGTATTCTGATACTTGTTTTTGACAAGGCTTTAAACTTGAGTCAAAAAATAATGTATTTTTTTCATGACTTAAAAAAAACATAAGAATTTCTAGTATTTTCATAGTTTCTATTGTTTCTCATTTACTCATCTTCTGAAATTTTCCATATTAGAAAATGAATAGATTTGATTAATTATAGCTTTCACTATTTTATCCCAGCACATTTTACATTGTGCTGTGATCACATTTTACTGAGTAATATAAAATTCTGGGAAGGAGATATTTTTAAAATTTTCAAGACTAGTTCAATATAAAGGGAAATGTTTAGTATTGCTATACCACAACTCCAAAATGTGTTGAAATATGGGGTGACAAAAGACAGTGAAAAGGAAAACAAAAGAACTAATAAAATTCTAAATTCATTATTGTATAGGTAGGTTAACACTTTTTTTTGAATGGTTCTGAGCTAATTCCATCAGAACTCAAGAGGAAAGGCAGTGAAGAAGCTACAGAAATCTGCTGTATGTCTTCTTCCTACAGAATTGTTTTTACTAACAGATTCAGGAAAAAATATAGAAGCTCTTCTCAGGAAACTTCTGTTTTAATATTGAAACTTATTTTTTTGAATATACCAGAATGTAGTCGATTTTTGTTCTTGTCTTTGTTTTCAATTATTTGAATTTCTAAATTATTTGCTGTGCAGATATGATGTAAATAAACAATAATTTTTAAAATAATGCAGCAGAATTAATCCAATATTTTCAGCAACACTTTTTAATTGAGACTAACTATACCTCTCCACATTTGTTCCTAACCTTTATATTGTAATTATTGATTCTCACTTCTTTTCCATTTTATCCGTAGGATCCAAGGAAACCAGACTGCTGGAGTGACATTCATCCTCCTGGGCTTCTCAGAATACCCAGAGCTCCAGGTGCCCCTGTTCCTGGTGTTCCTGACCATCTACACAGTCACTGTGCTGGGGAACACAGGCATGATCCTGGTCATCAGGGTCAACCCCAAACTCCACACCCCCATGTACTTTTTCCTTAGTCACTTGTCCTTCATTGATTTCTGCTACTCGACTGTGGTTACTCCCAAACTATTAGAAAATTTGGTGGTGGAAGACAGAACCATCTCCTTCACAGGCTGCATCATGCAGTTCTTCTTTGCATGCATATTTGTGGTGACAGAGACATTTATGTTGGCAGTGATGGCCTATGACCGATTTGTGGCAGTTTGTAACCCTCTTCTCTACATGGTTGCCATGTCCCAGAAACTGTGTTCTTTGTTGGTGGCTGCATCATACTCTTGGAGTATAGTCTGCTCTTTAACATTCACATACTTTTTGTTGACCTTATCTTTTTGTGGGACTAAGTTTATAAATAATTTTGTCTGTGAACATGCTGCAATTGTTGCTGTGTCCTGCTCTGACCCCTCTATTAGCCAGAAAATCCTTTTGGCTTTTGCCACATTCAATGAAATAAGCAGCCTGGTGATTGTTCTTACTTCCTATGTTTTCATTTTTGTCACTGTCATGAAAATGCCTTCAACTGGGGGACGCTACAAAGCCTTCTCCACATGTGCCTCCCATCTGACCGCCATTACTATATTCCATGGTACCATCCTTTTTCTCTATTGTGTTCCCAACAACAAAAGTTCATGGCTCATGGTCAAGGTTGCTTCTGTCTTTTACACAGTGGTCATCCCGATGCTTAACCCCTTGATCTACAGCCTCAGGAACAAAGATGTGAAGGAGACAGTTATGAAGCTAATCAACACCCAATTATTTTGTCATAAAATGTGATTTCAGAAGCTTTTTTTTTTTTGAGTACTGGTGTTCTATTTTACTAACAAATCAAATATTAACAAATTAAATATGTTTAAATGTATCTTTAAGCTTTCTTCACCTAACATTTCAACATCTGTTCACTCTATTAAAGTGAATTTTAAAATTTGAATATTATTAGAAATGAAATTTAGACTATTACAGTATTATTATACTTAAGTAAAAATATTTGTTTTAACATATTTTTCCATGAGATTGTTCAGGAAGTCTTTAAGTTCAATTTTTGTCCTATAAAGTGTGATATTTTAAGATGATTTGAAGAATTTTACTTTGCAATGAGGAAGCTAATCTCATCATTCAAAATTCGTACCTAAACAACTATTCAAAATAAAATATTTAATATAAAAATGAGTCATTTTGGCATTGGATATTTTGTAGGCAACCATAATAAAAACAAAATAAATTATACAAATTCTTACAAAGGCTAGAATATAGTGTATCTAAATTTTATTTGGCAATACATATTTATATATATAATACTTATATTTATATAATTATGTATTTGCAAAAGGAATTAATGTAATTTGCAAATATACAGCCATCATTCTAGACTTGCACTTTATGTATTCATGTGCTTTTTTCATTAATTATTTGTTGTTAAATATTTTAGTGGTAATTTTAAATTCATTTTGTTTTTCTCCAATTTCCTCCATAAAAGTACAATATAGGACACTGATATTGATGTAACAAACAGATACTATTTAGGCAGCAGTTACTAGCTGATAATATAGAAACAAGCATACCCTGCAGTCATATTCACTAAGCAATTGTATCAATGACTTGACTAAAATATTTCTGCTGATATGGGTTGAATTCTTTGGGCTGCAAGAGTGAATTAACTTGACTAATTAACCTTCAGCCCTTAAGCCTACATGTCCGTCATCTTCTTGAACTTCTTGAGTCACAATTGAATTTACTATCCATAAAAGATACTTGGAGCTTGCCTGGTTATCCATGTGTTAATATCTTTTGACTCCGAGTAAGTTACATAGCTAATCCCCCAATTCAAGGGTGAAAATATTACCTGCTTTTTCCAAATCAGAGAGAGGAGGATTTCAGCTTTCCCCATTCTGAACAATGTCAGCTGTTACATGAGACTTTTATATGTAATTCTGTAATCCTTCTTCACCTAATTTGTTCAGTACTACTTATCATAAATGGTTGTTGAATCTTATTAAATGTCCTTTCTGCATTTATTGAGATGGCCATATGGTTTTCATCCTACATTCTGTTGATGTTGTATGTCACGCTAATACTCTTCTTGCTATTCTCGCATTCCTGGGTTAGATCCTACTCGAGCATGCTAAATAGTCATTTTAATATGTTACTTTAATTCTAGTTGTTGACTAATAAAGGAGGAGAAATCATTAAATGCTCCATTCCAGTTTCTCTATGTGTAGGAATGTGTGTGAGAAGCATGTTTGCTGTTCAATAATGATGCTTCTTATAAAAAAAGATTTAAGAAGTTTGAGTATGCACCATGGAACACTTGTATATTCAATAAATTTACTAGGTTATAAGTTGGAATATTATATTTACATTTATTTTGATGTTTTTACCTTTAAGCATGGAAATCTAATGAGTTTTTTTAATAGTGGGAAATTAAGCAAATACAAAAATAGTTGTAAATTCATTCAAATTAGTATATATTTTAATTTTTAATTTGTTATTTAGTTACATATGACTGTAGAATGTATTTTGACATATTATACATATATGGAGTATAACTTCCCATTCTTTTATTGTACATGATGTGGAGTTACACTGGTCGTGTGTACATGGACATAGGAAAGTTATGTTCAATTCATTCTACCGTCTTTCCTGTTCCCATTCCTCTCCCTTCTCTCCATTCGCATTTGTCTGATCCAAAGCCCTTCTATTCTTCCTTTCCCACCCCCATATTATGTGTTAGCATCTGCATATCAGAACATTTGACTTTTGGTTTTTGGAGATTGGCTTATTTCACTTAACATGAAAGTCTTTTGTTCCATCCATTTAGAGGCAAATACTATGATTTCATTCTTCATTATGGCTAAGGAATATTTTATTATTTATATATACTACATTCTTTCTCTACCCATTCATCTGTTGAAGGTCACATAGGTTGGATCCACAGCTTACTTATTGTGAATTGAGTTGCTATAAACATTTTTCAAATACTCCTGATGGGATATGTATTGACAGAAATGTAATGTGCCTTTAAAAAAATAGTAAATTGTGTTTTCAGTCTGGGAGTAGACATTTTTAATTGTGAAAATACATGCATTTTACATTCTATATGTTATTTTGCTAATTCTTGTTTTAAGTGGTGATTATGGATAGTACACACACACACACACACACACAACTTTTAAACTATGGGATCTACTAGATATGAAGATGATTTTTAACATGAAGAGATGTGCAGAATATTTGTTGAGGATACATCCAGTGATAAATAAGTTTTTTAAAAAAGAGAAAGAGAGAGAGAGAGAGAGAGAGAGAGAGAGAGAGAGAGAGAGAAAATTTTTTAATATTTATTTTTTAGTTTTCAGTGGACACAACATCCTTGTTTGTATGTGGTGCTGAGGATAGAACCCGGGCTGCACTCATGCCAGGCAAGCACGCTACCGCTTGAGCTACATCCCCAGCCTGATAAATATGTTTAAACTGCTTAATGTTTGCTTTTTATTATAGCAGTAATTATAAAATTTGTATATGTCAATTTTGGTATTATGTTGATAAAATAAATGAGGGTTCAATAATTGTATTTCTATTGGACAAAAATCTCATTAGGTGTCTTTTCTTCCTACCAAATATTATAGGATGAAAGTCACTAAGAAAGAAAATGGAAAATTCACAGCTGGTTAGGAAATATATTGAGAAACATCTTACTCAAGAGTCAGTATTTCCGGGTCTCTGCACAGCAAATTTATAGAAAAAGTAATATTAAGTATATCTTGCAGTTTCCATGAAACTTTAACTCATGCACTCAGAACACAGAAAACTTGTAACTGTGATGAATAAAGAAGGCTTTATTTGTGGATTTGAGAGAAGCAAAATTAAAGATTGATTTTGGGCTAACTGAGTTTTATAGCCCCAAACTCATAAGTATATTTACATTAATACTAATAATAAAGTTCTGGAATACATTTTAACAATATATAAAATATGATATATATTTATCTTAGAAATTAGAAATTGGCATGCCATTTAAAATTCATTAATAAATCTATTGCATTGTGAAAATAAGGAAAAATCACAGATTTATTTCAATATACATAATAAATATGTTGATCAATTAGTATAGATAAACAGAACGGGTAGTGTTTACATTCATACTTATATCACTGTATCTATCAGAATCTGTCTATATGAGGAATTAAATTTAAAGAATAGGTTCATGTCATCATGAAATTTGACAAGTCCCAAGATCCACAGGACAGAGCAGCAGGAAAAACCTTCTTACACAATTCAACTGAATAATGTATGACCAAATATGTGCACAACCCATGACAGTCAATTTATATGCAAAATTAAAGTTCACCTACCAATGATAAAGCAATAACAAAAACAAATTGTTTTAAAAAAACAAAGAATATAAAAAAAACTTTTGAAATATTATCCCACAGTTCAATAGAAATAACAATAATAGTCATAACATTTTATTTGAATTGATCAAAATTGACATGATTATAATATTTATTTGTTTCCAATCTGTGTACACTAAATCGTTTTAATACATTTTTAAAAATTGTGTTTAGAGTAATTTGCCTCCTTTTAGATATTTGTTATATTTGATACTATTATAAGTAGTATTTTCTAAATACATCATTTAACATGCTATTATTATAGAAACATGCAATTGATTATTGTTTATTCATTTTGAATTTAAGACTATGGCAAAAATTAACTATTTTGCTCCCATATATTTCATTTCAACATTATTGTGAAAAATAACAGATATCATTTTGTTTGTTGCCCTCATCTTAACATTTATACTTGTATATATGCAAGTATTTAGAACTATACTGGTACTAGTTCAGTGACTTCCTAATAAAATCTGAGAATACTATATTGTTATAGTTAAAAAAATGTTTTTTTCACATTATGTATCTTCCTTCTGTAGTTGTTATGTGAACCCCAGCCAATCAAGTTAATCATGTTTGATTTTCTTGGGTAAAGAATATGTACATGCATTGATAATAAATTTTAAAATAAATAGTTCTTGAAAAAATGTTTACATTATTACATTAGTTTACTCTTAAAACCAACTGGTGTTTGGAAGTGTTAAAACTACCACTAGTTGATTACTAGTTATTGCTATCATGGAACAGTTATCTAAAATTTTACAGTGTTTCACCTTTCTTAAGTCTATGCCCCTTAGCTCTTCCATTCCAGTCTGTCTTGATGATTCCTTTTTACATCCTATCAACTCCCTTCAAATACAGTCAAGTCTCATATCCCAAACAAAAATGAAACTTTCCCAATTTGGATCACAGCATATTATCTTTAAAAATATGTTCTGATACCTTCACTTGTAAACTCAGGGTTTGTTTGTTTGTTTGTTTTTAATTTCTCATTGTATCTCATTATATTTGCTGTGGTAGTAAAAATGAAAAAAAATATGAAGCCATATCCATCTTTTCATTTTTATACAACTGAGAATATTTTTCTTAATTTTTTTAAACTTTATTTTATTAATTTATTTTTTATGTGTTGCTGAGGATTGAATCCACTGCCTCACATGTGCTAGCCACATGCTCTACCACTAAGCCGCAACCCCAGCCCAACTGAGAGTATTTGGCATCTTTCTTTTGACAAACTTTATCTTTGATTATGCAGAATCTTATTGAGATACTTCTGTATTTTAACTCAAGGATATATGTTACCACAATGAAAATGTGTACTTCTTATCTGTTTATATATTTCAAATATCACTTCTTTATTAACACAGCCATGACATGTCCAAAGGTCAGGAAAATAATGCTTTAAAAGTCTAAAGAGACTACATATAAGATGATAAAAAAAAAGTATCTGATACACAGACCCTTAACCAAAACCTGCAGGCTGTTTTAGAAAGTATATGTACCCTTGTCAACTTAATAATATAAAGAATTAATAGTTTTTAAAAGGTAAAACTAATTGCACAATTGCTCCCATGCATACATGGCTTCGGGAGTCTTTTTATTTTAGTTTTGCTTTATATGTCATACTGAGATTTAGATGTATTTTTAGTGATTAATGTCTGCTGTGAATTCAACTGATATACTAGACTAAATGTGTTGATGTGGGTCAACCTTCCACAGTGCTTCCAAGCAAACATATTTATTTTGCAAGCTATTCCCAATTTAAAACAACTGACCCTTATAAAGATGAACATAAAATGCTGCTTCTTTTTTTCCTACCAATTTCTCCAACTCTTCCAATTGTAACTGTACCAGACTTTTCAATATCTTGAAAAAATCTTGGTAGGTGTTGTTTTCAAATGCCAATGTAGATGTGCATTTCTAAGAATTCATAGTCATCAGTGTGGGTGGTATTTTTATGGATAAGTTTTTGATATTATTATCTCTTTTTTTTACCCTGAAATGCACCTTAGAAAGGTAAATTCAGCAGTTACAATAGATGGATTAAAATATCCAGTGCTATGATCTATAGAGTTGTTCTGAAGAATATAGCTAGGTCTATAGTGAAAGACCTGATATTTAACACATGGCAATTCTGTAAACCCCCTGGCTGAAGGCATACTCAGAAAACAATATTAAATCCACACTTTGGTTGCATATGAAAAGATGTATAATACTATGTAGCGTCGAATTCTGTCTAAATACTTTTACACACATGTAAACAAATCAAGTAAGCCTAAAAGTGCTTATAGCATATAATGGTATTGGGATTATTGCAATATATATGATCTTGTTTTTTACATTGGTGTTTTTGTGATTTTCAGAGTTTCCCCTCCATATAACAGTCAGGTATTTTTAAGACATGTCAATCAACATATTACCTATTTGGTGGAAATTGTACTCCAAGTAACAGAAGAGGAAATTTCTCTAATTATTCTGCTTTTAGTTTTAGTTCTTCACAATAGTCAGGATTCTCCAGGGTTTGTGTCCCCAGAGTTAAGCAGAGAGGCATAATCAGACAGCAGGGTCATGGATTATAAGTTAAAGATCTGTCTCTTCCTCAGGGCCTCCCTATCTCTCACCAAAATATTTGATAATTGGAAAAGTGCAACTAGTTCCATTCTTTATTGAATTATATTCTGGAAGAGTCACTACCTTTAAAGGAATGTGAAAACATATAAAACATTTTAATTGTAAGAGAGAATGTGCATGTAGTGGTTACTAATGTCAAGAAAGGCCACAATTAAAAATGTATGTGAAGAGAATCGGTCTTTGGGTGAGTGGCTTTAATGTTGGGCACTTTTTCATTCATATGTGAGATTGGTGTGTTGATATCCAGAAATTGTTTGTGGAGGAAAACACCCAGTGGGGTTGAAGGAGAGTAATGTTTATTCAGTTCAGCTAGTCGTACATATTCAAAGTGCTAAACTCTATTTTCATTGTCCCTGGGATCATTTTGCTGAGATTGAAAGTTTGCCCTTATTTCCTATGTCACATAAGCTAGGGGTTAAAAATAAGCTTTTTTGTCATGAAATTTAATGAATTCAGGAAAATAATGTAAATGACAGATATGCATATAAAAATATGTATATTTTTATATATACTTTTTTAAAAAAAGCTGTCTTTTTAAATAAATGTGAATTATAGGTGCAAGGAAACTATAGCATGAGAAAAATAATAATATTTGGATAATTATAAAAGTTTTCTTGGAAAATCTATGTAGGGAGATTGTGATTAAATAAGATATAGATTAAAACACAAGTGGAGGAATAGAGTCAATTCGGTGGGTTAGAAGAAATAAATATTTTCATAATAGAATTTTAAGATACCCATGGGAATTGACAGAATTGCTTGTTTGTTCACTTTGAAAGAGTGGAGTCAAAACTTTAATGATTATATTCAAGGGTTAGTTGGATAATAGTTTTCTTTCTTTCTTTTTTTTTTTTAAGATAGCAAAATATGTGCTGTTGAAACGCCTCGGGTAACAAACAGTAGGAGTGAAGAATGAAGGACAGCTTGACATTTCCTTAGTTTTCATTAACTCTGCCTGACTTTACAACAGCCCCAACCTGAGCTTCTAAAAGGATAAGCAAAAGCCAAAAGCACCAGGTAGGCTTGGGAAAACAATGTGACATAAGGCTGATCTAAGCACTATGGGAGGAGTCCATGGGCACTGGAATTCAAAAGGGAATGTGAATTTTGCAAACCATAAAGGAGTCTGAATATGAATGTCTAGGGCTAGTTTTTCAAGATCCTAAGTTATAAGTGTCAGGTTTGTTATTCACCAGTAACCCATGGACAAAACTTGACAAGGTAGTGAATTAACCAGGCTCATTTCAAATAGCTAACTACAAAGTGTGCCTTTTTACAAGTATGGAAATAATAAGTTTCCTGAGTTTCTTCCTTCTTGGCCTTGATAGATTTTCTTGGGATAGTGAAATTGTGTTAATACTTTAGTGTTGGATAAAGAAGGTTAATGTTATGATAAGAATATTGATCTGACACTCTCAAATATATTCTCTGTATCAGAAAGTAAATAAATGTTAAATAAAGTTGTTTATGCAGACAAAGGAAGAAGACTGCATAAAGTGTCTTAAAATATTTGAAAGTCTATATTGTGAGAATCAGCCTTATTTTCCTTTATCCCCAGAATGAGAGGTTTATGTAATGATAACCAAAAACAAATATAAAAGTCAATATTAATAAAGAATATGATAACATACATGATTAAATATAGAATTGACTATGATGACTAGTGTCTTAATTTCTTTTCATGCCAAGGGTTGAAGAGAATTCTTTTAAATATGAACTTGAATTTTATTATTAAAATGATAATTAAAAATATTGTTAATGGACATCGAACAGAGCTTGTGGAAACAGAATTCACAATTCTAAACTGTGCTTGGTCTAAACGGTGTTCAGATCTTGGTTTAGAGACTCTCAGGAAGGGCACTGAGTATGCATTAACCATTCAGCAGAATCCGCACTAACCACCTAGGAATTCATCATTTAAGCCAACTTGTAGAACCTTCACTGAGATGATGGTTTCATCAGGCTTCCTTTTATGAGCAGGAGATGGCCCTGCCAAAATTTTGACCAGTGCTGTTTTAGTTTAATAAAATAAGCTAAATTCCTGAATATCAAAACAACACATTTTCATCAACATGTGTGACCAGCTGAATGCTGTTCACGTAGGTCCCTGGCTCTCCTGTGCACTGAAAAGTGCAATAGTACAGCTGGTGCTCTGTGCTGGGACTAATAGTGGTGGCTTTCATGGAAGACTGGCACAGGAGACACATTAGCATAAAAAGTTGTGCCAGTTCTTGTATGTGTTAAGATGCCACGTCACAGTTGTTGGATTTCAGAGTCAATCTTTTCCTCAGGTGTAGCTGTGAGAAATTTCTAATACTTTGAATCCTTGGGGATTACAAATATAATTTTTGATTATATTTTTTAATTATTCAGTCTTCCATGTTCCTTCAGTCCTCCTGGGTCAGCACTGAAAAATGACCTCATGACTAAAGTGTTTTGGATTACTTGAAATGGAAAATTACATTTTTCTTACTCAAAACTGCTGATAATGGGTTGTTTCTTCATGTTTAATATGTACTACAAAATGCATATGTTGAAGAAAATAATCAATGTGAAACCTTTAAGAAATTTTCCAAATACCCATTTTTATTATTCAGCATTGTAAACCTTATAAATTACCATACATTTGATATATAACAGAAAGAAAATGCTTTTCAGTAGAATTGTTCATGGGACCACTTAAAAGTCCTTTTCAGTAGGTGTTTCATGATCTTTTGAAAACAGGGTTTGTTGGGCAAGGGACGGTGGGGCACACCTGTAATTCCAGCTACTTGAGAGGCTGAGGATGAATAATTGTGAGTTCTAGGCTAGCCCCAAGACCTTAGGCAGACCCTCAGCAACACTTTAGTGAGACTCTGTCCCCCAAAATCAAAACAACTGTAGATGGAGTTCAATGGTAAAACACACATGGATTCATTCCACAGTAAAAAAGAAAAGAAAGTAAAGGAAAATAGAATATGAATAAAATATGAAAAGATTGTTTATATTGATAAAGAAAAGTGAATGTATGACAAGATATATTCTGCCCCCCCTCATTTTTATTCTTTTTTATTTGCATATTGAAAGTATTTCCTATTTTCAGTGACTCTCATGAAATTAACATATGAGTAATAAGATCGTTTCAATGATGGTCTGACATTTGAACATGTCTCCTTGGTTGTCATAAAATATTTTGATGTAAAGTATTCCATGTATCTGATACATTTATAGACAATTTACATTATAAAAATAATGATGATCACTACCACTTTTCATTCCAAATAAGAAAACTACAGTCCTATGAACACAGCTAATTGCTCCGAATCAATGGGCAGCAAGTTATCCAGTAACAACACAAGAGGAAGCAGAAGACTCACCACAGTAAACTAACTGCTTTCGTCCGCACTGGGCCACACCGAACATCACCTAAGTCTCTGCCTCTCCACCATGTCAAGTGCTGCTGCTCCATTTTCTTTTCTTCCTCATTTTTTTTTCTTTAAAGAAGAATCATGGATCATGAAGTCAGAAACAAGAGCACTATAGACAGATTCATCCTGGTGGGATTCTCAGAATTCCCACAGCTGCAGGCACCCTTCTTCCTTGCGTCCCTCACCATCTACACAGTCACTGTGGTGGGGAACTTGGGCATAATTATAGTGAGAAAGATCAATCCCAAGCTTCATACACCCATGTACTTTTTCCTCAGCCACCTCTCATTTCTGGATATTTGCTACTCCAGTGTGGTTACACCCAAGCTGTTAGAGATCTTGGTTGTGGAAGATAGAACTATCTCCTTCAATGGATGCATGACACAGTTTTTCTTTGGCTGTGCATGTGTGATTACAGAAATGTTCATGTTGGCAGTGATGGCCTATGACCGGTTTGTGGCTGTGTGTAAACCCCTTCTTTACACAGTTGCCATGTCTCGCAAGCTCTGTGCCCTCCTGGTGG
The DNA here is from genome assembly GCF_964194105.1 of Spermophilus citellus. Lineage (NCBI taxonomy): Eukaryota > Metazoa > Chordata > Mammalia > Rodentia > Sciuridae > Spermophilus > Spermophilus citellus. Next base: position 240,516,092 of record NC_138183.1, read on the forward strand.
CTGGAACTTACATGTGGGGTGTCCTGTGCTCATTGATACTCACATATTCTCTGGTAAGACTATCCTATTGTGGGCTTAACACCATAAATAATTTTGCCTGTGAGTACTCTGCCATCCTCTCTTTGTCGTGCTCTGACACTTCTTTCAGTCAGATGGCATGTTTTGTCATTTCTACTTTCAATGAAGTGTGTAGCCTCCTGATCATCCTTGCCTCCTATGTCTTCATCATCGCCACTGTCAGCAGGATGCCTTCTAAGGGTGGCCTCCACAAAGCCTTCTCCACTTGTGCCTCTCACCTGACTGCCATCAGCATCTTCCATGGGATAATTCTTCTCCTCTACTGTGTTCCCCATGCCCAAAACTCCTGGCTCCTGGTCAAAGTGGACACTGTTCTTTTCACTGTCATGATCCCCATGCTGAATCCCCTGATCTATAGTCTCAGGAACAAAGATGTGAAAGAGACAGTCAGGAGGCTAATCTACACCAAACTGCATTCTCTCTATGTAAAATTCAGATAAATATGTTTTTGTATAACTTAAACATGCATGATTCTTAAAAAAAATATGAAACTTGTTTCAACTGAATGTGTTTAACATGTTTACATTCATGAAATATTGAATATGAAATGATCATAAATGTTCAGAGTGCTTTATAATTTTCAGTTTGATTAAAAAATATGCTGCTTTCGTATATTTCTTCTGCAGCATTTCAGAAGGTATGCTTCTAAACTTCCCCTGTGAACACGACAGAAGTCAGAATAAGGAGTTAGAAGTACATATCTAGAACTCACTCCTTGTGCTACAGCCTAGCTTTTCCTTGTGCTTAATAGAGGTGCCACAAACAAAAATGAACGGTGACTGCACCAGATTCATATGCGAGTCTTTAGATCTCACTGTGTTGACCCAGCAGTTCTATAAAGCATCACTTTTTGTTTCACCTTAATAGAGTAAGTACAATGAGGACCCTTATTTATATGATGAGAACTATTGACTGACTTCAGAAAGTAGGTATTAAATATACTTTTATGCATCCCTTGTTGTCTGAGTTCCAGTGCAATATACTAGAGTTCAATGAAATGTATTGAGATAATGCTGAGTGCAATAAAAATTTATACTTACCTCTAACGAAACTTGTACCCTGTTTTTAGGGATATGACATGATTGTGTTGGAATTGTACCTTTGATCATGCATTCTAACAATAAACTCATCTCTTCTGTAAGTCTTCATCAGTAAATTGCCTTTTGTACCCACTCAGTTGCTTAAACAAAGAGTCAGTGTTGTATGGTGTATCTTTCCTTTTCTTCCAAAATTTATAGAATGACAGTCACTAAGAAAGAAAAATATTAAACAGTTGGTTAGAAAATGTATTGCAGGATGTCTGATTTAAGAGTCAGAGTTTCCTGGTCTCTGAACCCTAAATATATGGAATATGCAATCTCATGTGTATCCTATTCTTCCTTGCTTCGTTCCATTCCTCATTATCTAATCTACTGCACTTCTAATTTCCCTCATTCCCTGCCCCTGCACTTTATTGTGAGTTACCTTTCTTGTATCTTTTAGAGAAAGCATCTGACCTGTGGTTTTTTGGGACTTGCTTACTTCACTTAGCGTGACAGTTTCCAGATCTATCCATTTGTCAGTACTAATGTCATAAGGTCATTCTTCTTTATGACTGAGTAAGCCTCCATTGTGTATCTATACCACATTTTCTTTATCTATTCATCTCCTGAAGGGCACCTAAGTTGGCTCCATACTTAGCTACTGTAAAATGACTGCTATAAACATTAATGGAGCTCTTTCACTGTAGTATGATGATTTTAAATCCTATGGGTACTTACCCAGGACTGGGATATCTGGGTCAAGTGGTTGTTCCATTCCTAGGTTTTTGAGGCATCTCTATACTGCTTTCCAGAGTGATTGGACCAATTTGCACTCATCCCATCAATGTATCAATGTAGATTTATTCCCACATTATCACCAAAAATTTATTGCTACTTGTATTCTTGATAATGCCATTCCAGCGTCAATGAGATGAAACCTCTGTGTAGTTTTAATTTACATTTCTCTACTTCCTAGAGAAGAGTTTTTCATATTGACCATTTGTATTTCTTCTTCTATGACTTGCCTTTTCAGTTCCTTTGCCCATTTATTGATTGGGCTATTTGGTTTTCTTTTGGTGTTAAGTTTTTTGGGTTCTTGATGCTTATCCTGGAAATTAATGCTCTATCTTGGGGGCAAGTGGCAAAGATTTTCTCCCATTCAGTACACTCTCTCTTTACATTATCAAGTGTTTTCTTTGATGTGAAGAAGCTTTTTAGTTTGATGCCATTCCATTTATTGTTTATTGATTTTAATTTTTGATATTTGGGTCTCTTATTAAGGAAGTCAGTTCCTGTTCCAATATATTGAAGTGTTGGGCCTATGTTTTCTTCTAGTATATGCAAGATTTTTGGTCTAATACCTAGATTCTCGATCCACTTTGAGCTGAGGTTTGTGCAGGGTGAGAAAGAGGGGTAAAATTTCATTCTACTCTGTATGCATTTACAGTTTTCTGAGCTCAATTTGTTGAACAGGCTGTCTTTTCTCCAATGTAAGTTATTGGCTCCTTTGTCTAGGATGAGTTAGCTGTGTTTTTATGTTTTCATTTCTGTGTCTTCTATTCTATTCCATAGGTCTTCTTCCCTTTCTTGCTGACAATACTAGTTCTATTCCTGTAGCTCTTTAGTATGATATACATCTGATATTGGGATACCTCTTGCTTAATTTTGTTTATTTATCCATTTACTTTTGCTAAGAGTTGCTTTGGGTATTCTGGTGAGTGCTTTTTCCACTCCCATGAAGAGCATAATTGAAATTTTGATGGGAATTGCATTGTGTATGTAAAGTGTTTTGGGGCCTATGTTTTCTTCTAGTATATGCAAGATTCCTGGTTTAATACCTAGATTCTTGATCCACTTTGATTTGAGTTTTGTGCAGAGAGAGAAAGAGAGGTAAAATTTCATTCTACTACAAATGCACTTACAGTTTTCTGAGTTTTTAAACAATATTGGTAGTTTCTTCTGGAACTCTTATGTGAATCCCCCTCATCAAATATATGGCTTTTAATTTTCTTGGGTAAAGAATATGTACATTTGTTGATATTAAAATTTAAAATAAATAGTTCTCAAACTTTACATCATTTCAGGAGTTCACCCTTCAAATCAATTGATGTTTGAATGTGTTGAAAATAACACTAGTCCATTTCACATTAATACTATAATTGACCATTTATCTAAATATTTATGTTGCTTAGAGCTTTCCTAAGCATGAGTCCTCTTGTATCCTAAACACATAAAAAACTTTCTCACTTTGGATCACAGCATATGTTCTTTAATAATATGTTCTGATACATTAACCAGTCATTCAGGGTTGTTTTTGTTTGTTTGTATCTTTTTAAATTTTCTTCTTGCTTCTCACTATATTTGCTGTGTTAATAAAATTGAAAAAATTATAAAACCATATCCATCTTTTCATTCATTATTTCATGAAAGAATATTTGACATCTTTTTTGAACAAACATTATCTGTAATTTTGCAGAATGTAATTGGGATACTTCTGTATTTTAACTCAAATTTACACATCATCACAATGAAGATATACAATTCTTATCTATTTCTATTTTGCAAATATCTCTTCTTGGTTGATACAGCAACGGTTTAGTGATTTAGTTTCTGGTTCAAAAAAAGCATGTCTAGAGATCATGAAAATAATTCTTTAAAATCTAATGAGACTACAAATCAGATGATAAAACAGTCAATATCATTGACACAGATTCCAAGCCAAAATCCGCATGTTGTTTTGGAACGCATATGTACCTTTTGTCACTTGATGTGATAAAGAATTAATACTTTTTAAAACATAGAACTTATTGCACAATTGTTATAGTGCACACATTGCTTTGGGCGTCTTTTATTCTTTGCTTTTATTTTTATTTTTTTACATGCCATAGTGAAATGAAAGTAGAATAGAGTGGGGAAATGAAATGGTTTTGGTTCTCAGTGTTCTGTTTTAAAGTGATCATTTGCTTTGATTTAAAAGTATTTTTTAGTGATTAATCTCTGCTGTAACTTCAACTAATATACTAGACCAAATACACTGATATGGGTCAGCCAGCCAAAGTTCTTCCAAGCAAAAATATTTATTCTGCAAGCTATCTCCAATTTAAATCAGTTGATAATTGTAAATATGAACATAAAATGCTGCTTCATTTTTCCCAACCTATTTCCCCAACTTCTCCAGTGTAACTGCATCAGAATTTTCAATCCTTTGTTAAAAAACAAACAAACAAACAAACAAAATCCTTAGTAATTACTATTTTTAAATGTCAGTGCCTCTGTGCATTTCTCAAGACTTCATAGTTAGTCAAGAATCTGGGTATTATTTTTATGGTGTTTGACACCACTATTTTTTTTAACCCTGACCTGCAATCCACAAGTGTAAATGTAGCAGGTATAATAGATGAATGAAAAATGCCAGTGCTATAATCGATAGGATTGTTCTGAAGAATATAGCTAGGTCTGTAGTGAAAGCCAGATACTTAATATATGCCAGTTTTCTGAACTCCCTAGCTGAAGGCATATTCAGAATATATAGTATAGTGTAGAGTAGAGTTCTGTCTAAATACATGTACCTAGGTTGGTACATGAAAAAAATTATAAAACCGTATCCATCTTTTCATTATTTCATGACTCAGACTATTTGACATCTTTATTTTGAACAAACTTTATCTATGATTTTGCAGAATGTTATGCAAACAAATCAAACAAGACTAAAAATGCTTACAACATATAATTACATTGGCATGATTGAAATGAATATGGTCTTGTTCTTTCATTGATGTTTTTGTGATTTTCAGAGTGAACCTCCATATAGAAGTCAGGTATTTTTAAGACATGTCTATCAATAAATTGCCAATTTAGAAGAAACTCTACTCCAAGTAACAGAAGAGTAGTGATTTTCTCTAATTCTGTTGTTTATACTTCTTCAAAATAATCAGGATTCTCCAGGGTCTGTGTCTCTAGTGTTAAACAGCTAAATGTAAAACAAAGAGCATTATGGGATATATGTTCATGAGCTATAACTTCCTCAGAGCATCATTATGCTGTTGACAGTTGGAACAACGTTAACTCCCTCCTTTATTGAATTCTAATTTGAAAGAGTCACTGCCTTGAAAGGGATTTGAAATGTATAAGAACATTTTAATCATGAGGGAGAATGTGCATGAAGTGTGTGCATAATGGCAAGGAAGTACACGATTAAAAATGCATATCAGAAGAATATGTCCTTTGGTGAGTTGCTTCAATGTTGGGCATCTTTGCATTCTTCCAAGAGGTGTTTTGAAATCCAGAAATGGTTGGAGAAAAAAAAAATCTGTGGGGTCTGAGATAAAGGAATGTCTCCTTAGTTCAGTGAATGGTGCATATTCAATATACTAAATTCTGTTTTCATGACTCCTAGGATAATTTGACTGAGTTTGAAACTTTGTTCTGAATTCTATGTCACACTAGAGGATTTAAGTGAACTGTCAAAAGTAAGTTTTTGTTTTCATTAAATTTATTGAATTTAGTAAAATAGAGAGCACACCTGAATGCAAACATAAAATAGCAAATCTCTTATGCTTTCATAAATGTTCTGGTAATTTAAGTGCAAAGAATGTATAGCATGAGAAAACCTCACATTTGGATAACCATAGACATTTTCTTGGAAGAGATATACAGGGAAATTGTGATTAAACAAGATTAAAACGCAAGTGGAGGAATGGAGTCAATGCAATGGATTAGAAGAAATAAATATTTTCAGAGAATGCAATTTTAAGATACCTGTATGGATGGACAGAATTGCTTGTTGAGGTATTAAGGAAATGTCATCAAAATTCATAGCTTCCATTTATGCACTTTGAAAGACAGTGGAGTCAAAAACTTCAATGATTGTATTCAAGGGTTAGTTGGACAGTAGTTTTTATCAGAGAGCAAGCAATGTTCTGTTGAAATGCCTGCTGGCAAGAGTAGGAGTGAAGAATGAGAGACAGCTTGATATTTCCTCATTTTTTCATTAACTGTGTATGATTTTACAATAGCCCCAACCTGAGCATCTGAAAGGATAAGCAAAGGCAAAAATCACCAGGCAGTGGTTGGGGAGCAATGCAAAGTGAGCATTATCTAAGCACTGGGGAAGGAGTCCATGGGCACTGGAATTCAAAAAAGAATGTGAATTTGAAAACAAATAGAAGTTAGAAAGTAAATGTCTAGGGCTAGTTTTTCAAGATCCTAAGGGTATAAATATGGGGTTTGTGGTTCACCAGTAACCCTATGTGTGACTGTTTGCAGAAGTCACCAGCTCACCTAAGTCTCTGCCATTGCACCATGTCAAGTTTGCAAGGTACAGCAGTGCTCTGTGCTGGGATTAATAGTGGTAGGTTTCACAGATCCTGTCACTTGAAGCACATTAGCAAAAAATTTTGTCCCAGTTCTCAGATGTGTTAACATCACAGTTTTTTTGATCTCTCTATTCACTTGGACATTGTGTGGATTAAAAGATTGGATGTTTTTATTATTCAGCGTTACATATGCTTTTAGTTCTCTTTGGTCAGCACTCCTAAAATGGCCTCATGAAGCAAGGGTTTTGGATACTTGGAATGAAAAATTACTATTTTTATTACACTATTTAACTGCTGATAATGGGTTGTTTCTTTGTATTTCATATAATATGTTCTAGACAATGCACAGATGGAAGATAATTTGTATATAACTGCAAGAATCTATTTATCAGTGGAAGGGTTGATGATACACTTAAAAGTTCTCTTCAGTAGATGCTTCATGATAAATTGAAAATAGGGTTTGCTAGGTCAAGGCACACCTGCAATCCCAGATACTTGGGAAGCTGAGGAAGGATAATTGAACTTCTAGGACAGCTAGAGGAGCTTGGCCAAAATCTAAGGAAATTAGTGAGACCCTGTCCCCATAAACAACTGGAGATGCTGTTCAGTGGTATTGCATGCAAGGACTCTGTAACCAAACAACCAACCAAACAAATAAAAAAGAAACATGAAAAGAAATGGAAAAAAGGAAGGACAGAAAAAAGAAAAAGATATTAGAATATGTTTTGATAATGGAATAATTAATTATGTTGGTAAAGACCTATAAAAGTTTGATAAGGTATAATCTGTCCCTAAAATTTTTATTCTTTTCTTTGTATTTGCATTTAGAAATATTTTCTATTCCCAAGGATTCTGTGATGTGATCATGTAAAATATATGATTAGTTCAATGATTTTCTGACATTTCTACATGTATCCGTGCTTGTCATAAAATAGTTTCACATGAAGCCTTCCATGCATAAGATACATTTATACACATTTATATACATAAAATAATGATGATCACTACCACTTTTTGATTCCAGATTTTAAAAAGTACAGTCCTGAAGAAAACAGTAACTTCCTCTTTATCAAGGGCCAGGTAATGGGTCAAGTAAGAATGCAAAGGTAAGCAGAGGACTCACCACAGAAAAACTGACAGCTCTCTCCCTCACTGGGCCACACTGAACATCACCTAAGTCTCTGCCTCTCCACCATGTCAAGTTCTGCTGCTCCAATTTTATTTCTTTCCTTATGTTTTTTCTTTAAAGAAGAATCATGGTACATGAAGTCAGAAACCAGAGCACTGTAATTAAATTCATCCTGGTGGGGTTCTCAGAATTCCCACAGCTCCAGGCTCCTATCTTCCTGCTGTCCCTCACCATCTACACAGTCACTGTGGTGGGGAACTTGGGCATAATCATAGTGAGAAAGATCAATCCCAAGCTTCATACACCCATGTACTTTTTCCTCAGCCACCTCTCATTTCTAGATGTTTGCTACTCCAGTATGATTACACCCAAGTTGTTAGAGATCTTGGTTGTGGAAGATAGAAGTATCTCCTTCAGTGGATGCATGACACAGTTTTTCTTTGGCTGTTCTTGTGTGATTACAGAAATGTTCATGTTGGCAGTGATGGCCTACGACCGGTTTGTGGCTGTGTGTAACCCCCTTCTCTACACAGTTGACATGTCTCAAAAGCTCTGTGCCCTCCTGGTGGGTGGATCTTACATGTGGGGTGTCCTCTGCTCATTGATACTCACATATTCTCTGGCAGTAATGTCCTACTGTGGGTCTAACGTCATGAATCACTTTGGCTGTGAGTACTCTGCCATCCTCTCTTTGTCCTGCTCTGACACTTCTTTCAGTCAGATGGCATGTTTTGTCATTTCTACTTTCAATGAAGTGTGTAGCCTCCTGATCATCCTTGCCTCCTATGTCTTCATCATCGCCACTGTCAGCAGGATGCCTTCTAAGGGTGGCCTCCGCAAAGCCTTCTCCACCTGTGCCTCTCACCTGATGGCCCTCACCATCTTCCATGGGGTCATCTTCCTTCTCTACTGTGTGCCCCATGACAAAAACTCCTGGCTGTTGGTCAAAGTGGAGACTGCACTTTATGCAGTCATGATCCCCATGCTGAATCCCCTGATCTACAGTCTCAGGAACAAAGATTTGAAAGAGACAGTCAGGAGGCTAATCAACTCCAAACTGCATTCTCTCCAAATAAAATTCAGATAAATATGTTTTGTAAATCTTAATCATACTTAATTTAAAAAATATTCTTGATGGCACTTGTTTTAACCATATATTTGATTATGTGTGACTATGTAAATACTCATGTTTTTAGTGATGACCTATGACCTTCCAACCATTATTGAATATGAAATACTCTTGTGTCCATCCAATATTGAATACAATATGCTCTTAAATGTTTAGGGCACTTTATAAATTTATGTTTCATTGCATATATGCTGCTTTTATAGATTTCTCCTGAAGAATTTCAGAAGGTAATATGCTTCTAAACTTCCCCACTGAACACCACAGAAGTCAGAATGAGGAGCTAATAGTCCATATTTAGAATTCATTTCTTGTGCTACAACCTGAATTTACCTTGTGGTTAATATTTGAGTGGTTCAAATACAAATGAAAGGTGCCTTTACCAGATTCATACTCAAATGTTTAGAACTCACTGTGTTGACCCACCAGTTTTATAAAGCATCACTTTTTGTTTCACCTAGATTAAGTACAATGAGAACCCTTGGTTATATTATGAGAACTATTGACTGACTTCTGCAAGTAGGTATTAAAAAGAAGAGCTACTACTTTTATGCATCCCTTGTTGTGTGACTTCCAGTGTAATATATTAGAGTTCAATGAAATGCATTGAGATAATGCTGAGTGCAATAAAAATTTATACTTACCTCTAACAATACTTGTACCCTATTTTGTGGGAAATGACATGATTGTTTTGAAATTGTACCTTTGATCATGCATTCTAACAATAAACTCATCTCTTCTGTATGTCTTTTATCATTAAATTGCCTTAAGTACCCACTCATTTGCTTAAACAAAGGAGTCAATATTACTTGGGTTCCCTCTTTTTCCAAAAATCACAGGACGAAAGTCACTAAAATAGTATATGCACAGTTCACAGTTCACTAAGAAATGTATTAAGGAACATTTGATTCAACAGTCAGGATTTCCTGGTCTTTGTACACTTAGTGTATAGAATATGCAATCTTAAGTGTATCTTGCAGTTTCCATGAAACCTGAGATCACATACCTGAAACACAAGAAAAAAAATTATAAGGGTAATAAATAAAGAAGCCATGACCAGTGATTTAAGCAAAGCCAAGTTGAGTATTAATTTGGAGTTAATGTTTAGTTTTATAGCCAATAACCTAAATATATTTGTGGAAACACTAATAATAGAGTGCACAGATAAATTTCAAATATATATATATATATATATATATATATATATATATATATATATATAATCCAACATGTATTTATTCTAGGAATATTAGGTTGCCATTACATTTAAATTCATTAATGACCTATTACATTGGCATAATAAGGGGAACTCACATATTTATTTCTATCTGCATAATAAATATGTTTGATCAATTTTTGCAGATAAACAGAGCCACTAATGTTTACATGTAAACCTATATCTTTTGTACTATCAGAATCTGTGTATATGAGGAACTTAAAAGATCAGTTCATGTCCTCATTAAACTTGACAGATCCCAAGATCTGTAGCCGCAGGAAGCCATGAAAGCCAATGCTCAAGCTCCAGTGGTTGTTGAAAGGCCTGGGACCAGCAGAGCTCTGGGTGCAGATCCAACTCAAGGGTCAGAAGGTCTGAGACCCAGGAGAAGCCAGTGTCTAATTTTGAGTCTGTACAACAGAAAAATCCAGTGTCCTTGTCCTAAGACACCAAGTCAGAAGAGAACTGATTACTCAGAAGAGGAGTAGCTATTTTGGTAAAACCTACGCATTTAACTGAGAATCTGCTTTATTCAGATGACTTATTTAAGTGTTAATCTCATTTAAAAATATTCTCACAGGAAATACCCATAATAATATTGGGCATAGCAATGGTGTAGTCAATCAATAAGCAAAATAAACCTTCACTTGTTCATGGGAAAACAAAACAAACTTCAACTTAATCAGGAATAGAAGAAAAATTACTGAGCTGTTACCACAAAGTACAAAAGAAATGAAAATGGAAAGCATGATGAGGATAATGATAATAATAATGATGGTGAGATGTTTACATTGTATTGGAATTGAACAGAATATGATTTATTTTATAAGAATAAACATTATTATAATAATTATTTTTTTCCAATATATAAATATAGTACAAGTTTGTAAGGTCTATATTAAATCCTCTTAAAACATTTTTGAAGATTATGTTTAGAGTACTTGGCCCTTCTTGGATATTTGGTATATTTAATACTATTATAAATAGTATTTTCTTAAATATGTCATTTATCTTGTTATTATGAAAAAGTCCAACTTTTGTTTTATTTTGAATTTAAGAACATTGCAAAATTTTATCTATTTTTCCTCTTTTGCATTTTATTTCAAAATTATTTGTATTTTTGTCTGTAAAATATCATATATCTTGAGGAAAAAACAAATATTATTTTACTCTTCTCTCTCATCTTAACATTTATACATGTATTTCTGCAAGTATTCAGAACCATACTGTTTTTAATTCAATGACTGACAAAATTAAAACTAAGAATACTATCTTGTTATTGTAAAAAATTCATGTTTTTTATTGGTTATTTTGGTTATATATGGCCCCAGAATCCATTTTGTTATAATTGTAAAATCACGGAATATAGGAATATATCTTATTCTAGTTAGAGTTCCATTTTTATGGATATACGTGCTGCTGGGATTCACTGTATTGTTTTCATATACATACCTGGGAAAACTATTTTAGATTCCTTTCACTATTTTCCTTTTCTTATCCCTCCTCTAGTCCCTCCATTCCCCTTTATCTAATCTATTGCACTCCTGTTCCTCCCCTCATTCTCTTCCATCCCCATTATTGTGGGTTACCTTCTACCTATCAGAGGAAACAACTGATTTTTAGTTTTTTGGAACTGGCTTACTTCACTTAGCATAATAGTCTCCACATCTATCAATTTGCTGGCAAATATCATAAAGTCATTCTTGTTGATCGCTGTATGTTATTGGCTTCTCTCTAGTATGAGTCAGCTGTTTTTGTGTTTTAATCTCTTTGTCTTCTATTCTGTTCCATTTGTTTTCTTCCCTGTTTTGGTTCCAATATATGCTGCTGATTTTATTCCTATAGCTCTATATTATAATATTAGGTCTGTTTGCAATGCCTTCTGCTTTGTCTTATTTATTTATTTATTTATTTATTTATTTATTTATTTATTTATTTATTTATTTTTACTAAAGATTACTTTGGCTATTCTGCACCTCTTGTTTGTCCAGATTAATTTAATGGGTGCCTTTTCCACTTCCATAAAGAACATAATTGAAAATTTGATGGGAATTGCATTACTTATGTAAAATGGTTTTGTTTATATGTCCATATAGATAATATTTGTCCTGCCTATCCAAGAATATGGGAGGTCTTTCTATCTTCTTAGGTCTCCTCAATTTCTTTCTTTTGTGTTCTGTAATTTTCACTGTACAAGCCTTTCACCTCATTTGTTAGATTCATTCCCTCTTTTCTTTTCTTTTCTTTTCTTTTCTTTTCTTTCTTTCTTTTTTTAAGGCTATGGTAAACAGGATGGCTTCCTGATTTCTCTTTCAGCTGATTTATCATTGGAGTATAGGAATACAATTGAAAATAATGCCTTAAAAATCTAATGAGACTATGTATGAGATGATAAAACTGTTAGTATCTGATACACAGATTCCTTAACCTAAACCTGAATGCTATTTTGAAAAGAATATGTACCTTTTGCCAACTTAATAATATTAAGAATGAATAGTTTTTAAAAGGTAGAACTAACTGCACAATTGCTCCTAGGCACGCATGGCTTTGGGCTTCCATCATTTTTTTTTAGTTTAGTTTGTTAGCCATAGTAAGATATAAGAATAATAGAAAAGGAAAATGAAAGGATTTGATTCTCAGTATCTTGTTTTAAAGTGACTATTTGTTTTGATTTAGAAGTATTTTTAGTGACTAACCTCTGCTGTCATTTGCACTCATATACCAGACCAAATGTGTTGATGTGGGTCATGCAGTCAAAGTGCCTCCAAGCAAATATTTATACTTGAATTTATATTTATTTTATTTATAATTATACTTGCTATCTACCCCCAATTAAAAACAGCTGACACTTGTAAAGATGAAAATAAAATGCTGCTTCATTTTTGCCTACTGGTTTTTCCAACTGTTGCAATTATAACTGCACTTAACAGTGTTTGTTTTCAAATGCTAGTGCCTCTGTACATTTCTCAAGACTTCATAGTTAGTCGAGAGTCTTGGTGGTATTTTTATTGATAAGATTTTGACATCACTATTTTTTTACCCTATAGGAATAAATGTTGTGTTTAAAATAGATGGATTAAAACTATCAGTGCCAGATCTATAGGGATGTTCTGAAGAATATAGCTAGGTCTATAATAAAAGCCCTGATATATAACATATAACAATTTTCTGACCCCCCCCCCAGCTAAAGACATATTTAGGATACCCATAATGTGATTCAATATACAAGAACATATAGTTACAATATAGAGTATTTTTCTGGAAATACATATAAACACATGCAAACCAATCAAAGAAGAATAAAAATGCTTATAGTGTAGTATATATTTACATTGGGGTTACTGCAATAAATAGGGTCCTGCTTTTACCTTGATTTGTGTGTGTGTGCTTTTCAGAATGTAACCTCTATATAGAAGTGACATATTTTTAAGACAAGTCAAACAACATATTACTTATTTAGAAGAAATTATACTCCAATGAACAGAAGACAAATATTCTCTAATTGTTTTCTTCTTAGTTCTTCCCAACAGTGTGTATTCTCCAGAGGTCTGTGTCCCCTGAGTTAAGCAGCTAGATGTGAGCAAATTGCATGATCATGGAATATAGGTTCAAGATCTGTCTCTTTTTCGGGCATCCCCATGCTCCTACCAAAAACTTTTGACAGATGGAAAAATGTTGTTAGTTCCGTCCCTTATTGAATTATATTCTGGAAGAGTCACTTCCTTTAAAGGGATGCAAATATGGATCAGAATATTTTAATTGTGAGGCAGAATGTCTATGCAGTATGTTCATAATGGCAAGGAAGGCCACAATTAAAAATATGTATCAGGAGAATCTGTCTTTTGGTAATTTACTTTAATATTGGGCATCTTTTCCTTCTTCTGTGACATGTGTTTAAATCCAGAAATTGCTTTGAAAGGGGGAAAAAGTCTATCAGGGCTGAGGGAGAGTATTTTCTATTGAGTTCAGTGAGCAGTTCATACACAATTTGCTAAATTTTATTTTCGTGATTCCTAGGATAATTTGACAGAGTTTGAAACTTTGTTCTTAATGGCTATATCATACTAGAGGATTTAAGTAAAATCTTAAAGGTAGGTTTTGTTTTTTCATTAAATTTATTGAATTTAGTGAAATAGAGAACACACGTGAACACAAGCATTGAAATGATAAATCTTACATTTTTTAAATGTTCTAATGATATATGTGAAAAGAATATTGATCATGAGAAAAAGTAATATTTGGATAACTACAGAAGTTTTCTTGGAAGAGCTGTGTAGGGAAATTGTGACAAAACAAGACTAATTTAAATCATGAGTGGAGGAATGAAGTCAATTCAGTAGATTAGAAGAAATAAATATTTTCATAGAATACAATTTTAAGAAACATGTATGAATGGACAGAATTGCTTCTTGATGTATTAAGCAAATATCATCAAAATCCATAGCCTCTGTTTGTGCACTTTGAAAGAAAGTGGAGACAAAAACTTCAATGACTGTATTCAAGGGTTGTTTGAATGGTAGGCTTTTTAAAAATATATTTTTAATTGTAGATGAACACAATACCTTTATTTTGTTTTATTTATATGTGTCTCTGAGGATCAAACCCAGTACCTCACTCGTGCTCTGCAAGTGCTCTACTACTGAGCTACATCCCCAGCTTAGATGATATTTTTTATTAGTTAGCAAAATATGTTGAACTGCCTGCTGACCACAGTAGGAGTGAAGAATGAGAGACAGCTTGGTAGTTCTTCATTTTTCTTTAACCTTGACTGATTTTACAGCAGCTTCAGCCTGAGTTTTGGAAAGTATAGGCAAATGCAAAAAGCACCAGGCAGTGGTGGGGGAGCAGTCAGTGGGCACTGGAATTCAAAAGAGAATGTTAATTAAAATCTGAAAGGTTTTCACATACAAATTTTTAAGACTATGCTGTCTTTTGTGATGCCCTAAATATTGATAAGATACGAATGCTGCAATCTTAGCAATCCTGCAGGCACTTATCTTAATGACCTCCAAGGAACACTATAACTTTCACCACAATATTATTCTAGCATGAATTGCCTTGTGTGCATTTTTATGTACCTTTTTATTTGTAAATAAGGAACACACACTGCAGACCACCTCAAAATGATAGTGAGATAGGTAGGAAAGGAACATCTTTTTTTTTTTTTAGAGAAAGAGAGAGAGAGAAAAAATTTTTAATATTTTTTAAGCTTTCGGCGGACACAACTTTTTTTGTTTGTATGTGGTGCTGAGGATCGAACGCGGGCTGCATGCATGCCAGGTGAGCAAGCTACCCTTGAGCCACATCTCCAGCTCAAGAAGGAGCACCTTTATGTGCTCCTGAACCCTTCCATTTTCCGATGCCTCCATATGGTAGCATACTAAAATCACATTATTGACCTAATAGTTGGGATGCAAGAAGAGTTAATAATTGCTTGAATGACTAATAGCTCAAATCATAATGCAATGTAGAAGACTGGAATGGTCGCTAATGATCAATAAGCCTAGTTGGAAGTGAAATTATAATCCAGGATTCTAGGCAGACATCAACCTGAATTAAGGCAAGAAGTAGAGTTAGGGGTTGTACAATTGGATCAAAGGCCATGAAGCCAATAAAGGGAGATAAGAGAAGAATCAAGCTGAGCATAAAATTTTAAAATCAATGCACAATCTCTAAATTTCTCCAAGATCATTAGAGTATGAATCTGTGGTTTGTGGCTTTTGTCAGTAACCCTGACAAAATTTGACATGGTAGTGAATGAACCTGACTCAGTTCAAACAATTAACTGCAAACTGTATGTTTGTAGAGATATAGAAATAATAGTTTCCTGAGTTTCTTCCTCCGTGTCCTTGATCTATTTTTTTGGGATAGTGAGTCTAGTGTTAGTGCTTAACGTCAGATAAAGAAGGTTAATGTAGTAATAAAAATATTGAACATACACTCTGGGATATGTTTTAACCCTTTGAGAAAGTAAATAAATATTCAGTAAATATACAATAAGGTTATTTAGCCAGGCAAAGTAAGAAGACTGAATAAAGTGTCGTGAAATATTTGAAAGTCTATATTCTGAGAATTATCATTATTTTTCTTTGTTCCTTAGAATGAGAAATGTGTATACTGAGAAAGAACAATTCTAATCTTCAATACTAATAAAGGACATTACAAGGTACACGTTTAAATATGGAATTGACTATGACGACTAGTGCCTCAGTTTCTTGTCATGACAAGGATTCAAGAGAACTCTGAAATGTGAGCTCAGTGGCTTTATTGTGAAAATGGGTGGCAGGAATTTTGTTAATGGAGGCGCAACACAAAGCTTGCAAAACAGAATTCTTAGAATTTGGTTTTATTTACTTTTTTTTCTAGATATACATGACAGTAGATTGTATTTTGACATATTACACATACATAGAAGAAAATATAACTTGTTCCAATTAGGATCCCATTATTGAGGTTATATATGACATGGAGTTACATTGTTTGTGTATTCATATGCAATAGGAAAGATAGGTCCGATTCATTCTACTGTTTTTTTTTTTTCTATTCCCTGCCCTTACCTTCATTATCCTTTTACATTTCCACTCCCTTGTCCTGGGTTAGTAATCAAATATCAGAGAGAATATTCTGTCTTTGATATTTTGGCATTGGCTTATTGCACTTCTCCAGTTCCATCCATAATTTCATTATTCTTTAGGACTGAGTAAAATTCCATTGTATATATTTACCACATTTTCTTTATCCATCCATCTGTTGAAGGGCTTTTACATTGATTCCATAGCTTGGCTATTGTGAATTGAGGTACTATAAAAATTGAAGTGGCTGCATCCCTATACTATGCTGATTATAAATCCTTTGAGTGTAAACGAGGTGTAGGACAACTGGGTCAAATGGTGGTTCCATTCCAAGTTTTCTTTTTTTTCTTTTTTTTTAAGAGAGAGTGCGAGAGAGGGAGAGAGAGAGAAAGAATTTTAATATTTATTTTTTGGTTATCGGCGGACACAACATCTTTGTATGTGGTGCTGAGGATCGAACCCGGGCTGCACGCATGCCAGGCAAGCGCGCTACTGCTTGAGCCACATCCCAGCCCCCATTCCAAGTTTTCTAAGGACCTTCACATTGCATTCCAGAGTGCTTTCATGAACTTGCAGTCCCTCCAGCAATGTCTGAGTGTATGTTCTTCCCCACATCCTTGCCAACATTTTTTATTACTTTTATTCTTGATAATTGCCATTCTGACTGCAGTGAGATTACATCTTAGTGTAGATTTGACTTATCTAAGTTTTAGAGATGTTAAACATTTTTTTCATATATTTTTTGACCATTAATAATTTATCTTCTGTGAAATGCCTATTCTGACCCTTAGCCCATTTATTGATTAGGTTATTATTATTTTTTACTTTAAGTCTTTTGACTTCTTTGTATATCCTGGAGGAGCTTTTGTTAAAGATTTTCTCCCATTCTGTAAGCTCTCTGTTCATGTTCTTGATTGTGTCCTTTTCTGTGAAGAAGCTTCTTAGTTTGATACCATCTCATTTATCGACTCTTGATTTTGATTCTTGTGCTTTAGGTGCCTTATTGAAGAAATTGGTTCTTAAGCCAACATGATAGAGAGTTGGGCCTACTTTTTTTTCTAGTAGGGGCAGAGTGTTCGTTCTACCATTTAGATACTTGATCCACTTTGAGTTGAGTTTTAACCTTTTTATTATTATGTACTTATTTGCATATTAAAAGCATTTACTCTTCCCAAGGGCTTATGTGATTTGATAATATGAATAAGACAATCATCTCAATGACAGTCTGAGATTACTACCTGTCTCCTTGTCTGTCATAAAATTGTATTTTAATGTGAAGTCTTCCATACATGAGAAATTCCATATATAGACACTTTTTATAAAATTGTGATGTTGAACACTTCCACTTTTTTATTCCAGATAAGACAACTACCATCCTGAAGAACACAGCAACTTGTTCTGAAGCACCAGCCAGTAAGATTCCCAAGGGGAGCAAAAGGTCATCACTGCACACTGATCATGTTCATCCTCACTGGGCTACATTGAGCATCACCTCAGTGCCTGCCTCTCCACCATGTCAAGTTCTGCTGCTGTATTTTATTTTCCATATATATATATATATATATATATATATATATATATATATTTTTTTTTTTTTTTGTTGTTCAAGAAGGATCATGGTAAGTGAAGTCAGAAACCAGAGCTCTGTGGCCACATTCATCCTGGTGGGGTTCTCAGAATTCCCGCACCTACAGGCACCCCTCTTCCTGGTGTTCCTCAGCATCTACACTGTCACTCTGGTGGGGAACTTGGGCATAATTGTGGTCATAAGGATAAATCCCAAGCTTCATACACCCATGTACTTTTTCCTCAGCCATCTCTCATTTCTGGATATTTGCTACTCCAGTGTATTCACACCCAAGCTGTTAGAGATCTTGGTTGTGGAAGACAGAACTATCTCCTTCAATGGGTGCATGACACAGTTTTTCTTTATTTGTATGTTTGTGGTTACAGAAATGTTCATGTTGGCCGTGATGGCCTATGACCGATTTGTGGCTGTGTGTAATCCCTTGCTCTACACAGTTGCCATGTCTCGCAAGCTCTGTTCCCTCTTAGTGTCTGGGACATACATGTGGGGTGGCCTGTGCTCCTTGATACTCACTTACTCTCTGCTAGTACAGTCCTATTGTGGATCTAATGTCATAAATCACTTTGGCTGTGAGTACTCTGCCATCCTCTCTTTGTCCTGCTCTGACACTTCTTTCAGTCTGATGGCATGTTTCGTCATTTCTACATTCAATGAAGTGTGTTGCCTCCTGATCACCCTTGCCTCCTATGTCTTCATCATCGCCACTGTCAGCAGGATGCCTTCTAAGGGTGGCCTCCGCAAAGCCTTCTCCACCTGTGCCTCTCACCTGATGGCCCTCACCATCTTCCATGGGGTCATCCTCCTTCTCTACTGTGTGCCCCATGACAAAAGCTCCTGGCTCCTGGTCAAAGTGGACACTGTTCTTTTCACTGTCATGATTCCCATGCTGAATCCCCTGATCTACAGCCTCAGGAACAAAGATGTAAAAGAGACAGTCAGGAGGCTGATCAACTCCAAACTGCATTCTCTCCACATAAAATTCAGATAAATGTTTTTGTATATCCTAACAGTACACAACTTTTAAAAATGTTTTTGGTGATACTTAAGTTTTAACTAAATATATAATATGTTCTTCTCCACCCAATATTGAATAAGAAATGCTCTTCAATGTTCTGAGTGCTTTCTAATTTTCTTGTTTCATTACAAATATCCTGCTTTTGTGTATTTCTTCTGAAGAATTTCAGAAAGCATGCTTCCAAACATTTTCACGGAACACTACAGAAGTCCAGAATTAGGAGTTAGAAGTCCATATTTAGAACTTACTTCCATTTCTACAGCCTGGCTGTTCTTTGTTCTTTAAGTAGTGAAAACACAAATGACATCTCCCTATACCAGAATCATACTCAAGCCTTCAGAACCCACTGTGTTTACTCAGAAAGTTCTGTGAAGCATAACTTTCTGTTTCACTTTAATACTTTAAGTGCAATAAGAAACTTTTGTTACATATGAAAAATATTGACTGGCTTTATGAAGTAAGTCTTGAAAATAAGAGGTATATCTGTATGCATCACCCATTTTCTGAGTATCCACGCAATATGTTACAGTTCAATGAAATGTATTGAGGTAATGCTGAGTGCAATGAGAATTTGTGGTTACTTCTAACAATATGTGTATCCTGTTTTGAGGGACATGACATAATAGTTATGAAATTGTACCTTTGATCATCCATTCTAATAATAAATTCATCTCTTATGTAAGTGTTTATGAGTAAATTTCCTTATATACCATTAAGTTGGTTAAACAGAGGAGTCAATGTTATTTATGTTCCCTGTTCTTTCCTGAACATCTGTAGGTTACATTGATTATACTTCCAAAATAGATCTATTTATTTTTTTTAAGGAAGGATTTTTTTAAAAAAGGCTTTATTCTATTTATTCATTTGTATAGATCTGTTTCTTGATTTCCATCCTCTCTGATCTATCATTGTAATACATTTGGAATTTAGTGGTTAATGGAACCCTAATATGGTTATTTTTCTTACAAGAAAGTTATTAATGAGAGATGAGCTATTATGTTCTTAGAAAATTTTAAATCTATTTATTTCCCTCTGTTGATTATAACTGTAATATACATTTCTATTACATTTATAGTGAAAAGAATTCTCTTTGTAAAAAAATGTAGTAATTGACTCTCTGATATTGACTTTAAAATTTAAAAACATGTTCTAAAATATTTTTTTAATTGCCTAATTAGCTCTTAAGTAGATGAAGAGCTGAAATATCACCAGTAACTCAAAGCCAATCACAGCCCATTCTCCCAACTCCCAGCAATAATAAAATTATTACTTTAATCATAAAGATACACTACTTCTTCTATAGGTATTAACTGTCTATCTCTTAAAAACACAAATTAGTATTTGCCATTGGCAAACTTTAAGGGAAAACAATCATGTAATGTGTGTTTCATGCATCCAACTTTTATAAATTATCCATATGATTTTACAAATCATTAATTTTGGTGCATGCATTTATTATTTTAAAATTTTTATTCTTATTTAATATTTCACCAAGTGAATATTCCAGAAATTTTTGTAAGTCCGTATAGATTGAAGGACATTTGGCATCCTTTAAATTAGGAAATATATTCTGTTATACAGCGCATAAATACTCATTATAATGCAATTGCACACGTATTTACATCTGAATATTTTAATTTTAAATTGTTCCTATCAATTACACTTTTAACAGTAATGTTCAAAAGTTAAAAAGTTATTATCTATTTTCTCAACAACAGTCATTATTTTTACCCATTTGTTGTAGATATTTCATTGCAGCTTTAATTTGAATATTTGTGTTTATTGAGAAAAGGCATATTTTAATGTGCTTATTGATATTTTTCTAAATGTCTATGTATGATGCTTTGCCAGCATTTTCAATTATTTGTGATTTATATTATTTATAACTGAAAAATTTCATATACATTATGAAAATTATCCCTTTTCAGCTGTGTTCCTTGAAATTTTTTTACATCATGCTTTATTTTCATGTTACTAATATCCTTTGACAAAGAGAAAGTTTAAATCCTAACTTAGATAATATATTTTGTCTAATGTTTTAAATATTATTTAAAACCATATTTATCCCCTTGAAATCAAGAAGATATTCTTCCCTACAGTATTCAAGATGATTTTTGTTCTACACATTCTGTATTAACATTTATTTGATAGAGTTCCTTCAAATATGCTAACATTAATGTAAATTTTTAATGATTATCATTTTAGAATTGTTGAAAAATTTTTTCTGCCAAACAACAACATATTTCATTTATCCAAAACATTTATCAGCAACCTCCCCCCAATACCAACAAAAATTCATACGTACTAAAACAGAATGTGATTTTCTTTTTTTGTGAATTTCAAAAGGTTCATATTTTGAATAATCAATTACAAATGGTATAAAATATGGAGTTATTGTTATGGATTGGTTTTATTTTTCTAATGACCAGCATATCAACATGTTAAACTTTCCCATATGATTTGGTGATTTAAATTAATTATAGTTTAAATTAGAAATAAGGGATTTTCTCCAAATTGTGTTGTTTATACTCAGAGAAAACACCTGGTAAAGATTCTCTAAGGTATGGTTCCCCAAGGTCAGTCATTTCCAGGTAAAACACTGAGGCCTGAATTTGACTTCTGGGTCTGACTCACTTGAAGAGACTCTGTGATGCCCAGATTTGTTTTTCATAATAAGATAATTTTTATATCCTTGGTACCTTCAGTGGTATATTTTGAATAGTATTCTCATTGCTTAATTACCAACTAAAACAATTTGTAAAACAGCTACTTTATTTGAGAAATAATTTTTTTAATAATTTGCTAAATGAGACTTCAATAAATAAATCTGGATTTTATTGAATTATTGAATCTAAACACTATAGTAGGATTTGGGTGGGGAAAATTATATTAAAAAATTACAATTATTTTTTGTCAGAGGAACACCTTTTGAGCCTAGTGACAGTCGTGTGTATATCCATCAACTGAGAATAAGAATACCAGGTATTGAACTCTCTTTCCTACACCTTTAAGACCTTGGCATGATCTTGTTTTAAACTTCATCTATGTTCTTTAATAATGTTTAATAACTCTGGCAGATATTAATGTTATGCAAATTATCCATTCTCAATTTTTTTAAATTGCTTTTATTTTTTAAATACACGACAGCAGAATGCATCACAATTCTTATTACACATATAGAACACAATTTTTCATATCTCTGTTTGTATATAAAATATGCTCACACCAATTCTCAATTTTTAAAAATCTTTAAGAGGGAGATTTTAAATAAATTGTAACACTGTAAAGAGATACAATGTACCTTGTATATAATTTTTACTTTGAAGTCACATGGGTGAAAGCAGATCTGGTGTAAATGGTGTAACTGAAGTCCCTATTTATCACATAAGTTTTCTATAAGAGTGTACCTGGAATCTGACAGTAGGAGGTAACAGTTCTTAGAATTTGAGGGGAAATCTGTTGTCCTATTTGGAAGTGATATTTTGATGAATGTATTGAATTATAAAATAATATATGCATAAGAGATTGAAAATGCTGAATGAACAGAAGGAACAGCAGTAGCCTATGGGGATGAAGGTACATTAGAAATTATAGGTCATCACACAGAAGTTCATAGATTACAGGTATGTTGTGAAAAGTTCATTTTGTAAATGTATAAGAATTTGAGCACCACAATAATGTAAAACTTAAATTCAGTTGTGCAGGGTGGGAGTAGACTGGTCACCTGAGGATCCCCTGTTACCTAGCTGATTATAAGTGGAATAAGCATTAAGTTGAGAGCACAGTTTGAGATCTTTCATTTGGCTCTAAGTTGTTTTGCTCAGCCTGAAGTCAAGACGAAAAGATAGCCTGAAGGAGCCAGAGAAAAACAGGGAGTAAGGAATACAAGAGAAAATAATGATTAGACCTTGTATCAGGTCAACCTAAGTGGAAATTCTGCCTTAGATGCCTGGTCATATGCAGGATGGAAGTTGTTAGTTCTCTCTAAAACTCTTCTCCTTAAATGTGCAAATAGAATAGTCCCATATGCATAAAGTATTATTATTATTATTATTATCATTGTCACAGGTACATGTACCTGATATCACTATGTATATGGGGCATCTCCAATTAGAAAATAATGTAAAACCATCATCCAGGACTATGTTCCACATTTAGGGAATGTCCCCAGAACTTAGTTTATTTTTTTCTTTACTTTGTGACATTATTTTTATTAGTTGAATAAGAGACTAATATTCTCAAGGTCTGAGACCCTGGAATAAGTTTGTATGTAAAACTAAAGGAGTAGTTAGAATGAAATCAACAAAGAACACTGCTTTTACTATCTCTGCCAAAATTTTTCTACTTCTTGTTCCCTATTGGCCCATATCTTGATTTCCAAAACAATATCTGGCTCTGTGTTCTAGGATTTTTCTTTTTTTTATGATATATCATCTTTCATACATTTGACTCAAATTGTGTTTTGAACTCCCATTTTCACCCCAAATACAGATTGCAGAATCACATCTGTTACATATTCACTTTTTTACATAATGCCATATTAGTGGCTGTTGTATTCTGCTACCTTTCCTATCCCCTACTATCCCCCCTCCCCTCCCCTCTCCTCCCATCTTCCTTCTCTACCTCCCCTGCTGTTGTTCAATTCTCTCCCTTTTTTTCCCTCCCCCTTGGGAGAGAAATGGAGAGAGAAGGGAAAGCATATGGAAATGGTAGGAGACCTTCAATGATACATAAAATCATAAGAGGTCATGAGGGATTTTTCTTTATTGGTTAAAAATTACTAGTAAATTTAAAAGACAACTTTATAAAGAATAGAAAAAAGAAACTGAGTCCTAGGTGGATTCCCTACAATGTAGAACAGTCCTGGATGTTTTAACATCAATTTCTAATTTAAGATATCCCATATACTTCATTATATCATGTAAATGAAGCAGTTACAGCAATAATGATGATGATAATCTAATGCCTGTAGGATCATTGTATTTTTATAGATAAGAGAAGAGATGCAGAGAGCATGAATAGCTTCTCAGAGCCACATACAAACAGGCTGCTAAGGCAGAATTTTGACAGGGTATTCTGATCTGAAGTCTAAGATTTTTACAAAGTTTGTACATATTTTCAAGAAGAAATGTAAATGATCTATTAACAAGGTTTGGCCAATCAGCAAAATGATTACTAATATTTGCAGCACTGCTAATCTGAGACAAGGATGTCAAGATGATATGGCCCATTAAAGGAACCATTATTGAAGAAAGGGGAAATAATTCAGGTAGATGTGAAGATTCAGACAGTGTTTACCACACAAGGGGAATAAATGTTTAAAATCTTATAAAAGTGGTGTGTTTGTGCTGTATTTGTCCCTTTGCAGACAATGTAAGAAACCAGCTTAGGGTTTTCTGACAACTAAACATTATCTATTGTGTGATGTAAACTTTAAGAAACAGAGGGGAAATATTGCTGAAGACGTGAAAACAGAAGGATCCTTGTGTTTCCTTCTACCCTGAAGTAGGTCTCAACCTTGTTTCGAAGACTTCATCTGTTTGACCTGCTTAATTGTACCACACCCATAAAAGTAAAACTCAAGTTTTGCATCATGTGTTGATTACATAGATTGGTCTAAATGTCTAAGATTTCTGGTAGGAATAATGTATATCTCAGCCTTCCAAATCTGCAAGGATTTCAAAAATAAAGTAAATCATTTCTATATTTGAAAAGAACCATTTGTTCAATCACATGAACAATACAAAAAGTTAAAAATGAAACAACACAATGATTCCATGACCTGGACATGGGTGCACTGTTTGTAAGGTGAATTAGCCATGGTAAATTATGTAGAAAGTCATGATTTTTGTATAACTGTAAAAAGTCTGTAAAGTGTGGCTTAATACGGATCAGCATTGCCTCAGATTTCATGTGTGAAAATGTTAGAATTATTTATGCTTGTGAACCAAACTCTGGTATACACTTCAATCCTTACTAAATGCGTTTATATCATAGTATTTTACACCCAACATCAAAGGTTGCTTTTTGTTAGTTGGAATTTCTTCCTTTGTATACATTTTCTTGTTTGTATTTGATGTATATAATTTATATGTTTTTTTGTGACTGCACATATTTTTCAAATTTTTCAGATTTTCAAAATTAAAGAATGCTCAACATTTTTCCTTAGAAGTAAAATAATTTAGATTATGTAGCTTTTACAGATGCTCAAAGGGTAGGATAGCAGCATCACTGAGAAACTGAAGTGTCGATGATTTCAGAGAAGACAAATCAAGGTTTTTCAGATGACCAAAGGGGATTCTATGCAACTTTGACTATAGGGTATTTCTAGAACAGTAACACTAAAATATCCATACTGAACTGTTCAGTACCAATTAAGCTGCAGGAATGCATATCTGCCTGACTGGATTATAAACAAGGAATACCTGGTGAAACCTGTTCCTAGGATCCCTATTGGCAGGCATAGCTGAGCCATCTCTGTGGTAGAATGTCCCGCTGCCATGAATTAAGATAGGTTCCTCTGCTTTCCTTTCACAACACCTTCTCTCTGCTCTTTCAGCTTCTTGGGATGACCTCTCAGATTTCCTCCAACAGGAGCCAAATGCAGGATGAGGGGAACCAGAGTACAGTCTTCACTTTCATCTTCCTGGGCTTCTCAGAATATCCAAAGCTCCAGGTGCCCTTGTTCCTGATATTCTTGACCATCTACACCATTTCTGTGCTGGAAAACCTTGGTATGATACTGATCATCAGGATTAACTCCAAACTCCACACTCCCATGTACTTTTTCCTCAGCCATTTATCCTTTGTTGATTTTTGCTACACCACCACAATTGCACCCAAACTTTTAGATTTCTTGGTTGTGGAGGACAGAAGTATGTCCTTCAAAGGATGCATAACACAGTTTTTCTTTGGCTGCACCTGTGTCATCACACAAACGTTTATTTTGGCAGTGATGGCCTATGACCGGTTTGTGGCTGTTTGTAACCCCCTGCTCTACACAGTTGTTATGTCTCGAAAGCTCTGTGCTCTGCTGGTGGCTGGAAGTTACATATGGGGTGGAATCTGTTCCTCCACACTCACATATTTTCTTTTGGCCCTATCTTACTGTGGATCTGGAATTATCAATCACTTTTGCTGTGAGTACTCCGCCATCATCTCTACATCCTGCTCGGATTCCTCCCTTAGCCAGTTGGCATGTTTAGTCATCTGTATGTTCAATGAGATTTGTAGCCTGCTGATCATCCTTACCTCCTATGTCGTCATAGTCATTACGGTCATCAAGATCCCTGCCAAGGGTGGCCTCAGAAAAGCTTTCTCCACCTGTGGCTCCCACCTGGCTGCTATCTGCTTCTGCCATGGGGTCATCCTCCTTCTCTACTGTGTGCTCAAATCTAAAAGCTCCTTGCTTCTTGTCAAATTTGCCACTGTGTTTTACAGCATGGTTATCCCTATGCTAAATCCCCTCATCTACAGCCTAAGAAATAAAGATGTCAAGGAGACCTTGAGCAAGTTAATGCACTTAAAAGTGCTTTCTCACTCATGATAGTTACACTCTCCCCCCACACACATTTCCCTTCTAATTTCAAAATAATGTGGATTAAACATTGCATTGATTTTAATTGTTTCTTCAAATAATGGTATGCAATTGTTTAGAGAACTTGTGAGATAATTTAAATATATCTGATTGTTAAATCAAGTTATACTTTAATAACCACTTATGAGCAAAGGAGAATAATGAGAAAGGAAATTCTGTGTTTTTTTTTTTACCTCAACAAGAATGTAGTAGGTTAAACAATGGTTTTCTATGATGTCCATAGTCTATTTTTTAGAGCTTAAGTATGTTTCTTTTTATTTCAATTTCTTCATTTTATTCCCCACCCAATCCTTCATTTCTTTTTTTAGTGTTCTCTTATTCTGTATCCCAATGTGGCAACCTTATACACAGAACTTTATTAATAATAATTCTCTGTTTATTCCTCCAACCAAGTGAAGAAAGAACATGAGCAACACTATTTGATTTCCACGTAAGCACTTTTCCACTCCCTTTGCCTGCTCTGCCTGAAGATCGTGGAATTCATAATTTTTTTTCTTCCCAGCTCTAATCTCTATGTATAGGTTTTGAATGCTTACATTTTACTTTTTTTTCTGCATTTGAAATGCATTTAAACTATACATTCCATTTTATCTGGTGTCCTTTTGAGGAATTTTTTCATAAATTGTAACTACGCTTCATTTTTTAACTGAATTGTGTTTCATCAAATGAATTTACCAGAATTAGCTTATTTGTACTACTGTTTATTTTTGTCTGGAATTGTTTTCTTTTCGATCTCTTAATGAAAGTGTTTCCATGAACATTGTTCTGAGGGTCTTCTGTTGATATCTGTTAGTCTAATTGAGTTATTTACAAATTGTTAGAAAATTTGTTTGTAGAAGGAAAAAAAAATCATCTCCTTCACAGATGCATTAAGCAATTCTTTGTGTGTATTCTCTGGGGGACAGATATATTCATATCAGCAGTGATGTGTCAGGAATGGTTTGTGGCAGTTTCTCACCATCCTTTCCATACAGTTGCAATGACCCAAAGCTCTGACCTTTCTATCAACTGTGACATGCTCTAGAGCTATCATCACTTCCTTTATATCCCTGTACTTTTGATTGGCTTTGTCTTTTGTGTGGTGGCTATGTTGACATATAACTTTGTGAGCATGGTGCTCTTGATGTTTCTCCTGCTCTGTCCCCTACATAATTTAGAAGAGCACTACTTATGCCTCTAATTTTCTAATGAAATATGGAAGATTTTCATTACTGTGTGTCCCATGTTTCATTTTGATCATGAAAATGTCTTCAACTGGGGGTGCTACAAATCCTCCTCCACATGAATCTCTATCTCAGTGCCAGGGCTATGTTGTTGGCATGGTCCTTTTTCTTTGCTGTGTTCTTCCTTCTCAAATGCAATGGCTTGTTGCCAAGTGACCTGTCTATCATAGAGTGGCCATACCCATGCTCTACCCACCATAGATAGCCTTGGGAGCAAGGTGTGAAGAAGACATCAGGAAGATTACCAAAACCCAATTGTTACATCATAACATGTTAGAGATACTGATTACTTCTGAAACTAGTGGTGCAGTTGTTCTACAACAAATCAGCATATGAATCTATGGTAAATCACCAAGAAGTATCCCAGTGTCTGTTGGCTCTATTCTTTAGTACTTTCAATAGCAAAAATTATCTTGCTTCAAATCTCGGAAGACTTAAATCAAATCTTTGATTTAGATGTCATACAAAGGTTTCTATTTTACATATATATGGTATAACTGGATCAGTTAGTGGTTTTATTCCTAGTTTTTTAAGGAATTTCCATCCTGATTTCCAGAGGGGTTAAACCAATTTGCAGTGCCACCAGAAATGTATGTGGGTTCCCTTTTCCCCACATCCTCACCAATATTTATCGTTACTTGTATTCTTGATAATCGCCATTCTGACTGGCACTGTAAATCATGTTTTCTCTTTATGTACAAGCACAAGAAAATGTAAAATGTTTTATAAATGTACATTCATGACATAATTTTGCTATTAATGTTAACATCGTTGTGCATCAATTATCTATCATTTTTAAAACTTTGACTAGAATGATTTTAGATCATTTTCATTTGTGAAAAAAAAGTAGAGATCTCAATTATTTTTCATCCCATCTATTCCATGATCTTTCAGTGAAACCAAAATGCTGATGTAACATCCAAATATTATTTGCTCATCAGCTATTTTTAGACGAAAAATGTAATATGCATCCATAAACTATTGGATCAATGACTGAGGTAGCATTGCTGATATCAGTTGAGCTGCTCTGGCTTGAGAAGGAGCTCAATTGCTCAGCTCACCTTCAGTCTCTCTCTTTCTTGTATCTTCTCTGGACTATTTGCTTACTTATATTCGTTTATAGCAGAAGTTACAATAGGTGTTGCCATTAATTAAATACTGCATGTCACAAATTCAATCTCCAAAGGTAACATTTAATGGGTCTGAACAAATAACATGGATAAGTAAAAAAATAAAGAAGGGAGAATGTCATCTCCCTCTTATGGAAATAGAAAGTTATATGTCATCAGTCAGGAGTACTGTTAGGAGTGAAGAATTTGGCTCAAAATTTCCAAATTGATGAAAATTAGTACAACTCTGAACACATTCTTGCTTCATAGTGCCATATAACTTTACTGTGGATAAAATATAACCCATGAATGTAGCTTGATTTCCTGAAGCTTTCATATTATATATGAATTGCCTTCACTTATTGAGATTAAATATAAAAACTCAACTTGTCATTGTGTCTTGTCCACCATGTACCAGTGGAGAATAGGGAACATATTCATTCATCATAGGTTCATTCTAACCTTTTAGGAGATACTAGTTTTCCCCAAGATTTCCTTTTTCTACCAAATAAAACTTGAAAAATTCTTACTATAACACTATCCCAAGATACATGTATTATACAACTTACCATTTACATATATTCAACACTTATTAAGTATTGTAATATTTTAAAAAATATACTTTAATTTTTAAATTGTCAATCATTGATTATAGTTTATTTGCCAGTCTATTATTCTAGAAAATGTATAGGTGAATGTACATAGTTTAATAAAGATCTCTGAAATTTTTGCTTTTAATTGTGTACAGTTTTACATATTACTAAAATAGTGTCATTTTTCAAAACACATGTATTTAACACAGTGATCAGATCCATGCATTTAAAGTATTTGCCATGTCAAACAGTTATATAACATTTATCTGTGCATTGTTATGTATTTTATCTGTAAGATATCATGTCTTCTGACAATGACACATTTATCTACTTATATAATCTTCTCCTTATCATTTATTTAAAGGTATATCTGTATTGTCAACTATACATTTTAAAATTCATAGTAAAATAATTGATCAAATATGAAAAAATGAGGATAATGCCTGATTATAATTTGAAAATTATTTGATATTTCATTAGAAGGTATACTGTTTCTGTAGTTGTCATGTGAATATTCTTTATCAAAATGAGGCACTTCTTATTTTGTTTTGGCTGAAGAAATTTCCACATGGATCTCTATTACATTTTAAAAGAAGAGTTTCTGAAAATATGTCTTTACATTTTACATTTATTTGGGTTTACGGTTGTTTAACATTAATTGATTGCTAATTATTGCTGTCATGAAAATTTTATTAAAAATCCAAGAAGGCATGGATCAAGTGGTCTTGAGACTGAGTGACCTGGATTTATGATCCAAGTCTGCTTTCATATTTTCCTCTATTACAGTCCTTTTCCCTGAGTGCAAATTGTCCCTTTAAACAAATAAGATATTTTCTTCCTTTTGAAAACTGTTTTCTATTGTTCTAATCTTTTTGTCAGTAAGACTGGGTACATTGAATTTTCTTTTTTTTTTTAAAGAATTTTTTTTTAATATTTATTTTTTAGTTCTCGGCGGACACAACATCTTTGTTGGTATGTGGTGCTAAGGATCGAACCCGGGCCGCACGCATGCCAGGCGAGCGCGCTACCGCTTGAGCCACATCCCCAGCCCACATTGAATTTTCTTATAATTTAAGCTTTGTTTCTTGGATCATATTCCTTCTTAAAAAATATTTTTGAGTAACCTATTATTCATTTATTTTTTTCTTCTTTTTTTTTTTCTGTATTTGTTGTGGGAATGAAAATGACAATGGTAGAACCAAGTCC
The DNA here is from genome assembly GCF_964194105.1 of Spermophilus citellus. Classification (NCBI taxonomy): domain Eukaryota; kingdom Metazoa; phylum Chordata; class Mammalia; order Rodentia; family Sciuridae; genus Spermophilus; species Spermophilus citellus. Next base: position 240,546,881 of record NC_138183.1, read on the forward strand.
ATTCTCTCATTGGTTGCAGGGGCTCTACCACTGAGCTACACTGAGGTTTTTATTTTTCATTTTGAGACAGCATCTCCCTAAATTGCCAACCCTTGAATCTAACAGGCAATCCTCATGTCTCTGCATCCAGAGTTGGTTATTCAGATGGGAGCCACCTCACTAAGCAACATCTTTCTTTTAAACAAATTTTGCCTTTGATTATACAGGATCTCATTGAGATATTTCTATATTTTAAGCCAAGCAGAGGACATGTAATCCATAGTTAACATCTGTACTTCCTAACTGCTTATATGATAAAAATTCTACTTCTTTATTGATACAGACAGTGACTAGGTTTCTGAATCTAAAAGCAATCTCATAGTTTATAAAAATGATGAATTAAAATCATAAAGAAACCACATATTGGATGATGAAAAGAAGTTAACACCATATGCACAGATTATCTAACCAAAAACCTGCATATCGTTCTAGAGAAAAAAATGTGCCATTGAAACTTTTTTATATAAGCAAAATTTCAAACATGTAACTTGTACAATTGCTGTTGGGCCCACATAGATTCCAGCTTCATTTATCGTTTTAGTTTTGCTTTATAGACAATAGCAAACAATTTTTTTAAATAGAAAGAAAAGGAAAAATAAAAAAAAACAGTCGTTTCTAAGGATCAGATTTAAAGTAATGCTTTAAAACTTTAAAAGTATTCTCATTGATATAATCTTTTCCATGGCTTCAGTTGACATACCAGACCAAATGTGTTGGTTTTTTTCAGGCATTCAAGCATCTCAACCAAACATTTCATATTTGCTAGCCATAGTTTTTCAAAAATTCTTACTTATAAAGGCAAACATTAATTTGATGCTTAATTTTAGAATACCTGTTCTGGATGATCCAAATTATCTGTAGCAGATAATTCAATTTGTAGAATTGATATTTTTACATTTTATTTCCAAATGTTTATAGGTATGTATACTTCTCAAAGTTTTATGGTCAGCACCCATTCTCATGGTTTTAACGGGTCAATCTTTGGAACCACTGTTTTTTTTTTTTCAACTGCTTTCTATTCTAGGAAATGTTGTGTGAATTACATTAGCTATATTTGAAATATCAACACTATAACTTTAGGGAATGGTGAGAAAGAGAAGGAGCTGCAGTTTTGCAGCACAATCTTGACACCAAACAGATCTCAATTCTCTGATTCTCCAGTGAAGGCATATCAGGATCATATTGGGTCTATAAAGTGGAGTATTAAAAAAAAGAGGTATAATACATTGTTTGGTATGTTTCCCTGTAAATAATGTACAAATATTCGACAAGGAGAGGAGGAACAACACATGAACTGTTACTGTATTGAGATTAAAAGAGAAAATATGGCTATGTTTTATTGCTGTTTTTCCCTTTAGTTTTTAGAATTACAATCTATATAGAGAGGTAAGTTGCTTTATCTAATGTGAATATCAACATATAACTGATTTACAGAACTTAAGTTCTAACTAATAGAAGAGGAAAACATCTCTAATTATTTTGCATGTAGTTCATAACAACAAACTGGTCAGGATTCTCCAGGGTCCGGGTCCCCAAAGTTGAGCAGTTAGATACAAAACAAGCAATTTGAGCATGGAAAACAAATCCAATGTCTGTTTCTTCACTAAAGAAATTTCTATGCTCCTTTAAAAATATTTAACAGCTGGGTAAAAATCATGAGTTGGATTCTCCATTGAAGGCTATTTTGCAAGAGTCACTCATTGCCTTTAAAGGGATAAAAAATTTATAGAAACATTATAATTTAGAGTGTGATTGTGCATCAGCTCATTAACATTTGCAAGAAAGCCAGCAATTTAAAAGTGTACATTAAGAAAATCTGGGTTTTGGTGAGTTGCTTCAGTATTGGGCATCTTTTTCTTTCTTTTGGGGTATATTAAAATAAAAAAAAATTGTGGTAAAAAACATCTATGTGGATTGAGGGAGAGAAATGTCTACAAAGTTCACCTATAAAAAGTGTCAAACTCTACTCTCATTGTTCCTAACATCATTTTACTGAGAATGAAACTATGTTCTTTAATGTATGAGAACATGAGAGGTTTTTAATTGTAAGCTTTGTCCTCATTGCATTAATGAATTCAGGAAAAATATTATGAACAAACATGAATATGCAGATAAAATAGCAAAATGTGTCAAGTATTTAATGAATAGTGTAATAACATAAGTGCAAAATAAATAGAGCCAGAAAAACTAGTGATATTTGGATAACCCTTAAATTGAGACAAAAGAAACAATGAGGTTTGGATAACAAGAAAAGTTTTCTTGGGAGAGCTACTTAGGGATCTTGTCATTGCAGGAGGACATACTATAAAATACTAGGGGAAAAATTGGGGCCATTTCAGACAGTTACAGGAAACAATTATTTTTATAGAGTAAATTTTTTTTTAATTTATTTTTTTATTGATTGTTCACAACATTACAAAGCTCTTGACATATCATATTTTATACATTAGATTGAAGTGGGTTATGAACCCCCAATTTTACCCCAAATGCAGATTGCAGAATCACGTCGGTTACACATCCACAATTTTACATAATGCCCTGTTAGTAATTGTTGTATTCTGCTACCTTTCCTATCCCCTACTATCCCCCCTCCCCTCCCCTCCCAACTTCTCTCTCTACCCCATCTACTGTAATTCATTTCTATAGAGTAAAATTTTAAAACAATAATATGATTTGAGCACTATAGTTAGTGACAAATTAATGTATTTAATACTTCCTGAGGATATTATAAAGACCCACATAGAACATTGTTGATTTCATGCTTTTGAGATGAACTGCTATCAATCACAACTATGCTGTTGTATTCAAGGTGAAAGGATATCTAGGTTGAATTTTGATGGCTTGAAAGGACTTCATAGATAAATGACAGATGATCACACTAGAAGTAAAGAAGGAAAAATACTTTCAAATTTCTTCGCTTTTCACTTTTTCCTGACTGCCTTTACTGTAGCCATGACATGAAGTCATGAGCAGAAAGCACTGGACACTGATTGGAAACTGGGAAACAAAGATCATACACAACTGGATTGAGTAATGAGTGGACCGTTGAGGCCTAGACTGGACAGTAAGTCATTTACAACTAAAAACTATAGAATGTAAATTCTCAAGACCCTTTATTTTTTCTTATCCAGTGTCTAAGACATAAGTGTGGTTAATATACATGTAGTTATTATATATGATCCCAGAAGTTCTGAAAGTACTTAGCTTAATTAGCTGCAAGGAACACCCTAACTCCTTTCACAAAATAATCACCAAAATGACAGTTTAGCAATGATGGTACCCTCTGAGCATTTTTATGGACCTGATAATTTATAACCAAACAAATACATAACACACACCTTGCACTCAAAATAATTGTCAGTTGACAACCTTTATGTTGTCTGGAATCTTTTATGCCCCTGTACTTATTAAACTAAATCATATAATTTATACAATGCAGGTATTCTCCTAGAGTAGAGATGACACAACATTTTGAAAGGTTTCATACATTTTAAAAATCATATGAAGGTATAAAACCCCAGAATGGTCACAGATGATCAGTAAGAATAAGGGAAACTGAAATTATAGTGAAGGATTATGAGTAAACAGAGAGTAATGAATTAAGGTAAGAAGGATCTCAAGGGTCCCTCCAGGTACCATGAAAGACCATGCAGGCAGCAATGGGAGACCAGAGGAGATTCACAAGGCATAAAATGTAACAGTAATGCATAATCCTCAAATTTGACCTCAAAATTCAAAATGCTTAAGCTTGGGGTTCATAATTTACCAGAAACTCATGAAATAATTATGCTGCTATAGTGAATTGTGCTTGTATCACATAGTTAAGCACAGGTAGTTTAAAGTTGTTTGGTAAGTAGAAAATAACAGCAGTTTCTTGACTTCAATGCTTCCAGGCTTCCATAGAATTACCTGGGCTTGTGGATCTAACTGTTTATGCTGACAACTGTTTAGGAAGGTTAATGGTGCACCAAGATTATTAAGTGGAATTTATGAACAATTTGTATTAATCATTGTGAGAGATAAATTAAATAAAAGTATAAATAAATGTAAAGTTATACTGATGAAAAAGCAGACAAACCAATTAAAACATCTGGAATATTTGAAATATATATTTGAATATATGAAACATATTTGAATGTATGAAAGAGAATGAATCATCTTTTTTTTCTCCTCTTTAAATTCACAAAGCATAAACATAGTTATTAGAGTCTAAAAACACAAGAAATATCATTATTGACAATGACACACTAAGATAAATATTTAAATATAGAATTGGCTATGGTGTTTACAGACATGTATTATTTTTTTCAACTATAAGGCTTTGAAGAAGGATCATGGATATGAGCTAAGAGCTTCACTGTAAGGAAAAAAAAACAAAAGTAAAATTGCTAATGAATTCTGTACAAAATATATAAAAACAATTATGAGTTTTTAGCTTTTAAACTGTATCACATCATATTTTGACCATGGCATACTGATTCTTAGAAAGGTCACTTAGTTAATTAAGGTCAGGATTTCACAAGTTACCTTGCTATCTTAGCAGATTGTGTCTCCAAAGTCTTCATGTTCATGGATGTAGCCAAACACATGTAATTTCAGTGACTGAACCTAAACACAAACTTTTTGGGTCAACACATGTGATCACCCAGGTCCACCCAATCGTGTATGTAATGGACAGTGAGGTGGTATAGCTGACATTCTGCTAGGAAAATTAGCTTAAGATCTAATGGAAAGTTCTCAGCTATTACAAACTAGAGAAATAATTGTCAGAGTTCTGATAAATACAAGGTAGCTCCATCATATTTTATGGATCTCCACCTTCATTTCCAGAATAAACCTTTTATTTATACTCTACCTTGTGAAATTTCAAATGTTCAGATGTCTACACAAATAGGTTTCATATTTTTTCAATATTGTTATGTCATATTTTATGGGTCTCCACCTTCATTTCCAGAATAAACCTTTTATTTATACTCCACCTTGTGAAATTTCGAATTTTCAGATGCCTACACAAATAGGGTTCATAGTTTTTCAATATTTTTATGTTGTTTTTCCGTGGGTACTCCACCAACTTATTCCATGGGAAAAAAAGAGCTTTTTTTTTTTTTATTTGTATGAGGTATTAATTTTTAGTAGTGCATTTTTTTGTAGTTTTTAGTTGCTGATAAATATTCAATGTTCATGTTTTCTAGGTTATATACTAAAAACAGACCGTATAAGACTATAAAATTATATGAAGAATATGTTAAGAATATATTCAGATATTTCCTTAGGATTGATTTGATATATTGAATTTATGATCTTAAAAAAGATTATAAAATGGTGATAATTCTACTGAACATAATTATCAGTAGAGTTTGTTATTTATACAGTGCTGAGGGTGGAACCCAGAGCTTCACAGGTGACAGGAACGTGTTCCACTAAGCCACATCTCAAGGCAAACAGTGAAATTTTGTTGTTGTTGTTGTTGTTCAGGTCATTTAAAGATGCTGTTGGATATTTGATGAGTCTTTGAAAATACAATATGCATATAAGAAGTAAAATTTCAATCCATTAATACACAACTGTGAATGTGTGGAAAGTAAATTTCATACTCTTTTGCTTATTACGTTTTTATTTGTTTGTTTTAATTGTTGTTTGTTTCTGAAATGAGATCTTGCTGTGTTGCCATAGTAGGTCTTGAAATCATGACCTCTCATGATCCTCCTCCAAACACTTCAGTTTGTCTGAATATTACTCCTCGCCTGGTTACTACTACGGTTTTCTTTTCTTTTCTTTTCTTTTCTTTTTTAAGCATATTTCTTCTTCTTAAACGATTTGCCCTTCCATCAACTGATACCTGGTATGATCTGCCCAGTGCTTCCTGAGTTTGCTACATATGTACTTTCTTTTACAGAATCATATTTATCAGGAGCATTCTAAGCATCACATACATTTACAAATGCTTTGTAGGAAATACTATTGATAGGTACTACTGTGTTTTGCAGAAAACTGCAATGCTGAAGAAGGATAAAATTTATTTTCGGTTATAAAAAGTCAATGAGTGTTCTAAATGGAATCCAAAGTGAAGAAGAACAATCAGGAAGCAAATTGACCACATTTGTTTACACTGGTTTATACTGAGCATCTGCAGAGCTTCTTCCTCTCCAAATGCTCAAGTTCTGATGCTCAATTTTATTCTCCCTTTCTCTCTGTGTGTGTGTCTCTCTCAACATCTTCACAAAGAATAATGGTACTTGTGGTACATGACACAGGAAACCAGAGCTCTGTGGCCACATTCATTCTGGTGGGGTTCTCAGAATTCCCACAGCTCCAGGCACCCCTCTTCCTGCTGTTCCTCAGCATCTACACAGTCACTCTGGTGGGGAACTTGGGCATAATTATAGTGAGAAAGATCAATCCCAAGCTTCATACACCCATGTACTTTTTCCTCAGCCATCTCTCATTTCTGGATATTTGCTACTCCAGTGTATTCACACCCAAGCTGTTAGAGATCTTAGTTGTGGAAGACAGAACTATCTCCTTCAATGGATGCATGACACAGTTTTTCTTTGGCTGTGCATGTGTGATTACAGAAATGTTCATGTTGGCAGTGATGGCCTATGACCGGTTTGTGGCCGTGTGTAATCCCCTTCTCTACACAATTGCCATGTCTCACAAGCTCTGTGCCCTGCTGGTAGCTGGAACTTATATGTGGGGTGGCCTTTGCTCCTTGATAATCACATATTCTCTTTTGCAACTGTCCTACTGCGGATCAGGCCTCATGAACCACTTTGGCTGTGAGTACTCTGCCATCATCTCCGTCTCTTGCTCTGATTCCTCCTTCAGCCAGATGGCATGTTTAGTCATTTCTATATTGAGTGAGGCCTGCAGCCTCCTGATCACCCTTGCCTCCTATGTCTTCATTGTTGTCATTGTCATCAGGATGCCTTCCAAGGGTGGCCTCCGCAAAGCCTTCTCCACCTGTACCTCTCACCTGATGGCCCTCACCATCTTCCATGGGATCATCCTCCTTCTCTACTGTGTGCCCCATGACAAAAGCTCCTGGCTACTGGTTAAAGTGGCGACTGCACTCTACTCCGTCATGATCCCCATGCTGAATCCCCTCATCTACAGCCTCAGGAACCAAGATGTGAAAGAGACAGTCAGGAGGCTCATCAACTCCAAACTGCATTCTCATCTAACATAATTTTTAAAAAGGTTATTTACATTCTAACCATATTGAAATTTTCATATACTTATTGATGGTACTTTAGCTTTAAGTTAGTATATGGTTATACTCTAGATCAATTGAATATTAAAAATGCAGTGGTTTTCAGTGTGCAAATTGACCTAGTGTTTTCTGTGTTTTCATACAAATATAGTGCACTCACCTCTACTTCATCTGAGATTACGAAACAATTATGTTTCAACATTTCCTCACTGAAGACTAGGGAAGGATAAATGAAGAAATATTTATTTTGGCATTTGCATCTTAGGGCATAATTTTATGTTTATGTTTGTTTGTTTGTTTGGTACTGGGGATTGAACTCAGGGGCACATGACCACTGAGCCATATCCTCAGCTTTTTCTTTTTATTTTATTTAGAGGCAGTGTCTTATTAGTGCCTTAGCACCTCACTTCTACTGAGGCTAGCTTTGAACTTGAGATTCTACTGCCTTACATCCCAAGCTGCTGGAATTATAAGCATGTGCCACCCTGCCCGGCTTATGTTGCCCTTAAAATAATGCACACACACACATTATAAATGTCTTCAAGTGTTGAAACTCACACTTTTGACTCAGCAGTTTCTACAGAACATAACTTTTCATTTCATCTTATAATATTGCAAATAGAATAGGAACATCAGGTTTATATTATGAAATGATTCTCTGATTTAAGCAAACATTTTGGAAATTGTAGCTACTATCTATGTGTCACTCATTTTCCTCAAGTATAAAGGTAATATGTTACAGTTCAATAAATGTTGAGGTACTGATATCAAGAATTAAGACCAGTTCACTTCTAACTCTACTTATATCCATTTTTCAGTGATACTAAACTATAATTTTTAAAACTCTAACTTTGTTTACACATTCTCACCATCAACTTATCTACTCTTTATCAATGACATCCGCATCTACTTAGTTACTTAAACCATTCGGAAAATTTTAATGATTCCCACACAGTCTCTATGTATCTGCCAATAACTCATATTTTTTAACATCTACAAAATGGGAAATTTCTTCACTTCTCTGCTTTCAAAACTATCATAATAATACATTTGACTTATAGTAGTTAATAAAAAATTACCCTAATTTCCTTTTTCTTTACTTTTCATAGATTATCCATGGTTTTGTGAAACATGCAATCTGTTTATTTCCCTCCCTAGGTTAGAATTATCTAACCATTGTGTGTAATACATAAAATGAAAATCAGTCTCTTTGAAAAAATGGCATTTGCCTCTCTTGTATTAGCACTTAAAATTTAATACATACAGGTGTGCATTTTTTAAGAAAATAACTGTGTAACTAATAGATCAGAGTAAAACTGTTTCCAGCACTATAAAAATAAATGCTTAGCTATTTCCTCTGGCTCCTGCATTAGACAAAATTAAGACTTTTACAATAAAGTTGCACTTGGTATAGAGATTCACTATCTATTTAAAGATACATCCCCCAAAATAGTAAATTATATTTCCTGATTGTATACTTTACAATGATATAGGGCTTATTTCTTGTATAATACTGTATGTACTCTATGACTTTAGAAAAAATCATTCAAAATTTTACATATATTTATAATTTGTTCATTTTGTCCCTATTTAACTTTATGTTGTAAAAGTTTCAAGTACTTTTATATAACTCAGACAATTATGAAGTTCATTTGTTTTTTTTTTCAGTTATAAATTCATGTATATGGTTATAATGTTCAGAAATATTTATGACAATGAGATTTATAGTTAGAAGTATTGTACACATATATATAGGTCCAGATTTCAAAAAGGGCATACAATACATAACAGTGTCTGAATATTCCAATGTTATAATCTACTCCATTAGCTATTTTAGTATTTTCAGACCTTTGGAAATCTAATAATTTGCTCATTATAGAACATGATTAAATATTTGTGGTTACTGAAGTTGGAAAGATTTTAATATTTGCATGGATATATTTTTTTTTCCACAATGTCTTTGTATGCCATGCTACCAACCCATTGAATTATTTTCTTTTTGAAATTATTTTATGTACATTATGGATATTATTCCTTTTTATAACATGAAAACTTTTTATATTTTGCATTATTTTTCAGTGATTAATATCCTTTGATAAGGAGAAAGTTAAACTTAACTCAAATATAACTTTTTTAAAAATGATTTTGTAATTATTTAATATTTTACTTATCCACCTTGAAGTTGAGGGAAATTTTCTACTGTACCATGTTTAGGAGTGTATTTAATTATTTGTATTTCGTCCTATGAATTTCCTCACATATGTCATTTTTGTGGAAAGTGTGAGGTTTGGGTAGAGTCGAATGATATAGGTTTCATCATTATGTGCTCTCTTTGCCTACATGTATCCTGTGGGTAGACAGACATTTCCCCTGTGACTCACCCTACACAATGTGAAGTTGGTGAATGTGTTGGAAGCTAGTACATAGAACAGGTCTTAAATGTCTCTTCATAGTTGATTCTTTCTTCCTGGAGCTTATGAGTTTCACTAAGAGAGAAGCACAACACAAAGAGCGAGTATTCCTTCAACCCAAGTTCCAGAATGGGCATTTACAGGAAACTAACCAACCTTAGCAAATTCCAGAAGAGCAGAGATGCAGTCAGCATCAACACTCCTTAACTACTGCATTTTTACTCATACCCATATCACATGCTGTTCACTCAATAAAATATTGCTTCTGTCCTGTTGCTCTAAAAATGCCAACATTATTATGAAGGAAGCATCCATGTCTGTGATTTTGGTGTTACCATAAGCTACTGCCTCAGCAACTCTTCAAAACCATTCCATAGTCAGTGGCTTAAAAGTTTAATTAATTAGTTTTCCAGAAACTGCCAGTAACCTTATGTGTCTCTGTTTCATGCTATGTAGTACAGGAAAACATTATGTCCTAGCACATTGCTGTGAGTATGGATTTTCTCAAATCTCTCTCATCATCTTTAGAGTTGTTGGCTCTCTATGGGTTCTGGTTTAGATGTGAGGTATCCCCCAAGAGCTCACATAAGAGACAATGCAAGAAACTTTAGAGGAGAAATCATTGGTCTATGAGAATCTTAACCCTATCAGTGCATGAATCCCCTGATAGGGATTAACTGAATGATGACCTTAGTAAAGTTGGGTGTATCTGGAGGAGGGTACTCTTTGGGAGTATACCATATTTTGTCTATGGTCAGGGGATCTCTCTCTCTCTCTCTCCCTCTCTCTGATACCATATTCTGAGCTGCTTTCCATTACAATTCTGCCATGATATTATGACTCACCTTAAGCCCAGGACAATGGAACTGGCCACATATGGACTGAGACTTCAGAAACTGCAAGCCCTCAAATAAAATTTTTTTCCTCTAAAATTGTTTTTTTTTCAGGTCTTTTGGTCACAGCACTGAAAAAGTTACCTAAAAAACTAATGAAAGTGTCAGAAAAATAATAGGTCAAGAGGCAATATTGAAGGTCTCCCAAGCCTAAACTAAGAACTTCCAAAATGTCAGCCTCAGCAACTTGGTGAGTGCTAGTCTCAATAAATAAATAAATTTAAAAAAATAAAAAAATAAATAAATAAATAAGATTGAGGATATGATTCAGTGGTAAAATGCCCTTGAGTTCAGTCCTCAACATTAAAAAAAAAATCCTCAACTCACATTTCAATTGTTTGTGGTAGATTGCATGCTATGTATATTGTAGAATTTACTACACTTCTTTTTAAGTTTGAGACAGGGTCTTGCTTGGTGATCTTGTAGGCCTTGAACTTGTAATCCTCCCATCTCAGCTGCACAAATCACAGGGATTACAAGAGTGTACCGCCAAACCTGGCTTTCCCACACTTCTAAAGACTATTATTGGTGGGTGTGGTGGAGTACTCTGTATTCCCAATGTACCAGAAGATTGAGGCAGGAGGAATGCAAGTTCAAGGCCAGCCTCAGCAATTTAGCAAGGACTTAAGCAACTTAGGTGAGACTCAGTCTCAAATTGAGAGAGAGAGAGAGAGAGAGAGAGAGAGATTATTTTTATATACCTGAAATATTTATGAAGTACATGAAATAATATGATTTCTACCCAATCATAGCTATCATGTACAGTCAGTAGAAAAAAGAATTTATATAATTCAAGGAAAAATGTATGGTAGGCTAATTTTGACAATAAACCAGGGTCATAGAAAGATGAGCCAGATACCTGCACCTGCATTTCCCTGGAAACCATTCACTGAAATTATAAGATACAAGTTTTATGGTCATATAGACATATATAGGGAAAGGGTAAAATTTCAAGGGTAATCAAAGTTGAAAATTTTCCAGATTGAGACCCTGAACTGATGCCACAGGTATAAAATGTATCACATGATCGTCCACACTTGCACTGAAACTGAGATGTGACTCATTTCAGGGGCCAGGAAACCCTAGGCCTGGAGGTTGGATGAAAGAGTACTAGAGTGCCTGTGCTCTAAATAAATATTAGAAGCAGAAACATTTTGGTCCTGATTAAATCATTTGAGACCTCAAATTATCTTCACACCTGAGTTTTGAACATAATGTTCAGTAGTTTCAAAGTTTGCAAAGCACATCAAAAGATAGGAGAAGGGCAGTCTCTACCTCTGGAGATGGAGAATCTGCAATCTTATTTGAGTGCATTTTTTTTTTATTTAGCCCAGAGCTTCTTTTCTCTGAAGATGGCACAGTTCTCCCTTAAATGTGTATTTCTTGCTTTACTCCAAAAGATGTCTCTCTCTTGAGATAGCCTGCATCTTCCTTTAATGTGTATCTATCTGCATTCTACCTTTCATGTGTATCTAATTATTGATTTCCTAAATAAATATGTGTCAGAGAGAGATGAGAGAGAGAGAGAGAGAGAGAGAGAGAGAGAGAGAGAGAGAGAGAGAGAGAGAAGCCTATGAAATAAAATTCAATAACCTTTAGAAATCATCAGAACTTCTTCGGAACATTTTATACATCAACAATACATTCCTTAAATAAGAATATTATTTTAGTCAGTGTTTTCATCACTATGACCATAAGATCTGACAAGAACAATTATAGAGGAGAAAAAAGTTTATTTGGGGCTCATGGTTTCAGAATTCTGAGTCCACAGACAGCTAACGCCTTTACTTTGGTCCTGACTGGAGACAAACATCCTAGCAGAGGGTGTGGTAGAAAAAGCAGCTCAGGACTTGAGAATCAGGAAGCTGAGAGAAAGCTCTGTTCTCCAGAGACAAAATATATACCCCAAAGGCAGGTCCCCTGTGAACTACCTCATTCACCCACACCCAGGTGCCTATAGGTATACCCAGTTGGTCCCTGGGTTAAGGCTCTCATAATCCATTCATTTACCTCTGAAGTTCTTGTATTGTCTCACACATGAGTGTTTGAGGGACACCTAATATCTAAGCAATAAAAAAGATAAAACAAAATGAATCATTTAAAAATGTTTAGAAAACTAGACACTAAGATAAATAGTGTTTTTATTAAAAATAACTATATATAAAAAGAATAAAAATATTGTAACTGACATTAAGAATTCATACAGGGGCTGGGTTGTGGCTTAATGGTAGAGCACTCACCTAACACATTGAGGCACTGGGTTCGATCCTCAGTATCAAATAAAAATTTTTAAAAAATAAAATAAAATAGAGCTATAAAAAAGAGTTTAATTCAAAAATATAATTTAAATGGAAGTTTAATACCTAAATAAATGTAGCTAATGATAGAAGTTATCTTTGAGGTTTTTCAGAGAGGAAAATAGAAACAAAGAAAATATTTACAAACTTTATATCTGATAAGAGGCTAACATCCAAAACATGTAAGGAGCTCTTACAACTCAATAACAAGTAATGACTTAATATCACAATTTATATTGGATTAAGATCTTGAGTAGATGATTCTACAGAGAAGACATGCAAATAACCTACATTCCTATGAAAAAAAAATGTTCTGCATTATTAATTATCAGCGAAAGGCAAATTAAAACAATGGGATATTATTTTTAGTTATGGTTCAGAGCTTTAAAGTCCACTTTTTCTTCAATGAGTGAACTTTCATTATTTAATTCAATACCCAAAAGTGGTTAATGGAATGAATACCATAATGTAATTATCCCTATTGCTTCAAAAGAAAACACAGCTATCACAATGATGTAAGACTGTTTAACTAAATTTATGTTTTTGCAGCCCACTCCAATTAAAATTCCCTAGTGTCCCTATCTCCATAGTCTGGGGACATGTATAAAAGCTGGAGTTTGGCAGAGTTCAGACTATGAGTTCAACTTTCAGGTGTTTCTTTTTAAAATCCATCTTACTGGCATGATCACTGAAACACTTCCACTTTCACAACAATCTTAAACATTTTGCTCTATTAAGTAATATTTGCTCACTGTGAACAGAAGTACCTCAACTTCATTAGTCTTAAGAAGAAATTCTTAGTGGATTAATCAAGAACTTCTGGTTCCAGGTCAGTTCATTAATCTTTTGGTATTTCAGTTCAGGTGGAAAACAGGGGTTCAGTTCACATAGGTGGCTATAAAATTAAGTAGATATCTTTCTATGGCTGGGGACATCTTGATTTTTACTAACAGTGATTAAAGTGTTTCTCAAAATTCAATTTTGTTCTACAGAAACTGGCAACAGTGACACTACCAGATATCAATGCAGAAAATCACAGAAAGTTTGTGGGATGTTTGTTAATTTTGAGCTCCCCTAGATTTAGTTCTGCTTTGGGTACAAGCCTAACCCTGACACATTTATGTTTATAAAATCGATTGGAAGTTGCTAGGACATAATTACCAAGTCTTTTTCTGAGTGTCTTTTTGTTATTGACCTAAAAAAAAGTATGCCACATGTCCAGAGTAGTAGTAGCTGACTTTACTAATATGTTCAAATTTTGAAGGGAAGTTTATATATTAAACAGTATGAAAAATAATGGATATTTAAACTCTGCCCACCCAGGCCCCTTGCTATGGGAAAAACCTGCTCCTAAGAGATTCTCTAAGTGTCAAGTTGCTGTTCAAGTGAGGGTGGGAACTCATGGGGCCAAGGCTCCATCTTGACACTCAATCCAGATAAAGCTGAAAAAGTAGAAGACCATCTGCCGATGTATTTCTGCTGCTGTCTCGTGTCTCTATCTTTTTACATTTTTCTTCTCGCACATCAAGACCTCTCATTTCATTGTCTTTTGCTTACACTTCCTCCTCTTCTCCAAGTTTGCTCATCTTAAAGAAAGGATTGTATTTTGGGGCTAAGAACATGTGTAGTTTTTATTACAAAATTTTCATTGTATCATAGAATATATTTTGTATGGAAATATTACTGGTGATTATAAGATCATTTTTTTCTATGTGTGTGTATATATATAATTTTGTTAATACATTAACTGTTTATTAATGTGCTTTAGTCAGCTCATTAGATTTTCTCTATGTGTATATATATGTATATATATACCTGACTTAAAGCACAATAAAGTTATTGAAAATTTGTTTGAAAACCTCTAATAAAAGAATAAAAGTTGACTCAATGTCTCAATAAAACACCCATAAAAATACACAAGGGGCAGTGCGCATTGAAGTTTGAATGTGACGATGTGAACATATCATAATTCAGCTTCTGTAGCAAATTCTACAGAATCATGTAGAATGGAATCTACATGGAATCATGAAATATAGACATGTTAAGACTCAGTCCTGTGGAGATTGGTGACAATGACTGGGAGACCAGTGTCTGAGATTGGAGTCTCTGATGACTTCACGGCTGTGGCATACTTGGTGGTGAGAAAGTTTCTGTGCAAAGGCATAGGATGCCAGGTTGCAAGGGAAATGTCCTCCATGTTAGAATCTTATCATCCTGGATCTTAATCTCAGGCATAGCAGCTCCTGGGAATGAAGGAACCTTCTTGCTAAGAAAACAACGTTTCACGAGTTCAACTGAATCAGTAACTTTAAACAATGAACATTCTTGAGAGCTGCACAATTCTCCTAACATTGCACATTGCAACTATAGATTGTAATTGAGGAAATTGCTTCATAGTGTTGCTAACTCTGAACCTTTCATGAATACAAAGAATAATGCTTGCATAGTCTTTAATCTGACTTAGAGACATATATAATAAAGATTGCTGGTGTAATTCTTTAGACTTGCTTCTCCATCAGAGAGCAGCATTCCAATGGACCGCAGCTTTATTTTCAAGATCTGCATGTGTTGATTCTTATTTCTTCGGATCTCCCATCGCCTCTTGATGGAACCCGCTAGTCTGGTTGCGCTGGTGGAGGCACAGTCCAACTACTAAATTCATGGTGATTTGATTGTGTATCATGTTTAGAAAGGTGTAAAATGCAAAAGCAATTTACACTACCATACATGGGTCACCAATGGTGATGTCAAGCTCTCTTCAATCCTTAGTGTCAATCTTCAAATCATAACAAGGTGCTCTTTGTTTCTGCTTCCCTTTTATGCCATATTTATTTCAGTTCCACATGAATAATACTAATTAAGGCTGACTTTTAAATAATAAAGATATTACCACATATTTTTCACATTTAGCATAGATAGAAACCCTCTGGAGGCTTTCTAGAATCACAAAGTGTGGGCATCATCCCAGGGTGTTTGATTCAGAAGGTTGATGGGACTGGAGAATTTATATCTTAAGAAATTGCCAGGTTCAGCTGTGGCTGTTCTTTGGGTACCACACTTCTTATGTCACTCATCACACACACGACACCTCTTTATTCCCTCTATTATTATTTTCTATTAATTCTGATTGTCAGGATTAACTTGTGGTTCTCTTTTGTTTTTTCAGCCAAGAGGATTTATGATGTCTCTTAAAGGAAATGGAAGCAGCAGGCCCACCTTTATTCTGCTGGGTTTTTCAGAATATCCAGGTCTCCAGGCGCCACTCTTTCTGGTTTTCTTGTCCATTTATATCGCCACTGTAGTGGGAAATTTGGGGATGATAATAATCATCAAGATCAATCCAAAACTCCACACAATCATGTACTTTTTTCTTAGCCACCTGTCCTTTGTAGATTGCTGTTTTTCTACTGTAGTTACACCTAAACTGCTAGAAAACTTGGTTGTGGAAGAGAGAACCATTTCTTTTTCTGGTTGTATCATGCAGTTTTCTTTTGCTTCCATTTTTGCAGTGACAGAAACTTTCATGCTGGTAGCAATGGCCTATGACCGTTTTGTGGCAGTTTGTAACCCTCTGCTGTATACCACTATTATGTCTCAGAAGCTTTGTGTTCTTCTGGTGGCTGGGTCTTATACATGGGGTGTAGTGTGCTCCCTGACACTCACATATTTTCTTCTTGCCCTGTCGTACTGTGAATCTAACATCATAAATAACTTCATCTGTGACCACTCTGTGATTGTTTCTGTCTCCTGCTCAGACCCTTATATCAGCCAGGTGCTATGTTTTATTATTGCTGTATTCAATGAGGTGAGCAGCCTGATAATTATCACTATGTCCTATGTATCCATCTTCATCACTGTTATGAGGATGCCTTCTGCAAGTGGACGTCGGAGAACCTTCTCCACCTGTGCCTCCCACCTGACCAACATCACCATCTTTCATGGAACCATCCTGTTTCTTTACTGTGCTCCTAATGCCAAAACTTCTTGGCTCTCAGTTAAGGTAGCTTCAGTGTTTTATACAGTGGTGATTCCCATGCTGAACCCATTGATCTATAGCTTTAGGAACAAAGATGTGAAGGACACTTTCAGAAAATTAGTTGTCACCAAATCTCTTTGTCACTCAATATAATATTATTATATTTATTATTCTATGTCTAAAAAATAAACAAATTTTAAACTTCATATTCTTCAGTTAGAAATGAATGAATAATTGAAAATGAGAACAACTGAAAAACCAACTCTTGGTGAGTACCAGGAATGCTCATACATTTCAGATGAGGGTAAAAGAAAAAAAAAAAACTCTAAGACAGCTTAAAAATGCCATATGAAGTTCTAGAAAAAAAATTCTCAAAGAACTTAGCAATTTCTTTTCATAGTATCTGTCCATGACAAGTGAAATCAAATATTTCAGGATAAATACTTCTCTATGACTTGTTCAGTAATATAAGGAAAAGAGAAGGGACTGTAGTAGGAGGTACTGCTCAAATTTTCTCTGCCCAGTTATTTTTAAAGTGATTTTCTTGGAATATGCAACTTTTCTTTTTTTTCATGAAGAACTTTTGCTGTTGGCCTTTCAAGAATAAATGGGCAAAAACAGAAAAAATATAGATGAATCTTATCATTTTATCATAGAAATTGATGTAGATAATTAGAAATTACTTATTTACTTAATATACACTGCATGTAATTATATAATGTATGTATGTATGTATATACATATTTAAGCATATAATCATAATTGTGCACATTTCATATTTGGTACAATGTAAAAATATTCAGTAACATATGCAAACCTTTGCCGGCACTGTGCTTTTTACAGTTTCTTCATAATAACCACATTCTTATACTTTGAAGAATTTGACTGATGAGGCATAATTGTCCTCCCATGTAATTGTCCTAACGGAGATTGAAGGTAATTTTGTTCAAAAACAATAGTTTGTCCATTGCTGTTAATTCTGTTAAAGATAGACTGCATATCAGCCAATGTTTTATCAGTATAAGAAAATGACTGCTATTCATTGTTAAGACAGGGTATTTAGAAGAGTGATTTATCCTAAAAGTGTTGAAAGGACTACTGGAGAGAAAAAGGACTTCCATGGAGCACTAAAGACTCCGTTAAAAAGGAACAACAAAATTTTTTATAGCTCAAATCATCTCATAATTTATTTCTGTGTCTTAGGGATGGCTCTCCTGGGATTTTCACTGTGTCCTAATATGGATGTGCCTTCCTCATATCTGAAAGGCTGATATTGATTGATACTGACTAGTCACAATAGTCAAGTTATACAATCAGCCTATATTCCCACTAATGAAAGAATGAGTACAGAAAACTTGTTACATACACACAATGGAGTTCTATTTGACCATAAAGAAGAACAAGCCAAGTCATTTGAAGAAAATGCATGGAACTGGAGATCATGTTAAGTGAAATAAGCCAGACTCAAAAAGACAAATATTGTATTATTTTTTTTTCTTTCATATATGAAATCTTTATTTATTTATTTATTTGATTTTATTAGTTGCTAAAAACATTACAATGATCTTGACATACCATACATTTGATTCAAATGGGGTATGAATTCTTATTTTCCACATGTACAGATTGCAGGATCACAGACACTAGTATGGCTGTATGTATAATCATGGCTGTATAACCAATGTGATCATATGTGGAATCTAAAATATAGCAACAACAACAAAAATATAACATTAAAGTAGAAGGGGAACTTTTACTAAAGAGGAGAGGGGCTTACAGGAGAGGTGGATACAATTAAAGCATGTTATATGCATGTATCATGCATATATTTTGTAGCAGCACAATTCACAGTAGGCAAACTGTGGAACCAACCCAGGTGTCCATCAATGGATGAATGAATAAAGAAAATATGGAATATAAATAAAATGGAGCTTTGTTCAGCCACAAAGATAAATAAAGTTATATTGTTTGCAGGAAAATCAATGGAAATAGGGATGATTATATTAAATGAAATAAGTCAAACTCAGAAGGTCAGGGCCACATGGTTTCTCTCATATGTAGAATATAGGAAAAAGGAAAAGAAAACTGGGGAAGAAGGGATTTCACGAAAAGCAAAGGGAGATAAGCAGAGGAAAGGGACCAGGATATGTGAGGTGGGGGTGGGCAGGAAGTGCTGGGGAGTGATAGTGGCCAAATTACACTGTTATATTGTGTATTATGTGCATGTGTGAATATGTAATAACAAATCCCATCATTATGTACGACTATAATGCACCAATAAAAATGTGAAAAAATAAGTATACATTGCATAATGATTACCACGACTAAGTTAATTAACCTCACCTCATATCACTAACAATTTTTGGTTCATTATTAATCGTTGCATTACCATTTATTTACCTTTTCTTTTATATTTTATGATAGTCATCATGTTTGACAAGTCAATGTGTACATTTTCCATGGTTAAAAGGTGTAAAATAAATTAATGGAGTACGCCTGATGAGGCACTGTCTCAAGTGATTAAGAAGAAATTAAATTCTTGTGCAATGTCACATAAGACACTTAGTCTAATTTCTTTGTTCCAAGTAATTTAGTAAACTTTCTCTAGGGTCTAAATCCCCCAGGTCATAGAGGTATAAGTAAGACCTTCATTTTCTTTTCTACCTAGAAGTCAGAATAAGCTTCTAAATTTTTCTATTTCTCCCCCACCCCCCTCCTCCCTCTCTGTCTCTCCTCCACCCCTCCTCCTGCTCCTGTCTGCTCCCTTTATCCCTGTGATTTCTGAAACATATTCATAGAAAATTAATCAAAATTCATTGTGGGTGCCTGATGTATTTGCTAGTTCTTAATATTTAGATAATATTTGAAATCTGAGCAAGAATTCCCTGGAATCTATTAAAAATAAGAACAAGGTTTTCAGGTGAGTACTTTCAACATTTCAAAATCTTGTAGAAATAAGAGGATGTTATATGTAAGACAATATGTTTGTTGCTATTTTATACAATTTACGAATCATTGAAATCCTGTACCTTTTAAAGCAGGGAACTCTCTGATACTGAAGGCCATACTACCGAGTTATCTTCTAGGGGAACTGATATTTAAGTTCTGATCTCTCCTTCTTTCCCTTGGGTATCAATTCTGGTTTTTCATTGTTGTTGTTTGTTTATTTGTTTGTTTATTTGTTTTTGTTTCTGCTTTTGCTTTTGGGATATCTACCATGTGCCTAGTAAAGTCAAACTGCAAATTTTTGAAATGATGTTATAAAATACAGGAGTACTCTCAACATTTCAGAATCTTGTAGAAATAAGAGTATGTTATATGTAAGTAATAGGAAACAGACGTATCACAATGTTCTGATGTCCTGATAATAACAACTGTAGGTACACCAAGAAGCTATTATTGGAGTAAAAACGGAATATCTCTTGGTGATATTGATTTTCATCTAAGACCTTATGTATTAGAAATGTTGCATCAGTAATCCAAGGAAACAGTATATTTAAGTAAAAGTGAGAGATAATTATATAAACCAAAGAATAAACTAAGAATATTGCTATGACTGAAGAAGGCTGAACACTGGGGATTAGTGAGTTATGGTCTTAGGTAGACCCAAAATGATAAATTTAAATTGAATAAATTAAGGGATAGAGTGGAATTGAAGTGTTTAAAGCCATAGCTTGTTAAGAACCACATAAATTGAAGGTGTAGAAACAATGTTCCCACAGGAAGGTAGAATCACTACAGGGGTGAGTCCAAGCCTCTGCTCCCAGTTTGATAAATCTTCCCTAGGCAAAAACCTGAGATAAGAAGTAGACAACCAGAAAGAGTAAGATTCTTATGAGAAAACAAAGGGCAAATCAGAAAATGTTTATTGCAGGATGACTGTGAATTAGAAGATGAGGGAAACCCGGGAATGAGAGCTGAACTCAGCTTTGACATACTAAACTGTACCCACAGTTTTATTGCTGCCCTCGATGATGCTTGTTCTGTTTCTTCAGTGTTTTTATAATAAGATTAAGGTTGAAAAATAGCACCAGTTCATTATTGAGCTAAAAATTAAAAGGGGTCAGGCCATGGGACCCTCCGTTTCCTGGACTGAATAATTTTTAGACTTGATTAAACACATGATCATTATTTCCTAATTTGAAACTTACACATGTTTGGAATAGGTATTATCTTTCCATTATTAGTCATGCTCTATTTTTTTATATATATTTTTATTGATTATTTAAAGCATTACATAGCTCATGATATATCATCTTTCATACATTTGACTCAAATTGTGTTTTGAACTTCCATTTTCACCCCAAATACAGATTGCAGAATCACATCTGTTACATATTCACATTTTTACATAATGCCATATTAGTGACTGTTGTATTCTGCTACCTTTCCTATCCCCTACTCTCCCCCCTCCCCTCCCCTCCCCTCCCATCTTCCCTCTCTACCTCCCCTGCTTTTGTTCAGTTCTCTCCCTTTTTTTCCCTCCCCCTTGCCCCTCATAACCTCTTATAATTATATGTATCATTGAAGGTCTCCTACCATTTCCATATGCTTTCCCTTCTCTCTCCGTTTCTCTCCCCCCATTCGTCTTTGTTTACTGTAGTCTTTTCCTCATGATCTTCCTTCCTGTTCTGTTCTTAGTTGTTCTCTTTATATCAAAGCAGACATTTGGCATTTGTTTTTTAGGGCTTGGCTAGCTTCGCTTAGCATAATCTGCTCTAATGCCATCCATTTAGTCATGCTCTATTGATAAAGAAGCTGAGCTCAGAAAATCTAAACAATAAAAGATAACATGGCAAATGCCAAAGTGTGGAAATGATAATAAATCTCTGTGGTGGAAGCCTGTGCTTCTCTCCTGATGATGGTCTGTGATGAGCTGTTTGCACTCTCCTGATGATTTTCTTTTCTTTGTGAAGGAAGTACATTGTGGAGTGTAAGAAATAGTAGTTAGCTATAAAGGAGGTGCAAGTTTTTTTTTTTTTTTTTTTTAATTGAGCTCGTAGTACATAACTAAAACTAGAGTCTCCTGTTTATGAGATTTACAGTAATTATCTTGTGTAAACTTGAACATTTCAGAGATGCATTTATTATTGGATCAATTTGTTTTTTAAAATAACTATGAAACAAATAGAGACTTTTGTGATTTTGAACTTCTACAAACAGAACACGTTTTTGCTTTCTCAACATATACAAACAAAACGATGATTGCATAACTCAAAACTCTTAAGATAATTACATATGTGTCTTTAATCAAACCCTTCTTCAATATCTGGAGTAAAAATGTCCCTGTCACCAGAGAGGGTGAGGGTAATTATCTAGCCATTGGTCATTATTTCCGTATTTTCTAACTTGCTCTATAGTCCACAGATGACTTGGGAAAAATGCATTTTACTTTTATTTAAATTATGAGATTTCTGCAAAATAATAGCATAATATGACTAATAAAGGTGTGAGATTGAAATTTAATAGAAAGTTAAAAAAAAATAAAACTGGGTCTGGATGAGCACATTAAAAGCATCAGGGCTTATGAGAAAACCTGTAAGGAGAAAAAAAAAATTAGTGAAAGAACAGGTCCAAAGTATGTTCTTCTCTTTGACAGGTTGCTACCTTATTCTACACTGAGGCAAGTGTTTTGACATAAGGAGGAATCAACAGAAAGCTTGGAGGCATGCAAGTCTACGTTTTCTTTAATGTCCACATGTTTTATACCTCATTGATTTCTGGGGCAACTCATAAATACTTATGACCTCAGTCTAGGCATCCCACCTGCAGCAATACCCACTCCTCTCTGCTTTTTGTCTCCCGGTACTTCCTTTAAACATTTTAGTGCTAAATGTATTCTCATTGCTTCATTAGTGCTGCTAAGTTTAATGAGGAACTGCAAAACATGCTTTCTATAACATGGCAGAAGAGTGTTCTCTTTCTCCTAACGTAAACAAATTATCTTAACTGATGTCACTGAGGATCCACTCACAACCCAGCTCATAGTTAACAAACTGTCTAAATGTAAACAAGTGCCACATTTTGTATATGCCACATTTTCCTCATATATCTATGGAGCTACTTGTTTACAATTCATTGTTCCCTTTAGAGAGCTAAATGAATATTTTTAATGTTTTAGAACATTGCTTGATATAGGGTAAATATTCTATGACTACTTGATCATTATCATTATTATTTTTATTATTATTTCAGATTTTTTCTTCCAAATACAATCATGCTGTTAACTGAAGCAAATCAGACTTCTGAAGTCACCTTCATCCTCCTGGGCTTCTCAGAATACCCAGACCTCCAGGTACCCCTGTTCCTGGTGTTCCTGATCATCTACACAGTCACAGTGGTGGGGAATCTGGGCATGATCCTGACTATCAGGATCAATCCCAAACTTCACACCCCTATGTATTTTTTTCTTAGTCACTTGTCCTTTATTGATTTCTGTTACTCCACGACAGTGACCCCCAAACTTCTGGAGAACCTGATTGTGGAAGACAAAACCATCTCCTTTGCAGGGTGCATCACACAATTCTTCTGGGCTTGTATATTTGTAGTAGCTGAAACATTCATGTTGGCAGTGATGGCCTATGACCGATTCGTGGCGGTTTGTCACCCTCTCCTCTATACAGTCATCATGTCCCAGAAGCTGTGTGCGTCATTAGTGGCTGGGACCTACACATGGGGTATAGTTTCTTCCGTGACACTCACCTATTTTGTCTTGGCATTATCCTTCTGTGGGTCTAACATCATCAACAATTTTGTCTGTGAGCACTCTGCCATTGTCTCTGTCTCCTGTTCAGACTCCTCTGTCAGCCAAATGCTTTGTTTAGTCATCGCCATATTTGATGAGGTGAGCAGCCTCTGTATCATCCTCAGTACTTATATTTTCATCTTTGTCACTGTCATGAAAATGCCCTCCACCGGTGGACGCCAAAAAGCCTTCTCAACCTGTGCCTCCCATCTGACTGTCATCACCATTTTTCACGGGACTGTCTTGTTCCTTTATTGTGTACCCAATTCCAAAAACTCATGGCTCATAGTCAAAGTAGGTTCTGTATTTTATACAGTGGTCATCCCCATGCTGAACCCCTTGATCTACAGCCTCAGGAACAAAGATGTGAAGGAGAGTTTTAGGAAGTTAATGAATCACCTCACACTATGCTATTGAAGACTCAGATTTCCAAATTCATTTGAGTTACTGGCTGAAGCTTTTAAGTGTTTCTCATACTCCCTGATGCAAATTATTTAGTCAGTTCATTGGTCATAGGTTGAAATCTGTTTTAAGACAATTATTTGGTATTTTTTTCCCATTTCGATATTTAGCAAAATAGCTCCATGAATTAATGTGTTACAAGTTGAATAGTGTCCCCTGAAATATCCACTCAGAACCTCTAAAGACCATATTTGGAAATAGCATTTTTGCAGTTACAATTCAGGTAAGGAGCAAAAATGAGATCCTACAGGATTAGGGGAACCTAAATTCAGTAAAAGTGTCCTTATAAGAGAGAATAAAGAAAAAATGCAGAGACAAATGAGGAAGAGGGTCACATAAAGAAGGGAGCCAATTGGCATTTTAGTCAGCAACCAAGGAGTAAGGAGGGATTATCCTCAGCACCATCAGAGGGGTCATAGCCCTTCCACCTCCTTGATTTCAGGCTCTTGTGATGAGGTCTGTGAGAAAATGAATCTCTGTCATTTAGTCACCAAATTTTGTGGTAGTTTGTTCCAGCAGTCTTGGAAATGTAGGAAATAAGTAAATATCTAATAATAAAATTGAAGTCTCTTTTCTTATGCAGTGGCATGGTAAATAATGTTTAAAATATTCTTTAAATTCATTTTAACAATGAAAATGTCAACCTTACAGTGTTAGTCTGCACGTACAGAGATCAATCAGGAATAGGAATGTGCATATGGAAGAATTACTGAGGAGAAGCTGGAACACATTATCTTAAAATTCTACCAAATTCTTTGTTCCTTTCCCTCCCACAGCCTGCCATACTTTTATTATGCTATAGAAAGTGATGTTAGACATAACATCTCACTCTCAATTAAAAATGTTTACCTCAGTTGAGGATGAAGTTTAGTAGTAGCTTGCACTGTTAAATAAATAAATAAATAAATACAACATTGGATTTTTGTGATGTTCCTCAGACATTACCAAGAGAGGGGGGGAAAGCAGAAAATATTAGTCTCAAAACCTGAATTGTCACAGTTGATTCTGTAAATTCCACTTACTAATAGAATAGAAAGCACAATGAAATTAATAATCTGTATAAATATTGCAAAATTTTTAAGATTTGGTTGATTACACATTAAATATGCATAGAATAACTTTGTTTGCTAGATAATTATGGCATTTTTGAAACTCTTTTGATACAAATATCCTCTGAATTGGTTATTCACATGTTTGGCTTAAACCAGAGATTGTCTGAGTCTGAAAAAAGATCAAACAAAATTTGATCTTTCTATTCCTTTATGAATTATACTTTGTGTTACCAAGTTTCAAGGCTACGTCCTGTGCATACATCTGATATGTTACTCTGCATCATTTCTTTTAATAGAAAATATTTTTACCTTTATTAGGGCATTACTCATACTAGTGAAATTAATTTTGGTAGATTTTTTACTAAAGGAACACAACTAAATTGGATCCAATCCAGACTTGTTTGATGTCAGGGTTTTGAAATTTAACCAGTGTTTTGAATATATTTTTAAAATTTATTTATTACTTCTATTCAGTTGTACATGACACTAGAAAGCTCATTGATTCATTGTACACAAATGGAGAAGAATTTTTCACTTCTCTGGTTATTTATAAAGTAGACTCACACCATTCGTCCCATAATACATGTACCTAGAGCAATGATGTCTGTCTCATTCCACTGTCTTTCCTACCCCTTTGCCCCACCCCCAGCCTTTGCCCTATTCAAAGTTTCTCCACTCATCCCATCCCCCGCCCATTATCTATTAGTATCCTTTCATCAGAGAAAACATTCAGCCTCTGTATTTTTGAGATTGATTTATTGTACTTAGCATGATATTTTCCAACTCCATCCATTTACTTGCAAATACCATAATTTTATTTTCTTTTATTGCTGAGTAGTATTCCATTGTGTATATGTACCACATTTTCTTTATCCATTCCTGCTATTGAAGGGCGTCTAGGTTGCTTCCACAGTTTAGCAATTGTGAATTGTGCTGCTATAAACATTGAGATGGCTACGTCACTACAGCATGCTGTTTTTAAGTCTTTACAATATAGACTGAGGAGTGTAATAGCTGAGTCAAATGGTGCTTGCATTGCAAGTTTTCTAAGGAATCTCCATACTGCTCTCCAGATTGGTTGCACCAATTTACCCTGCATCATCCTAAACATTAAGTATTAATTATTTCCCTAGAGTAACTGTGTTCATCTCAAACAAAGCCTTTAACTTCATTTTGTTATTAAAAATTATATCACCAAACCTTCCCTTTTATATGAGAGTAGATAATTATAAAGCATAAACTTAATAGGTACTTCACTTATATTTTAGTTGTAATGCAGGGATCACATACACATCACCATGATTCTGGACAATTAGTGTTATACTGGATTACACATTTTGCAATGAGGTATGGAAATGCAACTCAAGATTGGTTCACTCTAGGAACAAAATGGGAACTTCCAGTGTTAATTACACTACGGAAGCCTGAACATATGTATGTGTGGTGGGGTTAGGGGTGTGATATTATAGTTATTGGGGAATGAGAAACATATTTTCCCTCTTCTGAAACATTTATATCAAATTGAGTATTTTTAATGAATATCCTTAGGAATAAATGAGTTTTTTTATGGTATATTGGCTTGTATATGGAGAGAGGATGAATTTCTTTTGATCTTTTTATTGTGAATACAATAAGATGATGATAAAGGACAATGCAGAAAAGAAGTCAGAAAAACTGTGATTATTTAATTATTAGTAGCACAAATCAGCAAAAATTTCAGACCTAAGATAATCAACATCTTTAATTATTGATTAAATTATTAAATGTACTAAAATATTTCTCTACAACTCTGAAAGTACATAAATTAGGTAAGATAATAAGAATGGTTTACCCTCTGATCATAATTTGTTAGATTTTCAGGGAAGCAGTCTGTGAGTTATAGATATTTACAAAGGAATACACAAAATTTCACAGAAATCTATTTATTAAAATTGCATGTAGTGCTAAAATGTTTTGGAGTCTACTAACTTCTATGTAGACTCTCTCACATTTCCATACTTCATGTTAAATGTCTGTGAGTTCAACGTGGGTATGAGCACTCAGACACTCAGCTACCCACTGGTAGGAGGTATCTTAAGAACTGAGTTGAAAATAAAAGTAAAGAAGCAACGGATATAAGCTTTCTTAACTCATCAAAATTGGCTAAACTTAAAATTTTAAAGCTATTTGGATGAAGTGAACATTGTACACAAGATCAGGAGAATATTTATATCAAATCTAATTATGTTGGACCCATAATAGGCAGCAAAGAAGAGAATAAATATCAGGAAACAGACCAGAGTCCCAGGTGTGCTATTCAGTATAGTGTTGCACCTGTGTAAGCATTTTTTTTAATTAAATTTCTAAAAGGTAGGAGTTAGTAAATTTTAGTAAGTAATAGCACGAGTCAAGACATTGATGAACCTACTAGCTGAAGACAATAAGGAAAGAACACAAGCAAATCAGGACATCTGAGTGACATGAAGAGTGTCTGCTGCTCCCATTCCATGACAAGATGTTAAAACCAGCTCTCCACTACTTTGCCTGACCTCCACTCAGGAAGAGCATGAAGAAAATGGAGAGTGTCCTCCTGAAGAGAGTATGGAGCAAGTACCTGCTCTTGTGAAGAGCACCAGGTGGTAGTGATGCCAGAGAAGGGTCACTATACCATTTCAGAAAACTGGCAGAGAAGTCTAAATCTCTCAATTAACATCATCAATCAAAAAAGGCTTAAAACTTTGATATGTAAAAGAAATACATTTGAATATTATTCAAAGCCTACAAGGAATTACAAAATAACTCACAGAAGCAACTAGAAAGTAAGATGCGGTTTCATACAGTTGGCAAAAATGTTTTAAGCTATGTGTTAGTAAAATGTATTAGCACTTTGAATATATTATGCAAATTAGATGAAAAAATAGATAACAGTGAGTTCATTTATTAATCTAGAGATAACCGATATTGTATTATTTTCTGATTCCACAAGGATATTAATGACCTATAAACAGCTCCATTTTGTAAGTCACTACTAACAGAATGGCTCACTGTGATATTGTTTTACTTGTTTTAAGTCTCTCTCTCTCTCTGTCTCTCTCTCTCTCTCTCTCTCTCTCACACACACACACACACACACACACACATATGCACATCTCTGGCCAAATGTTATTTATGAAAATACAACCACATCGGTATACACATTGGATATATTAAAGATATAAGGTTTGCATGTATCTATTCATCTCCATTTTATACAATTCTATCTTAGTCTTCAATAATTTCTTAATAACAAGAAATGATTAGTATAGTCTTCTTACATTGTGATTTCTATTTCTTAGTTTGTATATTTATATATAAATGTGCATGTTTAATTGTATGTGTGGGGGGTGTGCGTGTGAGTGTGTGTGTGTGTGTGTGTGTGTCTGTGTGTGTGTGGTTGCCCTATAAACTTGTTGCTTTTGGAATCTACCACATGCACATTACAAATATTTTTTAAACCAATGAATTCATTGAAATGTACCCTAGAATATATTTTAATTATTTAACTTTAATGATACATTTATTTAACCTAATATGTATAAAATATTACAATGTCCACATAAAATCAGAAAATAAATTTGCAATATTTTTACGTTCTCTTTTCCTTACTAAGTTTTTGAAAGCAAGTGTGTAGTTCATATTTCCAGCACACCTCAATTAAGAGCTAACACATTACAAGGTCTCAAAAGCCACCTGGGGTGAGTGACCACCATATTGGACAGAGTAAGCTTAGAATTTCCCCCTGTAGTTTCTCCTGCTTTCCTCTGTCCTGCCCCCTGGGCTCCCTGCTGCTTCTTTTTTCTGTATCTGGGGCAGCTCATGCTTTTTGAAAGTCCTCTGCTAAATAAATTATTTTTGATGAGGGTGAAAAAAACTCTCAGAACTTAGTGACTAAAAACTATCTCTTGCCATTCTGTAAGCTGACAGGGTGGATATTGTGCCATTATCACCAAGGCCCATGCACACTGCTGCGATTATGTGAACAGAGCTAGTACTAATACTTCCACTCCAAGATGGTATCTGCTTATACGTTAGGTGATCTGGTGCTGAGTATTGACCGGGGTGCCTTTTTCCAGCAGCAACTTAACCTGCTTTTAAGTTCCACTGGCTTCCTTATTTGATGCTCTCAGAGTTGGAAAAGAGTGAAAGTAGAAGCTATAAGACATCTTGCTGCTTCCCTCCAGAATCTGCAAGGCATTCATACCACACTTTCTTGGACAAGAAAGTCACAGTTATGACTTAATGTGTCCATCACTGTACTGTGTGCCCTAGCAGGAGCATACTCTCCAGAGAGAAAAGACCTCCTAACTACTGGAGTTCATGGTTTCACTTCCAGAAAGGAAGTTTTCAGTGGGTGGATCATCAATAGGTAGAAAAGCCATTCCCTTTACACTTTGGGCTCATTTATCCTGATCTCAGAAATTATTCCAGAAATTGCAATGCATTTTGGTTGCAGAGTCTATATATTGAGCCTATGTATCACATTCCAGCAGATAGTACTATAGAGGTAATCTTTCCATCCTTCTGAAATATTACCATACAACTTTTCTCAGCCAAATTTGAAAAGACAACCCCCATTTTAAATTTGCAGTTCTTCCTGAAAGCCTTCTTTGTTCACTGCTGTCCTTCAGGGCTACCCCAGCGATGGACGATTGTGCTGCAGCTATCTACCATTAGGTTGTGCCAGCATATCAAGGGGGATCTTAGGAAAAAAAGGTCTCAGTGCTGTCTGCATATTCAAGTTGTCAAGTGAATGAGCTCATAAACTCTTGAGTTTATGAATTCAGGCTGAACAGAAGGAAGCAATGAAGTAAGAGTATGTAACCTGGATATTGGTGACACATTCTCTTGTGATTTTAAAAAGAGGAGTGCAGCTGATTGCTGCCATGCCTAATATGATAGATGGGTAGGATCACCAACATCCTGCTCAAAATGGGACATTTGGGTTGCATGGTAGCTTGCGGATCTTTTACCAATCACTGTTGCTATGAGGATGTGTTAAAATGACAGAGGCTGTTTCTCAAAAGGTGAATGTTACTGTTTCCCTTAACATTCTGATGTGTAATTTATTATGTGTCTTATGTAACATTCTGATAACCTCTATCTGCCATGTATCCTACAAGGACAATCATATACACTGGGTTATGTGGCCCAAGTAACTGAACAGCCTGTATGGAAGACTGCACTTGTTATAAAGTTTTCTTTTGTTATGGTACTCACTTAGTAGGAACCACATTTTGATGAGTTTTATAGACAGGCTAGAGTAACATACCTGAATCTCCTATATGCTTTCTTCAAAATATAGAGATACCCTGATTTTCTGAAGTAGACGAGGCAGTATTTCATCTTCATTTATTTATTTTTAATCATAGAGGGCATTTTAATTATATGTAAACTAAGTACTTAACTTCATGCTGCCATTTTTCTGTGTAATTTCAAGAAAATACCACTTATTAATGATAGTATAAGAGACTTGCCTTAATTGCCTGTGTAGGTGCTTGTGAGGAATAATTTGCTGTTGATTCTCTAGAGTTACTGTCCCTGGGGTTGTAAAGTTAGATATAAGATGTTTGGTGTCCCCATTATACTCAGCCTACAGAGAAATAAGAGGGGGTGACCCGTTTCTCTGTGGCAGGTAAGTTTATTCAGGTTTTCTATGAAATTGTGAAAATATTTTTTTCCTAATATTGTAACTGGAATTCTCTTTGACTTTTCCTTTTATTCTAAGTTGCTGTAAATGCAATTGAATTCTGATCCATGGAATAATCATGCAAATATTACAAACTCATTTAAATATTTGGCCTCTAGGTATGTAGACATCCATTTCATGAAGAAAATAAACCCATAAGCCCTAATAAAGTGTGTGTTCCCATTGTTCTCCTTGACCACTCAGCAGGTAATATATTCTATTAAGGAAATAAGCTTATGAGAGAAAAAAGTGCTGAAATGGGATTGTTCCTCTCTTTATCTATAACCCCCTAATATTTTACTTATGTTTAATATAGAACATATTCTCTCACTCTCACTGACTTTAATTGATTTGTGCAAATAAAATACAGTTGCAATACATATTATTCTTTGAAGCAAATAATTCATTTTTTTTCACAGACTCATCACTGGTTTGTGAATTTATATCCATTTCCTATCAGTTATGTGCCTTTCTTGCTTATCGACAGTATTGCCACTCATCACCATAAATCTTATGTTTGACAGGAGCAGGTGTCTTCAACTACACTCTCCCATGGAAGGAAGTTATGTGATGGCTGTAGGAAATCTGAGTCTGGAGACAACTTTTGCCCTCTTAGGTTTCACAGACTTCCCAGAGCTTCAGATTCCTCTCTTTCTCATCTTTCTGTTCATGTACATTATCACCGTGGTGGGAAACCTTGGGATGATAGTGATCATCAACATCAACCCCAAGTTCCATACCCCCATGTACTTCTTTCTCAGTCACCTTTCTTTCGTTGACTTTTGTTACTCTTCCATTGTCACCCCCAAGCTGCTGGAGAACTTGGTCGTGGCGGATAAAAGCATCTTCTACTCCAGCTGCATGCTGCAGTACTTCCTGTCCTGCACAGCTGTGGTGACTGAGTCCTTTCTATTGGCAGTGATGGCCTATGACCGCTTTGTGGCCATCTGTAATCCCCTGCTGTATACAGTGGTCATGTCACAGAGACTCTGTGCCCTACTGGTGGCTGGTTCATATATCTGGGGTATGTTTGGCCCCTTGGTCCTGCTTTGCTATGCTCTTCGGCTGAGCTTTTCTGGATTTAATGTAATCAACCACTTTTTCTGTGAATATACTGCCCTCATTGCTGTCTCCAGCTCTGACATCCATGTCCCACACTTGCTGCTTTTTGGCTTTGCCACCTTCAACGAGGTAAGCACACTACTGATCATCCTTACCTCCTATGTGTTTATTTTTGTAACTGTGTTAAAAATCCGTTCTGCCAGTGGGCGTCGCAAAGCCTTCTCCACCTGTGCCTCCCACCTGACTGCCATCACCATCTTCCATGGGACGATCCTTTCTCTCTACTGTGTGCCCAACTCCAAAAACTCCCGGCAAACAGTCAAAGTGGCCTCTGTGTTTTACACAGTTGTTAACCCCATGCTGAATCCCCTGATCTACAGCCTGAGGAACAAAGATGTCAAAGAGGCTGTCTGGAAATTGGTAGGGAAAAAAATACCATTTCACTGAACCAGTCTCAAGAAACGTTTTCATCCTAATGAATAAGAGAACAGAACAGAACCTGTTTCCAAGCCTACAGCACATGTTTCTGTGAGGTTTGTATAGATGATTGGGAAGCATGGACTGATAAATTCAAATCTCATGAAGAAAAGAAAGAAGTGTAATATTGAGATGAATTTCATAAGATTCTGATCCATGAAACATCTACTTCTTTGAAGTCTCTGAACTCAAATATTTAAAAAATCACAAAATATGATAGATCATATAGTGTGGGGGCTACAGCCACTACAAGAATGATTGTAGCTCACCACAGAATTTTTTTTTCCTCATTTGTTAATGTGTATGCTAATGAGTGCCTGGCCTTTAAGGTCATTTGAGTTGTGTCATGGAAGTATTGTGTCAATGTGGGGAGATAAAGATGGATATGCTCTGCGATTAAAAAATAAAAAAACTTTCTGATACCTTGATGCCATGGTTCTGTGAATTTTAGAACTTGAGAGAGTCTGGCAGTTAAAACATCCAAGTCATCTTCTGCTGAGACACAGGATAAGGACAATTATGTTTGTTGGGTATATGGCTACACTAACCTTGAATGACTGATGTGACTTGAAACAGGAACTGAACTCTATTTCTGACTACAGATCTAGTGCCCTTTCTGTTTAGTGCTGCTGAGACTTTTAGCAGAAGAGTGCGTAAAAATTAATTCTGTCTTTCGGAAAAGACAAACATTGGAATCTTCAATATTTCTAGGTAGCACACTGATATTACTAGTCAAAATGTTGCAGTCCCAGAATCTTCATACCTGGGAATCTCTAACGTTGTCTAATCCAGGTTATCCAGAATATAAGCAATAAATAAATCATTTGGTTTCTATGAAAGTTACTGGGATAGCAATTCATTCCTCTAAACTTTGTTTAATAAAGGAACTGTATTCAAAGTATTTTTCCTGTATGAATTGCATTTTAAAGTCATTTAATAGTTAACATGAGAGGAAGTTCAGATGAAATCAAGGCTGAAAAAGCAGAAATTAGAAAATCACAACTCTAGAAGTGTTCATCTGAAAAAAAAAAAATTAAAAGACCATAGTGATGGCGATGATTTCAATGGGTATTAAAATCATTAGGTAAAAGAGAGTGGGTAATTTTAAAGTAATCAACCTGACG
Organism: Spermophilus citellus; assembly: GCF_964194105.1. NCBI lineage: Eukaryota > Metazoa > Chordata > Mammalia > Rodentia > Sciuridae > Spermophilus > Spermophilus citellus. Next base: position 240,580,336 of record NC_138183.1, read on the forward strand.
CTGTCCCTACATGCAGGGTGCACTCCACATAGTCTTCATACCAGAATGCTCAAGAAATACATGTAGGACAGGGAAAATTAATCCATGCTTCAATAGTTCTTGGAGTTCCTTGTTTTGAGGCTTGCAGTATTGATGAAAGTATTTCATTGCTGTTTCCCTGGAAGTCTTCAAATGACTGAAAGATTTACTGTAATATTGATGTACTGTGTCTGGTTTTACTATTACAGATTTTTTCTGGTGATCTGAAATTTTTATCAGTAATGAACTAACAAAAGTGTGCCACAATAGCACTCTACTAACGTCATTCAATATTTCCTCATTGTCCTATGACAAAACCAAGTTAGTGGCATAAATATAGCCTTGAAGGACAAACACAGCTATATCTTATATTGTCCTTGTTATATATTTACAAAGAAATTGAGAAAATGCACAGAAGGCTCACATACTCCAGAGTTGTTAAGATACATAAATAAAAGACCTTCTATTTGAAAATAAATGAGTTTGCTCTTCTCTGCAACAAACTCAAAACTCTGCTCCTTCACAAAGGCACCTTGCCTGACATTCTAATTAAAATGACAACTATGCTAACATCTATTTTGGCACTAAGGGAAATGATCACATATTTAACTATCCTACTTTAAATATAACTTTGATGAGCAAAGAAACACTGTCTCACCAATTCTTAAAACAGTACCTGGCTCAAGGTAAGCCTGTCATAAATATTTATTGTATAAATAAATGAATGAACAATTAAATGAATAAATCACATATCATAATTATGGACTCAATCTTCTTTCCCTGATTCCTGTACCAGAAAACAATGATCATGGAATAATAATTGTTTTAATTCTGATTATGAAATGCATACTTTTCAAACAGTGTGTGCTCAATGGTTATTACTTATTATCACTTATTACTGGAGAAAGATTAGATATCTTTGGAGAGGAATGTTTTAATGAGATTTCATTTTGTATTCTTATATCAAAAGCATATCCTTGGACATAATTGGTATGCAAACATTCTGAGTGACTGGGCATGAAAATATTCTAAAGAAGCTATTTTAGGATTTTCTGAAGGAGAATAATTGAGATATCAGTATTCATTTGCAAATAATTTCTCCTTGCTGTACATTTGTTAAAAATACTGAGGTGCCACAAAAAATAAAACACATGGTGGGAAGTGGGTTGGCAAACACAATTGTACTTCTGCAGAAGGGTGCACTCCCAAAGAGAATCTGAAGGACAAGTTCATCTAGGAAGGCAGTAGGATAATATTCATTCCTAAAGAGATAACACCCTTTTTTTCTGGCTCCTGATAAGAGGAGTCTCTGGTTATATTCAACAAGATTAGCTAATTTAAAATCTGGGGTGGGCATTAAACAGGGCTACAGTTGTGATTGGATACATATTACAGAATTGTAAAAATGACTTCATTCTGACCACATGGTTCCCAAGCTTAAGAAGCATCCATTCTACAGGTGAAACAATTACAGTAAACATGCATGTGCAACATTGCAGGTTCAACTATAATAGAAAGGAAAACATAAATATCATATATTATTTTAGAAATACAATATGTCTATTGCAATAAGCTTGGCTAAAGAAATATCAGTACAGAAGACCTTTTTTTCATTTTTACTGCCAAATTTTAAAATATTATTTTAATAGGTAAATTATAATTGTGTACATTTACTTTAAATAATCACTTAATGTAGTAATATTCAGAATTTTTTTGAACTCTCTGTCCTCTACTTTCCCACAGTTCTGGTAGGTTTAGCTCTGTCCCAGTTGCATGAAAGGTCATATTTATTGTTCAACAATTATTCATGGTATACTTTGTGCTAGTTATTAGTCTAGCAGCTTATAATATATCAGTGTACTCAACAATGAATTTCTCACTTTCCCAGAAAATTTATTTTAGCAAAGGGAAACAAATTATATATTTAAAATGCAGAACAAAAGAATTTAAGAAATACATTTTTCTGTTTTAAACAGTTTAAATGGTAATATTGTGGAATAGGTAATCCCTTCAGTTATAGTAGTGTGCTCATATAAGACTTCACTAAAAAGATATATTTTGGGCTGGGGATGTGGCTTAAGTGGTAACACGCTCAACTGGCATGCACAGGGTGATAGGTTCAATCCTCAGCACCATATAAAATAAAAATGTTGTGTCCACTGAAAACTGAAAAATAAATATTAATTTTTTTCTCTATCCCTCTGTCTCTCCCTGTCTTCTCTCTCTCTCTCTCTCTCTCTCTCTCTCTCTCTCTCTCTCTCTCTCTCTCTCTCTCTTTCTCTCTCTCTCTCTCTCTCTCTCTCTCAAAAAAAAAAAAAAGATATATAAGCAGAAATTAAAAGGAAAGAATTCCAGTAAGAGGGAGTTGAAGGAGTGTGGTCTTCTTTTAAGAAACAATGAGGAAGTCAGAGTATCTGCATGCACAGCTAGTGTAATAGTTAGCTTGTACTCACTGTGATCTGACAAGGACAAGTTACAGGAGGAAACAGTTTCAGAGGATCAGTGCATGGTTGGCCCACTCTGAAGCTGAGGGCCAGAGATAGGGCAGATCAACATGGTAGTATGATAGTTTGGAGGGAAGGAGTTCATGACAAGGCACCCAGTAAGCAGAGAACTCTACACACTAAAGGCAAAATGTAAACTCCCAGGGAACATCCCACTGAAAACCTTTCTCTAGCCACTTTTTACCTGTCTACACTTACTGCCTTGTTTATTTATATCAGTGGATTAATCCAACATTTAAATGACATGTCTCATAATCTAATCATTTCACCTCTCAAAAGTTGTGCATAGTCTCACAAATGACCTTTTCAGGGTCCTCCCACATCTGAACCAGGTAGGGGAAAGAAACTACAGATGGGGCCAAGATTTAGCAGAAACTTGATCATTTATCCAGTTGAATGTTGACCTTTGTAAATCTTTCTGCTTTAACTTTCAGTGAAGCATTACAACCTGAACATCTGGATATTCACTCTTTTCCAATATGAACAAATTATTTAATAAGGTAGAAAAGTATTAGGCCTAGCAAATATTAGCAAATCATTTTTATATTGATGATTCTAATATATGTTTCTATACATGAAATTTGTGGAGCATAAAATTTATGAAATTTATGGGGCAAAAGACAGTAATGAAGGTATGAGAAAGGTGAATTTAATATGTGTTATATAAAATGCTCCTGATGCTGCTAGTTTTTTTCTCTAAATTTTCTCAGATATTAAAATTATATCAACTTGAGGTGATTAATTTTAATTGCTTGTGTACGACCTCAAGAGAATTAAGCAATTGATTGTCTCTAGGGTTCTTATATCCAAAACTAGCTATAGATATAAGAATATTTGAATTGCCCCAATGAAGCGAGCTCCTGCCTTAGCTGTGAGCAGGTTTGTTTTCAAATTCAAAAGACATATTGGTTTAAATTCAATGTAGGAAACCGACCCTCTTAAAACTAGAGTTTTCTTGAGAAATAGATGTGAAAGAACCAGGAACAGTGAGTACACTTTTTCTACAAAGTTTCATATTAGAGGGCCATCTTAACTAGCCCCTCACCAGTATCACTAAAACAAAAAAATCATGTATTGTCTCACTTTTGCAAATTTTGAAGGAGTTATCAAGATAGAATATTTAAATAAAATGAAATAGACATTGAATAGAATGTCTATAAAAAAAGAATCTTATTTGATTAAAGTTAGAAGAATGTAACCACTGATAGCAAAAAATAACAGCTCAACTGAAAAAAAATACTGGGATAAAGATTTCAGCTATAATTTTTTTCCTGGACTGGAAGTTCATATAAGTTTTATTTTTTTATTTTTTTTTAACCCGGGATTTAATAATAGCATTTATGATAATGCAGTCATGGCATTAAATGTAAAAATAGTTTTAAATAAAATTTAAGATTATTTAGATAAATAAAGCATGGTAGTAAGAAAATAGATAATAGAATGTCTGGTTTGTGCATTGTCTTTTGAGGTTGTCTTTAATAGGTAAATTCATTAGGATAGGAAAAGATATTATCATTGAATGTCTCAGCATATGATTAGATATCTTTATTGATGGGCTATGTAATGACTATTTCATAGATTCTGTGACTAAAGATGACTTTTCATAAATAGTAGGGGAAGGATGCTGGCATGGTTAGATATGAGAGGTTTTTGGCACTAATAACAGAAATATGTTTCTTTTATATTACCCTCCTCTCCCTGCAATGAAACATCTTCAGGGTATAGTACTACCTAAAATTGTTAATTCTACTCTTCTACGGGTAACATAAGCACAGAATAAAAATATGGTGTATTTTAAAGTTAGAGAAAGAGAGACAAAAGAGAGACTGAGTGCATGATACCCAGGAGAGGGATATTTCTATGTCAGAGTTATATTATAGTTAGTTACTTCTGGCTGAGAAAAGTACCTAGATTCCCCTCTAATATGTATCATCTTGATAGTGCTTTCTAGTACATTTCTTTGTCATATAGCCCATCACAGAATTACCTCAAATAGAATTAGAATTTTCAGTTTGCTTACTTGTTGTAAACATGATTATTAATAAAAAAATTCTAATATCTAAATCTAGAATCAGGACCAGACACTGGTAGATAAGAAGTAGATATATCACTGGAGGACTGAGGATCTTTGCTTCAGTCATAGATGTGTAGAGTGTTATTAGTCTGCATTCCATTGGGAAACTCAAGATTTCTTTGGCTCTAGAATAAGAAAGTAAATTAAAATATGTTTATAAATTGTTCCAGTTATATTTTTTTTCTTTCAGACATTGAGCAAAGTTTGTACTAGAACTCCTTAAGTCAAACAGCATACTTGCTGCAAATTTAATTCAGATTTGTGCTGATATCACAATACTAGGTCAAAAAAGAGGATTTAAGTGATATGTGGAATTAAAAACAAATGCACAAGGTTAAGAATTAGCATGTCAATATATAAAGGAACATTTATAAAAATTAATTTATTTAAAAGCTTCCAATCTTTTCGCTGGTTAAAGGACTGAGATCATCCATTATCATTAATAATTAGATTTATCTTATACAAATTTACAATTTTAAACAATGGTTGAAAGTTTTATGTGAACATTTGTTAAAATGGCCATTACCATGGATCTGAATTTTTCATAATTGTATTAAAAATTATCTTTCAGAACTCATAATTTAATTCAATAATTGTATGTTTCTAATGTTAAAAAGGGGTTCATACTTTTAAATAGTAGATATGTTGTCTACCACATATAAATAAATATGCAGATTCTGAAAGTGGTAATTTATAAACTTGGAAAACGCAGTAAACCACACTGCATCTGTCCTCACTCTCCCTAATATTTTTGTTTTCAGGATTAACTCAGATTCCAAACAACACAAACATGGTTCTGACAGACAGAAATAAGAGTGGGGCCACCTTCACCCTCTTGGGTTTCTCAGATTATCCAGAACTGCAGGTCCCACTCTTCTTGGTTTTCCTGGCTATCTACAGCGTCACGGTGGTAGGGAACATTGGGATGATTGCCATAATCAAAATTAATCCCAAACTTCACACCCCCATGTACTTTTTCCTCAGCCACCTCTCTTTTGTGGATTTCTGCTATTCCTCCACTGTTGCTCCAAATATGCTGGTGAACCTAGTTGCAAAAGACAGAAGCATCTCCTTTTCAGGATGTGTGGTACAAATTTTTTTCTTTTGTACCTTTGTGGTAACTGAGTCCTTTCTGCTAGCAGTGATGGCCTATGACCGCTTCGTGGCCATCTGCAACCCTCTGCTCTACACACTGGCCATGTCCCAGAAACTCTGTGCTGTGCTGGTGGCCGGATCCTATGCATGGGGGGTGGCCTGTTCCCTGATACTAACGTGCTCTGCTCTACAGCTGTCTTTCCATGGCTCCAACACCATTGATCACTTCTTCTGTGAGTTCTCCTCCCTGTTCTCCCTCTCATGCTCTGATCCCCACATCACCTCTTTGCTGCTCTTTATTTCTGCCACTTTTAATGAAGTCAGCACACTGCTCATCATCCTCACTTCTTACTTGTTCATAGTTGTCACCATCCTCAGGATGCCATCAGCCAGTGGGCGACACAAGGCCTTCTCCACCTGTGCCTCTCACCTGACCTCCATCTCTATCTTCCATGGCACCATCCTGTTCCTCTACTGTGTGCCCAACTCCAAGAACTCCAGGCACACGGTCAAAGTGGCCTCTGTGTTTTACACAGTGGTGATCCCCATGTTGAATCCCCTCATCTACAGTCTGAGAAATAAGGATGTCAAGGACACATCCAGCAAAATATTTGGCAGTAAAGTCTCTTCTTTTTGAACATCATATTACCATGGAATTTTTTTTCCTGATATATAAATTGTGTTCTAGAAGGTTGGTTTTAAGGATAGGATTAAAATGAATAGAGCCAATATTATGGAGTGGAATTGAACTGGATTTCGCTTTCAAGAGATTAAACTTAAATGTCTTTTTCTTGCTGTAAAACATCGGTAATCTTTTTCATTTTCCTTGTTTTACCTACAAAAGTGGAATAATATAACTCACAATCATATAGTGAAGATTAACGAAAAGCCTACATATCACGTGGGATATTGTTCTGCTTAGTAAATATTAGTACTTTATCTATTTTATAAGATATTTGACATAAACTAAGCTCTTAATAAACCTATGCAATAAGTGGCCAAGTAAAAAGTAATAAAATATTAACTATCATGGGGAATTTCAGAGAAGGGAATGTTTAAATGCACTGAGGAACTTGAAAGGAATGTTTTTCTAAAATAGTTATTATGTGAACTTGTCAAGGAAAAGAGAAAGAAAGGATTTTGGAGATATAGTTCAGTGAGAAAGGAGTTTTAGTCAGAAGAAAACAGTGTATACATGAAATCCAGGAGGTAAGAATGTGATATTTTATTTTATTGAGCTAATGTGACACATTTGTGTATGTGCTGCTAGGTGTCTATGTTTATTGTTCAATGTAAACAATTTCCTTGGTATAAATATAAATTTGAAAGAAAGATACTGTGTGTCCTGAAATATTTTTAAAGTAGCTCTGCATGGTAGTGTGATAATCTATGACAGACCCCACCAGAGGATCAAAAGTGGTAGACTTCACCTTAGAAAATGTCTTACATTAAGCTAAGAGACTGGGATGATGGCTTCCTGCTATTATTCCTGCTATTATTAAGCTATTATTCCATCTTGGAAGATATCACACATATTCTCAATTTTACTGAAACTTATTGTTCTGAGCATAAACATAAACTCTGAATTCTCTCAACAAAAATTTTATCTATTTTGTTTTAAGTGTTCCAAGCTAACTATTTATATAATCTTCTTCAAAGTAAATTTGAAAACCATGTATCATCCTAATTAACATAATTAATTAAAATATGAAAACTTTGGTGTTAACAACTACTTTTATTTGAATAACTTGCTCTGCTTTTTCCTTATCTTTACTAAATGTGTCCACATAAAATTCCAAATATTAATCAATACAATGAAAAAATACACTTTTTAACATATTTAACTAAGTGAGAAAAAATACCTGGGGTATACATTTATGAAGGCTTAAGAGCATTATTTGTTATTGTGATATTATTTTAAATGCTTCATAAATACTAAAAATGTTTATTTCATGTGCACTATTAGATAAGGAATCATATAATCCTGTGACCTGGGCACAATGCTATTTTCTTGTAGTCCCAGCTACTTGGGAGAGTGCAGCAAAAGGATCACAAGTTCAAGGCCAGCCTGGGCAACTTAGAAGGGCCTCATTTCAAAATAATATTTTTGTTTGTTTCTTTGTTTGTTTTTGTCTTGTTTTTTGATGAGAGTAATTCACAAAGGAAGATGTAAATGAATAAGAGAAAGTCCATGAATTTGAAGAATAGGAGAAAAGTTATTCTGGGAATGATAGATTTGAAAGGAAACCCAAGAATCTTTAGATTAAGAAAATCTTATCTATCTACGAATAGTTGTTTTGAGAATTTAGGAATAGCTTATCTGTAACTACTTACTTCCATGAAACTTTTAAATGTATGTTGTATTTAGGGGCACCCAGACTGTGGTTTGAACAATGAGTTCATGTTAAAGATCTACAGTCAGGAAAGGCGCAGACATGGAGGGACATTGAGGCATCTCAGTATGATGGCCTTTGGCATTACATAGGGAGTCTGCCCTCCCTGAGCCCTTGCAACTCTGCTTGCCCCACAGTTATGTGGTAGTACAAACTGAAAGTAGCATGTAATGCATCTCAACCAAGCATTCTCTGTATGACAATGGGCAAATTTTGCCTGTCTATTCCTCAGTCACTTCATTTGTAAGGGGCATAAAATCACTGATATCATTTATTTTATAAAGAAGAAATATGATGATAGTTGGATTTAGAAAAGTACCTTGCACATAGGAATTGATCAATAAATGTGTGTCATTATTCTCACTAATGGAGCTTCATGGTCCCCATTCTTTCTGTGGAGAATGATGTGTCTTCAGACTGTATAATGTACAGGAAGGACCTGTTAAGCATAAAGCAGACATACTTATAATATGTGTTCAATCTAACAAAATGATGAAAAGACTCTAAAATGAAACTACAGAATGCTAAAGAAAGAACTTGAAGAAGACCTTAGAAGATGAAAAGATCCCCCATGTTCTTGGATAGGCAGAAATAATATTGTCAAAATGGCCATGTTACCAAAAGCACTATACAGATTTAGTGCAATTCCTAAAATAAGGTTCTTGTGACATACTTCATAAAAATAGAAATAACAGTCATGAAATTCATTTGAAAACGTAAGAGGCACAGGAGAGCCTAAGAATCCTTAGCAAGAAAAGTGAAGCAGGAGGCCTCATAATACCAATCATTAAATTATACTACAGAACTACAGTAACAAAAATGGCATGGTATTGACACAAAAACAGACATGAAGATGAAGAGAAATGGAACAGAATAAAAGAAACAGAGACACACCTACACAAATACAGTTATTACATACTAGGCTAAGGCACTATGCACATACACTAGAGAAAAGATAGCCTCTTCAACAAATGATGCTGGTAAACCTGATAATCCATATGTCACAAAATGAAATTAAACCCCTATCTCTCACCCTGCAAAAAACTGAACTCAAAGTAGGTCAATGACCTAGGCCTTAGAACTGAAATCGTCTGCTAACTAGCTGAAAAAGTAGGCCTTATGTCAGCTTAGGAACCATCTTCCTCAACAAGACTCCTAAAGCATAACAAGTATGATCAAGAATCAATAAATGGAATGATATCAAATTAAAATGCTTCTTTATTATCAAGGAAACAATTAAGAATGTGAGTAGAGAGACTACACAATGAGAAAAAAATCTTTACCACACTGCATTTCAGATAGGGCATTAATCTTTGGATATATAAAGAATTAAAAAAAAATAAAATTAAAGTAAAAAAAACCAAATAACCCAGAAAATAAATGGGCAAAGGAATTGGTCTGGCACTTCACAGAAGAAGAAATAGGATATATATATATATATATATATATATATATATATATATATATATATATATATATATTCAATATCTCTAGCTATTAGAGAATTGCAAATTAAGACTACACTGAGATTCCATCTCACTTCAGTCAGAATGACAATTAAAGAATACAACTAACAATAAATGTTGGCAAGGATGTAGGGAGTAAGGTACTCTCATACACTGCTGGTGGGACTACAAATTGGTGCAACCACTCTGGAAAGCAGTATGAAAATAATTGTTTGAATTCCAAGAGTTTTCTTGATAATTTTTTGATGTCCCACAGAGGTCTGTGATTGTTTTGAGAAGCTTAGGAAACACAGATCCCAGCGAAAAATCCACAAACATAAAGTCCATGATATTTTCAATCATAACATTTTCAGGGTTGGAATTTATGCTTATTATTTTGGAGGGATATATATATATACATATATATATATGTATGAATAACATATTCTAGAAACTGAAAACTTGATTTATTTTCCTGTTTGACATCTATTGTAATCATATGTGAGAGAAGAATGATGTGTAAAGGAGGGAAATAGTATTACAGTTTAAAAAAAAATCTATTATTCCTCTCTTAGAGAATCCTTTGAGAACTGCCAAGCCCCCAAGAATAAGTAAGACTGGAGGCTACAAAAGAGAGATTCTTAGACAGGAATGCCTGATAACTATCAAGAGAAACTGGCAGATCCTATACATCCTGGTGAGATATTATTGGCTTCAGTCATCTTCATGATATTTATTAACATGTTCCAGATGCTGTAACATTTGTTTTTGTATTGTTCTCATTTCAATAAAAGTCTTCTTTTCTTTCTCACAGAAACACCCATTCCCAGATGACTTTACAACCTGTTCTTTCCCAACCAGTCTTTTACGGATCTGACCCAACTTCTAAAAGGGACCTCCAAAGCTGCTTGCCCCACCTCATGTAGCCCCCTCTCAGCTCTTAGCAGCCAGAGAGGTTGTCTCCCCTTGTCCTTACAGCAGTAAGGGTTTCCTAAAATTAGAGGGGGAATGGAGCCATAATTAGATAAATAGTCAGTATAATTAGGTAAATCAAGTCAGGTCAGATCCAGGAGGCCAATTTTAGTGAGTCCAGGAAGTCGGAGAGGGATTGAAATGCTAATTCCCAGCAAGAAAATGAGCCAGGAAGTTGGGGCAGGCTATCTTGATAAGGGTGGAGGAAGGGCCCTGAGGGAATTAGCATTTCAATCCCTCTCCAATTTCCTGGACCCACTAAAATTGGCCTACTTGATCTGACCTGACTCGATTTACCTTGTTAATTATGCCCCCTTCCTGCCCAGATAATACCACTTTAGCCCTTCTGGCCCAACTGCTTCTCACTTTTGGCCTTCCCACTAAGCATCTCCTGGGTCCAGTCAGGTACACCAGAAGAAGAGAGATAAGGAGAAGACAACAGGAGAACAAAGAAAGCCTAGGACATATAAAAAAGGCAGAATGCCTTGCTTCTTGGGATACCAGGATACCAGCTATGGCCCCCTTCTCCCTCCCAGGAGAAGCCTATGTTACCCCTTTTTAAATAAGCCCTGCTTTTACATGCTTGCCTTGGTGGGCTTCTCTAATGTTATACTTCAGTATTTGAGGAAGCAGAACTCATCACTGGTAACTGACAGTATCACTTTAAGCACCTCTTTAAGAAATTATACTTCTCCTTCTGTAGTAAATGACATTCTCAACGGGAAAGGGGGGCAATTTAATGTGCAGAACTGCAAATCTCATAAGAAATTTCTAGTGTGAGAAGAAAATTAACATCAACGTGGGAATAAATGCCTTTTTCCATCCTTCCTCTTTATCTCTCTCATAACTCCATCTGTAGAACCCGGTCAAGCCTGCATGGAGAGTCTCCTGACAGTCACCACATTGCTGAGGGTGGCAATGAGATGCCCACGAAAATTTCCATAGAGGGCCACAGACATGTGAACCGTCTCTGAAATAGAAAAGGGAAGAATTATTTTAGCTCTGCACAAAGCACTTTAAAATATCCCTTGAAAGCAGGTTCCTCAACTGTGTGGAACAACTGACTGTATCAATCTGGTGGTGTTTGGCTATGTTGGATGTGTGGGGTGATAGAGAGGGTCGGCCATATGCATTGGATGGTGTTTAACAGCATCCTTAGTAGATGGCAGAAGCACACCCCACCACCCATAGTGACAATAAAAGTGTTACAAATATGACATAGTGTCACATTCATTCCTGGTATAGAAGCAGTGTTTCATGAGCAAACAATCACCTGATTTATTTATTTATTTTTTTTGAAAGACTTAAAAACAGGAAAACATTTTCAAAATTATGTATTACTTTGAACTCAGAGAAAGACTACTCATTTTTCCTGGTCACTTAGAAAAGAAAACCATATTATTACATATACAAAATACAGGATAAGTCTCTCAGTTTAATTGTTCACTAAGTCTCAATTTTTCATGGTCAATTCTCATGTTATTAAAATTTTCTCTGATATATACATTTCCTCTCATATTTCACTACTAAAATTTTCATATCATAAATAATGTTGCAATGTTCATTGGTTATTTTTCTGAATCACATCCTTTGCACATCTTTGATGAGTTGTTGAGACAGATTCAGAGGAGCAATTTAGTCAGCAAATAGATCTTTTGAAGATGGAAAACTCATAAATATAGAAAGGCTGTTCTCAAGAGTACTAATTACCTGAACCATAGCCAACAATAGACACTCTATTAAACTAAAACACTAAGCTAATTGTTTAACAAAACAATTATATGGAGTATAATAAATACTTTCCCATCTAAAATGCATCAATAAAACATAAACACTTATGGGTAAATAAGCACAAAGAAGCCTATCTCACCAGTTCATTCTCCTGGAATTGTCTGATGTCCCTGAGCTGAGAGTCCTTCTCTTCATGGTGTTCCTTCTCACCTATGGAGTCATGGTTTTGGTCAACGTAGGCATAGTTACTTTGATCTAGGTCAGCTCTCAACTGCACACTCCCATGTACTTCTTCCTCAGTCACTTGTCCTTTGTGGACTTCTGCTGCTCCTCAATCACAGTACCCAAAATGCTGGCCTGCTAAGAGCCCCAGCCAAGTAATATGATGCATGGCATTTTTGGTTGAAAGGTGATGCCAGCAAGCCATTGAGATGATATGATTATGTTAAGATCTGCATTCATATGGATATTGGACTCCTGCTGTCCACCTCAGCCTGCTAAGGGACTCCGGGAGAGTTCCCATTGGTTGGGGAAATGCATGCGGTAGGAGGGAATTCTGGAGGAGGGACTTCCTGTTGGGGTCCAGGAGAACGCGTTGTGGGTCGGTGGACAATCGTGCTGAGAGCCTATGGGGCATTAGCGGCAGTTTCAAAAGTAAAGTTTGTTCCTGCTTGAATGGCTCGTGATTTTGTGCCCAGCCAGACTACAGCACTGGCCAACATCTTAACCAAGGACAAAGCCATCTACTTTCCAGCATTCATGGTACAATTCTATTTTACAGAGGGCCTCCTGCTGGCCATGATGGTCTATGACCTCTTTGTAGCCATCTGCAACGCTCTGCTGTACATGGTCACAATGTGCCTGAAGCTCTGTGCAGAGCTGGTTTCTGGCTGTTGCCTGTTAGCTGCAGTGTGTGCTCTGATTCACTTGTGCTCAGCCCTTGAGTGGAGCTGAATGTATAGTGCAGGCTTGTATTCCCAGCAGCTTGGGAGGCTGAGACAGAAGAATAACAAGTTGGAGGCCAACCTCAACAACTTAGCACAGCCCTAAGCAACTTAGTGAGGACTTGTCTCAAAATACAAATTTTTTAAAAGGGTCTGGTGATGTAGTTCAGTGGTAAAGCACTTCTAGGTTCAAGCCCTAGTATCAATAAATAAATATACAAATAAATACATTTTAGATTATGTAATTATAAAACATTCTCTATAAACTAGCAGAAAATAAAATGATAAACTAAAAACTGAGACATTCTTTATTTATATGAGGAACAACAGTGGAAAATGGGCACTCCTATAGAAAAACAGAAAAAGGATAATAAGAGTCCTTTATACAAAATAGAAACAGTTATTAAACATCAGGAGAGTTGTTTTACCGGACTCATAACAATAGAAACATAAATGTAAACATTATCATTTCCCACCCATCAGAATAGCAGAAATTATATGAGTTCAGTGGTAGGGAAACAGACTATTTTATACATCTGGGCAGAAGGTTACAAGCTACAGAACCTTGAAGTATGAGCTACATTTCATATGCACTTAGCTTTCTCTTAAGCAGTTACAGTTCTAGGAATCTATCCTAAAGATGAAGTGGCAAAAAAAAATTACACACACACACACACACACACACACATTCACAACTGTTATTTATCACAGTAAATCACAGGTTGAAATTCAATATGAAGATTTTCAAATATATATGCTGAACATATATATGTCTAACATATATCCCAATATAGACTAATTCTTTATAAATTATTATAATATGGAAGTCTCTAACTGAATAAAAGAAAATGTTTCTACAAATTAGTATGATGTACTGCTAAAAACATATTAAATAAAAAACTGTTTTAGAAAAGTTTATATAGTAAAATAAAAAGTGTAAAAGAAGAGAAAATATTAAACAAACACTAATAAAATTAGGAAAATATGGACTAAATCATAATAAAATAAATAACAAATAAATAGTTATAAGTGAAAATATTAATTTGAAGTAGGAGTTTAGCTTGAAATATTGTTTTTTTTCTCTTAAAAACATTAAACAAAAAAACTACAAATCAGTAACACTCAAAATCCTTATTCTACAACTTTCCTCTAAAAAGAAACTTGTCCTGTCCAGAAATAGAGCTTGTTGGATAAATAACAGAATTTAAGTCTAGATAAAGAATATATAAAATGAACCTTGGATGATTTACTCATCTAGAAAGTAAGAATGCTATAAAATCCCTTCGGATAATCTCAAAGAGACATAGAAGATGATTTGAAATGAGTTCTACTGGTTCATGGTGAGAAATGCTTAATGAAAACTTATATTGACCACAATTGATTAAAGGGTACCAAATAATTTTAAATATCAATATTTAAAATACAATAAATAAATAAAGTTACCGGAATAGCAATTCATTACTTTGAAAGTTGTTAAAAAACATGAAATTAGAAAATCACAATTCCAGAACTGTTAATTTTTTGGGGGGAGGATCATGGTGATAATTTCACTTGGTATTGAAATTATTAGGCAAATGTTGTTGGTGGGTAATTTTAAAATGAAGTAATCGACTTGACACTAACTAAACCCATGGATGAGCATTATTGCTTCAAGTCAAAGCGCCAGTTAACAGGTGGTTCCCAGTCGGCTGTACCTGGAAGTGCTCAGAACCCACTGCCAGAGTTCTTGCTGAAAAGAAACTAAGAGTGAATCTGAACCAGTAATGATATTTCATCTGAATATCCCTTTAAAAGAATTGGGGCAGGAACATTTAATTGACATCAAATGAAGCAGTCAGTTTAATGCAGAAAACACAATGTTCCACAAATGGTTCAATTTCCAACCCCCCTAAAACTTCTAAATATACACACACACACACACACACACACACACACACACACACACACATTCTTTCACTTGCACACAGATTGGTGATATGATAAAGGAAACATAATGGTAACAATCCAATTTGACTTGATTCAACCTCAATGGAAAAATACATATTTGGGACAAATGGAAGAATTTAAATAATGGTTTGAGTTTTGAGTATTATTGAGAATACATTTTTATTATTGTTATGTTCAATTTTGACATGAATAATTTTTGTTCATTCGTTTTGGTTTTGGTGTGGAGTACAAAATCCTGTCCTTGCACATACTCACCCCTGACCTACAACCCAGCCACTTGACATGAGTGTTTAATCAAAGGTTTATTATTATGGGTGATTACACATTTTCATAAACTTTTTCATTGATTCAGTCCTTTTTTTCTTTTTAATTTTCTTTCTTTTTATTTTTTTGATACCAGGTATTTAACCCAGAGGCACTTAACCACTTAGCCACCTGGATATTAATCCCTAAAGAGGTATTATCCATCACTCCTGGTTCAACATAGGAAGAATTCCAGGATAGAATCTACAGGATTAGCTAACTTAAACTTGGGGCAGGCAAGAAAAAGGGCTACAGTTGTGATTGGATACTTGTTAGGGAGTTTTAAAAATGTCTCTATTCTGACCACATGGTTCCTAAACTTAAGATGGTTCAATTCTACACATGAAACTTAAGTTCAATAAAAGTGCCTGTTTTATACTGCAGGTTCAACTTTAATAAAAACCATAAATCTTACATATTATTTTGAAGATACAATGTTTCTATTGTAATAAACTTGAATAGAGATGTAAATATAGGTATGGAAGACTTTTTTGACTCCCCATTTAAAAATATTATTTCAAAGGTAAATTATAATTGTATATATTTACTTTAAATTATCATTTAATGTAAAAATATTCAGAATTTCTTTTGGTGAACTCTCTTCCCCTGTTCTCTAACTTTCCCACAGTTCTGGTAGGTTTGGCTCCATTCCAGTTGCATGGAAGGCCATATTTATTAATCAATAATTGTTCATCATACAATTGTTGCTAGCTATTAGTTTAGCAACTTACAACATATAACTGAACTCAAAGTGAATTTCTCACTTTCCCAGAAAATTTATTTTAGCAAAGGGAAACAAGCTATATATTAAAATTCAGTACAAAAGAATTTAAGAAATACATTTTTCTGTGCTAAGCACTTTAAATGGTAATATTGGGGAATAGGGCAATCCTTCAGTATAGTAGTGTGTTTATATAAGATTTCACTAAAAAAGACATCTTAGCATAAATTTAAAGGAAAGAATTACAGTCAGAGGGAATGTAAAAGCCAATAATGAATAAGTGTGCTCTTCTTTTAAGAAACAATGAGGAAGTCAGAGTATCTGCATGCACAGCTGGTGTATTATTTAGCTTTTAATGACTGTGATCTGACAAGGACAACTTACAGGAGGAAAAGTTTATTAGGTTTGTGGTTTCAGAGGTTAGGTCCATGGTTGGACCACTCTGCAGCTGAGGGCTGGAGGTAAGGCAGAACAGAATGGTAGTAGGGCCTGATGAGGGAAGGAGCACAGGAGAAGACACCAAGGAAGCAGAGAATTCTAGTCACTAAAGACAAAATATAAATCCCCGGGGAACATCCCACTGAACACCTTCCTCTAGACATCCTGTCTACACTTACTGCCCAGATAATTGATATCAGTGGATTAATCCAACATCTATTTCACACCTCTCAATATGTAATCATTCCACCTTTGAAAAGTTTTATGTTGTCTTACACAGGACCTTCTCAGGACACCTCCCCACTTGGCCGACATGTAAACTAGGAAAGGAATAGTAAATAGGGTCAAGACTTAACAGTGACTTGATCATTTAACCATTTGAATGTTGACCTTTGTAAATCTTTTTGATTACAACCTGAACAGCAGGATAGTCACATTTTTCCAATATGAACAAATTCTTTAATATGGTAGAAAAGCATTATGCCTAGGAAATATTAGCAAATTAATTTCATAATGATTCATATATATATATATATATATATATATATATATATGTATTTATAAATAAAATTTATGAAATATATGTGGAGCATAAAGTTTATGAAATTTATGGGGCATATGACAGTGATCAAGGTATGGGAAAGGTGAATTTAGTATATATTATATATGAAATCCTCCCAATGCTGCTATATATTTTCTCTAAATTTTCTCAGATGGCAAAATTATCTCAGTTGAGGTGATTAATTTTAATTGTTTATCCCACCTCAAGAGAATGAAGCAATCGATAGTCTCTAGGGTTCTTATCTCCAAGACTAATGATAGATATAAGAATAATCTCATTGCCCTAACTAGGAGAGTCCTGCCTTCGCCATCAGCAGGTTTGTTTTCAAATTCAAAAGATAGATAGACTTAAATTTCAATATGGGAAACTGACCCTCTTAAACCCAGAAATTTCTTGAGAAATACATGTAAATGATCCAGGAACAGTGAGTGTACTCTTGCTTCAAAGATTTGGTATTATGCACTCTCATTTTTGCAAATTTTTGAAGGGGTTCTCAAGATAGAATGTTTAAGTAAAATGAAATAGACATTGAATAGACTATTAAAAAATAAAGAAAACCATTTGATTAAGGTCACAAGAATATAACCACTGATAGCAAAAGTAACAACAAAAATTGGTTAAAAAAATGGTGGAAAGAAGATGTCAGCTATCATTATTTCCTGGACTAAAATTTAATATAAATATTTTTGCCAGGGATTTAATAAGATCATTTGTGATAATAGAGTCATTGCATTAAATATAAGAATAGTTTTATATAAAATTTAAAATTCTTTAGATGAATAAAATGTGGTAGAAATATGTGTTAATTAGAATGTCTGGTTTATGGGTGATTTTTTGAAGTTGTCTTTAATAAACAATTTCATAACACAGGAACAAATATGGTCATTGAATGTCTCAGTCTTGCATATGATCATACATCTTTGTTGTTGGGCTATATGAAAACTATTTCTTATATTGTATGACTAAAGATAAGTTTTCTAGAAATAACAGAGTAAGGTAGCTGGCATGGATAGATATGAGAAGATTTGGCCAGCAATAACAGAATTACGTTTTTTTTATTATCCATCCCAGGCTTCCCAAAATGTCTTCATGGTGCAGTAATACTTAAAATTGTTACTTGATCTCTTTCACAGGTAACATAGGCACAGAATTAAAATAATGGTTATCTTAAAGAGAGAAAAATAGAGACAGAGAGCATGATCTCCAGGAAAGGGATGTTTCTGTGTCAGAGTTTTATGATAGTTATTCCTGGCTGATAAAAGTATCTATTTCTCCTTTTAATGTATTTCATCTTGATACTGCTTTCTAGTTTATTTCTGTGCTATATAGGATAGCCTGCTACAGAATTATTTACCAGAGAATTGAAATCTTCAGTTTTCTCACTATTTGAAAATGTGATTATTAATACATGATACATGCTAATATCAAAATCAAGAATCAGGACCAGAGACCTATAGTGGAGAAATGGATACATCACTAGAAGCCTGAGGATCTGGGCTTCAGTCATAGAAGTGTAGAGGTTTCTTAGTCTGCCTGTCATTGGGCAACTCAAGGTTTCTTTGGCTCTAGAATAAGAACATAAACTAAAATACTTCCATAAACTGTTCTAGTTATTTTTCTTTTCCTCAGTCATTGAGCAAAGATTGGTAATAACTCCTTAAGTCAAAGAGCACACCTACTAAAAAAGGGATTTAGATTTACATTGATATCATGGATATTGGGTCAGAGAGGAAGATTTAAGTGATGTGTGAAATTAAAAACAAATGCACAAGGTTAAGAATTTGCATGTAAGGCTGTCAATGAACATTTACAAAAATTAATTTATTTGGAAAATTCTGATTTTTTATGGTTAAAGGGCTGAGATCATCAGCTATCACTTGATAATTAGATTTAACTTGTATGAATTTATAATTTTCAATGACAGTTGAATGACTTATGTGAAGACTTGTTAAATAGTCATTAATATGTTGATCTAAATTTTTCACATTTTGTATTAAAAATTATATTTGGAAATTCATAATTTAATTCAATAATTGTGTTTCTAATGTTAAATGGGTTTTGTATTTTTAAATTGTAGGTATGTTGTCTACCACATATAAATAAATGTGCAGATTCTGAAAGTGGTAATTTATAAACTTGAAAGGGCAGTAAAACACACTGCATCTGTCCTCACTCTCCCTAATATTTTTGTTTTCAGGATTAACTCAGATTCCAAACAACACAAACATGGTTCTGACAGACAGAAATAAGAGTGGGGCCACCTTCACCCTCTTGGGCTTCTCAGATTATCCAGAACTGCAGGTCCCACTCTTCTTGGTTTTCCTGGCTATCTACAGCGTCACGGTGGTAGGGAACATTGGGATGATTGCCATAATCAAAATTAATCCCAAACTTCACACCCCCATGTACTTTTTCCTCAGTCACCTCTCTTTTGTGGATTTCTGCTATTCCTCCACTGTTGCTCCAGATATGCTGGTGAACCTAATTGCAAAAGACAGAAGCATCTCCTTTTCAGGATGTGTGGTACAATTTTTTTTCTTTTGTACCTTTGTGGTAACTGAGTCCTTTCTGCTAGCAGTGATGGCCTATGACCGCTTTGTGGCCATCTGCAACCCTCTGCTCTACACACTGGCCATGTCCCAGAAACTCTGTGCTGTGCTGGTGGCCGGATCCTATACATGGGGGGTGGCCTGTTCCCTTATACTAATGTGCTCTGCTCTGCAGCTGTCTTTCCATGGCTCCAACACCATTGATCACTTCTTCTGTGAGTTCTCCTCCCTGCTCTCCCTCTCATGCTCAGATCCCCACACCAACTATTTGCTGCTCTTCATTTTTGCCACATTTAATGAAGTCAGCACACTGCTCATCATCCTCACGTCTTACTTGTTCATAGTTGTTACCATCCTCAGGATGCGATCAGCCAGTGGGCGACACAAGGCCTTCTCCACCTGTGCCTCTCACCTGACCTCCATCTCTATCTTCCATGGCACCATCCTGTTCCTCTACTGTGTGCCCAACTCCAAGAACTCCAGGCACACGGTCAAAGTGGCCTCTGTGTTTTACACAGTGGTGATCCCCATGTTGAACCCTCTGATCTACAGTCTGAGAAATAAGGATGTCAAGGATACCCTCAGCAAAGTATTGGGCAGTAAAGTCTCTTCTTTTTGAGCATCATATCACAATGGAATTTGTTCCTGAAATATAAATTGTGTTCTTTACCTTCAATTTTAAAGGAAACATTAAATTAATATAGTTAATATTGTACAATATAATATAAATTGATTTTGCTTTCAAGAGAATAAAGGTGGCTCTTTTTCTTGCTGGAAAACATTAGTAATCTTTCTCATTTTCCTTCTTTTACCTACAAAATTCGAATAATATGAGATTACTTATAATTATATTGTGAAGATTAAAGAAAAAACATACATATCATATGAATACTGTTTGTAGCTTAATAAATATCACTACTGTATTCATTTCTTATAAGATATCTGACAAAATCTAAGTTGTCAATTATATTATTCAATAAGTGGCCAATTCATAAATCAGAAAATTTATGAATTGGCCACTTATTGAATTCCCTATCATAGGGAATTTCAGAGAAATGATTGTTTTAATGCACTGAGGAACTTGAAAGAGATTTTTTTTTTTTTTTGTAGAATATGTATTGTGTGAACTTGTTTAAAGACAAAGACAGACAGTATATACATTAAATATAGGAGTTAAGTCAAACTTCTAATAGATATTTTATTGAGCTAATATGACACATTTGTGTATGTGCAGCTATGTGTCTATGTGCATTGTGCAGTGTGAACAATTTCCTTGGTATGAATAGAAATTTGAAAAAAAAGATGCTGTGTGTCTTGAAATATTTCTAAAGTAACTCTTCATGGTAGTGTGATAATCTACGATAGACCCCACCAGAGGCTCAGGAGTGATAGACTGGACCTTAGATAATCTCTTACATTAAGCTATAAGAGACTAGGTTGATGGGTTCCTGCGAAACATGTACTTCAAGCTGAAATTCTGTCTTGAAATATATCACATATTCTCAATTTTACAGAAACTTTTGTTCTAAGCATGAACATAAACTCTGAATTCTTCTCAACAAAAATTTCATTTATCTCCTTTTAAGTGTTCCAACCTAACTATATATATAATCTTCTTCAAAATAAATTTTAAAAAATGCATCATCATAATTAATATAATTACTTAAAATATGAAAACTCTGGTGTTAATCACTACTTTTATTTGAATAACTTGCTCTGCCTTTTCCTTCTCTTTACTATATGTGTCCCAGTAAAATTTCAAATATTCATCAATACAAAGCAAAAAATAAATTTCCATATATTAAGGGAGAAAAAACCTGGGGATAATTTTATGTGGGTTTAATATTATATTATATTAAGGGAGAAAAAACCTGGGGATACTTTTATGTGGGTTTAATAGAGTTATTTGTTATTGTGATATTATTTTAAATGCTTTATCAATATGAAAAATATTTGTTCCATGTACAGTATTAGACAAGGTAACAAATAATCCTGTGACCTGGGCACAATGCTACAGACCTGAAATCCCAGCTACTTAGGAGATTGCAGCAAGAGGATCAGAGTTTCTAGGCCAGTCTGGGCAAATTAGTAGGGTCCCATTTCAAAATTCTATTTTAAAATGGCTGGGGACGTAGCTCAGTGTTAGAGAATTTTTCCAGCTTGTGCAGATTCTGGTTTCAAACCTCAATACCACATACATGAAATAAATAATAATAACCTTATGGGCATACACATTTTAAATGTAATAAGGAATATTTTGAATATTGCATGTTCTATATCAATAAACAAACCAAGCCAACACCTGCCATGTCCAGATCAGATATGCATTAAATTATCCAGTTGACACATCCAATAGATGTTTGCTATTTCTACCAGTGGTTTTATAGGGCCTTGGAATGCAATCTTTACAATCTTTTTTTTTTTTTATTGTTGGTTGTTCAAAACATTACATAGTTCTTAATATACCATATTTCACAGATTGATTCAAGTGGGTTATGAACTCCCATTTTTACCCCGTATACAGATTGCTGTGTCACATCAGTTACATTTCCATTGATTTACAAATTGCCTTTCTAGTGACTGATGTATTCTGCTGTCTATCCCATTCTCCACTGTCCCCTCACCCCTCCCCTCCCCTCCCCTCCCCTTCTCTCTCTCCATCCCCTCTACTATAAATCCTTTCTTCCACTTGTATAATTTTCCTCCTACTCCTCCTTTCCTCTTATATGTAATTGTGTATAACCCTGAGGCTCACCTTCCAATTCCATGCAATTTCCCTTAACTCTCACTTTCCCTCCCGCCTATCATCCCTGTTTAATGTTATTCTTCTTCTCCAGCTCTTCGTCTCTACAATCTTTATAGTCACTCGATTTCTCAAATCTGGGAAAGCTGCCACAAATATTTTTCAAGCATAATGGCTTACCTATTAAAAATATGATATTTCACTTTATTTGATCATTTATTTTTTATTATTTTTAGTGAATTTTCATATACATAATAACCCAGCTTATTTTTTAATTGTTGCCTTGTATTTACAGATAAAAATGGGATTCACTGTAATATAATCGCATATGCAAACAGCAGAGGTTTGTTGATTGAGTTCCCAAGTACCTACCTACCTCCAATCCTCCTCCCTAAACATTCTCTGCTCTACTGTTCTCCTTCTATTTTCATGAATTCCCCAATTTTAAAACTCTTTTTGTCTCTAGCTTCAACATAGGGAAGAATCCACTTGAGCTTTCATTTCTGAGTCTGAATTATTCAACTGATCATAACGCTCCAGTTCTATCCCTTTATCAGCAAATGATATGATTTCACTTTCTTTATGGCTAAGTAGAACTTTATTGTGTATTCATACCACATTTTCTTTATCCATTCATCTGTTTTAATAAAACTTCGCCAATTCAATGTTTTAATAATAAGGTATAACATTATAAGGCTTAACTGTAATTCACGTAACACTGTCATTTGCAACAGAGATAGACCTGCAGGACTTTTGTTAAGTGAAATATGGGAGGCACAGTGAAACAAAATCTTCATAATCTCATTCATGTGTAGAATATTAAGCAGTTGATTTCATGCCAGTTAAGAAAAGAATAGCAGCGGGATGCAGTGGTGCATGCCTGTAATCCCAGCAGTTTGGGAGGCTGAGGCAGGAGAATCACAAGTTCAAGGCCAGCCTCAGCAAAAATAAGGTGCTAAGCAACTCAGTGAGATCATATGTCTAAATAAAATACAAAATAAGTCTGGGGATATGGCTCAGTGGTCGAGTGCCCCTGAGTTTAACACACACACACACACACACACACACACACACACACACACACGAATAGAATAGCAGTTACCATTGGCTGGGGAGTTCAGGGAAAGAGGAGCTTTAATCTTTGAAGGAGGAAGAAATTTCAGCACTCTATGGCACAGAAGAGTGACTATAATTAAAACTAAATATTGTATATCTCCAAATAGTTAGAAAATAATGTTTTCAAATGCACTCTCTATAAAGAAATGATAAAAGGTGATGGAGATGAAAATTAGCTTGGGTTGATCTTCATGCAATATGCACATGAATAAAAGTCTCACATTGCATTTCATAAATGCATACAAATATATTATGAGAATAAAAAATTAAATACAAGGAGAAATTTTACAGTTGAACCTTTATATTATTCACTTTTTAGATAGTGACCAGGAAAACAATTCAGATAATTCTTTATGTGCAGAGTTAAGTAGTGTAGAGGGAGGGAATAGAAATGCATACTAAGGATCTGAGAAGCATTGCACCAGGGCAACAGTAACCTTTACTCCCTGTTGTGGGAACCAAACTCTCTCCAGACACTGACAAATGTCCCACTGCAATCAGATTCTTCTGGGAAAGATCAGTGCTCCATGGAGAACAAGAAGCCTGATTCTCTATCTTCAGTCTTGAAAATACAAATAAATTTTCAGAATTATATTCTGCATTGAACTCAGGGAAAGACAAATCACCTGTTTTCCTCTCCATTTGATACTAGAAAAAGCATGTAATCAGAAAAATATCTTTAGACCAAGGGCTGGGGAGAGAGAATAAATGTGAGGCATCTCACCCTCTTTGCATTTATTATCTGTTGAAGGCCATGAAACTATAAGTCCTTTATTCAAAACAAAACAAAAAAATATCAACCCTCCTCCATTCTACATCAAAATTATTTGATTCAAATTAATTTACTTTAACTTGTACATAATAATGAAAAAATTGTAGATAAATGATTGTACCATATATATATTTTGTAATGTTTAAATACAAGGTTAAATATATCTGTCTCCTCAAATGTTTATTATTTCTTAATATTGAACTCTTCAAAATTATTTATTCTACATAAAAAATATGGGATCATTCAGAAATGTGATGAACACCTACCTATGCACCAACAAATTATGAAACCCATAACAAATGGATAAATTTCTGGACATATACAACTATGCAAACTGAACCATGTATACTAGAAAACCTGACAGAGCAATGGTAATTACCAAGATTGTTTCAATAATACAAACTTCTCAGCAAAATAAAGCTCAGGATCAGATACATGGCTCCATGGCCAAATTGTACCAGAAATGTACAGAATACTACTGGAATGAGAATACACACATAAAGAGCACCACAGAGAACACAAACATAAGTCTGTCCAAGTATTTACAGCTGACTGACTTTTTGCAACAACAAAAACAAAACAGAAAAAGAAAAAAGAAGAAGAACTTACATTCGAGAAAGTAAATCCTCCTTAATACACGGTGCTGAGGTCACCAGATATCCATATGCAGAAACAAATTAAAAAACAAACAAACAACAAATTCTGATCATTCACCATATATCAACATCAAGTGAAAACTCATTAATATCTTAAACTAAAGACCCCTCATTATGAAATTAATGTAAGAAAACATAAAGACATGTATCAGGACATTGATCTGGGTGAATGTTTTTTTGGGTATGATCTCCAAAGCACAGGCAAAACAAGGAAAAAATTGATTCATGAGATGACATAAACTAAAACATCATTTGCACAGCAAAGGAAATGACCAACATAACAAAGAGACAACATACCAAATGGAAGGAAAATAGGGACAAACTATCCCTGCAACATGGGATTAATATCCACAATGTGTTGGGACTCGAACAACTCAGCAAAACCCAAAAAATAATTCCATTAACTCTGAGAAAATGATATGAATAGTTCAATAACATTATCAAGAAATGGAAATGAAAACCACAGTGATATAGTATCTCAACCCATTTGGAGTGTCAATTACCTAATAGAAGAGAAGTAGCAATTGTTAATGAATGTGAGATGTAAGAGGATTTCTTGTACACTGTTGGTGGGAATGAAAATCAATACAGCCCATTATGGAAAATAACATAGAGTTTTCTCAAAATACCAGACATAGAACTAACATATGATTGAGAAATCCTACTACTGGGAAGTTAAATCAGAAACTATACTCAGTATGTACAAGTGACTTTTGCCCTCATGGGTTTACTGCAGCACTATGTACAAGAGTCAAGATATGGAATCACACTAAGTATCCATTGATGGATGGGGAGTGGTAAAGGAAACAATGGAGTAATATTCAGCTAGAAAAAAGGAAATCACATAATTTGCAGGAACAAGGATGGAAGTGGAAAATATGATACTAAGTGAAACAAACTAATACAGAAAAAGTACAGCACGTTCTTACCTATATGTGGAAGCTAAAGAGCTGATTTAGTAGTAAAGAACAGAAAAAGCATTACCAGCACCTTGGAAGGGTGTCAGGGAAGCAGAGTTTGGAAAGGCTATTACATAGATTAGAGATGTGTGGAAGAAATAACTTTTCATGTTCCGTAGCATAATAGAATACAGTTGGTGATAATTAGTGAACATTTCCTAAACTGGTGGAGAGTGTTTTGGATGTTCCCAAGATAAAGAAATTATAACTGCATTAGGTAATAGATTTGACATCTACCCTAATCTGACCATTACATATTGTGTACATGTATTGAAATGTCACAGAGTAGTCCATAATGAAGAATTTATTTGTGATAATTTAAAAATACATAATTAAAAAATAACTATCAGATAAGGGAATTAGTTTAATAGTTGCTTTGTCACCTCTAGAGAATGGGGACAATATCTGATCTCTAGGGTTCTTGTCTCCAAGGGTCTTATCTACAGGTATAAGAACACACATTTCCCTCCCAACCAGGAGAAAGCCTAACTTTGGTTTATCAGGTTTAAAATTCAAAAGAAAGATTGAAATTTATTTCAATCAGAAGGACAAGTGAAGATGGAAGAAAGTCACTAGAACGACATGATCCTTGAAATGTGAATTTGCAAGGAACAAGAAAGCACTGACTGTCAGGCTTTGTATTAGAGGCCCTGGCTCAGCCAAGCTCCTCAAAGAAGGTATGGTGCAGGGAGGAACAACAGCACTGAAAAGCTGGGGAATGTGTATTGTTTCACTTCTGCAAATTGTGGAGGCACGGACAATGTAGAATAGGCAAGGATTGAAATACATTCTGATAGAATAGACTCTAGTTAAAAAATCAGTAAAAGCTATCAAAGTTATTAAGATTATAAAATAGGAAATGTGATTCCTGTGAAAAATGTAGTAATCACACAGGAGAGAAAAAGCCAATGGGGAAGAAGATTTGCACCATTGTATTTCCTGAACCCAAAGATATATAAAGTTACTAGCCATATAACAGCATATGGACCATAGGAGACATTATCTTCTATGTAATACAGGTTTAAAATGAATTTTTAAAGCTTTAGATAAATGAAATGTTATTATTAAAAATGTGATAATCAAAGTCTTTGGCTTTGTGATTGCTCCTTTTGAGGTCACACTAAATATTTTCTTTATGAGTTTACACTAATGAGTAGTATTTATGAATATAAAAAAGCTTGGAGCCTTTGAATGTCTTAATCATGCATATATTTTGCCAATTTTATTGATGCACTACCTGAAAACTATCTCTTTGGTTATGTGAACATAGACAACTTTACCAGAAAAAAAAATAGAGAAAGACATTTGTGATATGGTAGCATCTAATGGTTACTGGGTCCAATGAGAGACAGAAAAAGACAGAAACAGAAACAAGGAAACAGAAAGAGAGAGACAGAGACACAGAGTAAACAGATTGTCGTTGGGAAGTTTCTGGCAGATTCCTAAATATAATTAGATACTCTTGATACTCCTGAAAACATTTCCCTGGATCTCATTCTATTCCTTCTTTTGATGCTCTGTGACAGGTTCACGGTCATGGGTTTATTTCTATGTATAAAAGTCCCTGGTTTGCTCACAAATTAAAAGTGTGATTATTAACAAAGGAAATGTGTTAGCATCTAGACCTAGAATGTGGATTAGTCTAGTATAGGGAATGGACTCATGGCTAGAAGTCTGTGGATCAGAGCTTAAGACAGAGGCGAAGATTGGTCTTTTTGTGTCATTTGGAAGGTCAGACTTTCCCTGGCTTGTTTTGTCAGCTCAAAAACAATGAAACAATCAACTAGACTATCTTTAAAATTTGTTCCAAATTTGTCATTCAGTGCTTAATGTTAAAAGAGTTGAAAAGAATATCCTCTGAAATATGATTGTTATATATTTCAACATCATATTTATTGGGTCAAACAGATTAAAGTGCTATATGGAATTAACAATACAGCAACAAGAAATAGTGCTGGCAGTAAACAGTACCATGTAAACATAATATAAAATTAATTTGTTGAAAGCTTTCTCATAGATACAGAGCTGACATAATCAATCACAAAACTGGTAGGCTTCATTTTCATGAATAAGCAATATTCAATAATAGCTGAAATTTTTGTGCAAGGATCTTTTTAAAATAGCCATAAATATTTTGAGCTCATTTCCCGATATGCCTTAATGTTCAAAATTACTTTTGATAACTTAAAATTTTGTTCAAGAACTTTATTGTCATGAAAATTTAAAATGGTGTTGTTTTTTAAAATTTAAACATATGGTCTATTTTGTATAATGGAAATCTGGATCCTAAAGAAAATTTGCTTCATTCCACAGGTTCTTTAAAGGAATGAAACAAGGTTCCTGTTTCTTCACATCACTCATTATTATTTTCATTTTCAAGACTAACTTTAATATTATTACCTAAAGAAGCCAAGATACTCACAGATGGAAATAAAAGTGGGGTCATATTCACCCTCTTAGGCTTCTCAGATTACCCACAACTGCAAGTGCCCCTCTTCTTAGTTTTTCTGGATATCTACAGCATCACAGTGGTAGGGAACATTGGGTTGATTGTCATAATCAAAATTAATCCTAAACTTCACACCCCTATGTACTTTTTCCTCAGTCACCTCTCTTTTGTGGATTTCTGCTATTCCTCCACCATTGCTCCCAAGATGCTCGTGAACCTAATTGCAACAGACAGATGCATCTCTTTTTCAGAATGTATAGTACAATACTCTTTCTTTTGTACCTTCGTTGTAACTGAAGCTTTTCTGCTAGCAGTGATGGCCTATGACCGCTTTGTGGCCATCTGCAACCCTCTGCTCTACACACTGGCCATGTCCCAGAAACTCTGTGCTGTGCTGGTGGCCGGATCCTATGCATGGGGGGTGGCCTGTTCCCTGATACTAACGTGCTCTGCTCTACAGCTGTCTTTCCATGGCTCCAACACCATTGACCACTTCTTCTGTGAGTTCTCCTCCCTGCTCTCCCTCTCATGCTCGGATCCCCACATCATCTCTTTGCTGCTCTTCATTTTTGCCACTTTCAATGGAGTCAGCACACTGCTCATCATCCTCATGTCTTACTTGTTCATAGTTGTTACCATCCTCAAGATGCGATCAGCCAGTGGGCGACGCAAGGCCTTCTCCACCTGTGCCTCTCACCTGACCGCCATCTCTATCTTCCATGGCACCATCCTGTTCCTCTACTGTGTGCCCAACTCCAAGAACTCCAGGCACACAGTCAAAGTGGCCTCTGTGTTTTACACAGTGGTGATCCCTATGTTGAACCCCCTCATCTACAGTCTGAGAAATAAGGATGTCAAGGACACTGTCAGCAAATTATTTTTTGGTAAATTCCCTTCTTTCTGAGCATCATAGTATCATAAAATTTGTTCTCATATATAAAGTGTGTTCTTGAAGGTTGTTTTTAAGGATACTATTAATATTGTCATAGTTAATATTGTGCAATGGAGTGGAAATGGATTTTACTTCCAACGGAATAAACTTGGCTCTTTTCGGTACTGAAAAAGTCAGCAATCTCTCTTATCATTAATATATTTAATCACAAATTTAGTTAGCACAATATAATTTCTAAACTGTGAAGATTAAAAGACAATATGCATTTCATCTGTGATCTTTGTGTAACTCAATATTAGTTTAATCTCCCTTACTTATTAGATACTTATTGTAATCCAGCCTATAAATAAACATAGGGATTTTATTACAAATTAGAAATAATAGTTACAATAATGCATAGTATAACACTGAAGTATATGATAATTTCATGATGGTGAAAATAATAAGACCCATAAAGATTTATCCTAAAGAGAATGTTAAAATGCATTAAGGTTTATTTGAACAATGTCTTCATAAAGTAGGTGTAATTTGGACTTTGCCTTGGAAATGAGAATGAGTAGAGTTTTGCAGATATCTTCCAGTTTAGAAAAAAATTTTATTCAAGGTAAAATAAAATAAATATACTCATTTTGGAGAGAATATAATACTGAATCTAAGAACCAACAAATAGTTCATAAATTAATGTGATATAACTGGCATGTACTTGTATACATGTGTGCATCTGTTGTGTGCTGTATACAGGTTACTTAGCATGAAATTTGAGTAAAATCTGGTCTACATCCCCAAAGCATTTGTAAAGAAGCTCCAATGTGGCAGCACAATATCTCTTTTATACTTCACCAGAGATTTATGACTCACAGCTTGGATATGAGAAGATCTTACCAGCAAAAGCAATGTTGATGCACACCTGCCCAACTTGTTATTCATGTTGCCATTCTATATGTTAAGATGTCACAAATATTATCAATGCATTATGTACTTTTTAAAAAATAAAGGCATAATCTATGAGTTCTTCCCAACAGAATTCTCATTCACCTTGAAAGAAAAGTATTTGGAGTTGTATTAAATGTTGAAAGATAATTAATATCACCATATGATTATTCAACATAAGATAAAATCATGAAGTCTTATTCACCATGCAGATTAAAAACACCAGCTTTCTACTTTAATAAACTCACTTTTTAAAAAATAACTTGGGTGTCATTTTTCTCCTCTTTACTAAATTTGTTTAGATAAAATTCTGAACAATCATTAATATATTTTTTAAAATTTCCATTTATTTTATTAAGAAAAAAGAGTAATCTGGTACACAATTTCATATGGCCAAATAAAGTATTTCTTCTGATAATGTTATTTTGTTCTTTATAATTTTTGTTTTTTAATTATTAATAATAATCACATTACATCACTAATTAAAATATAATAACTATACATTTTGATAAAATATGATTAAAATTCTTAAATATTCCTGAAAATACTTATTTTCATGGGCATATGGGTTTGGAATATTAATTGAAATAATTTAATTTCAATTAAATAATGTATTTGTAGAAAACTAACTTAATTCTAAGGAGTCAAGTGTTTTCAGTATCATTTCTATTTCATGTTGTAGTAAATGACAATATTGCAGCTGACCAATTCAATAAGGCTTCTTATTTTTAACAAATAAGTTTTAGAGCATTTGGTTTCAAAGTTACTAGAGTTAATCACTTTTTCAATCTCAGGAAAGTTTACTGCAAAGATTTTCTCAGGTCTTAGCATAAGCAAATTGAAGATATCCATCATTCTTCTACATATAAGTTTGTTATTCAAAATAATGTAATTAAACAGTTTATAAGATTGAACATTCACATTTAACCTTGCATATATACTATTTTATCTATATGATATTGTAGTATATTGTATGATACTGTGTGGTCTAGATATATATTAAGAAAAACTTTCATTTGCAAAAACACAGATAGACCTGGGCAATATTATATGAAGTGGAAAAGCAGGACAGAGAAACACAGTTATCACATAATCTCACTTCTATGTGGAGCTTAAAAAGTTGATCTTAGAAAGATTGAGAATAGAATAATTGTTTCCAGAGACTGTGAAGAATAGAAGGCAGTGGGGAGGGAGAAAAGTCAGACAGAAGAAATAAATTCCTGTTTGCTAGATATTTGTGTTTTTTTCATGTATTTGTATGCTATCTGCATTTTCTCTTTTGAAAAGTATGTGTGTAGTTCTTTTGTTCATTTACTAATTGAACTATTTGGTGTTTTAGTGTTAAGATTTTTTTTAGTTCTTTATATATTCTAGATATTAATTATTGAGGAACAGGTGGCAAAAATTTCTTCCATTCTAGAGTGTCACTGTGCATGCTTTTACTTGTTTTTCTTGCTATGCAGAAGAATTTTAGTTTAATTCCATTCCACTTATTAGTTTTCTATAGTGCACTTTAGGAATCTTGTTAAAGAAGTTGATACCTGTAAAAATATGTTGCAGTGTTGACCCTACGTTTTTCTTCCAGAAATAAAAATCAACCAACTTTTACAAATGCCTCACAGGTCTTTAAGTATGAGATATTGAAATGCAAATAGCTTGCTGTGTGGCATTTGTTGGATGACATTCATGCTTTGGTATCATTGGACATTCTCTTCAGTAGTAATTCATCTTGTGACAAAAGTTTTAGAGTTTATTAGGAGCACACTGAATTAGTATTCAACAAATAGTTCCATGAGACTACTTTATATCTGATTTCAAAATATTCCTCCATGGACTAGAATACATGCTCTTTTCCATGAAAATACATTTGTATACCCCAGGGGAAAATAATAGTTGAATTGTCTTGCTGAAAAAGACTTCAGACATCATGAATATTTCAAGTTGTCCTTTTCATTTTAATTAGTTATACATGTCACTAGAATGCATTTATTTTCTTTGATATATCATACATAGATGAGGTATAATTTCTCATTTTTCTGATTGTACATGTTATAGAATCACATTGGTCATGCAGATAAAAGGTAATAATGTCAGTTTCATTCTGTTTCTTTCTACTATCCCCATATACACTCTTCTCCCTTCCCTTCACTCCCCTCTACCTAATATAAGGCAACTCTATTCTTTCCTAGTGCCCCACTTAATGTGAATTCACATCTGCACATCATAGAAAACATTCAGCCTTCAGTTTTTGGGAATTGGCTTATATTGCTTAGCATGATATTCTCCAACTCCATCTATTTACCAGCAAATGCCATAATTTCATTCTTCTTTAAAGCTGATTAATATTACATTGGATGTATGTACCACATTTTCTTTATCCATTCATCTATTGAAGGACACTTAGATTGCTTTCATAGTTTAGCTATTGTGAATTGAGCTGCTATAAACATTGACATGGCTGCACCACTGTAGTATGATGATTTTAAGTCCTTTAGGTATAAACCTAGGAGTGGGATAGCTGGGTCAAATGGCGGTTCTACTCCAAGAGCTTTCCGAGGAAGCTCCATACTGCTACCCATAGTGTTGTACCAATTTGCAGTCCTACCAGCAATGAATGAGCTTCCCTTTTTCCCCACATCCTCGACTATATTTGTTCTTGCCTGTATTCTTGATGATGTATCTTAGGTTTTGGAATTTTTTTTCTCATTAGAGTAATTCACAGAGAAAATGTGAATGGATAAGAGAAAATCCCATTAAAGTATAGGGTGAAAGGAATGTATATATGCTAGCTGCAAATTTAAGAGGAAACCCAAGATTCCTTAAATTAAAAAAAATCTTCAGATCAAACTTGGAAGAGGTTTTTTTTCTTTATTGTTTCTTTATAGAATTTAGAAATGACTTATAAGAAACTACTTACTTCCAAGAAAATTTTAAAAGTTTGTTCTACCTAGGGGCACATAGACTGTGGTTTGAACATCTAGAATTCGTGTAAAGTTCTATATTCGGGAATAGAGAAGACAGGAAGAATGGTGAAGCACCCCAGTACAATGGCCTCTGGCATTGCACATGGACTCTGTCCTCCCAGAGTCCTTCAAACTATGCTCTTCCCATAGTCAAGTGGTAATACAAACTGAAAAGTACCATGGGGCCCATCTCCACTAAGGATTCTCTGTAACTTTGGGCGAATTACACCTGTCTATGCTTCAGTCACTTCATTTGTAAGGGACATAAAATCATTGATACTTTTATTTTTATAAAAATAAAGAAGAAATATTTTAATAGTTGGATTTAGAAAAGTATCTTGCACATAGAAAGTGCTCAGTAAATGTGAGCAATGGCTATTATTCTCACTAATGGAGGTTCATTATCCCCACTATTTCTTTGGAGAATAATGTATCTTCAGACCCATTACCTTGCAGGAGGGAGCTGTTACATATAAGGCAGACAAACTTATAAGACGCATTCATATATTTCATAATAGCAATGTGAGGACTCAAAGAGGCAATGCTTGAATGTAGCATGCAATGTTTCAAATTCATCAAAATTCTCAATGAATGGTGTTAGCTTTTAATAACATACAAGAAAATCAGAATTATAATATGTACCACATTATTTATTTTCCACATTTTGTATCTCATAGTGGAAAAAAAATTGTTTGGATCCCAAGAGTTGTCTTGATATTGTGTTGATATCCTACAGAAATCAGTGATTGTTTTGAGAATTTTAGGGAACACAGATCCCAGAGGAACATTGATAGACATCAATTCTATGATACTTTCCCATCATAACATTTTGAGAAAAAGAGAAAACAGTTGAATTTCTACTATACAAGTAGGTTGTATTATAAGCTCATTATTTGGGGGAGGGGGACTGAGGTTATTAATAATATTTTCTGGGACCTGAAAACTTGATATATTTTCCTATGTTTGAAATCTATTGTAATCATATGTGAGAGAAGAATGATGTATAAAGGAGGGAAATAGTATTACAATTTTTTTTAAAAATATATGTATATATCATCCTTTTCTTAGAGAATGCTTTGAGAAATGCCAAATTTTAAGGACTCCTTTAAAAAAATATACTACTTCTTCTATAGTCAACGACATTCTCAATGGGAAATGGGAACAAATCTGCAAAACCACATGTCTCATAAGAAAGGCTAGTGTAAGAGGAAAGTCAACATAAATAATGCGGATGAATGCCTTTTACCATCCTTCCTTTACATCACTCTCACAAGAACTCCATCTCTGCAACCTGGTTGAGCCTGCATGAAGAGTCTCCTGACAGTAACCACAATGCTGATAGTGGCCATGAGAAACCCATGAGGATTTCCATTGAGGCACATAGATGTGTGAATCATCTCTGAAGTGGAAAAGAGAGGAATTACGTTAGCTCTGCCCAAAGCACTTTGAAGTGTCCCTTGCAGGGTTTCTCAACTGTGTGAAATGACTAACAGTATCATCCTGGGGTTGTTCGACGGTGTTGGTCATCGGGTTGATGGAGAGGGATGGCCATGTGCATTATGGAGTGTTTAGCAAATATATATACCAATAGCACACCCCAATGACCATTGGGAAAACCAAAACTATCACTGACAAATGTCACAAAGTGTCACAAAGTGGTCACATTCATTCCTGGTTAGTAAGAAGTGGTCTGCAAGCAAACAACCCCCTGATTTTTTTTTAATAAAGGAAAACATTTTTAAAACTATGCATTACTTTGAACTCAGAGAAAGACATTTCACTTTTCCTAGTCATTTAGAGAAAGAAAACCATATGATTATGTATATATAATATCTGTATCCCTCAGTTTTACTGTTTATTAACTCTCATTTTATCATGGCAATTATCATGTCATTAAAATTATTTGATGTGGTCATTTAAAGAAAAACGTATTTTCTCTCATATATGCATTGTAATTTTGGACATTTTCCCTGTATCTGATACTTCAATTCTGAAATTTCTGTATCATAAATAATGCTGCTATGTTCATGGTCTTTATTCTCAATCACATCCTGTTCACACATTTGACAAGTTCTCGAGATAGAATCACAGAAATAAATTATCAAATAGCTCTCTTGAAGGAAGAAAACACATAAATAGAGGAAGGCTATTCTCAAGAGTACTAATTCCCTGAATCTCTAAAATATATATCAATAAAACATAAACACCTGTAGGTTAATAATAACAAAAAGTCCGCCTATCTTATCAGTTGTCAGAGTGGAAAATTCAGAAAAGGTTACCGTTGATTTTAAAATTTGTTTCCTTAGATCATAATATTTAGAGTGAGGATCACAGAGTAAGCTAGGTAAAATGGTTTTAAAATTTATAGAGAAATGAGTCCAATCAAATAATATTTTGGCATCACCCCTCATGATTCTATGCCAAGCTTGCAATTTTGAAAAGCTAATCAAAGCATGTATACAAGTTTTTCTAAATATTAATTATTTCATATGATCTCTGAAATAAACTATAGACTTTATACATCTCTGTTATGCAATGCTATAATTTTTGTAAAAATTTCATGTGAAAGATTTCTCATTTCTTGACAGGTAAAATTAAACTATCCTATTGAGTCTGTTGTTACTTGTTTATTTTATTTATTCATTTTTTACCACACAAAATCATATTTGAATTGCATAATAAAGTATAACATTTAGGTTTTTTTTTTTTTTCTCCCCAGCCACATAGCTAGTGGGCACATGGATGAGGAAAACTGCACATGGTTGCCCTGATCCAGGTCAGCTCTCAACTGCACACTCCCATGTACTTTTTTCTCAGCAATTTGTCTCTTGTGGACTTTGGCTACTCCTCAGTCATTGTGCCAAAGGTGCTGGCCAACATCTTAACCAAGGACAAAGCCATCTACTTCCCAGCGTGCATGGTACAATTCTATTTGTTTTGCACTTGTATGGTTACAAAGGTCTTCCTCCTGGCTGTGATGGCCTATGATCGCTTTGTGGCCATCTGCAATCCTCTGCTGTACATGTTCATCATGTCCCAGAAGCTCTGTGCAGAGCTGGTTTCTGGCTGTTAACCTCTTAGCATCAGTGTGTGCTCTGATTCACTTGTGCTCAGCCCTTGAGATTCCATTGTATAGGTGAAACGTGATCAATCACTTCTTCTGTGATCTACCCCCTCTCCTAAGTCTTGCTTGCTCTGATGTCACTGTGAACAAGGTGCTGCTGTTCGTTGTGGCTACTTTCAATGAACCTATGACCATTGTGATCATCCTCACCTCCTACCTGTTCATTCTCATCACCATCCTGAAGATGCGCTCTGCAGAGGGGAGGCACAAAGCTTTTTCCACGTGTGCCTCCCACCTCACAACCATCGTTGTCTTCCATGGAACAATCCTTTCCATTTACTGCAGACCCACTTCAGGCAACGGTGGAGATGCTGACAAAGTGGCCACAGTGTTCTACACTGTGGTGATCCCCATGCTGAACCGCCTCATCTATAGCCTGAGAAATAAGGATGTGAAAGAAGCTCTCAGAAAAGTTGTCAGCTCTAAAATGCATTCCTAGAGAATGTGTATTTACCAGGATTTAGTTTGCAAAGTAGAGGCAGGTGGAGGGCATGACCAGTGGACTGTAGCATTGAAGTGGAGAGAACCCAGGAACAAGCCAAGGAGACACAAGTGAGTCTTTTGATTTATTTATATTTGTGTCTTTTCAATTTCCAGCTGTGGGATTAAACATGTTTCAAAACTTTCAGACTATTCTTTTCTGTTTTTAACTTTAAAATAATCAGTAAAGTTTAAATAAATATGGTTAATGGCACGATTAAGACACACATACTTGTTCTGGTGTAAAGCCTTTGTAAATTAAAGAAGAACATAAGAATCATACTGTATATTAGTATCCCTGACCCACAAAACTATCTTTTAAAAATAGTAGTTTTGTAAAGAAGATCACACAATTGACAGTGTGTACACAGAATGAGAAATATATACGTAAACATATATTCTATTATTTTCTTTTGTTGCTTTATACACACATGTATAATATTATTTACTATACATTCCTTTTTCCTTTTTGTGCTGCAGTTGTCCTAATGTCCAGTGCTTGAACCTTGGATAATATCTCATTTCATGTATAATATGATAATAATTTCATAAGTATTTAGGAACATTGTGTTATAGAACATCAGAACATCAGCTTAGACTGATCCCTACTAGATAATTAGTCTCCCTATGTCTGTCTTTCTTTCTCCTCCTCTTATATACTTGTAACTATTTAAAAAAAAAAAACATTATTAAAGGTAACAGAATTTCTGAATTGTCTCTTTTTTAACTTTATGTTTTCTTCTTGTTTTCTTGCTAACACTTCAATTCACTGTAGATTAAATGATTAATGATACAAGTGTATTTCTAAGCTCTGCACACGTTCCTTAGATGCATCTTTGGTCTTGATGAAATACTCGTTTTTGCACTTTCTTTATGCATCTAAATCATATTTCTTCATTCATTCCTGATTGATGTACACCACTGACACTTTAAGGCTACATTATGATTTCATTTTCTCAATTGTATTCACTTATTTAAATGAAGCTTTATGTATAATAATTGTTTGAAAACAATAGGCTCCAGTTCATGAAAGCCTGGACAGGTACATTGACCTTGATTTTTTTAGTTTGACAGAATTTAACTTCCTCAGTCCTCAACTTCCTCCATCCTAATGTTGACGGACTTTACTAACCTCACAGTATTTCATTAAAATTAAATTTTGAAAATGTATATTTACTCACCAAATTCTGGAAAGTATTTTTGGTGTGTATCATATGTTTCTGGGACTATTTAAATTTTTATCTATTTTACTGTCTCTGGCATATAGTAAATTCTCTTCAGTTATCTTTTTATTGAATAGATAGTTGATTCAACACTGGTGGTTGAACAGTATTCATATTGAGAAAAATAGATGAATACAGAACCCTTTGGAAGCCACCAAGAATTAAGAATTGGCTCAAAATTGCCCATATATTGACACCTTTGTTCAATTAATCAGGGTCCCTTAGGAAAACAAAATCTCACCAAGATTCAAAGTAAGGTGTGAAGAGTATTAAAATCTAAAAGAGCATGAACAGAACACTGTGAATTTCAGTTTTACTAACTGCAGAGAGAGGCTAAAGTTTTTGATATCAGTGTATAATATGGAAGAGATATCTTCACCAGAACATTAGAAATATCTTCACCAGAACATTAGAGCTAAGAGGAAACACTTCTGTTAGCTGGCTTTGAAGGCTTGAAGAAGAGATGTTGTTCTCAGATCAGTCAATATGACCAGACTAGGACCCAGCAGGGTTCAATTCTCTGCAGGCACACCCTAAGGGAGTGTCTTTGGAAAACAAAGTGGGTGATGCTAGACTGCTGTTCCTACCTGAGAAGAGAGTATCTTGAGGTAGGAAATCCTTGAGTGTCCACTGTGGTTGTATTCACATTAAAAGGATTGCAAAAACAAGAAGGGATTCATGTCTTTGTTCTGCATCCTTTCCTCCCCATATTCCTTCTTTCTCACTCTTTGTATTTTCCTTCCTTCCATAGACTGTAACTGGAAGCCACATAGAGACAGCACCCAGGAACACAGTGTACAAATCCCACCAGAAGCATCACAAAGAACGGAAGTGTGGAATTTAGAAGAGATCAGATCTAACACACTCCTCATGAGATGAGGAGAATCCAAACCCATTCTTCTATTATAAATGGATTAGGTGGTTGCCATTTATAATAGAAGAATGGGCTTGGATTCTCCTCATCTCCTGAGGAGTGTGTTGTGTATCTCTCTATGTCTGAACACTTAGGCAAACACCAAAACTCTCAGTCTTTATCACATTGTCTTAATTATAAGAGAGATTGATAAAAATAGATGAGGTTGATTTTTAGTAATAACCGTGACCCATGTTACCATACACCCTACATGATAAAGGTAATGCCACTATTTACTACAGTGTAGCTGAGGAAAACTTTCTGGTTCCAAATCATGTAAAGCTAGCACTTTTCCCACAATTTCCATAAAGCAATTATCCATATGTTTCTCTTGGTTGTCTGGTCACAGTAACTAATATGAGGGTCTACTGGGAAGCATATGTACAAAGGAATTATAACCATTGGCAATAACTTCTTTTATTGGTGACCTGCTCTGCTGATAGAATGGAAAGGGTGATTCAAATTTGGGAAGGAGGCAAAGGAAAGGAACATATGATTGAAACATAAGTTTGCAGATTTGTTGTTTATGTTCACCTATATTTCATATGTTGTTCTTGATGAATTCAATAAGGAAATTGGAAAGGAACTCTTTTCTATAATAATAGATTTTGATGTGATATCACTTAAGAAAACATCCTAATAATGACTTATAAAAGGTAATATATTTATTTATTTGACAACTACACAATTAGGGATAGAGGAGAAAAAGGGATTTTCAAAGTGGAAACATCTAATCTTACATTTTCAGTTAGTTTCTACAAGATTTTCATTCCAGTACTGTGCTCACAATTTCAAAAAGTGTTAATATTCGTAGTAATGATTTGCAAGACATTCCAATTGAAAATAATTGGCTCATAAGGATACAATTTGAAAAAAAATGACAAAATTAGGAAATATCATTCACTTTTCTGCATGAGGCATATTTAAAATAGGTAGCTTACATTTGTAATATATTTACTCAAATTTTTGCAACTTAGAGAAAAAACACAATGAGAACAAGCCCTGCTTATTTCATGCTTTTACTTAAATTAGTAGATTTTACTTATACTTTGAAGTCTTAACTCTCATTGGTTTTCATTTGATTAACTTTTGTATGTTGAATGAGTGAGTGCTTACAAGGTAACTCTTTTAACAAACATTCCCCAATATTCCGCTGTTCCCACAAAATCATTTATTAAGAATTTTTTATTTCCTTCTTGGTGTGCAATGTATCAATTATTATATGTTATAATTTTTTAAAAGTTATGTTCTAGGGCTGGGGATGTGGCTCAAGCGGTAGCGCACTCGCCTGGCATGCGTGCGGCCTGGGTTCGATCCTCAGCACCACATACCAACAAAGATGTTGTGTCCGCCGAAAACTGAAAAATAAATATTAAAAAAAATTCTCTCTCTCTCTCTCTCTCTCTCTCTCTCTCTCTCTCTCTCTAAAAAAAAAAAAAAAAAAAAAAAAAAGTTATGTTCTAGCATTGATTTTGCTGTCATGGTCAGGTCATATACCATATATCAATCGACCTTTCTTAAGGAAAAGTAAGGTTATGTTACTTTACAAAGGAAGTTAGCATTAATATTCAAATTTTCATCTGATAGAACCACCATTAGAAAGACAATGATACATTATATCTCACTTATATGAAGTGTTGGCATATTAACGTCTAGTCATCATCATACTATGCCTCTTTCTGGATATTTTAATACTTGGTAGGCGAAGAGAATCAATATAACATGAAAGAAGATTCAACATAACTTGGGAATAAATTGAGTAGTTCCTAAAAAATACTTGGGCAGTAGTAGATATGTTTCAATACTCACTTTCACAGAAATAAATTAGCTCAAACATCTGAGTACATATTTGTTCTAGGCTATAAATCAATTTGCAAGAGAAAAATAAAAAATAATAAAAAGCTATCCTCAGAAATTTTTTAAAAATCCATTAAACATTTCAATTATTGTCCTACTTAAGCCCTGGAGAAACCTATTGCTGGATTAAAATGACCCATGGAATGAAATATTCATCCTATCCACCAACTAGTTTAACTCTTAAGACTATTATGAAGGTTTTGCAATTTAAGTAAAACCAGCTTTGAAATGGAAGATAGTTCATAAAATTTAATGCTTAATGAGAATAAAATCAGCCTTAACTAGGAAGAGGAGTGTGCTTTAAATTTTTAAATAACTAAGAAATAATATTTATTTAAAGAACATACAAAACATACAAGTCTAACAATTAAAGTTGCATTTCTATTGCAGAATTTTCCTTTGTTACTCTCTGATATTTGAGACAAATCTGCCTCTGCTTTTTGGCCTCAGCTTCATCAAAATATATAATTTCTAAACCTCTCATCTGCCCTAGAGTTTGGGGAACTGATCAAAATCATGTTGTTTCTTGACACTCCTTGGATGCTGGTCAGAAAACTAAGCAAAGGAATGCTGATAATGTCACAGTTAGTCTGCAGGCTAACTTACAAAAACCCTGTTTGAGTGGTTTTGGGTGGAAAGGATGTATGCCACTCATCCAGGTAGCTGCCATTGGACAAAACTCCACCAGGGAATGGAGGCTGTGCCTGCCAAAATACCAAGAGGGATGGAGTTGTTTTCTGCCTGTTGCCACTGAATTCTTTTTTGGAGTAGTCAGTGATCTCTTGAAAGTTTTTCCAATAAACCATGTGTCTCCCATGCTGTCTCCAGGCACTTTCTTTGGCCTGCCCACAGCCCTCCCTACTGCCTTTGGCACAATTATGCTAAATAAGAAAGTCTTAACACTAACTCTGAATATGTGCTTCTCTCCATACAGTCTATATGCCTTCTCCAGCAGCTTACATTGAGTTTGTTCAAATTACAACAGATTGTGCTTTCATTATCTCCTTTGCAAGAAACGCATAAAAATAAAATTGTCTTTTGGCTGGTTATTAGGAAGATTAAATTAGCTAAGCTTTAAATAAGATTTAGATAGATAGTAACACAGAATGCATGCCCAGTAGGTGAGTCCTGTGATTATAGCTATCTGACCAGAAGATCTATTACCATTATTGTATTTGAAGAAACTCCAGTGTAGCTCAACACAGTCTGCCTTCCTGGAAGTTAAGGGATTTTGTAGTGTTATGAAAAAAGGAAAGTTCATCATAAATATTCATGGTAATTTCAAATGGCAATACAAGGTGTGCCTCACATTTCAGATATTAGGATACAGAATTCCAATCACTCATGAAATATGGAAAAAAAGAAGTTTTAGTATTGTTTCCAAATTTAGAATATTTTTTTTTCTTTTTAATTGGCTATGATAGTTGTACTTATAGAGCACAGTGTGCTCTATATACATATATGATGTGATGATAAAAATCAGGGTGATCTGTATAACTATCACCTCAAACATTTTCCATGTTTATTTTTTCATTTTTTGTGTGTGTGTTGAAAATCGTTTCTTCTCACCATTTAAATTATACTGTGAATTATTCTTAATATGTTCACCCTACTCTGCAATAGAACACAAAGTTATGGTGGTTTTAAAACCAATTTTCTGATCACATTCCACAGAGATTAATTATTTTGGAGCCTTCTATGACATCAACTTTTACTTCAATTTTTTTTTTACTTTGTTAAACCACAAAGATTAATAATTATTTTAGGTAAGGCATTCATTTCCCAGGAGCATAATTTATAATATAAAGTCTTTAATTGCATGCTATCCACATCTATCACCTTCAATTCTATATCACAGGTTTGTTCACTAAAACTAGACTCTAAGTGCTTAAAAGAGAAAATGCATATATATATATATATATATATATATATATATATATATATT
The DNA here is from genome assembly GCF_964194105.1 of Spermophilus citellus. Lineage (NCBI taxonomy): Eukaryota > Metazoa > Chordata > Mammalia > Rodentia > Sciuridae > Spermophilus > Spermophilus citellus. Next base: position 240,623,054 of record NC_138183.1, read on the forward strand.
CTGAGCAAAAAATAATTAATGACATGTTAACTCATATATCTTTGACTTAGAGAATGTTTATGAGAACACTTATCTCATGCCCTTACTTTTCATTTTTTTAAATTTTATTTAAGAGACAGTAGAGAAATTACAACTATTTCTTCTGTAATATCAAACATTAGTATATATAAAAATACAAGTTAAAATGGTAAACTTTCTCTTTTCCTCTTTCTCCCCTGCTTCTGCAACACCAGCATTCTTCATGAGATCTACAATGACCAAAGATGAGCTCGTATTTGCCACTGCTATTTCAATTTTGAGGGTGGTGTTAATGTGCCTGCAAGGTGGTCATGAATTTCATCTGCTCAGCCTAGAAGGATGCTTTTGGGTTTTCTTTGGATTTATCATAGGCTAGTTACCTATGCATAGAACATAGCAAACAAATTGTTCAAAGAGAATTTTCCGGGGCTGGGGACGTGGCTCAAGCGGTAGCGCGCTCGCCTGGCATGCGTGCGGCCCAGGTTCGATCCTCAGCATCACATACAAGCAAAGATGTTGTGTCCACCGAGAACTGAAACATAAATATTAAAAATTCTCTCTCTCTCTCTCTCTCTCTCTCTCTCTCTCTCTCTCTCTCTCTAAAAAAAAAGAAAAAAAAGAGAATTTTCCTCTTTTATCAGGGCATGAATCTTAGCATTTTTTTTTTCTGATGGCCATGAATTCAGAATAGTTTGTTTGCATTACTTTAAAACTGGCTCATAATACAGAGAAACCATCAGGCTGCTTCTGGTCTAGACTGTCTTCACTCAATTTTCAGTACAATGTGTTAATGAATAAATATCTAAATATACAAATTAAGGAGAACAGAGAGCAAAATTATTTTAATTTCATTGACTTCTTCCTTAAGGGAAAGATCAGAATGGTAGTTTCCACTTACACTAAATACTCAATTTAGCTTCTTTATACAAATAACACATTGAGGGACCTTAGAAAAATTTCACTTCCTTTTTTAAATATGGATAAAATTTATATATATATATATATATATATATATATATATATATGTGTGTGTGTGTGTGTGTGTGTGTGTGTGTGTCATAGCCAAATTTAAGTTGATGACATATAGGGCATCTATATGTTTTCACATTTCTACATATACACTCTCATTTACAACTAAAAGTTTACATCCTATATACTGCTTGTTTCTCTTTTTAATTTTTTTTTCTAAACAATTTCAAAGTACATTTCCACAGTAGATATGATAAGCCACAGTTTGTTAATTCTTTCACTTTGACTATTGTCAAAACAGTAACAAACAATAATGAGAATTAAACATAGTTTTTCATACTCTTTCAATATAATCAAGTTTCTGATACTGAATTATTATATTTCTAGTTTTAAAATTATACAGATTTTATTGTTGTTAATGTTAAAATTTCAACAAATGTTGATGAATTACTTTTATAAAAAGCATGAAAGATGTATTCCATCTTTCTGTATCATTAAAAGACTTCATAATCACCAGTACAGTGAAATAAGTAACCATTAATTTGACAAATAAAAACTATTATGCCTTTGACTATGTGCATTCATTTTCCTTTTTGGTTCTGAATAACTCCAACTTTAAAGGATCTTCATGAACAAGTATTTTCAAGGAAAATGTTTAGGTTCCTGATAGACTTAACAAAAACAATAATATGTGTACAGTAACTTTTATACTTTTCAGTCACAATTTTTAATATTTTTGTGAATAGAAGTTAATTTCCATGTAACATTAAAGCATATTTTAAAATCTATTTCAAAGTCAACCAAACCACCTACTCCAATAGATCATCTGAACTGTACAAGGTAGTTAAAGACTGAGAATCCTTCAAGATTATTACTGATCCTGAAATTAATTCTCACTAGTGAACTCTACTGAGAAACATAGGTTAGAATATTATAATTATGGAACATTAAATCAATTTGGTAGTTTTGTTTCTCTTACAATTCATGCATATGTGTTTCATATTAATGTTATTTGATACAGATTTAATGTTCAATGTACCATTTCCTCTTTCATATCTTCCCAGAAGTAACCCAATAGTTATAATATGTAAGTTAACCTGACATCTGTTGACAATGGCTAAAGAAAACTGCACAACTGTGACAGAGTTCATTCTCCTAGGATTGTCTGATGTCCCAGAGCTGAGAGTGCTCCTCTTCCTGGTGTTCCTACTCATCTATGGAGTCACAGTTTTGTCCAACCTGGGCATGGTTGCCTTGATACAGGTCAGCTCTCAACTGCACACTCCCATGTACTTTTTTATCAGCCACTTGTCCCTTGTGGACTTCAGCTACTCCTCAGTCATTGTGCCCCAAATGCTGGCCAACATCTTAACCAAGGATAAAGCCATCTCCTTCCCAGTGTGCATGGTACAATTCTATTTCTTTTGCACTTGTGTGGTTACAGAGGTCTTCCTCCTGGCTGTGATGGCCTATGATCGTTTTGTGGCCATCTGCAATCCTCTGCTGTACATGGTCATCATGTCCCAGAAGCTCTGTGTAGAGTTGGTTTCTGGCTGTTATCTCTTAGCATCAGTGTGTGCTCTGATTCACTTGTGTTTAGCCCTTGAGATTCCATTGTATAGGTCAAACGTGATAAATCACTTCTTCTGTGATCTACCCCCTCTCCTAAGTCTTGCTTGCTCTGATGTCACTGTGAACAAGGTGCTGCTGTTCGTCGTGGCGACTTTCAATGAATCTATGACCATTGTGATCATCCTCACCTCCTACCTGTTCATTCTCATCACTATCCTGAAGATGCGCTCTGCAGAGGGGAGGCAAAAAGCTTTTTCCACCTGTGCCTCCCACCTCACAACCATCATTGTCTTCCATGGAACAATCCTGTTCATTTATTGCCAGCCCAGTTCTGTCCCTAGTCTTGATATTGACAAAGTGGCCACAGTGTTCTACACTGTGGTGATCCCCATGCTGAACCCCCTGATCTACAGCCTGAGGAACAAGGATGTGAAAGAAGCTCTCAGAAATGTGCTATACTCCAAAATCTTATCACAGACAATTTAATAAAACATAATATGGATTAAGGGTGAGTAGGTGGGAAGAGGAGTTGGAATGCAGAGAATGATAATGAGCTAGCCAGGTATTACTGAGTCTTTTTGTTCTATAATCTTTGTGTGTCTTGAATTCATAAAGATGGGAGTTAGCATGTTCACAAGTTAGTTTGTTTTGTAGTTCTTCAATACATAACATTGTAAAGTGATATGATAAATGGCACTGTTATGACATGAATTTTTAATTTGTTTTAATCTATCACATGTTTTTTTAGAGAGAGAGAGAGAGAGAGAGAGAGTGAGAATTTTTTAATATTTATTTTTTAGTTATCAGCGGACACAACATCTTTGTTGGTATGTGGGGCTGAGGGTCGAACCCAGGCTGCACATATGCCAGTCAAGCGCGCTACCGCTTGAGCCATTTCCCCAGCCCCTCTATCACATGTTTTAATGAAGAACTCACAATAGTCATTTGTTTCAGTAAACTTTATTGAAGACATAATACTTTAAGAATTGAATTCATGATTTTTATAGTAAAAAATAACCCCATGTCAATTAGTTTATACAAGCATGAGTATTCATGTGTACATATATTGTTAACTGTTTTTATTTCTTGTTTTCTTTATTATAGTGGTAGTTGTTGTAATAAATATTATATAACTTCATCATACATTATACAACTTCATTATATAACTTTATCCATATCATATTATTTGAAAAATGGAGACAATATTAATAATCATTTCATAAAAATCTTAGAAGAAATAAATTGCATGTCAAATGTAGGTAAAACTCCTTATATATAATTCATTTTATCTCTTTCTATCTGGATTCTTTATTGTCATTCTTCATCATTTTTAGTTATTGAATTACCATCATCATGAGTAGCTTTCTTTTTTACTTCATCTTAACTTCTGATGTTTATGATACCTCTTCAATATTTTTTGGATATAATGCTTACTGTACCTTATAAGTGCATGTATATTTATTGTTCATATAATGATTTTTTGTCCTTTTTTCTGTGGATGTTAGCAGCATTTCTTAATTCAGTTCTGACTCAGATACAGCATTGAGTCTTCCTTTATAAATTCATTATAATTTATGTAAATTTTTACTTTGCACTTGCTTGTTTAAATGAAGCTGATTCTAGCTGTAAAACATTAGAAAATCACAAGATTCAGTTCATAAAATCTAGGATTTGGGGCTGGGGCTGGGGCTCAGTGGTAGAGCACCCGCCTCGCACATGTGAGGCACTGGGTATCATCCTTAGCATTACATAAAAATAAATAAACATATTTTAAAAAACTAGGATTGGTTTCAATCTTGATTATTTAATTTGGAAATTAACTTAATTTCTGCAATACTTATATATTTTTTTTCATTTTCACACTGCCTAATTCTACTAACCTCACAGCATTTTTTGAGATTAAATTTTGATAATATATATTCAGTGATGTTTGCATTCTCACAGGAAATAAACCTTGCTAATTAATAATTTGAAATCATAATAGTTTATTTATTATTAATTGTAAGATACAGTCTACCACAGATATTTTATAACAGATGAAACTGTTTAAAATGGATTAAATATGATAGGGATTCAAATGCCAGGGATCTTCTACAGAATTGTGTCAGGAGAAAGAACAGCACTTGAATTCAGCTTATCACCCATTTTGTACTGAATTTTCACATTTTACCCAAGACTTTCCATTTCATGACTATTAGATCCTTGCACTAAAAACCTAATGCCAGTATAGGGTAAGCAAAACCAAAAAGAGTAGAAAATAAGATTTGTGATCCAGAGGGGCTTTGGTAATTAATGGATGATCTTGAATTCTGGGCACATTCTTCCTCCTAACAAGGCAAATATCAGAGTGAGATCAAACACTCCAGCTTAAGGGAATAAAGAGAAGTGTTCTGCTGAATGCTTTCCTGTGTAAGCGTCCATTCTTGAGAGGGCATGGGGATATGTGAGGGGGGCAACAGATCAGGGGTAACCCTTTCTGATCACAAGAAATTCACATTTTGATGGGACAGAAAACCATGTCAATGTATCTGTGCATAATTGTATCACACCAAGGTTTGAGTAATGGTTAAAGAAGGGCAAATTCACAGAAATTGTAACTACTAGAGAATAATGAATGCAGTCTGGAGGAAACAGAGAACATTTTATGGATGGTTCCCCCTGGTTCCCATTTTTTTCTGTATTATTTTTCTTATTTTTGGTCTCAGTTTCACATGTTGAAATGAGGAAGGTTCTAACACTGGCTCTGACTCTCATTTTTTTTTTCTTTGTAAAATCATGTAGTTGGGAAAAAACAGCAATTCGCTTTGCTTTATTCAAATTACAACTATCTGTGTCTCTATCACCTATTTTGTAAGAAATGTATAAAAACAAATTATCTCTTCACTGGTTGTTAGGAAGATTACAAGCTAACATTTAAATAGATGTGATTTACAGCTGGGTATAATAATCCATGCCTGTAATCCCAATGGCTCAGGAGGCTGAGGCAGGAGGATCACAAGTTCAAAGCCAGCCTCAGCAACATAACAAGGACCTAAAAAATTTAGTGAGACCCTTTCTCAAAATAATACATAAATGAATAAAACAGAAAATGGACTGGTGTTGTGGTTCCATATTTAAGTTCCCCTGGGTTCAATCCTTGGTATAAATTTAAAAAAAATAGATATTACACATATTTATATGGCACAGCTTTTTCTTTCTAAACATATATGCATGATGTGATGATCAAATCAGTGTGATTTGTACATCCCTTGCTTCAAAGATTTGTATTTTTTTTTAATTTTTTGCTACCAGGGATTGAACTCAGGGGCACTCCGCCATGAGGCCCATCCCCAGCCATGTTTTATATTTTATTTAGAGACTCACTGTGTTGCCTAGCACCTCACTTTTGCTGAGGCTGTCTTTGAACTCGCCATCCTCCCACCTCAGCTTCCCAAGCTGCTGGGATTACAGGTGTGCACCACTATGCCAGGCTGTCATTTTTTTTGTGGTAAAAACATTAAGAATCTGTTGTTTTGGCCATTTAAGGTATACAGTGAATAATTGTTAACTATATTCATCCTACTCTGCAATAAAAACCAAGTAATGGTAGTTTAAAAACAGATTTTCTGATCAATTTCCGCAGAGATTAATTATTTTTGATCCTTCCATGACATCATTTTTTTAAATTTTGTTATGCCATAGAGATTAGAAGTTGTTATAGGTAAAGGATTCATTTCCCAGGAGCTTAATTTATAGTATAAAATATTTTATTGCATTCTGTCCACATTTAATACCTTCAGGGAAGAAACATCTATACCACAGGTTTGTTTACTAAATCTAGACTCTAGTTACTTGAAAATGAAAAGACATAAATTTTCTGAGGAAAAAAATAATTAATATGTTTAATTCATCTGTCTTTGACTCAGAGAATGGTTATGAGAACATTTATCTCATTCACTTACTTTTTAAATACTTTTTTTTCTTTTAAGAGACAGGAGAGAAATTACATTTTTTTGAAATATCAAACATTAATGTATTTTAAAAATACAGATAAAAATGGTATATTTTCTCTTTTTCTTCCTCTTTGGCCACACAAGCATCCTTCATGAGATCTACAATGACCAAAGTTGAGCTCACTATTGCCACCACTACCTCAATTTTGAGGGTTGTGTGAATGTGTCTTCTAGGTGGTCATGAACTTTCTCTGCTCAGCACAGGAGGATACTTTTGGAATTGATATGGATTTATCATAGACTTATTTTCTATTACCATAGACTATTGATAATAAAAATTTCAAAGAGGATTTTTCTTTTTTTTATTCAAACATCTTGATTTTCATTATGAATAAAACACACGAAAACATGACTTCAGGAAAATAATGTGTTTTCATTTCACTAAATTTGATTCAAGATGCAGAGAAACCAGCATGTTTTCTGGTCCAGATTGCCCTCACTCAGTTTTGATTAAACTGGTTTAATGAAGTAAGTATCTATTCCTACAAAGTAAGAAGAAATGCAGAGAATAAGATCATGCAATTTCCTTGGGTCTCTTTATTAAGGGAAAGGTCTGGAAGGGAGTTTCCACTTTTGTGAAATACATAGTTTTACCCCTTTACCCAAATAACTCTTCAAGGAACCTTAGAAAGTTTTCAATTACCTCTTTTTTAATGTGGTTAAAATATTTTTATATTATTGTTGTAACCAAATTAAGTTGATAACACATGGTGTATTTATATGTATTCACAATTCTGCACGTAGATTCTCATTTAGAACTAAAACCTCTAACTATGTATTACTGGTGTCTGTTCTTTAAAATTGATCATATTGCAACAAAATTTGAAAGTACATTTCTACCATAGATATGATGAGTCATAGTTTAAAAACTCTACATTTGACTATTGTCAAAATAGTCCAAAACAACAATATACTATTGAACATACCTTTTTATAATTATATGATACAATCATTCCCAACAACATATTGCTAACAATATAAAATCTCTAATTAAAATTCATTTAGTTTTTACTGTTTGAAATGTTAAGACTTCCAATAAATGTTGCCTAATTGCTTTTACAAAAAAAATTATATGTGTGTGTCTGTGTGTGTGTGTGTTTCTTCTTTCTGAGACATTATAGTACTTCATAATTATCATTACAATAAAATCATACTTTTTCTAATTTGATAAAATTGAGTGTACACATTGTTTTCTTTCTCATAATTATAATTTTTCTTTCTGAATCATTATAATTTTAAAAAGTCCTCATGAAACACAAGTTTCATAGAGAATACATTTTCCAACAATACACTTTAGACAACTGTATGATACAAACTTATGTAACTGATTTTTAAAGAACAATCAAAAGTGTGTGATAACTTTTACACGTATAGGCCATAACTTTTTTTTTTTTAAAGAGAGTGAGAGAGGAGAGAGAGTGAGAGAGAGAGAGAGAGAGAGAGAATTTTTAACATTTTATTTTTTAGTTCTCGGCGGACACAACATCTTTGTTGGTATGTGGTGCTGAGGATCGAACCCAGGCCACATGCATGCCAGGCGAGCGCGCTACCGCTTGAGCCACATCCCCAGCCCTACCATAACTTTTTAATATTCTGTAAATAGAGGTAAATGTCCATGTACTATCAAATCATATCATTGAATCTATTTTAAAGCCTGCCTAAAAACCTAATTCAATGGATCATCAGAACTGTACAGGTTATTTACTGACTGAGAATCATTTAAGATTATTGCTGATACTTAAATTAAGTTTTACAAGTCAGTTCTACTGAGATACAGATTTTAGATTATTCTCATAATTACTTAATATTTTGAAAATGTGACAGAAATGTTTATTTTACAATCCAAAAATATGTATTTAATATTAACCTATTTTCTTTATGTTCTCTTCCCTGAATGAGCAAAACACCTACCAAACTTTTCTTAACATGATTTCTGATGATAATGGCCAAAGAAAACTGCACCACTATGACAGAGTTCATTCTGCTGGGATTATCAGATGTCCCCGAGCTGAGAGTCCTCCTCTTCCTGGTGTTCCTTCTCATCTATGGAGTCACAGTTTTGGCCAACCTGGGCATGGTGGCACTGATCCAGGTCAGCTCTCAGCTGCACACTCCCATGTACTTTTTCCTCAGCCACTTGTCCCTTGTGGACTTCTGCTACTCCTCAGTCATAGTGCCCAAAATGCTGGCCAACATCTTTACCAAGGACAAAGCCATTTCCTCCCGGGGCTGCATGGCGCAACTCTTTTTATTTTGTACTTATGCAATTACAGAGGTCTTCCTGCTGGCAGTGATGGCCTATGACCGCTTCGTGGCCATCTGCAACCCACTGCTGTATATGGTCATCATGTCCCAGAAGCTCTGTGCAGGGCTGGTCTCTGGCTGTTACCTCTATGCATCTATTTGTTCTCTGATTCATTTGTGCTTAACTCTGGAGATCCCATTCTACAGGTCAAATGTGATCAATCACTTCTTCTGTGATCTACCTCCTCTCTTAAATCTTGCATGCTCTGATGTCACTGTGAATGAGATGTTGTTGTTCATTGTGGTCAATTTCAATGAAGTCTTCACCATCACAATCATACTTACCTCCTACCTGTTCATTCTCATCACCATCCTGAAGATGCGCTCTGCAGAGGGGAGGCGCAAAGCTTTTTCCACCTGTGCCTCCCACCTCACAGCCATTGTTGTCTTCCATGGAACAATCCTGTTCATTTATTGCCAGCCCAGTTCTGGCACTAGTCTGGATATTGACAAAGTGACCACAGTATTCTACACTGTGGTGATCCCCATGCTGAACCCCCTGATCTATAGCCTGAGGAACAAGGATGTGAAAGAAGCTCTCAGAAATGTGCTGTACTCCAAAATATTATCAAAGACAATTTGATAAAACATAATTTCGGTAAAGAATAAATAGGTGGGCAGAGAAGTCGAAATGCAGAAGATGAAGAAGAACTAGGCAGGTATCAGTGAGTCTTTTTGTTCTCTAATGTTTGTGTGTATTCAATTCATAAAGATAGGATTCAGCATGTGCAAAAGTTGAAGTCTGCTGATTTATTGTTCTTCAATTTGCAACATTGTAAAGTGATATGGGATGTAGCACTGTTATGACATGAATGTTTAATTTGTTTTAAGCTATCATGTTTTAATGAAGAACTCACAAGAGTTATTTGTTTCAGTAAACTGCTGTAAACACCCCATTGTCTATTAGTTAATGCAAGCATAGAATCCTATATGTGTACATTTATGGGTAACTGTTTTATTTCTTCTCCTTTTCTTTATTGCTCTTGTAGTTGTTCCAGTGTACATTGTTTTTAAAACTTCACACATTATTTTTTTTGAAAAAGAGAATAATATTAATAATTATTTCACAAGAATCGTAGAAGAAATAAATTACATATCAGTGCAAGCATTTATTATAACCTGGTATATATAATTCATTGTATCTCTTCCTCCCTGGATTCTGTATCTGTATCTCTTCATCATTATTAGTCAATAAATAACTATTATTATGAGTAGCTACATCTGTAACTTAGCCTTTTTATAACTTTGTTGTATCTTCTGATTGTCATGGTACCTTCTTCAATACACTGTAGAGTAAATACTTATTGTACCTTGTAAATGCATTTATAACCTTTGTTTCTGTTCTTTGCATGTGATTTGTACTTCATATTATGATCTTTTATCACTGTTTTCTGCGTACTTAAGCAGCGTTTCTCAATTCAGTCCTGACTTACATGAAGCATTGAGTCTTCTTTTATAAACCCATTATAATTTAGTTAAATTTCTATTTTGTGCTCACTTGTTTAAATGGAGATTTTTCCAGCCATAAAACATTAGAAAATCACAGGACCCAATTCATAAAACTAGGATTGCTTTTTCAACCTCAATTATTTAGTTTGGAACTTAATTTCTTCAATCCTTTGTGTTTTACATTTTTAACAATGGCCAATTCACAGCATTTATTGAGATGAGATATTTAATATTTTTAGTTGTAAATGAACTGTTAATTTTATTTATTTATTTATATTTGGTGTTGAGAATTGAACCCACTGTCTCACACATGCTAGGCAAGCACTCTACCACTGAGCCACCACCCCAGCACCTGTTAAGATTAAATTTTAATGACATTTATTCAGTAATGATAACATGCTCACTGAAGTTTGTTAATTGCTAATTTGAAATTACAATAATTTCTTTACTATTAATTGTAAGATCTAGTCTATCATAGAGATTTTATAACACATGAAACTGTATTAAAATAGATTAACTATCATAGGAATTCAAATATCAGAGTTCTTATAAAATCCTTTAAGGAGAAAGAGCACAACTTGAGGTTCATATCATCACCCACTTAATATTGAATTTTCATATTTCACCCAGGAATTTCTAGTTCACAACTCTTATATCCTTATACTGAAAACCTAAGATCAATATAGGGTAAGCAAAACTAAAAAGAGTAGAACATAAGATTTGTGATCCAGAATGGCTTTGGCAGTTAATAACTGTACTTTAACTCTGGGGAAATTCTTATTCCTAATAAGGCAGAGATCTGAGTGGGAGCAAATATTCCAGATGAAGGAAATAAAAACAAGTGTTCTGTTTGATACTTTCCTATATGAGTGTCCATTCTTGAGAGGGCATGGGGATATGTGAGGAGGGCAACAGATGCAGAGGAAACACTTTCTGATCACCAGAAACCCACCTTTTGGTTGGAGATAAAAGCATGTCCATGTATATACAAATAATAAAGTTTCACTGAAGTGGGAGCATCAATGAAATAAGAGCTAATTCATAGAAATTGTGACTATTATAGAAGAATAAACATGGTCTGGAAGAATCTGAAAATGTTGCATGGAAGGTCCCCCTTGTATATCTTTCTTTATTTTTTCTTATTATGGTCTACATTCCACATACCCGGACGAGACAGGTCCTAACACTAGATCTCAGTCTCTTCTCTGCTCCACACAGTCACATATTTGGGAAAAAAAAAAAACAGGAAGAAGTTGCCTTTTCCATCAAGTCTCTTTGCTTTATTCAAACTAGAACTTATTATGCCTCCATCACATCACCTCCTTAGTAAGTAATGCGTAAAAACAAAATTTTATCTTCATTTGGTGTTAATATTACATGAGCTAACACTTAGATATGATTTAGAGCTAGGTGCAGTATTCTACTCATCTAATCCCACCTTAGGCTCTAGAGTCTAAGGCAGGTGGATGGAGAGTTCAAAGCCAGACTCAGCAACTTAGGAAGGTCTTAAGATATTTAGTGAGATCCTGTCTCAAAAAAACAAACAAACAAACAAAAAAAAAAAACACCAAAAAACAGAAATTGGGCTAGAGATTGAGTTACATAGTAAAGCACTCTTGGGCTCAATAATCACCCCCCCCCAAAAAAAAAAAGATTTAGATAGATTCTAACACAAATCATGCTCCAATAAGTGAGTCCTATGATTAGAGCTATCTGGCCAGAAGACCCATCACCTTTACTGTATTTGAAGAAACTCCAGTGCGGCTCTACATGGTCTGCTCTCTTGGAAGCTAAAGATATTTTGTAATCTTATGAAAAAAGGAAAGTTCATCAGAAATATTCATAATAATTCCAAATGGCAATACAAGCTGTGCCTCACATATTGGATACTAGGGTACAGAATTCCAATCACCCATGAAGTCTGGAAAAAAGAAGATTTGGTTTCAAATTATTGTTTCTTAATTTAGTATTTTTTTCCTTTTAAATTGACACATAATAATAGTACAAATTTGTAGGGTACAGTGTGCTATTTCTATGCATACGTACATGATGAAATGATCAAATGAGTGCAATTGTATATCTGTCAGCTCAAACACTTGTCACTTTTTTGTGGTGAAAACATTGAAAACTGTTTCTTCTGGTCATTTAAAGTGTACAGTATATTATTGTTAACTATGTCCATCCTACTCTGCAATAGAACACCAAGTTATGGTGGTTTAAAAACAGATTTTCTGATCACAACCCACAGAGATTAATTATTTTTGAACATCTTATGAAATTAATTTTTACTTCAGGTTTTTATTTATTTTCTTATGCCATTGAGATCGGTAATTGTTTTAGGTAATGGGTCAATTTCCCAGGAGCATAATTTATAGTATAAAATATTTTATTGCATTCTATCCACATCTAACACCTTCAGTTCCAGGAAAGAAACATCTATATTATAGGTTTGCTCACTAACACTAGACTCTAGGTACTTGAAAATAAAAAGACATATGTTTTCTGAGCAAACAATAATAATCAAGGATATGTGTGACTCATATGTCTTTGATATAAAAAAGTTAATGAGAACATTTATCTCATGCCCTTACTTTTTAGATTTTTTTTCTTTTATTTAAGAGTCAGGAGAGAAACTAGAACCATTTCTTCTGCAACATGAAACATTAATGCATATAAAAATGCAAATTAAAAATGCTAGACTTTCTCTTTTTCTCTTTTTCCCCAACTTTTGCCTTAGCAGCATCCTGCATCAGATCTTTAAGCCAAAGATGAGCTCATGATTGCCACTGCCGTGCTAATTTTAAAGGTTGTGTTTATTGTTCCTGCTATCTGGTCATGAACTTCTTCTATTCAGGAGAAGATACTTCTGGATTTTCTAAGGATTTATCATAGATTAGTTTTCTATTACAAGAGAACATTGAGAATATAATTTTCAAAGAGGAATTTTAATTTAATTCAGGCCAATAGCTTCTTTTTTCTCTTTTTCTTTTTTTTTATTTTTTGTTAATAGTTAAGAAATAAGAAAACCATTACTTCGGGAGAATAATTTGTTTTCATTTCATCAAAATTGATTCCATACCCAGAGAAATCATCAAGCTACTTCTGGTCCAGACTGCCATTGCTCAATTTTGATTAAAATGGTTTAATGAAGTAAGTATCTATTCCTATAAGGTAAGAAGGAAGGCAGAGAATAAGATCATTCAACTTTCATAGGCCTCTTCATTAAGGGAAAGATCTGGATAGGAGTTTTCACTTAAATGAAATATATAATTTTCCCCCTTTATCCAAATAAGGGACCGAAGAAAGTTTTCACTTTTTTAATGTGGTTAAAATATTTTTATATTAGGATTATATCCAAATTAAGCTGAAGACACGTGGTGTATCTATGTGTATTCATAATTTTACACATATATTATTTACAACTAAAACTTCTCACCCTATATATTATTACTGGTGTCTGTTCTTTAAAATCAATCAGTTTAAAACATAATTTGAAAGTACATTTCTACCATAGATATGATGAATCATAGTTTAACAACTTCATTTTTTTTTTGGGGGGGGGGGGATAGGGCATACTAGGGATTGAATCTATGGACACTCGACCACTGAGACGTATCCCCAGCCCTATTTTTTATTTTATTTAGAGACAGGGTCTCACTGAGTTGCTTGGCACCTTGCTTTTGCTGAAGCTGGCCTTGATCTTTAGATGATCCTGTCTCAGCCCCCCTAGCTGCTGGGCTTATATGTGTGCACCACTGAATTTAGCAAACAACTCCATTTTTGAAGATTTTTTTTCCTTTATTTTATTTTTTATTGGTGCTGAGGATGGAAACGAGTGCCCCACATGAGCTAGGTGAGCACTCTACCTCTGAGCCACAGCCCCAGCCCAAGCCTCAAATCCATTTTTTACTATTGACAAAACAGTCACAAACAATAATGTACCATTGATCATAACTTTTCATCATTTTTCAGCATAATCATTTCTGAAAGTTTCACTAAAAATATCTAATTAAAAATCATTGACTTTTTATTGTTCAAAATGTTAGTATTTTCAATAAATGTTGACAATTTGTTAAAAATAAGTATACCAGCATTTCTTTTTTTCTGAGACATTATACGACTTCCTAATTATCATTACAACAAATTCAGAATTTTACTAGTTTGATAAATTAAAAACTCTTGAGTATGTGTATTAAGTGTGTGTATTAAGTGTATATATTAAGTCATGAACTACAAGTTTCAGAGAAAATGTTCACACACCACAATAGAATTTTATATAACTTGTATGGGCAAATTTACGTTACTGAAATATTTAACATGATTTAACATGAACATAACAAGAATTTTTGTACTCATTTTATAATTATTCACCATAATCTCTTAGAGAATCCTTGTAGTGTGAAAGCATATGTTTGAATCTATTTCAAAGTCTGCCAAACCACCAACTTCAGTGGATCATCTGAACTGCAATGGGTAGTTATTGACTGAGAATCATACAAGATTGTTGCTGATGCTTAAATTAGTTTTTACTAGTGAGATTTAGAGTGATGCATATTCCAGGTTATTCTTAAAATTATTGAACATTTTGAAAACATGAAAGTTATGCTTGTCTTGCAATCCATGATTATGTGTTTAATATTAATATGATATTCTCTTTTTGATCTCTTCCCCAAACTAGCTCAAAATTTTTCATGTTTTCCTTAGCTTGACTTTTGACAAATGACTGAGACAAACTGCACCGCTGTGACAGAATTCATTCTGCTGGGATTTTCAGATGTCCCCGAGCTGAGAGTCCTCCTCTTCCTGGTGTTCCTTCTCATCTATGGAGTCACAGTTTTGGCCAACCTGGGCATGGTGGCACTGATCCAGGTCAGCTCTCAGCTGCACACTCCCATGTACTTTTTCCTCAGCCACTTGTCCCTTGTGGACTTCTGCTACTCCTCAGTCATAGTGCCCAAAATGCTGGCCAACATCTTTACCAAGGACAAAGCCATTTCCTCCCGGGGCTGCATGGCGCAACTCTTTTTATTTTGTACTTATGCAATTACAGAGGTCTTCCTGCTGGCAGTGATGGCCTATGACCGCTTCGTGGCCATCTGCAACCCACTGCTGTATATGGTCATCATGTCCCAGAAGCTCTGTGCAGGGCTGGTCTCTGGCTGTTATCTGTTAGCATCAGTGTGTGCTCTGATTCACTTGTGCTTAACCCTTGAGATACCACTCTACAGTTCAAATGTGATCAATCACTTCTTCTGTGATCTACCTCCCCTCTTAAATCTTGCTTGTTCTGATGTCACTGTAAATGAGTTGCTGTTATTCATTTTGGTCAATTTCAATGAGGTCTTTACCATCACAATCATCCTCACCTCCTACGTGTTCATTCTCATCACCATCCTGAAGATGCGCTCTGCAGAGGGGAGGCGCAAAGCTTTTTCCACCTGTGCCTCCCACCTCACAGCCATTGTTGTCTTCCATGGAACAATCCTGTTCATTTATTGCCAGCCCAGTTCTGGCACTAGTCTGGATATTGACAAAGTGACCACAGTATTCTACACTGTGGTGATCCCCATGCTGAACCCGCTGATCTATAGCCTGAGGAACAAGGATGTGAAAGAAGCTCTCAGAAAAGTTGTGGATTCTAAAATATTATCATTTATATTAACATAATTTGGGTTAAAGGATGAAAATATGTACCATGATCATAATAATTTCACATGAATCTTAGGAGAAATGTTATATGTCATGTGCAAACACTATTTATAACCACTTATTTATAATTCATTCTATCTCTGTCCCTATGTGTTCTGTATCCTTTCTTATTCATCACTGTTAATCAGTTAATAATCACTATTACGGGTAGCTACATTTATGACATATTTCTACATTTATCATGTCTGAACTTCTTACATTCATGTACATATATAATGCACTAAGGATAAAATACTTTCACTTGTATGTAGATTCCTATGTGTTGTGATCTATGCATGTATATTTGGTCTTCATAAAATAATCTTTGTCATTTTTTGTATATCTAAGCAATATTTCTTGATTCTGCTTTTTCTCATGTAGAGCACTTCTTGTATTTATGAAATGTTAGAAAATCAGTAGACCGAGTTCTTAAAAGCTAGGATTGATGGTTCAACCCTGATTTTTTTTTAATTAGGAAAGTCTAACTTCACTTCTTCAATCCTTGGTTCTCTACATTTCAACAACCACTCATTGTTCTAACATCAAGGGATTTTACTGAACTTAAATTTTGAAAATATATATTCAGTGATATTAATATGCTCACAAGAAATAAACTTTGCTGGTCAGTAATTTGAAATAAAAATGTTTTTACTATTAATTATAAGATATATTCAACAACAGAGATTTTATAAGAGATGAAACTCCCTTAGAATAGATAAAATGTGGTACGGATTCAAATATCAAGGAGCTTATATAGATTTCTGTCAGGAGAAACAATAATTTGAGTCCATATTGATTCCATATTTTCATTAACTGTATACTGAATTTTCATATTTCACCCAAGACTTTCCAGTTCATGGCTATTATACCATAATACCAAGGGCAATATTGGTTAAGAAAAACCTAGAAGAATAGAAGATAAGCTTTGTGATTCAGAGTGGCTTTGGCAATTAATACATGTTCTTTAACTCTGGGCATATTCTTATTCCTAACAAGGCAGAGATCAGAGTGAGAGCAAATATTACAGATGAAGAGAATAAAGACAAGTGTTCCGCTTGATACTTTCCTATATACTGTCCATTCTTGAGAGAGCGTGGGATTATATGAGGAGGGCAGATGCAGGGGAAACCCTTTCTGGTCACCAGAAATCCACATTTTAATTGGAGAGAAAATTATGCCAATGTATATATGGATAACTAAATCTCACCAAGGTCCGAGTCATGGTTAAGTATGGACTAATTCACAGCAATTGTGACAATATGTGAATAAAGAATGTAGTCTTGAGGAATAATAAAATGTTGACTAATAAAACTTCTAGTTTTCCCACCTCTGTGATATTTTGACATATAAATAAAATAAATGGTACCCTAAAGACAGGTGAGATGTTGCATTAATGGTAGGTTCATGGATAGTTACTGATAATTACAGGAACTGAAATTTGTAAAGAAAATTCAGATGTACTAAGTTCACTAGAGCAGACATGGGGAGCCAGTATTAGGATCTTAAACATGCACTCAGATTCACAAACGGGAGAATAACTTCATCATGCATTCACTGATTTGTTTTGATTTAGTAGAAACATAATTACTTTTGGAACAAGTGATATAATCACATTGTCCATTTTCTCTTCTCAGCCATGTTTAAAAGAAGTATATACATCCAATGATTTTTATGTGTATCTATTAGTATATTGTAAAGAGTGATTTTAGTAACATCATCATAGGCATATAAGAAAATGAATGTATAAAGATAAAGGTAATAAAAGCAGAATCTAAATAAATACCATTGAAGATGGAGAAATGAATCAAGAATTTTGAATTTTGTAGATATGTGAGATTCAGGATGAATTGCTGAAAATAGTGTGCTAAATCAGAAGCAAAGAATAAATCATTATATGAATAATGAACAGCACATATTTTTATAGGATATTGGGATATTGTAATAACATTTAGACATCATGAAATACTTGTTCTAGCTAGATGTATCTCCTCCTGTGGAAAGAGATAAGTGAATTTCAAGCACTAGTAGTCTTATCCTCAATATATATGAAAAAGTTATGCATATGATATCTCTGGCAAGAACATAACAAAGTAAGTAATCATTAGGGACATAATAGTAGAATCTACCTGCTTCTCTTATGTGATTAGAGTAATAAAAGGGCATTTCAACTTTGCAAATAACAGGAACATAGCAGAAATTTAAGAGACAATTGTTGAACAAATAAAAAAACTATAATTTTTGCTATTCTTTGACACTTTAAAAAAAGTTGTGAGCTATGATAATAATCTTGAGCAGAGGGAGATGTCATTCAACTGAGTTAACTTTCATATAAAATGTTTCTAAAGCTGCTGTTGACTTCACTTACATTTCCCATAAAATAAGAATTACATCAGAAATGAGTATTTAATTTTAATTGCTGTTTTGAAGCCCCCAGAGAATAAGGCAACTGATTTTCTCTAGGACAAGATGCCAAAGGGAGATGGAGTAGAAATAAGGGTGCTGTGTCTCCCCAAATGAGCTCTCTGGAGGCCAGAGGGGCTGGTTTGCCACCAGCAGACATGTCTGCAGATCTGGGGAAGTGCAGATAATATTTTTCATGAAAGATTTCTAGCAGATGACCCAGGTTTGTCAGGTGTTCATGGGAAAAATAACTTTGAGGAAATTTTGTGCCGCTGCACATTTTATGCATGTGGATACTGAGGTAATAGGAAGTATGCTCTTTCTACAGAGCTTTGTTTAGAGGAACCTGCTTAGAAGTATCCTGGGAGAAGGAGAAGTTAGGGCCCTGCAAGTTTTCAGGAATATATATCTTCTTCTGTGTGGGATAATTTAAAGGAGTTTGCATGGGAAATAGGTATTTAAATAAAATTTATTTGAAAGGACTAAATGAATTTATAGAGAAATATGACAAAGACAACTTGATCTAAATAAGTTTGTAGAGCATGGACATAAAGTTGGTTCATGAGAGACAAAACAATAATAATAAAAAAAATATGAGAATGATTTTTAAATACCACATTACCCATATTTAAAGAAAATGCAAACTGTTTCATATGTAAAATAATATTATTTTATGGAAGAGGAATTGTGATATAGAAATTGTATATTAGTCTTAAGTAGCAATCAGAAGAAACACTAAAATCTATCCAAATCAAAAAAATAAAATAGTAGGTTTTTTTTTTTTTTTTAAACACAGGAGATTATGAATCCTCCCCCTACAAGTAGGTCTGGAGATATTTTTAATTTCCACAACTGGGTGGAGTCAGTGAGACCCTTCTAGTGAATGGAGGCCAGAGATTCTGCTGTACCTGGTACAATTCAAAAGGTAGCTTTCCATAATACAGAATAATCCAGCACAGAAGATAAATCCTGTTGAGGTTTAGAAACACTGAGATGAAGCAATCAGAAATACCTTCAAAAAGAATTGACTATACGAGCTCAGACATTTAGAGCTGAAGTATTTGGAACCCATTTCTTGATAGAAGAACCAAAGAAGTTCTTACCAGAAATGATAGTATGGGAATGGGTCTTTATTATAAGGAATTGAGGGTTACTAAAAGAAAGGTCTCAGATGAACTGGTTGTGTTAGTTGTCATAAAATTCTAAGTTGTTCTAAATATAGAATTGGTAGATTTAGCAGACAAAAATACAGTATGACAAATTGAATTTGAAATTCAGATAAACAAATATTTTCTTT
This sequence comes from Spermophilus citellus, assembly GCF_964194105.1. Taxonomy (NCBI): domain Eukaryota; kingdom Metazoa; phylum Chordata; class Mammalia; order Rodentia; family Sciuridae; genus Spermophilus; species Spermophilus citellus. The sequence goes on from NC_138183.1 coordinate 240,642,743, forward strand.
AGTGTGCATATATACCATGCAATATTTGGGATGTTCAGAAAAAATTAATTATTTATCTTAGACTCAAATATAACTAGGGTTCTCTAATTTATCTGACAACAGTATCTGGGCATCAATGAGATAAATCCCTACAATCTCTCTGTATTAATAACCTCTTGTTCCTCTTCTCAATTCAGTGACAACATCTTAACATATTCTTCGATTTTTTGGGGGGGTGGCCAGGTAATAGAGGTACAGAATGAGTGTTTTAGATGACTTAATGGGATGAAGATGAGAGGAGCCTAGAAAAAGGAAATGTCTGTGCGTGTTTATGGGTTTTCATCATGCTTACTTCTAAATGGGAACTTTTCTGTGACTTCCATTCTGTATGTTTCACCTTAGCATCAACATTCAGAACATCTCTGAGACTCTTACAACTTTCATTCCAATTTTACATTCTGAAGATTCTCTAAAAGGTAATCAAAATAATTAGAGCAGGGGCTGGGGTTGTGGCTAAGTGATATAGAGTGCTTCCCTTGCATAAAAGACTGGGTTCAGTCCTCAGCACCACATAAAATAAATAAATAAAGGCATTGTGTTTATCTACAACTAAAAAAAAAAACTATTTTAAAAATAATTAGAGCAGCTTGGGAGGCTGAGACAGGAGGATCACAGGTTCAAAGCCAGCCTCAGCAAAAGCAAGGCTCTAAGCAACTCAGTGAAACCCTGACTCTATTAAAATAAAAAATAGGGCTGAGGATGTGGCTCAATGGTTGAGTGCCCCTGAGTTCAATCCCTGGTACCAAAAATAAAATTTAGAAAAGTGTGAAAATGTGATATTCAAAACTTAAAATGTTAAATTTTCTATCTCCGATGCAAAACAAAACTGTAGTGAAGACATTATTACTATTTGACAGGGAATTAAGAAAACTGGATTTTACTGGTGATCTAATATTGTTGAGCTTTTGGTCAAGTCATAGTGGTATTTGTATGTGGTGAGGGTGGGGTTAGTGTTAGGAATAAAAACCATGGCTTTGGGCATGCAAGGTTAGTGCTCTACCACTGAGTTACATCCCCGGCCCTTTATTTATTTATTTATGTATTTATGTATTTATGTATTTATTTATTTATTTATTTATTTATTTATTTATTTATTTATTATTGAGAAAGTGTCTATAAGTTACCAGAGCTAGGCTCAAAAGTCCATACTCCTATATCAATTAATTTGGCGTCTTCAAGCTTCCCTGTGCTTATCCTGGGAACAGAGCAGTTTAATAAATAATCTTTGATTTTTTTAAAAAAGGAAATTACTGACTCCTATGTCTCACATATTTAGTTAAGGGAGAATAATGATTAAAATGTTAAATTAATAATTAAAGCATGAATATAAATGGTAATTAGATGGACTATTCTTTTGGTGTATAATAAGCTAAGCAAAAATCATTATTAGATAAATTAGTTATAGAAGTTATTTTAAATACTTGCACTTTTCATTAGTAATCATAGGACCAACATATCAAATTATTCCATTTTGATATACATTGTTCTTGCAGAATTAATGAAGCTCAGCGATCTGAATATTGTAAATGCGGAATTGATCACATGTTTCTGTCCAAACTGCTTGAGTTAATAATGATTATCTTTGCATATTTTCAAATTCATTCTTAGTTATATATTATATGAGAATAATTAGTAGTACAGTTTTTAAGAAAGTAAAATTTACTCAAATCCCATTTCTGAAACTGCAGTTCTTTTTGTCTTGATACTGGATACTTTTAGGGGTCATAAAATATATTTATTTTGTTTCACCTTATATGCTGCTGAGGGGATGGTTAAGCATAATTTTGGTGTCAATCACTTTCCTTATTTTATTTCCAAGATGATTTTCAGATCTCAACAAAAGGAAACATGTTTCTGAAAGAGAGAAATCTAACCTCTGAGGCTACCTTCACGCTCTTGGGCTTCTCAGATTACCCGGAACTGCAGGTGCCCCTCTTCTTGGTATTTCTGGCGATCTGCACCTTCAGTGTGGTATGAAACCTTGGGATGATTGTGATCATCAGAATTAACCCCAAATTGCACACTCCCATGTATTTTCTCCTCAGCCACCTCTCATTTTCGGATTTCTGCTATTCTTCCATTATTGCTCCCAAGATGCTGGTGAATCTATTTGTACAAGACCGAACTATTTCATTTTCAGGCTGCATGGCACAGTTCTTTTTCTTTTGCACCTTTGTTGTTACTGAATTAATTCTATTTGCTGTGATGGCCTATGACCGCTTTGTGGCCATTTGTAACCCCCTGCTGTATACTGTGGTCATGTCCCAGAGACTCTGTGCCATGCTGGAGTTTGGATCCTATGCATGGGGAGTAGCATGTTCCTTGACCCTTATATGTTCTGCTTTAAAATTATATTTTCAGGGTTTCAACACAATCAATCACTTCTTCTGTGAGTTATCCTCCCTGATATCCCTCTCCTGCTCTGATTCTTACCTCAGTCAGTTGCTTCTTTTCACTGTTGCCACTTTTAATGAGATAAGCACACTTCTCATAATTCTTACCTCGTATCTGTTCATTATTGCCACTGCCCTGAAGATGTGATCAGCCAGTGGACATCCCAAAGTCTTCTCCATCTGTGCCTCTCACCTGACCGCCATCTCCATCTTCCATATCACCATCCTGTTCCTCTACTGTGTGCCCAACTCCAAGAACTCCAGGCACACGGTCAAAGTGGCCTCTGTGTTCTACACAGTGGTGATCCCCATGTTGAACCCCCTCATCTACAGTCTGAGAAATAAGGATGTCAAGGACACAGTCAATAAACTAATGCACACCAAACTTTCTCATATTGACTGTATGCATTAATATGCTTTTATATGGTTACTGCACAATAATTTTTGAATGAATTCTGTGTCAAGGTTTCTTTGTTTTGTTTTTTTTTTACTTAAAATCACTTTAGATTTCAAAAGGAAAAAAAGAAAACATTTACAATGGAAAACATTTTAATATGAACTTCAGATGAGAGAGAATATAATTGGATCAGCTTGTATAAGCCAGACAGAACTAATTGATCTTGACTCCTGTCTTTGTCTACAAAATTATATGGTGTAATTTAGTTCACAAGTTGATTATGTGTAGCAAAAGAAAATGTATGTGATGTATCTCCCATATTATTTATGTGTAGCACAGTATAATGTTGACATCCTTTCATCTCTGATAACTCATAGAGTTTAAGTGCTAAACTACTAATTGTTTTTGTAAGATTAGTGAAATAAAGAACAGGGAAAGATTGTTTAACCTTCCAAGGAAGTCAAAATCTAATCATGCTGATAAATATCATAAGGGGGTTTATGGTGATATCCTCTTCAAATCCACCTGCAAAAAGATGAGATTGTTTCATAGATTAATGTTTTTTACATTGGTCTTGAAAGATGGTCATTTTTTTAAGAGAAACAAAAACAGCAAGACAGAAATTTGATTCTGGAGTCAAGACTTATTCATCCACTGCTTTGGGAAGGAATAGTGTCTCATTCAGAAACAAGAAAAAATGTTTAGAAGGTGATTATAATTATGACATTGAAATAATATTTTAAGCTATTATTTTATGCCATATGTATACAAGATATATTATAAAGTACTCCAAGAAAGATAAAATTAAATAAGATGTGGGTGTTATTCTAAATTATTTCAGAAAAGGGTTTCACTGTGAAGGATAAAAAAACTCATAAGAGGTGTGTAAGTATTGCTGCTTAGAATGTGGGCCAACAGAAATGATGTGCTTGCTTTCAGTGTTTACACTTCTGTTCCATTACCAACTAATCAGGTTAAATATTCACAGGAAACCTTGAACAAAGGCATTTGATAACTGTCTTCATCAGCATTCTTTGGGCAGTCTACAAAAATGCTTCGGTGTAATTGTAAATATTGAAAGCCTTGGTTGGAGTTGGACTGTTCCATTAAGTTTGACTGCCACTTCTAATTATAGCCAAACAAAGAAATGAAGACCAAGCCTATTGTGTGTATCTGTGAATTTTACTTGTCTTATATAAAACATTCTCTTCTTCTGTTTTATATACTTTTTGTTTGGATGAAATTGTAAATAGGTCAGAAAATTAACAGAAAAAATTCTGGTTATTTTTAGGTCTCTAAAGTGAAAAATGAGCTTATATCCACCAAATGAAATAGAAATAATTTGCAATGGCTGTATAATTGTAGACATGATAAATTAAAAATCACATTTCTCTTAGTTAATATTGGATTATTAATGATATGCAGTAATTTTTATCTGTAAACAAGTGAACTGTTCTCCAGAATACATTGCTACTTTTATTTTTATTTATGTGTTTATTTTTGCAATGCTGCGGATCAATCCCAAAGTCTTGCATGCGGTAGGCAAGCACTCTATCACTGAGCTACACCTCTAACTCCACGGCAGATTTTCTGTTCATTATCTTCTCTGAAACAATGGTGGAAAAGTTTTAGAAATATTATGTTAGTTTTTCTTGAAACCAGTGAAGAATAATCCATTTCCAAAACCTTGTGTTTTTTTTTTTTTCCTTATATGACAAGGGGCAATTACGTTCTTTTGTGGTAAGATATACTATATCCTCAATCTTTATTATGAGGAAGTGGAAGTAAATATTGCTTAATGCTCTAATCAGTGATTTAAAATACTAGAGTCACAAAATCAAGACAAAATGGTGACTCAAAACAGAGGCAAAATACATTCAATTAATACTGAAGTAAAATTTGTGTTTGTTATTGTCTTTAAACTTAGGATTTCAATGTGTCTCTGGTAGCTCTGATATCTGTTACAAGAAGCCTGATTAACATGGACGTTATGTAATTTTGTACTCATTTGCCTCTTGAAATATTGGATTTTGAAAATATATATAATTGTTAGAATTTTTATTGAAGTTTTAAAATAAGTCATTATAAATTTAAATTGAAAACAAAGGATTAATAATTTATAGTGTATACCATAATTATCATATTACCATCATAATTAATCTGAAATGCTCAGATCATCAAATTTGTATTGTCCTGGAACTCACATTTAAATTGTACAACTTTTTTCAGAACTGTATCTCTTATCTATGAATATATTACTTTGCAACCTAAAATTGTCTATTAATTGACTTTTATTTCCTGAGGTAATAAAATTCCTTGACATTTACCTATGAATAATCAATATGTAAAATTACACTACTTGTAGACATAACTTATATTGCACATTTTTGTAAAGTATTCAGAGAAACTCTACAATGTTACTCAAATTACATCATTTAATTACATTTATTTAGAAGAATTATATTCTAAATTACTTTAACTAGTACAAGTATCCATAGTTGTTATTTTCATTGTTAAAACAACTGGGCTCTCAAAATTCTTAAATTACAACAAATATGAAAAGAGAAGTGTGTTTTTAATTTTTTTGAATAGCAATGTTTATGTTTTTTTAACATTACCTATGGAATGTGCCGAAATCCTGATGAGTGTCATCAATAGTTATTTTAATAATTGACTATGATTATATTCTTCTATCTTTGATGAAAATACATCTGAAAATTTTCATATTTTCAAATAGAATTATAGACAATTACTAGAAGAATTCAATTTCTCCATTTCTGAGTTTATTTTAGTATTCTATAGGATGATTTATTAATGAAAAACTGTGTTTAATTTTATTTAGTTGAATCTTTTTTTAACTCACGTTATCATAATTCTGTCTTCAGTTTAAGACTTAGCAGCTCAGATTTGTGTCAGTACTATGGCAAAAAAAAAATCTATTGTTCTTGAATTAGATATACTAAAAAAATAGGGCTGGAGATATAGGTCAGTTTGTAGAGTGCTTGCCTTGCATGTACAAGGCTCTGGGTTCAATCTCCAAAACCACACACACAAAAATAGATATACTAAAAAAATATAACTTTTTTACAATTTATCAGGCAGCTAAGGTCACCGAGAAGTCATATAACAAAGCTTTAATTAATAAGTAACAGCATTTCACAGCTGGTAGGGGACAATCCAGAGAGATCTTTTCTAAGAAAAGATACAAAGGAAAAAACCTAAACTTAAATTAGATGAGCCACCAAAATTGTTGGCAACAAAACCCCACCATAAATACAAAGAAAGACAAGAATAATTTGTAGCACATTGACATATGAGAAAAACTGAAGATGCAGAGAGACTAAAGAGGCAAACAAATGCAGGACATCATGGAGTGCAATTTATTAGGGGCTTAGAGAGAGAAGCAACATGTCTTTGGCAACAGAAAGACAGTAGTATCCCAGTAACTGTGCAGGAGAAAAGGGGTTAATATGCTAAAGTAAACAAGGAGACCTGAGGCCAATTGGAGTATATTTAAGCTCCCACCCAACAAAAAGCTATTAATAAATCAAGTATCAACTAAGAAATAGTCCAATAATCTGCCTCAGTAGCTAACATGAAATACTAGCTATCCTATAGGAATCTATTGGATCACCAAATAGGTAAGATACCACTTATCAAGATGGCTATTGTCATATGGGTGAGGATCCTTACATTCCACTTCTTATAATTTCTCTTAAAATCCTACAGTCCTCCTGGATACAATGTGCCCTGAGCCCCTAACATTTTGTTGGTGGTATTCTACAAAACCGTCCATCTATTCTGTTGACAGATTCAAAAGCAGCAGTTGAGGCACTTGCAGGAAAAGAAAGAACATTAAACAAATGAGGGTAACAATCAAAGTTTTTCTACCAAGAGATCCAGGATCAGACCAAGAAATCAGTCCTAAAGAAGATGCAGAGACAGAAATGGTGGTAATTTGGGCCTTTATGTCATATGAAGTTGGCATATTGTTGCTATAAGGGACTTATACACAACATTTTGTTTTGATAATAGCACTCCTTCCCCAAATTCTGTTAGTAAATCAAGGGTACTGTGATTTTGGAACACTGTTTCTTTATTTAAAAACCAGGATAAACAGTAAATGTATGTAGACATAGGTAAAAAAAAAAAAAAAAAAAAGAAAAAGAAAAATTAATGTAGACTAGCAATGGCTAATCTGCATCATCCAGCAACACAATAAATATAGTGGCATCATGATTAATAGAGAAAACTGCAAATGTTGATCAATGGGACAGTGTCCATTAACAATTCCTAAAACTAGGAATAAAACAGCATGCTACATTAAGAAGCTGACAACAGCACCCCAAACTTGCTTAGACCACTCAGGTATAAGCCTTGACCAGGGATGCAGAATCCAACAGATGAACATGGACTAATTCAGATGGGCCAGAAACACCTCACACTGGGACAAGTAATATCTAATCCATTGTGGAAGAACAGACTATTTGAGTTCTCACCTAACAGTCTCCTCCCCTGGGCTTAGCATAAAATTATCACTCTATGTATCTATCATCTTGGGAAGAATCTGGATGAATAGACTGGACACCTGTAGTATTTGTGGCAGGTACCAATGCCCCCCAGATACTCATGGTGGTGGAGGGGGGCATACCTGCCTTATGTATGTTAAAATTTTCTTTTTTGCTTTTTTTTTTTTTTTGGAGGAAAGGGAGGTTGGTACTGAGGATTCTTTACTGAGCCACATCCCCAACCTTTTTAAATTATTATTATTATTATTATTATTATTATTATTATTATTATTATTATTATTTTATTTTGATAGAGGGTCTCACTGAGTTGCTTAGGTCCTTGCTAAGTTGCTCAGACTGGTTTCAAATTTGTGATCTTCCTGACTCAGCCTCGTGAGTCACTGGGAATACAGCTATGTGCTACTATGTCTGGATGGGAAGGCAAAATTATCTGAGAACTTCAGACAACCAAGGTGCGTACCTACTAAGGCCCATATATGTAGCTAAGGCATATATTCTCCTGACTAATCTTGTTGTATGGAATTTATATTTCAAATATAAGTAATGTAATCATCATTCATTTGAGCCCAAACATGAACAACACATCTTGTAAAATGGGTGCCTCAGTTGTTATCCATGGGATGAGTATACACATGTATCACATTTAAATTCAAGACTTTGATTGTGGCAGTTTGGTTACCTTTCTATCTAGGAAAGGGTTTTATGAGGCCAGTACACACACACACACACACACACACACACACACACATACAAGTTATAGTGTACTGATGTCCTTTAATGTGAAACACCAGTGTAATATATCTGGAGTCCTATGCAGGTTGAACAGCTCTGTTTATTTTTTCTTGCATGTGGGTCAAGTGGTGGGGTGGTGGGATGAACACATCTAACATAAGGTCTCAATTGCCACTAAGTCACTATATTTCAGTTGTGGTGCTGCCTTCTCAGCTATGTTCCACTCTACATAAGTCACTCTTTCTTTGTGCCCACAAGGCCAGTTCAGTTACCTGGGTTACACCAGGACCTACACCTAGTGAAAATATTTGGCTCCATATTTCCAAGGGTAGAACACTTAACATGATGGGAACCAGATATGCTGTCAATTATGTCTCCCTGGTTCATGCAGCCATCCCACATATGTTGCCACACCATGACTCTACAGCGATATTTTCCCAGTATAAATCATTGTTCCATCTGTGATTGTGCCATGTACATTTTAAGGATTGGCACACCCCAAACAATCAAGGTTCATGGCTCTGAGTTTCTGTCAGTCATACTGCCCATAGGTCTGCCCATTCATTTCTCTGACTTTTCTCTGTCTGAAACCAGAAAGAATCTTGGTTGGGTTCTAATTCTGCTGCAATACAGACTCATGGGATCCACCTACTACACCCATCTGTATACCAAGCCCTTTTCAGTATGGGAGCTAACCCCTTCAGCACTTGTCACATCACAGGCATTGGTGCAATAGCCTGGGGGATGAGTTGATTGTTATAATTAACCAGACTCAACAAAGTCTGCCACTTGGAGGTTCATAAGTTGTTTAAATGCTTAGCTGTTGTAAACATGTGTCCTGTTGATTCAAGGTAGACGTCAGGGTTATGGAGGACTGAGGTGGTTAAAATAGATCATCTACCTGCCTTTGTAGAAGGGAGGCCAAGGTGCACTGTGGCTACCAGTGTCAGGGTCAGTGTTTTCACCAATATTAGGGCATTGTGCACTGCAAGGACTGTCACTCTAAAGGGGTTTCATATCAGCTTCCTTTCATAAGTGCAACAAAATGCATACATATAACTTTTGTCCTTGTGGCTCTTGTAAGACATTTGGCTTCAGATCACCTTTTATATTGGCATCTAGTTGCATTGGCATACCTGGTACACGGGTTCCTTAGGTTTATACTTTTGTTTTCAAGATTTTTTTTTTTTGCCTTTTTAAATTCTGGACAACAATCCAGGCCTATAAAACCCCCTATACTGAACTAATATATTGTATACAGTCATTGAGATAAATAGGGAATGAAAGTGTGCCAGTAATACAGAGCCCTAGGGATCCTTTGTTGCACGACTTACAGGAAAAAAAATCTGATTTTTTTAACAGTATCTCAGGCATTAAATTAGCTTTATCTGCCCAGATTACCCAAATAACATTACAATGGCATAACATCCTGAAATTTGAAAGGATAATGGTTCAACCTCTTCCCTCGACCTTGGTACAAATATGGTCTACTCTCTTCAGTAAGAGAGAATGATCTCAGAAAAATATCATCAATATAATGAAAGTAGACAAGATCAGTAGAAAACAACAGTGAGGGCAAGACTGTGGATTGAATTGAGGGACACTAACACAAAGCTGCATTCTCAACTCTTTTTATTTTGAGACAGTCTCTCTATGTCACCAAGCCTGGACTTGAACTTGCAATTCTCCTCCTTGAGTCTCCCAAATACAATTACAGACAGAGACCACTGAACCTGGCATTCAAAGTGAGGTCTTGAGCCAAGATACAATGTTATTCTCCATAGAAACAGAAAAAAAAATCATGAATTTATTTGGAAAAACAAGAGGTCTTGAATAGCCAAAGCAATCGTTAGTGAGAAAAGTGAAGCAGGAGGCATCTAAATACCAGGCCATAAGTTGTTCTAAAGAACTATAATAACAAAAGCATCATGGTATTGGTATCAAAGCAGACTTAAAGAACAATGGAATATAATAAAAATCACAGAGACAAACCCAAATAAATATAGTTATCTCATACTAGAAAAGAGCAGCACAAACATACATTGGACAAAAGATAGCCTCTTCAATAAATGGATCTGGGAAAACTGGAAATCCATATGTCGCAAATGAAATTTAATTTTGTTGTATTCTCTGGACAGTTTGGACTACCTAGTACACACTTCCCAACTAGGGCAAGGCATTGATAGGACCCCACTTTCCTTCTATCTTTAACACAACCTGTATCACTCTGATTTAAACCCAAATCTCCCACATATTTTTTTTTTCGATGTCTTTCCAAGCAAGATATCAATCCCAGGGATATTTTCTAGGATTTCCTAGGATTAACATATGAAAACATGATATGGTGACAAGGGTGCTTAATGCAGTGATATTTGCTTCAAAGTCAAGTATAGGGACAAAGCAAAGAAAAACTTCCTGGAGGAACTGATGGGAATCTGATTGTTGACAATTTTAGCACACATGTGCTTTTACTTATAAAGCAGTTTATACTTGTTTTTTTTTTTTAAACATCCCAACCTGTTTGGATTCTCCAATGATATAGACTCACATACCTCAAAACTTCTCTATAGTCAAACCCTTCATTAGAAAACTGTCCACTCCCCAACATGTTTTTGATCTAAGACTTCTTCCTGCACCCTGAATTTACCTATTCCCCTGTGGATTATATCTCATTGTATTTTTATATAATGTCTTGAGGTCATTGGGAATTTTTTTTCTGTTCTTATTTAATTAATGTCTGTTACTTCCACTAGAATATAAGAGTCACCTGTAAATAAACTAATGCATTTGCAGTAGAATGCAAAGTGCTTAAGTGTAAAAAAAGGCAATTATCAATAGCATTTTCTATATCTTTGTAAAATTGAATGAAAAATTGAATATATGAAATGTTGGAATGTAAAAGGCTCAGAAACATTGTCTACAAACATGGGACACCATTTAGTCATTCAAGAGAAATAATGAAACATGACACATGGACATCAGATACATGTTCTTATAATAATTCCTTAATACAAATGCACATTTTATTAAATTAAATGATGTAATATAATTTTGTTTCTTGCATATCATGAAATGAAATTTTGGAAAAACAATCACTCTAAATAAATATGCATATGTATAAATAGTAAATTTATTTAAAACCACCTTTTGCTTTTAAGTTTTTGCAGGGCCTCTTTCACATCCTTGTTGCATAAACTATAAATGATAGGGTTCAACATGGGAATGACAAGCGTGTAGAACAGTGAGCTCATTTTATCTTGATCTAAAGAGTAGGAAGAAATTGGCCAGAAATACATAAAGAGCATGGTGCCCTGGAAAACTGCAACTGCAGTTAAGTGGGAGGTGCAGGTGGAGAAAGCTTTGAGCCTCCCCTCAGCAGAGCGAATCTTTAAGACTGATGAGATGATGTAGCCATAAGATACCAGGACTCCAGAAATGGTACTCAGTTCAATGAATCCAAAAATTGTGAATAATACCAGCTCATTGACTTGTATATCAGAACAGGAAAGGAGGCAAAGTGGAGGTAAATCACAGAAGAAATGATTAATCTCCTTAGTCCCACAGAAACATAAGCGGAATGTTAATGTTGTGTGTATCAAAGCATCTGCCAGGCCTATGAGGTAAACCCCAGCCATGAACAGTGAACACACATTAGTGGACATGTCTACTGCATAGTGCAAGGGCCTGCTGATGGCTTTGTACCTATCAAAGGCCATCACTGCCAGCAGCAGACACTCAGAATATGCAAAAATACATAAGGTCAAGAACTGCACAGCACATGCAAAGAACGGAATTGATTTGTTCTTGGCAAATATGTCCACCAGCATCTTGGGCCCAACTGCTGTGGAATAGCAGAAGTCACAGAAAGAGAGGTGCCTGAGAAAAAAGTACATTGGTGTATGAAGCTGGGGGTCCACTCTTATTAAGAAGATTATCCCAAGGTTTGCCAGAAGATTAATGAGGTAAACCACGAGAAACATGATGAAAAAAAGGGCCACTTTGAGGTCAGCATTACTAGTAATTCCCAAGAAAATGAAGTCATTCAAGGATGAACAGTTTTTCTTGTCCATTCTTCTCTCTTGTCTAGACATTCAAAACATGATAAATATTTATTCACTTATTTTTTACCAGCACTATACAAATAGGAGAGAACACAATTTGTATCTGTAAACTTTTATCCTAAGGAAAAAAAAAAAAGACCTTTGTTCTACTCTACAAAAAGATATTGCATGCTTTTGACAGTAAGACATAAATAGATAGCAGAAGAGAAATTTTGTAATTCATTATGTATATGGCTTTCTACATCTTTAATATCTTTGAATCTTATTTTTATTTTTTTGTGAAATAAATTTGATACACTCAAATTTCAGTAAATCTTTAAAATAATACTTCATAAACATAATCTTAGATTTTCTATGAAGATTAGACATTGGTACAAAGAATTAAATATTTGTTATCTAGATGTAAAAGAAGTTGTAATTTTTACAAGATCAAATCTAGTGATTGGTTTTAAAGACCACTGTGTGAGTTGCAGAAACAATGAGTACTGCGCTTGGTCTATGTGCTCTTTAGTATTTGATGAGACACAATATAAGTGTTCTTTACTTTGATTTCCTAGGATTGACATAGGCTCACTACCCAATTTTAGATATGATTAAAAGAGAAAGGGGAATTCCTCTTGATCACTGGAAACATAATGCTCAAACAGAAATGATGGATGCCTCATAATTTAAAATGTAAACCTGCATTATGTCAGATTATAAAACACAAATTTATGTAAAAATTGAAAACAGGATGAGGGATGATTAATAGTTTGTATATACATAGAATTCTTAAAAATATATGTGCATTGATGAATATGTAATCTTTGTGCATTTGGGTATGATTCTTAATTGTACTAAGATAAGTGGACAGTGAAGAATGGATATATGTATATTTTGTATTTATATGCTTTCTTTCTACTGTAGGGCTTCTATGATCAATTAATTAAGTGATCAAACAGATTTTTAATAACCTTACACTCCTAAATGTTCCTACCCATTGATAAAATAAAGGTTTGCTTATCACCCTATGTACAAATAAAATAAATGTAATATTATTTTGTCAATGTTGTCAAGTTCACTTAGAGTTATCTAGTTCTAAGAATAGATTATTTTTAATCATTAGACTTCAGAATTCATGAAACTACATAAGTCATAAAGTGATTAATTTACAAAACTCTCATTTTTTTTCCAAAGAGGTCAAATTTTTAACCTACGGTTTTAAGTTTAGAAACTCAGGAGCTTACCTCAGATGAGCTGTTCTTTGATAATTGAGTATTGAGCAGATACCATTGTATTATAACAGGCAGCATTTAGGATTTAAAAACTCTGAAGCTATTTCCCTCGGGTTTTGAAAATATGCAACCATGTGATTACGTTTTTGGTTCTGTGTTGTCCCCTGTGAATACATGAACATCTTTAGTAAATGTTGAAATGAAATTTGAAAATAGTCACAGAAGGGTTTATGTCAGATGATAACTGCAAATGAATTTGTCCTTTGGAATATATAGAATGTGCATATTTTACATTATAAAATATAATCTGCATTATCCTTGTTCAGCTGAAGCAAGATCAGTAAAACTAATATCACTTTTTTTAATAATTTCCAGTTTCTTTCTGTTGTTCATCTTTTCTTTCATTTTTGCAGCACTGTCCTTTACCATCTGAATGCTTTTTATTGAGATATAATTCATATACTATACCATTCACACTTTAAAGCAAGCACATCTGTGAATTTAGCTATATTTGTAAGGCTGTGTACTCTTTACCTTCCACATGCAGAACATTTTTTTGTATCCCCCTGGAAAGGAAATACAATTACTGTTTTCTTTTGAGTAACAGCACAAATACCAAAGTTACTACTCAGTATCATTGGACTGTCCTTCCTAGGGGTTTTTAGAACTCTCCCACTTTGTTTAATGAGATTCTGGCAAAAGACTTGCGAGGATTACAGCTCGATCAAGGAACCCTTTGACGATATGTGGATGGCCTGCTTATAGCTAATCCAGACTATGAACATTGTCTTTCAAATACTATTACACTACAGAACCTATTAGTCTCATGTGGATATGAGGTGTCCACTAAAAATGCTCAAATTTGAACACTACAATTCACCTATCTGGCATTACCAAGTAGCCAAGAATCCTGAAGTTGATGTCAGATGGAAAATTGACTATAATGAATCTGAGAGAACCCCAGAACCAGAGGCAATTACATGGATCCTGGGAATGTCTGGATTCTGCCATATTTGGACCCCTAATTTTGGACTAATAGCAAATTCTGGTATGAGGATTGAAAGGGGAAGAATAGAACCTTTTCTGGACAGTAGAATGTCAAGCTGCTTTTGAAAAGTTAAAACACAGCCTTATAACAGCCCCTGCTCTGAGCCTACCTGACTTAAAAAAAGGAACTCATATTATGTGCACATGAGAAACAAGGCACTTGAAATTGGATATTCAATGGAAACTGCATGAATCCTGGAGAACCCAATCTACAGGAAAAACAGAAAAAAATAAACCACGCCTTTTAAAAAAAAGTGGCTAAATTATGCCAACCAACTCATCTGCAGTGGGGTATGGTGTTACCAATTGCTCTCCTCCAAATATGGGTGGTCTCAGTAGTGGGCTCAAATTAAACCCCTAAGAAATAGTGTATGGTAGATCCTTCCTGGCACCCCAGGGAAAAGGGAGAATACAAGTAACAATAAATGGTGGTGACTATATGGAGAAAAGGGCACACTCACACACTGCTGGTGGGACTGCTAATTGGTGGAACCACTCTGGAAAGCACTGTGGAGATTCTTCAAAAATCTAGAAATGAAATCACCATTTGACCTAGTTATACATTTCCTTGGTATATATCCAAAGCCATTAAAATCAGCATACTACAGAGATGCAGCCACATCAATGTTTACAGGAGCTCAACTCACAATAGCTAAGCTGGGGAGCCAATCAAGGTGCCGTTCAACAGATAAATGGATAAAAATATGTGGTATGTATATATATATATATATATGACTATTATTATTCAGCCATTACAGGAATGACTTTATGACAGTTGCCAGTACATGGATGGATCTGAAGTCTATCATGCTAAGTGAAATAAGCCAATCCCCCCAAAAACAAAGGTTGAATGTTTTTGCTGCTATGTGGTAGATAATCCACAACAAGTGGGGTTAGGGCATATTTAGAAGTTTTGTGGAAAAAAAAGAATGATGAGAGGGGATAGAATAAAGACAGTGGAATGATTCTCTGACATAATAATACTATGTACACATGTGTATACATCACAATCAATCCCACCATCATGTACATCCATAAGAATAGGATTCTAATTAGAATAAGATGCATTCCATACTTATATAATTATATCAGAATGGATTCTGCTGTTACATATAACTAAAAGGAGATAATAATAATAATAATGATAATAATAATAATAATAAATTTACTAATTAATTTTAAAAACAGCACAGGTATTACATCTCATTCCAAGTCCTCCAGAAAACACTGGTCCTTGTTGTTCTCTAACAGGGAGTCTGCGCTGTCAAATGTGCCTCATTTGTATATGACTTCTTTACTGCCATGTGACCCAACCTAAAAGGCAATGAGTTCCCTGCAGGGAACTCAGGAAATGTGTAACCTTCCCTAATTGCCAAGTCGATTTTTATTAACCCATATTTTTTTTTTCAAGCATTATTTTCTGTTCTTGCAAAGAAAATCTCCCTTATCACAGAGACGCATCACTCAGTCAGGTGGACTCTCATAGGAGGATGTCACATGTTTTTGCAGGGTCTAACAATTCTGCTGATGATTACTACTGGATGAGTAAGGTTTCCTGCGTGGTGGTTGTTCCAGGCGGAGCAGGCTGCTGTCTGAGTTTTTGTCTTCCATTGCAATCATTGTTGGAATGAAAAGTTTGGTTCATAAGACAGAATCTTCTCAGACCACAGTTCTCTCCTGCTACAAATTCCTTTTTTTTTTTTTTTTTTTTTTTGCATCTCTCTCAAGTCAGGAGATAGTCGCTCTCACTTATTATTTTATTGTTTCTCCTCCCAGCCTGACAAATACACAGGTGGTCATCTCCTACCCAGAATTCTGTTCTACTTTTCCTGTCAATTTGGAGGCCAGAAAGAAAATGGAACAATGCACCTCTCTTGTGGCTGAAATACCTCCTTCACCCATTTTATTTTGCCCTGTAGCCAGTTTTGTATCCGTAGCAAACTGTATAGCCTGCAACAATGGCTGTTCAATAATGACAGCAAATTACAGTCTTTACTTACTCCCAACCATGTCCCCTACAGGCGGTTGAAATGGGGTTCCCCTCAGTGAAATGGGCTGACTGCAAAAATAAAAGCTAAGAAAAGTAGAATGACAAAAAAAAAAAAAGACAAAGAAAATATTTTTTAAAGCAGGGGCGGGACAGGCTAGCTGATCCTATGGATGGAGCTTCCACACTAAAAAGAGGCAAAATGGAGCTCACACTTGCTTTATTTATATCAGGGAATACCAAAGGCCTTCCATAGAATATTCTTCACCAAAAAAGGTAATAGGTGGGCTGTTCAGTTCCTCAATGGGTTATGCCCATCTCAGGAGCTACTGTGAGGGATCTTCCTAGTAAAGTTCAGATAAAGTTCATGTTCACTGGGCAATCTATTGCATGGGGGAGCCACTGATAGTTGACAATGCCAAACCTAAAATATCCCTGGCTGACATATCAAGTGAAGGCCCTCATGTTATTCACGGGTGGATCCCTGCGTCTTACTACACTGGTGTCGACAAATTTCTGTCAACAGTTGCTCCAAACACAGCACCACTTGGAAAAGCATTTGGTCCTCACCCTCCACATACACATAAATAGATGCTTAGGATTTTCCCTACAGAATGTTTCTTCTCCTTCATCAACTTCCTGAGCTCCTGGCTGGATCATCAAGTATTTCAAAAATATGTGGTACATGAGAACCAGTCACAAAAGATGGAAGGTGCAGAGAGATTAATGAAAGAGGCAGTTAAACATGGAATCATCTAGTCCAATCCAATTCATTTGTTGATTATGGACAGAGCATATCTTGAGTGGCAGCAAGTCACTCTCCATGGCAGGACAAATTGGTTCATACACTAAAATAGACAAATGTGATCCACTGCCAACCAGAATGTAGCTGGAATTCTTCAAAACAAAATAAATATGTTAATATGTTAAATGTCTGTTAATAAAACTCTAACACTTCCACAGTGTTAATGAATGTTCTGCTATCTTAATCATTTTTCTTATCCTATACAGTTTGAAATGTATGCCAGGGTGAGATGGAAGTTCCAAGCAAGATGACTAAACCTGTGTCAAGGTGGATACCTACGTCTGAAGCAATCACAGTGTCAACCAAGCTGAAACCCAGCTCAATTCCCACACTTAACACTGAGCAAAAGAAAGGAGTAAATTACCAGGCAGAAATACCAAATACCTTAATATCTGCAAAATAATATCTATTTTTAAATTATTTTCATCCTTTCTTCTTTCCCTTCTATTTTTGCTTTTAATTTTATTTTCTTTTCTTTCTTTTTTTTTACCCTCTTGTTTGACCTACACATTTTTGCTCAAGAGGTCATAATTTACCATGCTCTGGGTTGATAAAAGCTTTCCTTATGAAAAAAAATAGGTGTTTTGAATAGAGGAACAAACTGTCTTCTTAGTTTTGTGTGCAACCTTTGGCAGATCAACTTCAGAAATATAATGTTTAGGAGTTGAAAATATCACAATATATTTATATGAAACAGCTTTTATACTATGCACACCTTGAAAACCACCCTCCACTCCTGACATGCAGTGATATACAAAGACAAGTGGAAAAGAAGCCTTACTTGCCTTTCTCAAGTGTGAAGGGCAGCACACCTAGCAGAGTTTACCAAGTGATTCCCTTGGATGCCTTCCAGTATTGGAGATTCCTTAGGTAAAACAATCCCTATATTGACTTTGGTCCTGTGCTTCCTTATATATAGCCACGAAGTACAAAATTAGAAGCCAGAATGGTAATACTTGTATCTCATGACTTAGAATAGCTTTAGACATATAAAGGGTACTGCAAAGTGTGATTTTTAATTAAAAATTTCTTAATGGTAGGTAAATTATCTTTATGATATTTCTAAGAAGTTTGGGGTGGCTTAAGTCACTCCACCCACTGGAAAGTAAGGGATTTGTATAATATTATGAGAAAGTGGATGTTTATAAGAAATATACATGTTAGCTCAGAATGAACACATATAATCTGATGTACATATTTGATATGAGGTTATAGAATTCCACAAAGAACCATGAATTCTGAAAGGAGGCATATTTGGTTTTAGAGAGTCATTTCTATACTTAGTATGGTTTGATAAAATACCCAGTCTATGCTGCCGCGATTAATTATATTTTCTAGATTATATCACATGCCTTTTGTGCTATTTGTATTTTGTTAAACCATAGGCATTAATAACAAGTTTACTTAAGGGATCCATTTCCCAGGAGTTCAAAGTATAGTGTAAATCTTTACCATCCTCAGTACCAGGGAGGAAATTCTGGTACCTCAAGCATGCTAGCTAAAACTTGATTCTGGTTATTTGAAAAAGGAAATTAGAATATTCTCTGATTAAAAAAAATAAATATGTCAAACTCATCTCTATTATGTGCATAGAAAGTTTATGAGAATGATTTTCCTGTGCAGGAAATTTATAGAATGTGTTTGCTATTTAGTTTTGAGAGGTAGTTGATGGGCAACTGTGTAACTTCAAGCATTGAAAGTATAAAAGATAGAGTAGTGAATGGAAGACTTTGTCTTACCTCTATGTCTCTCTCTGTGCCTCTCCTTTTAATTTACCTAAACAATTTCTAAGAATAATAATACTTCTAACAAAAGGATGACTTATCTTTTATTATTTTCTGCGTTAAGACTTCAGATGCATATTGCCTAGTTACTTCCAGATAAGTTTACATAAGAATTCACCTTTATGAGTCATCAGCAATATTGAACCTTAATTAATGAAATAACTGTCAATTTTATAAATAAAGTTCCTATGATTTTCAGGATTTCTTTTAACATTTATTCATTCTACATATTTCTGTACTTAAATGACCTATCTTCCTATAATCCCCCAAATTTTTAATGTTTTTAAATAGTAGCTGTAGAGTTACTCACTTAAGGTAAATTCATGTTATGAAAAATCAAACCAAGAAATAGTGTATATTACACAAGATCATGGTATCTGTGACTCTGTTTAGATGCAACTTACGAAGTATTACAGGGAACAGGGTTTAATTTCTATGTAGCTTTAAAATGAAACATGGAATCTATTTCAAAGTCCATGGAGTGACATAACTTAGCAGATAACCTGAACCTACTCTGGTAGAAAAAAGTGGAAATAAATATCAAGGGCTCCTGATGAATAAATTAATTTAGATCAGTAGTATGCATAGTATGCACTAAGATATTTAACTTTTAAATTGCTTGATAGTTATGTTTTGTTACCATCATAAATACTCTGAGATCAATGATATATATTTTTATTGATATTAAATTTTTCTGATGTTAATATAGACTTCTTTTCTTTTTTATTCTCTCTCCAGTAAGAAGTTCAAAAACAGAATATCCTCCCAACATGACTCAGGGAGCAATAGTGGGGAAAATTGCATCACCCTGACAGAATTTTTCTTTTGTACATGTGTGGTCCCTGAGCTCTTCCTCTTGGAGTTATGTCTTATGACAACTTCTTGGCCATCTTCAACTCTCTATATGGTTACCATGTCTCAGAAGCTTCATATGGAACTGGTTTCCAGTTGCTACCTCTGTGGTATGGTGTGTTCTCTGTTTCACTTGTGTTTAGCTCTTGAATTCCTATTCTACAAATCAAATGTGGTTGAGCATTTATTTTGTGCTCTACCACCTATTATTTCTCTTGCTTGCTCTGATGTGTCTGTTAATGAACTCATGGTATTAATTGTGCCCACTGTGAATGAGGTCATTACCATGGTGATAATCCTCAATTTTTCAACTTCCTGCAGGCAGGAACAATTCCTGGGACAGGGTACCTTAGAAACAGGTTGGAGCAGAAGCAGGTTATCTTGGGAAGGGTGGAGGAAGGAATCTTTAAGGATTTTCTTTCCTATGAAAAAGGCTGATTTATGTCTTAACATGGACCTACTCTATCTAATATTTATCATTGATTTCATTATGACCAGGAGGATAAGAAAGGAACCTTCCACACAATGTGAGAATGGGGAAGTAGAAAAAGAGAGTTAAGGCATATTATAAATGAAGGCCCTAAAGTTTTTCTGCCATTTTACCCCACCCCACCCCATCAGGTCCTATCTCATTCCTGTCAAGATCTTTCATCTAATCACATCTGCAAATAACCTTCCTTCAAACAAGGTAGCAATTTTAGGTTCCAGGATTATAACCTGATATCTCCCACAGTTGTCTTCAAGGTTAACATGCACTTCTTTTAAAGGATAAGTCATAATTTAATTTTCCTTTTTTCTACACTAATAATTAAATTGTTTTCTTATTCTATTAAGATTGCATTACTACTTCTTTTTGTCTCTTTTTGATGAGTCACTCATTTAAATGGAACATAGATCTTTGTTACTTTAATGAATTGGGAAGAGCACTTGACATGAGATTAAACACCTGTGGCTGGGGTTGTAGCTCAGTGGAAGAGTGCTTGCCTAGAATGTGTGAGGCACTGGGTTTGATTCTTAGGACCACATATAGATAAATGAATAAAATAAACATCCATCATCAACAACTAAAGAAAAAATATTAAAAACAAAACAAAACAAAAACCTGCATCCATGTTCTGACTCCTAATGAATGACTTAAGCAAGATGCTTAAACTCAACCTAAGTTTTCTCACATACAAACTGCAAATAAGCTGCTAGCTTTAGACAGCTAGTTTGGACTTAAATATAATAATAATAACAACAACAACAAAAATAATGCCTGCAAAGACATGGCTCAAAAAGTACACTCTAACTTATGATTCTTTATAATAAATATTTGAGGTTGAAGGTCATTTATTAGCTATTTAAAAGTTTTCAGTATCCCTGGAAAAGACAGCTACTCATTTTTTTCTTTTCTGCAAAAAAAATAATTTATTAAGGTAAAATTGACAATGAAATATTGTGTATCTTTAAGGTGTATAACTTGACAGTGTGATGTACATACAGAATGTTAAGTAATGACATACTGGATATAATCAATTACTTCACATATTTACCTTTTTTTCCTTTTTTTCTCTTTTCTCTTCTTTCTTTTTATCTAGTGAAACCACTGTGTGCCCATTAAGCAAATTCCAAGTATATAATGCAATGCTATTTACTATATGACTATGTTGTAGGTATACACATAGACAGAAAGGATGAGTTAGGTAATGAACCCAGCCTAATTCCATTTTAAGATTGGGAGCCATCTCGTCACAAGATCATGAAAAGTTCATTTCTATTTTACTATAAATATTAAGATTTCTATTTGGCCTAGTGTTTAAACTTGTTTGAAATTCCTGCCCATGCTCTGAACTCACCCATGCCTGGCTCTCCTTGACCAGATAGCAACTCTCTCTGAAACCTCAGCTGCATGACATAAATTCTGATGCTGGAATCTGAATGTATTCCTACCTTGAAATATTAAGCCATGTATAACTTACTGTCAGCTCTTTGTATTAGGCTTTCCAGAACCCTGTTAGCTGTAAGTTCTCAATACACCTGCCTTTGTAACTTTCTGTGCTATGAAAACCTCCCTCTGCTTAGACTCAGATGCTATCCTCTGGCCTGGATTTGGGTGAGGCAGTTGCTGATCAGCTCTCTTGTGTACACAATATAAGCTTGCTTTGATTTGGTTTACAATTGGAGTTGGTGGTCTTTTCTTTGTTTGCAAGGTTCAACATAGGCTCAGCTTATTATAAAAATTTAGCACCCGATTGATTTTCAAATGTTTAAAATGGGATAATATTTTATATATCTTTTGTGATACTTTGCATGTGAAGATTAATGAAAGAGAAAATTATTTCACATTTTCTCCTCCAAAGAGAGCAGCATTTTTCTCCCCTGATATTACTGACATTTTGGATCAGACCACTCCATGCGGTGGGAATTGGTCCTATGCTTTATGGGATCTTTAGCAGAATCTCTGGCTCCTACTCATCAGATGCCAGGGCACAGCAGCACACACATTTATGACAAGCAAGGAATCTCTGCAGACATTGCCACATCTCTTTTGCAGCACAAGTTCCCTGGCCCCAGTGGAGTGCCATTAGTCTAGAAAGCATCTGAGTGAGTCACAGAAAGCTCAGTGCTTGCCCTGGATGCCAATTCATGCCAATTTGATAATGAGGACACAGTTCTGAGAAAAAGGGAAAAGAAGTTTTATTGTTGCTAGCAAAAGAGAAACACAGGGGTCTGCTGTTCCAGGGAGAAAGAGGGGATTTTAAAGAAACTCTTCAAGGTTTCTTTTCCAGGTGTGCTCTGGTAGGGGGTCCCTGGGCACCCTGATCCTGTGTTATACATTCACTTCTTAGATCCTGTAGCAGATAGGTCTTTCCTGTAGTGGGTATGCTGAAGGAAAATTAATTAAGGGAAGAAAAGATAGCACTGTGTTCCTAATCTTCTTAGTGATATGTAGAGGGGGGAAGAGAGGGGAAAATGTCATTTTAAAAATAAGCCTCAAAGCAATGAGGGCTGTATTCAAAAGGTAAATGGACAACAGTATCAATAGGAAGAACATCACAGTCTCTTCAGAGAGAGCTTCAGCATTGAAATTTCCTGTGCTTAAGAAGCCTTGCAGCTACCCAGTCACTCTCATTTTAGCTGTTAGAATTTAGACACAAAAATTTGTCGATTCTATCTCCTAAATCTACAATGCTAGTATGAGACAAACATCATGGATTTTAGTGAAACTGGACTTTTGACATGAGACTAGACTCCATGCTTCACCAATTTCCTCTAGGTTCTTGTCTCATAAATTTTGAAGGATAATATTCATGGATAATCATGGAAGGGAAAAGTAAACAAAGCAGAATTTATTTAAGCAAGAAGAGATAAAACTCTGGCCATGCAGAAAGAAACCTGAGCAGTAAAAATCATTAGTATGTGTGACAGCTTATGAGTTTATATATGGTTCTAGCTAGAGCATAGAGCAAAATATGTATTGAACAGGCATTAGAAAGTTGAAAAACAATTAAAAATATTCTCTGAAATGCATGGATTTATTACAACAGATATATATTGATTCCTTTTAACCTGCCATTCAAACCATGGCCCTTGAGATTGGATCACACGGGTTAATATAAAAAAGTGCTCTGGGATTAATTAATGAACTCACTTTTTAAGAATGTGGGAATAAAGTTTCTAGTGTATTTTGGTGCAAGCAGCTTAAGCAGGTGATGATATGATTTGGGGGGGGTGGTCTTGGAGAATCCTCTACTAAGCTCTAAACAAGAATGAAGGCAGAGTCAGGAGTACTAACTCCTAGGCTGACTGGACAGAGATACATAAGCATGACCTGAGGCTAGAATCTTCAACTGGATTTTGACTAGCTAGGTGAACAGTCCTTTACCTGTAATCCCAGTGACCTGGGAGTCTGAGACAAGAGAATCATAAGTTCAAGACCAACCTATGCAACTTACTTACAGCTTGCATCAGTATTGGCTGGGGATGTCATTCAGAGGTAGAACACCTCTGGTTTTACTCCCTAGTACCACAACAAACAGACAGGAGTTACAGCTTGAAGACTATTTCATGATCTGATGCTATGAACAATATCATTTATCTGTCTTTTATCATCAGGAGGTTATTCCTTTATGGTTGACCTAGTATGAGCTTTAGCTTTTTTGTCACTATAAGAAAAAAGACCTGGCAACTACAATGTAGAGGAGGAAAAGTGTTTATTTTGTCTTGTGTTTTCAGAGGTCTCAGTCAAGAAAGATTTGACTCCATCGCTCTGGGCCTAAGTTGAGGGAGAGCATTAGGATGGAACATTATGGCAGAAGGCTGGGCAGAAGAAAGCAGCTCAGGACATGGCAAGTAGGAAGCAGAGAAAGCTCTCTTCTCACCGGCAACAACATACACACCCCAAAGCATACCTTCAGTGAACCATCTCCTCCAACCATAACCTACCTGCCTATATTGAATTCCAGTGAATCCTTGACAGTAGATTAATCCACTGTTTGCATTACAACTATCATAATCTAACTATTTCACCTCTGAATATACTTGCCTGCTGCAGTCTTGGTTGGGCACAGAATCACAAGCCACCACACACCTTGTAGATTCAAACAGCAATTCTTTATTCCCGAACTCACACCGGCCTCTACACACGTTCTGGGGAAATCCAAGTTCTGCCGCACACTTCACGTCCCAAAATACTTTCTCAATTCCACGAGAACTCAACTGGAACTCAGGCAGCAGTATACGCCCTATTCCCAGCAGCAATAACCTTAAACCTGGAACTTCCCTAAACCCAGATTGTCTTAAACCGGGAACACCTTAAACCCAAATTATCCTAAACCAGGATACTTCCTAAAACCTGCAGGATACACCCTGCAGGATACACCATGCAGCATCTCCCCCATTCTGATTAATTAAACAACAAGCAATGTGGCTTAAGGACTGTGCCTGGTAGGTTGTCCAATTCAATATATGCTGAGGGCCATTGCCAAGTAGGAATGACGCATCGAAATTTCCTTGCCAGCATACCCCATGTTGCTTAGAGGAAATTCGCTGTGACATTGCATGTGTATTTGAGAAAGGTGACCCTGCTCAAGGATGAGGGTGGATCCAGGTTCAGGGTGTATCCTGCAGGTTTTAGGAAGTATCCCGGTTTAAGACAATCTGGGTTTAGGGAAGTTCCAGGTTTAAGGTTATTGCTGCTATAGATTTGAGTCAAATCATCTTCTTTTTAGTCTGTAGAAATTGCTTTGGTTAGTCTCTCTGGAATCCAAATCGGCTGCTGTTCTCCCTGTGGAAACACAAACAGAACCCCGACTCCAGACAATCACTGGATCAGGACTTTTCCATTGTCCTGTTAGAATATCTTTCCAAAGTACCTTAGGCTTATGTACATTTTTTGGATATATATGTCTTTCCACAGCACTAAGTCCTGATGAATCCAAATTTAGAATGTTTAGAGTAAAAAGGGTTATTTTAAGTTTATATTTGGGGGATATACACCCCTTTAAGATCCTTTTAAATTTAAGTCTATCAAAAGCATTCTGCCTTAGTTTTTAGAATTACTTTAGTCCTTTTAATTTTTTTGATGTGGTTTTAAACTAATTTCCTTCTAGTTTAACGTTTTCTAAATTGGTTCTTGTCTATAAATTTTAACACCCTCATCTGAGACTTCTAATTTCTGTACCATCAGAAATTAAAGTTGATGGACTTTTTGAAAAAACTTACTAATAATCTTGTTGTTCTTTTATTTTATCCAATATTTGACTTTAAACTTCTCTCTTCTACCTTTTTCTATCTTGAATGTCTGTATCTAATAGTTATCTTAGCCTTTTGCATTTTCTATCTGAAATACCTTTATTTGACATTTTCAACCATTTTTTTAAATCTTGTTTCTATCTTCTAGTTTTTTTCTAAGGTTTTTATATTTACCCTTAGTTGCTTTTTTCTCTCCTAGTTTTCTTTTGTTTCCTATTTTGTGGGTTTAAAATTCTTGTTTTTCTACATCATTTTTATCTTCCTATATCTTTTTTATCTTTCTACATCTTCTCTCTTCTTTTTTTTTACCTTTCTGTACTTCTGTTTTTAAAGTTTTTCACTTCAAATTTTTAATTTTCTTGTCTAAATATCTTTTATCTTATTATCTTCCCATTTTCATGTTTTTTCCCTCCATCATGAAGGCATCTTAACCACCTTCAATTTAACCTTTTAAAGCCTTTTGCAACTTATTTAGACATTTTACAACTTTTTACTTTACCACACAAAGATTATCTCATCTAGAAACATTTCTTTTTCCTTTAACCTTTTATTATTAAAATATATTTCCACATCTTGAATCTTTTTATATCTCTTTTTAACCGTTAACCCTTTTTATAAATTCACATTCTGAATCAACCCTTATAAAATTTCTGATTTAGACAAATTACTCCACTTTAATAAGATGAAATAATTTCATGTTTTTTAAGGTACTATAATACTGTAATTGAAACCCAACTGAAACTTCTTATACTCTTTGTATATAAATTACACATGATAGAATCTTAACTCTTAGTAACCTTGTTTCAGCAAAGACACAGACCAAAGCAATATTAAACTTTTTTCTATTTACCAATTTATGAAAACACACATAATGTTTAAATATATTACCTTATGGAACTTAATAAGTAAAGAGTACTTGATTTTATATTTAGTGGTTGATATTTTAACACTTTAGCTTCGTAAATTAATCAGATGTCTGTAAAAACCAAGATCTTAGACAAATGTAGTAAACAGAACTAACCATCTCTTTCTTGTTGAAGGAAAATCCTTCTATAGGATACCATGATGGTCCCATTGATATACTTAATAACTCGTCTCTAAAAAGCCATGGGCTACATTTTTGTACTGTATCAACATATGCCCTTATTGTTCTTGGTCTCACTGGGCTGCCTCCTTCCTCTAACAATTTCTCTTCCTTGGAGGCGAACAACTTCAAACCTTGAGTCAACCATTTTCCCCAGTTTGCCTGAGAAAGTTCTATGAAAGGCAACTTGAAACAAAAACAAAATAAATCAAAACAAGAACACATTGTTTTTTGAAATGGTCACCCATTTTTTTGCTCTCCTTCAGGAGCAAGCAAATTCACTTACTCCCAAGCTTCAGACATTCCCTGTACAGGCCATCAAATGCCGCAGTCTTGGCTGGGCACAGAATCACGAGCCACCACACACCTTGTAGATTCAAACAGCAATTCTTTATTCCCGATCTCACACCGGCCTCTACACACGTTCTGGGGAAATCCAAGTTCTGCCGCACACTTCACGTCCCAAAATACTTTCTCAATTCCATGAGAACTCAACTGGAACTCAGGCAGCAGGATACACCCTGTTCCCAGCAGCAATAACCTTAAACCTGGAATTTCCCTAAACCCAGATTGTCTTAAACCAGGAAGGCCTTAAACCCAAATTATCCTAAACCAGGATACTTCCTAAAATATGCAGGATACACCCTAAACCTGGATCCACCCTCGTCCTTGAGCAGGGTCACCTTTCTCAAACACACATGCAATGTCACAGCGAATTTCCTCTAAGCAACATGGGGTGTGCTGGCAAGGAAATTTCGATGCGTCATTCCTACTTGGCAATGGCCTTCAACATCCTATCTCACACATTAACTTTAGAAGGAATTCTCATATCAAAACCAAAATGGTATCATAATAGAAACTCTATTGCATAATATCAGATATATCTCTATATAACTGACAGATTATATATATATATATATATACACTAAAGCCCTATTTAAGAGATTAAAAAAAATGAAGGTCTGATTATTGTCATAAAATTAATAAGTAATCACTGCATACAAACTAAAATCATATCTGTCTTCCTTCAAAATTCAAAGTCTTTCATTAAGGTCACTTTCTTCTTTATTCCTTTCTTAAACGAAAATCAGACTAAAAAAATAAAAAAGAAGCAACTATCTGGATTAAGGTTGTATAGAACAAGTACTTAAGAGACACAATAATATTATTCATTTATTTTCAGCTCTGTTAGTCATTAATGCAAGACAAATATCCTGTAAAAATTGCATATTTTTATAAATTGCTATATTACTATGATGTTTTGGGATAGATAATATTCAGTAAATCTTTTTTTTCTTTCCATATTTTTATTGGTTCATCATAGTTGTACATAATTATGGGCTTTGTTGTTACACATTAGTATATGTGTTGAGCTCCAACACAAAGAAAAGAACACCAACTCCAATTTTAAATCAAATTATAGCAAGCTTGTATTTGTGTACACAAAGAGCTGATCAGCAGTTGTCTCTCTCAAGAGGGGCTAGCGATCAGCATCCTAGCTCTCCAGGAAAGAGGCTTTATAGTGCAAAAAGTTGCAAAATGGGTGTTTCGAGAACTTATAGCTAACAGGATTTTGACAAGCATAATATAAAATCAGATAGTAGGTTAATGATCTACATGGCTCAACATTTCAAGTTGGGGAATAAATTCAGATCCCAACACCAGAATTTATGAGGCATGCTTGGGCTTTCAGTGATGGTTGTTATCTGGTCAGGGAAAGCCAGGCATGAATGAGTTCAAGGCACTAGCAGGCTTTCCAAGCAAGTTTAAAACATCTAAATATGGCCAGGCCACTTAGTAATCCTAGCATTTTACAGAAAACAGAAATGAGCTTTCTGTAATGTTTGACAAGATGGCTCCCAATCTTAAGAGAGAATTAGGCTGGGTTTATCTCATGGACCCAATATAATCACGTAATAGCACGCATAGCACTTCCCAGCACATCCCCCAGCACATTCAGTCCATTTTATAACTGAAAGTTTATTTTCCCATTCCCCTCACAACCTCTTATATGTAATTTTGTATAGCAATGAGGGTCTCCCTTCATTTCCATGCAATTTCCCTTTTCTCTCCCTTTCCCTCCCATCTCATGTCTCTGTTTAATGTTAATCTTTTCTTCCTACTCTTCCTCCCTGCTCTGTTCATAGTTGCTCTCATTATATCAAAGAAGACATTTGGTATTTGTTTTTTAGGGATTGGCTAGCTTCACTAAGCATAATCTGCTCTAGTGCCGTCCATTTCCCTGCAAATTCTATGATTTTGTCATTTTTTATTGCTGCATAGTACTCCATTGCTGTACAAAATTACATATAAGAGGTTGTGAGGGGAATGGGAAAATAAATAAGGAGAGAAATAAATTAATTACAGTAGATGGGGTAGAGAGAGAAGATGGGAGGGGAGTGGAGGGGGGATAGTAGGGGATAGGAAAGGTAGCAGAATACAACAATTACTAATAGGGCATTATGTAAAATTGTGGATGTGTAACCAACATGATTCTGCAATCTGCATTTGGGGTAAAATTGGAGGTTCATAACCCACTTCAATCTAATGTATGAAATATGATATGTCAAGAGCTTTGTAATGTTGTGAACAACCAATAAAAAAAATTAAAAAAAAATGATGAACTTTGTCTTGAAAATCTTAAAAAAAAAAACAAGTAGATACACGTTACTGACTTATCCTGTTAATGCTTAACAGTAACAGTTTTGCTCTTAAGCAAAAAATTCTATTTGAATTATTTCAAAATACTTTAGTAAATTGATCAAACAAATGTTGCCAAAAAGTCTTAAAAATACAAGTCTGAATCCAATTGGGGTGGATTAACCTATATACACATGTCATTTCCCTATTCTCAAATGGATAGACCTTCTCCCCCAGTCTTATTGCAAGATGGTCATGTCTGTGAGTCTTTTAGTAGTAGTAAGACATAAAATAAAAGGGTTGAAAAACAAACAAAAAAAAGAAAGTTTACATAAAATCAGGGAAGAGGACTTGAACGATAAACCCTGTATCACCCTCTATGCTCCTTTTATGACAACAAGGTAAAATAAGTTTAATGTTTTTGAGTGTAGAAAACCAGAACACTTAGCAGGAAGTTCAATGGCATTAATATATATATATATATATATATATATATATATATATATATATATATATATATATGTGTTTGTGTGTATGTGTGTGTGTTTTCCATTTGGTACTGGGAATTGAATTCAGAGGTGCTTTACTATTATGCTGCATACCTAGTCATATATACACACACACACACACACACACACACATACACTTTGGGACAAGATTTCACTAAGGTGCCAAGAATGTCTTCAAACTTGAAACTCTCCTATCTCATCCTCCTGAGTCTCTGAGATTATAAGCATGCACCACTTTTCCTGCTGGTAAAATATTATTATTGACAATTTTTAATGTCTCTTGGTGTTTCATTTTCATTTGTTGGACAATACCAAATCTACTTTTGTGGGAGATATTAGAGAAGCAAAGGTCTGTTCTATTTAATTGTCAATAACTTTCAACAGGTTTACTTAAGGACCTAAAGGAGAAGTTCTATTAATTCTCAGGTGCACATGTGAGAAAGATGGAATCATCCTCGGGTATGCTCTAGTGGCTCTCCTGATTTTCTCCTGAATTGCACCCTTGTCCCCAGGGATGCCTCATTCCCTCAGGCTACACTCTGCACATTTGGGCTCTAAACACCAACTTCATAAACAGAGCTACTCCTGAAGGCCATGAAACCCAGCCCCCAGCCCCATTAATATGACAGCAAAGGTTGGACTATGTTATGAAATATTGCATTATCTGAATTACTTCCCAAATGAATTTGTTTTTTTAAAAGAAAACATCTCTTTTTGAATATTTTTTTCAAGGGTCAAGAGACTTAAGGTAGAATTTAAAACATCAGAAACAAGTGAGAATGACACATAAAGAAAATAACCTGTACAAAAACAGCTTTCCTGGGGTCACTGTTGCCCTTAAATATAACTATGGGCACCCCACTCCTTCTAAGTAAGGTCCTTCCTTCAGAAGACAGCCATTATCACATATTCAAATTTGACCACATATCATATTTGACCACATGATTGTGGTCAAAAGGAAAACCAGTTTCACGGATCTCTGCTGCTCAAAGCCAGAAAAGCAGTGCCTGAGAATGCTAGCATTAATAAATGCAGATTTTTGTAAATATAAAGAATATTTATTTTATGAAATATTATGTGAAGGTTTTGTGCTTTATTAATTTCCCAAGTGTAGCTTCAATATGCTTTGTTTACAAAAACTGCTAGACATTTAGAAGGGATAATATAATCATAAAAATCTAACAATATATAGTGTTTGATTTCTGACAACCTTCCAGGACATGTGTACATAAAAAGTTTTAACTGTATATGTTTAAAAGTAATATATGTATTTTTTACAAATAGTGAAGAGAGCAAAGGGATATTCAGAAATGTAAACACTTCTGTATTTTAAAGCTGAACCAAAAAAAAAAAAACTCAGAACAGAACAAGCATTTCAGAGAATTGTTGTGGGCCCTAATTAAATTGGATAGACAAATTGAAATGCAACCCTTCATATTGTATTCTTTTGCATCTGTTTTCTTTAGCTTTCTTTTGAGATTCCTCTATATATTTGGTTATATATAGTAATAGATTATTTTCATTAATATGCAGCATTCTGATAAACAGAGATTTGTTTAAAAGAAGGCATAGCACTTTGGAGACATAAGTTATGTGTATATCCAGTTATAGGACATATTGCCAAAGAGTCTTTCAGTCAAAACCCAATTCTGACTCTTACTTGGAGTGTGTAAGATGGAAATTTATGACATATCCACACTAATATAAATTGATATAATAATAATGTCAACCATTTTTATTTTAGTCTTTCTTTAGATCATTTAACTGCATTTTTTATTGAACTGTACACTGACAGTTTTACAACCAATTCTGTGCTGTGTCTATTAAAATAAAATGGAGGATGGCAGGCCAGTTAAAAAGTCTGTGTTTAAAAGTATCTGGTCTTTTGCAACATAAGTCCTCTAGCTGACACCACTCTCAGTGCCATTTCAGACCAAATCAATCCAGAGAGAGAACAAAGGTTTTTTTTTTTTTATACAAAGATCAAGCCCTTCATTGTTTTATTTATTTAATACCTCCCATAGTGGGAATAGAAATACTTGATAGTGGAATCATAGGTATAATAATGCAGAATGTTACAATTGAAAAGACTTTCACAGATAATCTGCTCTTAGCTCTTTTACACAAGGGCAGTTATGTCAAGTGAGGAAGAGTGACTTCCTACATATTACTGTGGTGTTTATCCCCTAGCATCCTTCTGGAGAGAGAGATGTGCCAGGAGTTAAAGCTGCTGTCTCTGACATTAACACATGACTTCTCCTTTCCTTGGTTACTGATCATGATTACTGCAATTTTCTTACAAATATACTTATACAGCCAATCCCCGGTCGGTTCTCTGCTTTCACTAGGTTATACAGATATCAAACCTGCATAAATGTTTACACATCTCAGTCCATGAATCTTCAAATTTATATGGCTTGACACAGTGTTATGTTCAGGTATTGTCCTGTTAAGGCTGAAGAAAATAAATCAAGATAGAGAAACATTCTTGTAGTCTAAACTCCTGTAACAAAGTCATTGGCGATATCATATGTAACAATACAATTTTCCATTAGTTTTCCCTGATCTATGAGGAAGATGTGATGTGGAGGGATAGGCAGTGAAGGGACTGGTGGGGATTGAAGCGGACAGGCCAGAATGGTCAAAGACCTTTGACATACGTTTGCCTATCAGTGTAGAAACCCAAAATGGATGGATCACTCAAGACTATCTGCCAAAATTCTTACTGAAGTCACACATATTCTAAGCAATATTTAGAGTAAGTGTTTTTTTAAAATAGTAGTTTAACAAATTCACAGAGATGAAGACTATAACTTATAAACTGGTTTTCTTATACTTTTATACATGTATCTTTGAGCATAATATATACTCTTATGATTAGAATTTCCTTCTGTTTATATTATGCTTACTGCATATGATTAAACGAATAAATAAGCAGATTAAGTTGATCCTTCCATGATCTAAATGTAGTATGTCATATAGAGGAAAATTAAATGTGTTTACACATTTCAGTACACTTAAATTTATTTGAATTGTCACAGTGTTTCAAGTAGAGTTTTCTCCATGCTGCTATTCATAAGAGAGATGAACAAAAACATATGGGTAAACTGGGCATTTGTGGCACAGGCAGAATCCTTTAAGTCTGTGTTTGAAAAAGGAACACTCCCCCTGTTCTTCCCCATGTGTTTTATCTATAACTACACGTTGATATAAACTGTCAAAGGGTCCTACTGTTGCCACTTTGGAAAGCGTAGATGTCTCCTGTGCTTTATGTATATTTTGAGAGTTGTCATGCAGATATTTTATAATGACATCTAGAAAAGGATACAATGTTTAAAATCTTTAAACTTGTACAATTTTAATGGATAATTAAGAATTTCACAAAGTTGAACAATCCATCTAACAAATGGCCATGTTTGCATTTTCTCAACAATATTCTCTTCATGTTGGGATATCATAAACTTGAGCAGAGCCAGATGCAGCAGCTGAGCTATCTTCTAAGTATTTAGAAGAATGTTCTCTACTTAATTTACACACTTTTGTTTATTCACTAACTTAGAATACATAGATTTTTTTTGTTTTTGAAAACTATAAAATATTTATTCAAAATACATGGCATATCATCCATCAATTCACTATAATTTTATAACAAATGAGCCCTCAAATGTTAGTTCATGGAGAGATCTTTATTTCTTATTGTTTTTCCATTCTGTATCTCAGTCACAGTACTGTGAAAGAAAGAGAAATCTAAGACATGCTTCAGCAAAGAATACTCACACTCTTTCACTGAAGTTGAAGATTTAATAAACTGAGCAATGCGAAAAATAATTCCTTTAGGAGAGTAAGATATATGAATCACAAAGGTACCCTCTTAACCACAACTGAAAAAGGGAGGAATGCAAGAAGAGCTGAGTGGAAGTGACAGAGTTGAGAATTTCAGTACAAGGTTGACTTTATTGATGTCCTTCATTTACAATTTTTCTTCATTTTATTGTTAATTGACACAAACTTGACAAATTAAAAGGGTACATTTTGACATAAAGTCTTATATAAAAATTAATAATGAAACATTGAAAACATAACTCTAGTGAAATCATTGATAGAACATTGATAGATAATGGTCTTTCATAAAGTCAGTGTTAAACTTTATAAACAATAACATACAGAATTTCTTTTTAGCTATTCAGACTATAATCTTTGTAGTCCTAAATCATGTCAAAAGCTCCTTACTCTCAAAGGCATACACTTATCTTTATGCCTAATATTGTTTTCTTGGATAACTGAAATAGAATGTGGATTTACCTTGTATTTAGTATGTACTATTGTATAGATCATAAAATGTGAAACTAAAAAGAAGCATAGCCACTTACACTTTTAAAATCTTTATATAGTGGTCTGGGATCATGGGAATTTTTCTCAATAGACTGAACACGGGGAAATAAATCATCATTCTGAGATATAAAATATTTCTCTTACAGCATCTGAATTTTGCATTTATTATAATAGTAGGAGCCCAACCTGTGACAACTTAGAAATACCATATCTTCTTTATACTTAAAAGATTTTTACAAAAATAAAAATTGCATTATTTAAAAAGAGTCATATATACATTACATAATAACAAAAAGCAAGGTGATTATTATATCCACTATATCAAATAATGTGTTTATAATATGCATTATCTCAAAGACTTATGATTTCTTTATGACATAATATTCAGTCTCTTCTTCTACATGCATTATCATTGACTATTGTGATCCTACATTGAGTAGAATGTAAAAAACAGTAATAAGAAAGAAGCAAAGAAAAAAAAGGAAAAAAGAAACTTGAATAAAAAATTCTAGAGAAGATTGAATTGACAATTATTTAGAGAAGGCATACAAATTACCAAGTGTGTGAAAAAAATATATTCAACTTTTCTTTTCATTAGGGGTAAGCAAATTAAAATTACTTTGCTTCATGTTCCTTAAATGATGCACTTTATTTTATCTACAGTCATTTTCCTGTCGACTTCTAGATTTCTTTTTCTCATCTCCATCTGGAATCCTTTCTTCTCCCCACCACTCCACTGTATCTCTTTCTATTCATTCCTTAGATCTGAAACTCATCATCTCCATTCCAAGGAATCATTTCTTCACAGAAGTCTGGATTTAGACATTTGCTTTTAAATAGAATAGCTAACCATTTGACTTCTTGGCATGCTACAGTTCAATGTGAATAACTTGTAAGTTAAGTTAATTACTGTTTCTAATTTCCAATACAAAATATAGCTCATTTGCATAGAGATTATTTTGCCATGAAAATCAAGGCAAAAGGCTCACACTGAAAACTCAATAACTCTTAGAATAATTATCAATGCATAAATCTATGCAAAACGAATGACACTTTAGTACACTGAAACACAGACTGAAAAGTTTTCCAAATCTAAAGAGTATAATATTTAAGTTGAAGGCACATAATGAAGTATAGGATATTTAATTATCTAGAAACTATTGGCAGGTGAAAATTCAATAAAATTAATATTATAATAAGATATTAGTGATGACTTCACATGATATGTGTTTTGAAGAACATATGATTATAAATTTCTGTATAGTATGTATTTGTAGGATGTTTATTAAAAGAAAATTTTATTTTTCAGTTTTTTTATGCTCACTTTCACATCTTTGTTCCGTAGGCTATAAATCAGAGGATTCAGCATGGGAGTCACAAGGGTGTAGAACAGTGAGTTCATTTTGTCTTCATCTAGGGAGTAGGCAGAACTTGGTTGAAAATTCGTGAAAAGCATAGTGCCCTGGAAAATTACAACTACAGTTAAGTGGGAGGCACAGGTAGAGAAAGCTTTGAGCCTCCCTTCAGCAGAGCGGATCTTTAAGACTGATGAGATGATGTAGCCATAAGAGACAAGGACTCCACAAATGGTACTCAGTTCAATGAATCCAAAAATGGTGAATATCACTAACTCATTGACTTGTGTGTCAGAGCAAGACAGTAACAGGAGAGGCTGGACATCACAGAAGAAGTGATTAATCTCCTTAGACCCACAGAAACATAAGCGGAAGGTTAATGTTGTGTGTATCAAAGCATCTGCCAGGCCTATAAAGTAAACCCCAGCCATGAGTAGTGAACACACCTTAGTGGACATGTCTACTGCATAGTGCAGGGGGTTGCTGATGGCCTTATACCTATCAAAGGCCATCACTGCCAGAAGCACACACTCAGAATCTTCAAAGGTACAGTAGGTCAAGAATTGCAGAGCACAGCCCAGGAAAGAAATTGATTTGTTCTTGGAGAATATGTCAACCAGCATCTTGGGTCCTACTGCTGTGGAATAGCAGAGGTCACAGAAAGAGAGGTGGCTGAGGAAAAAGTACATTGGTGTGTGAAGCTGGGGGTCCACTCTAATTAAAATGATCATTCCAAGATTTGCAAGGAGAATAATGAGATAAACAACTAGAAATGCAGGGAATAGGATCACTTTCATCTGAGGGTTATTG
Source organism: Spermophilus citellus (assembly GCF_964194105.1). NCBI lineage: Eukaryota > Metazoa > Chordata > Mammalia > Rodentia > Sciuridae > Spermophilus > Spermophilus citellus. The sequence goes on from NC_138183.1 coordinate 240,679,049, forward strand.
GTGATTCCCAAAAGAGAAAAATAACTTAATGTTGAACAATTTCCACTGTCCATTCTTCTTCGTTCTTGTAATAATCTTTTATAAAAGTCAATAAGGGAATGATAAATTAGGGATTGCTTTTTATGCATACATGAAAATGTTATTATAAGGCATAACCTAATTTATTTTCGAACATTGTGTTCCTTGCCCTCAGAAAATAGCCTACACAAACACAAGTGTCACTGATAGGAAGCATTAACATATTAAAAAAAAACTTTAAAAGGGCTAACAGAAGAACTTGATTATCTTTGCTTCCAAATTTATATATAATTTCTGAGTCTTTGACTTTAGACTTAGCATAATGACTGGCAGTTGGCATACACTGGCATTTGCAATGTGTTGCTTCTATTAATATTTGAATAAAAGTAGAAGAAACTATGTACCACATTCCTTGAAGAATGATTTTGTAAATGAGAGGACTTCTAAAATATGAACAAGTGAAAGTTCTATAGCCCTTATTCAAATAACAAATGAAGTCAGTCAAACTCACACAGGTCTATCAGGAAAATCATCATTGGTCATTACGCTGAGGGTACTTACTTGAGAATGAAAGTATGAAACTAGTCACTTACACATCTTTCAAGACATGATTCCTCATTGAAAAATCAAGTCATATTTTTCTATTACTCTTAAGCATATCCACTCAGAGACTTACCCAAGGTGAGAAAGTCTGTCTGTACTTTTCTCTGATGCCTGAATGATAAGTGGATTACATTTTATTTTCACATAGTGACTGTAGGGAGTTAAATCTCCTAAGCCACTGCCATCACTTCTTTGTTTTATTCAAACATGATCAATTAGATTAATTACTACTTGCTATAACAGCTTATTACAAATACTCTTGTGTGAGTATTTTCTCCTGAGAATACCGAAACAAATTCAGCAAAGACTGAACTTTTAATTCTTTTCCCTTGTCACAAAATTACTGTGTCAGAAATGGACAAGGACTTATTTAACAGTCTCTTTCATGGCTCTCATAACCATAATGGCTGTTGGTAAAACCAGACATGTACTGAAACTGAAATGCATTCCCTACTTGGTGGCTTCTGGGTCCCTTTCATTGTCCGCTTGCTTCTTCATTTCTCAGACCACCTCCTGAACTACAGTTTAGACATATGGAGTCCACAGGCTCCTTCTTTCATTAATCATTGTCTGATTCCTCCTCATGTCCACACCAACTGCCCTCATTCCAATGCATGGTCTCCACTGCACACTGGTCCTTTCTCATGTTTGTATATCTCATTCCATTAGCACAGTCATTAGCACAGATATTTGCATGAGTAATGAATCAGTACATGTATGTTGTAAACATTTTAATGTTAGTCTCTAGATATTCAACAACCAGCAATGAGTATGTTTCAAGGTTTATTTCTGCTAACTTAGTTCACAGATACAATAATACTCTTTTTTAAATAATGCATGGTGGTATGATGTTTTCATAAAAAAAACACCAAGATTTATTATTTTTTCAAAATAAGTTTTGCATACTATTATTTAGTATACGTACTGACAGTATATTTTTTTGTGCACACTAATCTATCCTGTACAGCCACCAATTAATGTTCTCCCTCTTTCAATCTGTTTAACATCCTTGTCTTTAACTTCATTTGACTACTTCATATGTACAGGCTGCATGTAAGGCTATTCTCATTATTGTCAAATATTCCTTTATACAAATATACTATTTTTTTAAACACTGCATTCTTGGTAGGAATTGAATTGTTTTCTGTTTTACTATAACCATAAATGTTATTGTGAATATTCTCATGCATTTCTTTGGGTAGAGACATACATTTATTTATTTTTTTGTACAGAAATCAGAGGTATAAATGTGTGTTTATGTCTGTACAGAAAGATTTTACTCTCTCTCTCTCTCTCTCTCTCTCTCTCTCTCTCTCTCTCTCTCTGTGTCTCTCTCTTCCCATTAGACAGAGGAGTAGTGATGATGCCAAGTAGATAGTGTGAATTTCAGAAGGTCAAACACTTTGAAACATTGTCAGATTAACTGACTTCTTACTCAAATTCAGAATTTCATAGGCATGTAATATTAGTGGATATACAATTTTATTGGTGCTTTTGGTGGCTGGGGTAAGCATCCTCCAAGACCCATGTGCAAAGACTTGGTCTTCAGTCCATGGTGCTATTGGGAAGTACTGGATCCTTTAAGAGCTGGGGCCTACTTCCAGTAATATAAGAAGAGCAATTTATTGGGACATTGGAACCCTAGCTCTTCTTTTTTCTTGACTTTATGGCTTCTTATCTGCCATAAGGTGAGCAGATTCCTTTGACCCTCATTCCCACCACAAAATGTTGCTTCTCCACAGGCCCTAAACAAAGGGGCCAATTGACCATGGAATAAAAAAACCCAAACCATGAGCTAAAGTAAAATCTTCCCCATAATGTTAATTACCTCTGCTGTGTAATTACCATAACAAAAAGCTGAGTAAGCCAGCCATTTTCTGAAAATAAAGAATATCACATAATGAAATAGTTTTGCAATTATCAAGAAAAATTAAAACTTCAGTATAGAAATTTCTAGATCCTGTCTTTAGAGTTTCAGAGGAATAAGTAAAAATGAAGGGGAATTTGGTTTTCCATGAGTAAATTCCTTTTCTTGGGAATTCTCAAGAAACCTGGGATTAAAAAGACTCTATTTGGCACATTTCTCATTGTTGATTTCCTTTATCTTACTGCAAACCAAGTAATGGTAATTTTATTGGACTGGATTCTCAATTTCACACATTACTATGTTTTCTCAGTCACCTGTCCTCTCCTGATCTCAGACACTATACAACAATTGGAGCCAGGATACTGGTAGGCTAGATTGTCAAGGACTTGTCAACCCCCTTATTTTGATGTGCTCTGCAGTTCTTGATCTTTCTGTAAAACAATAAAGTGACTAATTTTTTTTCAATTTTTTTTTAAACACCACATGGGATTACATGGACTAGAATCATAATTCATAGTGACAGAATGTGGTATGTGGAAAGAACATTATAAATAATCTAGATTATCTTTCTTTTTGTAAAAGAAGATTGAAATAGATTATGTACTAGATTATGCCATATCTTTTGCATTCTTATATTTAACAGTTACTGCATTAAGGGTGAGCACAGAAAAAAATTATACCATTAACCCTGTCAACCCAATAACCAATACTGTACTTATTTCAACAATATTTGCCATCAGTCATTGATTGACATGAAAGAAGGATGTGCTTAAGAGAGATCAAGAAAAGAAGGGAAGAATGAGAACTGGACTAGACAGACTGTAATAGATCCATGCCTTTGATACCGTGTTCCACAGATAGTTAGAATCCCAAGTTTGAAAGTATTGGGCATTATTAACTTATGTAAATATGTGATTTCATGACTTCATGAACCATAACTCTACAGCATGTACAACCAGAAGAATGAGAAATTATACTCCTCTTTGTGTGATGTGTCAAAATGCATTCTACTCTCATGAGTAACTAATTAAAACAAATTAAAAAGAATAAAATGGATAAAAATGAGCCAATGTGAACCATCTGCTCAAACTTCTGTTTTGGTTATGAATTCAATAATAATAGTTTCACATAATACATGTTGAAACTCATCAATTTCAGGGAGGTGAATTTCAATATCAAACCAGTTTATGATACTTTTGGTCATCCTTTCATAAGTCTTTAATTTCTCTTATTTCACAGTCACTGTATCTAATGATAGGAGCCGATATGAAGCTTGAATTGATCTTTAAAGATGACAATTAAAGTGAATGTCTGAGAAAGAGATGGGTTAGTTGGATAGAAAAATTTTACCATCAGGTTACTGGCAAGCCACATTCATCCCTTTTGCCTAAATTTCAGAATATTTCAAATAATGTTTTCACCATCTTATTGTTCAACTTGAGCTGGTATAACCAAATACCATAGAACTGTTGTCCTGTAAACTACAAAAATTTATTTTTTAGAGTTCTAGAGAATAGAAGTCTGCTGAGAGCCATAGCGAAGTAGGAATGACGCATGGCAATTTCCTTGTCAGCCTACCCCATGTTGCTTAGAGGGAGGACTCTCCATTGTGGAAATGGGCTTGCCTTGGACCCAGGTCATTTGCAGTGACATTGCATGAATGTTTGAGAAAGGTGACCCTGCTCAAGGACCAGGGCGGATCTGGGTTTAGGGCAGTTCCAGGTTTAAGGTGGATCCTGCTGGGAATAGGGTGTATCCTACTGCCTCAGGCACCTGCTCCTTGAGTTCCCTTTGAGTTCTCGTGGGATTCAGAGAGTATTTTGGGATGCAGAGCCCGGTGGAGGTGTAGGATTTTCCCAGAACGTGCGTGTAGAGTGCCGGTGAGAGTTCAGGAATAAAGAGGTGCTGTTGGAATCTACGAGTTTTTGTGGTGGCTCAGTTATTTTGTGCCCAGCCAGACTGCAGCAGAAGTCTAAGATAGAAGTCTAAGATTCAGTGTCTGGGGACACCCCTTTTCTGTTCAGATATAACTGTTTTCTGTGTCTTCGCATGGCAGAATGGCCCAGGGAGATCTCCAGGCTTGTTTGATGAAGGCTCTACTCCCATTGTAGAGTACCCTGCACTCATGAATTTATCACCCCGGAGGGTGATAGTACCATCATTTGGGGATGTAGGGTCACAATGCATAGGTGAAATAAAAACAAAATACAATAACCATGTACAGAATGCACTATTTCAAAACATTAGGAGATAAATCACAAATTGTTATAGAGATGGAAACACATAGGCTTTTTTAATAAAGCAAGAATCATTCATAGATATTTTCCCTCATGATATCTTCTCCTGACTTGTGATTGTACTTACTATTCAGGCAGGCAGACTCTCATTAGTAAGATATTGCACAATTTTGCAGTGTCTAACAATTCTACAGATGATTGCTACTGAATGAGTAAGGTTTCTTGCATGGTGGTTGTTGCAGGCTGTGACCTCTCTTCTGTCTGAGCTTTTGTCTTCCATTACAACCACTGTTGAGCTGAAAAGTTTGGTTCATAAGACAGACAATATTCCCAGTCCACACTTTCCTGCTACTAAGAATTCCATTTCTTTCCATCTCACTCAGGTCACTAGACACTTGCTTTCACTTGTTACTTCTATCATTTTCCCTCCTAGCCTGACAAATCCATAGGTTAACATCTCCAAACCAGAATTCTGTTCTTTCAACTTGGAGGCCAGAAGGAATGTGGAACAATGTACATCTGTTTGTAGCTGTAATTTCTCCTCCATCCATTTTGTTCTTGCCTCTGTAATCAGTTTTGCATCAGTAATGAAATGTACAGACTTCAACAATGGCCATTCAATAATGGCAGCAAATTACAGCCCTTCCTTACCACATTAGTTTAGACAAATTTCTGTCAACAACGACAGAGTATCATCCCTGCTGCTCTCCAAACATAGAGTGTTCCTGTACTACTATGGCAGCCTTCCTGGATCAGACATTTAATTCTCCCACTCCACATATACATAAGTGGATGCTCAGGATTTCCCCTATGGAAGGTTCCTTCTCTTTCATCAGTTTTTTAAGCTCCGTGCTAGCTCATTCATTATTTCATAAAAATGAAATCTGGTGTGTAAGAACCAGCCATAAATGGTGGAAGGTGCAGAAAGATTGATGAAAGAGGCAGTTAAACATAAAATTGCACAGAGTCCAATCCAATTCATTAGGTACTTAAAGACAGAGCATGTCTTGGGTGGCAGAAGTCACTCTCCATGGTAGGACAAAAAGGTTCATATGCTAAACTAGACAAATGTGATCTACTGCCAACCAGAGTGTAGCTGGGCTTCCTCAAAAAAAAAATCAAAAATTACTATTAATATATTAAACATAAGTTAAGGAAAATCCAAGACTTCAGTGATTATCACTGAATGTTCTGCTGAATATCTCAATCATTTTTTATTGTTAAAATGCATGCCAGGGTTATCTGATGAACAAGTCAGCAGTTCCAAGCAAGATGCCTATACTCATGTCAAGTTGATACATACAACTGAGAGAATAACCATGTCAACTAAGAAGAGGCCCAGCTCAATCCTGATACTTAACACTGGGAAAAAGAAGGAATATATCATCAGACAGAAATAACAACTTAGTATCCCCCCAAAAATATCTATTCTTCCTTCTTTCTAGCCTTTCTTTCTTCTTTCCTTTCTTTCAGTTTTTCTTTTTTTAATTTTTTAATTTGTTTTAATTGGGCTCTCATTATGTTGTCAAGGTTAGTCTCAAACTGTTGGGCTCAAGAGACACACCCACCTCAGCATCCCAAGTAGATAGCGCATCAAGTACATACTTTTATATTGAGCTACCAGCATCTGTTCTTGATCAAAATTATAAGGTATACATGAAATTAAGAAATAATAATTTATTGTAAAAAAGTTAAAATGCTAGGAGCCACAAGCATATATACGATGTATGGCACCTTTGGTTGTAAAGTGACGCCAGCTAGCCACTGAGATGATTATGTTAAGATTTACATTCATATGCAAATTGGACTCCCGCTGTTCACCTTGGCCTGCTACCGGACTCATGTTACGGACTCATGTTACCAGACTCTTGGAGAGTTCCCATTGGTTGGGGAAGGATAGTAGGAGGAAATTCCGGGGGAGGTCCGGGGGACCCCGGGGTTCCGGTCGGCGCGCGGTTCCGGTCGGACACCCTCGTGGGAGGACCGGTTTTTGACTTGCTGGCGCTGAGAGTGTTAGCGGCTTTTTCAAAATAAAGTTTTGTTCCTGCTTGATTGGCTCGTGATTCTGTGCCCAGCCAAGACTGCGGCATTTGGCGGCCCGTACGGGGAACGCCTGAAGCTTAGAGGTGAGTAAATTGCTCGCCCCTGAGGGAAGGCGACAGGATGGATGACCTTCTCAGAAAACAATGTGTTCTTGTTTTGATTTATTTTGTTTTCATTTCGAGCTCCCTAGCCCTAGAATTTTCTCAGGCGAACTGGAAAAAATGGTTGGCTCAAGGTTTGAAGTTATTCAGCCCTGAGAAAGAGAAAATTGATACAACCATTGTCTGCTCCGTCTTTGTTTCATTCTGCTTCGGCTTTGTTTTATCCTACCTTATTGGGTTAGGTTATAGTAGATTAGAATCCAATAAAAAACAAACCGAAAAACTGTTAAGTAAATTGTTAGAGGTCCAGACTATGGTAGAAAAAACGCTAGGTCAAGCAAAAGAGAAGGTCTCTCAAGCTAGTCAGACAGAGGAGAATTTAAAGAAAGCAAGCTTAGAGGACAAGCAGCCATCAGGTGGAGAATTACAACAGGAGGTTGCTACCAACTCCGTTCTATCACCAGAGGGCGTAACTCAGCCAACAGCTCCATCTACCGCTGAGCGGCCCTCAACTACCGTAGTTGATGGACGGAATTCTGAGGCAGGACCCCAAAGATTAGCATGCCCTGTACTTGAGCAGGCAGGAGGGCAACGAATTCACCGTGCTTTAGATTTCAAAACAATAAAGCAATTAAAGGAGGCTGTAACGACCTATGGGCCGCAAGCTCCCTTCACAATAAGCATGGTTGAATCTGTTACCAACTTGGACATGACACCAGCAGATTGGGCTAACATGTGTCGATCTGTGCTAAACGGAGGACAATATTTGTTATGGAAGGTTGCCAATGAGGAATTTTGCATGGAGACAGCTAGGCGAAATGCAGAAGCTGGGTACCCTCAAAGAAATATGGACATGCTTTTGGGGAAGGGACCTTATGAGGGTCAAAGACAACAAATTGAATATGACCCTGGTGTGTACGCACAAATTGCTGTAGATGCAGTTAGGGCATGGAAAACTTTACAGGGGCATGGAGACTTACAAGGTCAATTATCTAAGGTAATACAAGGAACTAATGAACCTTATGCTGAATTTGTAGATAGACTTATTCAGTCAGCCTCTAGGATATTTGGAAATACAGAACAGGTAATGCCATTTATAAAACAACTGGCTTATGACCAAGCAAATCGTTGCTGCAGAGAGGTCATTAGACCATGGAGACATGAGGATTTAAACACATATATTAAATTATGTAGAGACATTAATGAACAGGGGCAAGTCTTAGCAGCAGTACAACAGGCTTTAGATGCCAGGCCAAGAACATGCTATAATTGTAATCAAACAGGACATTTTAAAAGGAGTTGCCCCATAAGAGGAGGGTTTAACAAAGCTGGATATCAAAGGAATAGAATACCAGGTATTTGCCCACGATGCCGTAGAGGGAGACATTGGGCTAATGAATGCCGTTCTCAAACCACCATAGAGGGTATTCCGTTATCAAAAAACGGACAAGGACCAAGTGTTTACCCACGATATCGTGGAGAAAGGTATCAAGCTCCATTGCCAAAAAACGGACTAGAGGGCCCAATGCCCCGGGGCCCCAAACCACAAATATATGGGGCAATGGAGGAACCCAACAGCCCCATCAAGGTAGTGCCCAGGACGCATTATCCATTAAATCCCTCATCAGACAAACTAGAGGGAGCGCAGGGCTGGACATCTGCGCCTCTGCCAGAGCAGTACTAACCCCAGAGATGGGAATTCAAATCATTCCCACAGGAGTAAAAGGACCTCTTCCCAAAGGAACAGTAGGCTTATTATTGGGACGCAGTTCTTCTACACTAAAAGGACTTATGATAAGTCCTGGGGTAATTGATCCCGATTATGAAGGTGAAATAAAAATTATAGCTAGTTCTCCAAGAGGTATATCAGTAATTTCACCAGGAGATAGAATAGCACAGTTATTAATAATACCCAGCCTGCATGATAAATTTTCCAGTTGTAATGTAGAAAGAGGTTCCAAGGGATTAGGCTCCACAGGTGTAGATTGGGCTATTCTTACATCTGCGACAGTGATTAACCAAGGTTTTTTTTTTTTCAGTATCTATTTTATTATTGCATTTTTCCACATCATAAAGTTCTATTTTATTTTTGAGCTCATACAAACCTAGGTTAATGTTTTTCTGATCAGTTTTATTTTTTGACTGTGTTTTATTTTTTATTTATTTATTTATTTATTTATTTATTTATTTTTTTTTTTTTGACTGTGGAGTTTTTAAACATTGCAATGGAGATTTCACCTAAGTATAGTTACAAGGCCTTTATTTACTATTGTCTTATGTGTTGTATGTTGTGTGCACACTTCTGTTTTGTGTTGTATGTCTGTATGTGTGTATGTCCATATTTCTTATATGAGGAGCGCTCATGAAAAAATGGATCCGAATTTTTTCTTTATTCACGTGATTTATATGGTTTAATTTAAATTAGGTGAACAGCTGTTTATGATTGTTGTTAAAGATGGTTAACAGATCTGTTTGTTTACTTTCACCATTCCTTTTCATTATATTTAATAATTCTGTTCAGGATAATGTCTCTTTAGCATCATTGCCAGAATTTCCATCTCCATCCCAATTCCGGTGAAGACTGAGATAAAACCAAACTACAGCTTCTATGATAGCTATCACAGTAAACTGTATAAACTGATGCATCAATGAATATAACTCAACAAGTAATGCTCAATCAAGGACTTGATTTACTTTGGGAGGAAATGGACATATTGATAGACTCCTCCAATTTGAACTGCTTGCAGAACTTGCCTGGACTATATATCAGTTGCATACATTGTAAAATATCATCTGGTGCACCGAATTGTGGTACTGCTGGCATATCTTTGCTGATGGTGTCACCAGTGATGCAATTTCCTTGCCAGCTCACCCCATGTTTATTGTGGTAATACTGGCATATCTTTGCTGATGGTGTCACCAGTGACGCAATTTTTCCAAGGAGCCATCAATTGGCTTGGTGTCGTGGCATTTCTGTATCCTCCTCCCTTCTACTAGTGATGGTCTAAAATTTGGGGGCCAACAGAGGTGAGGCAAAGAACCTCACCCCCCCACTGGCACCAAGGCAAAATTTGGGGGCCAACAGAGGTGAGGCAAGAACCTCACCCCCCCACTGGTGCATAGGCCTATCCACAAGCATGGCTGAATGCTGGACCGGTAGTCAGCGACGGGTTGCTCTGATTACAGTGGATTCAACCTAAGACAGGAAGCTGACGCCTAAAGGTCAGTTCTCCCATGACGGGTAAGAACCATATGTTAAATTGGACAACCTACCAGGCACGGTCCCTAGCCACATTGCTTGTTGCTTAATTAAACAGAAGGGGGCAGATGCTAGGAGCCACAAGCATATATACGATGTATGGCACCTTTGGTTGTAAAGTGACGCCAGCTAGCCACTGAGATGATTATGTTAAGATTTACATTCATATGCAAATTGGACTCCCGCTGTTCACCTTGGCCTGCTACCGGACTCATGTTACGGACTCATGTTACCAGACTCTTGGAGAGTTCCCATTGGTTGGGGAAGGATAGTAGGAGGAAATTCCGGGGGAGGTCCGGGGGACCCCGGGGTTCCGGTCGGCGCGCGGTTCCGGTCGGACACCCTCGTGGGAGGACCGGTTTTTGACTTGCTGGCGCTGAGAGTGTTAGCGGCTTTTTCAAAATAAAGTTTTGTTCCTGCTTGATTGGCTCGTGATTCTGTGCCCAGCCAAGACTGCGGCATTAAAAGACCCAGATTTACATACAACATAGATATTAGAGCTATATGACAAACAATCTAAAATAGTCATGATTTCTATATGCATTAATGAAACAGGTGGGCAATGAAACATGTATGCAGGCGTATATAGTGAATTTCAAAAAAGTCATGAAAACTATAGCTAGAAATTAAACTTAGGGGCTGGGCATGTGGCTCAAGCGGTAGCGCGCTCGCCTGGCATGCGTGCGGCCCGGGTTCGATCCTCAGCACCACATACCAACAAAGATGTTGTGTCCGCCGAGAACTAAAAAATAAATATTAAAAATTCTCTCTCTCTCTCTCTCTCTCCTCTCTCACTCTCTCTTTAAAAAAAAAAAAAGAAATTAAACTTAAAAAATAAGAAAAAATATATTAAAGAAGAACAATAGTAGGTCCAACATAACTGAGCAGAATTTTAATGAAATTAAAGGCATATCAACATAGTATACCCCAAATGAAAAAGAGTAAACACCACACCTGAAGACAGTGCAGTAAGTAACACCAAGAAATCAAAATAAATATAATTAGAAATAATGGGGTTTTCCTTCAAGATAAAGAGGTCAGGGCAGAGGAAATATATGTAGGAATGCGGCTATTTTTTTTCTGAAATTATTCAAAAACAAAAAGGAATAAAAAAAACAAAAGTCTCCAAAATTAACAATAACAGGTCAGAGACAAGCAGAAAGAAAACACACACACACACACACACACACACACACACACACACACATACACACACACACATATTCTCATCCAGGAAAAGTTTTTAAAAAGTAAAATAGAAAATATTAAAAGAAAGAATCATGACACAGATAGTAGGGCTTGTCGTTCTTAAAGCTATTGATGTTTTACATGAGACAGTTTTTCTTGGGGGCCACTACTTCCTGTAAATTGAATTAGAGGATGCTGAGCTGCACCCCTAGCTTCTGAACACTAGATGCCAGTAGTAAGAAATGTAAGAACTGGAAAAAGGTAAAAAAAATATTAGATGAGTTTATGGTATATACAAAGAAGGTGTAAAAATTAGCCATGATATAATATTTCAGGTTATCACCTGCACATTTTATTTTGGCCTTCAGAATTTTAGTCAAGGTGATAATTTACCCTACTCTGAGTTGATGTAAACTTTCCTTTTTTAAAATGTGAAAAGTAAAATAGGTGCTTGAGTAGAGAAACAAACTGTCTCCATAGTTTTGTGTGCAATCTTCGGCAGATCAACTTTAGAAATATACTGTACAGGAGTTGAGAATATCTCAATATATTTATCTGAAACAGCTTTTGCATCATGTACACCTTGAAAACCCAAATGGACATACAGTGATACACAAAGACAAGTAGAACCGGTGCCTTGCTTTCCCTTATCATGGGTGAAGGGCAGCACACCTAGCAGCATTCACTTGGATGCCTTCCAGCATTGGACAGCCACTAGGGAGAATGCAGTCTCTACACCGGCTCTGGTCCTGTGCTTTCTTCATGTACATCTATGAAGTGCAAAACCAGATACCAGAATGGTAATACTTGTATCTCCTGACTTAGAATAGCTTCAGATACATGGTGTGATTGTCAATTAGAATTTTCTTATTAAGAGGTTCATTATCTTTCTACTGTTTGAAGGAAATTTTGTATGACTTAAAGCACTCCACCCACTGGAAAGTATGGGATTTGTATAATATTATGAGAAAGTGGATGTTTATAAGAAATATATCTGTGCCTTCAGAATGGAAGCATAAACTCTAGTCATATATTTGATATGCAGTTATACAATTCCACATAGAACTATGAATTCTGAAAGGAGACATGTTTGGTATTAAACAGTTACATCTTCATTTAAAGTAGTTTAATGAAATACTCAGCCAATTCCACAGAGATTAATTATATTTCATAGCTTACATCACATGACTTTTATGCCATTTGTATTTTTTTAAACCGTAGGCATTAATAACTGTTTTACTTAAGAGACCCATTTACCAGGGGGTTAAGTATAGTATAAATCTCTAACCTTGTACTATCCACTTACCATCCTCAGTATCAAGGAAGAAAAGCTGGTACTTCAAGTGTGCTAGTCAAAACTAGATTCTGGTTATTTGAAGAAGGAAATTAGAATATTTTCTGATAAAAGATAACTTAAATATGTCAACCTCATCTCTCTTATATTTATAGACTGTTTATGTGAACTGTTTCTCTGTGCATTAATTTATACAATGTGTTTGGCTTTTATTTTTGAGAGGCAGTTGATGGGAATTATTTCCTGTGTAGCATCAAGCATTAAAAGTATAAAAGATAGAATAGGGAATGGTAGACTTTGTCTTATCTCTGTCTGTGTCTCTCTATGTGTCTCTCCTTTTAATAGACCTAAACAATTTCTAAGAATAATAGTACTTCTAAACAAAACAATGACTTATATTTTCTTATTTTCTGGATTAAGACTTCAGATGCATATTGCCTAGTTATTTCCAGGTAAGTTCACATAGGTATTCATCTTTAGGAGTCATCAGCAATATTGAACCTTAATTAATGAAATAATTGTGAATTTTGAAAGTAAAGTTCCTATGATTTTTCAGGGTTCCTTTTATTGTTTATTCATTCTACATTTCTGTACTTAAATGACCTATCTTCCTGTAATTCATCAATTTTGTCATGTTTTTATATAGTAGCTGTAAATCACCTCACTTAAAAAAGTAATGTTATGACAAATCAAACCAAAAAATAGTGTATGTTACACAAGGTCATGGTGTCTGTGATTCTGCTTAGATGCAACTAACCAAGTATTACAGGGAACAGGGTTTAATTTATATGTAGTTTTTTTTTAAAGAGAGAGTGAGAGGAGAAAGAGAGAGAGAGAGAGAGAGAGAGAGAGAGAGAGAGAGAGAGAGAGAATTTTTAATATTTATTTTTTAGTTCTCGGCGGACACAACATCTTTGTTGGTATGTGGTGCTGAGGATCGAACCCCGGGCCGCACGCATGCCAGGCGAGCGCGCTACCGCTAGAGCCACATCCCCAGCCCCTCTATGTAGTTTTAAGATGAAACATAAAACATAAAATTTTAAGATAAAACATGGAGTGATATAACTTAATAGATCACCTGAACCTACTTTGGTAGAAAAAGGTGGAAATAAATATCAATTGCTCCTGATGAATAAATTAATTTAAATCAATAATATTCACTAAGATGCTTAACTTTTAAACTGCTTAGTAGTTATGTTTTGTTATCTTCATAAATATTCTGATATCAATGATATATATATAATTTTATGATGTTAATATAGACTTTTTTTTCCTTTTTATTCTCTCTCCAGAAAAAAATACAAAACAGAATATCTTCCCAACCTGACTCAGGGAGCAATGGTGGGGAAAAACTGCACCACCATGACAGAATTCATTCTCCTTGGATTATCAGATGTCCCAGAGCTGAGAGTCCTTCTCCCCCTGATGTTCCTTCTCATCTATGGAGTCACCGTGTTGGCCAACCTGGGCATGATTGCTCTGATTCAGCTGAGCTCTGGACTTGACACGCCCATGTACTTTTTCCTCAGCCACTTATCCTTTGTAGATTTTTGTTATTCCACAACAATCGTGCCAAAGATGTTGGCCAATATCTTCCGAAAGGACAAAGCCATCTCTTTCCTAGGGTGCTTCGTGCAACTCTACTTCTTTTGTACATTTGTGGTCACTGAGGTCTTCCTCTTGGCAGTTATGGCTTATGACCGCTTTTTGGCCATCTGCAACCCTCTCCTTTATATGGTTACCATGTCTCAGAAGCTTCGTATGGGCCTTGTTTCCAGTTGCTACCTCTGTGGAATGGTATGTTCTCTGATTCACTTGTGTTTAGCTCTTGAAATCCCATCCTATACATCAAATGTAGTTGATCATTTCTTTTGTGATCTACCACCTATCCTTTCTCTTGCTTGCTCTGATGTGTCTGTTAATGAACTCATGTTATTAATTGTGCCCACTGTGAATGAGATCATTACCATCACCATCATCCTCACCTCCTACCTGTTCATTCTCATTACCATCCTGAAGATGCGCTCTGCAGAAGGGAGGCACAAAGCCTTTTCCACCTGTGCCTCCCACCTCACAGCCTTAGTTGTCTTTCATGGAACAATCCTGTTCATTTATTGCCAGCCCAGTCTAGGCCACAGTCGGGATGCTGACAAAGTGGCTACAGTGTTCTACACTGTGGTGATCCCCATGCTGAATCCCCTGATCTACAGCCTGAGGAACAAGGATGTGAAAGAAGCTCTCAGAAAGGTAATGGGATCTGGGCTGGGGTTATAGCTCAGTGGTGGAGTGCTTGCCTAGCATGTGTGAGGCACTGGGTTTGATTCTCAGTACCACACATAAGTAAGCAAAAATGAAGTTCTATCAACAACTAAAAATAATATTTTTTTTAAATGTGAGGGGATTCAATTACTTTTGAAGAATCATTTTCTTATTTAGATTTCAGGGTTGCATAAGGAAACCTCAAGAGGAGTTATGTGTGAATGAATGTGGGGAAATGTCAAACAGGGAAATATTTTAGGCACCAGGGGATTATATGTGTTTTCAGGTGGACCACTTGTCTGTATGTTAAGTCAAGTGCTATACTATTTAATTATTGTTTACCTGAATCTTCTACCTTCACTTCTCTTCTTCAATCTCCAACTGGTTTAAATGGGTTTGTAAGATACTATAATTATTCCCAATTTGGGGGTCTGAGATAGGTACAATGTTTTTCTAACAAAGTGCCTATAGAAATGTTTTTTCATCATCCTTGATGCATATAAACATTTTCACTAAATTTACTTCACTTTTACTAGAGGGAAAAATACATTTATTTAATCATCTATTTTTTTCATAATATGCTATTAGTTTCCACTGTGCTGTTATGTATTTCTGGATAATATTTTCAGTAATTTTTATTTTATTACTTTTTCTATGGAGAGATTTTAATTTTGGAACCTTTGTAAACTTTCTCATCTGCAAACTAGACATGAGATTCTCTACATTTATGACAAAATATTCATGAAAATTAAATATTCTCTTAAATTCTTACCATTATACATAATATAATATTAATAAACTAGTATATTATTATTGTATTTTATTGCTTCATTTTTATTTTCATGTTTAAATTTTATAATTATTCCTGATTAAACAATTTAGTTATGTGTTTGATGCCCTACTTTCTTAAGATCTCCACATCCATGTTAATGTTTTTATTATTTATATCTGCAGGAAATGATGCCTTTCATTCATTACCTTTTCTAAATATAAACACTATCTTAAGCCCATTTTGTTAATTTCCTATGTATTCTGAAAATAATGACCACAAACTTGATGGTTTAAACTGTGGATTTTTATTTTATAACAATTCTGGAAGTTAGAAATCTTAAATTTGTATTCTGTGCCAAAATCAAAGTGTATCAGGAAGTTCTAGAAGAGAATCTACACCTTGCTCTTTCAGCTTCTGGTGGCAGCAGACATTCCATGAGAGTTCATTCAACCATGCAGACACCTTCAAACCTCTCTCAGCTCCACCATCATTGTATCTTCTCCCGTGTGTGTGTATGTTTGTGTGTGTGTGTGTGTGTGTGTGTGTGTTGCTTCTCTCTTAACCGCAAGATTAAGATCGAGTGAGATTGCATTTACAGTACCCCCCGAAACCTGAAAGTAATCCAGGATAGACTCCCTTATAACAGAGATGGGAACATTTGAGAAAATGTTGTTGAATATGAAAACCAGGTCAAGTAAGCATGAATATATACACAAAGCTCTAATCTAGAAAAGAAAAAAAAAAAAGGAGATAAGGGGCTTCACTTCCAGATGAACCGGACAGCCCTTATTGAGAGAGTCATCAACATTGCCCACAAACCAAAAGATGGACTAGCCTTTTATTGAGTTGCTGGGTCAGGAAGAGTCTAGTATTTGTATGATAATTCCTTTAAGGAATTTCTTTCCTGCGGAAAAGACTCCTGGATATCTTAGCATGGTCCTGCTATATCTGATGTTTATGGTTATTTTCATTATGAACAGGGAGATAAGAAAAGAAAACTTCCACATAGTGTGAGTGGGGAAGTAGAAAAAGATGGTTAAAACAAATTATAAATGAAGGCCCAAGAGTTTGTCTGCCATTTTACCCCCTGATCAGTCCCAGTCTCATTCCTGTCAGGATCCTTCATCACTTCTGCAAATAACCTTTCTCCAAACAAGGTAGCATCAGCTGCACGACCAGCATGCTGGCTTCATACAAGAGGTTCATAGCATAGAAGTTAACTAGTGAGATCAAAATAAACACACAACTCAATTACCTTTTTCTTTGACCAGGTCTGAGATGGCCCTCCCTCTGGCTCCCGCCTCGAACCACCTGGTGGGGCAGCAAGGCTTACTCAGGACTAGCAAGAGAGAGAGGTAGGGCATGCCAGGGAGTGGCCTTTTATTGGGGAACAAGAAATTCAGGGGAAAATTCCATCCAATGAAGGTCGAGGGGGACAGCATTCCAAGGTCAGGGTCAGTGTTGGTCTCAGGGTCAATGGTCAGTCACACCCCCACAAGGACAGGTTCTCACACCTGGAGAGGGTGGGGATTAGTTCCCTCACAGAATGCCTCACACCCAATCAGGGAGGTGCCCAATCACGTGCGAGAATGGCTTCCCACAGTAACAATTATAGGTTCCAGGATTATATAACCTGATATCTCTGACAGTTGTCTTCAAGGTTAACATGTACATCTTTTAAAGGCTAAGTCATAATTAACTTTCCTTGTTTCTACACTAATACTTCATTTGTTTTCTTATTCTCTTAAGATTGCATTACTACTTCTTTTTGTCTCTATTTTCATGAGTCACTCATTTAAATGGAACATAGATCTTTGTTACTTTAGTGAATTGAGAGGATCGCTTGACATATAAGATCAAACACCTGTGACGATGTTCTGATTCCTAGTGAATGATTTTGAGCAAGATGCTTAAACTCAACCTAACTTCTCTCACATATAACCTGCAAATAAACTGGTAGCTTCAGACTGCTATTTTGGACTTAAATACTACAATAATAACAATGATAACGATTATAATGATAAGAATAATAATAGCAACCACAACATTGACAACAATAATGCCTGCAAAGAACTCGCCCCCAAAATGCACTCAAACTGATTCTTGACAAAAAAAAAAAAAATGTTTGAGTTTGAGGGTCATTTGTTATCTATTTAAAAATTTTTAGTATCCCTGCAAAAGACAGCTACATTTTTTTTTGGTTTGTTTTCTCTTTTCTGAAAAAAATTATTATCGAGATCGAGGTAAAATTGACAATTAAAGATTCTTTAAGGCATATAACTTGATAAAGTGATGTATACACAGAAAACAAAGTAATCCCTATAGTGGAGATAATTCATAATTCTTTACCTCACAGTTACCAATATTTTTCTTTTCCTTTTTTATTTTCCTTTTTCTCTTCTTTCTTTTTCTACAGTGAAAAGAGTACATGCACATTAAACAAATTCCAAATATACAATGCAATAGTATTTACTATATTATTGTGTCATATATAAATACACACTGATTGAAAGAATGACTTATGTTCTGCTTGTGATGGACAGTTAGCACTCAGTGGATTTTCAAATGTTTAAACTGGAATGAGATTTTATTTATCTCTTGTGAGACTTTGAATGTGACGACTAATGAAAGAGAAATTTCTTTCACAAAATTTTCTTCTCCAAAGAGAACAGTGATTCTCTATATCAATACTACTGACATTTTGGACCAGATCATTTCATGCTGTGGGAATTGGTCCTATGTTGGATGGGATGATTAGCAGAATCCCTGACCCCTATTCATCAGATGCAAGGACTTAGCAGCACACACATTTATGACAAGCAAGGAATCTTTGCAGACATTGCCACATTTTCTACAGCAGAAGTCCCCTTGCCCCAGTGGAGTGCCACTGGTCTAGAGAGTACATGAGTGTGTTACCAAAAGCTCAGTGCTTGTCCTGAATGCCTATTCATGCCAACTTAATAATGAAGACATGATTTTGAGAAAAAAAAAAGATTAAAAAAAAGTTTTATTGCTTTGCTAACAAAGGAAAAACATAGGGGACTCCCATACCAGAGGGTGAGATTCTGCCCATCAGGAGAAATAGGGGGATTTTAAAGAAAACTTTTCAAGGTTTGCATTCCAGGTGTGCTCTGGTAGGCGGTTCCTTGGCACCCAGATGGTGTGTTAGATATTCATTTCTTAGATGCTCTTGTGGTGTGAACTGATCAATATAATCAATAAGTCATAGACATAGGTTAAAGATTGTAGGAATTGGGCTGGGATTGTGGCTCAGCGGTACAGGGCTTGCTTAGCACAGGCGGGACCCAGGTTCAATTCTCAGCATCACATAAAAATAAAGGCATATGGGCTGGGGATGTGGCTCAAGCAGTAGCGTGGCATGTGTGCGGCCCGGGTTCGATCCTCAGCACCACATACCAACAAAGATGTTATGTCCGCCGAGAACTAAAAAATAAATATTAAAAAATTCTCTCTCTCTCTCTCTCTCTCTCTCTCTCTCTCCTCTCTCACTCTCTCTTTAAAGAAAAAAAAAGGCATTGTGTTGTGTCCATCTACAAGATAAAAAAAGATTCATATTCTCTCTCTCTCTCTCTCTCTCTCTCTCTCTCCTTTAAAAAAATCAAACCTATAAAAATTATAGGAATAAGATAAGATAGAATAGGATAATAAAAAGAATACTATGAGATGAATAATGTTAAACTGTCCTAATAATAAGTTAGAAATAAGCATAGAACATAAGTTCATCAGGAGTAAGCATAAGTAATAGCAGGATAATCATTTAACTGTAAGACATAGAATTTAAGCTACAGGAAATAAGATATAGCACAGTGTAAGGTGATAAGTATAAGTCAGTAGGCCAGTATAGTTATAAATATAGGCTGGTAGGTTAATATAGATATAGACAAGGTTAAATCAATGTAGTTGTGAACAATTGTAGTAGCTTGATCATGTAGACATAAGGCTTATAGATATCAGTAGTGAAATGATGAGTAATTGAGACAACTGCAGCATCAACTAAGTTATCACTACTGGGATAGCAGGAATGGAGTCACTGTGGGTATATGAAAAAAAGTGTGGCCATAGGGACTCCGTCTTAGCTGTTCTAGACTGCATCTTAGTTTTTTTCTGTTACTGCTTCTGTGAAGAAAGAACTGCATGACCCACTTCTGAGAAAGAGAAACGAAAGCTGTCTTCTTTTTTTTTTTTTTTTTTTTTTACATTTTTTTTATTGGTTGTTCACAACATTACAAAGCTCTTGACATATTATATTTCATACATTAGATTGACATGGGTTATGAACTCCCAATTTTACCCCAAATGCAGATTGCAGAATCACATCAGTTACACATCCACAATTTTACATAATGGCCTATTAGTAATTGTTGTATTCTGCTACCTTTCCTATCCCCTACTATCCCCCCCCTCCCCTCCCATCTTCTCTCTCTACCCCATCTACTGTAATTCATTTCTCTCCTTGTTTATTTTCCCATTCCCCTCACAACCTCTTATATGTAATTTTGTGTAGCAATGAGGGTCTCCCTTCATTTCCATGCAATTTCCCTTTTCTCTCCCTTTCCCTCCCATCCCATGTCTCTGTTTAATGTTAATCTTTTCTTCCTGCTCTTCCTCCCTGCTCTGTTCATAGTTGCTCTCATTATATCAAAGAAGACATTTGGTATTTGTTTTTTAGGGATTGGCTAGCTTCACTAAGCATTATCTGCTCTAGTGCCATCCATTTCCCTGCAAATTCTATGATTTTGTCATGTTTTAGTGCTGCGTAATATTCCACGGTGTATAGATGCCACATTTTTTTTATCCATTCATCTATTGAAGGGCATCTGGGTTGGTTCCACAGTCTAGCTATTGTGAATTGTGCTGCTATGAACATCGATGTGGCAGTATCCCTGTAGCATGCTCTTTTAAGGTCTTCAGGGAATAGTCCGAGAAGGGCAATAGCAGGGTCAAATGGTGGTTCCATTCCCAGCTTTCCCAGGAATCTCCAAACTGCTTTCCAAATTGGCCGCACCAATTTGCAGTCCCACCAGCAATGTACAAGTGTACCCTTTTCTCCACATCCTCGCCAGCACTTGTTGTTGTTTGACTTCATAGTGGCTGCCAATCTTACTGGAGTGAGATGGTATCTTAGGGTGGTTTTGATTTGCATTTCTCTGACTGCTAGAGATGATGAGCATTTTTTCATGTACTTGTTGATTGATTGTATATCCTCCTCTGAGAAGTGTCTGTTCAGGTCCTTGGCCCATTTGTTGATTGGGTTATTTGTTGTCTTATTGTCTAATTTTTTGAGTTCTTTGTATACTCTGGATATTAGGGCTCTATCTGAAGTGTGAGGCGTAAAAATTAGTTCCCAGGATGTAGGCTCCCTATTTACCTCTCTTATTGTTTCTTTTGCTGAAAAAAAACTTTTAAGTTTAATTAAGTCCCATTTGTTGATTCTAGTTGTTAACTCTTGTGCTATGGGTGTCCTATTAAGGAATTTGGAGCCCGACCCCACAATATGTAGATCGGAGCCAACTTTATCTTCTATCAGACGCAGAGTTTCTGATTTGATATCAAGCTCCTTGATCCATTTTGAGTTAACTTTTGTGCATGGCGAGAGAAAGGGATTCAGTTTCATTTTGTTGCATATGGATTTCCAGTTTTCCCAACACCATTTGTTGAAGATGCTATCCTTCCTCCATTGCATGCTTATAGCCCCTTTATCAAATATAAGATAGTTGTAACTTTGTGGGTTAGTCTCTGTGTCCTCTATTCTATACCATTGGTCCACCCGCCTGTTTTGGTACCAGTACCATGCTGTTTTTGTCACTATTGCTCTGTAATATAGTTTGAAATCTGGTATCGCTATACCGCCTGATTCACTCTTTCTGCTTAGAATTGCTTTTGCTATTCTGGGTCTTTTATTTTTCCATATGAATTTCATGATTGCTTTATCTATTTCTACAAGAAATGCCGTTGGGATTTTGATTGGCATTGCATTAAATCTATAGAGAACTTTTGGTAATATCGCCATTTTGATGATGTTTGTTCTGCCTATCCATGAACAGGGTATATTTTTCCATCTTCTAAGATCTTCTTCTACTTCTCTCTTTAGGGTTCTGTAGTTTTCATTGTATAAATCTTTCACCTCTTTTGTTAGGTTGATTCCCAAGTATCTTATTTTTTTTGAGGATATTGTGAATGGAGTGTTTTTCCTCATTTCCATTTCAGAAGTTTTGTTGCTGATATACAGAAATGCCTTTGATTTATGCGTGTTGATTTTATATCCTGCCACTTTGCTGAATTCATTTATTAGTTCTAGTAGTTTCTTTGTAGACCCTTTTGGGTCTTCTAGGTATAGAATCATGTCATCTGCAAATAGTGATAATTTAAGTTCTTCTTTTCCAATTTTTATGCCTTTAATTTCTTTCGTCTGTCTAATTGCTCTGGCCAGTGTTTCGAGAACTATATTGAATAGAAGTGGAGATAGAGGGCATCCCTGTCTTGTTCCGGATTTTAGAGGGAATGCCTTCAACTTTTGTCCATTCAGAATGATGCTAGCCTGAGGCTTAGCATAGATAGCTTTTACAATGTCAAGGTAAGTTCCTGTTATCCCTAGTTTTTCTAATGTTTTGAACATAAAGGCATGCTGTACTTTGTCGAATGCTTTCTCTGCATCTATCGAGATGATCATATGGTTCTTATCTTTAAGTCTATTGATGTGGTCAATAACATTTATTGATTTCCGTATGTTGAACCATCCTTGCATCCCAGGGATGAATCCTACTTGATCATGGTGCACTATTTTTTTGATGTGTTTTTGTATTCGATTCGCCAGAATTTTATTGAGGATTTTTGCATCTAGGTTCATTAGAGATATTGGTCTGTAGTTTTCTTTCTTTGAGGTGTCTTTGTCTGGTTTCGGGATCAGGGTGATGTTGGCCTCATAGAATGAATTTGGAAGAGCTCCCTCTTTTTCTATTTCCTGAAATAACTTGAATAGTATTGGTATTAATTCTTCTTTAAAGGTTTTGTAAAACTCCGCTGTATACCCATCCGGTCCTGGGCTTTTCTTGGTTGGTAGTCTTTTGATGGCTTCTTCAATTTCATCTATTGATATTGGTCTGTTCAGATTGTCTATATCCTCCTGACTCAGTCTGGGCAAATCATATGACTTAAGAAATTTATTGATGTCTTCACTATCCTCTATTTTATTGGAATATAGATTTTCAAAATAATTTCTAATTGTCTTCTGTATTTCTGTAGCATCTGTTGTGATATTGCCTTTTTCATCCCGTATGTTAGTAATTTGAGTTCTCTCTCTTCTTCTCTTCGTTAGCATGGCTAAAGGTCTGTCGATCTTATTTATTTTTTCGAAGAACCAACTTTTAGTTTTGTTAATTTTTTCAATAGTTTCTTTTGTTTCAATTTCATTAATTTCCGCTCTGATTTTAATTATTTCTTGCCTTCTGCTACATTTGCTGTTGTTTTGCTCTTCCTTTTCTAGGGCTTTGAGTTGGAGTGTGAGCTCATTTATTTGTTGGTTTCTTCTTTTTTTGAGGAATGACCACCAGGCGATGAACTTTCCTCTTAAAACTGCTTTCATTGTGTCCCATAGATTCCGATATGTTGTGTCTGTATTTTCGTTTATCTCTAAGAATTTTTTGATTTCCTCCTTTATGTCTTCTGTAACCCATTGATCATTCAGTAACATATTGTTCATTTTCCATGTGATGTAGGATTTTTCCTTCCTTCTTTTATCATTGATTTCCAGTTTCATTCCATTATGATCAGATAAAATGCATGGTATTATCCCCACCCCTTTATATTTACTGAGGTTTGCCCTATGGCATAATATATGGTCTATTTTTGAGAAGGATCCATGTGCTGCTGAGAAGAAAGTATATCCATTTGATGATGGTTGATATATTCTATATAAGTCAGTTAAGTCTAGGTTATTGATTGTGGTATTGAGTTCTATAGTTTCTTTATTTAACTTTTGTTTGGAGGATCTGTCCAATGGTGAGAGAGGTGTGTTGAAGTCTCCCATAATTATTGTGTTGTGGTCTATTTGATTCTTGAATTTGAGGAGAATTTGTTTTGTGAATGTCGCAGCACCATTGTTTGGTGCGTAAATATTGATAATTGTTATGTCTTGTTGGTGAATGGTTCCTTTTAACAGTATATAATGACCTTCTTTATCCCTTTTGATTAACTTAGTCTTGAAGTCGATTTTATTCGATATGAGGATGGCCACCCCTGCTTGCTTACGAGGACCATGTGCGTGGTATATTTTTTCCCATCCTTTCACCTTCAGCCTGTGTATGTCTTTTCCCATCAGATGTGTCTCCTGGAGGCAGCATATTGTTGGATTTGTTTTTTTAATCCATGATACCAGCCTATGTCGCTTTATTGGAGAGTTTAAGCCATTAACATTCAGAGTTACTATTGATATGTGGTTTGAACTTCCATCCATGTTTGATTGTTTATCCTTTTTTAAAAAAAAAAAAAATTTAGTTTGTCTCTCCATGATTGTCTTTCCCCTTGCCCTCTGTCTTTACTGCGGCACTTCCCACTGATGGTTTTGGTTATTGTTTTTCATTTCTTCCTCGTGTAGTGTTTTGCTCAAAATGCTTTGCAATGCTGGTTTTCTGGCTGCAAATTCTTTTAACTTTTGTTTATCATGAAAGATTTTTATTTCGTTGTCATACCTGAAGCTTAATTTTGCTGGATACAGGATTCTTGGTTGGCATCCATTGTCTTTCAGTGTTTGAAATACATTGTTCCATGACCTTCTTGCTTTCAGTGTCTGTGATGAAAAATCCGTGGTTAACCGTATTGGTTTACCCCTAAATGTAATCTGTCTCCTTTCTCTTGTAGCTTTTAATATTTTCTCTTTGTTCTGTATATTGGATATCTTCATAACAATGTGTCTTGGCGTTGGTCTACTGTGATTTTGTGTGCTCGGTGTCCTGTATGCATCTTCAATTTGTATATCTGTTTCCTTTTTTATTTCTGGAAAGTTTTCTGTAATTATTTCCTTCAGCAAGTTTCTCATTCCCTTGGTTTGAATCTCTGTACCTTCTTCTATCCCGATGACTCATAAGTTCGGTTTCTTAATGTTATCCCATAATTCTTGGATGTTTTTTCTCGTGATTTTTTACCAGCCTTTCTGAGTTGGCTAGACTCTTTTCAAGATGGTGTATTTTGTCTTCATTATCTGATGTTCTGGTTTCTACTTGCTCCACTCTGTTAGTGATACTCTCAATTGAGTTTTTAATTTGGTTTATCGTTTCCTTCATTTCTAGAATTATTGTTTGATTATTTTTTATAGTCTCTATCTCCTGATAAAGATACTTAACTTCTTCTTTTATCTGTTTGTGAAATGCATTCTCAATGTGTTCTTTCGCTGCTTGAATTTGCTGTCTTGTATCCTCTTTAAGGTTCCATTCCATCTGTCTTAGGTGTTCCTTGAGTTCTTTATATGACCATTATTCTGATGACTCTAGGTCCTCCTGAATATTTAGGCTGTCCTGCGTTGTTTGTACTCCTTTTCTTCCTTGTTTTTTGAAGCTGCTCATGTTGTTTCTTGTTCTGTTTGACTGCTGAGTTACTGTTTACTCCTATAAATTAGTTTGATGCTTGGGAGGAAAGGTATTTGAAGGGAAGGGAAGAAGTCTCTAAAGAGAATGAGAGTAGGCAGGTAGAATTCAAGAAAAAAGGGGGGATAAGAAAAATGAGAAGACTAAAGAAGAAAAAGAATAGGAACTAAAAAAGAAAAAGATTAAAAAAAATAATAATAATAATTAAAAAAATTTAAGTTAAAATTAGTAGAAAAAAAAATTTAAAAAAATATTTTGTAAAAAAAAAATTAATAAAACAACAAGAAAGAAAAAAAATGAAAAGGAAAGAAAAACCTAAATCAATCAAAAAAAAAAAAGGAGAAAAGAAAAAGAAAAAAAAAAAACCTAATAAATGCAGTCTTAGAGTTTGATTAACTTCTCTTCCAGTAGATGGCGCTGTGCCCACCAGGTCAAGTTTCTCCTGTCAATACGCGGGAACCAATCACTGTGCAGCAGCTCTTCCCAGACTGGGCGAGTCTCCAATCCTGAGTGTCTAGGGACTCCTCTTGTGCCTAGTCACTTCCCACTTTTTCTCTAGCCAGGCCCCTCTCACCACAATACTGGCTACACACCAAGTCTGCTGCTCCCGGGAGCCCTGTTTTCATGAACGACTGGGCACACTCTTCCAGTTTGCCATTCCCTCAGACCCTAAGCTTGTAGAGTTTGGGGCTGAGAATCCTCAGCGGCTTTTACTTGCCCTCTGGTATCCACTTCCCGTAGGTGGTGCAAGAGGCCTCAGCAGTCAGCCCTGGTGGGAGCGGTATTTCCGCTTGTGGGACCCGCACCACCTCTGATTCCCTCGGGCTGGCTGAAGCACTCACAGGAGAGCTGGGAGGTGCCCTTACGGGAGAGCTGGGAGGGGCTCTTAGAGTTTTCCCGATGTGTGGAGAGGCAAGGCTATGGGATCACACACCTGTTTCAACGCAGTTATCTCCTCCGCAGCAGTCTGATGACACGGTTTCCCTTTGCCGGGAGACTAATTCAACGGGTGGGTCCTTCTCTCCCAAGCCCCGTTTCAAACCTGTGGCCACTACTTATGAAGGCTCGGTAGGCATTTACCTTCGTAGGATGAGAAGGGCTGACCAGTTGTTTCAGCGGGATGAATTAATGCCGAGTCATAGCTGTTTGTCTGCGGGAAGCAGGTGACCGGGAGTTTGAATTCAGCGGGTCAGAGCTCAGTGCGTGTTCTCGGATCACTTGGATTTTAAATTGTCGCTCATCTTATCAGCTGTTTCATATACTTCGGCAGTTCATTCGCGCGGTGAAGAGTCTGCTCTATGGTGCTCTGTGGGAGGCGGCGGCAGCGGCGGTGGCAGTGGCGGCTGCCTTCGGGACCCCCGGGGAGGGGGTGCGGGTTGGGGGAGGGGAGGCGGCGCCTCAGGGCCGCGCGGTCCGGGTACCGGACACGCAGGAGAGCGGGCGGGGTGGGGGAAAGAAGTTGAGATCTAAATTTAGAGACTGAGCTTGGGAGGAGAGACGGCTGGGGAGAAAGAAGCAAGGTGGAAAGGCGGAGAGGAGAAGGGGAGGGAGAAGGAGAAGGGGCTGATGGAGCCGGGCGGCTCGGGCTGCAGCCTTACTGCTCGCGCTGAAGTCGTGCTGTACTCCCTTCACCTTGGCTGGATTAGTGGCTGATTCACTCCACCTAGGCCCCTATCTTGACACGGTGCTGGGTTTTTGTCGACAGATCTCCTTTAATGATCTTTACCTCATCTTTTCAGACGCCGCGGCGCGGGGCTCAGAGCGGCTTACTCACTTCCCGCCGCCATCTTCTTCTCTCCCCCGAAAGCTGTCTTCTTAAAAAAATGTTTTACTGTACTTTGTACCCCACAGAATGTACCCAACTCAGGATATAGTGGTGGTCATGGTGAGCTACATCCTGGGTTTGAGTACATTTATAGGTCTATATGACTTTAAAATAGATTATCACCCCTGCTCAGCTAAAACTCAGGACATGCTGGTCTAACACTTGTTCAGAATGGAAATGCGATAAAGCTAACTGCCTTTTTTAGCTTTTGTAACTTGCTTGCTTGCATGACGCTGAAAAAAAAGCCCCTGAGTTGTGATTTTTTTCATCCTTAAATTCCCAAGGCACAGGCCAGGAAACTGCTGTTCTCCCACAGAGCACCAGTCTCTACTTGTGGGAGACAGTCCTTGGCCAGGTATATAAAGCTCTCTGTTGTTTGAATTCGGACTTAGAGTGTTTTCTGAAATGGCTCCCCATAACAATCCTCTAGCAGACCTATCCTTCCTGTAGTGGGTGTGTGGAAGGACAATTAACTAAGGGAAGAAGAGTCTCTTGGGCAGTAGACTCCTGTGCTTCTACTTTGCTAGCGAAACAATAAACCTTATTCCTTTTTCTCAACATGAAGTCCTCAGTATCAAATTGGCATCAGAGACAAGAAGTGAGCTTTTAGTAACAATAGTGCTCACTGTTCCAAAAGTATTCAAAGTCAAATTGGTAGAATAAGAAGTTTTAATTCAAGCCAGATTTGAAGGAAATCAAAAAAAAAAAAAACCTTCATGTTAGGGTATCTGGCACAAACACCCACAAGAGAGACATTGCTGAGTCAAACAAAGGTTTATTGAAGGAGAATAACCCATCTGGTCCTGTGATTATTACTTGAAGTTTTGTTGCTGTGTTAGTAGTTAGGGACTCTTGAGGGGAAGAATCACAGGAAGTTCAAGCTTGGTTGGGCAGGTGCTGATTTTCAAAATGGGGTTATTTTGGCCTAAGAACTTAACCCTTCATTGTTACTGCTGCCAGTCAAAAGCCAAGAGATGGACCTGAGTGAGACTGTTTTAAGACTTCCCTGGGAAATCAAATAACGCTGAAAAGGAGCATGGTCTCTCCCCTCTCCTAGAGGACTCACTCTTCTCCTTGAGAGCAGCCCTTTTACCCTGTTTCCTATCTCCTTTAATACACACATGCCTGCTACTTTGAGTGATGTCTGAAAACTTTCCTGTGTTATAATGGGTGACAAACTCAAGCCTGAAAATAAGAACAACTATCATGAGAATTAGTGTCTGGGAAAGGGAGAGCTCTCCTCCCCTTTGTAGTCAACTCTCCTAGGATCTTCAGAGAACCAGATTAACACCATTCTGTCTTTTGT
Organism: Spermophilus citellus; assembly: GCF_964194105.1. Lineage (NCBI taxonomy): Eukaryota > Metazoa > Chordata > Mammalia > Rodentia > Sciuridae > Spermophilus > Spermophilus citellus. Next base: position 240,707,420 of record NC_138183.1, read on the forward strand.
GTTGTAGATGACTTCCCCTAGGAATCTAATGACACCTTTGAAGTGTACATGCCCCTGTGGAGAATCAGGTCCAAAACTAGAGATTAATCTAAAGCCTTGTAAGAAGATGGGCAAAGGTGCAATTTATGCAGTCCAGCGGGAGAAATAAAGAATATCCATACTCATATGCTTTTTTCAATGTTTTATTCACTCAAATTACTCAATATGATTTCACTCTATAGGTTCTTTATCAAGAAATAACAATCCTTAATGCTGGGCACTACAAACACAATAATTCAGACTGATAAATGCAATAAGCACAACTAATTCAAAGTAAACAAATTCTATGTTAACACTAAGCACACAAAAACACTCTTAATTATGACAGACCTATTACAGACATTCCCTCTCCATGCTAAGCTTAAGTGCTATATTCAAAGTCCTAGCTTAGCATCTGTATTTATACTGGATGGACATTTTAAGCGACAGCCACCATTTTTAGGAAAAAGTTTCGCTTTCCTGCCCAAGGGTGTTTCTGAGAAAGACTTGCCACTGGGTCATACCAACCCAACCCTTAACCACCTGCATTAGCACCTGCCCCACCTATTAGCGCGCCTGCCCTATAAAAGTCCTGGAACCCAAGCCTGTTCTGTCTCTCTCGCTATAGAGAGATGGTCTTTATTTGTTAGCTCTGACAAATAAACTGTCATGTGGATCTCTGCCTGGTCTCTGTCTTTCATTTCTTGCTTACCACTCTCTTGTTCCTACCTTTCCCTTCACTCTCTTCTCCCCTTATCTTGCCTACATGACTAGTGACCAAAATGTGGAGTGATCCAAGAATGAGAATAAAACTTTCCATGAGAGACACACAGGAAGGGAGCAGCCCACCAGACATTCATTAACAACTGCTTGCAGGGAGGAAAAATTCCCTGGAGGGAGGTAACTTTGAAAAGCAGAAGGGCTCTGGAAGTATGAGCATTTTATTTCCTTTCCTACCAGCCCCCATCTTCCCAATATGACCCAATCATTCATTATCTACACTGTCTTTTTCCCCCACCTGCTCCTCAATGCTATGCACCTACTGGCTCACTATTTTTCATTAAAAGAAGATTCTTAAACCTCCAAAATGTGTCTATAATTCATGTGTATTCCTTGTTTTACCCCTAAAAACATTTTTCTTTTGATATTGTCTACATTATACTTTTAATATAAGCCTACTTTCTTAAATAAACTTCTGTCTATGCCTCTGACTGGTGCAAGTTGATGTCCTTACCCTGTAAGCCAACTATTCCATTGGCAGTGTCACAGGAAATCAGGGAGCTGAAATTCCAAATCTCGGTTCTTGTGTTCTGATAAAAGAAAAAATCATGAAAGAGATCTTTGATATAGGAGAAAGTTAAATGAAAGTGAGTGAAAGTTATGTAAAATAAATTAAGGCTTAAGCAGAGAGCATTCTCAAGAGAGAGTGAGTCATCTCCCAGCAAAAAAATGACAAAGAAAAGGCTCTTTAATTTTTTTAACTGATGTTTACTAAAAGAGCTGGGGACCACTTTCTGTGCTCTTTGCCAGTTCTCCTTCACATCAGGAGGTGGAGCTTTTGGTCCTCTCTGGAAATGTCATGGTGGCCATCCATTTAGGGGGGCTTCATCTATAAGTCAATTCCATGTTATTGTGGGCATTGATGTCAATAGCTGGTCAGAAGTTACCTTAAAGCACCTGTACTACTAAAAGAATCTTCCTTACCAGACAATTTGAGACACATATAGTCATAATTCCTAGCTTTATATCAACATCAATGGACCCTCTTATGAGTTAATCCCATTAATCCTTTTCTCTTGATATGTTCTACAAGAAGCTCTCTTATTTTTTTTTGTACAGATTAACTGCCACCATTTAATTTCATAAGACAGTTTAAAGAAGGACATTGAAGTAATTTAAAGAACACTTTGTGACCTTACCATGCATTTCACTGCTCATTGCCAGCTACTACAGAACAGTGCTGTGTCTAGTTTCCCCATCTCTCCTGAAACTTTTGAAACACTTCTAAGATACCTCTTCTCCTGTTGCTGTAGTCAGAGAAGTGGTTTATGATCAGTCACCTAGAGACACAGGGATTGGTTTCTGGTTAGACAGAATTGAGATAATGAATTGATTGTAGGATTTTGCTGGGATTATTGGAAGAAGGAAGAGATACTTCCTGCCAAGGTAATCCTCTGAGCAGTCAGAAACTCAAATGCTCATTGTTCTCTTTCCTAAGAATAGAGAAGCTACTTGAGATTTAAGTGAACAGTGGAAAGCCTAAGAGAGAAATAGAGAAAAATAAATAATCAATGGCACTTATTTTGAGCCCTTTGATCCTTTGTCTACTGCTTTGTGTCCAGAGTGTTCAATTATATCTTTGACATATTCTGTTCATTTTAAGTTTAATACAAATTTTAAGAATTTGCATTCTACTACGTTCAGACAAAACATACCTACTCTTTTGGTCTGTATATGATATATCCCCTTTTTACATTAATGCAGAAATGTTCAGAGGTGAAATGATTGAAATGTGAAGATTGTCAATTCATTAATTCATCTTAAGTTGAATGAACTGACTGGGTGATAACTCTACTCAGGTAGCCCTTTTTGGAAGAGGTAGGTTACTGGGGGTATGTCCTGGAAGCATTCTTTTTCCCTGTGACATATTTCTCCTCTCTTTGCTTCCTGGTCTCCATGAAAAGGACTCCATTTCTCCAACACCCTCTTCCACCATGATGTGCTGCCGCATCTTGGGCTCAGAGTAATGGAGTTAGCCACCTATGGACAGAAAACTCTGGAACCATGTGCTAAAATAAACTTCAGGTATTTAGTTTATAGTAACATAAAGATAACTAAAACACGTACTACTGAGTATCCTCTTGATTAATTAAAATATATTTGATTTCCTTGAAGTGAATTTTAAGACAAAACATTTTTAGCTACGTGTGCATGTATATTTGTGTGTTTTTCCAGTCTTACTTTATTAATCTCATTTTCAATTCTCTAATCCTGCTGAGATGAGGAGAACCACAAGTACCTGATTATCAAAAAAAAAAAAAGGAAAGAAAAAAGAAGAAAGAAAGAAAGAAAGAAAGAAAGAAAGAAAGAAAGAAAGAAAGAAAGAAAGAGAGAGAAAGAAGTGAGGTAGATAGCACTTCCCCATTACCTGGTTGCAAACACTTCTGTGGGAGAAGAAGGATCCTATTTTCCAGCAGAAGCAATCACAATCTTCCTGCCTTTTGGTCACATAGGCAGGATAACAAAAGAAGCATGAAATTTGTAAAGAGGAAGACGCCCCCACTCCCATGAACATCAGCTTTGTGTCCCTTTCTCTCTGGATGAATCTCTTTCTCTCTCTTTCTCTCTCTCTCTCTCTGTTTCTGTTTCTTAAAATTTACTATTTGCACTTGCCTCTGTGTTTCTCAGGTTTTTAAATCTTCAATACCAGGGAACTAGGATCTTAATTTTTTTTTTTAAGACTGGTATCAATGCCATGGAGTTTCCAATCTCTATGTAATTCTTTATGTTATTCCATCCATCTCACATAATTGTTCTATACTTGATAAAATTAGTAAGTTTTTCTTTTTTTTAATTTAAACTTTGTTTCTGAAACAAAATATTCATGAAGTAAATGTATTTGTGAAATGAAGACATTATGGCATAATTTGGCTTAAAATTTAACTTTAATACACATACAAATATATCATAGTACATATCAAATTTATTAAATACATTCATAATTGGTTTTCTTTTGACATTTTGGTTTTTAAGATCCTATACTTCTAAATTAATAGTCACTTTTGTGACCTTTTCTTTGCATAGAATATTCTGCTAGTTTTTGATAAATTAATTTGTTATTTAAATCAAGTGAGATAACAAATATCTTAATCCAATTTTCCATATATGCTGTCATTTTGAAAGCCAAACTATTTCCCTGAGGCATTCTCAAGTGATAGACAAACACATTATATTACTTGGCTTTGGGTTTAATTAGCTCCTTGGTGCAAATATCTAATTCCTCATGTATGTTTTCCTTTGGGAAATTTGGATGTCAGAGTTAGAATTCTTAGGATCTAATGTGAGATTAAAAGCTGACTTGAAAAACCTCACAGCAAACTATAAAAGGTCTTACTTCTCCACAGAAACAGCCTTCCTAAGGAAGGCACAGATTTCTTCTATGAACCCAGAAGTCCTGCCATACATGGATTATGACAGATACTACAATGGACAATGTTGTTCTTTTTCTTTAATTGTCAACCTTAACTTTTTTCCAGGAGAGAATTAACTGGGGGTCACAACAGTGAAGTAAGAAGTTGGAAGAAATAAAGGCAGTGATCTGGTGAGTGTTCTTGTCACCTGGGGGTTCTTAGGCATAATAGTCTGAAGACAATTTTCAAAATTATTGGACTCTGACTAGACTTGACCAGAAATCTAAGTGTAAACCCAGTTTTCATTATATGTTATGATTTTTTTAAAGTGTGAACAGACAGATATCAATTAAGGTGAATTGATTTTATATATCACTTGCTTTATCTTATCATATTGATGCTGTCAGTTATCAATAAACAAGTAACAGGGCTGGGGTGAGGGTTGTATGTTGATTGTAAGGGGACATTTTTTTAAAAAAAAGCATTACAATTTAATTTACAGAACTTACTATAACAATATCATTTTATGGAATATATTCAGAATCCTCAATTTTCACCTGCCCATTGCATAGGACAAGTTTCCTTGCTTCAAGTATTTTTCACTATTGAACCATATAACATCCTTGCAAGATTATTGCAACCAATATTCTCTTTATGAATTAATTTTTTATCATCTTTAATTTTGTGTTCTTAATAAATAAATACATAAGGGTTCTTAATAAAAAGCATTTTCAGAAGAGAAGTGGCTATTTCCTAATAGTCCATACCAGAAGTTCATTTAAGAATTGTCCCTAATAATGAACCAATGTTTTTAAGGATCATTCTTTGGAGTTGCCCAAATAAAGGATGGCAAAACACAGAAGCACTTCCATATAAGATTCACTTTCTAACCACCAGAATAATCATATCTTATATTTTCTATGAAGAAAATACTTTGCATTTTAGGCAGGGAAGAATCTAAAGAGTCGACCAGTCAATTAAGGATTTTTTTTCCAAATAACTCACCTTTTATTTTTTCTCTTTATTTTTCTTTATTTTAAATTTCTTTTTTTTTAATTTTTTTTTAAAGAGAGAGTGAGAGAGGGGAGAGAGAGAGAGAGAGAGAGAGAGAGAGAGAGAGAGAGAGAGAATTTTTTAATATTTATTTTTTTAGTTCTCGGCGGACACAACATCTTTGTTGGTATGTGGTGCTGAGGATCGAACCCGGGCCGCACGGAGGCCAGGGGAGCGCGCTACCGCCTGAGCCACATTCCCAGCCCTTAAATTTCTTTTTTATAATGTCTGAAAATTGCACATATTTATGGAGCTCTGGCTTCATAAAAAGATAACATATTAATGTTTAGTGAAACTCAAACTCATCCCACTAGTTGAATAATAGTAGCTTATATTTATTGAACGTTTGAGATATGAAGTATACATTTCAAAGCACTTTATATGAGTTAACTCATTTAATCCTCATAACCCTGTAGACAAGTCTCACTATATGATACAACTTACATATCAGAGTGAAACCATAGAGTATAACAAATGTGCCTAAAGTCTTATAAACATAGATGCTAGAGGCGGGATGTAAACCCAGGTAATCTGGCCCCAATGTGCATCCTACTGTCTGTTCCTGGATGAAAGAAGCAAAACTGACAGCTGCAGAAAAGCCCTAAATGGACATTCAAGTTTGTTTAATACTCTCATATCAAATTTAGTACATTGCTTTTTCAGGAAACAATGCAAGTATTTAATCATTTTTCTAACTTGAGCATTTTTGTGTCATTCCCTGTCTTGGGAAGTGGTGCTTATTGGAGAGTGCTCTAGCTCACTGATACAGAACTGCCAATCTCTGGCCTGGTTCTTTTATAATTAAACTCCACAACCATGGACTGACTAATTTGCCTACAATAATTAATTCCTCTTTTTAAAAAAGAGCAATAATTAGAAAATTTAATGATCAGAATTTAATCAGATTTAACAGTCCTTTGAAATTTATAAAATGAAAACAACAATTCTTGGTGTATCAAACTTATCCATGAATCATTTGATTTAACTAGACCTTTTTGGAAAAAGAACAAATGTAAGAAAAAGCAACTTTGAAAATAATCATCATCATGTCTTATTACACTGTTTGCACCCAGAGAATAATGTTTCAAATAGTTGCAGTTAGTTTATTTATTCTTAATTGAATCTAGGGTTTTAGAGAAGAAATTTATGTTTATTAAATAGATGCACCAATGTAGTGAAAATCAAGTAAGAAAGTCAGGGTGAGGGTTGTCAAATAAACAGTAACAGGTGGGGGTTAGGCTTATATGTTGATTGTAAGGGGATTTTTTTAAATAAACTATTACAATTTATTTTACAGAACTTAGTATGACAATATCATTTTATGGAACTCATTTAGAAGCATAAGATATTTATAATGTTGTTAGATTAGGTCATGGTATAGAATGAAGCATATGAGATAAATGGAAATAAATGCAAATATGAAGCTATTGGAATACTGGGGAATTGGAGACATAGAATGTTTTCAGTAGTAAAGATACCTACAAGATCAGGATGACAGCACAGGTTTATGTAGTGGGAAGTAGTATTAGTGAAAGTCAATTTTAGACTTATTTTGTACATGTGCATGGTCTACAGCCATGTAATGAGGGACTGAATTGAAATGAATACAGGAAAGCTGTCGTGTGGATGTGGTACCTTAGTAAAGGTGTAGTATTGCCTAGAAAGAGTGTACTTAAAGGAAAGAAAGAGGTCAAGAATGAAGTCACCACCTGCAATGGTTGAGGGGGGTAGGGGAATTTGGAATTTGGAAGCAACCAATAGGTGACAGGAACCCGCAGAGGTGGGGGTTTTAAGGACAGAGTTTTATTATATAGTACATAAAACCAAAACATACTGAAAAATCTTTGAATTTGGCAGTGAAAAAGTAATTTATAATGTTTAAGAAATAAACTTTCTTTAAATTATTGGAAAAAAAAATCATCAGAACTGTGAGTGGGGACTTCACTGTGAATACCCCTAATGCAACATTTAGATGAAATGAAAGGATGCATGAGTAAATATATGCAGGGCTGCATTTTGAAAGAAGAAATTGACAAACATTATCATGTGCTAAAAGTTTATGAGAGATGATTAGCAGAAGTAACTTAAGTGAAACAACATGGTTGGTAGGATCAGCTTCACAGAGAAGGGGCACATTTTCCCTAGGGAAGAAAGAAAGAGAGTGTGATCACTGATGTATTCAAAAGCTGATTAGCTTTTAGGATCCCCGGCACTCTATGGTTTTGATTTTTTCTTTTAAGATACCATCTCACTCCAGTAAGATTGGCAGCCATTATGAAGTCAAGCAACAATAAGTGTTGGCGGGGATGTGGGGAAAAGGGTACACTTGTACACTGCTGGTGGGGCTGCAAAATGGTGAGGCCAATTTGGAAAGCAGTATGGAGATTCCTGGGAAAGCTGGGAATGGATCCACCATTTGACCCAGCTATCGCACTTCTTGGACTATTCCCTGAGGACCTTAAAAGAGCGCACTATAGGGATACGGCTGCATCAATGATTATAGCGGCACAATTCACAATAGCTAGACTGTGGAACCAACCTAGATGCCCCTCAATAGATGAATGGATAAAAACATGTGGCATCTATACACAATGGAGTATTATGCAGCACTAAGAAATGACAAAATCATAGAATTTGCAGGGAAATGGATGGCATTAGAGCAGATTATGCTAAGCGAAGCTAGCCAAGCCCTAAAAAACAAATGCCAAATGTCTGCTTTGATATAAAGAGAGCAACTAAGAACAGAACAGGAAGGAAGAGCATGAGGAAAAGACTACAGTAAACAAAGACGAATGGGGGGAGAGAAAGGGAGAGAGAAGGGAAAGCATATGGAAATGGTAGGAGACCTTCAATGATACATAAAATTATAAGAGGTTATGAGGGGCAAGGGGGAGGGAAAAAAGGGAGAGAATTGAACAACAGCAGAGGAGGTAGAGAGGGAAGATGGGAGGGGAGGGGAGGGGAGGGGGGATAGTAGGGGATAGGAAAGGTAGCAGAATACAACAGTCACTAATATGGCATTATGTAAAAATGTGAATATGTAACAGATGTGATTCTCCAATCTGTATTTGGGGTGAAAATGGGAGTTCAAAACCCAATTTGAGTCAAATGTATGAAAGATGTTATATCATGAGCTATGTATTGTTTTAAATAATCAATAAAAAAAGAAATAAAAAAAGAAAAAAAAGCTGATTAGCTGACTTGATCAGAAAGACCGGGATAAACTTATTTTCTATTTAATATTTTCCCTATAAATTAGAAAGCATTTTCAGGAGGAAGAATAAGGTGGCAAAGTAGGATCATAAATAGAGTAATAAAGGTTTAAGATTGCTATCCATAGGGAAAGAGCTGTGTGTAATATGAATCATGAAAGGACCTGTCTTTATATACACGGATAAACACACAAGTAACCTAAAATTATGACCATACAAATATAAAATGTGTATGTTCAATGATCTTTCTTGTCTTATTCATTAGTTAAACTTCTATAATTGGCACAAAAGAGAATTTTTAAAAAAAACTAATTTGAAAGATCAGATATTCTGAAATAAATTATACATACATAAAAATCTGGGCTTTTCCATGGAAGAGAGAAAAGTCAGTTTTCTCTATGCTGGACAAAATACACACACAAGGATAATTTTAATGCAAACATTGATATACAACTTAGAGAGTTATAGATAAGAGCAATAAAAAGCAGAAACAATTTAGAGAGAAAGTAGGTAAGATTTTTTCAAAACGTATACAGTTATTCCCTGAAAAGGTAATGAAGACCTCTCTGTTTTCAATTACTATAACTTCCTTGAATTAAACAGAGTACATTTGTAAGTATGACAAATCATTGTTCCATATTTAGATTCCAGACTTGAACAAAAATTAGATGTCTGGATTCACCCAGAATTGTTATAGTGACATTTGCTAACAGGGAATGAACAGAGGGGGAGTATACTGAAGATGTGGAAGCCAATTAATTCAGCATGTGCAATTGGCAAAAGGTGCTATCTTTCTCATATTGCAGATGAAGAAACTGAACTTGGTACATAGTTGTGCCACCAAGATCTGGCAACTACTGAGGAGCAGTCAATATGGAAGTAACTATACAGAATCCTTGTTCTTTCTGTGTTATCAGTGGAGTTCAGACATGAAGGAGGAGGTCCTTGGTTCCTCCAAGGTGGAAGCCACATGTCAAAGTGATAAATACAGACCTACTCCTCCACCCACATGACTGCACTAAGAACAGCAGCACTTTTATCTGTTATAGAAATAAACAAGACAACACAAAAGGGAAATAGTCAGTTTACTCACTTTGCCCACATCAGGTGCTTAGCCATGATCACTCCACACTGATGATAGAAGAAAAAAAAAAAGAGCCCTACAACTGCTTTGATGATGGCCCTATTTAATGTGGGAAACAATACTTTTAAACAATACCTTAGAATGACATGAACCAAATTATTTTTAAATATATGTAATAAACTAATTGTGGACATACCTGGTTGCTATCAGTATACTCAAGTGGTTTAGCAATCATTATTGCAATTATTTTGACCTTTTTTCCTTTTTTAAAAAATTATTTTCCTTTGATAGTGTCGGGTTGTTATTAACACTTCTATCTTTACTCTGTCAGGACTCCAGAAAGCCAGATGTACCCCAGATAATGAGGTTGGAGAATGATACTGTGAAGGCAGAATTTCTTCTCCTGGGATTCAGTGACCTTCCAGAACTTCGGAGTCTTCTTTTTGCTGTGTTCTTTTCCATCTACTCTGTTACCCTGATGGGGAATCTTGGGATGATTTTACTAATCACCACCAGTTCCCACTTGCACAACCCAATGTACTTTTTCATAGGCATTCTGTCCCTCATAGATTCCTGCTACTCCTCTGTCATTGCCCCTAAGTTACTTATGGACTTGATTTCTGATGAGAAGACCATTTCTTACAATGGTTGTGCTGCACAGTTATATTTTTTCTGCTCTTTGGTTGACACAGAATCCTTCCTCTTGGCCGCCATGGCTTATGACAGGTACATTGCAATCTGTAACCCACTCCTTTATACTGTTATTATGTCAAAAAGGGCATGTTGTCAGCTTGCACTTGGAGCATTTGTGGGGGGAACATTGAGCTCAATTATTCACACCACCAATACTTTCCATCTGTCATTCTGCTCCAAAGAAATTAACCATTTCTTCTGTGATATCTCCCCGCTCTTCTCTCTGTCCTGCACTGACACTCACGTGCATGACATCATTCTGGTGGTCTTTGCTAGCTTGGTGGAAGGTATTTGTCTTATAACAGTTCTCCTCTCCTATGTCTGCATTTTGGCAGCCATCCTTAGAACAGGTTCAGACGAGGCCAGAAGGAAAGGCTTCTCCACCTGTGCTTCCCACCTGGTAGTGGTCACTATCTACCATGGCACCCTGATCTTCATTTATTTGCGCCCAAGCACAGATCATTCCCTGGATATTGACAAGGTGACCTCTGTGTTCTACACATTGATTATCCCTATGTTGAACCCCCTAATTTACAGTCTAAGGAACAAAGATGTCAAAAATGCCTTTAGAAAAATGATTCGCCGAAAATGGCTTCTTAAGATGACATAACAATCACCAGACAACTTTAATGAGGTCTGTTTCTTGATCTTTGGTTCTAAACTGTTGGAAATGTCAACTTAACATGGATATTCCTCAGATCTGTGAATAATGAAATCTCAAACACAGAATAAGGTTGAAGGTTAACCTTGGAGCTGGGATCTCTTACATTACTAACATAACATCTGTCTATTGTTTTAACGCTGAAATAGTAAACATCAATCTAAGGGAATATTTACTCACCAATTTCTTTGTGTCCTATTATACATTTTCTCCTCTTTCTCTAAACCTTTTCCCCCACAGTTTCTTTAAAAAAAAATGGTAAATCAATGGTATTTCATCATCCTGTTTTTGTGTTTGTGTGTATGTGTGTGAAAGAAAACAAATTCAATTCATGAAGATTATTTATCATTAATCTTGATTCCTATGGAAAAATGTGCTCGTCTGTTTAAACAGTTCACCTATCTAAATCCTACCTAATCTAAAATATATTATTAAATTTCAATTCTCACTTATTTGTTTTCTGAATACCCTTTTCAATTTCAGATAAAAACTAAATTTGTATACATTATTCACAGGAATCCTTGGTGTGATTCTTTCAAGATCATCATTTTGTTTGTCTGTTTTCTTATCTTGTAGCTGTCTACATTCTAATCATATTTCAGATTCATTAATTAAATCTTATTCATTATTTAATCTCTTGCCTCTTTAACATAGTATCTTCTCTAGTGTTCATATTGGGAGAATTTTAACAGGTTAATGTAAGTTGACCATTGATTGTTTTTAGTTTAGGTCTCATTTCTCCAATCTTCAGATACTAGTTATTTCTAGTGCAGTATTTTTGATTCATTCTCCAGAGTGGTATAGTATATACAAGTGGTGGCCATTACAAAATATCACAATGCTCTGAGAGCCAGGAATATGAACTGTTACCTCTGAATGGTGGGATGATGGGCTAACTTACTACCATACCATGACATATAAAGCATGCCTAGAAAATAAAAAGAAAAGAAAACAAAATTAAAGCTAAAGTTAAGGTTGAAGAGTGAGAGAGAGGATAAACTAATGAGGGAAGTCTTCTGACAGTGGAAAATATATTCTGGGCCCTAAATCTAGACCACTGTGCTCTTCCTTAGAGTGGGAAATGTATGCATAAAAAGTAATTTGTCCTTCCACACCAGTAGTGAAATAGGGCTCTGACCCATATGGATTTTCAATAGTGAAGACAGAAATGGCACGCCGAGATTGAAGAGAGCTAAGTTTTTCAAGCTGAAAAATCAATAGAAAATGTTCTCTGAAATGCATGGATTCATCACAACAGATATATATTGATTCTTTTTACCTGCCATTCTAGTCATGGCTCTTGGGATGGATCCCACAGACTAATATAAAATAAAATGCTCTAAGATGAATTAATGAATTCAGTTTTTGAGAATGTGAGGTCTGGGATTGAAGTTACTACTGCATTTGGGGGCAAATGGCTTAAGCAGGTGATGATATGATTGGCAGGGGGAGTCATGGGGAAGCCTTGTAAGGGACCGGTGAATGATGGAGGAAGAGACCACCAAGAGACTGACTCATGCAACAGCAAAAGGGGGTTTATTGCAGATACAGCGTGCGGGGGCTCCGTGCTCACTCAAGAAGGGAGAGCTGCCCAGAGCCGAGAGCAGGGGTTAAGCAGTGCTTAAGTACACTTTTGGGGGAGGGCGGGGGCTTTGCATACATCAGAGCAAATCATCATGAGGCTCAGGAAAATCAAACAACAACTCTCAAACATGATTAATACATTCATTGGCAGGAACAGGTCCGGCGGGAGTGATAGGTCAGTCCTAAAGCGGCGTGTACATTCAAACTGATTGGTTTAGGCCCTGGAGTGTGTATGTGCTGAGCTGCTCAGGGTCTGGGTTATTAAGCAACTAGGTAGTCAAGGGGAGATTCCGACACACATCTAATGGGCAGTTCCGGGAATTGTCTTAACTGCCACAGGAATTTCAGGCTTTGAGTGTAGCTTAGAAACTTTACAATACCTGGTCCTTTACATTTTAACTCAGGCTTTGCAGCTTAGAAGCAGTTTTACAATGCCTGGTCCTTTACATTGTAACTTCAGTTTCTTTTATCCTTTCAGCCTCTGCTAAGCTCTAACCAGGAAGGAAGGCAGAGTCAGGAGTACTAACTCCTAGAGTCATTGGGCAGAGATACACAAACATGACCTGAGCCTGCCATCTGCAACTGTATTTTGACTAGCTAGGTGAACAGGCCTTTACCTGTAATCCTAGTTTACACAATATAATCACATAATTTGGTCATCGCCACTTCCCAGCATAACCCACAACACACTTAGAATATTTTATAAGCATGCACCACCTTTCCTGTTGGTAAAATATGATTACTGACAATTTTTAATAACTCTAGCTGTTTCATTTTCGTTTTTGTTTGATGACTGTGATACTAAAATACCGAATCCAATTTTGTGAGAGATATTATAGAGGCAGAGCTCTGTTCTAGGTAATCACCAATAACTTTCCCAGAGGTTCACTCAAGGACCTAAAGGAGCTTTATTAATTTACAGGTGCACATTTGGAGGAGGTGGAAATATCCTTGGGAACCTTCTAGTTGCACTCTCTTTTTCCCTCTCACAAGTTCCCTTGTCTCCAGGGATGCCTCATTTCCTCAGGCTACACTCTGCTCATTCAGGATCCAAACACCAACTTCATTAACAGAATCATCCCTGCAGGCCATGTGGCACAAACCCTACTCCCCATCAATACATACTTCCCAAAGGAATTTGTGTTTTAAAAGACAACAGCCTTTTAAAAAATATTTTATTCGGGGTTAGGAGGTGTCACGAGGGGGTAAAATTATAACATATGCAGTCCACGTGCTTCTTCCCCTTTCAATGCTTTATTCACTCAAATTACTCAATACAATTTCACTCTATAGATTCTTAATCAAGAAATCGACAATCCTTAATGCTAGGCACTGCGATAGACATAATCAACTCACAGCAAACAATTCTAGATTAATTCTAAGCACTGCAAAACACACTTAATCATGATAAGCTGATGACAGACATTTCCTCTGTGTGCTAAGTTCAAAAGTCTTAAGCCTTAGACTTTAAGTCCAAGGAAGATGCACACTCACTCATACCACAGTGATCAGGTCCCGAACCAAAGCAGGCTCTTCCTGGCATGGAGTGGACGACCGGTTGAGGAGAGGGTCCTAGGGAGGACTTGAGGCTCTCACCAAGGTCCAGAGGAGGAGTAGAGTTTGAGAGCAATGAGGATCACACAGAGGCTCAGGGAACAATGACAAGTGATGAAATGTCAGCTCCTCATCAGGCTCTCCAGCCCGAGTGCATCCTTGTTTTGGCTGGCTGAATCCCTGTTCATTTGCTCTATCATTTATACTAAATTTTGAGGTTTTTTGACCCTCCTTTCAATCCTTCTCAGCTACCAATGGATTTCTCAGTGACATCATTTACCCTGGGCTCAGAAACATCTGGTCTGATGGTCTCTACCCTTATGTTCTTTCCTTTCCCTCTTATCAGACTAGGACAGCCTGCCAGGGGCTTCACTCTCTTTATCAGGGTGAGGGGAAATAACTTGTCTGAAGCCATACTGGAGGGATCTGAGGGTGTGCCTGGTGAAACTGCAGGTTTCATTGTTCCCTGAGCCTCTGTGTGATCCTCACCGCTCTCAAACTCTACTCTCTCCTCTGGACCTTGGTGAGAGCCTCAATTCCTCCCTAGGTCCCTCTCCTCAACCGGTCGTCCACTCCATGCCAGGAAAAGCCTGACTTGGTTCCAGACCTGATCACCACGATCTGAGTGAGTCATGATTAAGTGTGTTTTACAGCACTTAGTATTAATCTAGAATTGTCTCCTGTGAATTGATTATGTCTATTGCAGTGCCTAGCATTAAGGATTGTCGTTTTCTTGATTAAGAGCCTGTAGAGGGCTGAGGCTGTGACTCAGTGGCAGTGCACGTGAAGAGTATGTGTGAGGCACTGAGTTCAATTCTCAGCACTACATATAAATTAATAAAGTCTATCAACAAGTGAAAAAAGATATATATAAGAAGAACCTATAGGGTGAAATTGCATTGAGTGATTTAAGTGAATAAAGCATTGGCAGAGGCAGAAGCACATGGACATTCTCTGTTTCACCCCCTGCACTGCATAAGTCGCACCTTTTGCCATCGCAATAGGGCCCTGACTAAAGCTGGTACAAAAACTGATGGTTAATTTTGCGTGATTTAAAAATTGATATTGAAGTGGAATCATTCACAATGTGTTTCTTATGCCTGTGTTCTTTAACTTTCCTACTAGAGTCCTCCTTATATTTGGTTATGTGTAGTGATGGTACATTTTCATTAATATGCAGCATCCTAATAAGCAGAGACAACCTGTTATTTGTCAAAATGCAAATAATAAGACTGATCATTCTGCCTAAATTTTCGGTATATCTATATCTATCTATCTATCTATAACTATATCTATATATATATATATATATATATATATATATATATATATATATATGTATACACACACAAACACACATATTCATATCTCCATTAAGTTCAATTTTTACAAAAGAAGGTGTAATGCCAGATTCTGGGGACCCCAATAGACCTCCAGGAGCCGAATCCAATGCAATCACATAAGAGTCTTTATTGCAAGTGAGCCTGGACTCACAACCATTTCCAATGCAGTGGTCCTGAGGACTGAGTCGTGTCCTTTGTTTAGTGAGATTTTATAGGTTTGGGGGGATACTCTATGTGACACAACATCATTTCATACTGTGGGAAAATCAAACAACTCTTAACATTGATTAGCACATTGACTGGTGGGAACAAGTTGGGTAGAGTTGATTGGTTAGTTCAAGAGGTGGATACATTTGAACTGATTGGTTTAGGGGTTGCAAGAGTGTATATGCTAAACTGCAGGGTTTCCTAGTTATGTTATCAATCATGAAACTACTGGGAAGGTCACCTGACATTTCAGGTATTTTCCTTGTCTCACACTGATTGGTGGTTGCTAGGGGGTTGCTATGGGTCTTCATGCTCTTTCCAGGAACTAGCATAACTGAGTCTGGGACACCTGGTGCCAGCAGATCTCTGCTGTTATCTACAGACAAACAACTCAACAGGGTGGCTATGTGGTTTTTTCCAAAGACAAGGGTCATGTCCCCTCCCTTTGGACAGGCCTTGAGGTAAAAGCTGATTTTTCAAAAATGGAGTCACATCAGTTTCTCAAAGGAATAGTACTTTGGGGACATAAGGTATGTATATGTCCAGCTATAGAAGAGATTGCCAAATAGTCTTCCAGTGAAAACCCAATTCTGACTCCTACTTCCAGTGTGTTAGATTTGAAGTTGTTACATATCCACTCTAGTATATTGATATACTTAATAATGTTAACAATTTTTACTTAATAATGTTAACAATTTTTCTTTTGGTCATTTTACTGTACGAGGTTTTAACTTTTACTGAACTGAATACTCATAGTTTTAGAACCAGTTCTTTGCTGTGTCTATTATAGTCCAAATGCAGAATGGCAGGCCAGTTAGAGGTTATGTTTAAAAGTATGTGGTCTTTCACAACACAAGTGGTCTAGCTGACACCACTGTCAATGCCATTTCAGACCAAATCAATTCAGAGACACAACACAGTTCTTTTGTACAATGATTAAGGCCTTCATTGTTTTATTTATTTATGTCTTCAATATCTCCAATAGTGTGAACAGGAAAAATTGATAGTAGAATTATAGGTATAATAATGGAGAAAATGCCAACTGGAAAGAACCTTACAGATAATCTAATTTGAGCTCTTTTACAGAGGAGGACTTATGTCAAATGAGGAAGAGTGAGGACATCCTACATAGCACTGACTTAGAGTTTCTTTGGGTATTTATTCCCTAGCATGCTTCTAGAGAGAGAGATGTTCCAGGAGTTAAAAGCTGCTGTCTTGAACAGGTGACTTCTCATTTCCTTGGTTACTGATCATGATTACTGCTATTTTCTAATAAATGCAGTTACACAGCCAATCCCCAGTATGTATCTGTGCTTTCACTAGGTTATACAGACATCAAACCTACCATTAGGTGCTATGTTTATGTTCAGGTATTTTTGTGTTAAGGCTGAAGGAAATAAAGGGAGATAGAGAAACATTCCTGTAGTTTGAACTCCAGTGACACAATTATTGGCAATATCATATATGACAATACAATTTTCCATTAGTCACTGATGATCTATGAGGAAGATGTGATGTGGAGGGATGGGCAGTGAAGGGACTGATGGGGATTGAAGTGGACAGGCCAGAATGAATTAAAGACCTTTAATACAGGTTCCCCAATTAGCATAGAATCCCAAGATGTATCAATCACTCAAGGCTATGTGCTTAAATTCTTACTGAAGTCATGCATACTCTAAGAAATATTCAGAGTAAGTGATTTTTTTAAATATTAGTTTAACAAATTCAGGGAGATGAAAACTATAACTTATGAACTTGTTTTCTTGTACCTTTAGACATGTATCTTTGAGCATAAGATGCACACTTGTTGCAGTTAGACTTTCCTTTTGTTTATTTCATGCTTTCTGCGTATGATTAAAGGAACCAACTAGCAGATCAAATCAATCCTTCCATGATCTAACTGCAGAATGTCATACAGAGGAAAATGAAATGTGTTTATGCACTTCAGTTCATAAATCTTCTAATTTATTTGAACTGTCACAGTGTTTCAAGCAGAGTTTTCTCCTTGCTGCTGCTCATAAGAAAGTTGAATAAGAGACTATGGGTAAACTGAGAATATGTGGCACAAGCAGAAATCCTTAAGCCTGTTTTTGGAGAGCAACACTGCCTACATTCTTTACTGTGTGTTTTTTCCAACACTTTGATACAACCTGTCATAGGGTCCCACTAATGCCACTTTGAAAAGCATAGGTGCCTTCTGTGCTTTACTTATTTTTTTGAGAATTCTCTTACAGGACATTGATAATGACAGCTACAAAAGCTACAATTTTTTAATTTTTAAGCTTGTACTGTTTTAATAGATAATTTAGAATTTCATAGAGTTGTACAATCCTTCTAACAGATGATCATGTTTGCATTTTCTCAACAAGATTCTTTTAGTGTTTGGACATCATAAACTTGAGTAGAGCCAGATGTAGCAGCTGAGTTGTCTTATAATTATTTGGAGGAATGCTCTCACTTAATTTGCACACTTTTGTTTATTCACTTAGAATATACAACCATTTATGTTTTTGAAAGCTGTAAAACATTCCAAATACATTGCATTTCCTCAATTCACTATAATTTTATATCTAATGAGCACTCCAATGTTATTCTATGGAGGAACTGGGGATATAGCTCAGTTGATAGAATGCTTGCCTCACATGCATAAGGCCCTGGGTTCAATCCCCAGCAAAAACACACACAAACACACACACACACACACACACACACACACACACACATGTTACTCTATGGATTGATTTTTGTTATTTACTGATTTTTCCATTTTATTTCTCAGTCCCAATATTGTGAAAGAATCAAAAGCATAAGACATGCTTTCTTCAGCAAAGAATGTCACAGTTTCTCATTGAAGTTGAAGATTTATTAAACTGAACAATAGAAAGAATAATGCCTTCAGGTGAGTATTATTGGTGAATCACAAAGGTACCCACTTAACCAGAACTGATAAAGAGAAGAATGCAAGACAAGCTGAGTGGAAGTGACAGAGTTGAGAATTTCATTACAAGGTTGACTTCATTGATGTCCTTCATTTACAATTTTTTTTTTCATTTCAATATATTGTTAATTTTTAGTGGTACCCCGTCCTCCACAGAAAATCTTAACTAAACTTTTCCAGAAATTCACACTATAATTGATCTTAGGACAATCAGAAAAAAAAAATCTCTGTAAAAATAGTTTAACATAGTTAAGTTTCTATTTCCCGTTGCTCTCCCTTACTTGTCCATGGGCCTGAAAGAGATCAGCACTCCAGGAGCTGAATCCCCCTTTATTAGCTTTTCACAACATTTAAGGACTATGTAGTATTGTATAGGTGTATAATAATTTGTAAAAGTTTTCAAGTGGGAAGTGTGTTTGCAAATGCAAACTGTGATAAGGAAGACTGAATGTTTTACCATGTTCTCTGACTTTGGGCCAGGGAGATTTAAAGAGACATTTACTTTTCAAAGAGAAGAGAAGGTGTTGCCAATTGGGCTCCATAGTAATAGTTGGCAGGGGGAGGGAAGAAAGTGGAGAAGCAACTCTCCGTTTCTCAGGGAGATACTTCATTAATACTACACTCAGTAGAATACCAAATTTATTTCTCCCTTGGTACTCAATCAACTCAGTAGACAAAAAAAAAAAAAAAGGAAAACAAAAAGAACTTGAATAAAAAGTTTTAGACAAGATTGAATAGGTATTTATTTAAAGAAGACATATAAATTACCAAGCATATTTGAAAATTTCAACTTCACTTATCATTACTGAACACTAATCAAAAGCACTTGGTTCCATATTCCCTACATTTGCACTTTATTTTATCTATAGACATTTTCTTGCCCATTTCTGGATCTCTAATTCCCATCTCTATATGGAATTCTTTCTTCTCCCAACCAACTTCCACTGTATCTCTCTACTCATTGCTTTAATTTGAAACTAAAAACCTCCATTACAAGAAATCATTTCTTCACTGAAGTCTATATTTAGAAACTTGCTTTTAAATAGAATACCTAGCTTTTTGACTTCTTCACGGTGTGCTACAGTTCAATGTGAATTACTTGTAAGTTAAATTAATTACTGTTTCTAATTTCCCATACAAAATATAGCTTATTTACACTGAAATTATTTTGCTAGGAAAATCAAGGCACATACTAATGCAAAAGGCCCACACTAAAAAACCAAGAACTCTTAAGATAATTCAATGAATAAATCAACACAAAATGAATGACACTTTACTACACTGAGATACAAAATGAAGAGTTTTCCAAAACTAAAGAGTATCACATTTAAATTGAAGACAAATAGTAAAGTATACAATGTTGAATCATCTAAAATATTTGGCATGTGAAAACTCAATAAAATCAAAATTATGTTAAGATATTAGCGATGATTTAATATTATGTGTTTTGAAGAGAACAACATGTTTATGAATTTATTTTATAGTATGTATTTGTTGGATATTAATTACAATAAAACTTTATTTTCAGTTTTTTTCATGCTCACTTTCACATCTTTGTTCCATAGGCTATAAATCAGAGGATTCAGCATGGGAGTCACAAGGGTGTAGAACAGTGAGGTCATTTTGTCTTCATCTTGAGAGTAGGCAGAACTCAGTCGGAAATTCATGAAGCGCAAAGTGCCCTGGAGAATTATAACTACAGGTAAGTGGGAGGCACAGGTGGAGAAAGCTTTGAGCCTCCCCTCAGCAGAGCGGATCTTTAAGACCAATGAGATGATGTAGCAAGAGACAAGGACTATGGAAATGGTACTCAGTTCAATGAATCCAAAAATGGTAAACGGTACCAGCTCATTGACTTGTATGTCAGAACAGGAAAGGAGGAAAAGTGGAGGTAAATCACAGAAGAAATGATTAATCTCATTAGACCCACAGAAACATAAGTGGAATGTTAATGTCGTGTGTACCAAAGCATCTGTCAGTCCTATGAGGTAAACTCCAGCCATGAGCAGTGAACACACCTTAGTGGACGTGTCTACTACATTAGCGCAAGGGGTTGCTGATGGCTTTGTACCTATAAAAGGCGATCACTGCCAGCAGCAGACACTCAGAATCTGCAAAGATACAGAAGGTCAAGAACTGCACAGCACATGCAAAGAATGGAATTGATTTGTTCTTGGCAAATATGTCTATGAGCATCTTGGGCCCAACTGCTGTGGAATAGCAGAGGTCACAGAAAGAGGGGTGGCTGAAGAAAAAGTACATTGGAGTGTGAAGCTGGAGATCCACTCTTATTAAGAAGATTATCCCAAGGTTTGCAAGAAGATTAATGAGGTAAATCAGGAGAAACATGATGAAAAGGATCACTTTGATGTCAGCATTACTAGTAATTCCCAAGAAAATGAATTCATTCAAGGGTGAACAATTTTTCATATCCATTCTTCTCCTCTCTTGTCTAAATGCTCAAAACATAATAAAAATATATTTGATTATTTTTTTCTTCCAGAATATAAATAGGACAGAACATATTTTATAACTCTAATTTTTTATCCTAAAAAATCAAATCATTTTTTTTAGTGTGGTTTAATGTTTTATTGTTTCCCAAGAGGACAAATGAGTTCTGCTAATAACGTATTATTTTCAAGGTCATTGACATATGCAACAGAAGCACTTGGGAGAAAATTCTGTGTTTGATTTAAGAGGCTGATTTAAGTTGAATTAAAATAAACATATTGAGAAGCACTAGATGCTAAATTATTCGTGCAGGTTCTGTAACTTGAAAACTTGAATTCACTAGTGCCCAGAGCACTGATATGTTAAAGTTTTAATATAAAAAGTTCTGCTCATGACTTTCCCCTGATGACATTGTGTCACTCATGTGCCAAAAAGGGCCATATGGAAAAGCACACTAGGGCATGGGCAATAAGTAATTAACTGTACCTCACTTAAAATCTTCATCATACAAGCCACAAACTCTGCTTCCCAGTGATGTTAACTTACTTAAAATGAATAATGCATGGCAAGGAATGAGTCCCTCAAGTTCAAAAACGGTATTTGACTCTGTTTTAGTGCATTGCGCAGACAAGGCAAGGGCAATTCTCATTAAAAAGTTGAGCAAAAAGTCATACACTTGTGAGACACAGAATAATTACACATCCTCCCCAAAGACAAAGAACATTAATAATGTTACCTCACTCATACCTCAAGGATCAGGACTAAAGGAAGTGATTACAGCATATATCAATTGTCTCCAAATGTTCCTGCAAGAGATCTGATTAAATTTTTATGATATGCTGAGATACTCATTCTTTCATATATTTTGAAAAGAAAATAAGTATAAAACAAATGTATGGGGAGATGAAGACAAAGAGAAGTAGTAATTTTTATTCCTTTTCTAGGTAAATTATTTCATTGCATTATTAAATATCTAATATGTTTACCTCATCATTAAAAATCTACTGCATTTATTAAATGTATGCTTTTAATGGGTAACTATTAAAATAAAAATGATTACTATTTTCTTCCATATACTAAACTGAACATTGGTCACCCGGCAAAGGGAAACGAACTGTCGCCATTTGCAAGAGATACCACCATGGCAGAGAACTGACGTCACCAGACTGCAGCAGAGGAGATAACTTCATTGAAACCTGTGGCTACAGCATCAAATAAATTTATAGGAGTAAACAGTAACTCAGCAGTCAAACAGAACAAGAAGTAACATGAACAGCTTCAAAAGGCAAGGAAGAAAAGGAGTACAAACAATGCAGGACAGCCTAAATATTCAGGAGGACCTAGAGTCATCAGAAAAATGGTCATATAAAGAACTCAAGGAACACCTTAGACAGATGGAATGGAACCTTAAAGAGGATACAAGACAGGAAATTCAAGCAGCGAAAGAACACATTGAGAATGAATTACATAAACAGATAAAAGAAGAAGTTAAGCATCTTTATTAGGAGATAGAGAGTATAACAAATTAATCAAACAATAATTCTAGAAATGAAGGAAACGATAAACCAAATTAAAAACTCAATTGAGAGTATCACTAACAGAGTGGAGCAAGTAGAAGCCAGAACATCAGATAATGAAGACAAAATATATCATCTTGAAAAGATTCTAGCCAACTCAGAAAGGCTGGTAAAAAATCACGAGAAAAACATCCAAAAGTTATGGGATAACATAAAAAAACCAAACTTACGAGTCATCAGGATAGAAGAAGGTACAGAGATTCAAACCAAGGGAATGAGTAACCTACTGAATGAAATAATTACAGAAAAGTTTCCAGAAATAAAAAAGGAAACAGATATACAAATTGAAGATGCATACAGGACACCGAGCACACAAAATTACAGTAGACCAATGCCAAGACACATTGTTATGAAGATATCCAATATACAGAACAAAGAGAAAATATTAAAAGCTACAAGAGAAAGGAGACAGATTACATTCAGGGGTAAACCAATAAGGTTAACAATGATTTTTCATCACAGACACTGAAAGCAAGAAGGTCATGGAACAATGTATTTCAAACACTGAAAGACAATGGATGCCAACCAAGAATTCTGTATCCAGCAAAATTAAGCTTCAGGTATGACAACGAAATAAAAATCTTTCATGATAAACAAAAGT
This sequence comes from Spermophilus citellus, assembly GCF_964194105.1. Lineage (NCBI taxonomy): Eukaryota > Metazoa > Chordata > Mammalia > Rodentia > Sciuridae > Spermophilus > Spermophilus citellus. The sequence goes on from NC_138183.1 coordinate 240,730,526, forward strand.
TAAAAGAATTTTCAGCCAGAAAACCAGCATTGCAAAGCATTTTGAGCAAAACACTACACCAGGAAGAAATGAAAAACAATAACCAAAACCATCAGTGGGAAGTGCCTCGGTAAAGACAGAGGGTGAGGGGAAAGATAATCATGGAGAAACAAACTAAATTTTTTAAAAAAAGGATAAATAATCAAACATGGATGGAAGTACAAACCACATATCAATAGTAACTCTGAATGTTAATGGCTTAAACTCTCCAATAAAGCAACATAGGCTGGTATCATGGATTAAAAAAACAAATCCAACAATATGCTGCCTCCAGGAGACACATCTGATTGGAAAAGACATACACAGGCTGAAGGTGAAAGGATGGGAAAAAATATACCATGCACACGGTCCTCATAAGCAAGCAGGGGTGGCCATCCTCATATCGAATACAATCGACTTCAAGACTAAGTTAATCAAAAGGGATAAAGAAGGACATTATATACTGTTAAAGGAACCATTCACCAACAAGACATAACAATTATCAATATTTATGCACCAAATAATGGTGCTGCGACATTCATAAAACAAATTCTCCTCAAGTTCAAGAATCAAATAGACCACAACACAATAATTATGGGTGACTTCAACACACCTCTCTCACCATTGGACAGATCCTCCAAACAAAAGTTGAATAAAGAAACTATAGAACTCAATACCACAATCAATAACCTAGACTTAACTGACATATATAGAATATATCAACCATCATCAAATGGATATACTTTTTTCTCAGCAGCACATGGATCCTTCTCAAAAATAGACCATATATTATGCCATAGGGCAACCCTCAGTAAATATAAAGGGGTGGAGATAATACCATGCATTTTATCTGATCATAATGGAATGAAACTGGAAATCAATGATAAAAGAAGGAAGGAAAAATCCTACATCACATGGAAAATGAACAATATGTTACTGAATGATCAATGGGTTACAGAAGACATAAAGGAGGAAATCAAAAAATTCTTAGAGATAAATGAAAATACAGACACAACATATCGGAATCTATGGGACACAATGAAAGCAGTTTTAAGAGGAAAATTCATCGCCTGGTGGTCATTCCTCAAAAAAAGAAAAAAACAACAAATAAATGAGCTCACACTTCATCTCAAAGCCCTAGAAAATGAAGATCAAAACAACAGCAAGTGTAGCAGAAGGCAATAAATAATTAAAATCAGAGCAGAAGTCAATGAAATTGAAACAAAAGAAACTATTGAAAAAATTAACAAAACTAAAAGTTGGTTCTTCGAAAAAATAAATAAGATCGACAGACCTTTAGCCATGCTAATGAAGAGAAGAAGATAGAGAACTCAAATTACTAACATATGGGATGAAAAAGGCAATATCACAACAGATGCTACAGAAATACAGAAGACAATTAGAAATTATTTTGAAAACCTATATTCCAATAAAATAGAAGATAGTGAAGACTTCGATAAATTTCTTAAGTCATATGATTTGCCCAGACTGAGTCAGGAGGATACACACAATTTGAACAGACCAATATCAATGGATGAAATTGAAGAAGCCATCAAAAGACTACCAACCAAGAAAAGCCCAGGACCGGCTGGGTATACAGCGGAGTTTTACAAAACCTTTAAAGATGAATTAATACCAATACTTTTCAAGTTATTCAGGAAATAGAAAAAGAGGAAGCTCTTCCAAATTCATTCTATGAGGCCAACATCACCCTGATTCCGAAACCAGACAAAGACACCTCAAAGAAAGAAAACTACTGACGAATATCTCTAATGAACCTAGATGCAAAAATCCTCAATAAAATTCTGGCGAAACGAATACAAAAACACATCAAAAAAATTGTGCTCCATGATCAAGTAGGATTCATCCCTGGGATGCAAGGATGGTTCAATATACAGAAATCAATAAATGTTATTCACCACATCAATAGACTTAAAGATAAGAACCATATGATCATCTCAATAGACGCAGAGAAAGCATTCGACAAAGTACAGCATCCCTTTGTGTTCAAAATATTAGTAAAACTAGGGATAACAGGAGGTTACCTTGACATTGTAAAAGCTATCTATGCTAAGCCTCAGGCTAGCATCATTCTGAATGGACAAAAGTTATGGGCATTCCCTCTAAAATCTGGAACAAGACAGGGATACCCTCTATCACCACTTCTATTCAATATAGTTCTCGAAACACTGGCCAGAGCAATTAGACAGACAAAAGAAATTAAAGGCATAAAAATTGGAAAAGAAGAACTTAAATTATCACTATTTGCAGATGACATGATTCTATACCTAGAAGACCCAAGGGTCTACAAAGAAACTACTAGAACTAGTAAATGAATTCAGCAAAGTGGCAGGATATAAAATCAACACGCATAAATCAAAGGCATTTCTGTATATCAGTGACAAAACTTCTGAAACGGAAATGAGGAAAAGCACTCCATTCACAATATCCTCAAAAAAAAAAAAAAAATACTTGGGAATCAACCTAACAAAAGAGGTGAAAGATTTATACAATGAAAACTAGAGAACCCTAAAGAGAGAAGTAGAAGAAGATCTCAGAAAATGGAAAAATATACCCTGTTCATGGATAGGCAGAAATAACATTATCAAAATGGCGATATTACCAAAAGTTCTCTATAGGTTTAATGCAATGCCAATCAAAATCCCAATGGCATTTCTTGTAGAAATAGATAAAGCAATCATGAAATTCATATGGAAAAATAAAAGACCAAGAATAGCAAAAGCAATTCTAAGCATGAAGTGTGAATCAGGCGGTATAGCAATACCAGATTTCAAACTATATTACAGAGCAATAGTGACAAAAACAGCATGGTACTGGTACCAGAACAGGCGGGTGGACCAATGGTATAGAATAGAGGACACAGAGACTAATCCACAAAGTTACAACTATCTTATATTTGATAAAGGGGCTAAAAGCATGCAATGGAGGAAGGATACCATCTTCAACAAATGGTGTTGGGAAAACTGGAAATCCATATGCAACAAAATGAAACTGAATCCCCTCCTCTCGCCATGCACAAAAGTTAACTCAAAATGGATCAAGGAGCTTGATATCAAGTCAAAGACTCTGTGTCTGATAGAAGAAAAAGTTGACTCCGATCTACATATTGTGGGGTCGGGCTCCAAATTCCTTAATAGGACACCCATAGCACAAGAGTTAATAACAAGAATCAACAAATGGGACTTATTTAAACTAAAAAGTTTTTTCTCAGCAAGAGAAACAATAAGAGAGGTAAATAGGGAGCCTACATCCTGGGAACAAATTTTTACTCCTTACACTTCAGATAGAGCCCTAATATCCAGAGTATACAAAGAACTCAAAAAATTAGACAATAAGACAACAAATAACCCAATCAACAAATGGGCCAAGGACCTGAACAGACACTTCTCATAGGAGGATATACAATCAATCAACAAGTACATGAAAAAATGCTCACCATCTCTATCAGTCAGAGAAATGCAAATCAAAACCACCCTAAGATACCATCTCACTCCAGTAAGATTGGCAGCCATTATGAAGTCAAACAACAACAAGTGCTGGTGAGGATGTGGAGAAAAGGGTAGTCTTGTACATTGCTGGTGGGACTGCAAATTGGTGCGGCCAATTTGGAAAGCAGTTTGGAGATTCCTGGGAAAGCTGGGAATGGAACCACCATTTGACCCTGCTATTGCCCTTCTGGGACTATTCCCTGAAGACCTTAAAAGAGCATGCTACAGGGATACTACCACATCAATGTTCATAGCAGCACAATTCACAATATCGAGCCTGTGGAACCAACCCAGATGCCCTTCAATAGATGAATGGATAAAAAAAAAATGTGGCATCTATATACAATGGAGTACTATGCAGCAATAAAAAATGACAAAATCAATGAATTTGCAGGGAAAAGGATGGCACTAGAGCAGATTATGCTTAGTGAAGCTAGCCAATCCCTAAAAAACAAATACCAAATGTCTTCTTTGATATAATGAGAGCAACTATGAACAGAGCAGGGAGGAAGAGCAGGAAGAAAAGATTAACATTAAACAGAGACATGAGATGGGAGGGAAAGGGAGAGAAAAGGGAAATTGCATGGAAATGAAGGGAGACCTTCATTGCTATACAAAATTACATATAAGAGGTTGTGAGGGGAATGGGAAAATAAACAAGGAGAGAAATGAATTACAGTAGATGGGGTAGAGAGAGAAGATGGGAGGGGAGGGGGGGGGATAGTAGGGGATAGGAAAGGTAGCAGAATACAACAATTACTAATAGGCCATTATGTAAAATTGTGGATGTGTAACTGACGTGATTCTGCAATCTGCATTTGAGGTAAAATTGGGAGTTCATAACCCACTTCAATCTAATGTATGAAATATGATATGTCAAGAGCTTTGTAATGTTGTGAACAACCAATAAAAAAAATAAAATTAAAAAAAAAGATTTTTGGAATCTATTTTCTAAGGCAGAACTGTGTAGGATTATTGTTTTAAAGCCTTTTGGTCTTGGACTTCTTTATGCTCTTTATAAATTATTGAGAACTCCTTAAGAACCTTTGGGTATATGGATTATGTCTACAGATATTTGCGATGTTAAAAATTAAAACTGAAGCCAGGCATGGTGGCACATGATTGTAATCCCAGTGACCCAGAAAGACTGCAAGATAAAAGCGTAGCCTCAGCAATTTATTGAGACCCCTTAATTGCATGCCTGTAATCCCAGCAGCTTGGGAGGCTAAGGTAGGAGGATTGCAGGTTCAAAGCCAGCCTCAGCAAAATTGAGGCCCAAAGCAACTCAGCGAGACCCTGTCTCTGCATAAAATTAAAAAAAAAAATCATGTGTTCTCCTCTACAAAAAGACATTGTATTCTTTGTTCTTATTTTTTTTTAATTTTTGATTGTTGATGAACCTTTATTTTATTCATTTATTTATATGCACTGCTGAGAATAAAACTCAGTGCCTCACAGATGCTAGGCAACCACTCTATCCCTGAGCCACAGCCCCAACCCGTATTGTGTGCTTTTGACAAAAGACATGAATAGATAGTTGAAGAGAAATTGTGTAATTCATGAGGCACATGACTTTCTACATCATTTATGTCTCTGGAACTTTCACGTTTTTATAAAATAATATTTGAAACACTCAAGTTTCAGTAAGTCTTTAAAATAATATTTAATAAACATAGTCTTAGATTTCTTAGACAGTGATATAAAGGATTAAGTATTTGCTATGTTTGAAAACATCCATCTAGATGTAAAAAATAAAATGCATTTTTTTCAATATCAATACTTGGTACTATGTTTGGTCTATGTGCTCTTTCATATTTGATGACACACAATATAAGTGTTATTTTTTTTCTTTCCAAAAAAATATATTGGTTTGACATAAGGCTCACTGGCTATTTGTAAATATCTTCTTAACAGAGAGGGTTAGTTTTCCTGAACATTGAAATAATAATGGTCAAACAGAAATTAAAAACCCCTCATAATTTAACACATAATGTTTCATTATATCATATAATATATATACAATAAATATTTTTAGAAGTACATATTTATTTAGAAAGTGAAAACAGAATGTGGGCCAATTAATCGTCCATACATATATAAATTTCCTTTCTTTACGTGTATGTATATTTATTAATATTTAATCTTTGTGCATGTGTGTATGATTCTTAATTGTACTAAGATAGAGTGAGAATGCATATGTGTATATTTTTATTTGTATGCTTTCTTATTACTGTGGTGCTTCTACAATCAATTAAATCATCCTACAAATTTAAAAAAAAAACCTTATATTCTTATATATCCCTAGTCAATGATAAAATAAGTAAAGGCTTGGATATCATCCTAAATATAAATAAAATAATGTTATTTTGTGAATACTATCATGTACACTTAGAGTTTTCCAGTTCTGAAACGAATACAGTATTTTTGAACATTAGACTTTTAGAATTCATAAAACTACATTAGAAGGTATAACTTGATTCATTTAAAAAATTCCCAATTGTTTTCTAAAGTGATATATATCTTTTTTAATCTTACAGTTTCAAATCTAGAAACTCAGGAGCTTACCTGAGATAAGCCATTCATTGGTAACCGAGCACTGAGCAGATACCATTGTATTTTTTTTTTTATTGGTTGTTCAAAACATTACAAAGCTCTTGACATATCATATCTCATACATAAGCTTCAAGTGAGTTATGAACTCCCACTTTTACCCCAAACACAGATTGCAGAATCATATCAGTTACACATCCACATTTTTACATAATGTCATACTAGTAACTGTTGTATTCTGCTACCTTTCCTAGTAGAACAGGCAGCATTTGGGACTTAAACTCTCTGAAGCAACTTCCCTCAGGCTTTAAAATCATGCAAGCATGTAATTACATTTCTGGTTCTGTGTTGTCCCCTGTGAATACATGAACATCTTTAGTAAATGTTGAACTGAAATCAGAAGTCACTGAATAATGTCTGTAAGAATGAAAACTGCAAATTAGTTCTTCCTGTAGAAGAAATAGCATATATTTTACATCATAAAATGCAATCTGTATTATCCTTGTCCAGCTGAGACAGAATCAATGAAACTATTAGCCCCATGGTGCTGTTCATAAGATAGATGAACAAAGTATATGGGTAATTTGAGAATATGTGGCACAGACACAAACCTTTAGACCTGTTTTGGAAAGCCACATTCCCCCAGTTCTTATCCATGTGCTTTTTTCCTTTACTACACATTGATACAACCTGTCTTAGGGTACCACTTATGCCACTTTGAAAAGAATAGGTGCCTCCTGTGCTTTACTTATGTTTTTAGAGTTCTCACCTGAGATATTTTATAATGACAGCTAGAAAAGTTACAATCTTTTATGCCTTTAATCTTGTACAATTTTAATTGATAATTAAGAATTTCATAGAGTTGAACAATCCTTCTAAATTATTGCCATGTTTCTAGTTTCTCAAAAAGATTCTCTTAGTGTTTGGACATCATTAACTTGAGCACAGCCAGATGCAGTAGATGAAGTATCTTCTAAGTACTTAGAAGAATACTCTCTATTTAATTTTCACATCTTTGTTTAATCACTAACTTATAATATATGGCCATTTTATTTGTTTTTGAAAGCTATACAATATTTATTCAAAATATATTGCATATCTTCAATTCACTATAATTTTATATCTAATGAGCACTCAAATGTTACTCCATGAATTCATCTTCAATTCTTATTGCTTTTCCATTCTGTGTCTCAGTCACAATGCTGTGAAAGAATCAAAATCATAAGGCATGCTGTTCTTCAGCAAAGAATGCTCACAATCTCTCATTGAAGTTGAAGATTTAATAAACTGCAATGGAAAAAAAATAATTGTAAGGAATAATGATAAAGAGGAGACACAGACAAGGTGCAGAGGCAGGGAAATGGGCAAAGTGGCTTTTTGTCCAAGAGGCCACGTTTATTTAGATCAATAAGTTACATTAGGTCATTAGTACCATAACCACGTTATTGTTTAGAGTATCAGTAAGGTTACTTATTTTGAAGTTATATTTCATAGTCACAATGTACACTGTCAGGAGTTTGTGGCAGTTCTCAAGAAAGTCCATTGTCTAAAGTTACTGTTAGGTGGGCAGCTCCAGGAGCACCAGAGCTTGATGAAACATTGTAGTTATCTAGCAAACAAGTTCTTCTATTTCCAGGAGTTATGTGCCTGTAATCAAGGTCAAGGCTTGATGAGGCTCTAACACATAGGCATCTCAGGGCATTGCCACACCAGCTAGACATAGCTCATATGTTAGCTACATTATTAGATCCTAAGAGAGATTACAGGACATTCTAAGGGTGGGAAACATGGTGCCTATTCCCTACCTGGGAGTTTTCTCACCAGAGGACCGCTTCCCTGTGCATTTCCAATGACAGAATACCCACAAATAATATCTTTAGGAAAGTACTATTTGGGAATCACAAATGTACCCACTGAAAAAGGGAATAAAGGAAGAAAAACTGAATAGACATGATAGAGTTGAGAATTTCATTTCAAGGTTGAATTTATTGATGTCCTTCATTAACAAATTTTCTTCATTTCACTTTATTGTTAATTGACATAAAATTGACAAATTGTTTGGGTATGGTGTGACATCAAGTGTTAGATAAAAAATGAAAAATGAAACTTTGAAAACACATAAGTCTAGTGAAATCTTTCTTTCATTGATAGATATTGGTCTTTTATAAAGTTAGTATTAAACTTTACAATCAGTACCATATAGAATTTTTTTTTAGTTATTCAGACTATAACCTTTGTAGTACTAAGTCATGTCAAAAGATCTTTATTCTCAAATGCATAGATGTATCCAAATGCCTAATATTGTTTTCTTGGGTAACTGGAAAGGAGTGTGGATTTATCTGTTATTTAGTACATACTATTATATAGAGCAGAAAATGTGAAGATGAAAAGAAGCATTACCACTTACACTTTTATAAACTTTATATACTGGTCTGGGATCATGGGAATTTTTATCAATAGATTAAACATAGTGAAGTAAATCTTGATTCTTAGATATGGAATATTGCTCTTAGAGTATCCCAGTTTTGCAAATATTATAATAATAGCAGCCCACCCTGTGACTACTTAGAAATAACACATTTCTTTATTCTTTATTCTTAAAAGTTTTTACAAAAAAAGCATCAATTAAAAAAGGATCATATATGTATTACATAGTAATAAAAGAAAGGTGACTATCATTCACTATCTCAAAGAAGGTGATTATCATATGTATTATCTCAAAGACCCATGATTTATTTATTGTAAAATAGTCAAAATCTTTTATACTGCTTATTTTGAAATGCACATGCATTATTACTGACTATAGTAACCCTATCATTCAGTATAATACCAAATTTATTTCTCCTTTTATACTCAAACAACAACTCAGAGGAAAACAAGCAAGGAAAAAAAGGAACTTGAATAAATTGTTCTAGAGAAGATTGAATAGACATTTCTTTAAATAAGGTACACAAATAATTACTAAGTGTGTGAAAAAAAAATTCAACTTCACTTATCATTAGGGGAATGCAAGTCAAAAGCAATTTGCTCCATATTCCTTATATTTTGTACTTTATTTTATCAAGAGTCATTTTCCTGCTGCCTCTGGCTCCAATTCTCATCTTCATCTGGAATCCTTTTTTTCTCCCCACCACACCTCACTGTATCTCTAATCATTGCTTAGATCTGAAGCTAAACATCTCCATTACAAGGCATCATTACTTCATTGATGTCTAGATTTTTTGTATTTGCTTTTAAATTGATCACCTGGACTTATGACTTTACCATGTGTTATAGTTCAATGTCACTTACTTTTAAGTTAAATTAATTAGTGTTTCTAATTTTAAATAGAGTATATAGCTCATTTGCATTGAAAAGTTTTATGCCATGAAAATCAACGATGCACACAGTAATGCAAAAGGCACACAATGAAAACCTAACAACTCTTAGAATAATTAAATGCATAAATCTACACCAAATGAATGATACTTTAATACACTATATACAGACTGAAAAGTTTTCCCAAACTAAATATGACCATATTTAAATTTAAGACACATAATGAAGTACAGGCTGTTTAATACACTAGAAACAATTGGTATTTGGCAATTCACTAAAATAAATATTCTATTAAGGTATTAGAGAAAATTTCACATTATATTACGGGTTGTGAAGAAAAAAACAATTATAAAATTCTGTATAATATGTATTTGTAGGGAATTTATTAAAATAAAATTTTATTTTTCAGCTTTTTTATGCTCACTTTCACATCTTTGTTCCGTAGGCTATAAATCAGAGGATTCAACATGGGAATCACAAGGGTGTAGAACAGTGAGCTCATTTTATCTTGATCAAGAGAGTAGGCAGAACTTGGTCGGAAATACATGAAGAGCATAGTGCCCTGAAAAATTACAACTACAGTTAAGTGGGAGGCACAGGTGGAGAAAGCCTTAAGCCTCCCCTCAGCAGAGTGAATCTTTAAGACAGATGAGATGATGTAGCCATAAGAGACAAGGACTCCACAAATGGTACTCAGTTCAATGAAACCAAAGATGGTGAATATCACTAACTCATTGACCTGTGTGTCAGAGCAAGACAGTAACAGGAGAGGAGGGACATCACAGAAGAAATGATTAATCTCCTTAGACCCACAGAAACATAAGCGGAATGTTAGTGTTGTGTGTATCAAAGCATCTGCCAGTCCCACAAGGTAAACCCCAGCCAGTAGTTGGGAGCGCACCCTGCTGGACATGTCTAGTGCATAGCTCAAGGGCCTGCTGATGGCTTTGTACCTGTCAAAGGCCATCACTGCAAGCAGCATGCACTCAGCGTCTGTAAAGGTACAAAAGATGAAGAACTGCAGAGCACAGCCAAGAAAGGGAATTGATTTCTTCTCGGCCAAAAGGTCCACCAGCATCTTGGGTCCAACTGCTGTGGAATAGCAGAGGTCAGAGAATGAGAGGTGGCTCAGGAAAATGTACATTGGAGTGTGAAGCTGGGAATCCACTCTAATTAAAATGATCATTCCGAGATTTGCAAGGAGAATAATGAGATAAACTACTAGAAATGCAGGAAATAGAACCACTTTTGTTTGAGGGTTATTGGTGATTCCCAAGAGAAAGAATTGACTTAATGTTGAACAATTTCCACTTTCCATTCTTCTGGTTCTTGTAATAATCTGTTGTAGACATCAATAAGGGAATGATAAATTAGGAATTATTTTTTTATGCATACTTGCAAAATGTTATTTTGAGACAGAACATGATTTATTTCTGTACATCACTTTCTTTACCCTGAAAAAATAGTCCATATGGTCACTGATAAGAAGCATTATCATATTTAAAATGAACGTTGAAGTGTCTAATATAAGAACTTTATTAACTTTGCTTCCAAATTTATAAGCAGTTCCTGACTATATGACTTCAGACTTAAATAAAATAGGGATGCGGCATTGGCATACACTGGCATTTGCAATGTGTTGCCTCTATTAATATTTGAATAAAATTAGAATAAACTTAAATTCACATGTACCACACCCTTGCAGAAAGATTTTATAAAGGAGTGGATTTCTAAAATATGCATAATTAAAAGTTCTACAGGCCTATTCTATTGACAAATGAAGTCAGTCAAACACTTGAAAACACACAGGTCTATCAGGAAAACACCATTGGTTATTACACTGAGGGGTTTACTTACTTGAGTATGAAGGTATGAAACCAGTCACTTACACACCTGTCAGGACTTGATTCTTCATTGCTGAGTCAAGTCATGTTTTTCAATTACTCTTAAGCATAGCCACTCAGAGACATACCCAAGCTGAGAAACTATGTCTGTCCTTATCTCTGGTGCCTGAATGACAAGTGGACCACATTTTATTTCCACATATGACTGTTGGGAGTTAAATCACCTAAGCCACTGCCATCACTTCTGTGTGTAATTCAAATATCATTAATTAGATTCTTTTCTGAGTATTTTCTCCTGAGAATACTGAAACAACTTCAGCAGAGACTGAACTTTTAATTCTTTGCCCTTGTCACAAAATTAATCAATGTCAGAAATGGACCAGGACTTATTTACCAGTCTGTTTCATGGCTCTCATAACCATACCAGCTATCTAATGAAAGCAGACATCTATTGAAACTGAAATGTATTCCCTACTTGGTGGCTGCTGGGTCCCCTTCTTCATCCACCTGATTCTTTATTTCTGAGACAGCCTCTTGCACTACAGTTTAGACACATGGTAGTTCACAGGCTACGTCTTTCATTAATCATTGTCTGATTTCTCCTCACTTCCATACCAACTCCCTCATTTCAACTCATGATCTCCACTACATACTGGTCCTCTTTCAAATATTTGTATATCTCATCCCATGTTAGTGCCTCTACATTAGCACAGTTATTAGCACAGAGGATTTCATGAGTAATGAATGAGTAAATGTAGGTTTTAAAACATTCTAATGTGAGGCTATAGATCAAAAAAAACAGCAATGAATGTTTCAAGATTTATTTCTACTATCTTAGTTCATATGTAAAATGAATCTCTTTTTAAAAAAAATAATGCATGTTAGTATGATGTTTTCAAATAAACCCTAAGATTTAATAGTTTTTTTTTTCCAAAATAACTTTTGTGTACTATTATTTATAATAGGTACTGGAAGTATAAAATTTTGTGCACACTCATTTATTGTGTACAGCCACCATTGAATGGTCTCCCTCCTTTAACCTTGCCTATCATCCTTGCCTTTTACTTTATTTGACTCTTTTGTAGGTAAAAAGATCTCAATCTTGCATTACATTCTTCCCACCATAAGAGTGCATCTATTTATTCTTCTTTCTGTAAATGTACTCTGTTAGTACCTTTTTATTTAGCACTGAATTTATGAGGGTAAATGTTATTAATTTAAATATATAACATTGTGGATATCTTACAAAATGCCACTTGTTTTCACACAATATTCAACTTATTTCCATATATAATATTTCACATATTGTTTTTTTTTAATTCTATCTCTTAACAACTTCATTATACCGATTCCAAAAATTAGATACCCAAGTGATCAGTAAACTTCTGGATTGCTATAAGCATCCTATTTGGACTCTAAAGTACCTATTCTCAGTAGATTTCTCATTACAGTATAATAGGAAAAAAAGAATACTCACACTATAATAGGGAAAAAAGGATACCTCATTGAAAAAAAATTATCTTGATTGTTATCATGAAAAGTCATAGTGTCTTTGTGCAGATGTTCAGATTTCTAAAACAATTAAATTGTCATCCAAGTCTCATCTCTACCCTGAGCCAGATTTTTTCCCCAGAGATAAAGTACAGAGGGAAGCAGTAGGAAAAGCTATCAGATTGATGTATAATCTGTGGTTTTCATTTTAACAGGATACTTCCATATTATTATCTTTGGTTTGCAGAGGTCTTCAATATCACAAAATTCCAAGAATCATATACATCATAAAAAAATGGTACCCCAGGGTCTGTGCCATGTTCTGAGTGATATTTTATAATGTGTTAATTATTTCAGTATGAACATATTTCTATGTGTTGTTTAAAGATGTTGACTCTAATGCACAATTATATAGTATATATTTATATAATGATATGTATATATTTTAAAGCATATTTAGTGTAATACTCTATTTTTAGTAAACAAATGAAAGTGTTATATGTACAAAGTTAGTATAAAAACTGATAGATATAAGGCCATGTAATACAGATACTGCAAGTAATTTTAGTGTCTTCTCAAGTCTTACTTCTCAGTAGACTGGGATAGAATTTCCTGAAATCTAGTCTATACATTAACCAAAATATAGTTTTAGTTTAGGGATCATTCTTGGTTCTTTAGCACATTAGATTATTTATGTGGTAGATCTACCTATGTGATATTTCAAAATGACTAGTAAAAAATAACTTTCCAACACATAAAATGATTAATTTTTGAAGATACATAAATGATTATTACCCTTTTTTGATATGCACCAATTAAATTATCATAATGTACCATACAAAGATGTAAAATGTTAAAAAAAACAAAATCATTAAAATACCATTAATTTGGGAAAAGGGTTCTGGTTAATTAGTGTCACATTAAAATCTCTTTTCATGCTTCATTTCTATTCTTTGAGTGATGGTGCTGATACAGGTATAGTAAATCTACTGCTCTAGGGGGTATTGTTGAGACCAAGCACAAATTAAGAAATTATAATTATTAGACAACCATTAATCTGAAGACACTAACATGCCTATCTTTTTCTCTATTGCACTTTTGAAGGAATGGGAATTATTTTTTGTTTAGATCCATTTTCCTATCAGGTGTTCCATTCCCAATCTCCAAGGATGACAATTTTCTCCAAGTTGCACTGGGCTTAGGCAGGACCTAAATTTGCCTTTCTAAACATGACTTCCCTTCAGGCAAAGTAGTATAACTTTTCTCCAATGCTTTCTTTAAAACCCGAGTAAAGCAGCCTCATTTTGATTATTAAAAATTGAATGATTATACTTCTAGAGGGATTATATTTCTAATGTCATTGAAGATGGATCTGTTGAATGATGAAAGACAATGACAGAATGTAAGAGATCAGAAATAAGGCTGTTGAAAAGCATTTGTTTCTGAACAACTTGCTTGGTGGCCATAGTTTTCCTCAAATATAACATTACATTAGTAGCTGTCTCCCTGAGAACTCCTTCCTTCAGAGAACATCATCTGACCTTAAGTCATGGAAATTTATAAATAAGTTAATATATGAAGAGAGGTCCACTGGTCTTTCTTTTTGCAGGAATCAATGCTAAAATTGCTCATGGGTTTAATAGGACATCTTTGTTTTACAAAATATATGTTAATTTTTCCTAAAAATATAACTTCTTTACAAAACAGAAAATTCATTAACTATTCTGTGAACACTACACCATTTATTTCACAAGCTATTTTATTGTACTATATACAAGGCTTGCTATGGATAAAAATTAATAATAATAAAATTCTGAAATTAAAATCTAATGCTGAGTAAATTTTACTTTTAGAAAAGCTTTTGAAGTGTGATGTACTCATACATAATATGTAATTATAAGAATAAAATTGGATTACTTTAAGAAATGTGATAAATACACTAGTGATAAGGACCAATGAACAAAGAACAAACAGAAATTCAGGGTTCTTTGAAAGCTGCCTCCTAAGCCAATATAATATTATATCCAGGGAGTAATTACTCTTGCAATTTATTGTAAATTTTAGTTTGATATATTTTTGAACCATGCCTAAGTGGATGCCTACAGTGTGCACTGTTTTCACAGTTTTATCTGACATTATATCTGTGAAATTCATAAAACTTTTTACTATACAGCTTCAGGAACCTAATGTCATCATTCTCATTATTGTAAGGTGTTGCTTTACACAAATGTATCACTTATGTATCTATTGTATTGTTGATAGGAGTTATTATCTCATTAATGTCATTGTAAATATCCTCATGCATTTATCTGGGTAGAGACATGTTAATTTATCTTTTGTAAAGAAATAGGGTTTCAAAATGTTTGTGTATGATTGTACAGAAAGATCACACTTCATCTCATCATTTTTTTAACCTGACAGAGACTAGTGATGATGCCAAGTAAGTAGTGTGAGTTTCAGGAGGTCGAACACTTTGAAACACTGCCCTACTAACTGGTTTCTTACTCAAGTTCAGAACTTTATAGAAATGTCGCATTAGTGGATATACAACGTTATTGGTGCTTGTGGTGGCTGGGATAAGCATCCTCCAAGGCCAATGTGCAAAGACGTGGTCTTTAGCCCATGGTGCTATTGGTAGGTGCTGGATCCTTTAAGAGGTGAAGCCTATTTGGATGTTTTTCAGTAAGTGGAAGTACAATTGATGGGGACATTGGGACCCTAGCCCTTCTTCTTTCTTGCCTTTTTAGCTTCCATGCTGCCATGATGTGATCAGATTCCTCTGATTCTCATTTCCACCATAAAATATTGCCTCTCTAAAGGCCCCAAAGTAAAAAAGGAATAAAACCCCTCAAAACATGAGCCAAAGTTAAACTTTCCCCCTTAACATTAATTGTCTCAGATATGTTATTACTATGACAACAGAGTCACACAGCCAACTTCTGAGAATAAAGAATAGAACATACTGGAATAAATGCTTTCTGACTTACAGATTCTTAGTTTGCAAATGTCAAGAAGAGATAAAATTCTGTCTAGAAATTTCTGGAACACATCTCTAGCCTTTCAGGGGAATAAATAAGAATGAAAGGGAATTTCCTTTTCCTTAATTAAATTCCTTGTCTTGGAAGTATTTGAATATCCAGGGATCAAAAAACCATTCAGTATATTTTTTTTTGCTGTTGATCCCCTTCATCTTACTGCAAACCTGGTAGTGGTCATTTTAATTGGTCTGCATTCCTAACTTCACACACTACTGTATCTTTTCTAAGCCACCATCTCCTCTCCTAATAGCAGCTAAACAACCATGGGAGTGAGATACTGGTAGGTTCAATTGCCAAAACGTGGTCAAATCCATTCTTTGGCTGCGCTATGCAGTTCTTGATCCTTCTGTACAACAATGAACAATTTTTGTTTTTGTTTTCAAATATATTTAAACAGTGCAATGGGGTTTACATATAATAGAGTCATAATTCATAGAGACAAAATTTGGCACCTGGCAAGGACATTGCAAATAATCTACATTAAGTCTCTTGTTATGTACAAGAAGAGTAAAGTAGACTGTGTTTTAGTACATACCACTATGCTATCTCTTTTGCATTCGTATATTTAACTGTTATAGTATTAAGAATGAGCACAGAAACAATTCTACCATTAACCCTGTCAACATAATAACCATTACTGTGTTTATTTCAACAATATTTGCCATCAGTCATCTGTTGACATGAAAGAAGGAGGTGCTTTAGAGATATCAAAAGGAGTAGGGAAGGATGAAGATTGAGCTAGAAAGTTTGTAATAGATCCAAGTCTTTGGTGCTGCATTTCACAGCTCTATAGAATCCCAAGATAGAAGAGCAAATGGGGACCATCTGCCCAAAGTTATGTTTCAGTAATCAAACCACTGATAACAATTTCAAATAATACATTTTCAACTTCTTAAATTTCAGGGAGATGAAGTTCACTATCAAACCTGTTTATGAGATATTTTTGTCATCCTTTCATAAGGCTTTAATTTTTGTTGTTTTGTTTCACACCCATTATATCTAACATACGGCCAATATAAAGCTTGAATTACTAACAAAAGCGAACATCGGAGAAGGATATGAGTTAGTTGGGTGGAAAAATTTTACCCTAAGTTTACTGAAAAGTCACATTTATCCCTTTTGCCTAAACCTGAACATATTTCAAAGATGCTTTCACCATTTTATTGTTCATATTAAGCATTATAACAAAATACCATAAAATTGTTGGTTCGTAAACAGTAAACAACAAAAAATTATTCTTTGGTGTTCTAGGTGATAGAAATCTAACATTTAGACAATGTGAGAATCAGCATCTGGGGAGATTCTTTTTCTGATTCAGAGACAGGACTGTTTTTACTGCGCTCCCATGGCAGAAGTGTCTAAGGAGATTTCCAGATCTGTTTTATAATTACACTATTCCCATTGTGGAGTACCCTGCACTCCTGAATTTATCACCCTCAGAAGGTAATAGTACCATCATTTGGGGAGTTAGGGTTGAAAACCATGGGGGAAAGAAAAAGAACTATAGCCATGCACAGAAGACACAATTTCAAAAACACAATCAGGAGCTAATTCAGAAATTATTATATAGATGGAAACACACAAGGCTTTGTAATGAAACAAGAATACTTATAGGTATTTTCCCTCATGATATCTTCTCCTGCCTTGTGAGTGTACTCATATTACCTAGGAAGCAGAAGCACTTATGGGCTTCAACAAGATTCAGAAATGCTTAATACAGAGATGATTTACACTGGCAGGTCTAAAACCCGAGTTAAGCATTGGTTTTAGCAGCTGTAGTTGTAATGGATAACTAAATATATCCTTGTTTGTTTTCTGAACCTTCAAATCATGACCTTGTTCATGTTTCTTCAAAAAGCTGACTCAGTGGGTGAGCTCTCAGACAAATAGAACAGAGAATGCTGAAACATCAGCTATCAAAGACACACAGATATGAGATCTTTACTGTTGAGGAAATGAATGTCCATGTGTTCATAGATTTATTACATAGTATCCATAATCATTTTATACACTTTAGTAAAGTAGTAGCCTGTGTGTATGTTTCACAAACCAAAACCTTAGCTAATTTTGCTTTCACAAACCAAAACCTCAGTTAATTTGTTTTTTTTTAATATCTAGTAAACACTCAAAAATGCTGTTTTCTGGTCTTTCACTTTATTTTTTCTTTGTTTTATCACTTTGTGCCCAAGGTATAAGGCTATTCTTTGGATAACAGGATAGAAGTTCACTACTTGATCAAAATATGCTTACATTCTTGTATTGGAGAGATTGCTTTAGATACAGGACAACACTGCTTAAGAAATCCAATCATAGAAAAAAGAGAAGACGAAGAAGAAGAATTTAACCAGGGCAGAGATTGGAAAGAAAGTAAAGACAAACTTCCTAGAGGGACATATGGGGATCTGATTGTTGACAATTGCTGCATACACATGTACTTTTATTTATCAAGGCTTTTAAATTTATTTCTTACATCCCAACCTGTTTGAATTTTCCAGTTTCATAGACCCATGTACCTCAAAACTTCTCTGTTGTCAAACACTCCACTAGAATTCCTTCCACACCCCAGTACACTTCTTTTTAGATCTGAGACTACATAAACCCATGGAAAGAAGACATTTCCCTGCACTCTAAATTTACATATTTCCTTGTGGATTATATCTCACTGTATATTTGTATATCGTATTGAGTTCATTGGAAATTTTTTTTCTGTGCTCAGTTAATTAATGTCTACTACTTCCATAGAATATAAGAGTCACTTTGTATATCAACTACTGAATATGCTACAGCATGCAAAATCCTTTAATGTGCAAAGGGTCAGTTAGCAAAAACATTTTTTTTTTAATTTTGATAAAGTTAAATTTGAGCAAAAAGTTGAGCATTTGAAATATTGGAATTTGAAAGGCTCAGAAACATTGTCCACAAAGACAGAGCACTCTTTATTCAATAAAAATAATAAAATATGACACATGGAGATTTTAAAAATTTTCCTATAATCATACCTTAATACAAATAAATGCTCATTTTACTAAATAAGTTATATACTGCAATTTTGTATCTTGCATATCATGAGATACAATTTTGCAAAAACAATCACTTTAAATAAATATGTATTTTTATAGATAGTAAAATTATTTAAAACTACTCATGCTTTTAAGTTTTTGCAGGGCCTCAGGGGGTTCAAAATGGGAAAGAAAAGGGTGTAGTTGAGTGACCTCCGTTTTAGGTTGATCTAAAGACTATAAAGAACTTCTCCAGAAATACATAAAGAGTATTTTGCCTTGGAAAACTGCAACTGCAGTTAAGTGGGAGTTGCAATTGGACAAAGCTTTGAGCCTCCTCTCAGCAGAGCAAATCTTCCAAGAATGATGAGATGATGTAGCTATAAGAGACAAGGACTTCAGAAATGGTACTCAGTTCAGTGGATCCCAAAAAGACAAATAGTACCAGCTCAATGATTTGCATGTCAGAACAGGAAAGGAGGAAAAGTGAAGGGAAATCACATAAGAATGTGATTAATCATTTAATCTCCTTAGACCCACAGAAACATAAGCAGAATGTTAATGTCGTGTGTATCAAAGCATCTGCCAGGCCTATGAGGTAAACCCCAGCCATGAGCAGTGAACGCACCTTAGTGGACATGTCTACTGCATAGCGCAAGTGGTTGCTGATGGACCCATCTAAGGCCTTGTCTCACTGTCAAACACATACGGTACAGGGTCTTTTTGTACAGTAGAACATATGACTAGATATTTTTCTTAGTATAAAAAAAGATATAAATGTGTTCTGTCCTATTTATATTCTGGTAGAAAAAAAGGATTGAATATGTATTTACTATTCTTTGAATATTTAGACAAGAGAGGAGAAGAATGATCAGTAAAAATTGTTCATTCTTGAATGAATTCATTTTCTTGGGAATTACTAGTAATGCTGACCTCAAAATGACCCTTTTCATCATGTTTCTCCTGACTTACCGCACTAATCTTCTGGAGAAGAATGAACAGGAAAAATTGTTCATTCTTGAATTGATCTTGTGAATTACTGATCTCAAAGTGACCTATAGTGCCATGAAAAACTATAAACATGGGTCTATAAAACTGAAAAATTCAAGCAGGTTGGGATGTAAGAAATAAGTTTAAAAGCTTTGATAAATAAAAGTACATGTATATGCTGCAATTTTTCCAAGATCAATACTAGTGATTGGTTTTAAAGACCACTGTGTGGGGCTGGGGATGTGGCTCAAGTGGTAGCGTGCTCGCCTGGCATGCATGCAGCCCGGGGTTCGATCCTCAGTACCACATACAGACAAAGATGTTGTGTCCGCCAAATACTAAAAAATAAATATTAAAAAAATTCTCTCTTTCTCTCACTCTTTCTTTAAAAAATAAAAAAATAAAAAAATAAAGATCACTGTGTGAGTCTAGACAATGAGTACTATGCTTGGTCTATGTGGTCTTTAGTATTTGATGGGACATATAATAAGTATCCTTTTCTTTTCTTTCCAAAAAGTGTATTAGATTGACATAAGGCTCACTGCCTATTTGTCAGTATAGTCTGGAGGCAAAGGGGAATTTTCCTGATCATTGAACAAATAATGCTCAAACAGAAATTATGGAACCCACATAAAAAGCACATAAACTTGCATGCTATCAGGATTTTAGAATGACATATTTATTTAGGAAGTGAAAACAGGATGAAGACCTATTAATAGTTCAAACATATATGGGTTTTTGATAAACCCACCCTAATTCCCTCTTAAGATTGGGAACCATCTCGTCACAAAGGCATCAAAAGAACATCGATGTGGCAGTATCCCTGTAGTGTGCTCTTTTAAGGTTTTCAGGAAATAGTCCGAGAAGGGCAATAGCTGGGTCAAATGGTGGTTCCATTCCCAGCTTTCCCAGGAATCTCCATACTGCTTTCCAAATTGGCCGCACCCGTTTGCAGTCCCACCAGCAGTGTACAAGAGTACCCTTTTCCCCACATACTCACCAGCACTTGTTGTTGTTTGACTTCATCATGGCTGCCAATCTTACTGGGGTGAGGTGGTATCTTAGGGTGGTTTTGATTTGCATTTCCTTGACTGCTAGAGATGGTGAGCATTTTTTCATGTACTTGTTGATTGATTGTATGTCCTCCTCTGTGAAGTGTTTGTTCATATCCTTGGCCCATTTGTTGATTGGGTTGTTTGTTTTCTTATTGTCTAATTTTTTGAGTTCTTTGTATACTCTGGATATTAGGGCTCTATCTGAAGTGTGAGGAGTAAAAATTTGTTCCCAGGATGTAGGCTCCCTATTTACCTCTCTTATTGTTTCTCTTGCTGAGAAAAAACTTTTCAGTTTAAGAAATTCCCATTTGTTGATTCTTGTTATTAACTCTTGTGCTATGGGTGTCCTATTAAGGAATTTTGAGCCCGTCCCCACAATCTGTAGATCGGAGCCAACTTTTTCTTCTATCAGATGGAGAGTCTCTGATTTGATATCTAGCTCCTTTATCCACTTTGAGTTGACTTTTGTGCATGGCGAGAGGAGGGGATTCAGTTTCATTTTGTTGCATATGGATTTCCAGTTTTCCCAACACCATTTGTTGAAGATGCTATCCTTTCTCCATTGCATGTTTTTAGCTCCTTTATCAAATATAAGATAGTTGTAGCTTTGTGGATTAGTCTCTGTGTCCTCTATTCTGTACCATTGGTCCACCCGCCTGTTCTGGTACCAGTACCATGCTGTTTTTATTACTATTGCTCTGTAATAAAGTTTGAAATCTGGTATCGCTCTACCACCTGATTCACACTTCCTGCTTAGAATTGTTTTTTGCTATTCTGGGTCTTTTATATTTCCATATGAATTTCACGATTGCTTTATCTATTTCTACAAGAAATGCCATTGGGATTTTGATTGGCATTGCATTAAACCTATAGAGAACTTTTGGTAATATCGCCATTTTGATGATGTTAGTTCTGCCTATCCATGAACAGGGTATATTTTTCCATCTTCTAAGATCCTCTTCTATTTCTTTCTTTAGGGTTCTGTAGTTTTCATTGTATAGGTCGTTCACCTCTTTTGTTAGGTTGATTCCTAAGTATTTAAAAAAAAAAAGGCATCAAAAGTGAATTTTGGCTTTAGTATAAATTACTGTGATTTCTAAACTTGTTTGGAATGCCTGCCCGTGCCTTGAACTCACCCATGCCTAGCATTCCATGACCAGATAACAACCCTTTCTGAAACTTTAGTGCCACCTCATAAATTCTGACTTTCCCTGGCCAGATAACAACTCTCTCTGAAACTCTAGCGGTGCCTCATAAACTCTGATGTTGGGATCTAAATTTACTCCCTAAGCGCTGGACCATTATTAACTTACTACCTGCCTTGTGTTATGTTTGTCAAAATCCTGTTATCTGTAAGTTCTCAAGGCATCCTCTCTTTTTTGCAACTTTCTGTGCTATAAAGCTGTGCTCCTAGAGAGCTGTGGGGCTGTCTTCTATTCCCATGGGTTTCAGGAGAGACAGCCTGAAGACGGTCAGAATTACAAGCTTGCTTTGATTTGATTTAAATTGGAGTCGGTGGTCTTTTCTTTGTGTCATGGTTTAACATTTTGTTTCCTTAAGTGTATTTACAAATATGTAATTTTTGTGCGTGTGTGTATGATTCTTAATTGCACTCAGATATGTGAACAGTGGAGAACGGATATCTGTATATTTTTATTTGTATGATTTCTTATTACTGTGGTATTTCTATGATCAATTAATTAAAAAAAATTGTATTACTGTACATACCTACTCTAAGATAAAATAAGTACAGTCTTTCTTATCATCCAAGATATAAATAAAATTATGTTATTTTTGAATACTATCAAATTCATTCAAAGATTTTTTTTAAAGAGAGAGTGAGAGAGGAGAGAGAGAGATAAATTTTTTTTTAATATTTATTTTTTAGTTCTCGGCAGACACAACATCTTTGTTTGTATGTGGTGCTGAGGATTGAACCCGGGCCGCACGCATGCCAGGCGAACACACTACCGCTTGAGCCACATCCCCAGCCCCTCATTCAAAGATTTTTATTCTGAGAAGAATACATTATTTTTGATTAGACTTCAGAATTTACAGAACTACTTTAGAAGGCATAAATTGATTCACTCATAAAACTCCCATTTTTTTCAAAAGAGGTCATTTTTTATTTTAAAATTTTTTTTTATTAGTAGTATTTTTAGATTTGTGCTGCTGGGACTGAACCCAACACCTTGTGCAAGTGAGGCAAGCACTCTACTAACTGAGCCCTATCTCTAACCCTATGTCAATTTTTTTTTTTTAACCTTACAGTTTTAAATTTGGAAATTGAAGATCTTTCCTGAGAGGAGCCATTTATTGGTAACTGAGCACTTAGCAGATACCATTGTATTATAACAGGCAGCATTTGGGACTTAAACCTAAACCTATTTCTCTCAGGCTTTGAAATCATGCAACCATGTAATTACATTTCTGTGTTGTCCCCTGTGAATACATGAGCATCTTTAGTAAATGTTGAACTGAAATCTGAAGTCACTGAATAATATCTGTTAGAATGAAAACTGCAAATTACTTCATCCTATAGAAGAAATAGAATATGTGCATATTTTACATTATAAAATACAATCTGGGGCTGGGGATGTGGCTCAAGTGGTAGTGTGCTCTCCTGGCAAGCACCGGGTGCTGGGTTCGATCCTCAGCACCACATAAAAAATAAAATAAAGATGTTGTGTCCACCAAAAACTAAAAAATAAATATTAAAAATTCTCTCTCTCTCTCTCTCTCTCTCTCTCTCTCTCTCTCTCTCTCTTAAAAAAAAACATACAATCTGTATCATCCTTGTCCAGGTGAAGCAGAATTAATGAAATTATTAGCCTCTGGTGCTGCACTGCTCAAAAGAAATATGAACAAAAGTGTATGGGTAAATTGAGATTATGGGGCACAAGCAGAAACCTTTAAGCCTGTTTCTGAAAAGGAACATTGACCCCATTCTGTCACATGTGCTGTTTTCCTTCACTACACTTTGATATAAACTATCATAGGGTCCCATTAATGCCACTTTGAAAAGCTTACATCTCTCCTGTGCTTTACTTATATTTTGAGAGTTCTCACCTGGGATATTTTATAATGAGCTACAACCTTTTAAGTCTTTAAGTTTTACAATGTTAGTGGGTAATTCAGAATTTCGTAGAGTTGTGCAATTCTTCTAACTCATGGTCATGTCTGCATTTTCTCACTAAGATTCTCCTGATGTTTGGACATTGTACACTTGAGCAGAGCCACATGTAGTACTGAGCATCGATTAAGTACTTAGATGAATGCTTTCTACTTTATTTGCACACTTTGTTTATTCACTAACTTAGAATTTTAAAAGCTATAAAATATTTACTCAAATATTCACTAAAATTTTATATCTCATGAACACTCGAATGTTACTCCAATGATCGATCTTTATTAGTTTTTGCATTCTGTGTCTCAATCACAATGCTCTGAAAGAATGAAAAAGCATAAGGCATGCTGTACTTCAGCAAAGAATGCTGACAGTCTTTCACTGAAGTTCAAGATTTAATAATCAGAGAAATGGGAAAAATGATGCTTTTAGGAGAGTATTCCTTGTTAATCACTAAGGTAACCATTTAACCAAAATTGAAAAAGAAAAGAAAGGAAGAAAAGCTGACAGTTGAGAATTTTAGTTCAAGGTGG
Organism: Spermophilus citellus; assembly: GCF_964194105.1. Classification (NCBI taxonomy): domain Eukaryota; kingdom Metazoa; phylum Chordata; class Mammalia; order Rodentia; family Sciuridae; genus Spermophilus; species Spermophilus citellus. The sequence goes on from NC_138183.1 coordinate 240,754,998, forward strand.
ACTTTATTAATGTCCTTCATTTACAATTTTTTTATGTCATATTATTGTTGACAGGAAATCAATAAATTTATGGTACAGTGTGATATAAAGTTTATATAAAATAAAAAAAATGAAAATTGAAAACACATAACTCTAGTGATATCTTTTCTTTCATTGATAGATAATGTCTTTTGTGAAGTTGGTTTTAAAATTTACAATCAGTAGCATATAGAATGTTTTTTTAATTATTCAGACTATAATCTTTGTAATCCCAAATCATGTCAAAAGCTCTTTGCTCTCAAATGCATAGACTGTACCTAATGTTGTTTTCTTGGGGAATTGGAAAAGAGTGGAGATTTAACTGGTATGAAGTATGCACTATTTTATCAGTCATAATGTAACATTGAAAAAAAGCACTGACACTTAGACTTTTATAAACTTTATATTGTGGTCTGGGTTCATTTTTGTATTGTGGAGTCTGGGAATTTTTCTCAATAGTCTTAACATAGTGAAATAAATCTTGGCTTGAGATACAGAATATTGCTCTCACTGAATCCCACTTTGCCTTTATTATAATAATAGCAGCTCACCTTGTAACTACTTAGAAATAACATACCTTCTTTATACTTATACGATTTTTACAAAATTAAAAATTGCATCAATTGAAAAGAGTCATATATACATTGCATAGTTATAAAAGCAATGTGATTACTATATCTTCTATGTCAAAGAAGGGGATTACCATATGAATCATTTCAAAGCCTCATGATTTCTTTATTGTACAATATTCACAGTCTTTTCTTCTATGTATTTTGAAATATATAATACATTATCACTAACAATACTAACCCTACTGTTCAGTAGGTCACCAAATTTATTTCTCATTTTGTACTCAACTCAGCAGAAAACAAATAAATAATGGAACAAACAAACAAAAAAGACCTTGAATAAAACATTCTAGAGAAGATTGAAGAGACATATCTTTAAAGAAGGCATACAGATAATTATTGAGCATTTAAAAAAATTCAACTCTGATAAAAATTAGAGGAATGCAAATCAAAGGAACTTGCTCCATATTCCTTATATTTTGTACTTTATTTTATCTAGAGTAGTTTTCCTGCCCACCTCTGACTGTAATTCTCATCTCCATTTGTGTGGGGAGCCATTCTGACACATGATTGGGTGACTCCCGTTAAGGGCCTGAGGCGCTCTGGCTGTGTCGGAGCTATCCTGACCCTTTCCTGATGAGAGAGCCCATCCGTGTGGGGGTGTGCGTGACCACTGACCCTGGAGACCCAATCACTGACCCTGACTTTGGAGTGCAGCCCCCCCTCAACCTTCATTGGATGGAATTCTCCCCTGAATCTCTTGTCCCCCAAATAAAAGGCTACTCCCCGGCATGTTCGCTCTCTCTCTCTCCTGCTAGCCCAGAGTAATCCTCGCTGCCCTGCTGGGCAGCTAGAGGCGGGAACCAGGGAGGCGAGCCGTCTCGGACCTAGCAATGTAAAATAAGGTACTGGTTTGTGTGTTTTATTTTGATCTCTTCTAACTAACTTAATGCCTAGAACCTCATTAATGAAACCACTGCGCAGGCCGCGTGGTAGAATTGGCGCCCAACGTGGGGCCATTCTGAATTAGTTAGATTGAGTGGGAGCGCGCGCTAAAAAGATAAGGGAAGGAAATAAAGGAAGATAAGGAATAAAGAATAAGATAAGGAAGAGGTGACATTTGGGTCACAAAAGTACCAGGAGATATTGTAGGAAAGAGACGTTAAATTACTTAAAATGGGAAATTCTACTTCTTCGGATAAGGAAATGTATCTGACTATTTTAGACAGTATAATTAATCAGAAAGGAAAAGAGATAAAGAAAACTCAGTTATTACAATTCTTAAAGATTGTAGGTGAATATTGTCCTTGGTTTTGTGACCAGGAGTCTCCAAATTTACTTACTTGGGAGAAATTAGGAAGAAAGTTACAGAGAGTCTGTCTTTCTACTGAAATACCTGGAGGTATAGAGAATATACAGAAAACTTGGACAGCCCTAGAAGTCTGTCTTTTTAAATATACGGGCCAGAGTTCACGACACCCTGAAGACCTTTTAAAAGGCATTCAAGGAGCTGTTAGGTCTATTCAAATGGAAAATCAGCCTGAGGCTAAGTTAATTACCTTTCCCTTGAGCCATTTTAGAACAAAAGCACTAGGGACCAAGGTTAGAAATGTGAACTTAGACTCGCAGCCCCATGCGGAGGATTCAAATAATGCGGATCAGCCCGCTTTCTCACCGCCGCCGGCATTTCCTCCTAGCGGATCCCGGGAATTCCAGGGAAGGTCGCACAGTGTGACGTCATCGCGCCGGCCATGGGGGCCGCCATCTTTAGATTTACCGGAGCAAAACAAACAGTTTCCATGCCGACCATGGGGGCCGCCATCTTTAATTTTACCGGAGCAAGACAACAGTTTTCGTACAAACCCCTAATGATTTTCAAGGCTTTTAAGAGAGATATTTCAGCCTATGGGATCATTACAGCCAGGACTTCCCTCCCCCACAGCCATTCCTTTAGATTATAGCTTGATGGTAATAGATTTAAAAGACTGTTTTTTCTCTATAAGGTTACATCCTGAAGATTGTGAAAGATTTGCTTTCACTGTCCCAGCAATTAATTTTAAGGAACCTGTTAAAAGATACTGCTGGAAGGTGCTTCCTCAGGGAATGCGTAATAGCCCTACACTGTGCCAAAAATATGTTGACCAAGCAATAGATCCCATTAGAAATAGCTTCCCTTATGCCTATATTATTCATTTTATGGATGATATATTACTGGCTCATGCTAATCCAGAAGTACTTTCAGAAATTTTTACTCAGTTAGAGACTTCACTTACAACAATGGGTTTATGTATAGCTCCTCAAAAAATTCAAAAGGTATCTCCTTTTCAATATCTAGGTCAGATAATTCAAGGGATTACAATCCGTCCTCAAAATCTTCAGATAAGAGTTAAGGAGTTACATACCCTTAATGATTTTCAAAAACTATTAGGAGATATTAACTGGCTAAGACCATCTTTAAAGCTAACTACTTCTGAGTTAAGTCCTTTATTTCAGATATTACAAGGAAATCCTTCTCCAACCTCTCCACGTCAACTAACTTTGGAGGCCAAGGCAGCCTTAAGGAAAGTGGAAATTGCAATTAAAGATGCAAAGCTTACTAGAATAGATCCTAAAGAAATAATGTATTTATTAATATTTCCAACTGAGCATACCCCAACAGGAGCCATATGGCAAAGATTAGGAGTTATTGAATGGATTTATTTATCTCACTCCCCTCAAAAAACATTAATTCCTTTTCATGATTTTATAGCTCAATTAATAATTAAGGGTAGAACTAGGATTTTACAATTAATTGGATCCGAACCTGATATCATAATTATACCATTTTATGTTCAACAGACTAATTGGCTTTTTCAAACTTCTAGTTCATGGCAGATAGCTTTTGCAGATTTTCCTGGCCAGATAGATAGCCATTATCCTCGTGATAAGATTGTACAATTTGCATCATTAACATCACTTATTTTTCCAAAGATTGTACGTTCTAATCCGATAGAGGGAGCTTTATCGGTGTTCACAGATGGTTCCAACTCTGGTAAGGCAGGTTTCTTCAGCCGTGTTCACACAGAGGTAATACAAACTTCTTATACTTCTGCTCAAAGGACAGAGCTCCAAGCTCTGATTTGTGCCTTAGATTATTTTTCAAATTATCCTATTAATATCTATTCTGACAGCTTATATGCAGTCGGAGTTACCAAAAATATTGAAACCTCAGTTATTGGCTTTACTTCATCACAGGAGTTATTTGAATTATTTCATAATTTACAAAAGACAGTGCTAATGCGAAAGTACCCATGTTTCATTGGACACATCCGTGCACATACTATCCTTCCTGGACCTTTAGTTGCAGGTAATGATAAAATTGATAAATTAGTAGCCTTTTGTCAACAGATGTCTTCGTATGACTGTGCACTAGCTTCCCATTCCTTACATCATCACAATGCTTCTAGCTTACGTAAAAAATTCAGTATTACCAGAGAACAAGCTCGTCAGATTGTAAGCCAATGCCCTAAGTGTGTTATTCACACTCCATCTCTGCCATCAGGGGTAAATCCCCGTGGATTAAAACCAAATCAGATATGGCAAATGGATGTAACTCATATTCCTCAATTTGGTAAACAATGTTATGTGCATGTCATAGTGGACACTTATTCTAGATTTATTTTTGCAACAGCACGTACTAAGGAAAATACTCAACATGTAATTTCTCATTGCTTAGCAGCTTTTTCCGTTTTAGGGTGCCCTATGCAGATTAAAACAGATAATGCTCCAGCTTATGTAAGCTCTTCTTTTCAACAATTTTGCCAAGAGTTTCAAATTAATCATAAAACAGGAATTCCTTATAACCCCCAAGGTCAAGCCATTGTAGAACGAGCTCATTTATTTATTAAGCGTCAATTACAAAAATTGAAAAGGGGGAATAAGATAGTGACTCCCCAAAATAGCCTTAATCATGCCTTGTTTGTTTTAAATTTTTTAAACTGTGACACAGAAGGTCACACTGCTGCTGAGAGGCAAATGTCTCCCTCAGTGACAGGCCCCTTAGGCAGAGTTCTGTGGAAAGATTTACAGACTGGTTAATGGCAGGGTCCAAACCCGGTAATAATGCGGGGAAAAGGCATGCTTGTATTTTTCCAGAAGGTGCTTTCCGTCCTATTTGGGTGCCTGAACGTACTATCAGACATGGAGGAGATAGAACCCAGACTCAAGCGACCGAGGATCGACCCAGAGGAGCCACAACCCAGAAGGAGGAGATATCGGAAAAAGATGAAGACCAGATTGAACCAGCCGAGAAGCTGATTTCGTGGAAAGATGTGAAGAAATTGACAACCCAGGCCTCCCAAATACTTCGACGCCTAGGAAAGAACAGGACCCCAGTCTTGATGGTAGCAACAGTAATTGCCCTACTGGGCTGTCAGATAAAAGGGAATCAAGTAGACACTTATTGGACATATTTCCCAGATCCACCCCTGGTACACCCAGCTGTGTGGACTGGAGAATCTATTCCAGTATTTACTAATGACTCATTCATAATGGGAGGATTTACAGATACTCATATTACTCCCAATCATGTGACTAGATTTAATTATTCTGGCTACAGTGCCCAATTACCTTTATGTTGGTCACATGATAAACATGCTGGCTGTCTGAAAGTATCATTTGAAGAAAAGACAGCGATTGGTAAACCTAGACTGACAAATAATTCTATTTATGGAGACTTAAAACCTAATACTAGATCAGTAATTAAGATGGGACTTTCCCATAACAAGCCAGTCATTTCTGCAAAACCTCCACCGGTACACCACTGTCCAAATAGTTCTACAGTTGAAATTGGCACCTTTCCTAAATGGATGGATTGTGTAAATACCTTTCCTGTACAACATAAGGTGTCTAAGGCTAGTGGGTATATTTTAGACTGGTCTCCAAAAATTGATAAGAGACAATTACGAAGAAATTCTGCTATGACACCTGCAGGATTTGTTAGTAATATTTTGACTTATAGTGAAGGAGGTATTCAAAAAGATATTTGGCGTTTAATTGCTGCCTCAGAGTATTTACATTTTACAGATAAACCTTTACCAAAATTTGTCGGCAAGAACTGTAAAGAGGGATCTTGCTATGGCTTAAGAGCCTGTGTCCAATCTCCTTATGTTTTAATTATTGGAAATGTAAAAGTTAAATGGATAGATGACAGATATTTTGTTACTTGTAATAAGTGCAACCTAACCAATTGTATTTCTAGGTATAATGGAGGAAAAGGAGTGCTGATACTTCATCAGCCCTCTTTTGTTTTATTACCTGCTAATATTTCAGAGCCATGGTATGCTGATGCTGGTTTACAAGTCTTACAGCAGATTCATGCCCAGCTAACAAGACCTAAACGTGCTATTGGAGTCATAATTGTTGGTGTCTTAGCACTGGTCTCATTTATTGCCTCAACTATCTCTGCATCTCTGACATTGTCTCAGAATATTCAGCATGCAAAATTTCTTAATAATTTAGCTCAAAATACTTCCAAGGCTCTGCGTAACCAAGTAAATATTGATGAAAAGATTGAGACTAAATTAAACGCCTTAGAGGCGACTGTTATAAACATTGGTAATGAACTTTCAGCCTTAAAATTTAAGAAAAGGCTTAAATGCCATGCTAATTATAAGTATGTATGTGTTACAGCTGCCAAGTACAATGCTTCTCTCTGGGATTGGGAGAAGGTTAAAAACCATTTATTAGGTATTTGGCAAAATAGTAATAATAGCTTGGATATTCTGGAACTTCATCACCATATTCAAGACATTCAAAATAATAGAGCTGATTTTTCAGATCCTTCTTCCTTGGCTAACCAAATATTGAAGGAGTTAAATGGATTCAACCCTGGAAATATTCTCAAACACTCCGCTTGGTACCTTATTGGATTATTCTCTTTGCTGTTAATTCTCTTTTGTATTGTAACTATAGGATGGCGAGTCTTCCAATCAAGAATCCAGGGACTCCAGAGAGTGAACCGCCGCCTCATTGTTAAGAAAAGAAAGGGGGAATATGTGGGGAGCCATTCTGACACGTGATTGGGTGACTCCCGTTAAGGGCCTGAGGCGCTCTGGCTGTGTCGGAGCTATCCCGACCCTTTCCTGATGAGAGAGCCCATCCGTGTGGGGGTGTGCGTGACCACTGACCCTGGAGACCCAATCACTGACCCTGACTTTGGAGTGCAGCCCCCCCTCAACCTTCATTGGATGGAATTCTCCCCTGAATCTCTTGTCCCCCAAATAAAAGGCTACTCCCCGGCGTGTTCGCTCTCTCTCTCTCCTGCTAGCCCAGAGTAATCCTCGCTGCCCTGCTGGGCGGCTAGAGGCGGGAACCAGGGAGGCGAGCCGTCTCGGACCTAGCAATGTAAAATAAGGTACTGGTTTGTGTGTTTTATTTTGATCTCTTCTAACTAACTTAATGCCTAGAACCTCATTAATGAAACCACTGCGCAGGCCGCGTGGTAGACATTTGTAATCCTTTTTTTCTCCCAACCATATCTCCACTGTATCTCTAATCATTGCTTAGATCTGAAGCTAAACATCTCTAATACAAGGAATCATTTCTTCATTGAAGTCTACATTGAAATATTTCCTTTTAAATAGATCACCTGGCCTTGTGACTTCATGGTGTGCTATAATTAAATGTGAATTACTTGTAAGTTAAATTGGTTACTCTTTCTGGTTTCCAATAGGATAGATAGCTCATTTGCATTGAATTTTTTTTGTCATGAAAGTCAATGCACACAATAATGCAAAAGGCACACACTGAAAACCCAATAAATCTTAGAATAATTAAATGCATAAATCTACACCAAATAAATGATATTTTACTACAATATATACAGGCTGAAAAGTTTTCTAAAACTAAAGAATATCATATTTAAATTGAAGCCACAAGGCCTGAGTTATGGCTCAGTGGTAGAATGCTTGCATAGCATGCATGAGGCATTGAGTTGGGTCCCCAGCACCACAAAAATAGAGAGAGAGATAGATAGAGAGATAGATAGAGAGATAGATAGATAGATAGATAGATAGATAGATAGATGATAGATAAATGGCACATAATGAAGTATAGGATGTTTAATAAACTAGAAACTACTAGTATGTGTCCATGCATTACTGAGATTTCTCATATTGTGGGTTTTAAACACAACAACACCATTTTGAAATTCTGTATAATATGTATTTGTAGGATATTTATTAAAATAAAGTTTTATTTTTCAGCTTTTTTATGCTCACTTTCACATCTTTGTTCCAAAGGATATAAATCAGAGGATTCAGCATGGGAATCACAAGGGTGTAGAACAGTGAGCTCATTTTATCTTGATCCAGAGAGTAGGCAGAACTTGGTCAGAAATACATGAAGAGTATAGTGCCCTGGAAAATTACACCTCCAGTTAAGTGGGAGGCACAGGTAGAGAAAGCCTTGGGCCTCCCCTCAGCAGAGCAGATTTTTAAGACAGATGAGATGATGTAGACATAAGAGACAAGGACTCCAGAAATGGTACTCAGTTCAATGAAACCAGAAAAGATGAATATCACTAATTCATTGACCTGTGTGTCAGAGCAAGACAGTAACAGGAGAGGAGGGACATCACAGAAGAAATGATTAATCTCATTAGACCCATAGAAACATAAGCAAAATGTTAATGTCGTGTGTATCAAAGCATCAAGTAGACCTATGAGGTAAACCCCAGCCATGAGCACTGAACACACCTTAGTGGACATGTCTGCTCCATAGCACAAGGGGTTGCTGATGGCCTTGTACCTATCAAAGGCCATCACTGCCAGCAACACACACTCAGAATCTGCAAAGCTACAGAAGGTCAAGAACTGCACAACACATCCCAGGAAAGAAATTGATTTGTTCTTGGTGAATACGTCGACCAGCATCTTGGGTCCTACTGCTGTGGAATAGCAGAAGTCACAGAAAGAGAGGTGGCTGAGGAAAAAGTACATTGGAGTGTGAATCTGGGGATCCACTTTGATTAAGAAGATCATTCTGAGATTTGCAAGGACATTTATGAGATAAACCACTAGAAATACAGGGAATAGAATCACTTTCATCTGAGGGTTATTGGTGATTCCCAAGAGAAAAAATTGACTTGATGTTGAGCAATTTCCACTGTCCATTCTTCTTGGTTTTTTAAATACTCTGTTATAGATATCAATAAGAAAATGATAGATTAGGAGTTGCTCTTTATGCATACATGAAAAATATTATTATGAGGCATTTCCTAATTTCCTTTATTACATTTATTATTATTATTAATTATTATTATTATTATTATTATTATTATTATTATTATTACTTATATTATTTTCTTTTCCTTCAGAAAATAGCCTACACAAACACAAGTGTCACTGATAAGAAACATTATTATATTTTTAAAAAGAAGCTAAAAAGTCTAACATAAGAACTGATTAACTTTGCTTTCAAATTTCTATATAATTTCTGACTATATGACTTTAGACTTAAATAAAACAGTAGATGGGCAATTGGCATATATTGGCATTTGCAATGTGTTGCCTTTATTAATGTTAGAATAAAAGTAGAATAAAATTAAATTTTCATGTACCACATCCCTTGGAGAAAGATTTTGTAAAGGAGTGGATTTCTAAAATATGAACAAGTAACAGTGCTACAGTCTTTATTCAAATGACAAATGGAGTCATTTAAACTCCCACAGGTCTATCAGGAAAATATCATTGGTCATTACACAGAGGGTTTATTTACTTGAGTAAGAAGGTATGAAACCAGTCACTTAAACATCTATCAAGACTTAATTTCTCATTAGTAAGTCAAGTCATATTTTTCCATTACTTTTAAGCATACCCACTCAGAGACTTACCCAAGATGAGAAATTCTGTCTGTCCTTATCTCTGGTGCCTGAATGATAAGTAGATCACATTTTATTTTCACCTAGTGGCCATTGGGAGTTAAATCTCCTAAGCCACTGCCATCACTTCTTTGTGTTATTCAGACATGATTAATTAGATATTTTTCTGAGTATTTTCTCCTGAGGATACTGAAACAAATTCAGCAGAGACTGAACTTTTATTTCTTTGGCCTTGTCACAAATTAATCAATGTCATAAATGGATCAGGACTTATTTAACATTCTTGTTTCATGTCTCTCATGACCCTACACAAATTAATCAATGTCAGAAATGGACCCAGACTTATTTAAAAGTCCGCTTCGTGGCTTTCATGACCCTGCCAGCTATCTGATGAAATCAGACATCTACAGAAACACAAAAATTTATTCCTTTTTTGTAGGGTTCCAGGTCCTGCTTCTTCATTTCTGAGACAGCCTCTTGCACTACATTTTAGACAAATGGTAGTCTACAGGCTACTTCTTTCATTAATCATGGTATGATCCAGCTCACCTCCACACCAACTGCCCTCATTTCAACTCAGTCTCTTACTACATACATGCTGGTCCTCTTTCAAATGTTTGTGTATCTCATCTTATGCGAGTACCTCTACATTAGCAAGTCATTAGCACAGAGTAATGAATAGGTAAATGTATGTGTTTTAAAATACTTTAATGTTACACTATATATATTCAACAACAAGCAATGAATAAATTTCAAGATTTATTTCTGCTAACTTAGTTCACATGAAAAATGACTTATTATTTTTTAATAATGCATATTGGCATGATGTTTTCAAAGAAAACCCCATGATTTAATATTATGTTTTCAAAAATAACTTTTGATTACTATTATTTATATCAGATACTGGAAGTATAATTTTTTGTGCACACTCACTTTTTCCTGTGTGCCACCAATGGATGTTCTCCCTCTTTCTTACTTGAGTAAGAATGTATAATACCATTTACTTACATATCTTTCAAAATTAATTTCTCATTAGTAAGTCAAATCATATTTTTTATATTACTTTTAAGCATAGCCACTCAGAGACTTACCTAAGATGTAAAAGTCTGTCTGTCCTTATCTCTGGTGCCTGAGTGACAAGTAGATCATATTTTATTTTCACCTAGTGACTGTTGGGAGATAAATCATCCTTGTCTTTGACTTTATTTGACTCCTTTGTAGGTACAAAGATCTCAATCTTGCATTACATTTTTCCCACAATAAGTGTTTCTATTCTCCTTTCTGTAAATGTGTTCTTTAAGAAAATTCATTCAGCACATATTTTATGAACCCAAAAGTTATAATTTAAATATAGGCCATTCTGAATTTCTTGCAAAATGCCATTTGTTTGCACACACTATTCAACTTATTTTTATATATAGTATTTCACATACTACTTTGTCTTTCTGCCTCTTAACAACCTCATTATACAGATTCTAAAAGTGAGATACTCGAGTAAATCAGTACACTTCTGGAGTCCCATAAAATCATATTTGGATTCCAAAACACCTATTCTCATTAGGTTACTTACTATAGTGTAATAGAAAAAAAACAGATATCCCCTTGAAAAAAATTATCTTGGTTGGTTTCATGAAAAGTTATAGAGTCTGTGCAGAGATTCAGATTTCTAAGACTTTGGAAATTGTAAGATGATGGAAATTGTAATCCAAGTCTCATCTCTACACCAAAGATAGATTCTTACAGAAATTCATCACATATGGGAGCAGTAGGAAAAGCTACCAGATTGATGCATAATCTGTGTTATTCATTTTAACTGAATACTTGCATATTATTAACTTTGGTTTGCATAAGTCTTCCGCATCACACAATTCTAGAATCACATACAACATTAAGAAAACCCCAGGATCTGTGCCATATTCTGAGTGATTTTTTTTAAAAATAATGCATATTGGTATGATGTTTTCAAAGAAAACCCCATGATTTATTTTTTTAAAAAAATAACTTTTGCATATTATTAATTATAGTATGTACTGGAAGTATAATTTATTGTGCAGACTCATTTTTTTTGTACAGCCAACAATGAGGATGCTTCCTCCTTCAGTCTTGCCAATCTTCCTTTTCTTTGACTTTATTTAACTCCTTTGTTGATACAAAGACCTTAATCTTACATGACATTCTTCCCACCATAAAAATGTCTCCAATGTCTTTTCTGTAAATGTGTTCTTTGAGAATCTTTTCATTCAGCCCTGAATTTATGAGTACCAAAGTTATTAATTTAATTATACACCATTGTGGATATCTTACAAAATGCCATTTGCTTTCACACATTATTCAACTTATTTCTAGTTTTATTTCCTTTTTTAAACATTTATTTTTAGTTATAGTTCAAAACAACACCTTCATTTTATTTAGTTATTTTTATGTGGTGCTGAGGATCGAACTCAGGTCTGCACATGTGGATAGTGAGTGTTGTACCACTGAGTCCCAGCCCCAGCACATTCAACTTATTTCTATATATAATATTTAACATACTATTTTGTCTTTCTGCTTCTTATCAACCTTATCATACAGATTCTAAAAGTGAGATACATGAGTGATTAGTAAACTTCTGGAGTTCCAAAAACATCATACTTGGACTCCTATTCTCATTAGGTTTCTCACTACAGTACGAGAGAGAGAGAGAGAGAGAGAGAGAGAGAGAGAGAGAGAGAGAGAAAGAGAGAGAGAGATCTGAAAAAAAATCTTGTCTGCTTTCATGAAAAGTTAGTGAGTCTTTGTGCAGAAATTCATATTTCTCAGACAATGGAATTGTCATCCAAGTCTCATCTCTATACCTAGAATAGATTCTTCCAGAGATTAAGTATAGAGGGAAACAGTAGGAGAAGCTGCCAGATTGATGTATAATTTGTGTTATTCATTTTAACTGGATATTTCCATGTCATAAATTTTGGTTTGCAGAGAACTTCCACATCACATAATTCTAAGAATCACATAAAACATTAAAAAAATGGTGCCCCAGTGGCTGAGCCATGTTCTGACTGATATTTTATAATGTGTCAATGGTTCCAGTATAAACAGATATTTATGTGTTGATTAATGATGTTGACTCTAATGTGAAACTATATACAGTATGTATTTATATGATTTTATATGTACTTTAAAGCACATTTAGTGTGATACTCTATTTTTCTAACTAAAACAAATGATAATTTTCTATGTACAAAATTAATATGAGCTGATAAATAAAAGACCATGTATGTACACAGATACTGCAAAGAATTTCAGTGTCATGTCTTACCTGGTAGTAGCCTGGAATAATTTTTACTGAAACCTAGTCTATATATTAAGCAAAACATAGTTTGACAGAGGTATCAATATTGATTCTTTAGCACAGTATTTATTGGATAAATCTCCCTATGCTGTATTTCAAAATGAGCAGAAATGTATGAACTTCCCACTACCTAATAATGTCTAATTTTTGAACATATATAAATGCTTATTACTCTTATTTGATTAATATACATTAATTGTATACACCAATTGAATTACCATAGTGGATCACACAAAGATGTACAATAGTTTAAATAAAATTAAAATCATTAAAATATCATTAATTTGGGAAAAGGGTTATAGTTGCTTAGTGATGCATTGTTATTCTTTGAGTGATGGGGCTGATACAAATACACTAAATCTACTGCTTTAAGGGGTATTGTTGAAGCCAAGCCCTAATTAATAAATTGTAATTTTATACACCCATTAACCTGAAGACACTGGTACATTTATGCTACCCAAGAGGTTTACATGCTCTTTTTTCTGTTGCACATTTGAAGGAATGGAAATTATTCTTCATTTAGATCCATTTTCCTATCAGGTGATGCATTCTCAGTCTCTTGGGATGGATGACAATTTTTTCCAAGTTGCACTTGACTTAGGCAAGACCTAAATTTGATTTCCTGAACATGACTCATCATCAGAAAATATAACTTCTCTCCAATGCTTTCTTTAAAACCTGAGTAAAACAGCCTCATGATAATTGTTAATAATAGAATGATTATATATATATATATATATATATATATATATATATAGACATTATTTTAGTTGTAGGTGGACACAATACCATTATTTTATTTTTATGTGTTGCTGAGGATCAATCCCAGTGCCTCACACATGCTAGGCAAGCGTTCTTCCTCTGAGCCACAACCCCAGCCCAGAATGATTATATTTTTAAAGGGATTTGTTAAGTTGTTGAATATGGCTCTATTGAACGACGAAAGAAAGTGACAGAATATAAGCAATCAGAAATAAGCCTAATAAACCTTTTCTTTTAACAGAGACGAGTGGGGGGAGAGAAAGGGAGAGAGAAGGGAAACTGTATGGAAATGGAAGGAGACCCTCATTGTTACACAAAATTACATATAAGAGTTTGTGAGGGGAAAGGGGAAAAAAAACAAGGGAGAGAATTGAACAACAGCAGATGGGGTAGAGAGGGAAGATGCAAGGGAAGGGGAGGGGGGATAGTAGGGGATAGGAAAGGTAGCAGAATACAACAGTCATTAATATGGTATTATGTAAAAACGTGGATGTGTAACCGATGTGATTCTGCAACTTGTATTTGGGGTAAAAAATGGGAGTCCATAACCCACTTGAATCAAATGTATGGAAGATGATATGTCATGAGCTTTGTAATGTTTTGAACAACCAATAAAAAAAAGAAATAAGCCAATTGAAAAAGCATTTGTTTCTGAACTACTTCCTTGGTGGCCATAGTTCTCTTTAAATATGTATAATATTATATTGGCAGCTGTCTGCGTGTGAGCTCTTTCCTTCAGTGAGCATTGTCTGACAATAAAACATGGACTATTATGATGTAATGGTGATGTGAGGCCTATTTGGATGTGTTCCAGTAATGTGAGAGTACAGATGATGGGGGCATTGGGACCCTATCCCTTCTTCTTTCTTATCCAGATCAGTTACCAGAGCACTAATAGAACCTTAGAGTTTTCTGAAAGCACCCTCGTAAGCCAATATGATATTCTATCCAGGGAATAATTATTCTTGAAATTTCTCATTAAATTTTAGTTTGGTATTTTTTTTAACCATGTGTAAGTGGATGCCTACAGTGTGCACTGTTTTCACAGTTTTATTTGTGTCTGTGAAATTCATAAAACTTTTTAGTATACATCTGCAGGAGCCCATTGCCATCATTCTCATTATTGTAAGGTGTTGCTTTACACAAATATATCACTTATGTATCTACTGTATTGTTGATAGAAGTTGAGTTATTATCTCATTAATATTATTATAAATATTCTCATGCATTTATTGGGGTAGAGACATATGTTGTTAACTTATCTTTTGTACAGAAATAGGGTTCAGAAATGTTTGTGTATGATTGTACAGAAAGATCGCATTTGATGTCATCATTTTTTTTTAACCTGACAGAGGAGTAGTGATGATGCCAAGTAGGTAGTGTGAGTGTCAGGAGGTCGAACACTTTGAAACACTGTCCTATTAACGGGTTTCTTGCTCAAGTTTAGAATTTCATAGACCTGTCACATTAGTGGATATATAACGTTATTGGTGCTTGTGGTGGCTGGGGTAAGCATCCTCCAAGGCCCATGTGCAAAGACTTGGTCTTCAGCCCATGGTGCTGTTGGGAGGTTCTGGATCCTTT
The DNA here is from genome assembly GCF_964194105.1 of Spermophilus citellus. Lineage (NCBI taxonomy): Eukaryota > Metazoa > Chordata > Mammalia > Rodentia > Sciuridae > Spermophilus > Spermophilus citellus. The sequence goes on from NC_138183.1 coordinate 240,770,122, forward strand.
AAGAGGTGAGGCCTATTTGGATGTTTTCCAGTAATGTGGAAGTACAATTGATGGGGACATTGGGACCCTAGCCCTTCTTCTTTCTTGTCTTTTAGGCTTCCCAGCTTCAAGAGGTGAGCAAATTCCTTTGATTCTCATCCCTACCACATATGATTGCTTCTCTACAGGCCCAAAACAAATGGAATAAAACCTCTTAACCATGAGCCAACGTTAAATTTTCCCCCTTAACATTAAGTACCTCAGCTTTGTTATTACTATAATGAAAACACTAAGTTACACAACCATTTTCTGAGAATAGAGAATATAATATATTGGAATAAATCCTTTCTGACTTAAAGATTCTCATTTTGCAAATGTTAAGAAGAGGTAAAATTTTTTTGTCTAGAAATTTCTGGAACACATCTCTAGCATTTCAGGAGAATAAATAAGAATGAAGGGGAAATTCCTTTTCCTTGAGTGAATTCACTTTCTAGGAAATATTTGAACATCCAGGGGTCAAAAAACCACTTAGCATATTTCTTGTTGTTGATCTCCTTCATTTTACTACAAACCTTGTAATGGTCATTTTAATTGGTCTGGATTCACAACTTCACATACACAGTAAAAAATACCCTAACTTTCAAAAGTACCGTCTTCTCTCCTAGTAACTGCAACTGAACAACCACTGGAGCTAGGATACTAGTAGGCTCAATTGCCAAGACCTGGTCAACTCCATTCTTCAGCTGTGCCATGCAGTTCTTGATCCTTCTGTACAACAATGAAGTAAGTGTTATTTTTTAAAATATATTTAAACAGTGAAATGGATTTACACATAATAGAATCATAATTCATAGAGACAGAATGTGGCACCTAGAAAGGACATTGCAAATAATCTAGATTAAGTCTCTGTTATGTAAAAAGAGAGTAAAGTAGACGGTGTTTTAGGTACATACCACTATGCCATCTCTTTTGCATTATTATATTTAAGTGTTATAGTATTAAGAAACAACTCTATTATTCACCCTGTGAACATAATAACCATTACTGTGTTTATTTCAACAATATTTGCCACCAATCATTTGATGGCATGAAAGAAGGAGGTGCTTTAGAGATATCAAGAGGAGAAGGGAAGTATAAGGATTGGGCTAGACAGTCTGTAATAGATCCACGTCTTTGGTGCTGCATTTCATAGCTCTTTAGAATTCTGAAGCAGAAGAGTCAATGGGGACCATCTGTCCAAACTTCTGTTTCAGTTATGAATTCACTAATAATAATTTCAAATCAAATAATACTTTTTCAACCTCACAGATTTCAGAGAGATGAAACTCACTAACAAACATGTTTATGAGATTTTTTGTCATCCTTTCATAAGGCTTTAATTTTCCTTGTTTTTTTTTTTCACACCCACTTTATCTAACATAAGGGCCAATATAAAGCTTGAATTACTAACAAAAGTGAACATCTGAGAGGGATATGAGTTAGTTGGATGGAAAAATTTTATCCTTAGGTTATTGAGAAGCCGCATTTATCCCTTTGCCTAAACCTCAACATATTTCACACAATGCTTTCACCATTTTATTGTTCAATTTGAACTGTTACAACAAAATTCCATAGAATTGTTGGCTTGTAAACAACAAATTATTTTTTAGAGTTGTAGAGGATGGAAGTCTAACATTTAGGCAATGTGAGATTCAGTGTTTGGGGAGAGCCTTTTTTTTTTTGATTCAGACATAGCTCTGTTTTCACTGTCTTCCATGGCAGAAGGGTTCAGGGTGATCTCCAGGTCTATTTGATGAGGTCACTAATACATTGTTGAGTTCCCTGCACTCATAAATTTATCACTGCTGGAGGGTGATAGTAATATCATTTGGGGATTTAGGGTCACAACACATGGGCGAAAGCACAAAGAAATATAACCACATACAGAATGCACAATTTCAAAACATCAGAAGTTAATTCAGAAATTAATTTATAGGTGGAAACACATAAAGTTTTTTTTTTAATAAAGCAAAAATCCTTTGTAAATACTCTCTCATGATATCATCTCCTGACTGTGACTGTACGTATGACCTAGAAAACAGAGGCACTTAAGGGCTTTACCAACATTTTGAAATATTTAAGACAGGGATGACACACCCTAGCAGCTCTAAAACCTGAGATATACATTGATTTTAGTTTCAGTAGTTGTAATGGATAACTATAAATATCCTATGTGTTATCTAATCCTTCAAATAGTGGCCACGTCTATATTCCATCAAAGAGATAACTTGGTACATGAACCCTCAGACAACTAGAGCAGAGAATTGAAATGTCAACTATCAAGGACACACAGATGTGAGCTCTTTACTTCTGAGGAAATGAATATCCATGTCTTTATAGAGTTATTACCTCAATATTCATAACTATTTTATATACTTTCTTAAAATAATAGCCTGTGTGTATGTTTCACACATCATAACATTGGTTAATTTTGCTTTATTAATATATGGTAAACACTCAAAATGCTGTTCTCTTGTATTTTATTTTTTCTTTGTTTTCCCACTCTGTGCCCCAGTGTGAGGCTAGTGATTTGGATAACAGGTTGGAAGTTCAGTACTTGACCAAAATATGCTTACATCCTTGTACTGGAGATATTGCTTTAGAAAAAGGGCAATATGGCTTAAGAGGTTCTATGTTACAGGGGGTTGGGGTAGAGATTGGAAAGAAAGCAAAGAAAAACTTCCCAGAGGTGATGAGGATCTGATTATTGTGAATTCCAATGAACATATATAATGTTACTTATCAAAACGCTTTTTCTTGATTTTTACATGCCAGTGTGTTTGGATTCAGTGGTATCAACCCACATACCTCAAAACTTCTCTATTGTCAAAACCTCAACTACAATCACTTCCAATTCTTATTGCAATTCTTTTTAGATCTAAGAGCCCATAAACCCATGGAAGGAAGACATTTTTCCTGCACTCTGAAAAGTGTCTTACATATTTCCATGTGATTATATCTCACTGTATTTTTATATACTGTGTTGAGGTCATTGGGAATTTCTTCTGTGCTCAGTTAATTAATGTCTGCTACTTCCATAGAATATAAGAGTCACTTGTAAATAAACTACTGAATATGCAGCAGCATGTAAAATGTTTTAATGTACAAAAAGTGAATTAGCAAAATCATTTTCTAAATTTTGAAAAAAATTGAATTTAATGAAATATTTGGCATATGAAATGTTGAAACATGAAAGGATCAGAAACATTAATTCAAGAGAAATAAAGAAACATCACACATGGAGATCTACAACATTTATTTACAATCATACCTTAATACAAAAACACATTTAACTAAATTAAATTATATAATGAAATTTTGTTTCTTGCATATCATGAAATACAATGTAAAAAACAACCATTTAAAATAGATACGCATATGTATAGATATTGAAATTATTTAATCACATTTTGCTTTTAAGTTTTTGCAGGGCCTCTTTCACATCCTTGTTGCGTAGGCTATAAATCAGGGGGTTCAACATGGGAATGACAAGCGTGTAGAACAGTGAGCTCATTTTATCTTGATCTAAAGAGTAGGAAGAACTTGGCCGGAAATACATGAAGAGTATAGTGCCCTGGAAAACTGCAACTGCAGTTAGGTGGGAAGTGCAGGTGGAGAAAGCTTTGAGCCTCCCCTCAGCAGAGCTGATCTTTAAGACTGATGAGATGATGTAGCCATAAGAGACCAGGACTCCAGAAATGGTACTCAGTTCAATGAATCCAAAAATTGTGAATAATACCAGCTCATTGATTTGTATGTCAGAACAAGAAAGGAGGAAAAGTGGAGGTAAATCACAGAAGAAATGATTAATCTCATTAGACCCACAGAAACATAAGCGGAAGGTTAATGTGGTGTGTATCAAAGCATCTGCCAGGCTTGTGAGGTAAACCCCAGCCATGAACAGTGAACACACCTTAGTGGACATGTCTATTGCATAGTGCAGGGGGTTGCTGATGGCCTTATACCTATCAAAGGCCATCACTGCCAGTAGCAGACACTCAGAATCTGCAAAGCTACAGAAGGTCAAGAACTGCAGAGCACAGCCCAGGAAAGAAATTGATTTGTTCTTGGCAAATATGTCCACCAGCATCTTGGGCCCAACTGCTGTGGAATAGCAGAGGTCACAGAAAGAGAGGTGGCTGAGGAAAAAGTACATTGGTGTGTGAAGCTGGGGATCCACTCTGATTAAGAAGATCATCCCAAGGTTTGCCAGAAGATTAATGAGGTAAACCACGAGAAGCATGATGAAAAGGGCCACTTTGAGGTCAGCATTACTAGTAATTCCCAAGAAAATGAAATCATTCAAGGATGAACAGTTTTTCTTGTCCATTCTTCTCATCTCCTGTCTAAATGTTCCAAACATAATAAATACATATTTGATTCCTCTTTTTCTACCAGAATTTAAATAAGACAGAGCACATTTTACATCTGTAATTTTTTATCTTAAATAAAATCAAGTCATGTGTTCTACTCTATAAAAAGACATTGTAACCTTTTTAAAACATTTTTGATGTTCATGGATCTGTATTTTATTTGTGTTTGTAACTTTTTTTAATTGTAGATGTACATGTGCCTTCATTTTATTTATTTATTTTTTAATGTGATGCTGAAGATCGAACCAAGTGCCTCACATGCACTAGGCAAGCACTCTACCACTAATCCACAACCCCAGCCCTGTAATTTTTTATTCTAAGAAAAATATCAAGTCATGTGTTCTACTCTACAAAAAGACATTTTATGCTCTTGAAGTAAGACATGACTATATAGCAGGAGAGATATTTTGTGATTAATGAGTACATGACTTTCTATATCTTTAATATCTCTGGATCTTATCTTCCCTTTTTATGAAAAAAAATTTGATATACTAAAATTTCCATGAATTTTTAAAATAATGTTTGATAAACACAGTCAAATTCCTTAGACAGTTTAGGCAGTGATACAAATATTAAATATTTGCTGTTTATAAACATTTTTCTAGATATAAAAATGTTACAATTTTTGCTAATCAAAAGTAGTGATTGGTTTTAAAGACCACTGTGTGAGTTTTAGAAACAATGAGTACTATGCTTGGTCTATGTGCTCTTTTGTATTTAAGACACAATATAAAAGTATTTTTTTATTCTTCCCAAGAAATGTATTAGATTGACATAAGATTCAGTGCCCCTTTGTAAATATAATCTGTGGACAAAAGGAAGACCTCCTAATTACTGAAAAAATAATGCTCAAACAGAAATTATGGAACTCTCATAATTTAACACATAAACTTGCATTCTATCAGGTTTTTAGAAGGACATATTTATTTAAAAATGAAAATAGGATGAGGGACAATTAATAGTTCTACATATGTAGGTTTCTTTAAGTGTATTTGTATTTATGAATATGTATTCATGTACATGTGTGCATGATTTTTAATTGTGCTAGTACATGTGGACAGTGGATAATGGATATATGTATATTTTTATGTATATGCTTTCTTATTACTGGAGTGCCTATATGATGAATTGATTAAATGATCAAAGTTTAAAAACCCTTATTTTCCTGTATATACTGACACAATGATAAAATAAGTAAAGGCTTGCTTATAATTCTAGATATAAATAAAATAAATATAATATTACTTTGTGAATGCTATCAAGTTCAAGTTCACTCAGGGTTTTCCAGGTTTTAGAAGAATACATTTTTTATCATTAGACTTCAAAATTTATGAAATTACAGAATAAGAAATCATAGCTTGATTCATTTGCAAAACTCCCCCCTTTTTGCTCCAAAACAGTATTTTTTTTAACCTTATAGTTTTAAATTTGGAAACTTAGGAGCTTACCTGAGGTTAGCTGTTCTTTGGTAACTGAGCACTGAGAAGATACCATTGTATTATAACAGGCAGCATTTGGGACTCCAACTCTCTGAAGCTACTTCCCTAAGGTTTTGAAATAATGCAACCATGTGATTACATTTCTGTTCCTGTCTTTTCCCCTGTGAATACATGAACATCTTTAGTACATGTTAAACTGAAATCTTGAAAATAGTCACTGAGTGATATATGTCAAAATGAAAACTGCAAACTAATTTGTCCTATAGAATACATAGAATATGTGCCTATTTTACATTATAAAATATAATCTGCATCTTCCTTGTCCTGATGAAGTTGAATCAATAAAACTAATAGGCCCTTATTTAATCATTTCCACTTTCTTTCTGTTGTTCATCTTTTCTTTCATTTTTTTTCAGCTCTATCCTTCACCATCTAATTGCTTTTTATTGAGATATAATTCATAAACTATACATTTTACACTTTAAAGTAAAGCACATTTGTGGATTTGACTATGTTTGGAAGGCTATGCACTCTTTACCTTCCATTTGCAGGACATTTTTCATCCCTTCTGCAGGAAATACAGGCCCATTAGTGGTCACTCCACTAGCCCCTCCCCTCAGTCCCTGGCAGCCTCTATCTACTTTTTAAACCCATTTGTTCTCCTAATCTGGATGTCAACTATAAGGAGAACTACGCAATATGTGGCCTTTTGTGTTGCTTTTTCACTTGTTTTACCAGTTTTTGAAATCTATCCTTTGCATAGCAAGTAACAGAATTTCCTTCCCTTTCATAGCTAAAAAAAATTTCTTTTATGTTTATAGTACATTTTATTTGCCCTTTCATCAATTTCAAGATATTCTGAGTAATGGTGTAAACATTCATTTTCATGGAAACTTTAAGGGTCACTTTCATCCAGTATTGTCATAATCCCATTTCCCATCCACATGTCATCTATCCACATTTCTCATATTGTATGAATAATTCACATTCTCTACTTTTATTACTTGTTATGGTTTGGATGTAAGGTGTCTCCCAAAAGCTCTTATGTGAGACATTACAAGAAGGTTTATAGGAGAAATGATTGGGTAATCAGTGAATCAATCCCCTGGTGGAATTAACTGAGTGGTAACTGAAGGCAGGTAGAATATAGCTAGAGGAAGTGGGCTTTGGGGGCTCTGTTTAAGGTACACATTTTATATCTAGCCAGTGGATTCTCTTTCTCTGTGCTCTGATCATCATGTGAGCAGCTTCCCTCTGCCATACTCCTTCTCCATGATATTCTGCCTCACATGAGCTCCAAAGAATAGACCCACCCTTCTATGGACTGAGATATCTGAAACCCTGAGCCCTTAAATACACTTTTCCTCCTCTAAAATTGTTCTTGTCAGGGATTTAAGTATCAGCAGTGAAAAAGCTTATTAAAACAGTATTTTCATTTTAAATTAAGCTTTATTTATTCAATTAAGAATAAAGTTTTAGGAATAATATTCATGTTTCATTTTTTCATGTTCCCTACAGTCACTAATAAAATAATTTGTAAAGATATTTGTTTACCAAATATTTACTATTAACTATATTAGCCTGTTGATAATGGACTGCAGTGTAAAAGAGTAGAAGCACATTGCCTTTGCAGGTTTTTTTTTTTATACTAGCAGTATACATACATGTAAAAATAATTCCTTTAAGAATTATGCATGAATAATGATTTGTTGAAATATAACAGAGTTCTGCATTTTCCTACAAATGATTTAGTTTGTTGATATCCATATTCATTCTTCACAAAATTAAGATTTACTGATAGATTGACCTTGATATTTTGCAAGAACTCTCCCAGAAAAAAAGTAATAAACTTCTCTACGTACCTTGAATCTTGGTCTACCACTGTGGTATCTAATTAAATTGGGCTACTTCAAAATGTTCCAGAAGTTGCCCTGCATTCACAATGTCTGACTGACCTGTTACTCTCCTTCTATATATGTTCTATTCAAGTACTGTTTTATTCACTGGCATCAGTAGATATGTGTTCCATGAAGAAATGGAAAAAAAAAAAGATCACACATAAGTTCCTTGACTAAAAATGTTGAAAGTTAAAAATCAAACAATTTAAAATGAGAACTTTCAGAATTCTACATGGGTCAATGACCGTGTTGTCATATTTAAGATGGCTATACACTTTGGACACATTTCTTTTAGAGACATGTGGCTTTTTATTCATCCTTTGGCATTTCACTGTCATTTAATTGACTCAACCAACAAAGATGGAACAGATAACTCTATGTCACGCCAGTTATATCCTTTAACAAATTAGATCTCTCAGCCATTAAATGCTGACGTCATTGTACATCACACGACCTGCTCTGAGACTACAGGGGGAGGGAAAGAAAATGAGATGAGGGTGTTTTTCCTATCCACAATCACCATGGTGTCAGTTATGAGGTGGTAGCCTAGACTGTCAGCTGAACACCACAGGGTGACCACAGTTAACATGAGGAAGAGCAGAAAAGTTGCCCCTCTCATGGTTATCCTAAATATATTCCAGGATAGTGGTTACACAGCAAAAGATAACTGAAGTGGTGTGGATAGAATATATTCAGAGAGAAATATTTTAATGCTTTTATCAGTGCATTACAGTAATACATAATTATGGGGTTCACTTTGATATAAACATACATGCAAGAAATATAATTTGTTCCATTTCAATCCCCAGGGCTTCTTTCCGTGTCCTTTTGGCTGCCCCTATTCCCCTTCAACTGGTCTTACTTCTATTTACTAATTGCCTTGTCATTTGGTGCTTTATAGATATACATAAAGGTGGAATTCCTGTGGTATGCATGCATTTAAATTAGAGGGAGATATGTTGAAACAATTATTAAGTGCTTAAAGTTACCCAGATATTATTTGCAGCAATTAACTGTTAATACAGTGAACCATGTAAAAATTAATGATCACCATTTGCATGTATTTTAAATGAAGGAGAGAATTATTAAATAACCTTCTAAAAATGCTATTGTGTAGCCAGATACCAAAAGGCATTCAAGTCAAGGAAAGCTGGTTCTCTCACTTAGTAATCTACCCTTGTGAAGGAGATGTCCTATACATCACACCTGAACACCATTCACACTTTTTATGAAGAATTTACTCTATTCATGTAGGCAACATGATATAACTCATTTTAACATAAAGCCCAAGCTAATAATAATTTAACAGTTTATTCCATAAAAGCAATTTTAAAACTTTTTAATGTTCACTTGTAACTTGGAATTATAAAATGCATTTTACTGAATTTAAAACAAGCTACATCCAAATGGAGGAGAAGCTCAGTGGTAGAACATTTGCCTAGAATCTGTGAGACCCTGGATCCAATCCCAGCACCACCAACAACTAAAAGGTGTTTGATGAAGTCTCAAGTCATTACCACCGGGATGTCAGTTATGAGGCAGTAGCCTAGATGGACTGTTAGCCGAGCACCATAGGGTGACCACAGTCAACATGAGGAAGAGCAGAAAAGATGCTCCTCTAAAGGTTATCTTAACATATGTTAAAGTTCTCATTTTAAATTATTTTATTTGTAACTTTCAACATTTTTAGATAAGGAACATATGTGTGATCTCTTTTCCATTTTTTGCTGTGCACATATCTACCAAAGTCAGTAAATAAAACAGTACTTGATAGCACATTTATAGAAGGAGAGTAACAGGTTAATCAGACATTTTGTCTTTCCTGGTAGAGTTGTTGTAAATTCCTAATAAGAATTTTTACTTGAAAACTTGGCTTAATCTTGAAACATATACCTCACAAAGAAACTATCTTTGATTTTAAAAATTTCTTAGCTGCATCTCTTACATCATTATTCCTCAAACTAGGAACCAGTAGATTCAGCACTTTGATGATAATGGTGTAGAACACAAATAATTTTATCAGGGTCAGGTGACAGGCACAGGTAGAGAAGGTTTTCTTCCTTCCACCAACAGAGGGGATCTTTAAGACTGAGTAAAGGCTGAAAAAGTAGGAGGTGATGAGGATGAAGAAGCAGATAATTTCCACTGAGCTGCCTTATGTGGAGAGGAGCCACTCATTAACAGATGTGTCTCTGCAGGAAAGCTTAAGCAGGGGCAGGAGGTTAAAAAAAAGTGGTTAATGACAACTTTTTGTCACAGTACTTCAGAATAAAGGCAAAGGATGTGTGAACCAGGGAGCTCATGTTGCCTCCAACGTAGGACAAGATGATCGGTCAGATGCCAGATGCAGATGCCCCGTGACATCATGCATGTGTAGAGTAAAGGGTTGCAGATGACAACATAGCAGTCATATGCCATGGCAGCTAAGATAAAGGATTCGATATTTGCAAAAGTACAGAAAAATAAAACTGCAGGGCACACCCATAGTAGGAAATAGATATGGTCTTTGAGAGGAAATTGATCAGCATTTTGGGCACAAAGACTAAGGAATAACAAAAAGGGTAAGTTACTTAGGAAAAAATACCAGCTTTGAAGGTATGGATCACTCCTGATTGACAGCATCAATCCATACCAATAATATAAGAAATACAAGAAATAGAACAATCTGCAGTTCAGAGCAAGTTAGAAAACCCAGTAGAATAAATTCAGTGACCAAGGCCTAGTTTTCACCTGTCAATTTCAACCTCTGTTTTGAACCTACAAGGCTGTGTGGAGGCTTGGTTATACTGTGCCCAGCCAGACTGCATCAAACCTCTTTATTGCTTTCCTTTTATGATAATTCTAATATGCTGAAGTGTTATATTGATGGAAAGAGAAAAATAATTTAATACATTTATAAAATTATTTTATAAAAACAAAAATACAAATAATCAAATAAGATACCATGCCCTAACTTCTGTCAAACAGAAATTCTAAAATATATACCAAAATTTAGTAGTTAAAATTTCATGGTGTCATGTTTATTTTATTTTTCTGATTAGCAACAATGTTTACCATTGGATGTTTTGGTTTCCTGTGTGCAGGGATTAGTGTATAATTTAGCTTACACTTTTACTTCAATATGATGCAAGAGCTGGCTGAGAGATTTGAAGGAAATATAAATTAATGTATGGATAAAACAAATTATATATACATATATATGTAAATAAGAAATAAATTGTGTGAATTAGAACACTAATTATAGAACAGTTTTCTATTCTTTTCATAATTCATTCAATATATAGTAATATGATGCATCTTTTAAAACTATGAATGTAGTGGAATAATTAAACATACTCTACCTAATTGTGTTTTAAAATGTCTATGAATTAGAATTAAAACTAATGAGGAATCCAAGTGTGGTGGCAGCAGCAATGTGGTATTGCTAAGGCAGAAGGATCATTAAACCCTTGGGTTTGAGACTAGACTGGGCAACATAATGAGTATCCATCGTCAAACACACAAAGAAAAAAAATGAGAAAAATAGACATCAATAAATATCAGATGTGAGAATGGATCACTGGAAACAGATTTGTAGCCTTTAAACTTACATTGATCATTTATTTTAATAATCTAATAATTCCTTTTAGAGAAATGTAAAGGGGAAGATAAAAGGCAGGTGAGTGAAGGTAGAGGATGAGAGTAAACTGTGGGTCTGCATATTTAAATGGATTTAAGAAAATGATCAATCAAAATACTGAGATTCAATAAAATCTCCTCAATACCCTAACAAGAATATCACTGGTAAGAAAATAAATTAATTCAAACTACTAAGTAGGCAATCGTGCATTTGTTCTTTCATCTGTAAAAAAAAGGAAAAAAATGAATTTAAGGAAAAAGTATTTTAGCAGCCCATCACCTCAACCACTCAGCCATCTCATTGTCTCAAAAGATACTTTAGACACCTACAGAAGCTATGCCACAGAGTGACACAAAGTTGATTACATTGCAAAAACAAGAAAAAGTGATAAATACATTTTCCCCACCTATTGGGGACACAATTTGGTGGTTTTTGCTCTCAGATACATAAAAGTTGATATTTTGTAGCATTCAGGCCAGCCCCATGGTTACAGAAACAACTTTTCCAGGTAAGAACTACTTTCTGATTGCCCAGGTGAATTGATTTACAATTAAAACTTGGGCTTTTACATGCATTTTATAGGAATGCTAATAATTGAATTGCAAGCATGTACTCTTTCAACTGACACCTAGGTAATAGACAATGGGATTTATATCATTGTGATTCTTCTCTAAAAGCATATTGGGGACAGTAATACATTTGTTGTTCATGATAGCTTGAATGGTTACTTTTTACTTTTGTTATTATTGGTGGTGTTTTTAATAAAATTTGGAATTCTGCAAAAGGCTTTCTTGATTGCTGAGACTGTTTGAAAATAATCAAATATTTAAAAATGTGTCTATTGTATTTAAATTGTGTCAGGTATCTTATGAAAGCTCAATAAAGTTACTTATAATCCCCTATACTGAAGATGTTATGTATTTTGTAGTCCTTAAGGGGTGAACCAATTAGAGGTTTCTATAGTATTTGGCATTAACAGGAGCTTTGAGAGAAGGGGACCAGTCAGAGGGAAGCATCTTATGTCAAAGATCCTGATATGATAGCAAAGCCACAACAGTTAAGGTAGGCAGGTCATCAATGGAATTGCTTGAATACAAATTGTATTCATAGTTATACTAAAACAATAAGATTTAGGTGCTAAGTGTCATTGGTGGAATTCCAATATTTTTATAAGCTCATATTTTTCATATAATGTCAGTTTATATAATGTCATATATATTATGTCAGTTTACTTATGTTTCCTCTGTGTATCAAATCTTAGAACCTTTGTCTTTTTTCCTTTCTTCTTTGTGGTACTGAAGATCAAATCTTGGGTCTTATACCTGCTATGTAAGTGTTCTAACACTTAATTGTACCCAGAACTGAAAGGAACTTCTAAAACTACATTACAAATAATAAATTAATTAAATTTCTCACTACAAAAATAGGAAACTCCTTATGATCAATAAACAAGAGGAAATTTGCTAAGAACAAATACAAGTTTCCACAATTAACGGCTTTAAACAACCCAAAATAATATCTTCAAGAAATGATTTAAAAAATAGAGAAATGATGATAAAAGGATAATGAAATTCACAAAGGAATTGGAATTCATGGAAAATAATCACATGGCATTGAAAAATATAATATCCAGTATAAGCAGCTCATTGAATAGGCTTCCCAGCTCACTGATTAAAAGGACACAAAGAATCTGGTTACATATCGACATTCACACACAATGATGCTATACCTAATTGTTTACTGTAAAGGTTAATTTTATATGTTAAATTGGAAATTGGCTATTGTGTGCCCAGATGTTTGGTAAAATATTATTGAGATATTTTTCCTTGAGGATGTTTTTGGATGATATTAGCATTATAATGTTCTGTTGATCAAGGCACATTATTCTCCCTAATGTGGGAAAGCCATTTCCAGTCAGTTGAAGATGGCATATAACAATGGTTCTCTCTGCAAACTACAGCCAGAGCTTTTCTTCATCTGTTGGATTTGAATGAGGTGTGAGCTTCTCCTGGGTTTCTGGCCTATTCACTTTTGAGTGGAACTCATCCATCTGCTCTTTCTGTTCTGAGGACATTGGATTGACAGTGGAACTAAACCGTTTGCCCTTCTGGTTATCTGACTCACCAATACACCCGGAAGATCTTGGGACTTAGCAGATCTTTTAATAATATTCATAGTCTCTAAAACTAAGTTTATTTCACAAATAAACAAATTATTATTAATATATATACATCTTGTTACTTATAATGTATATGCATTCTATTTTTTTTTTTGTTTTGCTTCTTTCTTTTCCTTGATAACTCTTCATGCTTTTTCTTTGTCTTTTAAAAGCTCATGAGATTAGATTGAGTCTGAATGTTTTCTCTATCTTAAGATTTAAAACTTCATCATCTGTGTAAAGGCACTTGTCATAAAATGTATTTTCAGAGGTCATAAGATATAAGATATGAGCATCTCTGGGGACACTTTTCCTATCACAATATCCCAATGAAAAGGATGAACTATTTATTGAGGGTCTTCATTTGATCTCTGATGCACTGGACAACACTACACCTGTGGTATTGCTTTTTAAGTTTCTCAGGACTCAAGACCTAATCTGATATTAATTGATGGGTTTTACATATTGATTTCAAATAGTATCTTACCAGGGGCATAGAGCATATTGCAATGTTAAACTCATAGCAATAGTGAAAAATAGGTACTTACTCTAATTGTTGTGAATGAGTAGGCTTATTATTTTGAGTAACTGATAATGTGTAACATCTCTTTATTTTGAATGATTATCTCAATGAATTCAAATATAAAATACAAAATAGCTAATAATTCCTCCAAGAATTTTATCAAAATTTTATCAAAATAGAGGCAACAATTTTAATAAAGTTTTTTGAATTTTTTTTTTGCTACTTCCATTACAGGTAGATATTTGCAACTTATAGTAGTCCTGGGAGTTAAGAAAGAATACATTATAAATGTTATGGAAAACATACTACATAAAATTTAATGAGTCAACACTTCCTCACAAAAATGAAGAATAAAATTCATTTTTCTGAACTCCTATGAAAACTGTATATCCATGACATTATTAATCCTGATTCACTAAATTTTGAAAAATGACCATAATAATCTTCATCTTTATCATTACAGACATATCAGCAAGGTCATTCTCATGAACCAAGTGCCAAATTCTTGTTTTACTATAAAACATTAATTGGCAAGTGATATATGTATACATATTTACATCAACACAGTAAACAACAATATGTAAAAAAACATGTCAGATATTTAAAAGTGCATAAGAATCAATGAAGGAGAAATATAACTATGTAGAGTACAGGAGGTAACACTACTTTTATACATGTTTACAACTATACAAAAGTTATAGAATAGAATAATTTTCAGTTAAGTGAAGCAACATTAAAGAAAAATCAATGAAAAGAGCTGTTTGAGAATCAGGTATTGGGTAGATGAACATTTATGGTGCTATTGATAGAAACTTTTCTCTATAATATCAGTTCAAATAGTTCATAAACAATTTAGAATTGATTAAAAGTATGAAAGATTAGATAAAGTAATGAAAGGCAACCATGTGGACTTCACAAAATCCTAAAAATAGCTTCCAACATTTCCTTTGCATTTTCATGAAAGTGCATTCTTTACAAAATATGCAAAGGTATAGGAGTGGATTTGGAGAGTGGAAAAGAGAGAAACAAAAAAATCTAAAGAAAATTATTTTGGAGAAATTATATAAAATGTGAAGAAATATGTGAAAATATAAAACCATTTGACAAAGGAAATTGTATTATATCAGAAACTCTCTCAGAGAGTTACTAAGAAGAGATGTAAATGCACATAAGCTTTTGGAAGGCTATGATGCAGGAAGTATTTATGCACATTTGCACATAATCTTTCCATTGCTTATGATGCCAATATATATGTATATGTATATATATATATATGTGTGTGTGTGTGTGTGTGTGTGTGTGTGTGTATTTTCCCCTAGAATACTATAGCAAACCAAAGTAACATTCACTTATCAATTCACTTATTTAATCATTTCATGAAAAGCATTCATTATCAATAGCAACTGGTAGCTACTATTCTACATGCTCCATGACCAAAGACAATTGTCAGCATACATAGGTATGGACATTTAGAACTATTTAATTTTCTGTTACATTTAACTATAAGACATACATGGATTTTTAATTCTGCTTATATATTTATAGGGTAAGTGTGATGCAAATTAAAACTTTATATAGGAGAAAATATTTTCTCTAGGTGAGGATAATTGAAGATAGATGATCCTGTCAATTATATTTGTGTGCAGAGTAAATTTCAAGCTAAAATTTCAGCATGACAAAAATACATCACAAGCTTGAAGGCATCATTATCCTCTCAAAAGGAGACTTCAGAGAGTTGAAATGTTTCTCTTATAACTGTGACAATAAGATAAAACAACCTCAAGTAATCTCAGAATACTATGTTTTAAGAAATAATCTTTTGAGTGCAGCAATCACATCCTGATTCCTGAGGCTGTATATCACAGGATTGAACATGGGAGTCACTATGGTGTAGAAAAGAGAGAGCAGTTTGTTAGTTCCTGCAGAATGGTTGGATTTGGGACTGAAATAGGTAATGGAACCAGATCCAAAAAATAGAACTACAACCAGCAGGTGAGAGGAGCAAGTGGAGAATGCCTTAGCACGTCCTTGGGCTGTAGGCAACCTCAGAATAGTGGCAATGATCTTGATATAAGAGACAAGTATCAATATAAAAGGTACTGTAGCAACCAACATCACTACTACATGGACAGACACCTCATGCACTGAAGTGTCACCACAGGCTAGCTTAAGAATATTGGGTAGGTCACAAAAGAAGTGATTGATTTGGTTAGAATGACAGAAATGCAGTGAGAATATCCAGCATGTTTGCCCTATCTGGACTGTTATTCCCCCGAGCCAGGAGCCAGCGGCCAGAAAATGGCACTTCCTTGGGTTCATGACAAGAGGATAGTGCAGAGGGTTGCAGATGGCCAGATAGCGGTCATAGGCCATCACAGCCAGGAGGAAACATTCTGCAGTTCCAAGTGCAAGGAAGATGCACATTTGGGCAGCACAGCTCAGTAGGGAGATGCTCCTATCACAAGTCCAAAGACTGACCAGATACCTGGGGAGTATGACTGAAACATAACAGATTTCCAGCATAGAAAAATGTGACAGAAAAAAATACATGGGTTTGTGCAGGGCAGGGTCCAGCCTGGTTATTATGACTATGAGACTGTTCCCAATGAGGATAACCATGTAAATGATGGAGAACGCCACAGTTAGAAGGCCTTGGAGGTTTGGAAATTCAGAAAATCCCAGCAGAACAAACTGCACCACAGTGGAGACATTGTCATCTGCTTCTATCGTCTCATGCTTCATCTGTGGGAAAGATTTAACCAAAGTACAAGTCATTTCACTTTTTTGGGCTTTTGTGTTCTTGAGTATAATCCAATGATTGTTAATATTCTGATATCCCTGTTCCACAGAAGAACAAAAACTCTCACTTCCTGGTACTCTATGATTATAATTCTGCATATTTTTATTATAAATGCACCCATATGAAAAATTTTAGACTTTTTATGTAAGAGTTTCTTTAATAATAATGGTATTATTAATTTTGGTTGAATATCCAGAATCTTAGAATCTAAATGTACAAAAATGATACCAATGATTCATTTCTTTAAGTTGCAATATTTTGTCATAAATTCTGATATCTATTCTCAAATCTATATTATGATATATATGTTTTCTACTATCATCAATTCAAAAGTATATTTTATTCTTCAAGTAAATATTTTTAATTATATCTAAATAATTTTCTTATATGAATGTAGATTGTTCATATGAGTTATAGTTTTTTTCTGGTATTTCCCAAGTTGTGATCTTCTTTGATTTTCTGTATATTTTGGTAAATTTATTATTAGAAATAATAATATATTGATAATCAGATACTTTGTTATAGTATTTACTTTTGGATAATGAATTTGTATTTCCATGTAAGATCTATGAAATTGTAATTTATACATATTATTCAGTTTCATAGTGTTGAGAAAAGGAAATCCTAAGTGTTCTTCCTCTCTGGGAAAGCTTAACAGATAAAATTAAGAACACATAAATCTATGGTCCAGAAAGCAATCTAACTACAATGTATACCTTCAATTTACACAATAGTTTATGGAAAAGGCATCAACCTCATCTTATTCCTGAGATCATAGTAAATCATTAAGTCCACACTGTGTTATTTGGTGCTGATCTCGTCTGCTCCATTAAACGTTTTCCCTTACACCTATATGTGAGTGCATTCATGTCCATGATTATAAGGGAGTATGATCATTTGTCTTTGTTATATTATGTCCTTATTTCTAGACCTAAATTACAAGTTTCTTGGTATTGTCTACATATTTCATGTATACTGCATTGTATATTTGCTTCACAAAATTTGATTCACTTACTTACTGTATGAAATACAAGATATTCCACTCAGTTGTTTTATTTAACTCATATAAAACTACAAGACTGACTCATAGCAAAATATAAAACCAGATGCCCAGCAGCATATTAAGCATGTCTTACCTGTTTGTCCTTGTTCATGTCCACGTGGTGGAGATGGGAGTGAAGGTGTGCAGGAATTATTGTAGTTTCAGTCGCTCTTACAAAGGTAACATTTCATCTCACTTATTTGGTGTGTATTAGATAGCATTTACTTAACACATAATGTGTTCAGTAAATTTAAAGATGAAAAAGAGTAACTTATTTCAAAGTGTATACAAACCTCTAACCATGTGCTAAGTCTGGTCAGTCTGTACAGTGACCTCATTTCAACAGAAGTGAGGAAGTAGCTATGTTGTACACAAAAGTTGGGCATCCCAAGGATTTTCTATAACTGAGAAAATGAAAGCTAACAAGAATTTATTTTATTATTTATAATATTTTGCACAAAATATCAAAGAGATTATAAAATTGACTTAATTTAATCTCACAGAGGCAAGAGTAGAATGTGGTTCACAGAGGCTTGGGACACTGGAGACTAGGAGGTATGGGGTGAGGTTGGTCATGGTGGAGAGTGACAATAGATAACACCATTGAATTTTTACTCAAAAGTGACTTTGAAGGTTTTAAAGGAATGATAAATGTTTGAGAGAGGTTTACTCTCATTTGAATATTACACAGGAAAAGACGTGTTGAAGACTCACCTAAGTATGTATAATGTTGGGCATCAGTTACAAATAAAAAAAGGGGGAAACGAGAAATAGATGCAGACACAAAATGAGAAGGGCTATAGCAAAATTTTTAGATAATTATCTGTACCTAACCTAACACTGACATTTCTGGGGTCTGATTTCAGGTTAAGACTACACAAGAAGAGTTTCACTCTTCTGCCTTGCAACATTTAGGTCATATTTTATTTACTTAATCATTTCAAATTAATTCAATCTAGAGCTACTAGGATAATGATCAAAATGTTCAAGGAACCCCTTTGATAGTGGCAGGATAAAATGCAACCTGTTTCAATAATATTTATGTCCTAGCTTGTTTATTAGGTACATAGAATTGACCTCTTTGACAATATTTCCAGACAATACATATAAAATATTTAAATACATACCACAGAGGAATCACTTAAGTTTTAACATATAAAATGACAATAGTCTTTAAGATATGGCCTCATTAGTGTAAAACACACTTTACATTTTGATCTTATTTGATCTTACAATTATCAAAGCCTGAAAAGTACAAAGCCCAACTGAATTAGTGTTGTGAAATAAAAAGTACATTTTTTCAAAATTTTCTACAAGTCCTCTTTGCTAATTCTAAACATACAGATACCTGCAAAAATAAACATACAGATACCTGCAAAAATAAATTTATTTTAGACTAGAGTATGGGTTTTTACCTGTTTGTTCAATTTCAAACATGATGCTTACCTTTCTTGACTGAGTAAAATGTAATGGAAAATGAAAAAGAAGATTATTTTACATGTTGGGTAATTTATTTTATTTGAAAAGAGGCTTACTGCCTTTTCAGATATAGTCATTCTCAGAAGTAAAAATTCTCATTAAGTAGTAAATAGTCTCAGCTCTAGGGATCAGTTCCTTTTCCAAGGAGCCTTCTAATTGACCTTAATCATTCCTCTGCCAATCAAAAGTGTTTGTGCAATAACCAAAAACTTGTCAACACTAACTCTTTTTAAATTATCAGGCTTTCTTTATTTCATGATCATTAAAAAATGAGTCTTGAAAACAACAGAATGTTACAATTGAATACTATTTAAGATATAAACTGAAATGTTCTTACAAAGATGCAAATCTACCAAGTACAGTGGTGCATACCTGTTATCCCAGAGGCTCAGGAGGCTGAGGCAAGAAGATTGTGAGTTCAAAGCCAGCCTTAGCAATGGGGAAGTGCTGAGCAACTCAACAAGACCCTGCTTATAAAAAAAAAAAAAGCAAATATGAAATGTCTTAAATTAGAAAATTTATCTTTCTATCATTGAAAATTGATATGCGAAATTTGTGGTCTCTGCAGGCAGTTTTATCATCTTTAACTCGATTTTTCCATCTGCACATACACCCTGACCAGGCAGGTCACAACATGCCCCATATTATGGATCATATTATGGATGGGGAACTCTGAGGAAAGTAGTGAATAAGAGCTATAACCTATTCCTTCCAGGTGGACAGACAGGAAAAGGCATACAGAATTTCTTGATACAATTTTTCATATAAAATTTAGTCACAATTGAAGCCTCACAAATAAAATTTCCAACTGAACTGCCATGAGACCAACTAAGAAACTCTATTGAGTTTTATTTTATTTTGATTGTCAAAAAAAATGCAAAAATGCAGTACTGACTGCATGAAGTTCACAGTCAAGGACCAGCTTAGGTTAAAGGTGGCTTCTCTCATGTAAAGGTTATAAAATAATGGAGTAGATATCTGTAGCACCTGGAAAAAGAAACCCATTTAGACAATTAATTATAAAGCACATTAGAGTGGAGCTTTTGGTCTAACTATGGTAAATATGAATACATTTCTTCATGGTTAAAGACTAATAGAAAAACTTAATTCATAAGTATCAATAGTCTGAATTAAACTATCACTATTCAAGGGGATTATTTATCAATTTTGAATTTTATTATCTTGTGATGTATTTTATCTTAGTTCTAGCTATTGAAACACATTTGTAGCAATATCCTATTCTGTCTATTTCTTTGTTAGGTAAGTGATTTGAAATGTTCTTCCTAGTGTGTATTTTTATTCCCTTAGCAATGTCAATATGAGAACAAATTATTTCTATTATAATGATGTCCGCTTTTTAAATGTTGTCTTTTATGGATTATGCATTGGGTAACGTAATGTAGAAATCTTGCTTATTCCAATTTACAAAGATTTATGCCCTTGTTTTCTTCAACTAGTTCTATAGTTTAAGATTTTACATTTAAATATGGTAGTTTTTATTCATTTTTTTGCAGCAGGATAAATTTTAGATTTTTTGGTGCATGCATGTTTGGATGTGTATACATAGTTAATTCATCCAAATTACATTTTAATAGAAACACCTCTTTTTAATTGAACCATTTATCCTATTGTCAGAAATTCATTACCTATGTTTTCTTATGGTAAATTTGAACACAGAAAAATGAAAGATCTGGGCAAAATTTTAAACTACAATCATTTTCTTTTTAAAATCTTGTATGCAACAAGAGGCATATAAAATAATTTGAAATGTTTCAGAAAATAAAACTAACTTCATAAGAATTTTTAAAATAGGGTAAATTTTAGAAAGGTGGGCTGGGGATATGGCTCAGTGATGGAGAGTTTGGCCAGTATGTGCAAGGGCATGGGACTGATCCCCATCACTATAAAAAAAATAAACAAAACAAAACAAAACAAAACAAAAAAACCCACAAAAACTTGTATGTGGCTGGACCCACCAACCATTCTCAGTTCCATGAAACATCTGTCAGGAGTGGTACATGCCAAGAGACTGGCAGCTCTGTTATCACTACTAGAAGAGGCTGATACAACGTAGAGCAAACTTGGAAACATATTCCAGTATTACTATTAAAACTGTAATAAGTTTAGTGGTAAATTGTAACAAAGAACAATATTACATCAGTCTTTATGTTCCTGTGTGATCTGAAATACATGGGAAAGGAATTCAATAAAGATGACAGGAGAATGGGAAATATAAAGTGAACATTCACACACACACACACAAAAATAATAATTTCTACTGATCTAAAGACTGGGTGCAAGGAAGGTTCCATATACATTCAGAAGACTCCAAAAGATCAGTGAGAAAATCACTCATTCCTGGTTGAATATGAACTTATAAATGCAGGAAATAGAAACTGAATCCCAATGCAAAATTGTTAAGCTTCTGAAATTATAAGGCATCCCCTAATCAAAGACATATGTGTGAGCAAAAGGAAGACTTCCTTGCTCAAGATGAATAAACATGCATATTAACTGATCTCTAAATTATACTCACTCATAAGTGATAGACAGAAACTCAGTCTTGCAAATACAAGCATGAACAATTTAAAATAAAGTGAGAGGAGTGCAGAGACATCAGCTACTGCATTCCATAAGGAAAACAGACTCAACAAAATCAGTCTAAGCAAGTTACAGAGAATGAGTGACAGTCACCTTCCAAGTGGGCAACTTGAATCCACAAAGTCTAAAGCATATTTCCAGATTGTTCAGTTTCAATCAAAGTTTATATAAGCAATGAAACATGAAAGTGTGAAATGCACAGAGAGAAAAATAAAAACAGCAAGACACAGAGAGTAGACACAGTGGTTAGTGCAGACAACCTGAGGGGGCCAGGGCTCCCTTCTTCACTCCAGACCTTGTTTGTGGACTGAAGTCTTTTCCCTGTCCAATGGGTGTAGTACCCTGAGTTCTGTTTCTGCCTGAGTTTGCTTAAAGTTCTGAAGTTTACATTGAAAATAGCAAGAAAGGAAACTGGTGGATACAGACCATCCAGCATCCCATTCTAGAAAAGTTATCACTCTAGGAAAGGGAGGCTTCTGACCCTGTCAGCAGCCCTTGTTCAGTGGTGTTAAGTTTCACCAGCTCAGGGACAGGTGGAGGTGAGAAAGAAGGCCTTAGATTAGAGTTTATTCTAACTCTGTCTGAGAAAACTGGTTTAACTTTGTTGAATGTGTGCGGTCCTGGGGTTTAAACTCAGGGATATTCTACCACTGAGCTACATCCCCCAGTCTTTTTATGTTTTATTTTGAAATAGAGTTTCACTAAGTTGCTCAGGCTGGCCTTGAATTTGCAATCCTTCTGCCTCAGCCTCCTAAGTAACGAGATTATAGGTATGTGCCACCTTGCCTGGCTAGAAACTGATGTAATTTGATAAGAAGAGAATCAGGCCAAAATTTGTTTTAAAATACAATAATGGTCTTCATGAACACCAAGTATTGTATGTCATTAAAAATGTAAAAAAATATATATATTTATATAGCTCCACTGAAAATATATCAATAAACAAAAGGGAAGGCAATCAGTATTATTAGCAATACAGAGACATGTAGCCAAGAAAAGTCTAAGATTACACAACCCTGTAATCCAATCCATAAGTAAGTCATTAAATGACATTGAATTTTAAAATTTCAAATTTTAATTACTTGAGCACTACTGAAGTTGGAGATAACACATTTAAGTAATGTCCACAAAATTCTGATTGAGAGCTAACAGGGATATATTTAAAGTATATGGCCTTGTGAAACCCATATCATCTCTCTGGCTTCATTGTCAACACTATTCCAGGTCACACCAGCCCAGGAATATGAGTGCAACTCCTTTGGAAGCTGATATAGTGGGTCATAGTTTCTATTTTCTAAATATTTTTTCAATAGTGGGGAGGGTCTGCATAGGATTGGAATCATAATTCATAGAGATATAAAAGTCAGTTGAAAGAGACTTTAGAAATAATTTAGGTCAATTTCCTCTTTTTCAGAGAGGGGGCCAGAGTTCCAGAAAGGAAGATTCATTGTCAAGTACCACAGTGATTTAGAGGGGCATTGAAAATCCCCTTCACAGTGGGCTTCTAGAGAGAGGCAGGTAGTTGTCTAGGAAGATTAAAACATTGCTGTGCCTGATTTGAATACCTGATTTGTTTGCCTGATTTGTATGCCTTATTTTTTTTTTTTACCAAGTGTTTGGACATTATTTCTGTTCAATTCTATTCAGTATACTTACACAGTCAATATACCGAAAGGTACCATCACATCATTTTTTGATTTAAGAATTTTAGTAGCAAAAACAAAGGAAGGCATCAAATGATAGAAGATTTACTGGAATATTAACCCATTACATACAGCCATTGGTAATATTTTATTAGTGAATGTTATTTTTCATGAGTCATTGATACTTGCATGAGAAGGATGTGATTTGAAGGTACTAAGAGAAGAGAATAAGAATTTCAATAAGCAGGCTGTGTTTCTCAAATCTTTGTTGTTGTGTTGACATTTTTGTACAACACCATGATAAAAGAGGTATTATTGGACATAACTACAAGTTGATTTTTAAAATTTTTGACCTTTAGTATCTCCTAAGAAAATTCTAAACAATTTGTTATTCTTTCTAAAAAATTCAGAGAGAGAAACAAGGATAGAATTAATAAAATCAATAAATTCTAGTTTTGAACTTCCAGTTATAGAACTTTGAATATTTTTTTATTGTTCAGATTCACTAGATCCAATAACAACTCTAATACATACTTTAAATAAGTATTTAGATGCTGCAGTACAGTGATGTCATATTGGGGGAAGATGGGTTAATTAAATGACTTGTAACAGCATCAATATTAGCAGCAATATGTTAATGTCCCCTGGTTCTTGTAGGTTTAATGTATTTCAAAGTTTTCAGTCATATGCTGCTTATAAATATCAATTCTAAAATAAATGAATTAAATAAAATATGATACAGATGGAAACATGTAAATCCTTTTATCAAAAACTTGTTTTCTATGATGGGGGTTGTAGTTCAGTGGTAGAGTGCTTAACTAGAGTGTGAGGTACTGGGTTCATTTCTCAGCATCACATATAAATAAATAAAATTAAGGTCCATTGACAACTAAAAAATATATTAAAAACAAACAAACAAACTTGTATTCTTCATCGGTTTACTCCTTATGATACAATCTAACTTATTACACAGAGGTACTTCTTTGGCTTTCATTGAATTTTTTATTTATTTTTTTTTTATTTTTTGGTGCTGGGGATTGAACCCAGGGCCTTGTGCATGCAAGGCAAGCACTCTATCAACTGAGCTATATCTCAAGAATATTATATCTCAAGCCCTTCAAGAATATTTTCAACCAGAAACATTTTAAAGCATCATCTAAAAAGCCTAAGACATTCATTAGCTTTTAGCTTCTGTCGTTGTAACAGATATGAGGAATAAATAATTCATACATGGTACTTCAAGGCCATATCTATACTTTCTCAGCAAGCTCAAAAAAAAAAAAAAAAACCCTCAAGTTGGCAAAGATGAAGTAGACAAGTATCATGGACATGCAAAGATGAATGCTATCTTCTTCCAACGTATTTTCTATTCATATTTTTACAGATTTATTACATCGGTAGTCTCAACTGTTTTATGTAATTCCTTAAAATTATAAAATTTATATGTTCAAGGCACAAACCCTAGAAAATTTCTATTGTTTTATTGACATATAAAAGCACTGAAAGTGTCTTGTGTTTCTTTTTTTCCTTTTATTATTATTATTATTAGTTGTTCAAAACATTACAAAGCTCTTGACATATCATATTTCATACATTTGATTCAAGCGGATTATGAACTCTCGTTTTTACCCCGTATACAGATTGCAGAATCACATAAGATACACATCCACTTTTTTACATACTGCCATACTAGTATATGTTGTATTTCAATTTTATTGTTTCTTTCCCCAAATCTTGTCACAAACCCAATGCAGTTGTATTAGATGGCAGGGAGGGATCACTTAGTTCTTGCTCAATAGACCCTCACAATCTCATTTAGGAAGCAAACTTTTCATAGATACCTTTTAGGGAGAGTCATCTGTGATCTACCAAGAAAAGGGGCATTTGAATCATTCAATTCTAAAAACAAGACTTACCCTGTCAAGTGTTCTCTAATTGCCACATTATCTTCCTGGCATCCTTTTTTTTTTTTTCCAATTTGCATTTCTTTGCAATTCACATTCAGCATCTCTGTCCAAGGCAGTCTCTCCCCTGGATTTAGATATTTTGTTCTGGGTTCATTTCCCCAGTCTTTTGGTTTCATGAAAGTTTTGATGCTTATTATGAATTTAAGTATTAATTAATGGCCAATCCTTCCACTAGTTTATCAGATGCTTTGCTCTAAAAATACCTAGATATTCCATGAAAACAAAGCATTAAAATGCACAAACGCACATATTGAAAATTTGATGGATTTTAATATGATTAAAATAATGTGTAAATGAAAGAGCTAATAAAACCTTTCAAACATAGATCAGGAATTTATACCACAGGGAGATAACAACATATATAAATTCAGGACATATAATGGAACATGATGGGTTAGGGAATAAAACACTTTTGTATCATTCATTACTCCAAATTTGAAAATTCTTGTTTTTCATGAACAATGATATATAATTTTAAGATAACAAAAATCATTATACAAATGAAAAAGGTGGAAGTTTATCATAAATATTTAGAACTACATTCTATTCTTAAGCTTTTGCAGGGCCTCTTTTACATCCTTGTTGCGTAGGCTATAAATCAGAGGGTTCAACATGGGAATGACAAGGATGTAAAACAGTGATGTCATTTTATCTTGATCTAGAGAGTAGGAAGAACTTGGCTGAAAATATATAAAGAATACAGCTCCCTGGAAAATTGCAACAGCAGTAAAGTGGGAGGCACAGGTGGAGAAAGCTTTGAGCCTCCCCTCAGCAGAGTGGATCTTTAAGACTGATGAGATGATGTAGCCATAAGAGACAAGGACTCCAGAAATGGTACTCAGTTCAATGAATCCAAAAATGGTGAATACTACCAGCTCACTGACCTGTGTGTCAGAACAGGAAAGGAGGAAAAAGTGGAGTTAAATCACAGAAGAAATGATTAATCTCATTAGACCAACAGAAACATAAGTGGAATGCCAATATTGTATGTATCAAAGCATCTGCCAGGCCTATGAAGTAAACCCCAGCCATAAGCAAGTAACAAACCCTGCCAGACATGTTAACTGTATACAGCAAGGGATTGCTAATGGCCTTGTACCTATTGATGTGTAACCGATGTGATTCTGCAATCTGTATTTGGGGTAAAAATGGGAATTCGTAACTCACTTGAATCTAATGTATGAAATATGATATGTCAAGAGCTTTGTAAAGTTTTGAACAACCAATTTTAAAAAAAAAAGACCATCACTGCCAGAAGTACACACTCAGAATCTGCAAAAGTACAGAAGATCAAGAACTGCAGAGCACATCCCAGGAAAGACATTGATTTGTTCTTGGCGAATATGTTGACCAGCATCTTGGGCCCAATTGCTGTGGAATAGCAGAGGTCACAGAAAGAGAGGTGGCTGAGGAAAAGGTACATTGGAGTGTGAAGCTGCGGATCCACTCTGATTAAAAAGATCATTCAGAGATTTCCCAGAACGCTAATGAGGTAAATCAGTAGAAATATGCTAAAAAGGGTCACATTGAGGTCAGCATTACTAGTAATTCCCAAGAAAATGAACTCATTCAAGGACGAACAATTTTCCACGTTCATTTTCCTGTTTTCTTGTCTAAACTTAAAGAAATGATTTAAAAAATTAAAGACACATATTTAATCCTTATATACAACCAGTAAATATCTGTAAGGCCAAACACAAATATATATATATATATATCTTATTTGGAAGATATATCCTCCAAACAAGATCATGATCAATGTGTTAATCCTTAAAGAGACATTATGTGCTTTGACAATAATTAAAAATAAAATCTTGAAGTGTAGCTGAGAATAAGTGATTGCCATCAAGATGCCTTTTGTGAGGGATCTGAGTTTTACTTTAATTTATCTGTGTATTTCCCATCAGGAGCTGCAGGTTGATTTCCACCATTGCTCAGCGGGGAGTGAAGCAATGGGAGTGGGCTGCCTTCTTGTTCCTTTGCAATAGTACCCCTTACCTTTTATGGATGGAAGGTTCTATGGAACAGCACTCCTCAATGAATAAGAAGGTTTCAGGAGTGCTCTCTCTCTGTCTTTTTGTCTGCCTCTCTTGCTTCCCTTGTGGGAGCTGGGGCTGAGGAGCCCTCAATGAACCCCAAGAAAGGGGTATTTTCTCTGTCTCTGATTATTTAACACCAACCCTATTCATCTGGAGTGACCCTGACTGATTTAGTCCCATGTAGTGGCACTTGCCCTCCTTTTCTTTAGGAAATATATTTTTATAGGCTGAAATCTAAGTAAATCTTCAAAATGTCCTGGAGTGAACCCAACTCTTAGATGAGAGCAACTTATAGAACTATTTTGTGTTCTTAAAACCATTCATGGAGACAGAAAAAATTGCAATATTACAATCCTCAAAATTCATGATTGCTTTTGAAAACCACTGCTGGTTCTAGCAACAATGGTCATATCACTAACTTCTAAACAGGAAAATCATTAATCTACTCACCTTGGGCTGTGTGGTCCTTATTATCTAATTAGATATGAAAAAAATTACTATTTTTTAGAAATGTTTTATGATTTTGCCACAATGCTCATGGACTACTAACAGGGGTATTCTGGAGACAAAGGAGGAGTCTCCTGGTCATTCAAAGAGAAATGCTAAAATAGATGTGGAACCACCATGATTTAATGAATACAACTGCATTATATCATATTTAAGTAAAATTTATATTACAAATAAAAACAGGGTGAGAAACAATAATAAAGATATTAACAGACTTATTTTCATTAAGTATGTATGTATCTATGCATACATAATTTTCTATGGGTGTATGATTCTCAACTGAAATAGAAATAGAAAGTAGGTTTCAATATATGTGGATGACTTTGTTTTTTTTTTTTTTTTTAACCAAGTAACTGTTGTATTCAGTTCACATGAACTTGAATTTTCACACATTGGATTTGCTTTGTGTCATTTCTATTATCTTTTAATAAAACAACAACAAAAATACTAGAACCCTTAAATTTATGTATATCCCCACATAATGACAAAATTAGTAAAAGCTTGGTTTTTGAATCCATATTTAAAAAGAAACAAGTAAATGTTACTTTGTTAATACTATTCAATACAATTTCAATCAATCTTCTAGTTCTCAGAAGAATACATTATTTTTTATTATTAAAATTCAGAATTCATGGAACTACATAAGAAAGCTTAAACTGATTCATTTACAAAACTCTAATTTGTTCCAAAGAGTTTTCTTTTCTTTTTTTTAACCTTATTGTTTTAAATTTGTAAACTCAGGAGCTTACCTAAAATGAGCCAATCTTTAGTAACTGAGCACTGAGCAGGTAGCATTGTATTATAACAGGCTGCACTTGGGACTTAAACTCTCTGAGGTTATTTCCCTGAGGTTTTGGAATTATGCAAACAGGATTAATTGCATTTCTGGTTCTGTGCTGTCCCCTGTGGATGCATGAACATGCTTAGCAAATGTTTATTTGAAAGCACCACATACAAACGAAGATGTTGTGTGTGCCTGACGAAAACTAAAAAATAAATATTAAAAAAATTCTCTCTCACTCTCTCTCTCTCTGGGTCTCTCACTCTCTCTTAAAAAAAAAGAAGTAACATGAATGATTTGTATAAAAATGAGAGTTCTGAATTTATTCTAAGAATAATTTCACTTATTACTATTTGCCCTTTTTCTTCATAAAATTGAGAATTACTAAAATTTTGACTTTCATATTCTGTAAAAATCCTGCAACAAAGATTGTGGTAAAATTTTCCATATCACTTGAATCTTATCTGCCACCCTGTATCTGGTTTTATTGGGCTTCTTTGAATGGACCTGAGAGCTAACACTGTGTCCACAATATCCTCATGACAATGACAGTCATTTTCTTCTGTGTGTGTGCTATTCAAATGCTGCTTTACTTGGTGGCTTTGCCAGATATGGCCACGGAAAAGCTAGGAAAAGAGATTAGATGCAGACTCAACGATTTGCGAAAGGTCAAGAACTTATAATAAATTTGGAATGAGTAATTTCAGAATTATACAATGGGTTGATGATTATTTAGGCAGATTAAAGATGACTACAATTTTGGACACATCTGCTTTAGAAACACAGTACTTATTTATACTTCTTTGGACATTTTGCTGTCATTTAACTATTTGATCAACATAAAATGGCACAAAGACATGCCCAGTGACTCTGGAGGCTGACACAGGAGGATCCCAAGTTTAAGGAGAGCCTTAGCAACTTAGTGAAATCCTAAATAACTTAGTGAGATCCTGCCCTGTCCCCCCTAATTTTTTTTTTTTACAGAGCTATGAATGTAGCACAGTGGTAAAGTGCCCCTGGTACAATTTCCTAAACCAAAAAAGAAAAAAAAAGGCACAAAAAATACCATGTCAGAGTAGTTATAGTCTTTAACATATTATTATCACCTGAAAATCAGGAACTGTTGACTATTAAAGAAGTTTAACATCCAGGGTGAACAATGTGAGCTGTTTTGACAACATGGGAAGGAAAACAGATTGTACTAACCCTGTTTTTCTAGCCATGTGAAGGTGACATGGCTAGGAAAAGAAAATTTACAACCTAGCCCAACTATCAGCTACAGACCACAGTATGACCACAGTCAATACAAATAACAACAACAACAACAACAACAACAACAAAATAGCCCAATCATTGTCAGTTAAAGATATGTATTCCAGGATAGTGTTTGTATAGAAAAAGATAATTAGAACAGTCTACAGAGAATATACTGTGAGAGAAATTTTCATGAGAAAGGAATTTTAAATAACGTGAGCATATATGGGATAATATAGTTATATTGTGTGTGTGTGTGTGTGTGTGTGTGTGTGTGTATATATATATATATATATATATATATATATATATACATATTGCATATATTCTTTCTATTCTTTCTATATATGTATGTGATCTCCACAAGGAGAAGAAGAAAATATTTGTAAACTGAGATTTGATAGAAGATACAACCAATTTAAAAAAGCAAGCAAGTCAATAAATAATGAGCAAAGCTTTTGTGTTAGTCAATGTTTTATAGCTATGTCCAAAATACCTCATAAGAATAGTTTAGAGTAGGTAAAATTTATTTTGGAGTCACAGTTTCAGAGTTTCATTCCATGGCCAGCTGTCTCTATTGCTGTGATATTGAGGGGAATTAGAACATCATGGTGAAATCACATGGCAGAGGAAAGCTGTTCAGCTCATGAAACCAGGAAGAAAAGAGTGTAAGATAGGGGCCAGGGACAGGGTATAGTCTAAACATATTCCCAAGAGACTAACTTCCTACAGCCAAATCCCTCCTGAACTAAAATATTATAATCAACCTGGAATTCCACTAGACAATATCACTTTAAGAAAGAGAGCTGAAAGTTGAACATACACTTACCTTATGTTCCAATTCTAAAAGCTGCTAATTTCTTTTAAGAAATTTGAATTATATGTGTATACAATGGTTTATAAGTTAAATTTATAACAATTGAGTTTGTTATAGCAGACTAGTAACAACTCAAATCTATTAATGTGTGAGTTGTTACACCAATTGTGATGCACTCATACACTGGAATCATACCTATAAACAGAAGGAATAGTTTATAGAAACATGCAACCACATGCATGAAGCTCAAAATAATTATGGTGAGTGGAAGAAAGCATACATGAGATTTAATATAGTACAGTTCTATTTGTACAAATATGTATTAAATGAAAACTAACTTGTATTAACAAAGTGCCTATCACTGGTTACATGAGGTGGGATTAAAAAAAATTAAAAAAGTGTCACAAGGATATTTTGGGGTGTGACTAATGTACACATTATTTGGTTAACCAAGCAATATGGAAGAAAGAGAGCTGAAATTTCAAAAAGGTCATTAGTGAATACCTTCATGTTCACCAAATTATAGTATGTTATTGTCTGCATGGAATATATAGAAAACAAGGAAGCCTTTGCTAAACTCAATTCCTTGACTGATCATCTGTTATCTTTGAATTCTGTAACCACCATTCAATTTCTCTGTTGCCTATTCATTCATCATAAATAATCAGTGTATAAAATTATGCAAAAACAAATAAGCAACCCAGTGGTACAGTATTCTGACTATGTCTTAAAAGAAAACCATGAAGGATGAGCAGATTCAAAAATAAAGTTGAGGTGATTGATGTGTCAAATTACCCCTTTATTCACTTTACTATCTCTATGCATCATACTGTATACCTTAAAATTACTCAATAACCTAGCAGTATGGCATTTGACTATTATTATACTAGCTGCTTTGGAGGTTGAGGCAGGAAGATCACAAGCTTGGGGTCAGCTTTAGTGATTTAATGAAACTTTGTCTCAAAATGAAAAATAAAAAATAAAAGGATATAGCTCAGGGACTGGATTTGTGGCTCAGTGGAAGAGTGCTTGCCTAGCATGTTTGAGGCACTGGGTTTGATTCTCAGCACTGCATATAAACAAATGAATAAAATAAAGGTCCATCAACTTTAAAAAATATTTTTTTAAAAAAGGATGTATTTCAGTGGTAGAATGTTCCTGGTTTCAATGCCAATAATAACACACCCGTACACACACAAACACATACACACACACACACAACCACAACAAAATTTATTTTTAAAAAAATCTGAAAAAATATTATTAAGTTGCATTAATAATGAACCCAAGTTCAGTTTAGAGGAACAGTTGGTTTCCAATAAGAGTCTTCAGAAATATATATACTGCTGATCTTATGACTGATCTACATATTCAATTTCAGAATATCACCTGACACACAGCCATTAAACAATGATAAACACTTCTTTTAGAGTTTTCTGTCTTTTTATGGAAATAGAAAAAAATAGTTTTACAATTGAGCAACAATGAATTTAAGTTCCCTTAACAGCCATTATACAATCATTTTTTTATTAATAAATGCATGATAATACTAGAGGAGAACAAAGTGAAGTTACATAAAAAAAGTGAACATATTCTTCAGAGAATGGAGAAGAATAATGCCTCTAGAACTCTATAATTGTTGTGTACATGACTTGTCAACTTACATTTTGATGTTACTAGAAAAAAGGTCAGTAAGACTTGGCCTTTGCATCCTGGGTGTTTTTGCATGAACCCATGCTTCAGTATGCATGTGTACACATCTGAATTGAGGATGCAGAAGATTTATTTGTACTTGCTATATTGTTCTACTATGTAATTTTTATAGTACTACTTTAATAATTTATTTATTCAATAAATGTACAATGGTAATGTAAAATAGGAAGTTAGTATATCATTTTAATCACTTAAGCTTAAAACTTACATTCTAAATTCACTATTTTGGTATGAATTAACAATTAATTAACATCTTCTCCAAGACAAATGATGTAACTTTACCTATTAGAGATAAAAATTTTGGAAATATTTTTAGAGAAACTTAGAAGTGACAGAAGAAATGTCTGTGATATATTTTATGGCTTATTACAACACAGAATTCATGGTAACAGATACTCCACTACAGTTTCTTTGATCATGGCTTATTAAAACTTGGCATGGTAATAATAATTATTCACAGCAAAACATTTGATTCTTATAACTTAATTGTATGAATTCAATGAACTATCCAAAATTCAATCATATAGGTAAATTATTTTTAAAAAGTATTTACTCGATCTATTAAGTCAACAAGAAACGAACTATTTAACATAAAACACAAGCTAATAATGATTAAACAGTAGCTTATTACCTAAAAGAAACTTTGAAACTTTTAAATGTTTAACCTCTTTGAATTACAAAAAGGATCTCTATGTTAAAACAAGGATTTAATGAAATATCTGACTGAGTAGTTTTGTGTTTATTAGTAAAACTTTTATAAGTTCTTAATTAGTGTTTGTATTGGAGAAATTAGATGCATCTTGAAACTTATGTCTTATAAAGAAACTACCTTTGATTTTAGAGCTTTCTTAGCTGCATCTTTTGCCTCTCAAACTGTAAGTCAAAGGATTTAGCACTGGGATGATGAGGGTGTAGAACACTGAGACAATGTTTTCAGGGCTGGGAGTAACTAAAATCAATACACCTCTGATAGATGACCACAGAAGTCAGGTGAGAGGAGCAGGAAAATAAGTCTTTACTCTCTACACCCCCAGAAAAGACCTCTAAAACTAAGAGAAAAATGGGGAAAAAAAGGGATGATGATGTTTTTGGATCACTCATTAATATAATAAATATTATTATGGTGGTCATGCCAAAGTCTTCATTTATCTCACTTAATCTTTTAAACCACCCTAAGAAGGAAGCCAATGATGACAAGGTTAATCACGTGTTCAAAGTCCTGTCTTATGTTGTCTTTCCAAAGTGTGATTGGGATGTAGCACTATACCGGGAGAGTGTTTATTATTTTTTCTTATTTTATCTGTTTGCAAAGTGAACACATTATTAAGAAAGAGTAAGTTATTTCTTTATAGTTATGATAAATTAGGTTTTAGTCCTTCCTTGGCCATAGTTGTGTCACTTTGGTTAATTTAATCTAAATTATTTCAATCTATGCTATAATAATAAGAATTAATACCTTACAGTGTTTCTATATGGAATGGATTAGGAATATTATTCTAGCTATGTTTCTATTTTTCATCTACTCTATGTTCTGTTTATAAATGGTATGTCATTATCATAACTAATGAATAGTAGGAAAATAGCAAAAATAATTTTCAAAAATTATGTTTCACTATCACAACCCTCTTTCTTTTTTCTTAGATTATGGTGACAGCTATATATTGAGGCTATTATTAATACTTGTGACTACATTATATAATGTTTATTATATGCAAAGAGTATTCTAAGTTCTTCACAGAAAACTCAAATAGCTTTCACAAAATTAAACTATCAACAACATTGTCCTTTATAGGTGAGACAGTTAAAGCAAGAGAGTTTGAGAGACGGGGTGTGATGGAAACAGGATTAGAACCTTCATTGATGACTCCAAAGCCATCGATTTATGCCGTTATGACACATTGGCTTTCCATGAGCTAGACTCTTCATATTAACCCAATGATTTGAACTGGGGAATCCAGGCTTAGAATGACATTAGAAGGTCATGCAGCTAGTACTGAACATGTACAGATCCACCCAAGTGTGTCCATGAGAATAACCAAGAGGGTGGTCAGAATATCCGCAGAGACAGCTGAAGTGCTGGGGTTCCTAAAGGCAGGAAGGAAAGGGTCATGTGCTTACTGGAAGAGAGGCCCTGTAGCCTTGGGTCATTCCTTCTGACAGTCTAATGATCCCATGTAGAGAACTGTGAAGGGACCAGAAGAGGTAGAAAGGCAGTCAGTCGTAGGGGAAAGGGTAATGCCTGGGTTAATGTTAAGTGGGATTAACAAAAGAGTCAAACTACTGTGACACACTAAATTCTTCCCAAATATGATAATACTATTTTTGCCTAGAAAATAAATTAATTTAAATCATTCAGTTGGAATTCATGCTTTAATTCTGTCATTCATACTCAGAGGCTTATTTAATAAAAGACCCTTTAGTTACCTACAGGAGCTTTATCAGAAAAAGTGACATAAGATGAGTTACCTTTGGATATGACAGAGTATCAATGTTTCCAATATTTTTTGACACAAACCAGTGGTTTTTACTCTCACATTCATGAAATTTTATTTTTTTGCACAATTAAATTACCAATCCAATGAAAACTACTTGCCAAGGAAGGAGTTGTTTTCCAATTGCACAGGTAAGTTATTTTTTCAACAGAACCAAAGAGTTATACATACTTTTTCATAGTTATTGGTAGTGAATAAAATATTTTATAAATTTTTAATTACAATGCACATGTAGAGAATAGTGAAAGGTATCATTGCAATTTTTTAAAGCACTTTGGTAACAAGCTATGAAAATATTTTTGGTGATAATTTGAATTGGTTGTTTTTACTACTGAGTACTTTAAAATGGAAAGTAGAATTCTAAAAAGGATTTCCTTTATCATGGAGGTTTTTTAAAAGCAGTTCATATGTTTAAGAACGTACCATGTGAATTATATGAAAAAATAATATGACTAAAACTAAAGAGCATTACTTGCTATGACCCATACTAAATATAAAATGTATTTTGGAAGCATTGAAGGATGAGCCCAGAGGAGGTTTCTGTACAACTTGGAATTAGTGGGTGCTTTGTGAGAAGATTCATAGTTATGCATCTTCTGTCAGAGTGCCAGAGGAAGATTGGAAATCCACACTAGTCAGTACACACAGGTTCTTTCCATTGGATGAATTATTCTAATATACATGGCACACGGTTCTGTGAAAATAAGATTAAATGCCAGCTGTCATTAGTGGAACTCCAGTATTTTGTATAAGCTAGTATTCTTTTACAGCATAAGTGAAGTTTATTTAAAAAGTCTTTTCTTTCTCTGCAACCAAAGAGAAAAAAAATATCTTTTTATTTTCTTCATGCTAATAGTGAGAATCAAACCCTGGTCTACACACATACTAGGCAAGTGCTGTAACATGAAAGTATATCCCTGCTGCAGTCCAGCTGCAGCAAAATAACCGGGGGTGACAAGCAACTTGTGTAGATTGATACAGCTGGAGTGGGAGCCGTTTATTGTAGGACAGGAGGGGTATATATACATTGCACACAGCTTATCTTAATTAACATAAACTAGATACAACAGTTAACCAATAAGGAATCTCCACACTTAATGGCTCGCTGGCATTACTTCACAAACCACTCCCTCTGGCAAAATGCCAGGTGCCATCTTGACTTGTTTACAGACCCTAACATATCCCCAAAGGAGAGAGAACATTTTAAAGCATAGAATAGGCATAAAAGAGGAGAGTGATATTAGAAAATTACATTGTTATATTGTATGCATGTACAAATATACAACAACAAATTCTCCATTATGTCAACTAGAAAACACCAATAAAAGCTGGAAAAGGAATAAATAACTGAGCACATTTCTCATTCTGAAAAATGCAAAAAACTCACCAAATATAACCACACAACTATCGCCATCATAAGTGAACAAATTAACTAACTAGACTTTTCTCAAGAAAAGTAGTGCAGTTTTCTCACAAATATGTTAAACAAAATTCAATATTATCAGCAGAGAAATGTAAATCCAAAATCCATGGATATTTTTTATTTGTCTACAGTGGAAATATAAAAATATAAATAATATTAAATGCTGAGAAGACTTTGGGAGAATGCTTACATATTGATGTTGATATTGAAAATTAGTACAATCACTGTGGATATCAGCATTTTGATTCCTTGGAAGACAAGAAATGTAACCACTATGTGAGCCTGCTATTCTACTCCTCACTGTTTACCTAAAGCAAATGATATCAGGAAAATATAGTGATACATGCTCATCAATGTGTATAGTAGCTCAATTTACAACAGCCAAGTCATGTATCCAGCCTAGGTGTATATCAACAGATGAATGGATAAAGAAATGTGGCATATAGACAGAATGGAATTCTATGCAGCCAGGAAAGGAGTGAAATTATGCCAGTTGCTGAAAAATGGATGAAACTGAAGATCATCATACTAAGTGAAATAAGCCAGATTTAGAAAGTCAAGGATCAAATGTTCTAATACATGGAAGCTAGAATGTGAATTTTACAGAGGAGATCTCATGTAAACAGAGAGGAGATCGGGACAGTAGAGGTATGTGATCCAGGGGGCAAGGTGGGAGAAATGGAGAGAAAGGGGAAGAACTAGGGGACAAAATCGGCCAAATTGTGTTATATGCATATATGAATATAGCACTATGAATCCCACTATTATGTATGACGGTAATACACCAAGGAAAAACTCGTGGAAATAAGTAGAAGGAAGACCAAGGACTAGAGGAAAGGGAAAGAGAGAGGGAGGATGGAGGGAAAAGGAATTTAACTTGGTAATGAATTGGAACAAATCATGTGCACCTCTAAGTCTGTCCCAGTGAACCCTACTGTTTTGTATAAATGCAATGCACTAATAAAAACATAAAAAAGTAATTTGGCTGGATATAAAAATTAAAAAGAGGCAAGAACTTCAGATCAGTGAACAAGAAGAAATATGTTAAAATAAACACACATTTATCCAACATTGTAGTTGACAACCAAGGACTTTAAAGTAATGGTAATGATATCTTTAAGAAATCATCTAAAAGTTAATGAACAAGGATAAAAGGTTGAAAGAGTTCTCCGTGGAACTGGAATCCACCTAAAATAATCCAATGAAATTGCACAACATCAAACATGAGCAACACATTATTGACCAAATTTAACAATTCACTGATTATCTGAACACAGAGAAGAATCTGAAAAGACACACACACACACACACACACACACACACACACATTACAATGAGAGCAAACATTTTAATTCCAATATAAATCCAAATAACTCATAACCATAAAGAACAGAAACATAAGCAGGCGTGAGACTCAGGAGAAATTCACTCCTCAGTCCAAATCCAAAAGCTGACAATGTCTAATGTTCCAGTTTGAAGATGATCAGCAGGCAGAGTCCTCTTTTACTCGGGGAGGCTCAGGCCCTTAGATCTATGCCCTACTCTAAGAAACTGGACAAGGTCTCCCACATTAGGAGATGTGCTTTACTCAGATAATCCATCTTTTCTTTTTTCTCTTCTAAGGACTCATAGGATTAGATTGGGCTACCTGTATGATCCGTCTATCTCAGGATTTAAAAGCTTAATCACCTGTGCCATGTCCCTTGGCCATGTGAGGCAACTTGTTTAGATGTTAAAGAGAGTCGATGTGGACATTTCTGGGGACTTTTGTCTTTCTGCCATATCCCAGTGAAAAAGGAGAACTGATTGTTACAGTCAACATTTGATTGCATCCCTAATGACATAAATTGTTCAATGATGAAACATATGACATTACAAATTGTGATATGGCTGTTTAAACTACTTAAGATTCAAACAATAATATTTTGATGTTAATTTATGGCTTTTAGGTATTAATTTCAAAGAATTTCTGACAAGAATAACACATAACTGAAAATCTAAGAACTAAATTTATTGCATTAGTCAAGGTAAATAAGTCTGTTGTGTAAACGTGTAGGTTTACTCGAATATATAATTGTTGCTGTGAATGTCCTTTTCTTCAAAAACATCATTGCATGAGTATCTCAACAAATTTAAACATGAAATACAGCACAACTAGAGATTCCTCCAAGAATTATATCCAAATCCAGCTAACACTTCAAATTTTTCTTAACAATCTTTTTGGATCTTTGTTTTCCTAGGTAGATATTTGTACCTTATAATAATCCTGTGTGTTAATAAGAATAGTCTATTGTCACTATTTATTAAGTATAAATGTTATGAAAAAGTAGATAAATGATACTTAACCATTCAACAGTTTTCTCAGAAAATAAAGAATTAAATGCATTTATATGAAATACTGGGACAGCATGCTATCCCTGGCATTGTATTCCTGCTTATTACATTTCAAAAAGTAAACCACCACCAAATCTTCATTATCACAGTCATATCAGCAAGGTCTTTCTTATGCATCACCTGACAAAATCCTAAAACACATAAAACATTAAATGGTCAGGGACATATATGTGTATGTGTGTATATATGAAGTACAAGAATAAATTTAAAATCATGATAATTATTATACAAATAGTTTTATAAAGGAGAACAATAATTATTTATAAAGAGTAACTATCAGTGTCTTGTACATGTGTGTATAACCATAGCTAAAGTTATAGTATGAAATAATTGACAGATGAACTAAAATATGAATCATTAAGGAAA
This sequence comes from Spermophilus citellus, assembly GCF_964194105.1. Lineage (NCBI taxonomy): Eukaryota > Metazoa > Chordata > Mammalia > Rodentia > Sciuridae > Spermophilus > Spermophilus citellus. The sequence continues at coordinate 240,809,468 of NC_138183.1, forward strand.
TTGTTGACTTGTGCATCAGGAGGAAGGATAGTCCTCCTTCTGTTGACTGATGCTCCATTTTCTCCACAATGCCAACCTGAACATTAAGTGATTTAAATACTTTAGAGTGATTTGTAAAGATGAAAGTAGAAGTAAATTGCTGCAATGCAACTGGGTAGACTTCATATACTTCTGAAAATAGCATTCAAATTTTCCCTTCAGTTTTATACTCATCGATATTTTGCAAAATATGAATATTTTATATGTAGCATAATAAATGCAAAATGGTTGTTGTAGTATAGTAAGAAAGATAAAATCATTAAAAGCAAATTATATGGGACCATGATAGAAAAGGAGGAATATATATGAAGAAAACCATTTGAGAAAGGTAGAACTGTTTTATCATGTCATCTGACAGTAAGATTTTAGAAAGAGACTTACATAAATATAAACTTTTTAAAGCTCTTATACTGCAGTTATTACATTTTGGTGCATAGGTATTTTAATGTTAACTGATGACAAACACAATTCTGGAAATTGACAAATCTCTGTAGTAGGGCAAAGCAATATGCACTTATCCATTCATTCATTTAATAAATTCTAGGATACACAGTCATTACCAAACAAACTTTGATCAATATGTCCTATGTGTTGTATTAAAAAATGGCAACAGATACAGGCATGAACATTTATGCAAATTTTAATTTTTTAGTAAATTTGACCAGAGAAAACACTTTTAATTATTTTAATAAATTTATAGAGAAAATGTGAGGCACATTAATATTTTACATATGAGAAAGTACTTTGTTTAGGTGGGGTCACAAAGATAGATGAATTTCCCTATGTAGATCTAGGAACAAAGTAAATTCCAGGCTAAAATTTAAATATAACAATAATACCTCCTAAACTTGAAAGCATTAACCTCTCAAATTTAGACTGTAGAGATGTGAAGTGTTTTTCTGAAAACTGTGAGAATATGGGAAAATCACCTCAAGTGATCTTAAAACCACTATGTTTTAAGAAATAATCTTCTGAATGCAGCAATCACGTCCTGGTTCCTGAGAGTGTATATCACAGGATTGAACATAGGAGTCACTATGGTGTAGACAAAGAGAGCACTTTGTCAGCTCCTGCAGAATGGCTGGATTTGGGCCTGAAGTAGGTAATGGAAGCTGATCCAAAAAATAAAACTACAACCAGCAGGTGGGAGGAGCAAGTGGAGAATGCCTTAGTGCGTCCTTGGGCTGTTGGCAACTTCACAATAGTGGCAATGATCTTGGTATAGGAGACAAGTATCAACATGAAAGGTACTACCCCAACCAATATCACTACTACATAGACAGACACCTCATGCACTGAGGTGTCCTCACAGGCTAGCTTGAGAATGGGGGGTATGTCACAGAAGAAGTGGTTGATTTGGTTAGTATGACAGAAATGCAGAGAGAATATCTGGCATGTTTGCCCTATCTGGACTGGCACTCCCCCAAGCCAGGAGCCAGCTGCCAGTAGATGGCACTTCTTTGGGTTCATGATTAGAGGATAGTGCAGAGGGTTGCAGATGGCCACGTAGCGGTCATACGCCATCACAGCCAGAAAGAAACATTCTGCAGTTCCCAGTACAAGGAAGAAGCACAATTGGGTGGCACAGCTCAATAGGGAGATGCTTCTATCCTTGGTCCAAAGGCTGACCAGAATCCTTGGGAGAGTGACTGAAACATAACAGATTTCCAGTATAGAAAAATGTGCCAGGAAAAAATACATGGGTTTGTGCAGTGCAGGGTCCAGCATGGTTATTATGACTATGAGACTGTTCCCAATGAGGATAGCCACGTAAATGATAGAGAACACGCCAGGTAGAAAGCCTTGGAGATTTGAAAGTTCAGAAAATCCCAGCAGAACAAACTGCACCATTGTGGAGACATTGTCTTTGGCTTCTTTCTCTTCATGCTTCATCTGTGGGAAAGATTTAACCAGAAGAACAAATCATTTCACTATGTTGGGCTTTTGTGTTATCATGTGTAATCAGTGATGATGAACGTTCTGAATTTCCTGGACCCTGAGGGAACAAAAACTATCACTTCCTGGTGTATTTTTTTTTAGAATAGATGAATGTACCCATATGAAAAATTTTAGTATTTTTTTCATTGTTATTGATATTACACTTCTTAGTCTACATGAGAATAGATATTAAATTTAATTTTAACATTCACTTGAGCACAAAAACTCAATATCTCAATTTATATTAAATATAGCAACGATTGCATTGTGTAGTGGCCTTGTCTTTTTTTGAGGGGGATCTCAAAAGTATTTTCTACTTTTATCAGTCCAAAATTAATTTTATTTTCAAACACATATTTTTGTCTGAGTTTTAAAATTGTGGATGTGTAATCGATGTGATTCTGCAACTTGTATTTGGGGTAAAAATGGGAGTTCATAACCCACTTGAATCAAATGTATGAAAGATGATATGTCATGAGCTTTGTAATGTTTTGAACAACCAATAAAAAAATAAAATAAAATAAAATTGTTCTCAGAAATGAATGAAGTTAATTTTTATATGTTTTGTTTTTATATGTTGAGGATTTCCAAACTCCATTTCAGCTTTGAATTTCTGTATTTCTTGGTAATTTTATTATTAAAAATAATAGTAAACTCTCTGTTATATATTATGGAAAATTATTTTTGATCACATATTTGTATTTACTTAGAATTTTTTAAAGTGGTAATTTATAAATTTTATTCAGATTTTATAGTGTTGAGAAAAGGAAATCTAATTGTCCTTTTTGTCAGGGAAAGCTCAATAGGGAGAAGTGTGCACACATTCATCTATGCTTCTGAATCCAAGTCTTACTAGAATGCACTCACTTGATTTACACCTTTATTGTTTGAAAAAAGCAGCAACACAAACTCATCTCTGAGATGATTTTATATCAGTGCTCACTGTGCTGTACTTTGCTGATCTATTTTGTTCCATTGTCTATTTTTTTTTATGTGTGGGAGTGCATTCATGTGTGGAATTATCCTGGAATATGATTGTTTGCATTTCCTATGTTCCTTCCCTATCTCTGGTCCTAAATAATGAGTCTCTCACAATTGCCTACACATTTTATGTGCATTGGATTGCACAATTGCTTTAGAAAATTTGATTTGCCTACCTATTGGACAAATTGCATAGAAGTCACATTGACTGCTTCATTGGACCAGTCCCAAAGGTGTAAGACTGGTTCCCAGACCAAATGCAGACCTTCAGCTGTGGACTGAGCATGTCTTACATGTATGTTTTGGTTCATGTGCATGTGATAGAGATGGGAGTGAGGGTGAGCAGTGGTTTTTGTAGTTTTGTTTTTGTTGTAAAAGTGGCATTTTTGTCTCATTGTTTTGGGGAAGTTCTAGATAACATTCACTTCATGTGTTAAGTCACTTCAAAGCTAAATGAGACTAACTCACTCCAAAGGGGAGGCATATCTCTAATCATATGCAGAGACTGGTTAATTGTGGACAGTAACCAGATTTCAACTTCAAAAATGTATAGACAAATTTGTGAAGGTAGCAATGGAGGGCATGAAATTTGGGTATCCAAAGGATTTTCTGTGACTTAGAGAAAAAAATTTAAATATTCATTAATTTTATCATCTTTTATAACATTTTCATCAAAAAATTAAAGTAAATATTTGAGGCATGTATATATATATATATATATATATATATATATATATATGTAGTCTTTCACAATTTTATGTCTCTTAATTAATTAATAAATTAATTTGCTCTGCTAGAGGTTGAATCTGGGGCCTTGCACTTGGTAAGCAAGCACTCTATAACTGAGCCACATTTTCAGCCATCCTAGAATGTGTTTTTGTTGTTGTTGGTGGTGGTGGTTAACAGAACTGTGGAGATTAGAAAGTGGACAGATGGGCGAGTTTGATTAATCTATACTAATCCTAGTTAATTGTATGTAGTCGATTATATTGAAAAGAAGGATATTCTAGAAAACAAAATTATTCTTATTTAAAAAGAAATAAAATTATTTGAAAGTTTTCAGAATAAAGGACTCATAGATGTTTGAGGAGATAAGTTTACTGATTAAGTATGACACAGGTGTGTATGTATGAAAAAATCCAAATGTACAATTATGTGCATTAATTACAATTACAAAGAAGGAAACAAAAATAAATAGGTTTATCCAGTAGAGAAAATGGATGAAATTGAGTTTGTGAGATAATCAGTAATCAGTCTCTAGGAATGACATTTCAAAGATAGGATTTCAGTGTAATAATTTTCACGAAGTGTTTCACTATAGTGTTCTGTGTATTAATCACATTTCTTTCACTTATTCATTTCAAATTCAGTCAAGAGACTGATACAGGAGCAATGATCAAAACAAGCAGGAAATAACTTTGATAATGGCAGGATAAAATGCAAACCCGTTTCAATAATACCTGTTACCTACCTTGTTTGTTAATAATTGTAACACATAGTAACAACTTCAATGTTGGCATATAAAATGATGATTTTAAAGAAAATGATGATGGTTTTTAAGATCCAGGCTCATTAGTTTAAGAAGCACTTTACATTTTGATCTCCTTGATCATGCAATTACTAAAGCCAGAAAAATACAATGCCTTTCCAAGTCAGTGTTTTCCTATAAAAATATTTTTTGTTCAAAATTTTCTATATTTAAATGTTAAAAATACAGAAACATAAAATAAATTTGTTTATACAACAGTATTGATATATTCATTATATTTACACACACACATGCGTGCACGCGCGCGCACACACACACACACACACACACACACACACATATATATATATATATATATATATATATATAATGCTTACCTTTATTTTCTGATTAAAATGTAAGAGCTAAATGAAAAGGAAGGTTATTTCTCATGTCAGGTAATTTATTTCTTTGAAAAAGAGGCTAATTACTTTCTCAGATATAGTCCATTGTCAGAACTACTAATGCTCTTTAAGTAGTAAATATTCCCTGCTCTAGGGATCAACTCCTTTCCCAAGGAGACTTCTAACTGAACTAAACCATTCTACTGCCAATCAAGGAGTTTGGTACAACAACCCGAAACCTGTCCAGCCATATATTTCTTCATAATTTCTCAGCATGTCTTTTATTTGCGTGTGTATGTATGTGTGTGCTTGTGTGTGTGTGTGTGTGTGTGTGTGTGTGTGTGTGTGTGTTTGTCTCTGTGTGTGTGAGATCATTAAGAAAGCTGGGCCATGAGGACATCTAAACATCAGAGTGCTGTAAACACTTTACTTAAGATATAAACTTAGATTTTTTAAAAAGATAGAATTATGCAGTGTCTACTGCTGGAAAATTTTTCTGTCATTAAAAATTGCGATGAGAGAGTTATGGGTCTGTTCACACCCTTATGTCATCTTGAACATGAGTCTTTCCTCACCACATCCAGCCTGGTCAGGCAGGTCACATCACACTCCAGGTTACAGATGGGGAGACATGGGGTAAAGTTATCAAGAGGATCGCTTCCCTATTCCTTTCAGGCATATGATGGAAAAAGGCATGCAGACTTTCCTTACAAAACTCCTCATGTTAAATTTAATCATTAGACAAGAACCTGGAAGAGAAGCTACATCATATAATTTTCAATAAACTCTCATGTGACCAGTAAGACATTCTATAATCACAACCATATCTCTATTGTCAAAATCTAAAGTTCAAAGTAGTGACTACATTCAGTTCACTGTAAAGGACCAGCTCAGGTTAATGCTTCTCTCATGTAATGATTATAGCAGGATGGAACAGAAATCTGTAACACCCAAAGAAACTAATCCATTTAGACACATCATCACAAAACACAACAGAGAAGAACATTTGGTATAGCTGTAGCAAACGGAATAGATTTATACATCTTTAAAGACTGATAGAAGTACAAACTTGGTTTAAAAGAATTAAATGTAAGTACTGCACTACCACTATTCAAATGTAGTATTTTTATTCACCAATTTTGAATTTTGTCATCTTGAAATTTATTTTATTTTATCTTACATCTAGCTATTAGGACACATTTGTAGCAAAATCTCATTAGGGGTTTAATTTGTACCTTTATTATGGTTAAAGATAGTGTACTACATTTATGTGATTACTTGGCTTCTATATTTCACATGTACATTATATATTCAACTATTTTGTGCATTTTTTTTGTTTTTTCAAGCTGTTATCTTTTAGGGATTCTTTACATTTTTCTCCCCATGTTTCCTTTATGGATTATTATTTGGTAACATAGTTAAGAACTCTTGCTTAGTCTAATTCATAGAGATTTAACAGTTTTCTTCTAGTAATTTATAGTTTTTATACATTACCTTTAAATCTATTATTAGCCTCCATTTATTTTTTAATGAAGATAAACTTTTATATTGAATTTTTTTTTGCTCATATCTGTGTGGGTTTGTGTGGATATTCAATTCTTCCAAATGATGTTTTTAAAAAACACCTTTTTTCAATTGAAATTATTTTTACTATTGTCAAATATTAGTTACCCACGTTTCCTCAATGGATTAGTGGGAAATCAGAGAGTTATAAAGGTGAACAAAATTGTCAACTGCACTCAGGTCTTCAAAATCTTGGAAATTATCAAAGGCCTATAGTAAACTGTAAACTGTTTCAGAAAATAAAAGTGACCTCAATAAGAATATTTAAAATCAGTAAATTTTACAATGTGACTGTATCCATCATCTGTTCTCAGCTACATTGATTAGAACATCTACCAGCAGTGTGTATGCCAAAAATATTGGCTCTCTGTTGTCACTAACAGAAGAGTTTCACATTATATAGATCTGAGTATAATTTTTTTCCAAGATTATTGTTAAAAATTGTAACAAATTTACTGGCAAATGTTACTAGGAAAAGTATAATAAAGCTATTCCTAACTTACTTCATAGCTTGGAATAGATTAAAAAGGAATTCAATAAAGGTAACTGAAGAATGAGAAACACAAAGTGGTAATTGATAAAAAAGTACTTATTCCTACTCATCTGAAAGGCTAGGTGCTTGAACAAGACACCATATACACTCACAAGGGTCCAGACCATTCATTCCTGGTTCAATATAAACTTATAAATTTAGGGTAAAAAATTGAATTCCAACACATTTTTAAAAAATTTCTTACACTGTATCTCCTAAACACACACACTTGTATCAGCAAAGGATAGACTTTCTCAGTCAAGATGAGTAAGCACAACATATTCTCTGACCACTAATTACTCTGAGTTATAAGTGATACAGAGGAATTCGGAATGACAATTATCAAGAATACCAGTAACAATAAATGTTGGTGAGGATGTAGGGAAAAAATGTACACTCATACACTGCTTGTGGAACTGCAAATTTGTGCAACCCCTATGAGAAGTAATAAGAAAATTCTTCAGCAAACTAGGAATCGAACCACCATTTGACCCAGTCATCCCTTTCTTCAGTATATACCTAAAGGACTTCAAATCACCATACCACATTGACACAACCCAATCAAGGTTTACAGCATCTGAATTCACAATAGCTAAGCAATGGAATCAAACTAAGTGCCATTCAACAGATGAACAGATAATGAAAATGTGGTATCTATTTATACACAATGAAAAATTACTCAGTCATAAAGAAGAATGAAGCTATGGCATTGCATACAAATGGATGGAACTGGAGACTGTCATGCTAAGTGAAATAAGGCTGTCCCTTAAACCAAAGGCTGAATATTCTCTCTGATATGTGAATGCTAGCATACAATAAGGAGGGGAAATAGAATTTCACTGAGTTAAACAAAAGAATGAAGGGAAGATGGGGTTAAGGGAATAGAAAAGCCAGCAGAATGAATCGGACATGACTTTCTTATGTTCACATGTGCATATGTATCTCAAGATATTTTTCAACCCAGAACCTCAAAGCCAGGAGATCATGGAACAACATATACCAAGCTCTGAAAGAAAATGTATTCCAATCAAGAATCTTTTGCTCAGCAAAATTAAGCTTTAGATTTGATGATAAAATAAAAACCTTTCATGATAAACAACAGTTAAAAGAATTTACAACTAAATCTTGTGCTACAGAACATTCTTGGGAAAGTATTCCATGAAGAGGATATGGAAAACAATGATGAAAAGCAGCAGAGGGAGGGATTACACTAAAGGAAAAAAATAATCAGAGGAGAGACCAAGTCAAGTTACATACCAAAAATAAACAAAAATGGCTGGAAATACAAATTATATCTCAACAATAACCCTGAATGTTAATGGCCTCAACTCAACAATCCAAAAGACATAGGCTAGCAGATTGGATTAAGAAAAAAAGACCCAACAATATGCTGCCTCCAAGAGACTCATCTCTTAGAAAAAGGCATCCACAGACTAAAGGTAAAGGGTTGGGAAAAATAATACCACTCAAATGGACTGTGGAAACAAGTCAACAAGTCAAGATTTCAATCCTCATATCAAATAAAGTAGACTTCAAGCTAAAGTTAATCGAAAGAGATAAAGAAGGACATTACATACTGCTCAAGGGAACCAAACACCAACAACACATAACAATTATAAATATATATGCCCCAAACAATGGAGCATCTATGTTCATCAAATTCTTCTTATGTTTGAGTCAAATAGAACACAGCATAATAATTTTTGGTGACTTTAACATATATCTTTCACCACTGGATAGATCTCCAAAGAAAACTGAGCAAATAAACTATAGAACTCAATAACACAATCAATAACTTAGACTTAACTGACATATATAGAATATTTCATCCTTCAATGAGCGAACACACTTTCTTCTCAGCAGCACATGGATCCTTCTCTAAAGTAGACCATGTATTATGCCACATAGCAACTCTTGGCAAATATAAAAAAGGAGAGATATTACCCTGGATTCTATCAGATCATAATGGAATAAAATTAGAAATCAATGATAAAATAAGAAATAAAAGTTACTCCAACATCTGGAGACTAAATAATATGCTACTAAATGAACAATGGGTTACAGAAGACATCAAGGAGGAAATGAAAAAAAATTTAGAGGTGAATGTGAACACAGGTACAACATATCAAAATCCCTGGGACACTATGAAGGCAGTTCTAAGAGGAAAGTTCAGTGCATGAAGTTCACTCCTTAAAAGAAGAAAAAGTCAACAAATAAATGCCTTAGTATTACATCTCAAAGCCCTAGAAAAAGAACAAGAGCAGTAAAAGACAGGAAATAATTGAAATCAGAGCTGAAATCAAAGAAATTAAAACAAAAAATATTTTAAAAATTGACAGAACAAAAAATGTTTCTTTGAAAAAATAAATAAAATTGACAGACCTTTAGCCATGCTAACAAATAGAAAAAGAGAAAAATATCAAATTATTAACATACATGATGAAAAGGGAAATATCACAACAGAAACTACAGAAATACAGAAGATAGTTGGAAATTATTTTGAAAACTTGTACTCCAATAAAATAGAAAATATTGAAATCATTGACAAATCTCTTAACAAAATTTAATTTTAATACACAAAATTTAAACATTTAAACATTGACAAATTTCTACACAAAATTTAATTTTAATACACAAAATTTAAACATATCAATTTCAAGCAACAAAAGTGAAGATACCATCATAAGTCTACCAACCAACAAAAGCCTGGGACCAAATGAACACACAGCCAATTTCTACAAGACCTTTAAAGAAGAAATAATACCAATACTTTTCAATTTATTTCAGGAAATAGAAAAAAAGGAGAACTTCCAAATTCATTCTATGAGGCCAATATCACCCTGGTTTCAAAACCAGGCAAAGACATATCAAAAAAGAAAACTTTAGACCAATACCTCTAAAAACCATAGGCTCAAAAATTCTCAATAAAATTCTGGAAAAAATTGAATACAAAATATATCCAAAAGATCACACACCACAATCAAGGGGGAATTATCTCAGGGATGCAAGGTTGGTTCAACATACAGAAATCAATAAATGTAATTCATCACATCAATAAACTTAAAGATAAGAACCATATGATCATCTCAATAGATGCAGAAAAAGCATTTGACAAAATGCATCACCCTTTCATGTTCAAAACACTAGAAAAACTAGGGATAACATGAACATATTTCAACTGCTGAGAATGTGAAGCATGGAATTCACTTATCTGAATTTCTAGGACAGCCTGGTACCAGTGACAGTGTGATTTCTGCTTTAATCAACAACTACCAGAAGCATCTCCTTTATACCACAGTCATATTAGCATGGTCTTGCTCATGCACTTCATGCCAAATTCAATTTTCAATATAAAGCAATAAATAGTAAGAGACATATGCATATATATGTTCAGGAATAAAATACACATGTTAATAAATGTAAAGCACCAGTATAGACGATGGAGGATGCATATAAGTTAATAAAGGAAAAATATTGTATTTCTGGGATAGGAGCTAACATGTTCATGCACTGTGTGCTCTATCACAGCTAAATCTACAGGATGGAATGTTTCTCAGATACATCAAAAATAAGTATTAATAATAATAGATGCATAGGCATTTTTGTTCTCTTAATTTACAATTTTTTCCTCAATGTTAGCTCACAGACTTAATAATTTTAAACACTTCAGAATGGTTTAAAAGCATGAAAGAAGAGGTGAGTTAATGCAGTTCAGCTGTGAGAGTTTTACATGTTCCTGAAAATAGCTTCCAATACTTCCTTGCACATTTTTTTTTGAGAGAGAGAGAGAGAGAGAGAGAGAGAATTTTAATATTTATGTTTAGTTTTTTCGGCGGACACAACATCTTTATTTGTATGTGGTGCTGAGGATCGAACCCAGAGCCGCACACATGCCAGGCGAGTGCACTACTGCTTGAGCCACATCCCTAGCCCCTTCCTTGCACATTTGCACTCATAAATAAAAAAAAAAAATAGAAGTAGGTTTAGAACTGGCTGTTGGCGTGCAGTAAAGAAAGAGATGAGGGCTGGGAATGTGGCTCAGGGTCAAGGACAGTCCTAGTATACATAAGATGCTGGGTTCAGCACGACTAATAAATAAATAAATATATAAAATGGGGAGGAAGGAAAAATGATTATGCAAGGTATTCTGGGTCCATAACATGAAAGCAGAAAACATATGATTAAAAGAAAATCAGTTTTGAAAGACAATAGTATTGTATTTTATCATGTGCTCTCATGGCATGTTATAAGGATGAGAATGAGACCTGAATGCATATAAGATTTTTTTCTCATCTTTTTATTTTCCTTATACATTTTGGTATTGGTGATTGAATACAGGTATATGTGTGCTTTACAACTAACTTAAGATCCCAGTCCTTTCTTTTTATTTATTTATTTATTTATTTATTTATTTATTTATTTTTAAGACAGGTTCTTGCTATCTTGTTAAGGATGTTGCTAACTTGCAGATTCAGGTTCAACTTTGAAATCATCCTGCATCAGCCACCTGAATTTCTGGGATTACAGGCATGCACCACTTCTCTTGGTGTATGAATCTTTTATTTTGATATTATTCAGGAAGTGTTCCATCTTGGTGCATAGTTATCAAAATTCTTGCTGATGGCATAAATATAAGGATTTTCCCAGAACTCTGTGGTAAGCCAAAGTAATATCAACTTATCCATTTACTCATTTTATTATTTCTTGAACAGACATCCATAATACAACTACCTTCAGTAACCGTGTCCCAACTACAATATAATAAACAAGAATTTCAGCCTATACAGGTATATACATTTAGGTAAATTTCAACCTTTCTTTAAACTTAAAGTGTAAAACCTAACATTTTGAATTCTGCTCACACATTTATAGGACAAACGTGAAGCATTTTAAAACACTATGTATGAGAAATCACTTTATTTATGGGGGATCAAAAAGACAGACAAATTTCTCTATACATATGTGAACAAAGTAAATTTCAGGCTAAAGTTTAGATATAACAAAAATATATCATAAGTTTGAAGGCATTGCCCTCTTAAAAGGAGAATGCAGAGAGTTGAAATGTATCTCTGATAGCTGCAAAAATATGTTAAAACATCCTCAAGTAATTAAGGACATTATGTTTTAAGAAATAATCTTTTGAGTGCCACAATCACATCCTGGTTCCTGAGGGTGTATATCACAGGATTAAACATGGGAGTCACTATGGTGTAGAACAGAGAGAGCAGTTTGTCAGTTCCTGCAGAATGGTTGGATTTGGGCCTGAAGTAGGTAATCGAAGCTGTTCCAAAAAATAAAACCACAACCAGCAGGTGGGAGGAGCAAGTGGAGAATGCCTTAGTGCGTCCTTGGGCTGTTGGCAACCTCAGAATGGTGGCAATTATCTTGATATAAGAGGCTAGTATCAAGACAAAAGGGACTATAGCAGCCAACATCACTACTACATAGACAGACACCTCATGCACTGAGGTGTCCCCACAGGCTAGCTTGAAAATGGGTGGTATGTCACAGAAGAAGTGGTTGATTTGGTTAGAATAACAGAAATGCAGAGAGAATATCTGGCATGTTTGCCCTATCTGGACTGGCATTCCCCCAAGCCAGGAGCCAATGGACAGTAGATGGCACTTCCTTGGGTTCATGATTAGAGGATAGTGCAGAGGGTTGCAGATGGCCACGTAGCGGTCATACGCCATCACAGCCAGAAAGAAACATTCTGCAGTTCCCAGTACAAGGAAGAAGCACAATTGGGTGGCACAGCTCAGTAGGGAGATGCTTCTATCCTTGGTCCAAAGGCTGACCAGAATCCTTGGGAGAGTGACTGAAACATAACAGATTTCCAGTATAGAAAAATGTCCCAGGAAAAAATACATGGGTTTGTGCAGTGCAGGGTCCAGCCTGGTTATTATGACTATGAGACTGTTTCCAATGAGGATAGCCACGTAAATGATGGAGAACACCCCAGGTAGAAAGCCTTGGAGGTCTGGAAGTTCAGAAAATCCTAGCAGGACAAACTGCACCACTGTGGAGACATTGTCTTCAGCTTGTATCTCTTCATGCTTCATCTGTGGGAAAGAGTGAACCAAAAGTACAAGTCATTTCACTCTTTTGGGCTTTTGGGTTCTCCTGTATAATGCAGTGATCGTGCAGCATTTGGTTTTTCTGTACTATGAGGAAGCAAAAACTTTTAGTTTTAGAGACTCTAAGATTATAGTTAAGCATATTTTTTTAAATAAATAAATACACCCATGGGAAATATTGTTTTAATTACTGCAATGATTGCCTAGTTCAGTTGCCTTGTCTTTTTGAGAAGAAAGGTTTCAAATATATTTTCTGCTATCATTGATTAGAGATTCATTTAATTTTAAAATAAATATTTGCTGTCTTCTGACAGTATTCTGAGAAATGAATATAGTCAATTTTTATAAGATGTGGTTTTTCTATACTATTTCCCAATTTCTGTTCAGCTTTGACTTTCACATTCTTGTAATTTTGTTACTAAGAAATAATAGTAAACTGCCTATTATATATTGTGGAAAATTATTTGTAACTGATTCATGTGTTTGTTTTAATTTTAGGTATGAAATTTGAGCATCAAAATGACTTTCTGTAACTCAGAGAAAGTTGAATATACATTAATTTTTACCATATTTTATAGTATTTTCATCAAAATATTAAATATTTAAAGACTATAATATTTATAAATATATATGTGCATATATATGTATGAATATATATGTGTATATATATACACAACTATATATATGTGTATATATATATATAAACACACATATGTATTCACACACAATCTTTCACAAGTATATAAGCCTTTTAATTTTTATTTACTTATTTTGTACTGCCAGAGATCATCTGGGGGCCTTGCACTTGGTAGGAAAAGCACTCTGTCACTGAGCTATATCCTCAGCCCAGCCTCTTGTGTTTTTTATTTTTATTTTTAAATTTTTGAAACTGTTAAGATACTCTAACTTGATCTCACCTAAAAGAGAGTAAAATTGTCATGGTTAATAAAACTGGTGGGACTGGGCACTGGAGGGATTAGTGAGGTTGGTTACTGTGTACTAAGTCCCAGTTACTGTAATGGTAGGTTCGGTATGCCATTAAAAGGAGGGTGACTATAGGAAACATAGTTGTATTGTTATTTCAAATAAAATAAAATTGTTGGAAGGTTTTTCACCAAAAGGACTGATAGATATCTGAGGAGAGATCTTTACCCTGACTTGAGCATTAGACAAGTGGATATGTATGAAAAAAATCAGAATGTACTATTAATTACAACTAAAATGAAGGAAACAAAAAAATAGGTGCACCTCCATATAGAAAACAGCTATAATTGAGGTTTTAAAATAATCAGTAGTCACTCTCTAATAATGAAATTTCAAATATATGAATTCAGTTTGAGACTATCCAGAAAGTGTTTCACTATATTGTCCTGCATATTATTCGTTCATTTATTCATTTCAAATTCAGCTTAGAGACTGATACAGGAACAATAATAAAAATAATGAGCAAATACCTTTGATAATGCCAGGATAAAATGCAAAGCCATTTCAATAATACCTGTTACCTATCTTGTTTGTTAATAGTATAAAATTCTGTTTTATAATATATCTCCAGACTCACTGCATATAAAATATATCCTTAACACATAGTAACAACTTAAATGTTTGCATATAAAATGATGAAGATATTGAAAATAATGATAGTCATTAAGATATGGGCTCATTAGTTTAAAAAGCACTTTACATTTTTATAGTCATTTATGTTACAATTACTAAAGCCAGAAAAGTACAATATCCATGTGAATCAGTATTTTCAAGTAAAGAATACATTTTTCAAAATTTTGTATATTTAAATGTTAAATATACAGAAAAAAATAAATTTGTGTTAGACAACAGATTGATTTTTACCTATTTGATTCATGGTCAAATATAATGCTTACCTTTATTGCCTGATTAAGAAGTAAGAAAAAATGAGAGAGAAGTTGCTTTCTCATGTCAGTTATTTATATTATTTGATAAAGAGGCTAAATACTTTCTCAGATGTAGTCCAGTCAAAATAATAATGTTCTTTAAATACTAACTCTTCTCTTCTCTAGGGATCAACTTCTTTCCCAAGAAGCCTTCTAATTAAACTAAACCATTCTGTTGCCAATCAAGGAGTTTGGTACAACAACCAAAAATCTACCAGCCATATATTTATTATTTATTTATAAATTCTCATCCTCTCTCTCTCTCTCTCTTTCTCTCTCTCTCTCTCTCTCTCTCTCTCTCTCGATTACGAAGAAAGCTGAACCTTGAAAACATGAGAACATCACAGTATTGTAAACACTTTAGATACAAATTAAATATTTTTTGAAGGTACAATTATACAGTGTCTTGCACTGGAACATCTTTCTGTCAATGAAAATTGAGATGACAGAGTTATGGGTCTATTCAGACCCTTATATTATATTGGTCTCCACCACATCCACCCTGGTCAGGCAGGTCACATTGTAATTCAGGTTACAGATGGGGAGATACGGGGTAAAGTTATCAAGAGGATCTCTTTTCTATTCCTGTCAGGTGTATAAACTGGAAACAGCATGCGAGATTTCCTTACAAAACTCATGTAAAATTTCATCACAAGAACCTGAAAGAGAAACTACAAAATATAATTTCCAACTCACCTCCCATGTGACCAGTAAGGCACCCTCTGATCAGAAGCTGACCTCCATTGTCAAAACCTAAAATTCCAAGCAGTGACTACATTCAGTTCACTGTAAAGGACCAGCTCAGTTTACTTTGGCTTCTCTCATGAAATGATTATAACACGATTGAACAGAAATCTGTAACACCCAAAGTAACTGACCCATTTAGACACATCATCACAAAACAAAACAGAGAAGAACATTTGGTATAGCTGTAGCAAATGGGAACAGATGTATAAATATTTGAAAAATGCTATAGGTACAAACTTGGTTTAAAAGGATTAAAGTACTAAGTATTGATCTACCAGTATTCAAAGGTAAGATAATACCTCACCAACTTTGAATTTTGTCATTTTGAAATTTATTTTATCTAAAATCCAGCTATTTTAATACCTTTGTAGCAATATCTCATTAGATGTTTAATTTTCATTTTAATGGTGGATAATGATAGTTGACATTATTTATGCAAATATTTTTCTTCTATACATCACACATACATGGTATATTCAAATAATTGTGCATTTGTTTTTTTTTTTTTCACTCTGTTATCTCCTATGTTCTCGCTATGTTTTCTTTGTCAGATAAGCAATTAGAAATTTCCCTGCTCCCATGTGCATTTTCATGATCTCATCAGTGGCAGTACAAGAGGAAACTATTCCAATTTTAATGTAGTATGTTATAAAAAAATGTTGTCTGTTTAGAATTTTGTGTTTTTGATAACATACTTTCGAATGCTCACCTAGTCTAAGTCATAAAAATTTAACTGAATGTCTTTTTCTACTTATTCTCTAGTTTTTAGATTTTACCTTTAAGTCCATTGTTTTCATTCATTTTTTTTCATAAGTCTAAATTTTTAGATTTTTTTTTTGGTCCTATCTCTGTGGGTGTGTGTGGATATTCATCCCTCCCTAATGATATTTTGCAAAAACACCTTTTGTTCAATTGAAATCATTTGTAATATCGTCAAAAGTTAGTTACCCACATTCCCACATTTTTTCAATGAATTAGTGAAAAATCAGAAAAATGATAAAGCTGGACAAAATTGCCCATTTTGAATGGGCCTTGAAAATTATATATATATATATTTACATATATATATATATATATGTTATATATATGTATGTTATATATATATGTGTATATTATATATATGTATGTTATATATGTGTGTGCAATAGAATATTACTCAGCCATAAGGAAGAATGAATTTATGGTGTTTGCAGATAAATGGATGGACCTGGTGACTATAATGCTAATGAAATAAGTCAATTCCTCAAACCAAAGGCCGTATGTTCTTTCTGATGTGTGGATGCTTAACACACAGTAAGAAACGTGATGTAGAATTTAATTGGTTTAGAAAAAGGGATGAAGGGAAGGTAGATGGGAATAAGAATAGTAAAAACAGCAGGATGAATCAGATATAACTTTACTCTGTTCAGGTGTGACTACGCAGCCAAAAACGCTGCATATCTTGTACAATCCCAAGAATGGAAAATTTACACTCAATTTATGTATATTATGTAAAAATTCACTCTATTGCCATGTGTATATATAAAGAGCAAATTAAAAAAGAGAAATTTAAAAGATGAAAGGAAATCAGTCTAGTAAGCATGAATATGTAAGCATTTATATAAAGTGTGGGAGTGCAGAGACATCCGCTACTATACACCATGATGGAAACATGATTCAACAAAGCAAGTCTAAGCAAGTTACTAAAATATACAAAGAGTGATAACAGCCATCCCTCCAGGAAACTAGAATTCACAAAAGGTATTATGTATTTATGGATTATTTAGTTTTAATCAAAGTTTATGATATAAGCAAAGAAACAGGAAAGTGTGACATGTATAGAGAAGATTAAAAGCAGCAAGACACTGAGAGAAGACATGGTGGTTAGTGCAGACACCCAGAGGGGCCAGAGCTCCCTTCCTCACTCCAGCCTTTATTCATGGGCTGAGGTCTTTACAGGTGCAATGGGTGTGGTGCCCTGAGCTCTGCTTGTTTCTCCTGAGCTTGCTTAAAGGTCTGAAGTTCATACTGGGAAGATCAAGAAAGAGACTAGAGGACACAGGCCACTCAGGGTCCCACCCTAAAACAAGGTATCACTCTGATAAAATGAGGATTTTTGTCTCAGCTCTTGTTCAGTGGTGCTCAATTCCATTAGTTCAAAGAGAGGTGGAGAAGCCTGTGTGATGGGAAGGATGGGCTTGAGTTTACTGCAGTTCTGTCTGAGGAAACTGGTATTATTATTATTATTATTATTATTATTATTATTATTATTATTATTATTATTTAGTTTCCTCTGGATTAATCCAGCAATTCATGGAAACTGAATTATTTCCTCAATATGTTTTATTTTTCATTTTGAGAAAGGGTCTTTCACAGTTGCCTATTCTCCTACCTTGCCTTTGATAAGGCAGAGAGAATTTGAGAACCCTGCAGGGTATGATGAAAAGATAATAGGAGTCCTTGATGCTGACTCCAATGCCTTGTGATAAGTTGGCTTTTGATATGCTACACTCTTTATATTAACCCTTGATTAAATAAGAGCATGCAGGCTCACAGTTTCATTAGTAACTTAGTTGGCTGATACTGCACTAGTACATATGTGCAGTACATCTGTGGCCCAGCTGTGGCCATGCATATGATCATAAGGTTGGTTAGAATATCACCAATATGGCCACCATGAGACAGAATGAAGTGCTAGTGTTGCTGAAGGCAGAAAGGAAAGAACTGTGTATTTATTGGAAGAGATGCCATGTAACCTTGGGAACCTTACATTGATCATTCCTTCTGATAGTTCAATGATTTTATTTAGAGAAAATGTGAACGAAAAGAGCTGGAAGATTGAGGTATGGGAAATGTAATACTTGGGTTCATTGTAAGAGAGATTAAGAGAAAGGTCAAATTACTGTAACATGTTAAAATCTTCCCAATCATAACATCATGTCACTAGCTACAAAATGAATTAAATCAAACTGTTCAGTAGGTATCTATGCTTTAGTTATCTTATCTGTAACAGTAAAGCCTGTTAAATAGGGACCTCTGAGACACCTTGTGTCACCTCAGAAGAGATACAAGGTGGATTACTTTGTAGATAGAATACTGAGTATCAATATGTTTCCCATATATATATATGGACACAGACTAGTGTTTTTTGCTTTTAAATGCATAATAGCTGAATTTTTGCTCAAGAGTCAGTTCAATTGTCACAGAACTACTTACCAAGAGAGGACCTGTTTCCATTTGTCCAGGTGGGTTATTTGACCAATAAAACTGAGAACTTCTACACCTGTTTTCATATCATTGTTAGTAACTCAAAAGAATTTAAATGGATTTATTTATAATGATAACTAGAGAATAGCTAAGGGCCATCATTGTGATTTTTTTCCCAAAACAGATTGTAAACCATAACAAAAATATTGTCAGTGATAATTTAAATAGGGACTTTCTTTCCACTCTCTATATTATTGTGGTGTGTGTGTGTGTGTGTGTGTGTGTGTGTGTGTGTGTAAGTTAGAATTCTACAAAAGATACCTGTTACTTGGAGGTTGCTTCAAAATTGTTTGAACATTTTAAAATGTATTTGTTGTTATTGAAAATATATCAAAAATCTCAGGCAATTTTGAAGTGCTACTGTCACCAATACTGAATATGATATGTATTTTGGAGGCATAGAAAGGTGAACATGATGCAGGCTGCTATACCATGGGAAATCAGCAGGTGTTTGGTGAGAAGGGTAAAGAATCATAGACAAGCATCCTCTGCCAGAGATGCTGAAATTGAGACAAAAGCAGGCCAGTTAGTCAATGGAGGTTTTCAACATCAACTGAATTACTCTGATATACGTTTTACATGTAGTTCCACTGAAACAATGAGATTTAAGTGTGAATTGTCATTCATGGAACTCCAATATTTTTATAAGCTTCCTTATTTTCACAGTAGAAGACTATTTATTGATGTCTCCATTAGGTGTATGAATTTAGGGAGGGCTTCACTTTCTCTTTATTTCTGCATAGTAATAGGGATCCATCTCTAACATATGCATGCTAGGCAAATTATCTTACACTGAGAAACAAACCCAGACCAGAGAGTTATATTAACAAAGCTATATTACATACAATAAATAAACAAATTAATCATATGAAAATTTGTGAGTCATTCTGATCTATAAACAAGACAAAATACACTAAAAAATAACACATTTGTAGGGGTTCTGTGTCTGGGATGGAAGTCTCTGATAGCTTCATGACTGTGGCATGCTTGGTGGCTAGGAAGTTTCTGTACAAAGACATGGAATGCCTGGCTGCTGGGAAAACTTCTGTGCAGAGACACAGGATGCCTGGCTGCTGTAGCAATGTCCTTCATAAGGAAGCCCTGTGTTAGAGTCTTATCAGCCTCAACTTTGATCTCAAGAACAGAGCTTCTGGGAATAAAGAGACTCTCTTGTTAGACAGCCACAATGTTTCACTGAACCTAAACCTGTCCACATAACACTAAACTTTATACAATGGACTTTCTTGAGAGCTTCACAAAGCTCCTAACATTGCACATTGCAACTTAGTATGTAACTGAGGAGTAAGTGGCATATTGTTGCTAAGTCTGTAAGCTGCCTAGTAATACAATGAACAATAGGTGCTAAAGATGCCAATGACCTAAAGTAACCTATTGATATAAATGAAGCTTGGCAGCTTGGCCCGCCCCCCTGCCATCCTTCCACCTTTTCTGCCTCTGCATCTTGTCTCTGTGTCTCCTTTTTATTTTCCTTGCACACATTCATTTACTGGGGATGACAATCAAGGAGTTTAAAATAACTACAATGATGTTTTAAGAAAATTCTTTAAAACTAGATGACCAGTAAAAAAAGATTAAATAATTCACCAAGGATTTGGAATTTATGCAAAATAATGAAATGTAATTAAGAACCACAGTATCCAGCATGAGCAAGTTATGGAATGACACCAATTATCAGAACACAAAGAATCAGGTTATATAAATACATATACAAATACACTATATTTTGGGATTCATATATGTTGATATATGAATTATAAAGGACATTGTTTATGTTATTATACAACTGGTACATCCAAAGATCTGTATGGTGTGTTGGTGAAATTTAGAATCAGAACAGCAAATGGTTTCATTTTTATATAAATCCAAAGACCTCAGAAGGTAAAAGGTAGATCATGCAGTTCTACTGAAAGTTAAGCAGACTTGAGACCCAGGAGAAGCTCATGCCTCAGTTCTAACACAAAGACAAAGAAAAGCTAATGCTCTGCTCTGAAAACCATCAGGCATGCAGATTCCTCTCTTACTCAGGAGGTTTAGACTCTTGGTACTATGCCCTCCTTCCAGTGACTGGATAAGTCTTCCAAATTAGATTTTTTTTCTAAGACATCCCATCTTTCTTTCTCTTTATCTTTTAAGAGCTCATGTGATTAGATTTGCTTGAACCAAATAATGTCCCTTTCTCAGGATGTAAAATCTTAATCACCTGTGCAGGGTCCTTTTCCCATGTGATTCAACACATGCAAATGTTCCAGGGATTAGGATGTGGACATCTCTGGGGACTCTTGTTCTATCTATCACAATATCTCAGTGAGATAGAAGGACTAATTTTTACATTCTTTATTTAAATGGATTCATTAATGATATAAGTTAATCACTGAAAGGCCACATGATATTAAATCATAAAGTATAATAGATTTAGTTATTTAAGACACAAACTCTAAAATGTTCATGTTCATGGATGGGATTTACAATTAATTTACAATTCAAAGATTATCTTACCAATAAAATAGTCAATATTTTAAAAAAACTAAAGTGACTAAATTACTAAGATTAATTTAAATTTTTAATCAAGTAGGCTTACTTGTGCAGGTAACTAACATTGTAGAATATCCATTTATTCAAAAATAACATTGTATGTTATCTCAATAAATTTTAATATAAAATAAATAACTAGTGATTTCTTCAAGAATCATATCTGATTACAGCCTACATTTCAATGTTTTCCTAATAATGATTCTCTACTATATTTTTTATCTTAGGCGAATAGTTATAACTTGTAATAATCCTGGTTGTTAACAAGAAAAAAAAACCATTATCTGTATTTAACTAATTTTAATTGTTATAAAATGTAGTTAAATTACATTTAACTACTCAATAATTTGCTGAGAATGTGAAGCATAAAACTCAATTATCTAAATTTGTGGGAAAAGTTGGTGCCAGCACCAGTGTGATTCCTGCTTTAGCAAATTTCAGAAAATAAACAACTACCACAATCATCTCCTCTATAAACTTCACCTTTATCACCACAGTCATATTAGCATGGTCTTCCTCAAGACCTTTATGCCAAATTCCAGATTCAATATAAAGCATTAAATGAATATGCACATATATTTTCAGGAATAAAATACACAAATGAATAAATGTAAAACATTATTATAGATGGTGAAAGATGCATATGGATTGATAATGTAGTAATGTAATATTTCCAGGACAGGAGCTAGCATGTTCATGCATTGTTAGCAGTATCACATTTAAAACAACAGATGGAGTGATGCTCAGATGCACAAAACAAACAAACAGAAAGACAACTTATTTTAGAGTGCAATAGTGAATGGGTGGGCATTTCTGGTTGTCTAGATTAATGCTCCTTTCTTCAGTATCAGCTCAAGGATTTAATGATTTCAATCAGTTTAGAGTGAATTCAAAGCATTAAAGCAAAGGTGAGAAAATGCAGTGCAGCTGTGAGGACTTTAGGTGTTACTGAAAATAGCTTCCAAGACTTCCTTGCACATCTGCACTTATAGATACAGCATAAAATAGGAAAAGTTTTAGGCCTGACTGATGGAGTATAGTACAGAAACAGATAAGGGCTGAGGATGTGGCTCAGGATAGAGGACATTCCTGGTATGCATAAGATCCTGAGTTCAATCCCCAGCACCACAAAAATACATACATACATACATACATACATACATACATACATACATACAGGTTGGGGGATGAAAAAATAATTATGAAAGGTATTGTGGGACCATGACATCAAAGCAGGAAAACATATGGAGCAAAAGAAAATCAGTTTTGAGGGATAGTGGTGTTGTATTGTTTCATATGCTCCCATGGCAAGTTGTTTGGAGGAGAAGATAAGACCTGCATGCATGTAAGACTCTTTTTTCTATATTTTCCTTATAATTTTTTGGTATCAGTGATTGAACACAGGGATGTTTTACAACTGTGCTAAGATCCCCCCAAAACGTTTCTATTTATTTATTTTTATTTTATGTCAGGGTCTTGCTAACTTGCTGAGGATCTTGCTAAATACACAAGCAGGTTCTAGCTTGAGATTTCCTTACGTCAGCCACCTGATTTTCTGGGATTACAGCTATGAACCACTCTACCTGGCCCATGCATCTTTTCTTTTGGTATTATCCAGGAAGTATTCCACTTTCATGCATAGTTATCTTAATTCCTATTGATTACAAAAAAGTATAGATTTTGCTACAACAGTGTGGTAGGCCAAAGTAACATTCACTTATCCATTTAATCAGTTTAGTATTTCCTGAATAAACATCCATTATACAAATACCTTCTAACTGTGTCCCAACTGCAATATAATAAAGAAGAATTTCAGTCTATACAGGTAGGAACATTTAGGTAAATTTCATTAAATTTAGTAAATTTCCATTAAATTCAATGCATAAGATCTTAAATTTTAAATTCTGCTAATATATTTTTAGGGCAAATGTGATACACTTTAACATTTTATTCATGAGAATTTATTTTCTTTAGGTGTGATCACAATGACAGATAAAGTTCCCTATATAAATGAGGTGAACAAAATAGATTCCAGGATAAAATTTTAATATAACAAATTACATCATAAGCTTGAAAAACATTACCCTCCAAAAGGAGAATGCAGAGAGTTGAAATATTTCTCTGATAAATGTGACAATATGGTAAAACTCCTCTAGTAAACTCTGAACACTATGTTTTAAGCAAGAGTCTTTTGAATGCAGCAATCACGTCCTGGTTCCTGAGGCTGTATATCACAGGATTGAATGTGGGAGTCACTATAGTATAGAAAAGAGAGAGCAGTTTGTCAGTTCCTGCAGAATGATTGGATTTGGGCCTGAAGTAGGTAATCGAAGCTGTTCCAAAAAATAAAACCACAACCAGCAGGTGGGAGGAGCAAGTGGAGAATGCCTTAGTGCGTCCTTGGGCTGTTGGCAACCTCAGAATGGTGGCAATTATCTTGATATAAGAGGCTAGTATCAACAGAAAAGGGACTGCAGCAACCAACATCACTACTACATAGATAGATATCTCCTGTATAGAGGTGTCCCCACAGGCTAGCTTGAGAATGGGAAGTATGTCACAGAAGAAGTGGTTGATTTGGTTAGAATAACAGAAATGCAGAGTGAATATCTGGCATGTTTGCCCTATCTGGACTGACATTCCCCCAAGCCAGGAGCCAATGGCCAGTTGATGGCACTTCTTTGGGGTCATGACTACAGGATAGTGCAGAGGGTTGCAGATGGCCACGTAGCGGTCATACGCCATCACAGCCAGAATGAAACATTCTGCAGTTCCCACTGCAAGGAAGAGGCACATTTGGGTGGCACAGCTCAGTAGGGAGATGCTCCTATCCCAAGTCCAAAGACTGACCAAATACCTCGGGAGAGTGACTGAAACATAACAGATTTCCAGTGTAGAAAAATGTGCCAGGAAAAAATACATGGGTTTGTGCAGTGCAGGGTCCAGCCTGGTTATTATGACTATGAGACTGTTCCCAATGAGGATAACCATGTAAATGATGGAGAACACCCCAGATAGAAAGCCTTGGAGGTTTGAAAGTTCAGAAAATCCCAGCAGAACAAACTGCGCCACTGTGGAGACATTTTCTTCAGCTTGTATCTCTTCATACTTCATCTGTGGGAAAGAGTGAATCAAAAGTAAAATTCATTTTGCTTCTTGGGCTTTTGTGTTCTCATGTATAATGCATTGATGGCAAACCTACTGATTTCTGTGTTTACTTTTGAACAAAAACTTTTAGGGGTTCTGAGATTATAGCTTAGCATATTTTTTTTTTTTTATTTTACATAAATGCACTCCTGGTAAAAATTGTATTACAGCCATGATTTCATTGTTCAGTTGCCTTGTCTTTCTGAGGAGAAAGGATCTCAGATCTATTTTCCTTTATTAGCAATTCAAAGTTTATTTAATTTTTAATAAATATTTTGTGTAACCTTTGGCATTGTTCTGATAAATGAAAAAATTCAATTTTTATATATTTTTTTCTGTCACATTTCCTTCCTCCAGTTCATCTTTGACTTTCTGATTCTTGGTGATTTTATTATGAATAAATAATAATAAACTGCCCATTATAAATTGTTGAACATTATTTCTTACTGGATCATGTATTTGTATTTCAATTTAAGGTATACACAAGGGTAATTATACACTTAATTCAGATTCTGTAGTTTTGAAAAAAAAAAAAAGAAATCTATATGCTTTATTGTCTGGAAAGCTCAACAGGGAGAAGTATACATATGTACACCCATGTCCAGAAAGTAATTCTGACTAGAATGTGCACACTAACTTTACTTATTTATTGTATAAAAAATGCAGTAATGTCAACTCATCTCTGAGGTCATCTTAAATCACTCAGTGCTCTCTGTGCTGTATGTTGTTGACCTTATTTGTTTCATTAAGTCAATTCCCTTGTGTGTGGGAGTGCATTGGTATGTAACATTATATTGGAATGTGATTATTTACATTACCTATGTTCTGACTTTATCTCTGGTCCTAGATTATAAATTTCATAAGATTGTCTACAGATTTTATGTGCATTGGAGTGAATAATTGCTTCAGAATTTTTTTTTTTTTTTTCACGCTGACTGCTTCATTGGACCAGTCCTCAAGGTGTAAGACTGGTTCCCAGACAAAATGCAGACCTTCAGCTATGGATTGAGGATGTCTTATATGTATGTCATGGTTCATGTCTGTGTGATAAAGATGGGAGCGAGGGTGAGTAGGAATTTTTGTAGTTTCATTTACTTTTGCAAAAGTAGCGTTTTTTCCTCATTATTTTAGGGAGGCGCTAGATAACATCTACCTCCTGCGTTAAGTCATTCAAATGCTGAAAGAGACTAATTCACTGCAATGGGGAGACACAACTCTAATCATATGCAGAGACCCATCAAGTGTGGACAGTTACCAGATTTCAACTTCAAAGATGTTTAGAGGGAAGTGTGAAAGTAGCAATGCAGTGAGAAAACTTGAGTATCCAAAGGATTTTTTGTGAATTCAAGAAGGAAAGTTAAATATACATTAACTTTACCATCTTTTATATGAAAGTAATTATTTAAAGCCTATACTATATATATGTATGAATGCATATATATATATATATATGTGAATGCATATGTATATGTGTATAAATATATAAAAAATACTATCTTCCACAATTGCATAAGTCTATTATTTATTTATTTTGTTTATTTATTTTGCATTGCTATCAAATCAAGCTGAGGTTTTATATCTGATATGCAAGCACTCTACCACTGAGCCACATCCTCAGCAAGCCTCTTGTATTTTTATTTTGATCACTGCAAAGATGTTTAAGTTGATCTCATCAAACGAAGACTTGAATGATGGAAGTTAATGAACTGGGGGGACTGGACACTGGAGGG
Source organism: Spermophilus citellus (assembly GCF_964194105.1). NCBI lineage: Eukaryota > Metazoa > Chordata > Mammalia > Rodentia > Sciuridae > Spermophilus > Spermophilus citellus. Next base: position 240,835,800 of record NC_138183.1, read on the forward strand.
ATCAGTGAGTTGCTTAATGTGTATGAATCATAGTTATTTGCACTGGGAGGTTTGGTATGCCATTGAAAGGAGTGAGACTATAGATAACAAAATTGTATTGTTATTTCAAGTGAAATAAAATAATTTGGAGATTTTCACCATAAAGGACTGATAGATATTTGAGGAGACACATTTACTCTGATTTGAGCATGACATAGGTGTATATGTATGAAAAATTCTGAATGTTAAATCACCTCCATTACTTACAACTAAATCGAAGGAAACAAAAAGAAATAGGTGCACCCCCATATACAACTACAACTGTAATTGTAAAATAATCTGTAGTCTGTCTTTAATAATATTTCAAAGATGATTCAGTTTGAGAATATTCAGGAAATGTTTTACTATACTGTCCTGCATATTAATGATATTTCATTCACTTATTCATTTCAAATTCAGCCTAGAGATTGATATAGGAACAATGATAAAAATAGCAAGCAAATAATAATAATGATAATGATATTATCATTTGATGATGCCAGGATAAAATGCAAAGCCATTTCAATAATACTTTTTACCTACTTGTTGGTTAATATTATAAAATTCTGTTTTATAACATAATATCCCTAGATTCATTGCATACAAAATACATTCTTAACACATAGTAACATCTTAAATGTTTGCATATAAAATGATGATGATACAGAAAATGATGATAGTCACTAAGATATGGGCTCTTAGTTTAAGAAGCACATTAAATTTTTATATCCTTTGATGTTACAATTAAGTACAACATCCATATGAATCAGTGTTTTCAAATAAAGAATACATTTTCAAAATTTTCTACATTTAAATGTTAAATATACAGAAGTCTATACAATAAATTTGTGTTAGACAAAAGTATTGATTTTTACCTATTTGGATCATGGTCAAATATAATGCTTACCTCTATTGACTGATTAAGAAGTAAGAGCAAAATGAGAGAGTTGCTTTCTCATGTCAGTAATTTATTTTATTTGAAAAATAGGCCCACTGCTTTCTCGAATGTAGTCCATTGGCAGAACTAATAATGTTCTTTATGTAGTAAATATTTTCTGCTCTAGGGATCAACTTCTTTCCCAAGGAGACCTCTAATTGAATCAAACCATTCTATTGCCAATCAAGGATTCTGGTACAACCAAAATTCTACATGGCCATATATTTTTTCATAAAGTCTCCCCTCCCTGCCCCCCCCTTGTTTTTTAAACATTAAGAAAGCTGAGCTTAAAAACATCAGGAAACTAGAGGGCTATAAACACTTTGTTTAAACATATAAATTTAAATATCTTTAAAAAGATACAACCTACGTAATGTGTTGAGCTGGAAAATTTTTCTGTCATTGAAAATTATAATGACAGAGTTATGAACCTAGCCAAACCCTATGTTATCTTGAACATGGCTCTTCTTCATCATATCTACCTTGGTCAGGTAAGTAACATCATGCCCCAATTTAGAAATGGGGAGACATGGGGTAAAGTTTTCAAGAGAATGTCTTCCCTGTTCCTTTCAGGTGTATAAACTGGAAAAAGGCATGTAGAATTTTCTTACAAAACTCCTATGTAACATTTCATCATAGAAACCTGGAATAGAAGCTACAAAATCTAATTTCAAAATGAACTCCCAAGTGACCAGTAAGACACTCTATGATCAGAACCTGACCTCTATCATCAAAAATAAAATTCCAAGCAGTGAGTACATGAAGTTCACAGTAAAGGACCAGCTCAAGTTAATGTCAGCTTCTCTAATGTAATGAGTGTAATACGATGGATCAGGAATCTGTAATACCCAGAGAAACAAACCTATTTAGATGCATAATCACAAAACACAATAGAGAGTAACATTTGATATAGCTATGGCAAACAGTAATAGATTTATACACACTTAAAGACTGTTAGAGGGATACAATTGGTTTAAAAGGATCATTATTATGCACTGAATTACCTCTAGTCATAGGTAATAGTCACTAATTTTGAATTTTGTTACCTTAAAATTTATTTCATCTTAAATTTAGCTATTAGAACACATTTATAACAATATTTATTAAGGGTCTTAATTTTAATTTTAATTATGGTTAATGATAGTGGACATCATTTATGTGAATATTATCTTCTATATATCACATGTATGTCAAACATTTAATATTTTTATGCATTTGTTAATTTATTTTCAAGCTGTTATTTTTTTGGCCATTCTTTGCATATTCTCCAATGTTTCCTTTGTAAGATAAGTGATTTGAAAATGTTTTCCCAGTATTCATTTTTATGATCTTAACAATGGTGATACAAGAGAAAACTATTTCAATTTTAAAGCAGTCTATTTTTAAAATGTTGTTTTTATGGATTGTGCTTTTGCTAATGTACTTTAGAATTCTTGCCTATTCCAGGTCTTAACGACCTACTTCTGTGTTTAGTTCTAGTAGTTCTACAATGTTTAGATTTTACATTTAAATCTATTGTTTGTTTTTATTCTTTTTTTCCATAAAGCTAAATTTTTAGATTGATTTTTTGTTTATATTTCTGTGTGTGAAAATTTAATTCTTCCAAATGAAGTTTTACAAAAATTGCCTTTGTTAAATTAAAACCACTCATACTATTGTCAAAATTCAGTCATCCACATTTCCTCAATGGATTAGTGAAACACCAGAATATGATAAAGATGGACAAAATTGTCAACTGCACTCATGTTTTCAAAATCTTGCAAATTATCTATGGTCCATTGCAAATTGTGAAGTGTTTCAGAAAATGAAACTGACATCCATAAGAGCATTCAAAATCAGTAAATTTTAGAATGTGACTAAACCTATTATCTATTCTCAGCTACATTGATCAGGACATTTACCAAGTTGTGTATGCCAACAATATTGGCTCTCTGTTGTCACTATTGGGAGAGGTTTCTGTTACTTAGAGCTGAGTATAAAATGTTTTCAAAGATTACTGTTAAAATGTATAACATCTTTGATGGCAAATTATACTAGAAAAACAATGTTTCAGATATACCAAACTTTCTTTATTATAGAAAGGAACAGATGACAAAGAAATACAACAAAGATAACTGAGGAATGAGAAACATAAAGTGCGTATTGAAAAAAACATCCTAATTCCTACTGATCTATAGACTGGTTGCAAGAATACAGTTCCATACACACTCAGAATAGTCCAGAAAGCCAACACACAAGCCATTTTTTCCTGGTTGAATATAAACTAGTAAGTAGAGGGAATAAAAATTGAAATCCAATGCAATATTTTTTAATTTTGTAAACTATGTCTCTTAATCACAGACACATGTTTCAGGAAAGAGTAAATTTTCTTACTCAAGATGAGTAAGCACAACATATTCTCTGACCTCTAAATTACTTTGAGCCATGAATAATACAGAGGAACTCAGAATGTCAATTATCACGAACACAAGTAACAATAAATTTTGGCGAGCACATAGAGAAAAATGTGTACTCATACATTGTTGGTGGGACAGCAGATTGGTGCAATCACTATGAAAAGCAGTATGGAAATTCTTTAGGAAACTAGGAATTGAACCAACATTTGACCCAGTTATCCCACTTCTCAATAGGACTCAAAATCTCCATACCACAGTGACCTAAACACATCAATATTTATAGCAGCTGAATTCACAATAGCTAAGCAATGGAACACAACTAGGTGCCATTCAGCAGATGAATGTATAACGAAAATGTGATACACACACATATCACATATATATCAACATATATACACACACATGCACTCACACAATGGAATATTACTTATAAAGAATAATGATATTATGGCATCTGCAGATAAATGGATGGAAATGGAAACTATCATGCTAAGTGAAATAATACAGTCCCTCAGACCAAAGCTGAATCTTCTATGTTATGTGGATGCTAACACAATAAGGAGGGGGCTATAGAATTTAATAGAATTAGACAAAGGGATAAAGGGAATAGAGAGGGAAGGAGAATAGGAAAGATAGGAGAATGAGTCAGACATAAATTTCCTGTGTTCATTTGTGAACTTCACATCATGTACAACCATCGTAAACTCCATGTATATATAATATGCCAAAATACATTCTGTTTAGTTCCACTAAAACAATGAGATTTAAGTGTGAGTTTTCATTTATGCAGCTCCAATATTTCTATAAGCTTCCTTATTTTCACAGCATAAGACTATTTATTGATATTTCCACTAGGTGTAGGAACTTACAGAGAGATTCATTTTCTCTTTACTTCTGCATAGTGATGGGGATTCACCTCAAGCAAAAAAAAAAAAAGTTGGAAGACAAAAACAATAATTATGCAAGATATCTTGGGACCATGACATCAAAGGAGGAAAATATATGCACAAAAGAAAGTCAGTTTTTAAAGATAGTAGTGTTGTGTTACATCATGTGCTATCATGGCAAGTTATTAGGATGAGAATGAGACCTGCATGCATGTAAGCTTTTTTCTTTTTTCTTTTTCATATAATAAATGGTATTGGTGATTTTACACAGTGATCCTTTACAACTAAGATCTCAATTTGTACTTATGCATGAAAGACAAATTGGCTCACACTGAGAAACAAACCCAGATCAGAGAGTTATATATAAAAAGCTATGTTACATAAAATAAACAAATTCATCAAATGGAAATGGGTGAGTCATTCTGATCAATAAACAAGACAGTAAAAATCAACACATTCATTCATTGGGGATGACAATCAAGGACTTTAAAATAACTATAATAGTATTTTAAGAAAATAATATGAAATAGATAAATAATGATAAGAAGATTTAAGTGTGGAATTTAAGTGAGGGAATTTACGAAGGAATTGGAATACAAGCAAAATAATAAAATGTAATTGGGAATCAAAGTATCCAGCATAAGCAAATCATGGCAAGGTCTTATCAACACACTGATTGTCAGAACACATAGAATCAGGTTATTTATATACATATATAAATACACTAAATTTCAGTATTCATGTGTATTAATAATAATTGCTTGCATTTTTATAGGATATTGTCTATGTTATTATAAATCTAGTAAATCCTAACATTTGCATGGTGTGTTAGTTAATTTGAGAATAAGAAGAACAAATGGTTTTATTCTGATATAAATCCGAAGACCTCAGAACCTAAAGAACAGATACTGAAGTTCTTTTGAAAGTTTAGCAGACTTGAGACCCCTGAGAAGCTTGTGTCTGGGTTCTAACCCAAACACTAAAGAAAAGCTGATGCTCTAGTTTGAAAACCATCAGGCTGACAGAGTCCTCTCTTTCTCAGTGGGGCTCCATCCAATGACTGGATAAGATCTCCCACCTTAAGAGTGGGTTGTTTTTGGTCCCATATTGAACTTGGGGGCACTTGACCACTGTGCCACATCCCCAGCCCTATTTTGTATTGCACTGAGAAACAAAGTCCCACTGAGCTGCTTAGTGCCTCCCTGTTGCTGAGTCAGCTTTGAACTTGTGATTTTCCTGTTTCAGCCTCTGGAGCAACTGGGATTACAGGAATGTCCCGCTGCACCCCGCCAGGAGATGTGTTCTTTGAACATTTCCCATTTTTCCTTCTCTTTCTTTTCTAAGAGCTCATTTGATTAGATTTGCCCAACCTGAATAATGTACCTTTCTCAGGATGTAAAACCTTAATCACCTGTGCAAGGTCCCTTTGCCATGTGATGCAATATATGCAGATGTTCCAGGGATTAGAATGTGGACATCTCTGAGAGCCCTTGTCCTATCTACCATAATATCTCAGTGAATAGGAGGACTAATTATTACATTCTTTATTTGAATGGTTCCATAACTTACATAAATTAATCACTGATAGGCCACATGATATTAAATCCCAAGGTATTATTTGTTAAGTTATTTAAGATGCAAACTCTACTGTGTTCATGTTGATTGATGTTTTTTACAGTTTATTGACAATCAACTTTAAAGATTATCTTACTAAGAGAATAGTCAATATATTAAAAACAAAACTAATTGTATTACTGAGGGTAATTTCAACTTGTAAACAAATATGCTTACTTTTTCAGGTAACTAGTATTGTGGAATATCCATTTCTACAAAAATAACGTCAAACTGTTATCTCATTTTTTATTTGTATTTAAATATAAAATACATAGCTAGTTATTCCTCTAATAATTGCATCTGAATACAGCCAACATTTCAATGTTTCTTAAGTGAATAGTTAATACCTTCTAATAATCCTGTCTGTTAAAAAGAAAAAGCATAATATCTGTATTTAACTAATCCCAGTTGTTATAAAATATAGTTAGATGACATTTAACTACTCAACAGTTTGCTTAGAATATTAAGCATACATCTCAGTTTTCTGAACTTCTGGGAAAACTTGGTGCCAGTTTCATTGTGATTCCTGCTTTATCAAATTTCAGAAAATAAACAACTACCAAAATCATCTTCTCTATAAACTACACCTTTATCACCACAGTCATATCAGCATGGTCTTCCTCATGAACTTTATGCAAAATTCCAAATTCAATATAAACTATTAAATGGTAAGAGATACATGCATATATATTTTCAAGAATAACATACACCAATGTGGAGGATGCTTATAGGTTGATAAAGTAGAAATGTTGTATATCCAGGACAGGAGCTAACATGTTCATGCATTGTGTACTCTATCACAGCTAAAGCTACAGGACGGAATGATGTTCAGATGTGCAAAACAAATAAACAGAAAGACAACTTATTTGAGATTATGGTAGTGGATGGGTGGACTTTTCTCATTCTGCTGATTAATGTTCCTTTCCTCAATGTCAGCTCACAGATTTCATAATTCTAAAACTTTAGATTAGTTTAAAAGCATGAAAGCAGACGTGAGGTAATGTAGTTCAGCTCTGTGGACTTTACATATTCCTGAATGTAGTTTCCAAGACATCCTTGACCATTTGTACTTGTAGATATTTCATAAAATAGAAATAGGTTAAAGAGTAGCTTTTGGAGTGAAGTAAAATAGAAATGAGGGCTGGAGGCTGGAGATGTGGCTTAGGGTAGAGGACAATCCTAGGGTACATAAAAACCTGGGTTCAATTATCAGTATCACCAAAAAAAAAAGAGTTGGAAGACAAAAAATAATTATGCAAGATATCTTGGGACCATGACATCAAAGGAGGAAAATATATGCACAAAAGAAAGTCAGTTTTTAAAGATAGTAGTGTTGTATTACATTATGTGCTATCATGGCAAGTTACTAGGATGAGAATGAGACCTGCATGCATGTAAGCTTTTCTTTTTCCTTTTTCATATAATTTTTGGTATTTTACACAGTGATCCTTTACAGCTCAGCTAAGATCTCAGTCCTTTTTTTTTTCATTTTTTTTAATTTTGTGACAAGGTTTTACTAACATGCTGAAGATCTTGATAAGCCACAGATGGAGACTCAAGCTTGAGATCGTCTTGCGTCAGCCACCTGAATTTCTGGGATTACAGGTATGCACTAGTGCACCTGGCCCATATAACTTTACTTTTGTCACTATTCAGGAAGTATTCCACTTGGGTGCATAGGGTGCAAAATATTATATATATATATATATATATATATATATATATATATATATATATATATATATTTGTGTGTGTGTGTGTGTGTGTGTGTGTGTCAGAATTCTGTGGTAGGGCAAAGTTACATTCACTTATCGATTTATTCATTGTATTATTTGCTGAAAAAGGATTCATTGTACAACTACCCTTGGTAACTATGTCTTACCTACAGTATAATAAAAAGAATGCCAGCCTATATGGTTCAGATTAGGTAAATTTAAATATTCCTTTAAATTTAATGTATAAGACATAATATTTTGAATTCTGCTCATATGTTTATAGGTCCAATGTTATCACTTTAAAATTTTATGCATGATAATTAATTTCTTTATATAGGATCACAAACATAGATAAATTTCCCTATACATATGTGAACAAAGTTAATCCCAGACTAAAATTTAAATGACAAAAATACAGCATAAGTTTGAAGGTATTACCCTCTCAAAAGTAGAATGCAGAGAGTTGGAATGTTTGTCTGATATGTGACAAAATGGTGAAACAACCTCTAGTAAACTCAGACCACTATGCTTTAAGAAATAATCTTCTGAGTGCAGCAATCACATCCTGGTTCCTGAGAGTGTATATCACAGGATTGAACATAGGAGTCACTATGGTGTAGAAAAGAGAGATAAATTTGTCAGTTCCTGCAGAATGGCTGGATTTGGGCCTGAAGTAGGTAATGGAAGCTGATCCAAAAAATAAAACCACAACCAGCAGGTGGGAGGAGCAAGTGGAGAATGCCTTAGTGCGTCCTTGGGCTGTTGGCAACCTCAGAATGGTGGCGATGATCTTGCTATAAGAGACAAGTATCAAAATACAAGGTACTGCCCCAACCAATATCACTACTACATAGACAGATACCTCATGCACTGAGGTATCCCCACAGGCTAGCTTGAGAATGGGGGGTATGTCACAGAAGAAGTGGTTGATTTGGTTAGAATGACAGAAATGCAGAGAGAATATCTGCCATGTTTGCCCTATCTCTACTGGCATTCCCCCGAGCCAGGAGCCAATGGCCAGTTGATGGCACTTCTTTGGGTTCATGACTACAGGATAGTGCAGAGGGTTGCAGATGGCTACATAGCGGTCATAAGACATCACAGCCAGGAGGAAACTTTCTGTGGTGCCCAGTATAAGGAAGAAGCACAATTGGGTGGCACAGCTCAGTAAGGAGATGCTCTTATCCGGAGTCCAAAGGCTGATGAGATACCTGGGGAGTGTGACTGAAACATAACAGATTTCCAGTATAGAAAAATGTCCCAGGAAAAAATACATGGGTTTGTGCAGCGCAGGGTCCAACCTGGTTATTATGACTATGAGACAGTTTCCAATGAGGATAACCATGTAAATGATGGAGAACACTCCAGAGAGAAAGCCTTGGAGGTTTGGAAGTTCAGAAAATCCCAGCAGGACAAAATGCACCACTTTGGAGACATTGTATTCTGTTTCTCTCTCTTCATGCTTCATCTGTTGCAAAGATTTAACCAGAAGTAGAAATCATTTCACTCTCTAGGGCTCTTGTTTTCCCATGTATAATCTAATGATGATGAGCATTCAGATTTTCCTGTTCTCTCAGGGAACAAAAGTATCACTTCCAGGAATCTAATATTAGAGTTAAGTTTATCATTATTAATACATGTGTCTATATGAACAATTTTCATCTTGTTTTCCTCCCTGAAGACAGTAGATTTCTTTTTTATTCTTATAAGATATATCATTTTAAATTTTTCTATTCATTTGAACTTCTAAAAACTTTAAATCTGAATCTTTGCCCATTTTTGGAATCATTTTCTTTAAGTAACCATTTTTTCCTTCACATTTCAGACCCAATTTTTCCTATTATTAATGCAAAATAAATTTTTATCTTTAAGTAAACGTATTGTGTGCTATCTAAAATAACTTTTAGGGATCAATATAGTTAATTTTTACACATTGTGGTTTTTCTATAATATTTCCAATATGTTGTTTAGCTTTGACTTTTTGCATAATCATGGTAATTTTATTATTCAGAAATAATAAAAGTATCCATTAAATATTATGAAATATTATTTACTTTTGTAAATTGTAGATGCATATCAGTATATAGTGCATTGAACTGGCAGTCATGAATTTTATTCAGAATTTCCAGTGAGAAGAAAAGGAATGCCAAGTTATTCTTTTTGTTAGGGAAAATTGAAGAGAGAAGTAGGCAATGGTAACATCTTTGTTCAGAAAATCAATTCTAACATGAATGTGAGCATTTGAGTACATAGCTATTGTATATTGTATAAAAGAAGCATCTTTCACAACTCACCTCTGAGATCATCATAAACCTCTCATGTGCTCTCATTGCTGTTTGCTTCTGACCTCATTTTGTTCATGAAGTTTTTTTTTCCTTGCATGTGTGTGTGTGTGAATACATTCACCAACATGATTGATTATACTGATTATACTATATATTTATTATGTTCTTTTCTTATCTCTAGACCTAGATTGCAAGTTTATTTTAATACTTGTATATTTCTTGTGTATTACATATTTTTTTCACAAACTTAATATTGATAACTTCTTGAATATATCATGAATAAGGCAAAGTGGTTGCTTCATTTGAATAGGTTTCAAGGTATAAGATTGGCTTCTAGCCTGAATGCAGACCCAGCTTCTCAATAGCAGATTAAATATGTTTTACATGTCTTTCAATTTTCATGTCCATGAGTTAGGGAGGATGGGAGAGAAGATGTGTAAAAATTATGGTAGTTTCATCCACTTTTGCAAAGGTGGTAGGTAAGGATTCTGGCTGTGAAACGTACAAGGCAGCATTCCTCTAGTGAGTAAACTCCCAGAGGGTAACAGGTACTCTGTTTTCCACACTTGGAATATTCTTCAGTTTCTCCCTAGAACTAGTAATATAACTAATACATGTGCAATGCCTACCTGCTATGGTAATGTCCTTCATGAGAAGGCTTTGGGCTGGAGTCTTATCAGCCTCCACCTTGATCTCAGACACTCAGCTCCTGAGAATAAAGGAACTATCTTGTTAGACAACTACAATGTTTCACTGAGCCTAAACCTGTCCACATAAAAGTAACTTTATACAATCCACTTTCTTGAGAGCTACACAAAGCTCTTAACATTGCACATTGCAACTTAGTATGTAACTTAGCAATAAGCTGCATAATGCTGCTATGTCTGTAACCTGCCTAGTGATACAATGAACAATGTGTACTAATGATGCCAATGATCTAAAGTAACCTATTGAAATAAATAAAGCTATCAGCTCAGGCAATCAGCTTTGCTTTTAGCTCTGCACTTTATTTCTGTTTCCTTTTTCAGACCTTACAACTGGTGCCAAACAACTTGGGACAAGGGGTGGTCCTGTCCCAACTCTCTGTTATAGTCTCCCAGTCCAAGGGTTCTAGGGGCCCTATTAAACTGAACAGGGGCCCCTTCCTTTTTGATGGGGGAAGGGAGTAAGCTTACTGCCTGGAACAGGCTTTGATGCCTGTCTTTCATCAGTTGGCACTCATTTCTTCTGGTAAGCTATGAATTCCCTATCTAATGCTTAACATTGTCATCATTGGGCTGAACTTTCTGACTTAGTTTGCAATGCTGGACAAAATGTAAGTAATGCTAACCTTGCTTTGCTGGCAGAGATAGATTCTCATTGGCCCTCCTACCCAGAAAGTGGTACAAAAGATTGGGATGATATAGGTAAGAAGCTTCATGGGGAGCCATGACCTCATGTGCTTGTGCTACAAGCTTGATTTCTTTGTTGTGATGTTATTGGTAAGGCCTCTGCTTCTCAACCCATGCTCTCTTTCCCTCCTGCACCCAACAAGCTGCTCCCCTTCCCCCATCCACCACGGTCCCCACCTGGGTGTGTGGTTCCATTTAATTATCATTTTAAAAAATTGTTTTTAGTTGTAGTTGGACACAACACCTTTATTTTACTTATTTTTATGTGGTGTTGAGGATCGAACCCAGTGCCTCGCACATGCTAGGGTATCACTCTACCGCTGAGCCACAACTTCAGCCCTCCTTTAAATTATCTGACACCACTCCTGCTGCAGCTGGCATCTGCAATCACTCCACCCCCACCTAGAACCCTGAAGGTAAGCAGCAAATACTGGAGGAAGGAAAATCTCATAATTTGGGGCTGGGGATGTGGCTCAAGCGGTAGCGCGCTCGCCTGGCATGCGTGCAGCCCGGGTTCGATCCTCAGCACCACATACCAACAAAGATGTTGTGTCCGCCGAGAACTAAAAATAAATATTAAAATTCTCTCTCTCTCTCTCTCTCTCTCTCTCTCTCTCTCTCTCTCTCTCTCTCTCTCCTCTCTCACTCTCTCTTAAAAAAAAAGGAAAATCTCATAATTTAACTGTTTTTCCTTATTAAGCTAAATCCTTCCAGCCAACCAGAATATAAGCAATTAACTTTTGCTGTTATTTAAAGAATTGCCATCTACTGACCCAGGGCAAAAGGAGGGAGAATCCGTTTTTCCAACCTCACCCCAAAATCCTCTATTGCTCAATTGTTTGTGATTCCCTATGTTTCATTTCAACAACCTTTAAATGAAAGGGGAAATACAAAGTTTGGCTCTATTGTCATTGGAGCATGTTTATCAATAACTGAAGGTAGACCTAAATTAACTCCTAGTTAAATGATTGGCCAGCTATAGGCTATTGGATACTGATACTAAGGGTAGGAAGCAAAAATTAGCAAATGTCTGAAAGCTCCCTGTGTCTACCATGCTCTGCCCCTTCCAATCCACAATAAATCATTATTCATATTCAACCATGTGTGGAAAGTATTACAAAATTTACAAGATTTAAAATAAAAAGGAAAAAGAACTTTTCAGAAAGAATATAAACTGCAACACCATGCTTTAAAAGAATAATCTTATTTTAAAAAAATAAATGGTCACAGCAGTTTTCTTTATTTTTTAGCTTTTGCTGGATCTCTAACTTTCCCAGTCTTGCATTTAAAATATGAATTACAAGGCCTATACCATTTTCTAGGTTTATGAAAAACCAGTTTAGACAAAAGAAGAAAAAGAGTGTCCCTTTTAAATGTAAGCTGCTTGGCAGGCTATCTTATCTGTTTTCAGCCAGCTTTCTAAACCAGTTTCTCCCTAATGTTAGAGAACAGAAATACAAACGTATAAAAATTCCAAATATACAAGCTTTCTTCAAAAAAAAGTTCTGAAAATTTCACAGACTTTAAATTGACTCTTATCTGAGCTAAAAGTGTACTCTGACCTGATGAAAAAGATAGTATTGTGACCATGTAAGTTTTTTAATATTTCACATAAGTTAATGTATTTTTTCTGATCAGTCTTATTTTATCTAACTGTAAAGCTTTTTACATTCTGTCTTTGTCCAAAGTTCAATTTCTCCAGAGTTAATTCATAAATACATTCAAAAATTTCTTTTAAGAAATCCTTAGAGGAATATAAACATAGTGATGCTGGGGATAAATCTGATAATCTGAAGGACAAATAGCCAGCTATCTGAAACCTTTGATTTCAGTGTCCATCATGGCTGTTGGATTTTATATCTGAGATTTCCAATTATACAGGCCTTTCTTCTGTCTATATATTACATACGTGGTATTAAATTGGTATTTAAATAAATGAGTGCTCGTCAACTAAAATTTAAAAATTAAATAAATCCAAATAATCTAATTCAAATCAATAATAAATAAATAAATATATAGATGAATAAATGAATAAATATATAGGTGTCTTTAAGGTTCTGGCTCATGGGTTTTTCTTGGTGGCCAAACATTAAAGTCTTAATTTCTAAAGAATGTCTAAAATACAATATAATATCCATTACTTCTAAAATTTTTCTTCAACAGGAAAGAGGTGATTGATACTATCAACCATATTTTTCTGATATTTTTATTTTACAACTAAAATAATTAAAACAAGTCAATTAAATTTAACATAAATGGGATTAATCTTCATAAGTATGTTTTCTTAAATAAATTAATTAAAAATTATAGCTGATGTCCAACTGATCTCTCCTTTTTTCCAGTTGTTAAAGAAACAATAGGACTCTACCTTCACTATTTATCTGACTCCCTCTCTAAAACAGGCTTTATAAAAGTTAACAAAACTATCAACAATATGGTGGATCAAATTCCTATACCTATTATGCCATTACCATTGGTAGTTTTTGCTAAAAAAAATCTACAGCAGTAATTACTATTTATAATCAAGAAATATATATATATATATATATATATATATATATATATATACACACATAAAAATGATTATATTCTCATTTTTCAGGCTGTAATATTTTCCTTTTTGCTGATGTATATTCTCGATTAATTGCTGATGGCCATACTAAAATTTTATCCTTTACAGGTATGGACAAGCATTTTTAATACTTTACTTATGAAAAAAACTTTACATCTCTAATACTTACAGTTCTCCCCCAACTATCAAGTTGTATTAACAGATTTTTTTTTTAGCACCAAGTGCTTTTCACATGCCTCTTGATGGCCAATTCTCTTTGTTATATCAAGTTACACATTTCCCTTCTTCCTTAATTTTTACCATTCCTCTTGTAGATGGGTTAACAAATATGCAGATGAAACTAAACAAAAGAGGAATAATATCTGTTTTGATTAGTGGTAAATTGAATAACTATTATACCCTGCCTCAAATCTCTCCACAGCAAGCTGAATTAGACACCTTTATCTTGATGCTCAGATTATTTTCTACTACTTTAAACATTATTATAGATTCTCAATATATAGATAAAATTGTTCCTCATACTTATATAGCTGTTTTATCTCCTGAAATTGATTTTAGTTTACTATTTTTTAATATTTTAAACTCTTTTTTCAGTATCATATATATCCTATCTTCCTCACTAATATATGAAGCCACACCAAAATTCCTGAACCTCTGACAGACAGTAATGCCCCACAGACAAAGCTATGCCATCCCTTTATTCTTTATTTTCAAAAGCTCATGGATTTTTTCATCATAACACTTGCTCACTTCCCAACAAGCTCATACCATTGTCGATAACTGTTATCAATGTACACCTTTCCAGGCTCCTATGTGGGAATCTATAAATTCATGAGGCGTACATTCTAATGCACTTTGAAAATGGATGTTACTCATTTCCCTCCTTTTTATCCTTATTCCTTTCTTCATATTTCCATTGATACTCACTCTGGGTTTATTTGGGGTAGTGCCCACTGGTCTAAAAAATGCATCTAATTACATTTAATATTTATTATTTCTCTGCTTTGCTAATATGGGAGAACATGCTTATTTAAAAACAGATAATGCCCCTGCATATACATCCCATGCTTTTGTACAATTTTGTAATCAATAGAATATAATGTTAACTCATGGAATTCTTCATAACCCTACTGGACAGGCTTTAGTTGAATAAGCATGTTGTACTCTTAAAACATACCTGTTTAAATAAAAACAAAAAAGGGCACCTAGCCTCTCTCATGTTAATAATGACTTATATATCATTTTATTTACAGTTAATGCACTCAACATGTTACACAAAGTTAATACTCACAATTGGTGATCTGCTTTGGATTGACATTTTCTTCCCAAACAGCCATCAGCAAAAATTTATTTAAAATATGGGATTCCACCAGACCCAGGAGGATAAGACCCTATGCTTCTGATCATATGGGGGAAAAGATATATTACTATGCTTACACCAACAGGTCCTATTTGGATTTCATCTTGATGCATAAGATCTGTCAATTATGCATGGGCATCAGGGACTTCACAACCTGATCCCCAAGTTTCATTTGACTCTGGATGAGGAGGACTCCATCAAACAAAAAAGATGATCACTCTCCTCAAAAGAGAAGAAAGGCTGCAAGAGTGCCTTGAGATATGGGGAGATATAAAATCATTAACAGCCTCAGCTCAACAGCTGTTGGCTTAAAGGGGATTCAAATACACTCTTGGAAACTTGGTTACTGCTTTGTTTGCTAAACTTACACAAAACTCAGGAATTGTTTTGATACTTATGATAATGTTATTCTGCTGTTGTTCCCTAGCAATGAGAAATCCAGAAAAATCAGACTCCTTGTTCATAGATGGTGTGTACTAACACTGGGATTATTATGTTATACTTGTTACTGTCATTGCTTACCCTATTTTTTCTTTCTCTCTTATTTTTTTTTGCCTCTGCCAATATTAAAGAAAAAAAAATGTTATTCATCCAAAATGCTATATAAAACAGAAAAGGGGATCTATAAGGATTCTGGCTGTGGAAATGTACAAGGCAGCATTCATCTGGCAAGCAAACTCCCGGAGGGTAATAAGTGCCCTGTTTTCCACACTTGGAATATTCTTCAGTTTCTCCCTAGAAGTAGTAAGATGACTAACACATGTGCAATGTCTACCTGCAATGGTAATGTCCTTCATGAGGAGGCTTTGGGATAGAGACCTTGATCTCAGACACTCAGCTCCTGAGAATAAAGGAACTCTCTTGTTAGACAACCACAATGTTTCACTGAGCCTAAACCTGTCCACATAACAGTGATTTTATACAATCGACTTTCTTGAGTGCAACACAAGATCTGGCCTATACCAAAGAAAGGAGATGAAGCAAAAGGAGACAGAAGAGCCCTTCCTACCCAGGGTTCAATACCCAGTACTACTAAAACAAATTTAAAAAAATGCTCTTTTTTTTTAATTTTTTATTGATTATTTAAAGCATTACATAGCTCATGATATATCATCTTTCATACATTAGACTCAAATTGTGTTTTGAACTCCCATTTTCACCCCAAATATAGATTGCAGAATCACATCTGTTACAAATTCACATTTTTACATAATGCCATATTAGTGTCTGTTGTATTCTGCTACCTTTCCTAACCCCTACTATCCCCCCTCCCCTCCCCTCCCCTCCCATCTTCCCTCTCTATCTCCCCTGCTGTTGTTCAATTCTCTCCCTTTTTTTTTCCCTCCCCCTTGCCCCTCATAGCCTCTTATAATTTTATGTATCCTTGAAGGTCTCCTACCATTTCCATATGCTTTCCCTTCTCTCTCCGTTTCTCTCCCCCCATTCGTCTTTGTTTACTGTAGTCTTTTCCACATGCTCTTCCTTCCTGTTCTGTTCTTAGTTGTTCTCTTTATATCAAAGCAGACATTTGGCATTTGTTTTTTAGGGCTTGGCTAGCTTCACTTAGCATAATCTGCTCTAATGCCATCCATTTCCCTGCAAATTCTATGATTTTGTCATTTCTTAGTGCTGCATAATATTCCATTGTGTATAGATGCCACACCTCTGATAGAGCCCTAATATCCAGAATGTACAAAGAACTCAAAAAATTAAATAATAAGATAACAAATAACCCAATTAACAAATGGGCCAAGGACCTCAACAGACACTTCTCAGAGGAGGACATACAATCAATCAACAAGTTCATGAAAAAATGCTCACCATCTCTAGCAATCAGAGAAATGCAAATCAAAACCACCCTAAGATACCATCTCACTCCAGTAAGATTGGCAGCCATTATGAAGTCAAACAACAACAAGTGTTGGCGGGGATGTGGGGAAAAAGGTACACTTGTACACTGCTGGTGGGGCTGCAAAATGGTGAGGCCAATTTGGAAAGCAGTATGGAGATTCCTGGGAAAGCTGGGAATGGAACCACCATTTGACCCAGCTATTGCACTTCTCGGACTATTCCCTGAGGACCTTAAAAGAGCGCACTATAGGGATACGGCTGCATCAATGATTATAGCGGCACAATTCACAATAGCTAGACTGTGGAACCAACCTAGATGCCCTTCAATAGATGAATGGATAAAAAAATGCTCTTAACATTGCACATTGCAAATTAGTATGTAACTGAGGAATTGGCTTCATAACGATGCTAAATCTGTAAGCTGCCTAGTGATACAATGAACAATGTGTACTAATGATGCCAATGACCTAAAGTAACCTATTGATATTAATAAAGCTAGCAGCTCAGGTGAGCAGCTTTACTTTAGGCTGTGCACTTTGCTTCTGTTTCCTTTTGCTCTCCTTAGAGTAGCACTTCACCTCATTTCTATGGTGTGGGCTAGATAATAACCACTTTACATGCTAAGTTATTTGAAAGCTTGGATGGGGACTAATGTCCTGCAACAAGACACATCTCTAACCATGTGCTAAGACTGGTAGATCTGTATGGTGACCAAGATTTCCTCTTCAAACATACATAGACAGAAGTGGGGAAGTGGCTAGCCTGTGCTTCCTTGGGCATCCTAAGGACTTTCTGTGACTGGGTAAAACAATACTAAATGTATTTTTTTAAATCATTTGTAGTACTTCAGTCAATATGCTGAAGCACTTAAAATATTTAAACAGTTTTCCATAGTTATATAAAGGTCTTGATTTTAGACATTGTGAAGATGTTGTAACTTGATTCCCGAGAAACAAGAGTATAATGGTGGTGATTAACAGAGCTGAGGAAAAGGGAGTAGAGAGATGGGATGAGGTTGGTTTTATGTGTACTGTGTTCTTGTAGTTACACTAGAAATTTCTGGCATGCCGTTGCCCAGTAGGGCCACGATAGTCAGCAAAATTGTATTGTTGCTTAAACAGGAGTATCTAGATAGTGAGGAACTGTGTTCTAACCTGTAATCTCAGCTACTCAAGGGACTGGGGCAAGGATGATTACAATTTTTGGGCTAGCCTTAGCAACCTAGTGAGAGTCTCTCTCAAAATAAAATAAAAAAAGGGCTTGAGGTTTAACTTAGGATGCCCTAGGAAGCACAACATAGCCTCTTCCCCACTTCTGTCTATGTATGTTTGAAGAGGAAATCTTGGTCACTGTACAGATCTACCAATCTTAGCACATGGTTAGAAATGTGTCTTGTCGCAGAACATTAGTCCCATCCATCCGAGCTTTCAAATAACTTAGCATGTAAGGTGGTTATTATCTAGCCTACGCCAAAGAAATGAGATGAAGCAAAAGGAGACAGAAGAGCCCCGCCTCCCCAGGGTTCAATACCCAGTACTACTAAAATATATAAAGAAAGAGAGAAAAAGAAAAAGAAAGAAAAAAAGTATCTTTAAGAAATGTTTTACCATAAAGAAATGTGAGTGTTCAAGAAGTGAGTTTTACATTGATTTAAACATTATGCAAGTATACACATATGGAAAGAAATGTCACATGGTGTCAAATAAATATGAACATTTTGTATCAGCTTAAAATTAAAAGAAAAAAATCAAATGATCACATAAAAAGGAAAATTCTATAACTAAGTTTATAAAATCTTCAATAAGTAGCTAAGAATGACATTACTTAGATAAGAATTCAGGATAAGACTATACAACAGGTCTGGGTTGTGGCTCAGTGGTAGAGTGCTTGCCTGGCATGTCTGAGGCACTGGGTGTGATTCTCATCACTGTATATAATAAAATAAATAAATAAAATAAAGGTCCATCAACTAAAAAAAGTTTTAAAAAAGACTGTACAATTAAAAATTTTTAAATATACTATCATACAACAGTCCAATTTCATTCATTTATTGATTTTAAATTAATACAATGTAGGAGATTAACACAAGAACAATGATCAGAATTAACAATGAAATACTTTGACATTACTGGATAGAATGCAAATCCAATTCAATAATATCTGTCCATTACCTGGTTAAACATTGACAAGAAATAGTTTTTATGAAAGGCCTTTCCCAGATATACTGCAGATAAAACATATGATACTTAAATATAAAATGCCTAAATACATTTAACACATAGAGATCATTTTAATATTAACATTGAAGAAGATGATGATAAAAATTATGATAATCTTAAACACAGGGATTCATAAGTTTTACGAACACTTTATGTACATCTCATTTGATAATAAAATAATTAAAGACAGAAAGGTAAAAAGACCATCCAAATTAGTGCTTTGAAATATATATATATATTTTTTTTCTAAACTAAACTGTTCTTTGCTGACCCAAAATATTATACATATATGTAAAATTAAAATTGTACTAATTAAGAGTAGTTCATGCTTACCTATTGGATCAAGGTTAAACATAATACTTACCTTTTTTGACTGGGTGAAAAGTAAGAGAGAGAAATAAGGAGGATTATTTTTTAAGGGCTGGCAATGTATTTTATTTGAACAGAGGTTTATTGACTTTTCAAATATATTATATTTTCAGAATTAATAATGCTCTTTGAGTGCCAAATATTCTCTGCCCTGGGGATCAGCTCATTTCCCAAATTACCTTCTAATTGAACCACACCAATCTGCTGAAGATCAAGTAGTTTGGTACGACAACCAAAAAACTTTGTGACTATAAACTCCTGTAAATTCTCATCACAACCACCATCCCCCTTTTTTTTTTTTTTTTGGTGTGTGTGTGTGTGTGTGTGTGTGTGTGACCTTAAAAATTATGACCCTTAAAAAATGGTGGACCTGCCAGGCTGGGTGGCTCACATCTGTAATCCCAGTGAGGCTCCAGAGGCTTAGGCAGGAGAATCCCAAATTCAAAGCCAGCCTCAGCAATTTAGTGAGGCCCTAAGCAATTTGTGTTTGTGAGAAGAATAAATAAATAAAATAAATAAAAAATAAAAAAGGACTGGGGATATGGCTTATTGGTTAAGTACTCCTGGATTCAATTCCTGTTATAAAATAAATAAATAAATAGCTACACTTGACTGAAACATAGAAACTTTCTTTTATTGAGACTTTGAACATCATTACTGGTCAATTCTAACCAATGCATTTACACGGCCTGTGACTAGTATTATCTGTGCTACCCATGTATCCAAATGTACCACTGCTATGAAATTCTTTTGTTTAGGGATTTCAGTGGCATTAAGAAAGGATAGGGTCAAGAAACAAAAGATTTACTACAATAATAATCCCTCCACAGAGTCATTTTGAAAATTATATTTGGACAATTGTTTATCATAAGTAATTAGTAGATATGTGAGAAGGATGTTATTTAGAGATCCTGAGAGAAGAAAATAAGACATATTTAATGAATAGATCATATTTTTTATGTTGTGTTGACATATGTGGAATCCCTAAATAGGAGAATATTATGGAACATATGCTTAATTTTTTTTATCCTAACTTTGAATCACCTAAAAATATCAACAATAATTTGTTATTTAACTTCTATTTTGGTGGAGAGACAGAAGGAGGGCTAGAATTAATAAGTTCAATAAATTGTATTTGGGACTCCTGGTTGTATTACTTTGAAATTTTTCTTCTCTGTAGTTCACAGCAAATAGAGCTGATAACAGAGCCAAGAGTTAGATTAAGTCAGTGTTTAGATGCTGTAATTCATTAAGTGTCATATTTAAGGAAAATGTATTGATTAGAAGAAACGTAATGACCTTTGTATTATTAGTTATCCATTAAGAGCACATTATGCACATACTTTTAAAAAAAAATTGTTTAGATGTTGATGAACCTTTATTTTATTCATTGATTTATACGTGGTGCTGAGAATTGAACCTAGTGCCTCACACATGTTAGGCAAGCATTCTGCCACTGAGCCACAACCCCAGCCCAACATACTTTTAATAATTGCAGTGTTTTCTGGGGTGGTGTTGCTCATAACAAAAATCCCAAAGAACGTATTATGGAAAGCAAGGTACATGTAGAAACCTTTAAAGCCTTTATCTAAAAAAGTATTGTTCTTAGGTTTCTTCCACCATGATATTATCTGACTGGTCACTTTGTCTCATAAATTTTACCTTGAAAGTCAAAGGGTATTTTGGGGCTTTCATTTCATTCTGAAATGTTTTCAAACAGAAGCATTTTATAATTCCAAGTAGAAATTCTGGGACATTATTGGCTTTTAGTTTCCACAATTGTAATAGATAACTCTAGTGACTTTGAGTCGTATATAATCCATCGTGTATATTGACACCTAAGTTTAGTTCTCAACAAGCTGATTCAGTTGTCTAAGCAAACAGAATATGAGAGTAGAGAAAGATGAAATAGACACATATCACAAATATACAGATTCATAATATTTATTTTCAATGCAATCATATGTATCTATAGATTTATTATATTTATATCCACAATAATTTTACATAATGTATCAAAAGTTCAAAAATATGTATACTCAAGGCATACACCTTAGCAAAAAATTTTTGTTTTAGTGACATCTGGCAGCACTAAAAATATCTAGTGTTTCTATTTTATTATTTATTTGTTTCCCCCTTTCTTCTCACAAACACAAAACCATTGTTTCACATAACAGGGATGCATCACTGTGTTTTCAAGGAAAGGACACTTGCAATACCATATTGGAAGCAAATATTTCAAACACATACAGGATGACATTAAATCAATGCCTTTAGGAGATAGCTGTCTGTGAGATATTAAAAAGGGGACATTTAACCAAGATAGAGAAAAGGGAAGAAAGTACTGAAAGAAGTGAGGAAGAGTTGACCCTTAGCAATTACCCCAGATAGATCCGTAACCAGGTTCTTCTCATTGCTCTTTAACAATATAAAACAGTTTTGCATCTAAAGCACAATATGCTGTTCTACCTCAAGATTCCTCTCACTACCAGGCTATTTACCTCTACTATAATCTATTCCTCTTCCCAAGTGGCATTTCTCTAGAACTAAAAATTGAGAAACTTGAACCAAAGAAGCCCTTCTCCACACACTGGATTTGAACATTTTTCGAATTTATTCCTCAGTGCTTTGACTTCATAAAGGCTTTGAAGTTTATTATGAAGTATTTGAATGCTTAGTTAATTAGTACATGTTACTTCCAATAGCTGAGAGAATGTTTACTGTAGAAATTACTATGTTTACCATGAAAATGAATTATCAAAATGCATAAACACAGTACAACCTTAATAAGCTTCAATGTATTTGAAAGTTTGGGAGTAAAAGAAAAAATAAAAATCTGGCAAAATTAGATCAGCAAAGTGTTCCACTGGAATGTGGTATCCTATATAATTTAAAGAGGTTAGGGAATTATAACATTTTCCTATGGCCAGACTTTAAGATCAATACTTATTTCATTAAACTAAAATGTTTGAGAAAATTTTGGTTTTTTTATATGCAATTGCTTGCCAATTTAAGAAAACAATAATCACACATGTGTGGGAGAGAGGAGCTTATAATAAATATTTAAAGCTGCATTTTATTTTTCACTTTTTGTAAGGCCTCTTTTACATCCTTGTTCCGTAGGCTATAAATCAGAGGGTTCAGCATGGGAATCACAAGATTGTAGAACAATGAGCTCATTTTATCTTGATCTAGAGAGTAGGAAGAACTTGGCCTGAAATACATGAAGAGCACAGTTCCCTGGAAAATTGCTACTGCAGTTAAGTGGGAGGCACAAGTAGAGAAAGCTTTGAGCCTCCCCTCAGCAGAGCGGATCTTTAAGACAGATGAGATGATGTAGCCATAAGAGACCAGGACTCCACAAATGGTACTCAGTTCAATGAAACCAAAAATGGTGAATATTGCTAACTCATTGGCCTGTGTGTCAGAGCAAGACAGTAATAGGATAGGAGGGATGTCACAGAAGAAATGATTAATCTCATTAGACCCACAGAAACATAAGCGAAAGGTCAATGTTGTATGTATGAAAGCATCTGCTGTTCCCACCAGGTAAACTCCAGCTAAAAGCACAGAACAAATCCTGCTAGACATGTCTACTGTATAGTGCAAGGGGTTGCTGATGGCTTTGTATCTGTCGAAGGCCATCCCTGCCAGCAGGATGCACTCAGAATCTATAAAGGTGCAGGAGATGAAGAACTGCAGAGCACAGGCAAAGAATGGAATTAACTTGTTCTTGGTAAATATGTTGACCAGCATCTTGGGCCCAATTGCTGTGGAATAGCAGAGGTCACAGAAAGAGAGGTGGCTGAGAAAAAAGTACATGGGTGTATGAAGTTGGGGCTCCACTCTAATCAAGAAGATCATTCCAAGGTTTCCAAGAAGATTAATAAGGTAAACAAGTAGAAATATCATAAATAGAGTCAGTTTCATCTCAGGGTTATCAGTAATTCCCATCAAAATGAATTCTTTCAAAGAACAATTTTCCCTGTCCATTCTTCTTTACTCTTAGGTAAACTTTTGAAAAAATAATAATAATAAATGTTTATAAATGCCAATTTTGTACTTGTAGACTTCAGCAATGGATCTGTAAAGGAGAATACTGTTTTCGCATCACTTCTTTAGAATATCATCTAGTCATATGTCATTTTTCAACACATTATTACTTGGAAATATCTTTATAAATAAATATCCCTGATAAAAAGTTGAGAAACTCTGATCTAAATACACATGAGTCTGTGACTTTCTACATGTTTCTAGTATCTGTGTGGTCTGCATCCTTTGCCTCAAGAATTAGACTTTGATGAACTGAAATCTCATTTGATATTCAAAATAATATTGAAAAAATACAGATATTTGAGAGATGAGGCTACAAAATGCTTGAGTAAGCTTTTGCTATGCTTCAGAATATTCACATGAAGGAAAAAAAATTATTGCATTACATTCCTTTAAAATCATGATTAGGTTCAAAAATTTTGGCATTAATTCTAGAAATATAGAATTACACCACTGCTTAATAAAGAAATTTACTGCTGCTATTCTTATCCTATTATTTTTTTAGTATTGAAATACACGAAATAGTTTTATTGACTTTTAATTAGTAGGATGTTACAGTCTGGGAACAATACTCTGAACCTACTTGTAGCAGTGGTCTGTTACACACTGATGAGTCTTCTGACCAAAGAATATTTTAAAAAGAAAAAGAATCAATAAAATGTAGCTTATCCATTTTCATTTCATTGAATTTCAATGGATTTTTGTGTTAAAATTGGAAATTTGATGGGGCACAGTGAATATTTATATATATATATATGGCTTCTTTTTCTTGGGCTAGTGTAATTTTCCTCTGTGTGTCCAGAATTCATGCATATGTATGACTATTTGTTAATATATGAGAATTGGAATATGGATGATAAATATGTGTAGGTAAATTTTAGATCTATATAAATATATTATGTGATTCACATGGAGTTGAATTTGCATGCTGTTGTTTATTTTTCTTAAATTTATATGTGTACATGCACAGTAATAAAAAGTATAAAGTTCTATCAAGGGGATCATGAACTGAAATCAATTTCCATGCACATCTGAGATAAACCAAAGTACTTTATCTAACCATAAAGGTCTAATAAACATTTAAAAAAAATAAAAATAAAGGGCTGGGGATGTGGCTCAGGCGGTAGTGTGCTCGTCTGGCATGCGTGCGGCCCGGGTTCGATCCTCAGCACCACATACCAACAAAGATGTTGTGTCCGCCGAGAACTAAAAAATAAATATTAAAAAATTCTCTCTCTCTCTCTCCTCTCTCACTCTCTCTTTAAAAATAAATAAATAAATAAATAAAATAAAGACGTGATTTTGTGGATTTATTAAGTTCATTCAAATTCTTCTAATTCTGAGGGGGGAAATATCTATTTCAGGCATTAGAGAACATTTTAAATAAAAATCACTGACAAAGTATGATTCCCTTATAAATTTCTCATGTTTTTTTCTAAAATAGTAAAAAAAATAGTAAATTTCTTAGGTTGTTTTTTTTTTTTTTGTTGTTTTTTTTTTTTTTTTTTTTTTTTTTAACTCTGTGTTTAAAGCTGAATACTCAGGAACTTACCTGAGATGTGCAGATGAGTAGACCATTGATAGCTGAACACTGGAGAGACGGCCTTTTATTTTAACAAGTAGTGTCTGGGACTCAGGACTCTGATGCAATTTCCCACAGGCTTTGATGTGATTAATCATATTTCTCTGTCTATATTTTCCCCTACATGCATATTAAGCAAAAATTGAGCTTTAACTATTCACTATAGTAACCTAATGAGATTAATCCATGTCAGGTAAAGCTGCGAATCATTTTTTATATCTGTAAAATATAATCTAAACTTTTTGTGCCCAACCAAGGCAGAAATTTTATGGAACTCAAATAGATACTCTTTCCTCACCTACTCACATACAGACGGAGACTCACTCTCTCACACACATTATGTATACAAAATGGCATCTTGTTCAGCCACAAACAAGAATGAAATTATGGCATAAGTTGGCACAATGATAGAATTGGAGAACATCATGTAAGTGAAATCAGCTCAACTCTGAAGTCAAAGGTAGAATGTCTTCTCTCATACACACAAGCTAGGGAAAAATAAGATAAAAGAGGGATCCCATGATAATAAAGGTAGATTACAGGAGTAGAGAAAGAAGTTTGGTAGTATTCATATTGCTTCTTCAAAATTTGAGAAGGAGAAAGAGTTATCAGAAAAAGGGAAGAACTGTGGGATAAAATTGACCAAAGTATGCTATGTGGATATTTGAGTATAATACGGTAAATTTCATCTTTATTTGTGTCTATAAATCACCAACCAAACATCAATAAATAAATACATGGAAGGAAGGTCAGTAGAGGAGATGAAGAGAAAAAGAGACAGGAGGGAAAGAAAAGAGGAAATACTGGGCACTGAAAATGAGAAAATTAAATTCCGTGTATGTATAATTATGTCAAAATGAAGCCCACTATTAACTAACAAAAACATTTAAAAATAAATATTAAATACCTTAAAATAATAATTTCTACTCATTTCTAAAATAATTTTATTTAGAATAAAATGTACTCCATGTTTGTATAAACATGTCAAATTATATTCTACTGTCATGTATAACTAAAAAGAACAGGTGAAATAAATATAATTTTTTGACATTTACTTATTTATTTCTCCAGTTATAAGACAGGGATGTCCATCCATGGGTATTGTAGGACCATAACCACACTCAAAGGGAGGCATAACCTTTGGAACATGGCGTTTGACTATGTCATCATAAGTAGTGTGTGTCATTAAGTATGATGCTGAAATCACATTGATCAACAGGGGATCAAACTATATTTATAGAGAAGAGAGAATTGTTATTGCCACCATTATTTCTTTTTAATACAGATAAGAAATTTTCTTTTCGTTTCCACCTGGGTTTTATGTAGCCACCCCCTGCTGTCACACAGTATACCCCAGTAAGTCTTTGTCAGGTTCATTTGTTCCCAGACAAGAGAAAGATATAATATTTGGTATCTTTAAAAGAATTTGAATTTATTTTCAGGTTTATAAAGCAGCTGTCCAGCTGGGTTCATGAATGGAGGGTTTTGTTCCAACTGACCATTCTTTTTCATTGTGCCATGGTGGCTCTTTGCAGATACCATAAAAGATCACTGCAGAAGGACTGAAGCAGCTCAGTGCACACCCAACAATCCATTCTGCAATTCTGCAATGACTTTGGCCATTCTGCAAATAAATTATTGCTAAGGATGAAATGTAAGGTATTTTTAACAAGTATAATTACAGGCAAATCTTTAATATTCAACAATACAGAATCAAGCTGATTATTCTGAGAGTAGTGCTGGCCTGTGGCCCATCTCAAGATATTTCTAGTCTCGTTGATCCCTTTCCCTCATTGACTTAGAAATCCAAACTATTGAGCCTCATTTGCCATTCTCATGGCCAAGACAAAAGATGGGTTCCTTGTGGTTGTTTCTATGGAAATAACCCCAGTGAATTATCCTGTATTCCCATTTGTGGAGTGCACTTGTCCTTCTTAAGTATCATGATTTGAATACAGATAGTGCCATTGGGTTCTTGTCAACATCAGGCAGGTACTTGGGTATATTCTGCCATCATGTTTATTGATGTTCCTGATGGCCATCCATAGTTGCTTGTACCACACTTGGATAGATCCATCTTCTATTTGTAGTTGCTGTTTTAGTGAGCCATTCATTCATGGAATTAATTATGCTATATCCTAGTTATAAGACAAATGGAAATTCTGATATATGTCCAAATTCTTAGTCCACTTTTACACATTTACAGAATGTGGCCAGTAAAGTGTCATTGTCTATATCCATGAGAGTGTTATATTTGACATCGAGCATTTGAAGACCTTATAGAGTTACTTTCTGTGTGGCCCTTCTGCAAGCTTACACCCATAGTAGTCTAGTTTGAATGTCTGAAAATGAGCAAAGGTCTAATGAAGTCAGCCTGGTACTGTTGTGCAGGCTGCATGACTCAAGCCGCCTACCTCATGACATAAATCACTCACCAGGATATACTTCACAGGATGAAAGTCCCACATATGTACCATATCTGAGTACCTTAGTGGGAAGTCCCACTCTTTTTGCAGTATACCAGAGAGTTTCATTTGTGTTCCATCTCTCTATACAGCCAAGAAGCCATATCTTCAGCTGATTCATTTTATAGTGATTTAAATTTAGCTGCATCATTTGCTTCCTGGTTGCCTTGTGTAGGATCAGGACTGTGTGATGTCACTTGATACACGGTTACAAGTGTGGCTGTCATTGTCAAATATCTCTCCATATTTTTATCTCCTTCCATAGTTGTGAGCAAAACACTAAAGAAATTCATTTTTCCCTCCTGTTGTGGTCATAGAACCCATTCTAACCATCAGGGAAGCTAAAAACATCCAATTCATAGGGCTGTTTTGGGACTGATAAGTCCAGGGATCTATTTTACAGTTGTTTTTGTTTGGGAAGAGACCTCAAGTATTTAGGTTCACAAGCTGACTGGGCTTTTCCTTTTACAAAATCATACAATGGTTTTAACATTTCTATTAAGTATGGAATAGAGCAGGACCAGCAGTGTAGTAATCCCAGGAGGATCTGTGACTGCTTGGGGTTAGGGAACACTTGGATTCTGTCTGTAAGAGCAGTTGGTAACCACCTTAGTCTTGCTCAAACAGATAACCTCGCAGAATCTGACAGGTATCTGAGGTCCTTGAAACTATACAGAGTGAAATAAGTAAAATCACCTTGGGTACCACATATTCTACTGTGCAACAACATTTACATGCAGATGTTCATGAGGACCCTGCCATCTCTTTACTGTCCCAATAACCGCCTATAAATGTTCTTGGCCCTATATGAGAGAGTTACACATTGCACCCAAGATGGCAATCCATGGAAAAACTTCAAGAACTCCTAAGGGAGGTGGGGATGAAGCAAGACATCTATGCAGTAAATTACACTGGTTCTGATAATGAGACATTCTCAGCCAGCTGGAATGAAGGACCACACTACCTAAATGGCACCAGAACAATATTGTGGAGCTCTGGTACAATACTGAGTCCTTTAGTGGGTGTCTCTCATTCTCAAGCAAAACAGGATATGGATGGTATGGCGGGGAGGACTAAAAAGTCAGAGTATGAATCAGAAGGTGGAAGCAAAAGAGGGCCAAGGAAACACAAGGGCTCCAATAAGAAAACCAGGAGTTTGCTTTCATGTGCAACGGGCAGCAATGAACTTTCAGTGTTCTTCCCAGAGAACATTTGCATAGCTTAACCATGTGTCTTGAGAAGGCGGGAGCAGCTCTGGCCCAGTAGACCATGAATGAGAACACAGGATAATATGCAGCTGCTGCTATCACAGAACCCTTATACAGGGGACCCTTATTCACATTTGCTTAAAAATGATAAAAAGTATCTTCATGGTGTGGGTTCCTAGGTCCAGGGGTAAAGGGATTACAACAAGACCTAGAAATAGAAAAATGTTACAAATCTAGGACATTTAAACTCTAAGGGGGAATGTGTTATATCATTATGGTCTATAACAACCTCACCTGGACACACTTTTTTTTTGCTAAAATTATAAAGACTACAGGGATAAAAAAAATATGACATTGTAAACTGGGGAATGAAGTATAGATGGGTACTATTCCTCAGAATTATCAAGTTGTTCATATTTTTGTTGAATAACTTTAGATTGCCTATGTTAACATCTGTTGCATTTCATTTTTGGAGGTAATTTATTTGCAGAATGGGCAGGGATTATTGCAGATGTACAGAATAAAATAGATCCTGGGTATGCATTGAACTGCTATCTTCCTTCACTGGTTTCCTCTTATATTTTCAGCCAGCCACCCTGGTAGAGTAGAAGCCAATATTAAACTGAAGCAAAACCCCAGGTCATGGTCAACTTCCCTAATGATGTGAACACAAATTCACTTTCTTTTAAGGACCATCAATATTAAGTCGTCCATTTGGTTGGGGATCAAATGACTATGGCTAAGACTTTGCTGGGGTACACAGTGGTTGACACCTTTGGGTGGCTAAATGCAACACAAGTGAAAATAAGAAGGAAATTTCCTTGCCATATAAAAAGAAGCAATGTCAGTAACACCATTCTGCCCTTTGTGAATATGGGTTGACCCCTGTAAATTCTTATTAATTTAGCTGTTCTACTTAGACACTGCCTAATTAGTATGGAAAAGTCTAATAGCTTGAACACCACTCCCCATGAGAGTAATTATGGACATATGGCACCCCTGGGTCACCAAAACTGACTTAAAACTGGGTTGTCTGATGCACTTGGGAAAGACCTTCTCTACCAGTCTGCATCTTTCCCACATTGTTCTAAAACCCTACAAATTGAGACCTGACATAAGCATAAGGTAATTCAAGGCACCTAGTATTTTTACTGGCTTGCTATATTTCCTAGCCAAGCAGCAAACATTGACATTGTATTCCAGACTTAGTCTTTAACTAAAGACAATTCTTCTACCTTAAATAAAACTCATAGAGCCTTAACTTTGCTTAATGAAGAAACTATCCCAATATGGAAGGTGGTACTTTCCAGTTGACTGGTTCTAGATATGCTAACTGCAATGTGTGAGATGACTCATGAAAACAGAACCATGTGTATGTAACCCTGATAATCACCATAATGTGTCTCTGACGCTATGAAAGTTGCAATCTGGCATGATGGCTATAGGTAAACTTGATGTTCATTCTATTTATACTTGGTAACAATCACTTCCTGCTATCTGAAGATGTGTTGTATACAGTCTTTCTTTTTTCTTTTTTTAAATATATTTTTTAGATATTTATGGACCTTTATTTTATTCATTTATTTATATGCGGTGCCGAGAATCAAACCCAGTGCCTCTCACATGACAGGCAAGTGCTCCACCACTGAGCCACAAACCCAGCCCCCAGTCTGCTTTTCTTATGGTAACACTTTTCACATTATGTTGTCTTTGTATTTCTGTTGTGGATTTCATTGCAATTGTACATCCCGATGTGCCATCCAAGGTGCATTATGGAAGATGACCATGATAAGATTGCAAAGAGCTTTGGAAACATGAACAGAATGTACAGTCTCTGAAGTAAAAGGGGACAACAAAACACCATGCCCCTGAATGCCCTCTTTTTGTTTCAAAAGTCTAACCTAATTAAAGGAACAACATGAATAGTTGCTTAATGCAGAAACTATCCCAATATGCAAGGTGGTACTTTCCAGTTGAATGGTGCTAGATATGCTAACTGCAACATGTGAGATATTATCTGCATATTATCTTAAAGGACACTGGTTTTATTTATGCACACTGGGAATTGGGGCAAGTCAGGGTTATCTGTAGAAAATTACTTTCTTGCATGTACACCAGGATAGTTGCTCCTTGGGATACTGGTCATATAAGCAAACTAAGCAAATGAAAGTTGATGATGCTACAGCTTCTGCAGTCTAACATATGAAACCCCTGTCAGAGCAGGGACAGACACAGAACTGAGGGCACTGTAGAAGGGATATGGGCCACTCATCCAGCTACCCACCCAAACCGGACAGAACATCATGATGGAGAGGAAATACTGCTTTTCACACAGCCATGGGACAGAATTGCTATCTGCTCAGCCTGTCACCACTGAACTCTTCTTGGAGCAATCACTGATCTCCTATAAATTTTCCCAAATAAACCATATACTTCGCATTCCGTGCCTGGACACTTTCTCTGACCTTGTCAAAACTTACCCCACCATCCTGCCACAATGGGGTTGTGAACTGGACAAGTGGTTTGAGTTCTTAATGTATTTTGGATATTAGCTCCTTATTAAATTAATGTCATTCAAATACTTTCTCCTGTTGCATTAGTTGTCTCTTAACTCTATTAGAGTGTTGCCTTGAATATGGGGAAGTTTGCACTTTGATGCAATCCCATGTGTCTTTGATTTCCTATGCTATGTATCATTTTTCAGTAGTTCTAAATTGATTTATTGATTTCTGTGATTCTACTACTCCTGTAAACCTCTAAAATTTGCCTGTCCTTGGTTAAAAAGGCTTGAGGACTTTGAGTAACCTATTGAATACTGAGCACTAATTATCTTTCACCAAAATTTATTATGTTGTATACAATATCATACCTGCAAGTCTATATTATTTAGGAATAAAGAAAAATAGAACTAAAGGCATAAAAATTAAAAGAAAATGATATGTGAATAATAATATGGTGACCTACGGGCAGGTCTTCAAAACTTTGGCCTAAGTTCATTTATCTGTTCATGTATATATATCTTTAAACATAATGTCCCTGTTTCAAAAGAGTTCATTAAAACATTTAAAAGCTCGAGTAAGACTCTAAAAAATATTTTATAATTATAACTACCTACCCATTTAGTGCTTTAATTTTATGATAGACCCTATTCTTTGTGGATATTGATGTATGTAATTAAAATGAAGATTGATGCAGGGCAAAAGGAAACTTAATTCTTGTTCACCTATGAATAGTCAGTTTTCACAACACATTAAAAAAGTCTGTATAATATTAATTTTATTTAATTCCTTAATAAACATGAAATGATCCATTGCATACTCATGTATGATCACACAGATACACATACTCAAAAATGCACTTATAATTTAGAAACATTTTTATTAAGATAGAAAAGTGTTACTAGAATCATACTTACTAGGCAGAATCATGCTTTCCTCTATATGCAATCAGATTTTTTAAAAAATGAAATAATAAATACATTTATATATTAAATATCATTAATGAGGTCTATTTATTTTATGTAAAATACTTTATTGCATCCACACTACTTCTTAAATATCATTTTAGTGGAAAGATGTAAAACATAAAAAAGGCATACACATATTATAAAAATCCCTGAAAATAGTAAGAGTGTAGTATATCATCATATTGAAATGTTTCTTTGAAAAAAAATCATTGAAAATTAACTTGAGGGGCATGTGAAATCATTCTGAAATACTTAAAAAAATTAGATATTTGCATATATTATTTGCATTATTACTATAAAATGCCACATATTTTACATACTATACCATATAACCTCAGTTGCTTTTAACAATTTCAAATGTGAGTATAGTTATAATCTCATAGATATTAAGGTTTTCCGACTTCAAAGACTGTGTTCTCAACAATTCCTGATTACATTGCAAAGAATGAATCCTTTTTAAGAAATAATTATCTTATTAATCTCATGGAATGCTGAAGAGTCACTATATTATAGTATGTTTTGAGTTTCTTTTAATTAATGAATTACATAATTTTAGATTTCTAAAAAGTTGATGACATGTAGGTTTCATTTTTGAATAAGGCAAAATCTCAACCATATTGATTAAGGATAAAAAAGAGGAAGCACAGGAGAATAGCAAATATGGAAGTATTGCTTGATATATATTGACTGAACCATTGCACCTTAATAACTTTGATATGAAGACAGAATCCTGCAGAGGGCAGGGACATTGTACAATTCCAGAGTAAACAGAAAATGGGAAAAAATCATTGTTCACAGAACTTATATCAACGAGAAGGTTTGGAGAAGCTTCTATATTAGCCACATTGTAAGTGATATAGTACGTTATCAAGACAGTATACTCTCCATGAAATTCTAAAAAAAAATTGTAATTATTCTCACTAGGTATATATGTTGAGTCATAGGTGATTAATTGTCAAATCCAAAACTTAAGGGCAAATAAAAAAAAATACCACTGAATGTGTTTGGCGTGTGTGACTTGAGTAACTGAAGCCACACCTGGGAATGGACAGGGACATAGCTTCTCCTCTGTGTGAATGTGTGTGTGTGTGTGTGTGTGTGTGTGTGTGTGTGTGTGCGTGTTCAACTGTTTCCTTAGTTTGCTGTTTTCTGTTTTTCTTTCTATAAAGGTAGAAAATTCATCAAGCATGGGAGGTGAGAATTCTACCACTGAACCACCAATGCTCCTATATAAGGGGGGTGACTCAAAATGGAATAGGGAGGAAGAGCATGAGAAGAAGTTTACCACTAAATAGGGAAGAGACGGGGGAGGGAAAAGGAGGGAGAAGGGGGTTGCATGGAAGATGGAAGGAGACCCTCATCGTTATACAGAATACATGTATGATGTTTACATAACTTTAAACATAATGTGAGGCACCTTAGATTGGATAGAGAGAAGTGATGGGAGGGGAGGGGAGGAGAAGGGGGAATAGGAAGAGCAACAGAATAGAATAGACATTATGATTGCTGTATGTAATAGGTGATGCTATGACCAGTGTGATTCTGCAATCTGTACAATCAGAAAGATGAGATATTATACCCTAATTGATTCAAATATATGAATTGCCAAGATCATTATAATATCATGTGTAGCTAATTAAAAAAAATTTAAAAAAGGATTATGAAAAAAAAGAAAATTCATCAAGCAATTTCAAGACCAGTGAAACCAGTATGCTTTCGTTGTTGTTGTTGTTTTTAATATTAGGAATAGTGATTCCTAAGAAATCTTAAAGACCTTTTGTTTTTTTCTCCTCTATATGACTCCTATATTTACATACCAGAGTAGTCCTGTGGGAGATACTGTTGACGCAAAGCTCAAACCACCAAACTGATTGCTAGTAATTGCCCCTGGTTAAATTCAAGAAAGTAATGCATTTGTACTATCCCAAAGCTTCCTGACTGCTATTTACTTCTCGGGTGGATATCTGGAAGACATGGATTTGTCCCTGGACACCCACCATTTCTTTTTGTAAACAACTGTCCCCTTAGATGCCTCCCTGTCTTTGGATTACATTTGGTTTAGTCAGATATCTGCTTTCTTTTTTAGCCAAATTTTGAATTAAAGTAAAATTCATGTAACATAAATTAACATAATATAAATAAAATAACATATAACGTACAATGTCCATTTATATAACCATCATCACTGTCTGATTCTAGGGCACTTTCATCAATTAAGACACCTTTTATCCATTAAGCACATACTACCCTCACACCCATCCCCCAGCACCGGAAATCATTTTATTTATTGGCTCTATAGCTTTGCCTGCTCTATGGTTATAAAAATGCAACAACAAAAATGTAGCTTTCTATGTACAAGTTCTTTCACTTAGCTTACTGTTTCAATATTTCATCCATAGTATAGCATGTGTCAAAAACTTAAGCAGTTTCAGCTTCTTCAACAGTTTCTCCTCTAAAGCACACAGACTACAATACCCAACCCACACCCTCATTTAGAACCTAAGCTTATAAAGTTACACTGATGTTACAAATTAGATCATCAAATTTGACTACATAGAGATTTGCATTTTCATTCATAATGAAATTTCTAAGTAATTATTTCAGGACTTGTTATTCACCATATGGAACAAACTCAGAAAAATATATCCATATTTAAGGTTTTCCTAGTTGACATAATAACCTATACACAACTGTCTGCCTAGAAAAACACCTTCTCCAGAAAATACCTGTCTGACTCCAAATTTTGGGGTGCTGGGACACCCCATGACACACAACAAAGTATACCAAGTCTTCCTAATGCTGGGAAAAAAAATCTGGTGCCTTTGAGCTTATGAATATGTTCTACAAACAAGGCAGCACTTTCAGTAGCAAAAGATCAATTATTTACTGAGACATTCTATGGAATTTGTGCACCAACTTAGTTTTATAAACTTGTTACAACTCATTCTGTAGAAAAACACATATCCATTTTAAAACTAATATTAGCTTTCATTTACTTAAAATCTGGCAGTGTTATGCTTTATTTTAGAAAACCACTTTAGGGTACAATATGCATGTTGGAATTACCTATTGAAATTGTATTGCAGGTAAATTTTCAAAAATGAAAGCATCCCTTTATTGTGAACCAGGACAAAAAAAAATTACAGCATCCCAGAAATTTACCCCACATCCATGAAAAATTGATTTCTAATCTCCTACGATAGTTTGTATGTTGTGTTAGGTACCTGGTGAAAAAAAAAATACATAGATGTTTTTGCTTTCATGTTGGTCTTTATTCATTCAACATTATCTTTCAAAATTATTTCATGTTGTGTGGAGAGAAAGTTCATTCATTCTCATTATTGTTTAATATCTCAATGTATAAATTCACCATAAAGTTATTTATCTACTAACATAAGTTAGCAATATGGGGTCCACAAAAGTTGTTGGGATTCAGAAATAACATTTTATCAATATATTATCTATTATTGCTTTTATGGTTTAAAGACAAATCTGAGTGGTTTGAAAAGGGGGTTTTATACCCTTAAAACCCTAAAAGTTGTACTGTATGACATTTACTATGTCAACTCCTGATCTGAAGTGTTGATAATATTTGAAATATTTGCAATTTTATGATGCTGCAAACAATAAAAGACTGAATATTTGTGTACACATCCTTGGGTAGACATTATTAATAGTTCAGTTTGAGTATAAATCTAACAATGAAATTTGGGGTTATAAGTCATCTGTATATGCAGCAAGGTACAGTAGATACTTCTACACAATTTTAGAATGTAGAATGCCAATGGTTTTCTCCATCAGCCTGTAAGAACTTCAGTTGCTTCACATTTTCGCATTACTTGATATTTCAATTGTTTTCATTTTAGCTATTCTGTAGGTGAGTCAAAAAATTCATTAAAGTTTATTTTTTAAAATTTCTTGAGGATGGATTAAAGAACCAAAACCATGCATTGGAGAAAAGATAGCCTCTTCAACAAAGGGATGCTGGGAGAACTGGAAATCCATATGCAATAAAATGAAATTAAACCCCTATCTCTCTCCATGCACAAAACTCAACTAAAAATGGATCAGGACTTAGGAACACAACCAGAGTCCCTGTGTCTAATAGAAGAAAAAGTAGGCCCTAACCTCCATCATGTAGGATTAGGCCCCAACTTCCTTAATAAGACTCATTTGGTTCAAGAATTACAATCAAAAATCAATAAATGGAATGAATTCAAACTAAAAAGTTTCTTCTCAGCAAAAGAAACAATCTGTGAGGTACACAGAGAGCCTACATATGAGGAGCAAATCTTCACCCCTCATACATCAGATAAAGCACTAATCCCTAAGGTATTTAAAGAACTCAAAAAGCTAAACACCAAAAATCAAACAACCCAATCAATAAATGAGCCAAAAACCGGAAGAAACGATTCTCAGAAGGTGATATACAATCAACCAAAAATATATTAAAAAATGTTCATCATCGCTAGCAATTAGAGAAATACAAATTAAAATCACTCTAAGATTTTATCTAATTCCAGTCAGAATGGCAGCTATTATGAATACAAACAACAACAAGTTTGGGCTAGGATGTGGGGGAAAAAATGATAGACCCAACCTGATTTTCTCTTAAAATTGGGAGCCATCTTGCCACAAAGCCATTAAAAGATAATTTCGGCTTTACTATAAATTACTGCAAATTCTGAACTTGCTTGGAATGCCTGCCTGTGCCTTGAACTCACCCATGCCTGGCTCTCTGACCAGATAGCAGCCCTCTCTGAAACTTTAGTGACGCCTCATAAATCTTGGCCTTGCCTGGCCAGACAACGATCCTCTCTGAGGCTCTAATGGTCCTCATAAATTCTGATGTTGGGGCCAGCAAAAAATGTTATGCTCATCAAAGTTTTGTTATCTGTAACCCCCCTTTGTGTAACTTTCTGGGCTATAAAGCTGAGCTGCAAGAAAGCTGCCAGACTGTCTTGTTCCTATGGTTTTGGGTGGGAGAGGCAGCCTGGCTGGTCTAAATAATAAGCTTGCTTTAATTTGATTTTAATTGGAGTCAGTGGTATTTTCTTGTGTCCTGGTCTAACAAAAGGTACATTGATACACTGCTGGTGGGACTGCAAATTGATGCAGCCAATATGGAAAGCAATATGGAGATTTCTTGGAAAATTGGAAATGGAACCAACATTTGACCCAACTATCCCTCTCCTCAGTCTATATGCAAAGGACTTAAAACAGCATACTACAGGGACACAGCCACGTCAATGTTTATAGCAGCACAATTCACAATAGCTAAACTGTGGAACCAACTAGATTCCCTTCAATAGATAAATGTTAAAAAAAATGTGGCATATATACACAATGGAATATTACTCAGTAATAAAAGAGAATAAAATCATGGCATATACAGGTAAAAGGATAGAGTTAGAGAAGATAATGCTAAGTGAAGTTAGCCAATCCCAAAAAAACAAATGTGGAATATTTTATCTGATATAAGAAGGCTGGTTTATAGTGAGGTAGGGAGCAGGAGCATGGGAGGAATAGACAAACTCTAGATATGGCAGAGGGGTGGGAGGGTAAGGGAGGAGGCATGGGGGTTGCAATGATGGTGGAATGTGATGGACATTATTATCCAAAATACATTTATGAGGATAGGAATTGTATACAACCAGAGATATGAAAAATTGTGCTCTATATGTGTAATAAGAATTGTAATGCATTCTAGTGTCATATATAAATAAAAAAATAATTTAAAAAAGTAATAT
Organism: Spermophilus citellus; assembly: GCF_964194105.1. NCBI lineage: Eukaryota > Metazoa > Chordata > Mammalia > Rodentia > Sciuridae > Spermophilus > Spermophilus citellus. The sequence continues at coordinate 240,873,938 of NC_138183.1, forward strand.
GATACAAGTGGAAATCTTTAAAACCTGTTTTAAAAAAAAACATTCATTATGGGTTTTCTTCATCATGGTAATATATAATGCATTAATTTAAATCATTAATGCTACCTTGAAAGGCAGAGGGGATTCTTGGACTCTCATTCTATTCTGAAATATTTTCAGAAAGGGACTTTATAATGACTACTAGAAGACATCCATTAGTTCTTACTGGTAAAGGGTAATATGTGGTACTTCAAATATATTTTCACATCCAAATTTTCTCAACGAGCTGAGTCACTGTTTTAGGGAAAAAAAAAAAAAAAAAAAAACTAGAGTAGACAAAGATGACATAAGTGAGTACTATGAGTATGCATACATGAATGAGGTTACTTCCCAGAAAATCACTATTTCCATATAGATTTATTACCATGGTATCCACACGTATTTTATATTATATATAATTTATTGAATGTTATTGTACATATGTATTAAACGTGCGTGTTTGTGTGTGTGTGTGTGTGTCTGTGTTTTAAGGCACATGCCCTACCTAATAAGTTACTTTAGATTTACTGGCATCTAACAACATCATAAGTGTCACATGTTTGTATTTCTTTATTGCTTTGTTTGTTTCCCTGTGTCTTCTCACAAAGGCAATGCAAGTGCTTTAGATAAAATGGTGGCTCACTTTGTCCTTGAGCAAAGGACATGCACAAGTTTGTATTGGAAGGAAATCATTTCACATGCAGAGTGATATTAAGACAATTCCTTAAGGACATAGTTGTCCAAACTTAAAAAAAAAAAAAAAAAGGTTCCTTTAAGCAGGACAAAGAACCAGGGAATAAGGGAAAGAGCTTCCTGGAGGATGTGATGGAGATGGATAGTTAACAGTTAGTGCACAAGGATTTTCTTTAAAAAGCCTCTATTCATCCTTCTTAAAGAATGTTGAACAGCTTTGCTTCTAAAAAGACAAGACTTGTCTAGGTCAGGACCTTTCTAATTCCCAGACCTTCTGCCCAGGATCCATTCCTTTACCTAATTTGCATTTCCATAGATCTGGATTGAGATTCTCAGTCCAAGGAAGGCACTCTCCTACACAACTGATTTAGACAATTTGTTTTGGATTTATTTCCCAGCCTTTTGGCTTCATGAAGGTGTAAGTCTTATTGTGAGTTATCTGAATCCTTAGACAATTAATGCATTTTACTTCCACTTGTTTATAGGATTCATTACTACAGAAAATAAAAACATTTCAATTCCTAGAGCACTTAATAAAAACATTGTAAATTTTAATAAAATTGAAATAACAACCTGGATGAAAGAATGAGCAAATAAAAACTTGGCCAAGATAGAGTACTTACTATATTGAAATTGAAAACAAAAATGAATAGCCAGGCATAATGAGGAGTTCTCTTAATCCCAGCAACTCATGAGATAAGGCAAGAATATTGCAGGTGAGAAGCCAGCCTGGGCAAAATAGTGAGGGAAAGTAGAAGACACATAATGGAGCATGGCATGTTTGGCGAGCTACATTTTCCTACTATTGGATTTGAGTACTAATTATCATTATCATAAAGTACTTTAGAAAATCTTTTGCATAAATTTTACCGTATGATTTTATGAAATAAAAATTACTACATATGTGCAAGGGGTTGGGACTTGGTATAAATATTTAAAAACACCATTTATTTTTAAGTTTTTGCAGAGCCACTTTCACATCCTTGTTACGTAGGCTATAAATCAGAGGGTTCAGCATGGGAATCACAAGGGTGTAAAACAGTGAAGTCATTTTGTCCTGATCTAGAGAGTAAGAAGAACTTGGCCGGAAATATGTGAAAAGCATGGTGCCCTGGAAAATTGCAACAGCAGTTAAGTGGGAGGCACAGGTGGAGAAAGCTTTGAGCCTCCCTTCAGCAGAGCGGATCTTTAAGACTGATGAGATGATGTAGCCATAAGAGACAAGGACTCCGGAAATGGTACTCAGTTCAATCAAACCAAAAATGGTGAATAATACTAGTTGATTCACTTGTATATTAGAACAAGAAAGGAAGAAAAGTGGAGGTAAATCACAGAAGAAATGATTAATCTCATTAGACCCACAGAAACATAAACGGAATGCCAATGTCGTGTGTAACAAAGCATCTGCTGTTCCCACCAGGTAAACTCCAGCCATGAGCAGGAAGCACACCTTGCTGGACATGTCTGCTGTGTAGTGCAAGGGGTTGCTAATGGCCTTGTACCGATCAAAGGCCATCACTGCCAGCAGGACACACTCAGAATCTGCAAAGGTGCAGGAGATGAAGAACTGCAGAGCACAGGCAAAGAAAGGAATTGACTTGTTCTTGCCAAATATGTCGAGCAGCATCTTGGGCCCAATTGCTGTGGAATAGCAGAGGTCACAGAAAGAGAGGTGGCTGAGGAAAAAGTACATGGGTGTGTGAAGCTGGGGATCCACTCTGATTAAGAAGATCATTCCAAGATTTCCCAAAAGATTAATGAGATAAACAAGTAGAAATATTGTAAACAGGGTCACTTTCATCTCAGGATTATTGGTAATTCCCATGAAAATAAATTCAGTCAATGAGGAACAATTTTTTCTGTCCATTTTACTCTCTTCTTATTCTAAAATACAATGAAAGAACTATAAATGCACATTTTGCACTTTTGAACATCAATGATATATTGCTAAGACAGAATAACATTTGTTTCTTTATTGTCATTATTATCCAAGGAAAATTGCCCACCATATGACATTTCTTAAAAATCATGGTTATGTTTTTGAAAGTGAATATAAATAAATAAATATTGAGGTAGGAAGTACAGAAACTGATATAAATCTACATGCCATTCATGATCTCTGACTTTCCACAAGTCCCCAAAATTTGTTTCCTACTTTATCTGTTTCAAGAGGTAGATTTGGATACATGGAAATCACATTTGGTATTCAAAATGATATGGAGAAACACAGATGCCAGAGAGACAATTTGTAAGATATAGGAATAAGCATTTTATATGCATCAGGAAATTCGTGTGGACAAAAAATAAATTGATTACTCTCATTGTATTTCTAAAAAATCATGACTTATTGAAAAGACATTTGTGCTCATTCTAGAAATATGGGGCAAATCCCAATTACTTCTGAAAATTACTGTTACTCTATTGGCCTATGATTCTTTTGTATTTGATTGGACATGAAATAAGTTCTATTTACCATTTCAAGAGTCTGTTTTAATTTTACTAAAGTACTCATTACCTGTTTGTGGAAGTGGTCTGGTACCAAAAGATAAGTCCTATGACCAAAGAAGTCTGTTAAAAGAAGGTAAAATGGACAGAATTTAACACACACACTTGTTTTTCATTACATTATTTTGTATTAAAAATGGAAACAGAATTAGGATCAATACATGTTCGTAGAAATACAAGCCTCTTGGTTTATGTATATATTTTCATGCCTATGCCTGGTACTAGTATGTTTCTCTTGAAATATGAGAACTGAAATGTGGGTGATGTGTATTAGTGGGTTATTTTAAAATCTAAGAGACTATGTAGCTCACATGAAGTTGAATTTGTATATATTGTTATCCATAATATAGTAAGTCAAAGTTTTTTGACATGAAACAAACTTAAACACTCCTTCAATTCATGTAAGTATGTGCATGCATAATAATAAAAGAAATTAGCATTTTCATGTTTAACTATTCTAAAATACAATACTTTCAATGTTATTATGTGGATATTATTTAATTCAATCAATTTTTTTCCTATTCAGAGGGGGAAGACGATCATCTTCAGGCATTAGATAGAATAATCTATGGATGTCAGTGAACAAACATAAAAATAATTCCTTTACAAAATTCTCATTTTTTTCTAAAGAAATAATATTTGAAAAATTGTTCCCTATGTCTTTACATCTGGAGACTTGAGAACCTACCTGAGATGAGCAGGTCTTTGGTAGCTGAACACTCAGCAATTAGCATTTTATTTTACTCAGTAGCAACTGGGACTTCAGTTTCTGAAGCTCTTTCCCTCAGGGTTTGATGTGTTAATTAGATTCATGGTTCAGTATTGCCCCTGTGTATAATGCAATGACTTAGCTCAGGTTAAACTTCAATTCTTTAGTATTTTCACCAAATTATCTATATCAGGAAAAAAATGTAAAGAATATATACATACTGCAACATATAATAAAAATTGTCACTCTCCAAAGTGGAAAACAAATGAAACTCATACAGTTCTTCAATCACTCCTAACTCTTGTGTTGTTCTTCATTTCTTGATTTTTGAAACGTTTTCCTTTATCATCTCACATTAAGAACATTATTACCCTTTGATATAGTTTTTTTAAAATGTTATGATAAATAGGCTATTTTTTCTTCCTTTTTGGTGGGGGCGGCTACAGGGATTGAACTCAGGGGCGCTGGACCACTGAGCCACATTCCTAGCCCTATTTTGTATTTTATTTAGAGACAGGGTATCACTGAGTGGCTCATCACCTCACTTTTGCTGAGGCTGTTTTTGAACCTGCAATTCTCCCCTCTCAGCCTTCTGAGCAGCTGGGACTATAGGCCTGGCTATATTCTTCCTTTTAAAATAAACATTTCATTTGTATATTCATAAGGCTGTGCAGCCACCAACACTATCCAATCACTGAACATATTTTAGTAAGAAAAACATCTCTTAGCAGGCACCTTACTTCTCCCTTTTCTGCTAGCCCTGGCAATCTTTAACCTCTTCTGAGGCTGTGTGTTTCCTAATCAGGAGAGTACATATCAACAGAAGTCTAAAATATATAGCCAGGTGTCTCAGGCTTCTTTCACTGAGTCTAATATTTCCAGGAATCATCTATGCTTTTGCATGTGTCAGAAAACCCTATTTTGCAGAGCTGAATAACAATATTTTCATGTATGTAATATATTTTCATTATCGATTCTCCAGTTATGGTTTGTTTCTACATTTTCACTATTATGAATAATGATGCTGTATGCATATCAAAGGAATCTTTAAAGACAATATTTCCTGTTGCCATACTCTCAGTCCCCATAGGAAAGACATCACCCTCATTAATTTTATGATTACACTACATTCTTCACACATATACACACTTGAGTAAAGATTAGTTTATTCTACCAAAGCTTATCTACTGCATGTAAGACTTTAGAGACAAGATCAATGTTTATTCTCTGTGTCCCCTAAGAAGCCTGGAATGAGGATTTGCAAAAATAATCGTTTGATATTATTTTTTAAGGATTTTAGGCTAGTAATTAGTGATCAAATGTGGAAATATACTGACTTTGTAAATTATTTTCTTAATGAGAGAGCCATATGTGCAACATTGAATCATATAAGAATTTTGACATGGAAAACTTAATATAAAAATAAAATATTTTGTTCAAAAATAATTTAGTTTGTTATTATTCATAGTACTTCTTTTCAAAATTAAAAACAATTGGAAGTTTGTCTTTCTTAATCTTAAAAAATCCTCCTCAACAGATAGATTATAATGAAATTCTCTAGGTGTGAGAAAATATCTCACTGTAAATTCAATATGCATTTCATACAACTGTAAAGATGTTACCATTTTTTACATACCAGTTAAACATATGTGTGTTTTCTTTTAAGGACTCTCTCTCAATATTCTTTGCCCATTTTTATGTCTCCCATCAGATCATTAATGTTTGCTTTACATATTTAGAAATTCCAATATGAGTTCATTCATATTTATAATTGTTATGTCCTCTTGATGAATTGACCCTTTTATCACCACAAAATGGTCTTCTTTCCTCTTCTTACAGTTTTAATGTCTTTTTTTTGTCTTAAGTAAGCATAACTTGCCCTATTATTTTCTCTTTTCATTTGCACTAAAGACCTTTGCTTCTCCTTTCACTTTCAAACAATAGGTGTCCATTAAGGAAACATGAATTTCCAGTAGGCAGCAAATAGATGGGTCTTAATTTTTCAATCTATTCAGGCACTCTTATGATTTTTCAATTAAATAATTTAATGCATTTATATTCAATGCAATTATTGGCCATTGAGACTTACTAGTTCCACCTCATTATTTTCTGGTTGTTTTAAGAGGCCTTTATTCCTTTCTTCCTATATTATAACCTTCTTTTGTAGTTTTATGGTTTTCTGCAGTGATAAGTTTTAGGTATTTTCTTTTTTATATGTTATGTCACTACCATAGATATTTACATTGTGGTGACTTTGAGGCTTATATAAATCCACTTGAACTTACAAATGGTTATTTTAAGCTGATGGCAAGTTTGGTTGATTTGTTGTTAAATTATTTAATTTTGTTGAATTATTAAATTATTATTATTAAATTTCATTGTCTACTTAAACTATATTTCCATGCTATTCTCTCATATTTTATGTATTGATGATATAATTTATTTCTCATAACTTTTATGCTTAATAAAATATTGTATCTTTAATTATTTTAATAATTTTACTTTTAACCTTTATACCTGGAGAGATAATTGATCAGTCAACATGATGATGTTAGAATATTGATTTGACAATGTACTTTTACCCATGAAGTTTATATGTTATGTATTTTAATGCACCTAATTATTATCCCTTTTCTTCTAAGTAAAAAAAAAAAAAGCCCTTTAGCATTCTTATAAAGCAGTTCTAGTGATTTTAAATTGTCTATGCTATTGCTTATTTCAGAAAGTCTTTATCATTCTTTCATTTTAAAAATACAGGGTTGCTGGTTAAAATATTCTTGGTTTATAACTTTTTTTTTTCTTTCAAGACGTTAAACATAGCATCTCAATGGTCTCTTTTAGTCTGTAAGGTTTCTGATGTAGAAATCTTCTGACTGTATCTGGATAATCCCATTGTACACAATTCCCTTCTTTAAAAATGCTCTGTCTTTACAGTTTGGCAATGTGTTTATGACAGGTCTCAGTGTGGGTAGTTTTTGATGAATCATATTTGGTGTCCTTTTGGTTTCTTGGTTTTATTTCTTTCTCCAGGCCTGGAATGTTTTTGGCTTTATTTATTTGAATATATTTCAGTTTTTCTTCCACTTCTTCTCCTTATGTCACTTAGAAAATGCATAGGCTGTTATGATTTATGGTGTACCCTATGTCACTTAAATCACCATGGTTTCTCATTTTATTCTTTATGCTTTATGGAACTTCAATAAGCTTTACTTCTGATTTATCTATAGTTTGCTAGTAAATCTCTATTGAATTTTTTACTTCAGTTATAGCATTATTTAGATCTATGATTTCTTTTTGCTAATATATATATATAAATCTCTCTTGGTTAAAATTCTACATTTATTTTTGCATTGCTATCTTGAACTCTGAGTGCATTTCTTTGATGATTACTTTTAATCGCCAGTCAGTTCAATCACAAGTCCTCTCTGCACTCATGTTGGTTTCTGGAGGTTTATCATGCCATCTTCATTGTCTTAATTTGGAATGAGTTTACCTGGTTTTCATTTTCCTTGATGTTTTTTTCCCCTTTTTCCAATAATAATTATGTACATCTAATCCTGTATGCTGCCAGAGTTGGTGAGTTGAAAGCCAAACTTTGGAGGAATTTGGAGTTTATAGTGCAATGTGAAATATAAGCCCTCCTCACCCTAGGAGGACATCAGTATTAGATATTCATATACCAATTTTATGTCACTCTACCTAGGACATGTTCTATGTGAGAGTATATCTCACAGTTTTCTATTCATTTAATGTGGTTATTTTCTCAGTGACCAGGTGGGTTGGATCTCTCAATTTGTCTCTGACTTTCTCTCAAAGAAAATAGATCAAAGAATAGACATAGATTCAGTGTATTCACGAAAGAAAGGGAAGTTGAGTGGCTAATTTGTCATGTTGCTGATATTATTCCCTCAGTAATATGTCATATAAATAGTTTGATTATGATATATCTTAGTATAGTCAGTTTTACTTTGATCCTTATTATAGATCTTTGAACTTTCTCCAATTGAATATTTATATTTTTCCCAAATTTTATAGCTTTTAAACCATGATTTTTTTAAGCAAATTTCATTCAATATCTCCATTCCCCTTCTTTAACTCTTATGGTATGAATGTTAGCTGTCTTAAAGTTGTTCCATAAATATTATGGGTTTTCTTCATTCTTTCTTATTTATTTGTTTCTCTTTTTTTACCCTTTGAGTATATATTTTTAAAATATTCTGCCCTAAGTTCACAGATTCTTTCTTCTCCTTAATAAATTATACTGTGGATTTTTCCTATTGCATTTTTATTTCATTAAATGTTTTCTTCAGCTCCAAAATTTCTGTGTGGTTTTACACACAGGTGTAAACACAAGTTCCTCTTTAGTTGATTTGTTGTTCAATTATTTAATTTTGTTGAATTATTGCTCTGTATTTTTTTCATGTTGACTGAGATTCCTTATGCTCACTGTTTAACTTCTTTTAAGGCTATTTATGGGTCTCCCTTTCTTTGAGGACAGTTAACGGAAACTTACCCTGTCTGGTGTCAGTGTGGAATGTCTTTCCCCCATGGAACATGTGAGTATCTTATCTGAGCAAAGTGTGGGGGGTCTGCCTCCAGTGAGGGAACAGTGTCAAGATCTTTATGAAACCTTTTAGCTTAAGTCAGTGTTGGTGAGGATTGTATTGATCCTAGTGATCAACATTGTGGATTCTCACAGTAGTGATAAGGTCTGTAGGAGTCTTTGATGGGGAAGCCTTCAGTGTCTTCCACACTAATTTTTTTTTTCCTACTGATGAAATCATTCTCAAGGATATTTCTCTTGGCACTGAGTCCAGGTTGGGGGCATGCTTCTGGTGAGAGTGGGAGTGGTGTCTGATGGGCAGAACCTCTGGAATGGGAAAGGAACTTGGGTCTTAAGCCTGAGTAGTGCCCATGAAGAAATTGTATCTCTGAGGTTTAAGGTATTGGTAGCATTGGTGTGTTCATGATGCATTTTCTCTTGATATATTATTGGTAATGGTGTACCCATTGTGAGTGCTTGTTGAGTAGCTGGAATTCCAGGCTATAGAGCCTGAGTGTATGAAGGAAACTGCAGTTTTAGAGGCCAGGCAGTGTTGGGTTGCTATGGAAGAGGAACTTCATCGTCTGTTCCTGCTCTTAAACCCAAATCACTCAGACTGGGTAACTTATAAACTATATAAGTTCAGTTTCACAACACTGAAGGCTGTGAAGTCCAAGATGAAGGTGTCTTTTCAGTGCCACCAAATGGCAGACCAGGCAAAAGCTATATTGTCACATTTAAGAGGTGCCAGAGAGTTCCAGTTTTGAAAGGGTACTAAGAGTGTATGAGGGCAAAACCATCATAACTTAATACTTTTGCTGAAATTCCACCTTACAATACCACAATGAATTAGGTTTTAACATGAGCTTTGGAAAGACAATTTCCAACAATAGAAACAGTTGTCCAAAGCATAGGTACACTCAGAAAAATAGTGTTGGGAATGAATGGAGATACAGCAGTTGTGGGGTGCAGGGCACATACTAACTTGCTAATGCAATAGAGCTATTGACAACAGTGTGGACCTGCACAGAGAAATTGAACATCTGGGTGCAGAATTCAATCTAGCTTGCAATGCTGGTGATTCTGGGGTCTGAGGCAGGGATGCCTATACTGCATCTGTGTAACTGATGTCCAGGGGAGCACTTGTGGAAAGGCCGCAGGATTGGGGTGAGTGGCATATGTGTGTGTTCGGAAAAGAGGTTGGTTTTATTCCTAAGGTGACATAATTGTAGTCCATTAGTTACAAGTTACAAGCAGCAACATCTCTCACTTTAGGGTTGTCCACAGCCAGACACCCTCAGGGGCAAAATATTTTTGTGTTTCTAACAGAGCACATTGTTGGAGACAAAAGATGGTACCCACCCTGTGGCTCATACCAACCACACTCTCCTGCCTCTTATTTCTAGCTATCTACAAACATCTCAAGTATTCTATTTTCCCAGTAGTCTTCTGTGAATTTATCCTCCATTTCTCTTTTCTTTTCTTTTCTTTCTTTCTTTCTTTCTTTCTTTCTTTCTTTCTTTCTTTCTTTCTTTCTTTCTTTCTTTTCTTTTCTTTTCTTTTTTTGCCCTACTCTATATTAGCGGATAAATAAATGTCCCCTTGAGTCATCCTGAGACTGCTAGGATTTTTGAATAATTATCCATTTTCCCCTGGGGGAATGATGTATTCTATGCTAAGTTGATAATACTACTTTTAACTCCCAAAATCAATTATGATAAACTAAGGGAGAAAAAGAGACAGCTCCTCGCAATTTTGTATCTGAAAGTACATTAAGAAAATTTTGTCTTCCATCCTCACAATTTTGTTTTTTTTTTTCTTTTTATTTATTTATTTATTTATTTATTGGTTGTTCACAACATTACAAAGCTCTTGACATATCATATTTCATACATTAGATTGAAGTGGGTTATGAACCCCCAATTTTACCCCAAATGCAGATTGCAGAATCACGTCGGTTACACATCCACAATTTTACATAATGCCCTATTAGTAACTGTTGTATTCTGCTACCTTTCCTACAATTTTGAAATATGCTATGTTTATTAAAACACATCTTTCTATTTTCTAAAGTCTTTTTTCAATTCTTTCTCCAGTGTTCTATAGTTCATTGTAGAGCTCTTTCATCACTTTTGTTATATTTATTCCCAAGTACTTTATTTTGGGGCAGCTCTTGTGAATGGAGTAATTTTTTAAAAATATCTCTTTTAATAGATTTATCACTGATGTGTAGGTATGTGTTTGCGTATTCTTTCTCCCGAAATCCTAACAAGAAATCCATCAAATTACATGGAGGACTGTTAGTTGGTCATATTGGGATGCCCATGCTACTGAACCATCAGGAAAAAAAGTCCTGATTGTGGTGATGGTCTATGAGTTATGTTGTTACTTCCATATAATGAGGAAGGTGGGCAGAATTTCTGGAAGGCAGGAGAGCCTTTGAAGTCTCTTATATTATGTTCACTCCTATTGGAAAAACTTAATAAAAAAGTAAAACAGTTCAATATAAAAATAACTACTAGTGAAATGGACATTTCAACACTAATAGTTTGAATACTTTCACCAGAAAACAAATCATAACAGTTGAGGTGTTTGTTGAGATTGAAGAGCGTTTGAAATAGATTATTGAAAAAAGTAAGTTATGTGTTCCAGCTGTAATAATATCAACAGTAGTTGAAACAAAGATTGTACTACTTATTTATCTCTAGAATTTTCACACACTCACACACACACAAATAAATATCCAATATTTCTCCCATCTTCTATTCTTCTGCTTCTTAACATAAGACATGGTATTTTTGGTTTACACTTCTAAATCAAGGGTTTAGTGAGCCACAGAGTACAAAGGTTCTGTGGACATAGCTAGAAGAATTTCCATCACCCCAGATAGATAAAGTGACATGTAAAATTCTGTGTATCCTTTTTATTCAGTTGTATGCATACATCTGTTTGAAATAAGCACACTTTTATAATTGGTTTTATTTGAAAATTAAATATAATTAAATATATGTTTATGAATGGCACACTGAAAGGGCTGGATTCTTCTGGGTATCATTCTCAGTAGGCTCCTGGCTGGGAGCTACACTTATCCAATCAATTCCTAGGTTAGAATTAGTTAAAAGAAGTAATTATATGAGATTTCAACATAAACCTCCTAACCCCATAATACTTACAGGTTTCTGCTGCCAATGTTGAAATGCAGAGTACGTTCCTTTTGATACCAGCACAGGGACCACACATATTTCAGCAAAGATGCTTTAGGAAGGTCTTAGTCATATTGTAGGTAGGTGGTCAGCTTCTCAAAATGATGACTGTGTTGGATCTAAAATACAATTTCAGCTTTGCTAGCTGCATTACAGCCATGGGAATTCAGCAAGCACCTACCATTAGTGAAGAAATACAGCAGGCTCCCTGTATAATGAGGAGAGCAGGACTCCAGGAAGCATAGTTGGTGATAGCAGCCCTCAGGGTGCTTAGTAAGCAGGCTGAGCTGACCCAGGGTTTCTCTAAGTGCTGCTCCAGCTTGTACATTGGAATCGCCTGAGCAACTCCAAAAACCAGTGGCACATTCTAACTTTTACTATTCGCTTACATAGAAATAATCATGTTTTCTGAAAAACAATATAATGTCTGTGATATAATTATTGACTACCAAATGGCAGTAGTATAGCAAATGTAAGAATTTAATTTGCAACTTTAATCTACCCAATGTAGATACTATCACTAATAGATGCTTAAGTATGTCAAGGACGTGACTGGCATAAAAAGTTTTGTTTAGAAACCCTGCATCTAACATGCTTTGTATGATTATAAACTTGGTTGAATAACAGTGAAACTAAATTCAGGATTAGAGTGTTCAGTTTGATTGAAGTTTTGAGAGTGTGTGCTCTCTTTCTACCAAATGAAGAACCAGAAATGCTGAGAAAGAACATTGTAGGAGAGAAATATCAAGAAAATTTATATAGAGAACTTTAAAACTGGCACAAAAAATATTTTGGCTGTAATAGAGAGAATATTGTTGTAAATATACTTTTACTCTGGTATTTTCAGATCAAAGATTATAGTATTTATTTTCACAGAATAATATTTATGAACAGCAAAATGTATTGGTTTCTGTAATATATTTTGCAATGAATTCCCATTACAGTATTCTACCATAGCACTGAAATGATTTCTCCCTGAAGACATTGGTACACACTATCATAACATAATGTCTTACACTGTTTCTCAGTTGCCACAGAACATCCCATACTGTCAGCAATACTTTGGCAGGATAAACAATAAGAGGTAAGAAAAAATACAATTATTTTTATTATAATTCACCTCTGTTGCTCAAACTGCTATTTAGACAAGTTTCCAAAACACTCTGGGGTAAACTAAGTGTAAAACATTATTAAAAAGTAACTAAACTGCCCTTTATAAAAGTTTTTTTTTTAACTTTTGCTTTCCAAATGTTCCTTATTATATGATGTGCCTTCTAATTAATGTGCAATACAACTATACAAAGTAAGAGATCATTTAACTGGTAAAACTGTACAGACATTATTCTTAGCACTTAAAGGTATTAACACTACTGACCACTAAAATCAATGATACAGATAAAATTGTTCTCTCTCATTTTCAGGCAAATGAACTATGGCTGAGAAAAGTATAGAAATCTTTTCATTGTACCATTCATTATCATACATACCTAGGCAGTCTTGTATCTTCTCTTACCCAGAAACTCATATTTCTGAGATATTCTGCATACATATATACCCACAGTTTTCTGAAATATTTATATATCATGACCCAAACAATTTTAACATACATCCCAAGCCTGTAACCAAACACATATTGAAGAGCAGTTATTATTTAGTTGCTTAATAAACAAAACATTTTTAATGTTTACTTTTATCATGGGATTATAAAAAGCATTTGATTGTGTGAAAAAATAAATGTGATAATAGCCTGTTATGCAAGTAGGTATGTGCCTGCTGGTAAGGTTGCTGAAGGTGCCCATTTAGAGTTATTAATCAGGGAATTAGATGAATCTTGAAATGTTTTCTCTCATGAAGAATTTACCTTTGATTGTAGAGCTTTCTTCGCTGCATCTTTTACATCTTTATTTCTCAAACTGTAAATCAATGGATTCAGCACTGGGATGATAATGGTGTAGAACACGGAGATAATTTTATCAGTGTTGGGAGCATACACAGAACTGGGATGGGAGTAAATGAAGAGAAGAGTCCCCTGATAGATGACCACAGAAGTCAGGTGAGAGGCACAGGTAGAGAAGGTTTTCTTCCTCCCACCAGCAGAACGGACCTTTAAGACTGAGAGAAGGATGAAATAGTAGGAGGTGATGATGATGATGAAGCAGATAATTTCCACTGAGCTGCCATATGTGGAGAGGAGCCACTCATTAACTGATGTGTCTGTGCAGGAGAGCTTAAGCAGGGGAGGGAGGTCACAGAAAAAGTGGTTAATGGCATTTGTGTCACAGTACTTCAGAATAAAGGCAAAGGATGTGTGAACCAGAGAGCTCATGTTGCCTCCAACATAGGACAAGACAATCAACCTGATGCAGATGCCCCGTGACATCACAACTGTGTACAGTAAAGGGTTGCAGATGGCCACATAGCGGTCATATGCCATGGCAGCCAAGACAAAGGATTCAGTATCTGCAAAAGTGCAGAGGAAATAAAACTGCAGGGCGCACCCATAGTAGGAAATAGATTTGTTTACTGAGAGGAAATTGATCAGCATTTTGGGCACAATGACTGAGGAATAGCAAAGGTCAACAAAGGACAGGTTGCTGAGGAAGAAATACATGGGGGTTTGAAGGTGTGGATCTGTCCTGATTAACAGCATCAATCCAATGTTCCCTGTTAAGATCATACCGGACAATACGAGAAATACGAGGAATAGGACAATCTGCAGTTCAGGGTGAGTAGGAAAACCCAGGAGAATGAATTCAGTGATCAAGGTGTAGTTTCCCTCTGTAAATTCCATCTTCGGTGTGATTTTCCTTCTATGAAAATTCTAACCTCCTAAAATAACATATAGATGGAAGGAGAAAGACAATGAGATATCCAGGTAATGTACTGTTTAAAAAATAATTAACTAGTCAAATACATTATGATTAAAGTTTCTAAAGCATAAACTAGGAGAGACATTTCGTAATTTATTAGCTATCAATTTCATAGTTACGTCTTTTATTTATTCAATTAATGATTATTCCTGTCATTGGACATTTGGCTCCCTGTGTGTAGGAATTAATCTATGGTTTCACTAACATTTTTAGTCATAAAACAATAGCTGGCTAAGTGTACTCACAAAGCAGTAAATTATTGGACTGACTGATGATGATATAAAGAACATAAAAAATGTGTATATATATATATATATATATATACACACACACACACACACACACACACACACACACATATATTATATCATTTAAAATTGATTCCTAGAGTATGTATAAAAATGAGAACTTTAGAACAATGTTTTCTAAGATTTAATGTACACTAGTGTGTTATATTTCTTGACAATGTGGATTGAGTATTTTAATAAAAAAAAGAGCTAGATAAGTGTTTATATTTTAAAATGTAAAGTAAAAGCTCTGTTAGTGAAATGAAAACAAGCAACAGTAAATATCAGATCTGAATATATTTTTAACAAGAAAAATCTTTGGATAACACCATATATCCTGTGCATGCAATAAATTAAACATGAAATAAGTTGTTTGCTTTTATTATTTTGGCATATATCATCAGTAAATAGTGAACATTATTCCACTGATACAGCATTTAGTTGCAAATTTACTTCCAATTAAATCATAGATGTTCTTGCTATTTTAAGACAATTAGCAAACCGAAAAAGCCACTGTTTTTGTTTCAGCAGAACATAGTTGGTTAAGCCTGAGAAAGTTTTCAATCACTGCCTCCAAATTCTCAGAATATTTTTAAGAGTAGAACTTGAAGTACCTGAAGGAGTTGAATTGATATGACTTTGAAGTGAAAGTAATGTTGAACTTAAGCTCAGAAATGGACTTAGAAATACATAAAATAGTTTTAAAAGGAAAGCACCAATTGCTATATTAGTATTACCCCAGAAAGGCAGGAAGGGCATTAAATATGTTTCTGTATCACTTTGTAATTTATAAAATAAGTAGTATAACAGTGACAGGGCTACAAACTTCATCTTACTTAATCATAAACTTAATTCTGGCATAGGCAATTTGAACAGGAGAAGGATGATGACCAGTATCTTAAGCACCTGCTCAAGGTTTTCTCCTACCTTATTTCCTGGTTGTGAATACAAGGAGCTCCATGGCAGGGCTGTGCTTAATTTGTCATTTTGATTGTTTGCAAAATTATCAAGCTTATTGCATTAGCATTAGTAAGATTTTGGTTGCCTGTCTATCTTGGCCATAGGTAGACAATGTCACTTTGTGTAACAGAGTAAGTACTCAGGAAAACAGAGAGGCCTTTTTTCTTCCCTTCAGCCACTCCAGGAACCTCTGCCTGTCTCGGAGTGGTCACACTGCTCATGTTATGATCACCCTCTTGCTTGCTCTCATGGGCTTTTGCTGGGGAACACTTGAACTTGTATCAAATGTACTGACTACTGGTTCAATGACCTTGGTATTTTACCCTAAGCAGCAGTGATCATTTCTTTTGATAGCCTAAAATTTCTGTGTAGAGACAGGATACAGGGAAGGGAAGATACAGGATGGGAAATGAGGGGAGGAAAGTGGACCTTGAACTCTTGTTTTAAAAAGAAATTAAGAAAAAGATATAATCAAGCTACTGGATTCAGTAAATTATTCTCAAATGTAAAACAATCTTATGGAATAAAAGTATCAAGTAGGCAGTCATGTGTGTTTTCTTATCTGTGACAAAAGGAGTCTTTAAGCAAAGATATGTTGCATCCCTGGACAACCTGGATCAGAGTGACACAGAAGAATTCCCTTACAGACATAATATTGAGTAAGTAAAAAATACAATTTCTCAATTGGATACAAATCAGTGGTTCTTGTTCTCAGAGCTTCAAACATCCCCTATTTTGTTTTTCAATGCTGGGATGAAACCAGGGCCTCATGCAAGCTCAGCAAAACCTCTACCACTGAGCACTACCACTACCACCTGCAGTACCCAAGCCCAACTTTGCCCCATGAAAGCCAGGTATAATCATTACAGAAGCCACTCACCAAGATAGGAGATGTTTCCAACTGTCTAGGTGAATAATTTCACCAGCAGGACTAAGGACTTTTATATGAATTCTCCTGTTCCTTGGGGACCTAATAATTAAAATATTCCAAACAAGTTTATTTCCAAGGGAATCCTTGGGGATTGTTAATAGTTACTTTCATTGTAGTTTTTTTTTCTAAATACACATTGTTAATTATAGTACAAATGCTATCAGTGTTAATTTGAAAAGGTAATTTCACTAATATTTGGGTTGTTTTTAATAGCATTGTGAACTGATAAATGACCCTACATTAGTGGTAGTTCTTTGCAAATAGTTCAGATATTTAAAACTGTATCTCATATATATAGGTAGATAGATATATGTGTGTGTATATATATCTATATGTACATACACAAGTAATAACAATCATAAATATTTATGCCCCAAACAATGGAGCATCTATATACATCAAACACATGCTTCCCAATTTCAAGAATCAAATAGACCATAGCACAATGAAACTGGGGGACTTTGACACACCTCTCTCATCACTGAATGGATCTTCCAAACAAAAACAAAATAAAGAAGCTATGGAACTAAACAACACAGCTAATAATTTAACAGTCACATATAGACTATTTCATCAATAACTGAATAAGTTTTCTTCTCAGTAGCATGTAGTTTTTTATAAAATAAAACATATCTTAGACCAAAAAACAACTCTTAGCAAATACCAAAAAAAAATAGAGATTGTCTTGCATTCATATCAGATCATAACAGAACAAAATTAGAAATCAACGAAAAAATAAAAATTAGAAGCTACCATTCCACACCAGGATACTAAATAATAAACTATTCGATAAGTAATAGTTAGCAGAAGAAATCAGAGATGAAATTTTAAAAAGTACTTAGAAGTAAAAGAGAAGAACAACACAACATATCAAAATCTTTGGAACAATATGAAGTCTGTTTTAATAGGAAAGTTCATTGCATTGAGCACACTCATTGAAATAATAGAAAGCCTTCAAATAAATAATCTAACCTTACACCTCAAAGCCTTAGAAAAAGAAGAACAAATCAATAAAAAAAGAAGTAGAAGAGGAAATTATTAAAATAAGAAATGAAATCAATGTAATTGAAACAAAAGAACAAAATAATTAATAAAACAAAAATTTGGTTCTTTGAAAATATTAATAAAATTGATAAATACTGAGCCATATATAAGAAACAAAAAAAGAAATTTCTAAAATTTGTGATAAAAAATGAAAGATCATCATGGACACTACTGAAATACAAACTACAATCAGAAATTATTCTAAAAATGTATACCACAATAAAAAAAATCTTGAAGACATCAAGAAATTTATATAGATATGACCTTACCCAGATTGAATCAGGGGGATGTAGAAAATTTAAACACATAAATTTCAAGCAATGGAATTAATAATGCCATGAAAAGCCTACCAACAAAGTAAAGGCCAAGACCAGACAAAATCATAACAGAGTTCTATAAGACCTTCAAAGAAGAGCTAACACCTATTCTTTTTAAATTATTTCATGAAATAGAAAAGAAGGGAACCCTTCCAAACTCATCCTATGAAGCTAGTATTACCATGATACCAAAACCGGACAATGGCACATCAAGGAAAGTAAACTTCAGACCAATATCCCTGATGATCACAGATGCAAAAATTCTTAATAAAATCCTGGAAAATTGCATACAAAAACATATTTAAGAGATCGTGCACCATAATCAAGTGGGGTTTATCCCAGGGATGCAAGATTGGTTCAATATATGGAAATCAATAAACATAAGTCACCACATCAAAAGGCTTAAAGACAAGAATCACATAATTATTTCAATAAATGCAAAAAAAAAAAGCATTTGACACAATACTGCAGCTCTTTATGTTTAGAGCCCTAGAAAAGCTAGGTATAGAAGGAATATACCTCAACATTTTAAAACCTACATAAAACAATGCCATGTCCCACATCATTCTAAATGGAGAAAAAGTTAAAGCATTTTCTATAAACACTGGAACAAGACAGGGATGCCCCCTTTCATCCCTTCTATTTAATAAAGTTCTTGAAACTCTAGCCAAAGCAATTAAGAAAACGAAAGTAAAGGGATATGATAGGAAAAGGAGAGCTCAAAGTGTCCCTATTAGGGGATAACAGGATTCCACATTTAGAAGATCCAAAAAACTCAACCTGAAAAACTCTACAACTCATGCATAAATTCAGAAAAGTAGTAGAATAAAAAAATTAACATCCACTAATCAATGCATTTCTATACAGCAATGATGAATTAGCTAAAAGAGTAATCATGAAAAGTATCCTATTCACAATAGCCTCAAAAAATACTTGGGATTCAATCTACCAAAAAAGGTGAAAGACCTCTACAATGAAAACTACAGAGCACTAAAAAAAGAAATTGAAAACCTTAGATGATGAAAAGATCTCCTGTGTTCTTGCATAGACAAAATCAATATTTTCAAAATTGCCATACTTCCAAAAATGCTATACAGGTGTAATGTGATTTTTTTTTTTAAAGAGAGAGTGAGAGGAGAGAGAGAGAGAGAGAATTTTTAATATTTATTTTTTAGTTCTCGGCGGACACAACATCTTTGTTGGTATGTGGTGCTGAGGATCGAACCCGGGCCGCACGCATGCCAAGGCGAGCGCGCTACCACTTGAGCCACATCCCCATCCCAAATGTGATTCTTATTAAAATTCCAGTTATGCACTTCAGAGAATAAAAAATAGGAGTCAAGAAATTTATTTGAATAAATTATTTAACAAACTAGATGGATGCTAGAAAAATTTCCCTTTTATTATGAGTACTGAAAATTAATATTTTTGTTGTTTTGAGGAGGAAGACCCAGGGAGTCCTATGTAGACGGTTCATAAGCAGGTGTTTTCTGAGAGGAAAGAAGAATAGTGATAATGTAATACTCTAATCTTGATCTATAAGAATGTGTGGGTGAGATCCAAAGTTCTATAGATATGGGGAAAAGGTCCATCATCCCAGAAGCTGTAGCATGGTCTCTACAAGAAAACAAAATGAAACAAACTAAACTAAACACTTTCAATACCTCCTTAATTCCTGTGACTTCACATTATACTTTATTGGGGTTCTAAATCTGACTGACACAGTAACAAAGAGAGATAGAGGAAAAAGGAGAATTGAAGGGAAACTTTCATTGAGATAACATTGAGATAATTATATACATTGGTCCAGTGTACAGATTAGCACAATTTTTAGGAATATAGATATAGTGGACAACTTTTTTTCTTTTTCTTTTTTTTTAGTTATACATAACAGTAGAGTATATTTGAACAGATTTTTAATACAATGTCAGCTGGTGTATGGTAACTATGATATTGTCAACTTTTATTTGAGAAGGAAGTGAAGGTGATATTACTCTACCACCTATGATGGTATGTTTTCTAATATCAGCAAATACCACTGAATTTTGTAGGCAACTAAGAGGTTTCTCTTGTTTATTGACTGTAACTAATATAGTATATACATAATTCCATACCCTCTGTTGTTTCTATAAATATAAAACAGAAAAAAATTATAAACCTAAACCTATACAGAGGATGTGAAAATATGCATTAGTTTATTGTTTCATTTAAACTTTTTAAAAATTAACAATATTAAGGGCTACATTCTAAATATCACTGAGAACCTAGACTTTCTACAACACCCCACCAGGAAATTGAAACCACACAGTAACCTTTGCATTGTCATGACCTTGTTAATCCTTTAGGATCCTTTAATTTTTCCAAGAGTTTCATGCAACCGTTTCAACTGCCCATTGCAGAAATTTCCTGAACAATCCATGGCCTCTTCAATGGAATACATTAGGGAAAATTTCTTCCTTGGAGTTTTTAAATGCTTTGCATCTAAATCCTTTTTTTGCTGTTTCCACCAACTTGGACTGTTTTATTTTTCTCTCCATCTAATCCCAATCAAATCTTTCCTTTGAAAGATCCACCTGAAGCCTAGTTTCCTCTTATTAAAATAGTTTTTTTCCACTTACCTCCTCCTCTTTCTTCTAGAAACTGACAAAGCTTTTGTGGGGCGATATTCTCCCTTATCAGCAAAAATAAAAACAAACAAAGCAAAAAAATAAACAAAACTGAAGCTTTGATCAAATCTCTACTTTGATAATATTAGGGGAATCAATTTTTTTGCATCATATATATAAACTCATCAGTATACGTTAGAATGAATATAATTCAGGGTTTAAAGACTCAGACTTGAGCTGAGGATCTGCCAATGTCTCTGGAGGTGCTACGTCAATCATGAGTGTGGGTGAGAGGACAGAACATGGACTTACTGAGTGTTTGAGGAAGTTACAAGTATGGGACTGTTTAAAGTGGAGATGTGAGGACCCTGGAATGAATGAATGATTTCCTATTCAAGATAGGATAAACTTCAAATTTTACAATAAACTGACATCACTACAAAACCTCATACAAGTGAAGTGGAATACTCTTGTTTTACTAAGGACAAAAGGATCTGCAATGGATGGAAGGTTTGAGTAAAAAAGAAAAGTGTAAAAGCTTGAGGGAATTATCGCTTGACATGGCAACTCTTAACCACATTTCTTAGAGAATGCCTGCTAATCTGGTTGCCTCTCACAGAAAAGAATACAGAAGCGCTGCGGCTATGGTCAGAATGGTTAGCAGAACTTCTCGTAATTGCACATGATTACAGTTCCACAACAGGAGATTGGTGGGACCTCAAATGCACAGTGACATTGCTTCTACAACCTTCTCAACATTAATGCCATAAACCAGAAGTCTCTGGAAGCATGACAGTGGAGATTCTCACACTCTTCCTATTGAAAAGACAAAGATCCCAAGCTCATATGTGAAAGCCAGAATGGCTATGCCCTATAAATAGGGATACTGCCTTTTGCCAAGGCAAGAAAGATCCTGTTCTAATCAGTTGCTGATGTGATTGAGTTATCAGTCTAAGTCTTATCACAGGAAAGATCTAGCCCTCTTTAATAAAAGAAATCATCTGGAAAATCTTTCTGTGTAGTCAACACATAACATATAATAATTACTAAATGTGAAATTAACAAGAATAGGCAAGAACTATGGCCAATAAACAAGAAAATAAATACTAAAAATCCAATGCATGTTGACACACAATTTGAGTTGGCAAAAGATTATAAAATAACTATTTTATTTTCTCCACATAATTTATTGGCACATTATAGTTGGACATAATGGTGAGATTTGTTGTTGCATATTCATATATACCCACAACATAATATAATTTGGTCAATATCACTCCCCACAACCCCCCCTCCTCCCACTCCTCACTCCTCACTTTTTGATCCCTTTTCTCTATTGATTTCCCTGAGATCTGTTCCCACATTTCTTTTCCTTTTTCCTCCCTAGCTTCTATTTCTGAAGGAAACAGATAACCCTTGACCTTTTGAGTTTGGTTGGGGATGTAACTCAGTTTGTAGAGCACTTTCAATCCTTAATATCTCCAAAAAATGAAACAAAATAAAAATATAGAAAATAATATTTAAAAAATATTTTAGAAAGATTTGGATAATGACAAAAAGTGTGGGGTCATTCACCATGGAATTAAGCTGTAGTAACAAATCAAATGGAGCTGGTAAACACAGTCTTAGAATGGACAGCTCATTGAATGAATTTAATAGTACTGACTATTAGTACACAGGGGATTAGGTGGAAACAAAGGAGTACCATGAGACTTTGGGAAAAAAATTGGAACATGCAACTAATTTGATGTAGAATATTGTCAGAAAAAATATATAATTCTATCCAATTACATAGAATGTCCACCCTAAACCAGCTTTAAGAAATTAGTCTCTATTACGCTAAGTGAAATAAATCAGACATCAAAAGTCAAAGGTCTTTTCTCTGACATATGGGAAAAAAGTCCAAAATAAAGGGGGGAAAAGAGAGAAATGAAAAAAAGTGTGGGGGGGAGATTACATCAAAGAGAAGATCTGTGGACTAGATGGGGAGGATTGAAGTGGAGGGAGGTGGGACAGGATACAGAAGAAAAGTGGAATAAATCTGAACTAATTTTTCTATGTATACTTATTAATATGCCACAGTGAATATCACCATCATGTACATCCACAATAAATAAATAAATAAATAAATAAATAAATAAATAAATAAATAAATAAATAAATATTAGTAGAGAGGAGGGAAGAGGGGATGAGCAAATACTGGAGACTAAATTACAGCACATTATAATCCATGTTTTAATAATTATGTGAAAATGACCCTGAATGTTGCATAAAACTAAAATACAAATAAATAAATTTTAAAAAGAAGGAAGTCTGTCCAGAAAATGCTCTTTCTTTCACATTGGTTCTGCTTGGCAAGGAGGGATTGCAAAGTGATTTCCTTTGGCACTATATCTATAGAGTTCTTACCTGTTCTACACAGTAGATGGCGCCAGAGACAAGCAGGTCATCACCTAATTAGAGGTAAGCCAGTCAGTCTCAATCCTTCAGTTTTCTTAAAGGGCTTTAGTACATTCAGAGTCTCACATTGGGGTAAGTGGTGTTGTTTCTCACTCTGAGTGTGTGTGTGTGTGTGTGTGTGTGTGTGTGTGTGTGTGTGTGTGTTTATACACATATTAATATTTTATTTTAATGTTTATTTTCTTTAGAGAAATACTGTTATCACTTCTCTTAGCCATAATATTCTGGTCCTCATATTCCAGTAAGCCACTGTCAGATAAAAAGCCCTGCTTCTTACATCCCCAATACTAGTATCAATGTTATTATATGTTGAGACAATTTTCAGATAGATAATCTAAAATATTATTGAATTAAAGCCAAACTCTTCTTCGAGTGGCAGGTAGAGCCAGACTCAGCACTGTCTGGGGAGATGTGCATGAAGTCTAGTATAGGACTTTGTGTCACAGTCCAGTGCCAAGCCCACCATGGTGAGTCTCAGGACCTGGTACAATCTTGAGACTTCAAACAACCAGAGCCTGTAGGGGGTCTGTAGACTGGACCCAGCATCAGGGAGAGACTTGAGCACTAGTGGGACTACCTGAAGTTTAACCTGTATTATATCCAGCCTTGGACCTGAGCCATCGCCAGCCTGCCTCTTTGAGACAGTGCAAATCTCTGCTACTATGAGACTCAGGCTTGACCCAGCTTAGTGTCAGCTTTGGTGGCCAAGGGACTGCTTCCACCAACCATTCTCCAAATTCAGGCAACACAGGCCTCACTGGGCCAGTGCTTAAAACAAGGTTCCAGCACCAGGGAGAATCATAAGCCAGTGAGATCAAATCTTTTGACTTAAATCATCACCAGCTGTTGGTCAGGCCTTGGTGAACCACTGAGACTGTCATGTTGTTGTGGCCATGAGACTCAGGTATGACTCAGCTTACACCCAGCCTAGGGGGCCAAGGGAACTGTTGTCATAAATGTCATTCCAAACTAAGGCAACATAGCCTGGTACATGACCTTTTCCATTGGATGTATGTCATCATAGTAAACAGAAGACTTTGCCCTGGATCTTAGCATTGGAATGGAGAGATATAAACCTGGGCAGAACCTAAGGAGCCTCATATCCTAGCCTGCTTGTGGGTGAAGGTTCTGGGATAGTGACATTGCTAAGGGCAGATATATAGTCCTAGTATATCAGGCTTCTATTAAGCTAGTATAATATACGGCTGTTTAAACTGTCTTGGATCACAAGTCCACATCAGTAGTTGGCAGCCCATAGAATTGTGGACCTTGGTCTTGTCCTGGTACTGTGCTTATTATGGTCTTGTCCCAGTATTGTGTTTATTATTATGACCTACCCAGCTTAGTAATATTGGTGCAACATAGGAGCCTGGGGATGGTCCCTTCATCCCGAGGTTCTTCCTAGAGTCAGGCAGACTTCATCAGTGCCTGACTACTGGGTAGTAACTGTGGACAAGGCGTCTCAACTTATTCCAGCACCAGTGGGAGGTTTGGCGGTAAGACTTTGTAGGTACTTATCTAGTATTTTCTGCACAATACACCAACAGCATATTTGGGATTACTTGGGTTTAGATTGACTTCTAGTACAGAAGCAATGACCACACACTCACATGGCACACCAACAGTTAGTCCCAGACAAACATGAAAGTGGGCCTTTGGCACAGCTCAAATGATAAAAGTGGTTCTGTGTATGAGTATTACTTTAACACTATAAATTTAATTTGTACTTTTTATACTGACATAGATCAATTCAATGATAAATGTCAAGAGTTAAACTTAACCTTTACTGAAGACATGGATGCACTCACATGGGTGAATAAAGAGCCATAAATATAATTAATCATACTTATCTCTGTATAATGGCAAACCCTGAAGGAAGTTGCTTCAGACAGTAAGTAGCTTCAGAGGTAATGACAAATATTACTTTATATATATATATACACACATACCAAGTATTACCTGTATTTATATATATACCAAATATTACCTGCATATATATGCATATATATAATTATTTTGTTATAATCTGGGTTCATAAGCAACCCTTACCTCATTTGATTATTGTATAGAAACATTAAAATTTAAGAACATCATTTTGTTTTTTTATGTTGAGAGATAGTTGCTTTATCATGTTACAAGTAACAATATGTACAATTTCAACGCAATAGGGCCACTTACCATAGTTATCTGAAAGTCAGGAAACCCACAAATATCTATCCATTTCATTCCAGTTTTGGTGGTAAAATCAAATTTGTGGTAAAATGATAATACATTTCCTGAAAAAAAGTCAATAATATTTGTTTTATGTCTTATCAAATACTAAAGAAAACATTGATTACCAACAGTAGAATTTTTACAAGTTAGTGATATGTTCAATGCATGTAGAACTAAAACAATAATTTTTTGTGTCTTTGTAAATGTTTTTACAAAACACAGAATTACAAAATTATTTGGTGGGCTGGGGATGTGGCTCAAGCGGTAGCGCGCTCGCCTGGCATGCGTGCGGCCCGGGTTCGATCCTCAGCACCACATACAAACAAAGATGTTGTGTCCGCCGAGAACTAAAAAATAAATATTAAAAATTCTCTCTCTCTCTCTCTCTCTCTCTCTCTCTCTCTCTCTCTCTCTCTCCTCTCACTCTCTCTTTAAAAAAATAAATAAAAAAATAAAATTATTTGGTGCTATATCTTGCAGCCTAGTCGTTGTATAGTTGGTGTTTAATCCATGTTTGAAAACATACTGAGATTTCATGAAGTAAGGAAGGTAAAGTCCCAAAAAATTAAAAGCCATGTAGAAAGTCTTATCCCTCTTAAATGACATCTAATTCTCAAATTTTCTCAACTTCTATTTTAGATTTTTTTCACTTTTTTCCAAATAGATATGATTCTATTTAAAGAGTGAAGCATGACTAGATATTTTTCCTAAAGATAAAAAAGAAAATTAGAGGTGGAATCATTGTTCTTTTATTACAGACAATCCATGGATACACAGACTAATTAGACATGTATATAACATAATGGGGACCTTTTTTTAAGTTTGCACAAGAACAAAGGAAAATGGATGAGAGAGATTTCTCCTTGACTGAATTCATTTACACTGACATTAACATTATCCATATTTACCATACTTCTGCTTGCTTATTTTATTAATCTTCTGGGAAATATTGGAATAATCATGCTGATTATAGTAGATTCCCAGTTTCACACACCAATGTACTTTTTCCTCAATCACCTCTCTTCTTGTGACCTCTGCTATTCTGCAGCAATTGGGTGCAAGCGTTAAAGCAATCCTAAAATAAAGAAATACAGTTGAATAAAATTAAGGGCAAATATATACATCCAGTGTGGATTTGGAAATCTTCCTTGGATGCAATCAATCTTAGATCAAAATAGACATTTGTTAGGGAGAGGGAAGATTCTGTTCATAGGATTTAACAGGTGGAAAATATGAGGTTGACAGGTCCATGAAGTTTGGAAAGTAAAGGAGGCCAAACATGTTAGATTATAGAGAGCAATTCAAAAGGCCCTGGTATATATTTGAGTGCCCAGAACTGTCTGCCAAATAGCCCTCCATCACTTTCTCCAGGCAGCTTTACTTTCCTTTGTCCCCAATCTCAGCTCTGGTTAATAACATTTTCCACTATGATTCACAATCACCTCTTTAAATCATTATTAAATACTACCCTGCTTCTTAAATCAACATTTTTAAGAGTAGGTCATAAGCATAATATTGGCTCCATGAGTGAGCATTCTAACCCTGTTGGAAAGCTAACACTCTTGCATCATGTCTAGGAAACAAAAATTGGGAAACAAACTAATCAGAGTGCAGCCTCAATCCCCCAACCCCCTGAGACCATCTATAGGCCTTTTTAAATATGCAGACCAAATAAAGAAAACATCATGCCAACAGGTTACCTAAGCAAGCACATGCTTACAAGCAGATGTTCACCGCTGTGGGTATGTATGCTGAATCAGGGTGTTTATCACCTTGAATATGTACTAGGTTCCAGTAAGACCCAAAGCCTGAAGTTCTTGCTATGCAGGGCTCCTGAGCAAGCACCTTAGCAGAATCACCTATCAACACATCTGCAGATCTCCAAGACTATTCTCTGCTCCCACACTGGTCACTCAGCTGCTACCTACCCACAGTACAACGCTATCGCCCCACCTTACCAGACACCCCAGGGCTGAAGGCAGACTGCCTCCATCTTGACTTAATATTCTCGCCCTATTAGGTGCAGGCAGATCCCAGATTGGATCTCCAGCAGCCAGGTACCAGGTTCCCAATCTTTCCCCTTCCCCAGCTGCAGTAACCCAGTACAATAGCTGCACAACACAGGTGTGCAGTGTGACCGGGGAGCTTCCCACAGGAGCCCCGGCATGAGAGATTCCTCAATTGGGTACTGGTAAGAGAGAGGGACACAGGGCTAAATTTTGGAGCCTAACAGAGAGACTAGGAACTGGGAATTCTCCAGGCAAGATAGGGAGATAGTACCGGGTGCTAAAGTCATCTGAGCAGTACCAAAAGAGACTTGTGAGGTGCATTCTTTCTTCAGGGACTGGGGGTTGCCACTCCCTGCTTCCAGATGCCCTGTTCCAGGACCAGTCTTTCCACCTTGGTTACCTTCACCACCTGAGGGCAGAGACACCAGTTTACAACAGATGACCCTACCTATTGAAGGAGAAGAGAAGCAAGAAAGATGTGGATCTCTAAAACTAGCAACAACCTTGGTTTCTTCCTTTGAGGTATTTTTTTTTCCTCTTTCTCCCCTCTATTCTTCAGCTCTCATGTGTGAAATCAAGAACTTCACATGAAATAGAATTTTGAGAACAGAGTCATCTGAATAATATAATATAGAGGTGTTGTATATGTCCTTGTGTTTTCTTTTCATTTTTTATTCTTTCATTTTTCTTTCCCCTCCAAATTTTACTATTTTAACATCTGCATTTTTCTAAATACATATGTTTGTTTTATATATTCTACTGTCTTTCCAAGTATTTGCCTACACTAAACTACTTCCTGTCTATTCTCTTGCTACTTACCCTCTTCATTAGATTTCTCTTTCACGTTTCCTAAGATAGATCAACTCTGTATCCTCACATCCTATATCCTCAGCATATCATCCTATGCTCCACCCCCAGTTCACTGTGCACCATCAGAAACTGTAAATCTTTTTACAAAACTACTGACTATATTTTAGATAATAATTGAATCCAACATTTCTTTACATTGAGACTAATTGTAAATGTCTTAATAACAACAAATTGTTCATATTGTTGATATTTGTCCATTCCCACAGGGAGAGGTCTTGGAATCCTACAAGAGCACTACAAACCTATAGGGTAAAAAAAAAATAATACTTCATACCCACAGAACTGAAAAGGAAGATGGACAAGCAACATGAAAAGACAAGGGAAGAAAGTGCCCCAAATACATCAAGAAACCACATCATTAGAAACATTGGCAGCCATAGAAGAAGAAATTACAGAGAAGGAGTTCAGGATATACATGGTTAAAATGATCTGTGAACTCAAAGAAGATATAAGAGTGCAAATACGGGCAGTGAAAGATCAGTTTGACAAGGAGCTACATAAACAAATACAGGAAGCAAAAGATCACCTCAACATGGAGATAGAGGTCCTAAAATGAAAACAAACAGAAATGCTTGAAATGAAAGAAACAATAAACCAAATTAAAAACTCAAATAAAAGCATCACCAACGGAGTAGAATACTTGGAAGATAGGGCATCAGACAATGAAGACAAAATATATAATCTTGAAAAGAAAATATACCACACAGTGATAATGGTGAGAAACCATGAGCAGAACATTCAAGAAATATGTGATAGCATAAAAAGACCAAATTTAAGAGTTCTTGGGATAGAGGAAGACATAAAGGTCCAAACCAAAGGAATGAACAATCTATTCAAAGAAATGATATCAGAAAACTTTCCAAACATGGAGAATGAATTGGAAATCCTATTTCAAGAAGTCTACAGGATGTCAAATGTACAAAATCACAACAGATCCACAACAAGTCACATTATAATGAAAATGCCCAAAATAAATTGGTGTGAACATACTTTACATA
The DNA here is from genome assembly GCF_964194105.1 of Spermophilus citellus. NCBI lineage: Eukaryota > Metazoa > Chordata > Mammalia > Rodentia > Sciuridae > Spermophilus > Spermophilus citellus. The sequence goes on from NC_138183.1 coordinate 240,903,175, forward strand.
CAGAGATATGAAAAATTGTGCTCTATATGCATGATAAGAATTGTAATGCATTCCATTGTTGTCGTGTATTTAAAAAAATAATAATATCAATAAAAAATGCCCAACATACAGAATAAGGAGAAAATTTTAAAAGCCACGAGAGAAAGGAATCAGATTACATTTAGAGGAAAACCAGTTAAGATAATGGCAGATTTTTCAACACAGACCCTGAAAGCTAGAAGATCCTGGAACAACATATATCAAGCTCTGAAAGATAATGGGTGCCAACCAAGAATCTTGTATTCAGCAAAAAGTAAGCTTTAGATTTGAAGGTGTAATAAAAATCTTACATGATAAATGAAAGTTAAACTGGCACTACAAAACATCCTTGGAAAAGTATTCCATGAAGAGGAAACGAAAAACAACAATGAAAATCAGCAGAGGGAGGTAATACACTAAAGGAAAAACTAATTGAAGAAGAAAATCAAGTCAAGTTAAATAACAAAAATAAACAAATGTGGCTAGGAATACAAACTATATATAAATAATAACCCTGAATATTATTAATTTAAACTCATCAATCAAAAGACATAGGCTAGCAGATTGGATTAAAAAAAGACTCCAAAAAAATTCTGCCTCCAGGAGACTCATCTGATAGGAAAAGACATACACAGACTAAAGGTGAAAGGTTGGGAAAAATCATATCACTCATGTGGACTACAGAAACAAGTAGGGGTTTCCATCTCATATCAAATAAAGTAGACTTTAAGCCAAAGTTAATCGAAAGGTACAAAGATGGACATTACATGCTGCTCAAGGGAGCCATACACTAAGAAGTTATGACAATCATGAATAGATATGCCCTAAACAATGGTGCAGCTATGTTCACCAAACAAATTCTTCTCAAATTCAAGAGTCCAATTGATCACAACACAATAATCTTGGGTGACTTTAAAACACATCTCTCACTACTGGATAGATCTTCAAAACAAAAGTTGAATAAAGAAACTATATATCTCAATAATACAATAAATAACTTAGACTTAACTGTCATATATAGAATATTTCAACCTGTATCAAGTGGATACACTTTTTCTCAGCAGTACAGGAATCCTTCTCTAAAATAGACCATATAATATGCCACAAAGCAACTCTTAGCAAATACAAAAATAGTAGAGATACTACCATGCATTTTATCAAGTCATAATGGAATGAAATTGAAAATCAATGACAAAATAAAAATAAAAATTACCCCAATATCTGGAGACGAAATGATATGCTACTAAATGAACAATGGGTTGCAGAAGACATCAAGGAGGAGATTAAACATGGACACAACATATCAAAACCTCTGGAATACTATGAAAGCAGTTCTAAGAGGAAAGTTCATTGCATGGAGTTCATTTCTTAAAAGAAGAAAAAGTCAACAAACAAATGACCTCACATTACATCTCAAAGCCCTAGAAAAAGAAGAACAAACCAGGAGCAAAAGCAGTAGAAGGCAAGAAATAATTAAAAGTAGAGCTGAAATCAATGAAATCGAAGCAAAAAAAAATTGACAACACAAAAAGTTGGTTTCCTTGAAAAAATAAATAAAATTGACAGACCCTTATCTAAGCTAATGAAGAGAAGGAGAAAGAAACATCAAGTTACCAGCATAGGTGATGAAAAACATAATATCATAATAGACACTACAGAAATACAGAGGATAATTAGAAATTGTTTTTAAATCCTATACTCCAATAAAATAGAAGAAATTGAAGGTTTCAACAATTTTTTAAGTCATATGATTTGCCAGATTAATCAGGAAGATATACATAATTTAAACAGACCAATATCAAGTGATGAAATAGAAGACACCATCAGAAGCCTACCAACCAAGAAAAGCCCAGGACTGGATGGATACACATCTGAATTCTACAAGACCTTTATTCATATTTCAGGAAACAGAAAAAGGGGTAGTACTTCCAAATTCATTCTATGAGGCTAATATCACCATGATCCCAAAACCAGGCAAAGACACATTGAAGAAAGAAAACTTTAGACCAATATCTGTAATGAACATAGATGCAAATATTCCCAATAAATTTTGGCAAATCAAATACAAATCATATCAAAAAGATTGTGCACCATGATCAAGTGAGATTAATCCCAGGGATGTATGGCTGGTTCAATATACAAAAATCAATAAATGTAATTCATCACATCAATAGACTCAAATGTAAGTATAAAATGATCATGTCAATAGATGCAGAAAAAAAACATTTGACAAAATTCAGCACCCCTGCATGTTCAAAACACTAGAAAAACTAGAGATAACAGGAACATATATCAACATTGTAAGGGCTAACTGTGCTAAGCCCAAGGCCAACATCATTCTAAATGGAGAAAAACTGAAGGCATTCCTTCTAAAAACTGGAACAAGACATGGATACATTCTTTCACCACTTCTATTTAACATAGTTCTTGAAACACTGGCCAGAACAATTAGACAGATGGAAGAAATTAAAGGGATAAGGATAGGAAAAGAAGGACTTAAATTGGCACTATTTGCTGATGATATAATTCTATACATAGAAGACCCAAAAAGCTCCACCAGAAAACTTCTAGAACCAGTAAAAGAATTCAGCAAAGTACCAGGATATAAAATCAACACCCATAAATCAAAGGCATTTCTGTATATCAGTGACAAATCGTCAGAAAGGGAAATGAGGAAAACTACCCCATTTACAATAGCCTCAAAAATAAGTAAGTAAGTAAATAAATAAATAAATAAATAAGATACTTGGGAATTAACTTAACAAAGGAGGTGAAAGGTCTATACAAGGAAAACTACAGAACCCTGAAGAAAGAAATCAAAAAGACCTTAGACAATGAAAAGATCTACCTTGCTCTTAGATAAAGCAGAATTAATATTATCAAAATGACCACACTTCCAAAAGCACTATACAGATTTAATGCAATTCTGATAAATATTCCAATGACATTACTCATAGAAATAGAAAAAGCAGTCATGAAATTCAACTGGAAAAACAGAACGGCTAAAGCAAACTTAGGAGGAAGAGTGAGCAGATATATAAGAGAATAAAATCATGGCATTTGCAGGTAAATGGATGTAGTTAGAGAAGATAGTGCTAAGTTAAGTTAGTGAATCCCCCCCAAAAATAATGCCAAATGTTTTCTCTGATTTAAGGAGTCTGACTCATAGTAGGGTAGTGAGGGAGAGCATGGGAGTAATAGATGAACTCTAGATAGGGCAGAGGGGTGGGAGGGGAAGGGAGGGGGCAGGGGGTTAGCAATGATGATGGAATGTGATGGGCATCATTATCCAAAGTACATGTATGAAGACATGAATTGATATGATCATACTTCATATAGAAACAGAGATATGAAAAATTGTGCTCTATATGTGTAATAAGAATTGTAATGCATTCCACTGTCATGTATTTAAAAAACAAAATCAACTAAAAATTTTTTTAAAAAGTACTAAAGCATAGCTGGCTGGAAGTCCAATGAGTGAGCGTAACTATACTCTTGGGTCTGCCCTGCAACCCTCAACTTTCCTGTATAACCACAGAAGCTACAAGCCACTGGGCATCTCAGGGTTTCTAATAACCAGTGTGAAATTTCCATTTGTGAATTTTTAAGATAGAAGTAAAACATAAGAAGCGTCTGTTTTCAAGGTGGCATGTGAGATACCACGACAACATAGGGGAAGGTATCATAATAGAAAATAACTCTGAGCAATTTGTTTTAAAAAGAAGCAATTTAGATCTCTACCTGTACCACATTTTATTCAGTTAACCTCTAACTCTTTTGTAATTTTGAATATGAACATAGATGTGATTTGCTTTCCCTATATGTTGAGATTCTGGGTTTAGGTTGAGATTCACCTTTAGAAAGTGATAAATTTACAGAGGCAGTCTTCAGATGTTGGATAATTGTCTCTATTATACAGGATTTGAGACTTCCCTAGCCCCTTTCATCATGAAAGGACATTTTAAATTGTGCAGTCTGTGAATTACAAGGTAAGTTCTCCCTAGACACTAAATCTGCCTATGACTTGACTGTGGACTGCCAGCCTCCATAACTTTGAGGTAAATTTTTGTTTGTTTGTTTATAAGTCAGCCAGTTTATCATATTTGTTATTACAACTCAAAAATACAACATGCACAGAAACATAACAGAAAACAATTTTTGAATTCTCTCAAAGAATATGTAAAATTGGAGAGCACATTGTCTTCCAATTGATTCATCTGGTATTTTCACTTTAACTATAGCATCTAAAGACTGATTTGAGCTTCAAATTGGCATCCTTTAATTCTATGTAATGAGTATGAACTTATTAAAGAGAAAGAAATTTAGAACCCTATACACAATGTCAAATAACTCAATAAATTTACTTGGAAATGAATCTCATGACTCCTTTTTCTATTTCTCTAAAAAATACTGTTGGCTGAACCCCTTTCTCTCGCCATGCACAAAAGTTAATTCAAAATGGATCAAGGAGCTAGATATCAAATTAGAGACTCTGCGCCTGATAGAAGAAAAAGTTGGCTCCAATCTACATATTGTGGGGTCGGGCTCCAAATTCCTTAATAGGACGCCCATAGCCCAAGAGTTATATACAAGAATAAACAAATGGGACTTACTTAAACTAAAAAGTTTTTTTCTCAGCAAGAGAAACAATAAGAGAGGTAAACAGGGAACCTATATCCTGGGAACAAATTTTTACCCCCCACACCTCAGATAGAGCCCTAATATCCAGAATGTACAAAGAACTTAAAAAATTAAACAATAAGATAACAAATAACCCAATCAACAAATGGGCCAAGGACCTGAACAGACACTTCTCAGAGGAGGACATACAATCAATCAACAAGTACATGAAAAAATGCTCACCATCTCTAGCAGTCAGAGAAATGCAAATCAAAACCACCCTAAGATACCATCTCACTCCAGTAAGATTGGCAGCCATTATGAAGTCAAACAACAATAAGTGTTGGCGGGGATGTGGGGAAAAGGGTACACTTGTACACTGCTGGTGGGGCTGCAAAATGGTGAGTCCAATTTGGAAAGCAGTATGGAGATTCCTGGGAAAGCTGGGAATGGATCCACCATTCTCTGTGTCTGTCATTCCTTCTAGAAAAGGACATTTAATGAGCAAACTGCAAACTTAATATAATAATGATTATATGTCTTGAAAATATGCAAAACACTTTATCTATAACCATTTGTCATTAAACCGTTAACAAATTTATAATGAAGTTACTATCATTTTTATATTTTTCTTACAGAAATGGAAGCTACAATATCTGAGATCAACAAATGTAATGAAAACAAGGTTGTGGCTCAGTGGTAGAGTGGTCTCTTAGCATGCACAAGGCACTGTGTTCAATCCTCAGCACCATATAAATGTAAAATAAAGATATTGTGTCCATCTAAAACTAAAGAATAAATATTTTTTAAAAAAAGATTTATGCTGGCCTCGAGCTTAGCATACTGGACCTTAAACTATACTACAGAGCAACAATAAGAAAAAACAGCATGATAATGAAACCAAAATAGACTGGTAAACCAATGGCACAGAATAGAGGTCACAGAGACTAATCCACAAAATTAAAGCTATCTTGTATCAGACAAAGTCACAAAAAAACATATATTGGAGAAAAGATAGCCTCTTTAACACATGGTGCTGGGAAAAGTGGAAATCCAGATGCTGGATTAATTAATCTAGGCCTATATCTCTCACCATGCACAAAACTCAACTCAAAGTGGATCAAGGAACTAGGAATTAGACCAGAGACCCTACACCTAATAGAAGAAAAAGGAGGCCAAAATCTTAATCATGTCAGATTAGACTCTGACTTTCTTAACAAGACTCCTACAGTGCAAGAAAGAAAATCAAGAATAAATAAATGGGATGTATTCAGGGCTGGAGATATAGCTCAGTTGGTAGAGTGCTTGCCTTGCATGTATAAGGCCATGAGTTCAATTCCCAGCACCAAAGAGAAAAAAAAAAGGAATAAGTGGGATGGATTCAAATTGAAATGCTTCTTCACAGCAAAATAATCAGTAAGTTGAAGAGACAGCCTACAGAATGGGAGCAAATTTTTTCCACACACACATTAGATAGAGCACTAATATCTAGGCTATATGAAGAACTAAAAAAAAAAAAAATAAAAATAAATAAATAAATAAGTAAAAAACCTAGGAAACTGAACAGACACTTCTCAGAAGATGATATACAATCGATCAACAAATAATATCAAAAAATATTCAACCTCTCTAGCAGTTAGAGAAATTCATGTCAAGACTACTCTAAGATTTCATCTTGCTCCTGTCAGAATGGCAGCTATTAAGAATACAAACAACAATGAGTGCTGGCAAGGATGTGTGGGGAAAGGAACACTCATAAATATCTGGTAGGACTGCAAACTGGTGCAACTAATCTGTAAAGCAGTATGGAGACTCCTTGGAAAACTGGAATGGAACCACCATTTGATCCAGCTGTCCCATTCCTCAGAACATACCCAAAGGACTTAAAACCAGCATACTACAGGGACACAGTCACATCAATGTTCATAGCAGCATAATTCAAAAGAGCAAAATTGTGGAACCAACCTAGATGCCCTTCAATATATGAATGGATAAAGAAAATATATACACAATGGACTATTACTCAACATTAAAAGAAAATAAAATCATGGCATTTGTAGGTAAACGGATGGAGTTGGAGAACATCCTGCTAAGTGAAGTAAGCCAATCACAATAAAACAAATGCCAAAAGTTTTCTCTTACATGTGGATGCTGAATCATAATGAGGGAGATGGGAGGAATGGAGAAACTTTGAATAGGGAAGGAGGGAAAGGGAGGATGCATGAGGAAAGGAAAGATGGCGAAATGAGATGAACTTCATATAATACATGTATAAAGATACAAATGGTGTGATTCTACTTTGTGTACAACCAGAGAAATGAGAAATTGTGCTCTATATGTATACTCTAAATTGAAATGCATTCTGCTGTCATGTATAACAAATTAGAATAAATAAATAAAAAGTATAACAACAATTACCATGTCTTATATTAGGAAACAGAGGAATGGAGTGAGGGGGATATTGGATATTCTAATTATAAATATATGAGTGTCAAAGCCAGAGAGAAATGAACTCATACTACAATGTTGGTTTCAACTCCTATTGATATTATTACAGGTAGCAAACATAACAGACTTCATTCTATGACATGTTTTATAGTCTCTTCAATTTCAGCAATCATCTCAACTCTTATGGTTTCCATTCTGGTAAAGGTTTCCAAACTATTATTCTTGAAATATCTATGTCATCAGCAGTTATTTTTAAATTGAACTGTTCTAGTTTTTTGCTAACTTTTTTCCAATAGATTTAAAGAGAATATAAGACACCTCAAAGGCTCTTGTGTCTTCCAGAAATTCTGTCCACTTCCCTCCTTATATGGGAGTAATAACAACTCATAGACAATCACCAAATCAGGAAAATAAACTCTTTTGCCTATTGATTCTATTGCATGAGCATCCCAATGTGACCAGATAACAGTTTTCCGTCTAATTTAATGAAATCATTGTTAGGTTCTCAGGAGAAATAATTGAGTATTTTTTAATAAATAAATCATATCCTAAAATTGTGAGGATGGGAAGAGAAAAATGTCTTAATGTATCTTCAGATGCAAAACTGTGAGAAGCCGTCTTTTTTACCCCCACTTAATTTATCAGACACAATCTTGGTGAGTTAAAATAATGGTGTTAGCAATTTAGCATGGAAGAATTCATTTCCCCAAGTGGGAAAAAAGACAATTATTCAGGAATCATAACAGTCTTAGAATTACTCAAGGGAACATTTATTTACATGTTGTAATAGAGTGGAAGAAAAAAAATAAATGGAGGAAAATTTCACAAAAAAGTACTGAGAAATTAGAATGCTTGAATGTTTGTGGTCGCTATGAGCCAAAGGGTGGTACCCTCTTTGTCTCCAACAATGTGCTCTGTAGAGGACACAAAAATCTTTTGTCCCTGAGGTTGCCCTGCTGTGGACAACCCTGAAGAGAAAGACATTGAAGCTTGCAACCTTTCAGTAATGGACTGTTGTGTCCTCCCAGGAATAGAAGAAACATCAATTTAAAACACACACATACCACTCACCCTATCCTGCAGCCTTTCCACAGTACTCTCCTTCTGGACCAGCTCCATAGCTGCAGTGCATATATTCATGCCTCAGACCCTAGAACTACCAGTATTGGAAACTAGACTGCATGCTGTACCCAGATCCTCATTTTCTCTGTGCATGCTCACACTCCCGTCTATAGCTCTGTTGCATTTGCAACTGAGTATGTACCCGGCACCCCAGAACTGCTATATCTCCATTAAATTCCAACACAATATGTCTGTGTGTACCTATGCTTTGGACAACTGTTGTTATGGTCTAAAATTTTCCTTCCAAAATTCATGTTAAAACCTAACTCCTACTGTGTTATTATGAGGTTTGGCTTTCAGGAAAATAATTAAATCTTAAGGATTTTCCACTCATAAGCTCATAGTGACCTTTCAAAACAGGAACTCCCTGGTTTCTGACATGTGGCAATAGAGCTTTCACCTAGTCTGCTATTTGGTGACACTGAGAAAGGTAACATCTATGAGGAAAAAGCCTTTACCACTGAATCTTCTGGTGTCTTCATCTTGGACTTAATAGCATTTGGTGTTGTGAAACCAAACTTATATTATTTATAAGTTACCTAATCTCAGTTATTTTGGTATAAGAGCAGGAAGACCGAAGAAGTTCCTCTTCCCTAACAACCCAGCTCTGTCTGTCTCTTAGTACTGCAGTGTCTCTGCATACACTCAGGCTTCAGAGTCTGGAGTCCCAGCTGATGAACAAGCACTCACACTTTGATCCTCATAATCAATAATTTATTAAGAGAAAATTCATCATGAACCCTGAGACCACCATTTTCCCGAACTTCAGAGCTATAAATTCTGTATGAGTACTCAGGATTAAGACTCAAGTTGCTTGTCCATTCCACAGGTTCTGCACATCAGATACCATCCCTACTATCGCCATCATCATGTCCCCAACATAGACTCAGTGCCAACAGTCATCCTCTTGAGAATGATTTCATCAGTGGGAAAAAGAGTGGAGCCTTCTCCATCAGAGACTCCTACAACCCTTACTTCTACTGTAAGCACGCACAATGTTGACTGCTGAGGATTAATCCAATCCTCATTAACACTGAGTTAAGCTAAAAGGTTTCATACAAAGCATGATACAAAGGGTTAGGGTTAGGGTTAGGGTTAGGGTAACTCCTTCTCACTGGAGATAGAAAAATTGGACCTTGCTCAGACAAGATACTCACATCTTCCATAGAAAAAGACTATGCACACTGACACCAGACAGACTAATTTTTCATTAACTATCCTCAAAGAAAGGGAGACCTATAAATGACCTTTAAAAGAGTTGAGTGGATTTAAGGAATCTCAGTCAACATCAAAAGAACATAGAGAGATAATTAATCAAAATTAAATAATTTAACAATAAATCAACCAAATAGAAACATGAAAGATTGAAATAAAAAATGTAGAACCAAACAGAAATTTGGAGCTGAAGAAAAATTTAATGAAATAAAAAATGCAATAGAAAGAATTTAAAGTATAATTGATCAAATAGAAAAAAGAACCTGTGTACTTAAGCATAGTATTTTAAAAATATATACTCAATGGGAATAAAATTACAAATAATTGAGTAGGAATGAAGAAAATCCATGAGATTTATGGGATACGTTAAAGAAAGCTTACATTCATACCTTAGGATTTAAAGGAGAATAGATGGATTGAGTAAAAATCTGGATAAGGAAATCAAAACTTAAAAGTTAAAAAATATGTGGCAAATATAAATATTCAAATGGAGAAAGTTCAAAGACCTGTAATAAAGCTTAAAGCAAAGCTGACTATAGTTAAGACATATCATAATAAAACTGTTAATATAAGATGTAATTGAGGAAATTATTTCAGCAACAAGGCAAATTAGCCACTCAATTCATATTCTTTTATGAATACACCAAATCAACCTCTATTCTTGTATCAATTCCTTTTGAGAAAAAGAGATCAATTGAGAGAGCCCCATCCACTGGACTAATGAGAGAACATCCATATTAAATGAATAAGAATGTATGCGGTATACTCTCACATAAAACATGTCATAGGAACTGTGGCATAAAACTGGGATAAAAATATCTAATACTGATCTCTTCCTATGGAAAGTAGAGCCTTGTATACCTCACATTGTACTACTATCTCCAAAGTCGTCCTCCAAGGTTTGACTCTCAACTCATAAACTCTGACGGCAGAGGGGATTTGACTTTATAATTCTCCTTGGACCAAATTAAAAAATATTAAGGAAAATGAAAAATCAGGGATATTTATTCTAAGTTAAAACAGTGAAGACAACATGATAAATCTCCAACTGACATGAGTGAAGACTTGTGATTGACCTGACAGGAAATTAAAAATAATCATCAAAGAAATGCATTCAGAACTCAAGATAGCAATGCAAAAATAAACGAAGAATTTTTACCAAGAGAGAGAAAATATATGCTTAAAAAGTAGCAAACATAAATCATAGATCTGAATAATGTTATAATTGAACTAACAAATTCAATAGAAAGATTCTCCAGCAAAGTAGATGAATAAGAAGTAAGTGTTAGTGAACTTGGAAAACAGGTGCCTAGAAACCATACAATCTAGGAAGCCTGAAGAAAAAATGAAAACTTAAGATGATTTAAGAGACATATGGGACACTAAAAATCATAACAGCATATACATTTTCTAAATGACAGAAGGAGAAAAAGTGCAGGAAAGACAGAAATATATGTGAAGAAATACGGCCCCAAACTTTTCAGGCTGAAAAGTTTTTGGCCTTATTTCTTCACACATGATGACTTGCCATTGGGGACTCAGAGTACGCGAACAGGAAATGTTGTTGTCTTTAAAGTCTCCATTGAAATGCATGTTTATAGCATCTTTATTCATAACAGTGAAAATGTAGAAACAAACCAAGTGTCCATCAAGGGTGAATGAATAATGAAAATATATTATATACTTAAAAATATACGTTATTTCAGTTCTACAAAATAGGGCTTTCTGACACATGCAAGGGCATGGATGATTCCAGGAAATATTTTTTTTTTTTTTTTTTAAAGAGAGAGTGAGAGAGGAGAGAGAGAGAGAGAGAGAATTTTTAATATTTATTTCTTAGTTCTCGGCGGACACAACATCTTTGTTTGTATGTGGTGCTGAGGATCGAACCCGGGCCAGGCGAGCGCGCTACCGCTTGAGCCACATCCCCAGCCCCGATTCCAGGAAATATTACACTCATTGACAGGAGCCTGAGACAAATGGCTACATATTTTATACTTCTGCTTATATGTACTCTCCTGATTAGGGAAGCACACAGCCTCAGAATAGGTTAAAGAATTCCGAGTCTAACAGAAAAGGGAGAACAAGGGTGCCTGCTATGAGATGTGTTTCTTACTAAGATGATGAAAATTGTTCAGTGATTGAATAGTGGGGTGGCTGCACAGCCTTATGAATATACAAGTGATATGTTTATTTTAAAAGAAGACTTGAATTACTTAAATTAGGTGGAGGGGAGTGAAGGGAGGGGAAGGTTTATGGGGTAGTAACATTAGTAGAATGAATCAGAAATTATTACCCTCTGTACATATATGACTACGTGACTAGTGGGATTCTACATTATGAACAGCCAAGCTATGGAAGGGACCTGGAAGTGGAGTCTGTATTTCAGCATGTTAAGCAGACTGTGCATTTCAGTTTCTTAGATGTATGATTTCACTGGAAGAAGGTGACATATGTTTGTTGTGAAGCATGCTGTTTGCTAAATTCATTGCAGTATTCTCATAGGAAAATACTGAGCCAGGAAACTAATTAATCATGTTTAAATTCCTGAAGGTAGAGGTCTGGAAGCTTTAAGTCCCAACAGACATTGGGAAGAAATAAATATAATCCTCATATTGTTTAGACACCAGAGATAAGGATAGAAAGACACGCTTATCTCAGGTAGGTTTCTAAATGGCTATGTTTGAAGGATAGAAGAAAAATAAATACTGGACTTCTTTGTAAAAAAAAAAAAATAAGAGATCAAGTATTATGAAATGTATAGATGAATGATTTTATACCTGCTTGCTAATTGAATCATGCTCCACAGTCTCATGGTCAGTGATATTTTCTTGGTGATCTGAGTGGATAGGATTCACTCTACTTCTTATTTGTAGAATAATAGTAAAGGATTTCTTTATTTATATTTTAATTAAGATTCATAAGGAAAGTATCCTATTTTTAAAATCCCTCTTCAAGTGATATCATACATATAAAGATTTCATTGTATCCAAATAATAATAGAAGTGACCTATTACAAAAAAATCCATGTCAATTCAAGTCCATGTGGATCACATGCTGTGGATAACATTTAAAGAAATGTAGAAGACCAGTCACATTCCAGTTTTATACATCAACAGATAAATACATGTAGACACACCATCATGTAACATGCCATAACACACGTAAACACATAGATGAGCAAAAGAAACTGAAGCTTATATAACTGCAAAACTTTGTCTATCATCACACTTTCATTTAAATGAAAACATCAATGTAAAACCCATGAATGAGCAAATGGTTGGTGGTAGTCCTCCCTACCAGTTTATTTTATGACTTTTCCTTGGCTTTTCAAGGACTATTTCCTTTGGAACCAGGAAATAGCATAGACAGAAGATATAAAATCACGGTATAGCAATGATGAAGAATGAGAGAACTTGGATATTGGTTAAGGATAGGAGATGTTCACTTTTCTAGCATCTGGCTTAAGGCTTCTACTGAGAATGGGTAATAGATAAGACAAGTTGCACATCTGGGATATATAAAAAGTTAGAGTCAAAGATCACAAACTTCCTGTGCTATATTTTTTATATTATAATGTCTTTTTTAAATCAACATATGTTTGGGATATATTCCAAATAAACACAAAACAATTTACAGAATGAAATTATGTTTTGCTTTACAGATAAGTTTTTATTTTTACTGTTCAGAAAAAAAAATCACAGCCTAATCTGTCACAGCTTTGATGATATTCTTAACTATTTACTAAGAAAAATGGACAAAGGAAACTGCTCCTCATTAACTGAATTCCTTCTCTTGGGAATCACTGATAACCCCGAAATGAAAGTGTTTCTATTCTTTATATTTATGGTTGTTTACCTCATTAACCTCCTCACAAATCTTGGAATGATCATTTTAATCAGAACAGACTCCCAGCTTCACACTCCAATGTACTTCTTCCTGAGCCACCTCTCATTCTCTGACCTCTGCTACTCTACAGCAGTTGGACCCAAGATGCTGGTCGACATATTTGCCAAGAACAAATCAATTCCCTTCCTTGGTTGTGCTCTGCAACTCCTCGTTGTCTCTATCTTCATAGATACTGAGTGCATGCTGCTGGCAGTGATGGCCTTTGATAGGTACAAGGCCATCAGCAGGCCCTTGAGCTATGCAGTGGACATGTCCAGCAGGGTGTGCTCCCAACTGTTGGTTGGGGTTTACCTGGTGGGAACAGCAGATGGTTTGATACATACGATATTGGCATTCCAATTATGTTTCTGTGGTTCTAACAAGATAAATCATTTCTTCTGTGATTTACCTCCACTCTTACTCCTTTCTTGTTCTGACATACAAGTCAATGAGTTGGTATTATTTGCCCTTTTTGGATTCATTGAACTGAGTACCATTTGTGGAGTCCTGGTCTCTTATGGCTACATCATCTCATCAGTCTTAAAGATCCGCTCTGCTGAGGGGAGGCTCAAAGCTTTCTCCACCTGTGCCTCCCACTTAACTGCAGTTGCAGTTTTCCAGGGCACTATGCTCTTCATGTATTTCCGGCCGAGTTCTGCCTACTCTCTAGATCAAGATAAAATGAGCTCACTGTTTTACATCCTTGTGATTCCCATGCTGAACCCTCTGATTTATAGCCTACGTAACAAAGATGTGAAAGGAGCCCTAGAGAAACTAAAAAACAGAAGGTGGTTTTAAATGATTTCCTTTTGTGTACATATGCATGCATGTATAGTTGTTATTGTTTTTATAAAATTATATTTGTATGACACAAGAAACAAAGATGTGTCCCATAGTTTAATTTTCATATATAATAATTTGTACTAGAGTCTAATCACAAGAAAACTGTTGCTTGAATGAATCATGCTTCTTTATATTTCTTGAATAAATATATGGTATTCATTTTCTATGAATCATGCTTCTTTATATTTCTTGAATAAATATATGGTATTCATTTTCTATGAATCATGCTTCTTTATATTTCTTGAATAAATATATGGTATTCATTTTCCTAATGCTTTCAATAGCATAAAACTTTTGTTTATATTTTAATTCAAATTTATTATGTTAAGATTTAGTGAGTGTCTACTATTTTTTTTTTCAAATTTAAGTGTCAGGCATTCCATCACAAGTCCAGAAGTCCTTGTGGTAAATTTTATATTCTAATGGAAATAGAATAACAAGATTCAATAAGCACTCAAATAATTCATGCTGAAATTAAAATTGATCTTGAAACAACCAAACTCAAAAAAGGATTGAACTATAACTCAATGTTTAAATTATATGTGCAGGACAAAAATCTTCCTGGGATGGAGATATCCAGTTAAAATCTAAACACAGGTATGCTTGGGAGAAGTAAGGATTGTATCAGGGCATTTACAATTAAAGAAGCTTAAAGAGGAATAGGTCTATTGTAGCTGGCAAGTAAAGAAACCCAACAAGTTTGTTTACAGAGAGCTGCTAAAGCGTCCTGGTGAAGGGGCTCTGGGCACTGGAATCATAAACCATCAACTCCTTCCTTCATCACTTCCTCCAGGATGATTCCCCCTGCTCTTTCCCCATTCTCAGTCCTGGCTAAGTGCTCTTCTGAGATCCACAAATCAACTCTCTAAAGAAATATTTAGTGTTTCTTTGATTGTTAAATCAGTCTCTCCAATGTGAGATTACAAAATTTATTTTTCCAAATTGGACTGAGCCTTCCACCTGTTTAATCCAAAACACTTACTTGCATCAAGTCTGAGACATAAAGTGGGAAAGAAACAAATAATAAATAAAGTACTAGATATCATTTTTGAGTGCTTACTAGATGTTGTAAAACAAAATCAACAGAAAGCACGTGTTTGCCACACACATGCATGCACACATGTACACACGGTGTTTCTTAAGAAATTACATAAAATAATTTCATATAAATACAGTGATTCTACAGAGACATGAATGTTAATTTTCTGAGAAGTGAAAAAATGCACATCTGTATATTTCCTTAATATTTTCATTTTTAACTTTCTCTGCTCTAATTTTCTTATGTCTCAAGAACTGAATGAGCTTCTTGAGAAAACCTGGGTGTGTCACTATATGTGAAGGAATGTCCATACACACACGCATGTGCACACACATACACATACACACACATATATGACATAAGGACACTCTTAGTTATTACTAGTATCAAACTTAGTTACCGGGTATCTTCTCATTTAACTACAACTGCAATCCAAATGACTCTCTTCTTCAATAAATGTGACCTATATCAAATCTCTTTTTCTTTTGAAAAAACAAGGGTCTTGAACCTTCTTCCATCCAATTGTACAATGATTTGAAAGAGGCCCTGAGAAAACTTGAAGAGGGGTTTTATTAATTAATTATGTGCATAGAATTTTCTCCCACTCTTACACTACACTACATGAAAATAAAAATATTTTCACTAATGTGGTATAATTTGGTAATTATTTATACCATGTTAAAGAGACATCAACATTTATAATTCCTCAAATAGGTCTTGGTTCATTTTATGTATACAGTATTCACTATGTGGGCAAATTCAGGATTGCTAATATGTTCAATCTCTTGTTTTCAAATTTACACTTATAAATTTTATTGTTTTAAGAATTTATAGATTCCTGAATTCCAGTTGCACTCCCAAGTACTTTGTAATTTACTGGTGAATCCTGAAGTGCTTTTTCTAACTCATCTTTTAATCTAATGAAAATAATGAATGTGAACCAAATGCTTATTCAAATTGTTCATAATACCTGCAATTATGTCTAATATAAATTAACTGAACCTTATAAGTCCAAAGCACACTGGACATATATAGTAACCAGAATTTAAAACATGTGTCCTGGAAATGGCAACATTTAATCTTTAAATAAGGGATAAGTATATTTAAGTGGGAGATTCTATTGGGAAAAAAAAAAACACTCATTCTAGAGAGATGGTCAGCAGTGTGAGAGGCCATGAGGCAGTCAGGCCCATGTCATAGAGATGTGAAGAAGGCCAGTGCAGCTAAGTTATGGCAAACAAAGAGAACAGACTTGACTAGGCAAATCCTTGCTACAATTCTCCACTCAGGTCACTTCCTTCTGGGTGCTTTTCTGACCTCCAGCATCTCCTGTCCTTGTTCTCACATCCCCATGGGCCTCAGATCATGCTGAATCTGTGACTCTGTTTCCCAAGTCATTGCCTCCAATGTGGAGGAGCACTGAGCACTTTGAGAATAAGGACTGTGCTTTTATCTCTTCACCCCACCCCAGCCTACCATTTGAGCAAAGGAAGGAAGGAAGGAAAGAAGGAAAAGGAAAGGAGCAAGAGAAAAAGGAGGGTAGGAGAGACACAAGGAGTTTGGGAGAGAAAAATATCTGTTATGTTTGTTGGGAGTTTATTACTTATGAGGTTACAAAAAAGTGACCAAATGTCTAATATTGTGTTGGATATATTTTGTGTGTGTTATAAGTAATGTGAAGCGGTTGTGCTAAAATATTGTGTTGAATATATTTTGTGTGTGTTATAAGTAATGTGAAGTGGTTGTGCTAAAATTAATGGAACAGTAAATAAAGTCAAATAAATAATTTTGAAAATAAAAAAGAGACTTATCTGAGTGTTTCTAAGACATTGAGGAACTTTCAATTGCTGTGCTGTAGTTTTTTAATGAGCAAAGCACTGGAAGTGACTTCTTCATATGAACACATATTTGAACGTCATAAAGAATCACGAACACTTAAAAATTCAGCTACAACTATACCAGCTAAAAGTTCTTAAACACTTAAAGTTATGCAGCTGCCATTGTATTATTCCTTTGAGCAAAATATTTTGGACTTCTTATTAAACCCATGTAGGACAGTTAAATTCCTGTGCTTTCTAGGATGTCATTTTTCAGTGATCCAAAGACATTGTATGTGGAAGTATAGAGGCATAAAAAAAGTAATGAGAAATGATTATTTTAGTCATAATCACTTCTCAGCCTGTTTTATAAAAATTTTATCTACAAAGTCCTATATCTGAAATAGCCTCAGAGCAGAGGTATGTTTGATCCATGACAAGTTGGGTGTCAATCACAGATATATGAACATGCAATGTAGCTAGCATATTACTATTCATATGACTATTGCAAATAGTTTAAATTTTTAAAAAAATCACTTTTCCTTTTGGGCCTCAGTAACCATCTGGTCAAACAGAGTCTTAAACTGGATGACCTTTATTATACTCTTATTCCTACTGCCATACTGTCTGTCTAAATCAGTGTGACTTTGTTAATACCTATATTTGTTTCTATACTGGGGAAGAAAAAAGGGGGGCATGTGGGAGCATATTCATGCAAAATGGTGTCTTTGCATTTATCAGCCAATTTGACCTGAAGGTGCAGTGACAGTTATGCTAGCTAGACAGCAGGAGTTTCTGGAACCCAATACCATTCATCTGGACGCATTAACTGACCGTCCTTCTACTCTGTCTTTGGACTGTAAGAGATGCTTCATAAAAGTAGATATCCAGCTTTACTAGTTATCAGGGCAAAATTCATACCCTACTTGATGGTTAAAATTAAAATCTCAAACCACTCTAAGTTACTGGTGAAGAAGAGAAACAATCAAAGGACTCAGTTCCTGAAAGAGTTTAGTGGACATATGCATGGGCACACCCCTTTGGGAAGCTGTATGACAGTGATAACTAAGTATTTACACACACACACAAATATCCACGCACATTTTTGTCTTAAAAATGTACATAAAAATCATTTTTTAAGAAGACTGTGTACAGTTTTTATATTTTTTTCTGCAGTGTAATTTTCCTTTTTCTTATAAAAATGGCTCTCTTCTAAATAAAACAAATATATCTTATTCTAAACCTGAGTCTTTTCACTATTGTTTCCCACAAAAAGAAATGAACAAACCTGATTCTCTTGGGAATGGTACCATTCACTAACCTTATTGTTACTGTCCATAACTTAAGACCAGAAAATTAGTTTTTGAAGGAAGGAGTTTACAAGCAGGCATTTGCCTGGATAGTATTATTACATTTAAGGGCACTAATGACATAAAAGAGGTCCTTTAGCTAATCGCTGTTTTCTTACATGATTACTTGTGATTTTTTAAGTTCCAAATAAATTATTTCCTTCCATGATGAAAGATTCACTAGACAAAATAAAATCCAAGTTTTTTTTTTTTTTTAGGAAATTAATTATCCAACCAGAATAATAAAATTCAGGCTCTCATCTCAGATTGTCATGGAAAAGGGTGGAGAGAACTTAGACCTAATGGTCTGCAGGGACAGTTGTGTTTAGGGAACAAAAATTAAGTCCCGCCTAAACAGAAAATAACCAAAAGAGATTTGTCATCTTGGAGACAGGGAGTCCTCTGATGGGAAAAGTACTTTGGAACAAGGGTAATTTCCATCCTTTAAATACATAAAAGAGAAGTAGATAATGGTAGTGAATGAAGCTCTTGAGTAATTCAGATGTATCAGTGTTCTCAGTTTAATGGGTGGCAAATTATTACAATTACTTAATTTCAGCTTGACTTAGGCAACATTTCTCCTAGAGTAAATTTAGTACATTTGTATTGGTGTCATTACTCAATAAATAATAGTGAGACATGAAAAGTCACTTAAGTGTTTCACTAAGGAAACTTTTGCCCCTAAACAAGAAGATTTTAATGATTTTAGACCAAGATATTTTCTAGCTTTAAAAGAATTTTGAAAAAAGACTATGTCCCAATCTGCGTATTCTCAGGTAAGGATTGAGAAGACACTGGAATCACCAAGTTTTTTTGAGTATATCAATGGCTTATGCCTATCATTTTTCACAGAAGTTTTGAATATTCAATGTTTTTATTTACTGATTTAGTAGACACAATTAATTGCATAAGAATGTAAGGGTATTTTATTTGATGTTACATTAAAAGATAGGGTTTAATGAACACATATAAAACTTTGCATTCTGAAATGTTTCGCATGTTGCAAAATATCCCTCAAGAAGTCGCTAATACAGAGCATTTATTCCAAGACCGCCTAGGTGCACAGCCTGAGGAGTGCTATTTTATTTATTTTCTAAGTGATTCTGGGGGTTGTGTGTTATGGCAGACATTTGCAAACCAATGTACAAAGTTGAAATGTCCAGATAAAAACAAATGAACAAGCTATGTTTCAATCTGGCAACCTACCTTATTGCTTCCCTCTACATTCCATCTCTGGTGAAATCTTGCTTTGGTATAGAGTTGGAACTTGAAGGACCTGTTCATTGTCTTAGAATCTAAGACTGTATATTCCTATTTTTATGAATGTAATAAAACACACTAAATATTTCCTGATAGAAGCCAAGACAATTTTTTTTCCAAAGATGGAAATATTTTCTCCTATTAAACTATAGTTATAAATCTATCGAGAGCACAAGTTTTATACTCAAACATGATGCTGATGGATTCCAGAAGTTTCCTGATTACTTCTGAACCTCATAATTTCTTTCTGTATAATGTAGTTGTTAGGGAAATACACAGTAATGTTTCATATACATGATGTATAAAGAGATAAATTACATAATATGTAAGAGCACATAGCTTTTCATAAAATATTCACAATAATCTATATTTAAATTCACAAGTTTTGCCTTCAAAAGTCCATTGCTGAGTGCATAGATGCTTAAAAAACCCATTCACAGAATGGTGAGCAGAGAAATTATTATGGTCAGAAAAATCTGAATGCAGAATTTACCTCTTTGTCCCAGCAAGAGTCCAATGAAGTCAAAGTCAGAGACCAAGATGGTAAACTAAATTTGAGAGAAAATATAACATTATATTGGTAGACGTAGGGAAGATTTTGAAGGACAGACAAAATTTACACTCCAGGATCTCCCAATTAGTTAAGAACTTCAATGCATAATATTACACACATATTATTTTGGAAAAGAATAGAAGTTGGCTTCTTTCTTGAAAGTATCATCAAACTTGTTTTTTTTTAAAAAAATTACACTATGTATTATCTAAATTAGTAGAAACAGACCTCAGAGGTTGACTATTTCTACTCTTTGTTGAATATCCACCATAATAGTCTGAACATATTTGACAACACATCTTTACAAGTCTATTTTTACTTAAATCTCTACTAGGGATTATGAGAATGTAGTGACCTCATGTATGATTATATAAATACAAGAGAGCATTCTAGGTACAGTCAAGTTTGTGCATTCATAAAACAATAGACTTGAGTGTGGTTGGTATGAATTTTGGGAGAGGCATCAGACACTGATTAATGGAAAACAGCATGTGAGAGGAGCACATTTTTAAACCTGGTATAAGGAGACTATTTAAAAAAATGGAAGGAGGAGGATGACCAATGAAAGGGACATGAACATCATTAGGTAAAGAATAAGAGAGGAGATGTGGGGATAGGAAATATAGTACAATGAAGAGAGCATTATTTCTGTATGTATACATGTGACTACATGACCAATATGATTCTGCAACATGTACACTCAGAAAAATGAGGAATTATATCTCATCCATATATGATATATCAAAGTGTATGCATTCTACTGTCAGGTATAACTAATTAAAACAAATTAAAAAATTTAAAAAACTGTCTGTCTTCACTAGAAATGCATGTGATCCTGATTGTCATGGAGTATGTTGCTAAATAAATTCTGACATAGATCATTTTGTGAGAAGGGTAAAGAATTACATTAAAATTTCAGCCTGTGCTGAATAAATCCCAGGGGAAAATACTGAGCCAGGGATCTAATTAATCATGCTTGAATAATACAAAGGAGTGAGGACAGATGCTTAAGAGATGTAAGTCCCAACAGTCACTAGTTTAAAATACAATGTGATCTACTGAGCATTCACGTACCAGAGATAAGGACAGAAAGACTTTCTTATTCAGGTAAGTTTCTGAATGTCTAATTGAAAAAGAAAGGAAACAGAAATCCCTGCCTTGTTTGGAAAAATCAGAAATCAAGTATTGAGGAATGTTTCAATGAAAGATTTTATTCCTTATTACTCAGTTAAATATGGTCAATGATATTTTCATGTTAGAGCTCTGTAAACGCCACTGCATTCATTTGTCATTTGTGTAAGGATAGTTACTTGTTTATTTGTTTTCATCAAAATTCATTAGTAACCCATTCCTGTTAAAATCACTCTTCAAGCTATATGGTGCAGGTAAATTTAAAGTCTGAACTAGCTTAACCAAATAATAATAGAGGTAGCACATTATAAATACCAATATATGTAAATTGAAGCCCAACTGGATCACATGCCATGCTATTGATGTCTAGAAGAGCTAATATATGAGTGCCCAGTTTTCACATATGAGCAGATAGAGACACCCCACCATGTGCACATATAAGCACATAGTAAAAACAAGAAACAGAAGCCTGACTCTAAAATATTTACTGTTTTTCTATTTTCACTTTAAAGAAAAACTCAATTAACAGCCAAATTTAAGACAAAACATTTGTTGTGTTGCTCCTACTTCTTTTATCACTACTTTTTGGCTTTCCAAGGGTCTTTTCCTTTGGAACTAGGTCAGTTATCCAAAGTATTTATATGATATTGGTAAATCAGTGATGATGTGTGATAGACTAGTTCCATAAAATGTGTTTTATTTTACAAAAAACCCTAAAACCACCAAAAAAGTCATCATAATTATTTTATTAACTTTATGGTATATCATTATTAGTAATAAAATCAATTCTGATTCTTGAACAATATAATAAATGTCATACCTTTGTCGAAGTTATTGGATATTCATTCTTTTATGGTTTCTATCTCTAAATTTGGTATTTCCTTTACATCATTTTATAACTAAAACCATGTTAGTTTATTACCATCCACTGAATGAATGATAGACGCTCAGAGAGGAACAAATCTCAGGACTTATATAAATATTAACAACAAAAGCTTATCAACTTCCAATTCTAAAAAAAATAATTTGCTTTCATATGATAATAACTTTAAATGTCTGGGACATTTTCTGAGTGTACAGAAAATAAATAACTTACAGAAAGAAATTACATTTTGTCTTATAGATGTTATTTTTTTTGGCTATTCAAAAAACATTGGATCTTAACCTGATGAATTTTCTAATAGTGTAGGAGAAGAATGAAGAAGAATGGATCCTGGAAACTGCTCCTCGTTAACTGAATTTTTTCTCTTGGGAATCACTGATAACCCCGAAATGAAAGTTGTTCTGTTCACTGCATTTCTAGTTGTTTACCTCATTAGCCTCCTCACAAATCTTGGAATGATCATTTTAATCAGAACAGACTCCCAGCTTCACACTCCAATGTACTTCTTCCTGAGCCACCTCTCGTTCTCTGACCTCTGCTATTCTACAGCAGTTGGACCCAAGATGCTGGTCGACATATTTGCCAAGAACAAATCATTTCCCTTCCTTGGTTGTGCTCTGCAACTCCTCGTTGTCTGTATCTTCATAGATACTGAGTGCATGCTGCTGGCAGTGATGGCCTTTGATAGGTACAAGGCCATCAGCGACCCCTTGCACTATGTAGTGGACATGTCCAGCAGGGTGTGCTCCCAACTGTTGGTTGGGGTTTACCTGGTGGGGCTGACAGATGCTTTGATACATACGTCTTTGACATTCCACTTGTGTTTCTGTGGGTCTAATGAGATTAATCATTTCTTCTGTGATATTCCTCCTGTCCTATCCATCTCGTGCTCAGACACACAGGTCAATGTGTTAGTGATATTCACCATTTTTGGATTCATTGAACTGAGTACCATTTGTGGAGTCCTGGTCTCTTATGGCTACATCATCTCATCAGTCTTAAAGATCCGCTCTGCTAAGGGGAGGCTCAAAGCTTTCTCCACATGTGCCTCCCATCTAACTGCTGTTTCGATTTTCCAAGGCACCATGCTTTTCATGTATTTCCGGCCAAGTTCTTCCTACTCTCTAGATCAAGACAAAATCACTTCACTGTTTTATACCCTATTTATTCCTATGTTGAACCCTCTGATTTATAGCCTACGTAACAAGGATGTGAAAGAGGCCCTACAAAAACTGAAAAATAAAATTTTGTTTTAGTATATGTTATTGATATACATTGACACACAAATGTATATATTCATGAAATGTTCTGTACTTCATTGTGGGATGCCAAAATATGGTACTCTTTGTTTCTTAAAAAAAAAAAAAAAAAAAAAAAAACCTTTCTGGTCTCTTTGTTAGTGTGCCAGAGGTGATTTTTTTTTTGGGGGGGGGGGGGGTGGGAAGGGGCTTTTTTGGTGTATATTTTATGCACAGATTTTATTTTTCTACTAGTTATTGTGCCTTTAGTAAGTATAACTAATTATTTATGTTAATAAATCTTATAATGTATTGGAAATTCACAATATTGATTGATTAGGCATGTATAATTTACAAGAAACTTTGTAACACCATAATGCCAAAAAGTAAAGGATCCTAAGAAGAAGCAAAATGTCAAAAATCTATACTGAAAAGAAGAAAATACTCTTGGAAATGAGGACTTTTAGTTTTAGAAAAGAACAATCAATACACATACACTAGTGGGGTGATGGGGAGAAGAAATGATTCTAGATGGAGATGAGAATTAGAGATCCTAGGCAGGTAGGAGCACTGGCTTTTACAGATAAGGAAGTCCACAAGTGAGGAATAAAAAGAAACATGTTTTCATTTGTATTCCCCTAATGATGTGTGGTGCTGAACATGTTGTCATTACTTATTGGCAAGTTTTATGTCTTTTTTTATTTTTATTTTTTGAGCAGTATCTATTTGGATCATTTGTATATTTTTACACTATCTTTGTTTTGCTTTTCTTTCTCCTTATACTAATTTCTTGGATTCCCATTGTAACCATGAGTTCTTATGTTATACTAAGGTTAATATAGTCAAGTAAACGTACTGTATGCTTAAAAATAAGTAGAAAAAGTGAGTTTTAGTGCTAAGCCACAAAGAAAATATATGTCAAATATAGTCATGGCTCTGATTTTGTCATTACATTGT
The DNA here is from genome assembly GCF_964194105.1 of Spermophilus citellus. Lineage (NCBI taxonomy): Eukaryota > Metazoa > Chordata > Mammalia > Rodentia > Sciuridae > Spermophilus > Spermophilus citellus. Next base: position 240,927,556 of record NC_138183.1, read on the forward strand.
AAGCATATGACTCAACCTCACATCATACCTGTATATTTGTAAAATTCCATGTCAATTATATGTAAATAAAATTAAGGAAAACAAACTTGCAAAGATAAGGGTTTTGTGCTAAAATACTCCACTCAGTCACTTACACTGAGGTTCTCTTCTTCCCTTTCTCAGCCCTAAGTACATCTTGTAATTCATAAATTATCTCTCCTACAGGCATTGATCCATTCATCAGTCTGTTCATTAAACTATCACCTTCCTTAGGAGACAGTGAAGATTCTCTGCTTAAGGACAGCATGATTTGTTCCTGTCACTCTAGCACTACTCCATGACTAAGACTCAAAATGGGAAAAACAAACAAATAACAACAACAACAACAAAATCAACCTAAGGGAATCCCAGTGACTGGGAAGGCTGAGGCAGATTAGCTGCAGGAAATTTGTGAACCCTAAGCAATTTAGTGCAACCCAGTCTCAAAGTAAAAAACAATAAAGAGATGTGGCTCAGTGGTTAATCAGTGGTTAAGTGTCCCTAGGTTTAATTCCAGGTGCCCCCCTCCCACACCAAAAAAATCAACCTATGTGATAGACTTTTGAGAGCTTTATTAGATATTGAATTAAAATTAACTGACATTGTGGTATGTGCCTTAATTACCTATTTTATAGTTTGGAAGAAAGTAAATAAAACTGTGGATTCTAGGATAAGGAATTAAAAAAAAAAGGCATGAAAATTAATTAAACAGGAAGTAAAAATATTGTTTCTGTACTTCACTGATGTTTAGTTACTCCATTGGACTCTGCTGAAGTTTATCATGCCACAAAACCGGAAGAAGCTAGGTGAGGTAATGGGTATACAGTCACATGTTAGAAGAAATACACAAAACTATATGATATTGTTAGTTATCTGATAAAAGTATACAAGCTAAGATACATGAATGTTGTTATGGTTTGAATCAAAAAACATCATCCTAAAAAACTGATGTCTTGAAAACATGATACCAAAGCAGAAAGGTTCAGAAGTGTGGCTTTTTAGACAGTGATTAGGGCTGCAATATTATCAGTGGATTAATCCATTTGATAGATGAATAATTTTAGCTGACTCATCGGTAGTAACTCTTGGCAGGAGGACATAATAGGAGGAAGGATGCAACTGGGGACATGCTCTTATACTACATTTTGCCCAGGGCTCCTTTCTTTCCCTGCCTCCTATTTCATTCTTTCCCTCAACATTTTATGAGGTAGACATCCTAGGTAACTCACAGTGACTATGGAATTTATCAAGTTACTCTTCCTCAAGAGACATCAGTCACCTCTTTATTTTAAAAAAGGGGGCGGGATTTATGGCAGATCATCTATGAGGTAGTTTACAGTGGACTCCAGTTTTCCTCAATATATCTGTGGTGTTGCTGCCATCTAAACCTATCGTGACTATTAGAGATATTTTAAATATCAAAATAATAATAATAAAAATGATGAGGTACTTCAACTTTGCACGATAGAACTATATGGTATCTCCTGGTAATATGGCCTAAATGGACAATGACCACTGGTATCAGCTAAAAATGTGAGTTGTGAAAATTCAGATGCATTTTTAACCAAAGTCTCTTTAACTGATTTTCATTTCTACATTTAGACTTACAGTCACATCACTCAAGTGGTTTTAAGACTACTAGACCTCAGATGAATAAAAATTAAAACTACATAACTCTAACTTATCCAATGAAATAATCAAATGAAAATGATTCATGATGTCAATTTCAGAAATTTGTGAAGATATATAACAACTACAGCTTTTAGTGACAGTAGGAGTCATAATAGTTTCAACTGGAAAATTATTTGGCAGTGTCTTTTATAACTGAACATACACATACCTTATTACCCCAAAATGCTCTTCCTTATTTTACACCCAATAGATTAAATGCATGATGCACAATCACACTTGTGCAAAAATGATCACAGTAGAAGTGTTTGCAATTTGATTAATAATGGATGGTGTGTTTATTTGTTAAGATGCTGCTGCACATTGAAAACAAATAAACTATCACCACATACAAAAGAATAGAGCAATTTAACATAAAAAGATTTAAAGTGTCCTGCCATTTAGGAGTACAAATGGAATTATTTCACTTTTATAGGGCTTTTAAAACATCCAAAATGAAGCTAGTATTTTGAATAGCAATTTATGGATAGGACCTAGAGATACTGTCTTAAACGCTGATTCTGCTCTGTTTTGTCGTCTAGGTCTTGGTACATGACCATTTCCATTTCCATTTCTGAAGTTACTCTTGATGCTGTTTACTTTTGAGCCACTATCTATTAATACAGAAATTCTTTGTGACATAATTTGGATTAACTGTTTTTCAGCAACATATTAGTATATTACTGTTTCTCCTGTATTGATGGGAAGTAGAAGTTGGACCACTGAGCCTGGATGGGCTGCCATGTTCATGAAGCTAAAGGTTGCATTCTTCCCAGACTCTACACTGAGGAAAGTGAGCCATCACTGCAGATAGGGAAGAAGTAGGAATAAAAAAAAAAGAATTTGAAAAGAAATCAGAAAAACAAATACCCTTGAATGTTTCCTCCAAATGTGCACCAGAAAATTAATAAAGCTCTTGAGTACACAAAATATGACATTCTTGAGCTAACCTGGTGGAAAATTATTGGCAATTATTTAGATTTGCTTTTTGTCTCAATAGTATCTCTCAGAGGAATACATTTGTTATTTTACTGTTGAAATCATCCTTCAAAAAATGAAATATCAAGAGACCTTAAAAATTATCACTAAGAATCACTTTTCCAAAGACTAAAATACTCAGATGTGACAGAACTTCACCTGATGAGTATTCTAGCTTTCTAGAAAGCAAAAGAAATGCTCCATATCAACAAACCAGACAAACAAAAATGACCACCACAAAACCTACAACCATTACTTCAAGTTGGGCTGTAGAGGGAACGTGAAACTACTTGAAACATTAGTATGCATAACCTGTTGCACTTCTTGTACCCCTTACTGTTTGGCAATTTTTCACATTCATCATACATAGGAATTTTGGCAATTGAATGAACTACATTAAGATTTACATTATATAGTTAATATACATGGTCACTGCACACTTTCTTAAAATTGTCAACCAAAGACATTTGAATATCACATAGTAAATCATGCTTGTGCTTCTTTCAGTAATCTAACATGAGAAATTTCTATGAATTCAGTGAAATAATCCCTACAATACTCTATAAGTTGACTTATCACTTATGGGTTTTAGACAACTTAGTGCCTAATATATATGACAATCTGTGGTGATAATTAAATAATGTAAAGTGCCTGACTAGGGTGAGAAGTCTAAATTTTCTTTTGAAGGTGAAATCTACTTGTTGTTATAGGGTATTTCTTAGAATATGTGTTTAAAAATAACCCTTGCACATGATAAATTATGTATGCATAATTTTACTTATAAGTAGATGTTTTATGATATGAAAATTAGATATAAGAAAAAATGGTCATTAGTAGAAGAGATTAAATAAATTAATGTGTGGAAATAGAAAGGAAAGCATCACATCACAATATTTATTTGTATGCAAAATATATTTATTCTGACATTATTTTTGTTGAAGATGAGAATCTCTGAGTATAGAAAACAAAACCTAATTATCACAAGACAGTGTGAAAACTATTCATTTTTGGTCCCTTTGTAAAATTATTTCTTTTTTTAATTTTTTTTTTAGGTACAAGGGACTAAACTCAGGGGCACTCGACCACTGAGATGCATACCCAATTCTATTTTGTATTTTTTTTAGAGACAGGGTCTCACTGAGCTGCTTAGTGCCTTGCTTTTTTTGAGGCTGGCTTTGAACTCCTGATCCTCTTGTCTCAGCCTTCCAAGCCACTGGGATTACAAGAGTGCACCAGCACCCAGCATAAAACTATCTTTTAAATGTGTTTGATGAAGAGTATTTGTTCATGTGTGTCCATAAAAGTGTTTGAGATTCATTTGTTTTACATTTATGTCATTAAAACAAAAGGAACTGGCACACTGAGGTATGGAATGCTGGTTGACTGCAGTCATTTTAGTATTTCAAGACATAATATTAGGCATTAAGCTGGTTAAAAATGTAAGATTTTAAAAAAAATTTAAATACTTTCTTAAAATTAACCAAATTTCCCAATTACCTAACTTCTTTAAAATATCAGATGCTAACCTTATTCCCAAGGGATCAAGTGCTCAGCACCCAGGGGTCAAACACAGAGATGTTTAAAATCCAGGGCAATCTGAAGACAATGACTATTCTTGGGAAGGTATAGGTGCATCCAGTTACCAGGTCAATAGCTCTGAATCAGGTACTGAATTTTTTATTTTTTATTTTACTTTTGTTCTGACTTGTATATTGCTTTAGTTGTTTGAAATACTTTTGAAATAAAATTTTTATATGACAAAAGAAGACTATAAAACTCGATGCAAACATTTACTTTAATTACTTTACTTATTTAGCATTTTAAATAATACAAAGATAGTAGAGAATACACTGAATGCTATCATGCTAGAGAGGTATTGATATCATTTGCCATTTAACCTCTTACCTACACTTTATGTATTTTAAAACCTTTTAATATTACAAAGAAAATCACTGCTTTTAGAGATCTTTAAATACTGGTAAATATTTAAATGAGCTTATGCTGAGATATGGAAACCTGCACATTGACCATTGTACACTTGGTAAGGTTTCAACTATTTCTTTTTTCTTCATTTACCTTCAACTCCACTTTTCTTATATCTTCACTGGTCAAAGGTCACAGGAATGTTATTGTAAGATGTACAATTAGTTTTGACAAAATATGACAGTGGGACCTAGAATTCCATTGGCCTTTTAAATAAAAATTAGCAGAATTCATTGGTATAAAACAGAAACAGGTATCAATGAAAATAAAAAGAACGATATAACAGCTTTGGGGAGACACAGTTCAGAGACAAATCTCTCTGAGGATATGGGACCGTGAACAAATAAGATATTCACCATGTATTATTTTCATCATATGAGCTGTAGTGAACAGATCATGTGGATTCTAGTTAATCGAAAGGACTCATCTAGTAAACTACAGTGCTTTTCTTGCCTTTATGTTACCTACCCTACAAATGTCTCTGCAATTAAGTTCACAATGCCTTTAGAATCTCAGCCAGACCATAGCCACTTTCAAAGGGAAAAATGGTACACTCTGGCTTGTTTCCTTTTACCTATGCTAGTTTACTGTTCATGAAGCCCAGACTACCTACTTCTGCAGAAACAACTAACCTTCCTACACTAGAGAGTCCTCATCTACACACTATCTTCTTCCCACTGACAATAGCATATAGACATATGATAGCAGCTAAATAGCACTAAGAAGTTAAAGGAGAGGTAGAAAGCTAGTCTAAGACTAATTGCTACTTGCCCAGGTATCTAAGATAATGAGGGAACAAAAATGGGATATATACTTTATTTCAATTTTCAAATAACTAAAATTCTTCCTTGCAGAATGAAGAATTTTCTACAAATTTGAAATCAACAGTCTCCTCAGAAAATGTGGATATCTGGACCAACTAATTGTAGGAACAATTACATTAAATTATAAGTACATAAACTTATTAATCTATAGAAAGAACTAACTAAAAATATTTCCAAGGACTATATAGGTTTTCAGAAAAGCACCTGGCATAATTTAGATGAAAGAATGTTAACCTTTCTACAGAGTAAGATAAATATAAGAGGTACCATTATTCTCTTGATTCACATTAAAATTGACATATTTCCAGTAGAGAAAACTTATCTTAAAGAACTGTAGCATTCTTTCTTCTATGATTACTGGAAGGAAGGAAGGAAAGAAGGAAGAAAGGAATCAAGGAAGGGACGGAGGGAGGGAGGGAGGGAGGGAGGGATAGAGAGAAAGAAGAAAAGAGTGAGCCAGGAGGTTAACTAGTACTAAGGAAAGACTGTGATGACCTCCACTTTCACTTTGTTTTTACATATACAGGAATTTCCAGATCTGAACAATGGCAGTTGAGAACTTCACTCTGTTTACTGAGTTCATCTTCTTGGGACTATCTGGCAGACAGGATGTGCAAAAGGGGCTCTTTGTGTTCTTCTTCCTTGTTTATGGCATAACCTTGATTGCCAATCTAGGGATGATCTTGCTGATCAAGGTAGACCCCAGACTTCACACACCCATGTATTACTTCCTGAGCAATCTGTCTTTCTGTGACATCTGCTATTCTTCCACTGTCTCTCCAAAGATGCTGGCTGATTTCTTATCTGAGCAAAAGGGAATTCCATATGATTTCTGTGCCATCCAAATGTATTTTTTTGGTGCCTTTGCAGATGTAGAGTGTCTCATGTTGGCTGTCATGGCCTATGATCGTTATGTTGCCATCTGCAATCCACTTCTTTACACAATCGCAATGTCCAGGAGGATCTGTACCCAGCTAGTGGCAGTTGCCTACCTTGTGGGCTTGGTAGACTCAGCAATCCACACTTGCTTGACATTTCGATTGTCCTTCTGCAATTCAAATGTCATCAATCACTTTTTCTGTGACATCCCACCCTTGCTAGCCCTCTCTTGCTCAGATACCTCCATCAACGAGATAGTGATGTTCATCTTCATTGGCTGTGTTGTAGGACTCAGCATTGTCACCGTCCTCCTCTCCTACTGCTACATCATCACGACTATCTTTAGGATGAACTCAGCTGAGGGCAGACGCAAAGCCTTCTCCACATGCGCCTCTCACCTTACAGCTGTGGCCATATTTCATGGCACACTCCTGTTCATGTATTTTCGACCCAGCTCGAGTTACTCAATGGACACAGATAAAATGTCCTCTGTTTTCTACACAGTTGTTATCCCCATGTTGAACCCGCTGATCTACAGCTTAAGAAATAAGGATGTAAAGGGTGCTCTGAGCAAAGCTATCAGCACTAACTTGTGTTGTGGGTGAAATCATGTTTCACACTCTGAAAACATCAACAGATTTTGAGAGTAAAACATAAATGCATTGACATAGGGTCTCACCGATACAACCTTCGAAATATTTTCCAATACTTTCTATTGTGACAAGATTGAGATTAAGTAGCCATAATTATTGGTCTTCGTCTTTTAAGTGAAGAACAAAAGAACATCACTGAGGTGTTTTGTAGAAAAGGTCCTTTATGTCTCCCACCTTGTTGATGTTTCAGCCAGAAAGATGCCTTGCTAATTCAACACACCCTCTGTAAGCTTTCAACTTCAAATATGGGTTTAGTGGACACAGTTGATACACTGGAGGAAAATTGAGAGAGTAAAACTCAGTCTTTGTTGTTTCCTTCCTAAGCACTAATGTCTTTCTATAAATTTCCATCATAACACTTAGAATAACTAAATAGTAAATAAATACTTAAGAATGAAGAAGAGGGAGCACATTAGACACAGTTTTTAAGGCAATGTTCTTGTCTGGTTCCTTTCCCATTATGTTTGGCTCTGTTGTTTGGGGTGTTTGGCTTCAGAAAGCCATTTGAAAACAGTTACAAAGTAAACCAAGCAGTGTCTCCTGCAAAATAAATGCATAAAGGAGTATTTTTAAATTTAAAGGTTCTCCCTTCCTCACTTTTCATGAACTATATTGTTTTAGAGGAAGTCTCTCCATACCTCTTGCCTTCTGCTTAAACTGAAGGAAATTATCAGCAAAAGAGGGCATTTAATGTACAGAACTTCTTACTTCACATCCACACTTCTTCAGTCTTCCTCAGTTACCAGTAATAACTCCTGTACCAGAGCTCCAGCCTTTCCTTTCCCCTTGCAGTCTGGGCATAGGAGTGGACTTCCCTCTTTGCCCTCAGACTAGAGGACAGATGTGGTGCTGCACAGCTGGAAGCCAGAGATTTAAGACCAGGACCTTCTCCAAAGGCATCTGGAAAGGGAGCCTCCTTCTCTCTCAATGGGTTCATAGCATTTTATAATATATTATTTTTAGTTAAAATTAGAACAATGGTAATGACCAATTGGTACAGTTTAAGTTGTAAGGAAGAAGAATTAACATAAATATATGCTCACTGGGGGAAAAAAGTAACATTTACATGATTATTTCCTTTAGAATGATTTATATTGGTTCTTTCTGTGTCTGAAAAATAAACTGAAAGTCTATTATAAACTATGTTAATAATGGTCATTTAAGAGTGACTGAATATCAGAAAATACTATGAATATTCTAATAGTTAAATTAATTGGTAGCAAATGTTCTTCTCAATGTTATCACTCATTGGTTAATCTGGTGATGGAAAATATCACAGAATTTCAAGCTTTCAGGAGTATTTGTCTTATTTCAGGTTGTTGATATAAAAGGAAGATTGAGTTTATGCAAGTTTTTCATTCAAATTCTCTTCCCTACTTCTATACATCATTTTGCTTATAAGATGTGCTAAAACTATTACATTAAAATTTATAGGAATGAACCAATTTATAAAAATATGAAATTTTCTCAGGGTGTATGTCTAGTATTACTGACTGAATAATTTAAAAGAAACAAAAAATTGTGTCCCATCTTTTAAATATCTGCTTGTCTCTATAATCTCAGATGGCATACTTATTGTTCATGGAATATATTACTTATCAGGAGCTCTTAATCATTGCTCAGTTTCCCAACTCAATGTAATTTGTTGAAAATATATTAAATATATTGGTATGTATAAAAAGCAAACACATTGTTAATTCCTTTTGCTACATGTTTCTCATATATTCTTTGTCAGATTTTCTTTTAAAGAAAGAGATATAATAATCTTTATTTTTTGACTTTTTTGTTTTGTTTTAACTTTTAAAAATGATAAAAATATGAGAATAAAATTTGGACCTTAAAGTGAGCCAGGTATTGGTTTCAAATCTGTGTGCTCTCATTACTTGGTGGTTATGTGTCTACGTTCAGGTTTTAGATTTTTCATCTGTTAAATAGGGGTTTAATATACACATTCTATGATTGTATCTGTATATCCATATTTATCAGTTACATACGTAAAGATAGTAGACATACATATGATATTGTTCTTGACAGTCTCTAAGAGTCTACTGAGTAGTGCTCAGGAACTGATCTTCCAGTGCTCCAAGAAAGGATGGTGTTGCTGATAGAACCACATCATGAGATGTTCTCTAGGGTCTACCTCCTGTGCTGGATAGAGCCTGCTCCCTTAGCTGGTCAGAATCAGGCTTCAGAGTCTAGTTTCCATCATGTGTGCTGTTTTCTCCTTATCCTCCTCATAACCTATTTTTCTAGACTCTGCCTTTGCTCTTGGCTAAAGCTGAGTAGAGGCTCCTCATGGCTACCTCTGCTGACCATCTGCTAAGCACATCTCTATGCTGCTCAGATCAGGGGCCTAAAACTGCACTAAGGAATTCAGTCCCAGACTCCACATTTCCAAGAAATTTAGATAATTAATCCCAGAGCAACTCATTCTATGTTATACCCCTTGGGGCTGATCCTAAAGGCTGTTGCTGAAATGGCAGCTATGAAGAATCAATAACCATCTATTTTGACACATCCATGCACTTCAAAGTATATTTACTGCTAAAGACTCAGGTTGAAGTACTTAGTTCTCTTCAGTCTCAAAATGCCATAGTGTTACTGATATTTATGGATAAATTATTTTTTAAAAAAATGCATCTCACTGTAGTGAGTAAAACTGTGGTCATGTATTACAATCCAACATATATTTTCCCTGTCAGAAAGTCTTCCTCTTAGCTCATCCACTTTCTAAATATTTAACCTCATCTTCAGATTTAACTTTTTTTTTTTTTGAATTCTCATCCACACTTTCTATAAAGGTCATTTCCAGCAGTCAACTAAGCCATAAACCACCAGTTCCAGGCTTCAGTTCCCAGTCCTGACCCTAACAGTAGAGCATCCCTCAGAAATTTTTGCTTTGTACTTCATAGATCAGGAAATTTCAGATCCATTAGACTTTTGAGGAAACAGTCTAAGAACCAGACTTTATCATATTCTATATACAGAAATTTGCTAATAATTTACCTATTTTTTAGACATCCTTCTTGATAATAACTTGTAATGGGCATCCAAGCATATATGGTACCACTATGGAGAATAAACCAAAAATACTATAAAAGGAATAACTATTTTCTTGCAAGTCAGATGTATATGGTAAGAACTGAAAACAATCAATAGTAAACCTGTATTTATTTCATAAAATTTACTCAGAATATGCACTGGGAAGACACTGTGATACAAATGCAAAAGATTAAAAGCAATGAATTAAAATTAATAAATAATTTTGTAGGAAAATAGAACACAGACATAAATAAGTGTAAGACACAAAATAATGAGAATAGAGTACTCAAAGTAATACACCCATGATTATTATGAGATTTAGAGTACAAACTACCCTGTGATTGTAAAGGAGGATTCAGAATAAAATTTTGACAATAATATATAATGAGTCTTTTTAGAATGAGTGGAATTTGGATAGGTAAAGTACAATGAACACATATTTACATGAAAATCAAAATTAATTTTTTTAAAGAGAGAATGAGAGAGGGGAGAGAGAGGGAGAGAGAGAGAGAGAATTTTTTTTAATATTTATTTTTTAGTTCTCGGCGGACACAACATCTTTGTTTGTATGTGGTGCTGAGGATCGAACCCGGGCCGCAGGCATGCGAGGCGAGCGCGCTACCACTTGAGCCACATCCCCAGCCCCCAAAATCAAAATTAATTTGCAAATAATCTTTGTTACAGTCATTAATTTTCTTTCACAAAAGGACCAACATTGTTATTTCAGTGACTTATTCATTTTTGACAGAAATTGTGAAAAAAGTTAAAGAGTAAGAACAGAAAATGTGTAAGAATAAGAGACACAAGAGTGTAAGAAAAGGTAAATCTTCCCCTGAAATAAATATTAAAAATTTCAACTGGGAAATAACAGATAGTGATGATATAAATAAAATGAGAGTCTAGTTCCACTGTTGATCTCTGGTATTTTCTTTTGTGGAAGTTTCATTATCGACAGATTAGAGGAATATCCTTATTAAATTGACATTTGCAACAGACAGAAAAAAATGTCAAAGAATAGGTATGTTTGAAAATTACAAGATTGATTACTGTTATCAAAGGAGAGTAATCTTAATGATTATTTTTATAGGAATTATTTGCATCTTTGTTCCTTACATTTTATAATAAGGAGTTCAGCATAGGGATAATCAACTTATAAAACACAGAGGTCACTTTGTCAATATCTAGTGAATGACCTGTCCTGGGCCAAAAATAAATGAAGATCAGGGAGCCATGGTCGAGAGTGTCCACTATCAGGTGGGAAGCACAGGAGGAGAAGCCTTTCCTTCTGGCCTCTGCTGAATCTGTTCTAAGGATGGCTGCCAAAATGCAGGCACAGGAGAGGAGAACTGTTAGAAAACAGACTGCCTCTACCAAGCAAGCAAAGACCACAAGAATGATGTCAAACATGCCAGTGTCAGAATTGAATCCCCCACACACCAACAAAGTGCTCTGAGCACAATCTTGCAACAGACCTCTTGGAGATAATAATGGTATTAAGCAGTGGGTTGCAGATTGCTATGTACCTGTCACAAGCCATGGCAGCCAAGAAGAAGGATTGAACAGAAAAAAATATAACTCTGCAGTATAGCTAGTAAAACAAATGGTTTTCATATCAGAAATCAAGCTCACAGTAATTCAAGTGCAATGATAGAAGAGTAAAATGCACCTATAAAGAACAGTATGCAGATGAAAAAGTACACTGGGATAGGCAAGTGGGAACTGGTGGTGATTAGTAAAATCATCCCAAGATTCCCCATCAGGGTACAGAGTAGATGGAAAACAACACAGCAAAAAAGAAGACTCAGAAATTCTGGATGGTCACTGAATCCCAGGAGAAGGATTTCCATCTTCAATGTGTCACCTTCCCATCTCATTATATAGGGTGCTCCTAGATGGAATCATGACAGAGCAAAGATGAAAGTGTTAATAATACCCTGAAAACTTTTGGTAAAACTTTTAGTCTTCTAACTACAGAATCAAATAACCTGCAACTAGACATAATTTGACTTCTTCCTTTCCTATCTGTATCCCTTTTATTTCTTTATCTTGAGTAAGTTTTCTAAAATTTCAACTTCTATATTGAATAGAAATATGAGAGTAGCTATTCTTATCTTGTTCCCAATTTTAGAGAAAATAGTTTACATTTTCCCGACTTAATGTGATGTTGACTTTGTGTTTGTTATGCATAGCCTTTATTGTATTCAGACAAGTTTCTTCTATCCCTACTTTTTTCAAGGTTTTTATTATAAATAGTGGATATATTTTGTCAATCTATTGAGATTATCCTGTTTTTTTTTCTTTTTCTTTACTTTTTGTCCTTGTTTCTATTTGTGTGGTGTATGGCATTTATTGATTTGCTTACATTGAGCCAGCATTGTATTTCACCCCTGGGCTGCAGTCAACTTGATTATGGTGTATGATTTTTTAATGTTGGTTTAGTAAGCTTTTTCACTGCTGTAACCAAAAGACCTGACAAGAACAATTTTAGAGGAGTAGAGGTTTCTTTAATAAAGTTTCAGAGGTCTCAATCCATAGATGATTAATGGCTGCTCTGCATGGTAGGGGAAAGCAGTTCCGAGCTGAGTAGAAGAAAGCAGAGAAAGACTAAGCTCTGCTCACCAGAGACAAAATATATACCCTAAGGCATGCTGCCTGCCTACAGTTACCACCCAGTTAATCCCTATTAGTTGATTAATGGACTAATGAATGAAATTAAGGCTCTTATAACCCAATTTCTCACCTCTACACTTTTCTTGCATTGTCTATTACAAGTTCGGTGAGACACCCCACACCTTAACCATAACAAATGTGTTGGGGAAGTCTTTTTCTCTTTTCTAATATTTTATTGAGGATTTTGCATGTATGTTCATCAAATATGTTCATTTATAGTTTTCTTAAAGTGTTCTTATTCAGTTTTTCTATCAGGGTGATACAGGCTTCATAAAATGGGGTTGGAAGCATTCCTTTTCTCTCAATTTCATGGACTAATTTAAGGAGATTTGGAATTAATTCTTTAAACAACTAGTAAAATTCAGCTAATAAATCCATCATTTTTTATTGGTCACTTTAAGTTTTCTATATCCTCTTTGTTCTCTTTGGTGAGTTTTGGTGAATCACACGTGTCTAGAAATTTATCCCTTTCTTACATATTTTTCAATTTATTGGAACATAATACCTCAAAATAGTACCTAAAGTCCTTCTGATTTTACTTGTATCTGTTGTAATTTTCCCATTTTTGTCTCTTATTAAGTTTAGCCCTCAGGGAAATACAAATCAAACTACACTGAGATCCATCTCACCTCAATTAGACTGACAATCTTCAAGCATGCAAATAACAATAAACTCTGGTGAGGATGCAGGGAAAAGGAACTCTTTTGTAGGTGGGAATGTAAATTAGTACAGCCACTATGGAAGTCAGGATAGAGGAGCTTCAAAAAGCTAGTAAATAGAGAATCTTCAAAAAGCTAGTAATAGAACTTCCATATGATGTAGCTATCCCACTCCTCCACACTAATACAAAAAATAAATAAATCAGCAAAATTTAGAGATCAGTGCTTACCTACATTTATAGCAACACAATAAACAAGAGCTAAGTTATTTTATCAATCTAGGTGATCATCAACAGATGAATGGATAAATAAATTGTTCTATATTCACACTGGGGTTTTATTCATTCACAAATAAGAATGGCATTATGTCATTTGTAGAAAACAGGATGGTGATTGAAATCATAATTCTGTGAGAAATAAGTCAGAGAGAAAAGCATTGTATGTTTTCCTTCAAGCTAGATGAAAAAGATAGGGAAATAAAGGGACTCCATGAAAGTAGAAGGGTGACCATTGGGGTAGAAGCAGGGGTTCCTAGGAGAAAGTGCAGAGAGTGGGGATTATTGGGGACTGAAATTGATCAAATTGAGGATTCATGTATTGCAATATTCCACAACAAAAACCAGTCTGTGTAATTGAGATGCGCCAAGAAAAATAAATGAATAACCTGTACTGACAAAAGCAAAAAAAAAAACTCAAAATGAATAAAATACTCATTCTAAATCCAGTTGAACTGATTGATAGCAAATAGGCATGTCTAGCATTGGTGTAGTTCAATGCATGACTGATTGATAGCAAATAGGCATGTCTAGCATTGGTGTAGTTCAATGCATGAGTTTAGAATTTTTTAAAAATTTAATTGAAAATTGATCACCTCTGTCCTTAAAGCAGTGTTTCTCACATTAAATAAAACCACCATCAAAACTCTCAAAGACTCTGAACCTGAGCTTTACCTTCCATTTCCTAAAGTCTTGCATCTGTCATCAGTGTCAAGTGATAGTGACTAATCACCTTGTAAAAGCTGCATAAATCACACAAACTTGTCAGAAGAGGTTGGGGTTCTGCTTATATAAGCACCAGCAGATTTCACAGTTCTTCTGTGACAGAATTATGATTCTTTGCCTCATAAATGTAAAGGATAAACTTTAATCAATGTATATTCTCTTTGTTAGCTTAAAATTACTATTCACTATGTAAGTTTATCCTATTCTTATGACTTTATAACTGTTTGATTTTGTCTTTAAGGTTATTCTTATTAGTTATATGTGACAATAGAATGCATTTTGACACATCATACATATATGGAGTATAACTACTCATTCTTCTGGTTGTACATGGTGTAGAATCACTCAGTTGCTAAATTCCTTACTTACTGGTCCTTAAATCTATCTGTCAGTAGTTAGGAAACCTTGGGTAGGTCAAATGCTCAGAAAGTTTCATTTTCATAATCTTCCTGATTCATTCCAAGTATTAAATGAGTTTTCTCCCAGAACCTCAATGTTAGCATATAACATGTCAGAGTATTACTGTGGCATCCTTCATTGTAAAAGAAAATTTTTAAAAGGGGTATTAAAAAGTAGCAAATATATCAAATCTTAATCATAAAAATATTTTAGTTAGGCTTTAATAAAACAAAGAACCATAAAGTGAATCCTGACAATTCTTCAATATCTCTTATTTAATATTACTGCTCTAATTTGAAACTATATATTTTTACATTGTTACATTTATAAAGAATATTAATAGAAACTAAATGTCTCTGAAAAGCACATCCATGTTCCCTGTTAATGCAAATTTAGAAAAAAAATTCAGATTAATTTTTAAAATAAATTTTATTATGTGTGTGTGTTTGTATATATATATATATATATATATATATATATATATATATATATATATATATGATGTTACCAGAAAGCTTTAGGTAGTAACATGATTACTATAGAAAGTAGGTTCACATAGCTATCATTTCATATCTTTTCTAACTCTTATAGCCTTTCATACTTGCCTTTGGAATTCATTCACCATCTTTTACTGCTGTAAATTTTCTTATGAATTTTTTAGACCAATTGTTTTTGGTAAGGAAACTAAACAAGTATTTGAATAGTTTTCAGATAAACTAAATGACTTAACCAAATAATTGAGTGTAGTACAGGCTACCAGATTTCTAAAAAGTTCCATTAAAAGAACGAAATGAGATGATTGGATGAATATTAAGATATTAATAAATCCCATTCACTAGTCTTTCCTTTCAGTTATCTTTCTGCCATATATCCTTGTTTTAAATATGAGTACAATAAGACAAGGAAAAAATCAATCACCACCCAAAATTTCCTTGCACCACTTTTTTCATCTGTTCTTTTCATCACCTCAGGAAACCACATGCATTTTATAGGCCTTTTGCATTGATACATACTTTGTCAGTATAGATTAGATTTTATTCTGATATAATTTTTATAAGTGGTATTACACATTATATATTCTCTCAAGTGTGTTTTTCTCCAAACATCACAATTATTTTGAGATTCATCCATGATATTGCATGTTTCTCTAATTTATTATTTTTATTTATGTGTACATTTCTTGTACAGGAATATGCTACAATTTATGCGACCACTCACATTGATATATTTGAGTTATTCCCAATGTTTTTGTTATTAGAAACAGAACAGCTATAAACACCCATTAAGAAAACATTGTATGAACATGAGGCTTGATTTAGGTAATACACAGGAATGAAATAGATGTATTGCAGTTCAAGTCTGTGTAACTTTCATAGAAGTTGTCCACATATATTCCAAAATGCAACATTATATCTTCCCACCAGAAGTTCATGAAAGTTCATGTTCCACAATATTTTAATTAATGGTACATATGATTCTTTAAAATTTTAGCTCATGAATTATTGCAGGTATGTCATAATATCTCATTTTGTCTTTAATTATCACTTTCCCAATAACTACAGCTCCTGCTCATCTTCTCATACATTAATTTTTCATCCAAAGATTTTCTTTGGGGAAGTTTCTATTGAAGTCTCTTCTCCATTTTTTATACTATTGGTTATTATTGTCTTCTTATTGCTGTGAGTACTTCATATTCTGACTACAAGTCCTTTGTCAGATCTGTTTGTCAAATGTTTTCTTCAGACTGTGAGAAAACAGACACATGCATATCTACATAAATAAACCTATGCATATATACCAGACTATGTGTATATACAGATATA
Source organism: Spermophilus citellus (assembly GCF_964194105.1). NCBI lineage: Eukaryota > Metazoa > Chordata > Mammalia > Rodentia > Sciuridae > Spermophilus > Spermophilus citellus. The sequence goes on from NC_138183.1 coordinate 240,944,153, forward strand.
GTGCCTAGTATTAAAAACAATTGCTTTCTGAAAAAGTACATATCTAATTATATTCTCTCCACATTGCTCTAGTTAACTTTTGCTATATAAAGTACTAGAACATAGGGCTCAAAATAACCACTGTCATTATTCTGCTGCTCTTCCCATTGATTAAGGTCACATTGTGGTATTCAGGAGACAGCTGGGCTAGGTGAAAGAGTGTCACAAAGTGATATAAGCATGTGAATATCTCTAGAAAGACAGGCTCATCTGATCCTCTTGCACTCCCCCATGTAGTCTTGGACTGATTCACATTGATACTTTAGCTTATTAGGTAACAGCTTGAGACTACCTCTATAATTTCTTAATGACTGGAAATAGCACAACCTAGGATGATTTCTATGTTTTGTTGCTCAGAGGAATTAAATGACAACAAAATTTTGAAAGGAAGCTAAATGGACACTGTGTTTCTAAGAAGATGCATCTATCTTTAATCTGTGAAAACTATCATTGCAGAAATTCTTAAATTCTTCACTTCCTAGCTTAACATTTAACTTAACAATTTAAATAAATAGTGACTACGTGTGTGATCTCCTTTTATTTTTTTTCTGTGCATAAACATAACAAATACTTGAACCGCACCTATATAGAAGAAAGACAGAAATTTCAATCAGACCAATATAGAAGCAGGAGTTGGCTCTGGGTCCTTTAGTGGTAGCCCAGTCAAATCAAACACTGCAGTAGTACAACAAGGTTCAAGAAATATGAAGAATCTCTTGCTATGTGATATTTGGAGTGTATAGGATTCACTCTTCCAGTATTCAGCAAGTTAACAAAGAATTAGTATGAATAGTAGGAAGTGAAATCACTTTTTCAAAACATTTGTAACTGTTTTTTAGGAAGATTGTTATTTGTACAATAACAATGTTATTGTACATTTATGTACAATATTTGAGTGAATCATTCTTACACATATAAGCTATATGGGTAAAAATCTTTGAGATACATTATACTTTTAATTTTTGATCAATGCTCTCTAAAATAGCCAAAAATATTTAGTAGCTAATTAACTCTATTAAATCTTTTAGTACTGATTATAGAGAATACAAAAATGATTTTTATCCCTAAAGTCTTAAATTTATTAGAGAAATTCTCATATGGATGAATTCCACATAATTCAAAAAGCGGTGTATTGACTGTACAATATGCAACATAATTGTAAAATCTAAGATATGTGGGTGGATGACACATAGTTGGAGAAAGGATGTGAAGATTCTGGGTGAAGAATATGGCCCTTTTTATTGCTATTGATATGAGTAATCACAGCATTATTATTACAACAGATAAAAATAGAAACAACCCAGATATCCATCCAATAGAAATGAATAATCAAAGGGTCTCTTATTCATAAAATGAAATGCTATGCAGTCATAAAAAAGAACAAGTTTCAGAAACATGCTGCAACATGGATATATTCGGACAAAGGGATGCTAAATGAGGGGAGACTGATACAAAAGGACATATTAGATGACGTTTATGCTTAGGATAAGTGAACACATAGAACCATAAAGTAAAGTTTCTAAGGAATAGGGATAGAATAGAAGGCAAGTGACCCCCCATAGATTTTTTTTAACTTTATTTTTTAAATTTGTTTTAATTTATTACACCTGACAGTAGAATGATCTTGACATATCATACATTTGAATCAGATGGGATATAATTTCTCATTTTTCTGAGTGTACAGGTTGCAGAATCACATTGGTCATGTAGTCACATATATACACACAGTATTAATAATGTCTATTTTATTCTGCTGTACTTACATTCTCCCCTTCCCCTCCCCATCCCTCCTATCATTTCTCTCTACCCAATCTAATGTGACACACTTCTTTTTTCCTCCTCACATCATCATACATATATTCTGTCTCCTTCCATCTTCCACGCAAGTACTAGTAAAGTTACTTAGTCATTACTTATCCATTAAGACTATGGACAATATTTTAAAAAGCAGAAAAAAAATTTTAAAAAAGAAAGGTGTTGGAAATGACTAATTTGAGGGGCTGATTTCCTTCACATTCTGCTTTAATTAGACAAGGATGACATAGATCATATTTTACAGTAAAGGGTATGTATGTATTTTATGTACTTTGCACCATAAAATTTACTCATAGTTTTCATTCTGTCATAGATCAGTTTATTGATAATAGTCAATAATACAAACTCTATCTTTCATAAAGATGTGGATATATTCAGAGGGGAAAATAAAGAACCATAAATATAATTAAGTCATAAGTTTGCATAACAGCAAAGCTTGAGGGAATAGCTTTAGAGAGTTAAATCCCAAAAGTTATCTGGTATAATTCCATGCTACCTGCTTAAGGTTCAGTTAACAAAGAATGACAGGTAAATTTGTGACAGGTAAGTTCCTGAGTTTCCAAACTCAAAGACTTGAGGTTTAAAGAAATTACATTAAAAAAGACATCTGTAAATAAATCATTTTATGCCAAGTTACTCTGTTCCATAAGTTCTGGTTTTATGATCAAAAATGATAATTTCTTCTCAAAACTGGAAGACATAGTAAATTTCCTTACCACTGAATTTACTATTTACTAATTCCATTTTAATATAGATTCACCAACAAATGCTCACTTTTTTATACCATATAGATATTTACATCAAATTAAGTGGTTTTGTTGTTATTTTTTTGCTGTTTTCTTATTTAATAGATATTTGAAGTACTGAATTAAAAATAATTATATATGCAAATTCAAGTCAGGATATACTGTTGTTACTTAGGCCAAAAGCAGAAAAACAAAAATCCCATTTATATCTATCTTCCACTATTTCTCATATTCCAGATAGGAATCATACACACTTGTAATTACTTCACAAGTACATAAATCCACTTATGGTTAAGTAAAACATGCCTATTCAAAAATCCTTATTCTTTTTCTTTTTTTAAATATAAGCTTCCATTTACTATCTAGTTGAAATGTAAATATATGTATTAAATGAAGGTGCTTTTACTGTCTTTTTAGCATTTTTCTTTGCATGGTCAGTAGGCTTATCCTTTAATTCCAGACTATCTTTAAAAAGGGGCAACAATCATTGTGGTAAAATCATACAAGATTTATAAAAAATACAGAAATCAATGAATATTTATTTTATATTTCACAAATACTAAAAGCCATATGTAATAACAGTAGAATCATAATTTTTATTTTTAGTAGAATAATAATTTTTATTTTCAGTAGTCAGTGATATGCTTAATATTTCTAGAACTACTACAATGATCTTTTCAACCAATCATGATTTTTGAAAACCAATGTAATTGAAGTTACCCTTTTGGTCTATGTGAATGTTGTCAATTCTTTAACTGTAATAGTTACTCTAGTGTTTCTTCCATATTAATTTGCAGATGAACACAGATTTCAGTAGAATAAAATTATTCTCCTTAACAAAGAAGGAAAGATGGAGAGAAAGTAATGAAATTGTAGAAATCACATATTTCTTAAATGACATTCAGATTTGAATCAAAATTTTCTATCAGCTTTCTCAGATTTATCATGAATATTGTCAAGCAGATACAATTGTTCTTTAAAGAGTGACACATGAATGGATGTTTTTCTGAGACTAAAAAGAAAATCTAGGAAACAAGTGGTGTTCTTCCACATAGATACAGAATGTAAAGAATGAAACATGAATATATCTTTTTTAAAAAATGATTTCTCCAAAAGTTTAGGTAAGAACAAGGAATAATGGACAGAGGAAATTGTTCCTCACAGACTGAATTTATTTTTATGGGAATTACTAATAATCCTGAGATGAAAAGCACTCTATTTGCTATGTTTCTCCTGGTTTATCTCATTAATCTTCTAGCAAATCTTGGAATGATCTTCATGATTAGAGTGGATCCCCAGCTTCACACACCCATGTACTTTTTCCTCAGCCACCTCTCTTTCTGTGACCTCTGCTATTCCACAGCAATTGGACCCAAGATGCTAGTTGACATATTTGCTAAGAACAAATCAATTTCCTTTATTGGCTGTGCTCTGCAGTTCTTGATCTTCTGTATCTTTGCTGATTCTGAGTGTCTGCTGCTGGCAGTGATGGCCTTTGATAGGTACAAGGCCATCAGCAACCCCTTACTATACACAGTCAACATGTCCAGTAGGGTTTGCTACCTGCTCATGTTTGGGGTTTACCTTGTGGGGCTGGGAGATGCTTTGATACACACGACATTAACATTCCGCCTATGTTTCTGTGGGTCTAATGAGATTAATCATTTCTTTTGTGATGTCCCTCCTCTCCTGTTACTGTCTTGCTCTGACACACAGGTCAATGAGTTAGCAATATTCACACTTTTTGGTTTCATTGAACTGAGCACCTTTTCTGGAGTCCTGGTCTCTTATGGCTACATCATCTCATCAGTCTTAAAAATCCGCTCTGCTGAGGGGAGGCTCAAAGCTTTCTCCACCTGTGCCTCCCACTTGACTGCAGTTGCAGTTTTCCAGGGCACCATGCTTTTCATGTATTTTCGGCCCAGTTCTTCCTACTCTTTAGATCAAGACAAAATGACCTCACTGTTCTACACCATTGTGATTCCCATGTTGAACCCCCTGATTTATAGCCTTCGGAACAAGGATGTGAAAGAGGCCCTGGAAAAACTCAAAAATAAAAGATGGACTTAAATAATTATAATATTTAGACATTGTCTGCATATTTATAGTTAAAGTTATTTTAAGTATTACATGATGCACAGAAGGAAAATTGTTTCACATAGTTTATTAAATAAGTATCTGTACTAATTTTTAGTTATAAGAAAATGTTTCAGCTGTACAAACGTTCTGCTTCCCTGTTTACCTGAAATTAACATGTTATCTCCATTTAAAAAAATCCTCAAATTTTTAATTTTTTCAAAGTTTTATTTGCTCATTCTCCTATTTGTGCTTTATTTCAATTATATTACAATACAGTAAACTCTTGTTAACTGCCTTTTATATATTTTTGTGCCTTATGTTTTATTGTGAATTTATTAGTTTATATAAGAGTGTACATTGTATTCTAGGTAAATCAGTCAATTCATTAATTATGACAATAAGCCTCAAAAAACTCTGAAATAAAAAAGATGATGAGTTACATTTCAAAGCAAAATGTCTAAATATAATATGCAGGAAAAAATCTTCCTTGGTCAGCAAAGATCAGATTCACATTTAAAATCTTTCAAAGATATTGATTCTAGGCAGCGATTTGGGCAACTAGAGAAGTCTTCAGATGGACAAATCCATGACATTTAAAAAGAAAAGAATACAATAAAGAATTAAAATGAACTTGTTAAGGACTATTTTGTGATGAAATTATCAAGTTCATCTTCTCAGTAACTTCTTCCAGGAATATTTCTCTTCCTTCTTCCCCATTCTCTGTCCTGGTCAAGTCATCATCTGTCCTCCACAAACATTTACTTCTTTAAAGAATTGTATAATCAATCATTTTTCTTAAGTCAATATCTCCAATATGAGATTGTGTGCATATTTTTTTAAGGACTGAACATTTTATTCTATTTAAAATACTTGCCTGAAATCTGGGACACAAAATGGGTAAAGTAAACAAATTCTAAAATAAAAATACCAAATAGCAAATAGTTCTGAGTACATAATAGATGCTGTTAAAGAATAAAAACAATCAGTGGCATGATATATATATATATATATATATATATATATATATATATATATATATAGAGAGAGAGAGAGAGAGAGAGAGAGAGAGAGAGAGAGAGAGACAACACATACACACACCACATCCCAAATATCTTTAAAGAAAGTCCATAAAATTATTGTGTATACAAATCCAAAATATTCACAGTGACATGAATATCAACTTAATAGCTAGTAAATGGCCTATATCTGTATATATCCTTGATATTTGCCTTTATCAATATTCTGTACATTGGTTTTCTCATGAGTCAAGTACTGATTTAACTTCTTGTGAATGACCACATTTTAAGGGCCCTGGAGAACACAAGGCAGTGCTTAATTATCCTTTTCAATTTTGGAAGCAAAAGCCACTGTGTCTCTCGCGTTTTCCAGCTGCCTCAGGAATATGTCTCTTTGTGAAAATACTACAGGCTAAAATGAAGATCCAAAGACCTCTGCTTCCAAAGTTGCATGTGAAACACTTTCACAAGTTAGGAGAAGACATCCTGATGGAACATACCTATGCAATATCCTTAACAAAAGGCTTCATATATTTCCACCTGTTCCATATTTTATCAATTAACCCCCTACTCTTTTTTAATTTTTTGTTTGTTTTAATTGAGTATACATACTCTTTTGCAATGTTTACTTATAAGCACTGTCATTCTTTGTTTCCCTGATGTCATGCCACCTAAAGGATGCTATTCAGAATCAAAGTCTTGGAGAGGTGATAAAATCATGACAGAGCACTTAGGAATGGCTTAATAGTTTAACTGTTTAATTTTTTTCTTCCTGGAACTGTGCAATGCCCCTGCCCACCGCACTATTTTCTATTAGTAAAAATGTTAATGATTTCCAGCCAAGTTGATAGAAATAAAAGAAATGGTCTGCCAGTGTGGAAACCCTTGCTATTTGCTCCCTTTTATTTTCAGTCACTTTTGGGATCCTGTCTAGGTTTACAAATGGATCCTAATGGTCTCTGAAGGTTATTTGGCTCTCTAATTTTGTAAGTTTTCAAATATTGCTTTAAAATCAGCACATTTTAAATTCTGTGAGAAATTATAAAAAGTATTTTTTAAGATATATATTTTACTGTGCTTCTTTCAGGAATCTAACATGAGAAATTTCTATGGATTCAGTGAAAAAAATGCCTACAAAACACTATAAGTTGACTTATCACTTATGGGTTTTAGACAACTCAGTGCCTAATATATATGACAATCTGTGGTGATAATTAAATAATGTAAAATGCCTGACTAGGTTGAGAAGGCTAAAATTTTCTTTTGAAGGTGAAATCTATTTGTTCTTATAGGCTATTTCTTAGAATATACGTTTAAAAACAACCCTTACACGTGATAAATTATGTATGCATAATTTTACTTATAAGTAGATGTTTTATAATATGAAAATTAAATTAAGAAAAATGGTCATTAGAAGAAGAGATTAAATAAATTAATGTATACAAATAGAAAGGAAAGCATCATATCTAATCACAATATTTATTTGTATGCAAGGTATGTTTATCTGACATTATTTTTGTTGAAGATGAGAAACTCCTAAGTATAGAAAACAAAACCTAGTTATCATAAGACCATGTGAAAACTGTTCATTTTTGCTCCCTTGTAAAATTATTTCTATTTTCATCTTTTATTTCTTTTTACCTAAAAAGTTTAGTACCAGGGACTAAACTCAGGGGCACTGGACCTCTGATCTGCATGCCCAACCCTATTCTGCATTTTATTTAGAGACAGGGTCTTGTTGAGTTACTTAGTGCCTTGCTGTTATTGAGGCTGGCTTTGAACTCATGATCCTCCTGTATCAGCTTTCCAAGCCACTGGGTTGAGAGGCATGCGCCACCATGGCCACCATAATCTTTGAATGTTTTTGATAAAGAATATTTGTGTGTTGGTGTCCATGTAAATGTTTAAGGATTCACTGATTTTACATTTATGTCATTAAAACAAGTAAACTGGCACACTGAGATATGGAATGTTGGTTGACTGCATCACTTTAGTGTTACATGACCTAATACTGGGCATTAAACTGGATAAGAAAGTAAGAACAATTTTTTTTTATGCTTTTAAAAACAGCTCTGCATTTATTTCCCAATTACCTTACTTCTTTAAAATATCAGATGTTAAACTTATTCCCAAGGGATAAAGTGATCAGCACCCAGGGGTCAAACACAGAGATGTTTAAAATCCCAGGCAATCTGAAGACAATAACTAGCCTTGGGAAGGATTAGGTGCATCCAGATACCAGGTCTGTAGCTCTGAATCAGGTTCTGAATTTTTTTATTTTTAATTTTACTTTTGTTCTATGTTATATATGACTTTAGTTTTTTGTAACACTTTTGAAATAAAAGTAAAATTGTTATATAACAGAAGAAGATTATGAAACTTGATGCAAACATTTACTATAATTACTTTATTTATTTAGCAATTTAAATAATACAAATATAGCAGAGAATACACTAAATGCTACATGGTATATGGTAATTATATACCATATACCATGTAGCATTATTAATTACTATCATTTGTCATTTAATCTCTTACCTGCATTTTTATATATCTTAAAACCTTTTCATATTACAAAGAAAATCACTGCTTTTAGAGATCTTTAAATAGTGGTAAATATTTAAATGACTTTATGCTGAGATACAGAGACCTGCACATTGACTATTGTACTACTGGTAAGGTTTCAAATTTTTCATTTTTCTTCATTTACCTTCAACTCCACTTTTCTTATATCTTCACTGGTCAAAGGTCACAGGAATGTTATTATAAGATGTACAATTAGTTTTGACAAAATATGACAGTGGGACCTAGAATTACATTGGCCTTTTAAATAAAAATTAGCAGAATTCATTGGTATAAAACAGAAACAGTGAACAATGAAAATAATAAAACATAACAACTTTGGGGAGACACAGTTCAGAGACAAATCTCTCTTGAGGATATGGGACAGTGAACAAATAAGATAACCATCATGTATTATTTTCTTCGTATGAACTTCGTATGAACAGATCCTGTGGATACTAGTTAATTGAAATGACTCATCTAGTAAACTACAGTGCTTTTCTTGCCTTTGTGTCACCTACCCTACCAATATCTCTGCAATTAAGTTCACAATGCCTTTAGAATCTCAGCCAGACCATAACCGCTTTAAAAGGAAAAAATGGTGCACTCTGGCATGTTTCCTTCTACCTATGCTAGTTTACTGCTCATGAAACCCAGAATACCTACTTGTCCAGAAACAACTAATCTTCCTATCCTAGTGAGTCCTCATCTACACACCATCTTCTTCCCAGTGACAATAGCATATAGACATATGATAGCAGCTAAACGGCACTAAGAAGGTAAAGGAGAGGTAGAAAGCTAGTCTAAGACTAATTGCTACTTGCTCAGGTATCCAATATAATGAGGGAACAAGAATGGGATATATACTTTATTTCCATTTTCACATAACTAAAATTCTTTCTTACAGAATGAAGAATTTTCTACAAATTTGAAATCAACAACAGTCTCCTCAGAAAATGTGGATATCTGGACCAACTAATTGTAGGAACTATTACATTAAATTATAAGTACATCAACTTATTAATCTATACAAAGAACTAACAAAAATATTTCCAAGGACTATATAGGTTTTCAGAAAAGCACCTGGCATAATTTAGATGAAAGAATGTTAACCTTTCTACAGAGTAAGATAAATATAAGAGGTACCATTATTCTCTTGATTCACATTAAAATAGACATATTTCCAGTAGAGAAAACTAATCTAAAAGAACTGTAGCATTCTTTCTTCTATGATTACTGGAAGGAAGGAAGGAAAGAAGGAAGAAAGGAATCAAGGAAGGGACGGAGGGAGGGAGGGAGGGAGGAAGGGATAGAGAGAAAGAAGATAAGAGTGAGCCAAGAGGTTAACTAGTACTAAGGAAAGACTGTGATGACCTCCACTTTCACTTTGTTTTTACATATACAGGAATTTCCAGATCTGAACAATGGCAGTTGAGAACTTCACTCTGTTTACTGAGTTCATCTTCTTGGGACTATCTGGAAGACAGGATGTGCAAAAGGGGCTCTTTGTGTTCTTCTTCCTTGTTTATAGCATAACCTTGATTGCCAATCTAGGGATGATCTTGCTGATCAAGGTAGACCCCAGACTTCACACACCCATGTATTACTTCCTGAGCAATCTGTCTTTCTGTGACATCTGCTATTCTTCCACTGTCTCTCCAAAGATGCTGGCTGATTTCTTATCTGAGCAAAAGGGAATTCCATATGATTTCTGTGCCATCCAAATGTATTTTTTTGGTGCCTTTGCAGATGCGGAGTGTCTCATGTTGGCTGTCATGGCCTATGATCGTTATGTTGCCATCTGCAATCCACTTCTTTATACAATCGCAATGTCCAGGAGGATCTGTACCCAGCTAGTGGCAGTTGCCTACCTCATGGGCTTGGTAGACTCAGCAATCCACACTTGCTTGACATTTCGATTGTCCTTCTGCAATTCAAATGTCATCAATCACTTTTTCTGTGACATCCCACCCTTGCTAGCCCTCTCTTGCTCAGATACCTCCATCAAGGAGATAGTGATGTTCATCTTCACTGGCTGTGTTGTAGGACTCAGCATTGTCACCGTCCTCCTCTCCTACTGCTACATCATCACGACTATCTTTAGGATGAACTCAGCTGAGGGCAGACGCAAAGCCTTCTCCACATGCGCCTCTCACCTTACAGCTGTGGCCATATTTCATGGCACACTCCTGTTCATGTATTCTCGACCCAGCTCGAGTTACTCAATGGACACAGATAAAATGTCCTCTGTTTTCTACACAGTTGTTATCCCCATGTTGAACCCGCTGATCTACAGCTTAAGAAATAAGGATGTAAAGGGTGCTCTGAGCAAAGCTATCAGCACTAACTTGTGTTGTGGGTGAAATCATGTTTCACACTCAGAAAATATCAACAGATTTTGAGAGTAAAACATAAATGCATTGACATAGGTTCTTATCAGTACAAACTTCGAAATATCTATTGTGATGAAATTGAGATTAAGTAGCCACAATTTTTGGTCTTCCTCTTTTAAGTGAAGAGCAAATGAACATCACTGAGGTATTTTGCAGAAAGTGTCCTTTAATGTCTCCCACCTTGTTGATGTTTGAGCCAGAAAGATGCCTTGCTAATTCAACACACCCTTCATAAACTTTCAACTTCAAATATGGGTTTAGTGGACACAGTTGACACACTGGAAGAAAACTGAGAGAGTAAAACTCAGTCTTCCTGGTTTCCTTCCTAAGCACTAATGTCTTTCTCTAAGTTTCCATTATAACACTTAGAATAACTAAATAGTAAATAAATAATTATGAATGAAAAAGAGGGAGCACATTAGACACAGTTTTTAAGGCAATGTTCTTGTCTGGTTCCTTTTCCATTATGTTTGGCTCTGTTGTTTGGGGTGTTTGGCTTCAGAGAGCCATTTGAAAACAGTAACTGAATAAACCAAGTAGTGTCTCTTGCAAAATAAATGCATAAAGGAGTATTTGTAAATTTAAAGGTTCTCCCTTCCTCACTTTTCATGAACTATATTGTTTTAGAGGAAGTCTCTCCACACCTCTTGGCTTCTGCTTAAACTGAAAGTATCAGTAAAAGAGGGCATTTAATGTACAGAACTTCTTACCTCATATTCACACTCTTCAGTCTGCCTCAATTAGCAGTAATAACCCCTGAACCAGAATCCCCAGCCTTTCCTTTCCCCTTGCAGTCTTGGCATAGGAGTGGACTTCCCTCTTTGCCCTCAGATTAGAGGACAGATGTGGTGCTGCACAGTTGGAAGCCAGAGATTTAAGACCAGGACCTTCTCCAAAGGCATCTGGAAAGGAGCCTCCTTCTCTCTCAATGGGTTCATAGCATTTTATAATATATTATTGTTAGTTAAAATTAGAACAATGGTAATGACCAATTGATACAGTTTAAGTTGTAAGGAAGAAGAATTAACATAGATATATATATATAAAAAGTAACATTTACATTATTATTTCCTTTAGAATGATTTATATTGGTTCTTTCTGTGTCTGAAAAATAAACTGAAACTCTATTATAAACAATGTTAATAATGGTCATTTAAGAGTGGTTGAGTGTCAGAAAATACTATAAATATTCTAATATTTAATTTAATTCGTGGCGAATGTTGTCAATGTTATCACTCATTGGTTAATCTGGTGATGAAAAATATCACTGAATTTCAGGCTTTCAAGAGCATTCATCTTATCTCAGGTTGTTGTTATAAAAGGAAGATTGTGTTTATGCAAGTTTTTCATTAAAATCCTCTTACCTACTTTTATACATCATTTTGTTTATAAAATGTGCTAAAAAACTATTACATTAAAATTTATAGGAATGAACAAATTTATAAAAATATGTAATTTTCTCAGAGTGTATATCTAGTATTACGGGCTGAATAATTTCAAAGAAACAAACAATAGTGTCCCATCTTTTAAATATCTGCTTATCTCTATAATCTCAGGTGGCATACTTATTGTTCATGGAATATATTACTTATCAGGAGCTCTTAATCATTGTCCAGTTTCCCACCTCAATGTGATTTATTAAAAACATATTTAATATATTGACATCTATAAAAAGCAAACACACATTGTGAATTCCTTTTGCTACATATTTCTCATATATTTTTGTCAGCTTTTCTTTTAAAGAAAGATTTATAACAGTGTTTAATTTTTGACTTTATTGTTTTGTTTTAATTATTAAAAATGATAAAAATAAGAGAGAATTTAAGAATAAAATTTGGACCTTAAAGTGAGCCAGGTATGGTTTTCACATCTGTGTGCTCTCATTACTAGGTGGTTATGTGTCTACGTTCAGGTCTTAGATTTTTCATCTGTTAAACAGGGGTTTAATATACACATTCTATGATTGTATCTGTATATCCATATTTATCAGTTACATACGTAAAGATAGTAGACATACATATGATATTGTTCTTGACAGTCTCTATGAGTCTACTGAGTCAGCTTGCAGGAACTGATCTCCTAGTGCTCCAAGAAAGGATGGTGTTGCAATAAAACCATGTCATGTGATGTTCTCTAGGATGTATCTCCCTTAGCTGGTCAGAATCCAACTTTAGAATATGGTTTCCATCATGTGTGCAGCTTTCTCCTTATCCTCCTCATGACCTATTTTCTTGACTCTGCCTTGGCTCCTGGCTAAAGCTGAGTAGAGGCTCCTCATGCTACCTCTGCTGACCTTCTGCCAAGCACATCTCTATGCTGCTCAGATCAGGCGCCTAAACTGCACTAAGGACTTCAGTCCCAGACTCCACATTTCCAAGAAATTTGGATAATTAATCCCACAGCAACTCATTTTATGTTATACTCTGTGGGGCTGATCCTAAAGGCTCTTGCTGAAATGGCAGCTATGAAGAATCAATAGCCATCTATTTTGAAACATCCATGCACTTCAAAAAATATTTACTGCTAAGTACTCAGGTTGAAGTAGTTAGTTCTCTTCAGTCTCAGAATGCCATATTCTTACTGATCATTATGGATAAATTATTTTTTACAAAAATACATCCCACTGTAGTGAGTGAAACTGTGGCTGCAAGTTACAATCCACCATATGTTTTCCCTGTCAGAAAGTCTTCCTCTTAGCTCATTGGATTTCTAATTATTTAACCTCATCTTCAGATTTAACTTTTTTTTTTTTTTGACTTCTCATCCTCACATTCTGTAAACGTTGTTTCCAGCAGCCAACTAAGCCATAACTCCACCAATTTCAGGCTTCAGTTCCCAGTTTTCACCCTAACATTAGAGAATTCATCAGAAATTTTTGCTTTGTACATTATATATCAAGAAATTTCAGACCCATTTGACTTTTGAGGAAACAGTCTAAGAACCAGACTTTATATTATAGAATAATATAAAGTTATTATTAAAATTAAATTATTAACAATTTTGTTAATAATTTACCTAGTTTTTAGCCCTCCTACTTGAAAATAACTTGTAATGGACACCTAAGCATATAATACCACTGTGGAAAATTAAACAAAAATATTATAACAGGAATAACAATTTTTTGCATGTCAGATTTATATAGTAAGAACTGAAAACAATCAATAGTAAACCTGTATTGTTTTTTTCATAAAATTTACTCAGAATATACACTGGGAAGACACTATGAAACAAACGCAAGAGATACAAATAACGAATAAAAATTAATAAATAATTTTTGTAGGAAAATAGAACACAGACATAAATAAGTGTAAGACACAAAATGATGAGAATAGAGTACTCAAAGTAATACACCTATGATTCCTATGAGATTTAGAGTACAGACTAATCTATGATTGTAATGGAGGATTCAGAATAAAATTTTGACAATAGTATTTAAGGAGTCTTTTTAGAATGAGTTAAATTGGAATAGGTAAAGTACAATGAACACATATTTATATGAAAATCAAAATTAATTGGCAAATAATCTTTGTTAATATAATTAATTTTCTTTCACAAAAGGAGCATTGTATTATTTCAGTGACTTATTCATTATTGACAGAAATTGTGAAAAAAAGTTAAAGAGTAAGAACAGAAAATGTGTAAGAATGAGACACACAAGCATGTAAGAAAAGGTAAATCTTCCCCTGAAATAGATATTAAATATTTCAACTGGGAAATAACAGATAGTGATGATATAAATAAAATGAGAATCTAGCTTCTCTGTTGGGCTCTGGCCTTTTATTTTGTGAAACTTTCATTATCCACAGCTTGGAGAAATATCCTTATTAAATTGACATTTGCAACAGACAGAAAATAAGTCAAAGAATAGATATGTTTGAAAATTACAAGACTGAGAACAATCTTAATGATTATTTTTATAGGAATTCTTTGCATCTTTGTTCCTTGGATTTTATATTAAGGGGTTCAGCATAGAGATAATCAACTTATAAAACACAGAGGTCACTTTGTCAATATCTAGTGAATGACCTGTCCTGGGCCACAAATAAATGAAGATCAGGAAGCCATGGTAGAGAGTGTCCACTATCAGGTGGGAAGCACAGGAGGAGAAGCCTTTCCTTCTGGCCTCTGCTGAATCTGTTCTAAGGATGGCTGCCAATATGCAGGCACAGGAGAGGAGAACTGTTAGAAAACAGATTGCCTCTACCAAGCTAGCAAAGACCACAAGAATGATGTCAAACATGCCAGTGTCAGAATTGAATCCCCTACACACCAACAAAGTGCTCTGAGCACAATCTTGCAACAGACCTCTTGGAGATAATAATGGTATTAAGCAGTGGGTTGCAGATTGCTATGTACCTGTCATAAGCCATGGCGGCCACGAAGAAGGATTGAACAGACAAAATATAACTCTGCAGTATAGTCAGTGAAACAAATGGTTTTCATATCAGAAATCAAGCTCACAGTAATTCAAGGGCAATGATAGAAGAGGAACATGCACCTATAAAGAACAGTATGCAGATGAAAAAGTACACTGGGATAGGCAAGTGGGAACTGGTGGTGATTAGTAAAATCATCCCAAGATTCCCCATCAGGGTACAGAGTAGATGGAAAACAACACAGCAAAAAGAAGACTCAAAAATTCTGGATGGTCATTGAATCCCTGGAGAAGGATTTCCATCTTTAATGTGTCACATTCCCACTTCATTATCTAGAGTGCTCCTAGATGGAACCATGACAGAGTAAAGAGGAAAGTGTTAATAATACCCTGGACACTCTTGGTGAAACTTTTAATCTTCTAACCATAGAATAATAACCTGCAAATAGACATAATTTGACTTCTTTCTTTCCTATCTGTATCCCTTTTATTTTTTTTTTTATCTTGAGTAAGTGTTCTAAAATTTCAACTTTTATGTTGAATAGGAATGTGAGAGTGGCTATTCTTACCTTGTTCCCAGTATTAGAGAAAATAGTGTCCATTTTTCCCCATTCAATATGATGTTGACTTTGTGTTTGTCATGTATAGCCTTTATTATATTCAGGCAAGTTTCTTCTATCCCTACTTTCTTCAAGGTTTTTATCATAAATAGTGGATATATTTTGTCAATCTATTGAGATTATCTTGTTTTTTTTTCTTTTTCTTCCTTTTTGTCCTTGTTTTTATTTGTGTGGTGTATGGCATTTATTGATTTGCTTATGTTGAGCCAGCATTGTATTGCACCCCTGGGCTGCAGTCAACTTGATTATGGTGTATCATTTTTTAATGTTGTTTTAGTAAGCTTTTTCACTGCTGTAACCAAAAGACCTGACAAGAACAAGTTTAGAGGTTTCTTTAATACAGTTTCAGAGGTCCCAATCCATAGATGGCCAATGGCTGCTCTGTGCCATAGAGGGAGAATATCATGACAGAAGAGCTTGGTGGAGGAAGGCAGTCAGGTCCTGACCACAAGAAAACAGAGAAAGACTAAGCTCTGCTCACCAGAAACAAAATATACACCCTAAGGCATGCTGCCAATGGCCTGCCTGTTCCAGATACACCCTGCCTGCCTACAGTTTCCACCCAGTTAATCCCTATCAGTTGATTAATGGACTAATGAAATTAAGGCTCTTATAACACAATTTCTTACCTCTAAACTTTCTTGTATTGTCTCATACTAGTTAGGTGGGACACCCCACATCTAAACTACAACAAATGTGTTGTAGAAGTCTCTTTCTCTTTTCTAATATTTTATTGAGGATTTATGCATCTATTTTCATCAAGTATGAAAATTTCATCATTATTTGTAGTTTTCTTGAAGTGTTCTTTTCCAGTTTTGTATCAAGGTGATAGAGGCTTAATAAAATGGTGTTGGAAGCATTCCTTTTCTCTCAATTTCTTGGATTAATTTAAGGAGTCTTGGAATTAATTCTTTAAACAACTAGTAAAATTCAGCTATAAATCCATATTTTTTATTGGTCTCTTTAGGTTTTCTATATCCTCTTTGTTCTCTTTGGTCAGTTTTGGTGAATCACGTGTCTAGAAATTTATCCATTTTTTACATACTTTTCAATTTATTGGAACATAATATCTCAAAGTAGTATATAAAATCCTTCTGATTTCAGTTGTATCTGTTGTAATTTTACCATTTTTGTCTCTTATTAAGTATAGCCCTCAAGGAAATACAAGTCAAAACTACACTGAGATCCACTTCACCTCAACTAGAATGACAATCCTCAAGCATGCAAATAACAATAAACTCTGGCAAGGATGCAGAGGAAAGGAACTCTTTTGTAGGTGGGAATATAAATTAATAGAGCCACTGTGGAAGTCAGAATAGAGGAGCTTCAAAAAGATAATAATAAAACTTCTATATGACCTAGCTACCTTACTCCTCCACACTAAAACAACAACAAAAAATAAATAAATCAGCTTAGCTTAGAGATCTATGCTTACCTGTGTTTATAGAAGCACAATAAATAATAGCTAAATTATTATATCAATCTAGGTGATTATCCACAGATGAATGGATAAAGAAAATGTTCTCTATTCACACTGAGGTTTTATTCATTCACAAATAAAAATGGCATTCTGTCATTTGTAGAAAAAAGGGATGGAAATTGAAGTCATAATTCTTTGAGAAATAAGTCAGAGAGAAAATATTGTATGTTTTCCTTCAGATGTGCAAGCTAGATGGAAAACATAGGGAAATAAAGGGACGCCATAAAAGTAGAAGGGTGACAATTGGGGTAGAGGCAGGGGTTCTGAGGAGGAAGGGCAGAGAGTGGGAATTATTGGGGATTGAAATTGATCAAATTGTGAATTCAGGTATTGCAGTATGCCACAACAAAAACTAGTCTGTACAATTGAGATGCACCAAAATAAATAAATAAATGAAATAAAATAAATGAATAATCTGTACTGACAAAAGCCCCCAAAAATCCTATAAAATAAATAGAATACTCTTTCTAAATCCAGTTGAATATAGTGATTGATAAAAACTAAGCATGTCTAGCATTAGTGCAGTTCAATGCATGAGTTTTGATTTTTAAAAATTTAATTGAAAATTGATCACCTCTGTCCTTAAAGTAGTGTTTCTCGCATTAAATAACAACACTACCAAAATGCTCACAGACTCCGAATCTGAGCATTAGCTTCCTTTTTCTAAAGTCTTTCATCTGTCATCCGCATCAAGTGAAAGTGACTAATCATGTTGTAAAAGCTGCACAAATCGCACCTGTTCCCCTTAGTGTGTGGGTACAGAAATAGCAGTTGTTTTTTGATTCTATTGATTCATTTGCAAATAAATAGTATTATATGTAATAATACAGATTTGTCAGGACAGGTTGGGGTTCTGCTTATATGAGCACCAGCAGATTTCACAGTTCTTCTGTGACAGAATTATGATTCTTTGCCTCACAAATGAAAGGATAAACTTTAATCAATGTATATTCTCTTTGTTAGATTAAAAATCACTATTCACTATGTAATTTATCCTATTTTTAAGAAGTTATAACTGTGTGATTTTTTTCTTTAAGTTTATTCTCATTAGTTATATGGGACAGTAGAGTGCATTATGACACATCATACATACATGAAGTATAACTTCTCATTCTTCTGGTTGTACATGATGTAGAATCATTCAGTTCATGTAATCATATATGTACATAGGGTAATAATGTCCGATTTATTCTTCTATTTCCTACCCCCAAACCCTACCCCCTTCCTTCACTTCCTTCTCCCTAATCCAAAGTACTTCTGGAATAGCAGTTCTTTATTTTTCCTTGTAAAGAAGAAAGGAATTCCACAGAGCTGTGTGAAATCTAGGCTAAAATAGAACACAGATGCTGAATTCTTACTTAAATGACTGGTCCTTAAACCTATCTGTTAGTAGTTAAGAAACCTTGGGTAGGTCAACTGCTCAGAGAGTTTCATTTTCATAATCTTTCTGATTCATTTCAAGTATTAAATGAGTTTTCTCCCAGAACCTCAATGTTAGAATAAAACATGTCAGAGTATTACTGTAGCATCCTTCATTGTAAAAGAAAATTTTTAAAATTTTCAAATTTTAAAAAAAGATGTATTAAATCTTAACTATAAAAATATTTTAGTTAGGCTTTAATAAAACAAAGAACCATAAAGTGAATTCTGACAATTCTTTAATATCTTTTATTTAATATTACTGCTCTAAATTTGAAACAATGTATTTTTACATTGTTACATTTATTAAGACTATTAATGGAAACCAAATGTCTTTGAAAATCACATCTATGTTACCTGTTAGTGCAAATTTAGAAAAAAATTTCAAATTATTTTTAAAATAAATTTTATTATGTATATTTAATATGTATGTATGATGTTACCAGAAACCTTTAGGTAGTAAAATGATTACTATAGAAAGTAGGTTCACATAGCTATCATTTCATATCATTTCTAAATCTTATAGCCTTATATACATTGCTTTTGGAATTCATTCACCATCTTTTACTGCTGGAAATTTTCTTATGAATTTTTTAGACCAATTGTTTTTGGTAAGAAAACTAAGCAACAAGTATTTCAATAGTTTTCAGATAAATCAGACTAAGTGACTTAATCAAACAACTGAGTTAAGTACAGGCTATCAGATTTCTAACCGGTTCCATTTTAAGAATGAAATGAGATTATTGGATGAATATAAAGATACTAATCAATCCTATTCACTAGTTTTTCCTTACAGTTTTCTTTCTGCCATATATCCTTGTTTTAAATATGAGTAAAATAAAACAAGGAAAAAAATAAATCACCACCCAAAATTTCCTTGCACCATCTTTTTCATCTGTTCTTTTTATACTACCTCTGGAAACCACATGCATTTTATAAGCATTTTGCTTTGATACATACTTTGTCACTATAGATTAGATTTTATTCTGATATAATTTTTATAAGTGGAAGTAGACATTATATATTCTCTCAAGTGTATTTTTCTCCTAAACATCACAATTATCTTGAAATTTATCCATGCTATTGCATGTTTCTGTGATTTACCCTTTTTATTTATGTGTATATTTGTAGTATAGGAATATTCTACAATTTTGCAACCACTCACGTTGACAGATTTGAGTTATTCCCAATGTTTTGGTTATTAGAAACCAAAGCTATAAATGCCCATTAAGAAAACATTGTATGAACATGGGGCTTTACTTAGGTAATACACAGAAACGAAATAGTTGTATTGTAGCACAAGTCTGTGTAACATTCATAGAAATTGCCCACATGTATTCCAAAATGCAACATTATACCTGCCCACCAGAAGTTCATGAAAGGTCATATTCCACAATATTTTCATTAATGGTACATATGATTTTTTAAAAATATTAGCTTAAGTATTATTTCAGGTATGTCATGTTATCTCATTTTGGCTTTAATTATCACTTCCTGAAAAATGATAGATGCTGTTCATATTCTCATTCATTAATTTTCCATCCAAAGATCTTCTTGGGAGAAGTTTCTATTGAAACCTCTGCTTCATTTTTTTATATGAATGGTTATTTTCTATTATTGCTGTGAGTTCTTCATTTTCTGACTACAAGTCCTTTGTCAGATCTAAGGTTGTCAAATGCTTTCTTCAGTCTGTGACAAAACAGACACATTCAAATCTCCATAAATCCATGCATATATAACAGACTATGTGTATATACAGATATAGTGCCTAGTGTTAAAAATAAGTACTTTCTGAAAAAGTACATATCTAATTACATTCTCTCCACATTGTTCTAGTTAACTTTTGCTATATGAAGTTCTAGAACAGAGGACTCAAAATAACCACTATCATTATTCTGTTGGTCTTCCTATTGACTATGGTATTCAGTAGACATCTGAGAGAGGTGAAAAAGTATCACACAAGTGACATAAGCATGTGAATGTCTCTAGAAAGACAGGCTCATCTGGTCCTCTTGCACTCCCCATGGAGTCTCAGAGTGATTCACATTGATACTTTAGCTCATTAGGTAATAGATTGTGACCACCCTCAGTATAATTTCTTAAAGACTGGAAATAGCACGACCTAGAATAATTTCTGTTTTCTTTCTTTCTTTTTTTTTTTTTTTGGTCAGAGCAAGTAAATGACAACAAAACTTTGAAGGGAGGCTAAATGGACACTGTGGTCTAAGGAGATGCATCTGAATGCTTATAGCTATCTTTAATCTGTTAAAATTATAATTGCAGAAATTTTTTTTTAAAGAGAGAGTGAGAGAGGAGAGAGAGAGAGAGAGAGAGAGAGAGAGAATTTTTAATATTTATTTTTTAGTTCTCGGCGGACACAACATCTTTGTTGGTATGTGGTGCTGAGGATCGAACCCGGGCCGCACGCACACCAGGCGAGCGCGCTACCGCTTGAGCCACATCCCCAGCCCCTAATTGCAGAAATTTTAAAATTCTTATATTCCTAAGTTAACATTTAATTAACATTTTAAATAAATAGTGACTATATGCGTGATCTCCTTTTGTTTCTGCTGTGCATAAACCTACCAAATTATTGAATAACACCTATATAGAATAATGTCAGAAATTTCAATCAGATAAATGTGGAAGCAGGGGTTGGCTCTAGATCCTTTAGAGGTAGCCCAATCAAATCCAATATTTCAGTGATAGACCAAGGTTCAAGAAATATGAAGAATCTCTTGATATGTGATATTTGGAGAACATAGAATTCAGTCTTCCAGTATTAACCAAGTTAGCAAAGAAATAGTATGAATAGTAGAAAATTAAATCACTTTCACAAAACATTTGTAACTGTTTTTTAGGACGATTTTATCTATGTACAATATTTAACTGAATCATTCTTACACATATAAGGTATATTAATAAAAAAAAATCCTGCAAACATATTATGCTTTTAACTTTTGATCACTGTTCTCTAAAATAGCCAAAAAATATTTAGTAAGCAATTAACTTTATGAAATCTTTTAGTACTGATTATAGCGAATACAAAAAATACATATATTTTTATTCCTTGAGGTTTAAACTTAGCAGAGAAATCCTCATATGGATGAATTACACATAATTCAAAAAGCAGTGTATTGACTATAGAGTATGCACAATAATCATAAAATCTAAGATATGTGGATGGATGACACATGGTTGGTATGGGAATGTGACAATCCTGAGTAAAAAATATGGCCTTTATTATTGCTATTGATATGAGTAGTTACAGCAATATTATTAAAACAAATAAAGTGGAAACACCCAAAATATCCATCCAGTAGAAATAAATAATCAAAGGGTCTCTTATTTATAAAATGAAATGCTATGCAGTCATAAAAAGGAATGAGATTCAGAAACAAGCTGCAACATTGATATACTCTGACAAAGGTATGCTAAATGAGGGAAGACTGACACAAAAGGACATATATTAGATGACTGTTTATACTTAGGATCAGTGAACACATAGAACCAGAAAATAAAGTTTCTAAGGATCAGGGGTAGGAAGAAGGAAAGTGACCCCCAATAGATGTGTTTTTTA
Source organism: Spermophilus citellus (assembly GCF_964194105.1). Taxonomy (NCBI): domain Eukaryota; kingdom Metazoa; phylum Chordata; class Mammalia; order Rodentia; family Sciuridae; genus Spermophilus; species Spermophilus citellus. Next base: position 240,966,277 of record NC_138183.1, read on the forward strand.
CTGAGGTGTTAAAAAATATTCTGGAAGCAGAGAGTGTTAAAGGCTACATAACCTTGTGAATATACTACATCCAAGGAAATTTTGATATTATAAGTGTACGATTTATAAAATATGAAGGATATCTCATTATAATTATCACGGAAAGGTACTGATCATTTCATTAAATATTAGTGAAGTTACTTAGTAATTACTTATTCATTAAGACTATTTAAAAAAGCAAAAAAAATGAACAAAAGAAAGGTGTTGGAAATGACTAACCTGGGGGGCTGATTTCCCTCACATTCTGCTTTAACTAGACAAGGATGACATAGATCATATTTTATAGTAAAAGGTATGTATGTATTTTCTGTATTTTGCGCCATAAAATTTACTCGTAGCTTTCATTCTGTCATAGATCAGATTGCTGATGATAGTCAATAATAATAACTCAATCTTTCATAAAGAGGTGGATGTATTCAGAGGGGAAAATGAAGAGCCATAAATATAATTAAGTCATAAGTTTGCATAACAACAAAGCCTGAGGGAATAGCCTCAGAGAGTTAAGTCTCAAAATTTACCTGGTATAATTCAATGCTACCTGCTTAAGTTTCAGTTATCAAAGAATGTCAGGTAAGTTCGTGTCAGGTAAGTTCCTGAGTTTCCAAACTCAAAGACTTGAGGTTTAAAGAAATGACATTGAAAAAAAAAGACATCTAGATGAATAATTTTATGCCAAGTTACTCTGTTCCATAAATTCTGGTTTAATGATCAAAAATGGTGATTTCTTCTCAAAACTGGAAGACATGAATAAATTTCCTATCCATTAAATTTCCTATTTATTAATTTTATATTAATATATATTATAAAAAATATTTACTTGCTTTATACTATATAAGTATTTACATTAATTTAAGTGGTTTTGTTGTTACTTTTCTGTTTTGTGGTTTATTTAATAGATATTTGAAGTACTGCATTACAAATAACTATATATGTAATTTCAACTCAGTATGAGTCATATAATATTGTTACTTAATCCCAAAGCATAAAAACAAAAATCCCATTTATATCTATCCCTCACTATTTCTCATATTCCAGATAGGAATCATACACACTTGTAATTACTTCACAAGTACATAAATTCACTTATGCTTAAGTAAAACACGCCTATTCAAAAATCCTTATTCTTTTTTTCTTTCTTTTTTTTTAAATATAAGTGTCTACTTAAGATCTAGTTGAAATGTGAATATATGTATTAAATGAAGGTGGTTTTACTGTCTTTTTAGCATTTTTCTTTGCATGGTCAGTAGGCTTATCCTTTAATTCCATATTATCTCTAAAAAGAGACAATAATCATTGTGGTAAAATCATACAATATTTATAAAAAATACAGAAAGAAATGAATATTTATTTTATATTTCACAAATACTAAAAGCCACATGTAATAACAGTATAATAACATTTTTCAGTTTCAGTAGTCAGTGATACACTTAATATTCCTAGAACTACTACAATGATCTTTTAAATAAAAAATGATTTTTTAAAACTGATGTCATTGAAATTACCCTTTTAGTCTAATGTGAATGTTGTCAATTCTCCAATTGCAATAGTTTGTCTAGTGTTTCTTCCATTTATTTGAAAGATGAATACAGGTTTCAGTAGAGTAAAAATATACTGTTAAGGTAAAATCCAGAGGAAGTAATGAAGTTGTAGAAAGTCATATATTTCTTGAATGACATTCAAATTTGAATCAAAAATTTTTACCTGCAGTCTCTTATTTATTATGAATACTGTCAAGCAGATGCAATTGTTTTTTAAAAAGTGACAAATAAATGGTTATTCTTCTGAGACTAAAAAGAAAAATATCAGAAACAAATGGTGTTTTGCTATATAGGTACAGTCTGTATGTAAAGAATGAAACATGAATCTTTTTTTTAATGATTTTCTCAAAAGTTTAGGCAAAGAAGAATGGACAGAGGAAATTGTTCCTCACAGACTGGATTTATTTTCATGGGAATTACTATTAACTCTGAGATTAAAAGCATTTTATTTGCTGTGTTTCTATTTATTTATCTTATTAATCTTCTGGCAAATCTTGGAATGATCTTCTTAGTTAGAATGGATCCCCAGCTTCATACACCAATGTACTTTTTCCTCAGCCACCTCTCTTTCTGTGACCTCTGCTATTCCACAGCAATTGGACCTAAGATGCTGGTGGACATATTTGCCAAGAACAAATCAATTTCCTTCATTGGCTGTGCAATGCAGTTCTTGATCTTCTGTATCTTTGCTGATTCTGAGTGTCTGCTGCTGGCAGTGATGGCCTTTGATAGGTACAAGGCCATCAGCAACCCCTTGCTGTACACAGTCAACATGTCCAGTAGGGTTTGCTACTTGCTCATGGCTGGAGTTTACCTTGTGGGGCTGGGAGATGCTTTGATACACACGACATTAACATTCCGCTTATGTTTCTGTGAGTCTAATGAGATTAATCATTTCTTCTGTGATGTCCCTCCTCTCCTGTTACTGTCTTGCTCTGACACACAGATCAACGAGTTAGCAATATTCACTATTTTTGGTTTCATTGAACTAAGTACCATTTCTGGAGTCCTGGTCTCTTATGGCTACATCATCTCATCAAGTCTTAAAGATCCGCTCTGCTGAGGGGAGGCTCAAAGCTTTCTCTACCTGTGCTTCCCACTTGACTACCGTTGCAGTTTTCCAGGGCACTATACTATTCATGTATTTCCGGCCAAGTTCTTCCTACTCTCTAGATCAAGACAAAATGACCTCACTGTTCTACACCCTCATCATCCCCATGTTGAATCCTTTGATTTATAGCCTACGCAACAAGGATGTGAAAGAGGCCCTGCAAAGAGTGAAAAAGAAAAGGTGGATTTAAGTAATTGTAATATCTGTCCATATGTGCATATTTAATGTGAAAACTTTTTAATATATTGCATGATACACAGAATATTTTTTTCACATGGTTTATTGAATAAGTATTTGTGCTTAAGTCTAATTATAAGAAAATGTTGCAGCTATACAAACATGTCATGCTTGATTTTTCATTTTGAATTAACATATTATATTCATCTCTGAAAATATTATCCTCACATATTAATTTTCTCAAAGTTTTATTTGCTTGTTCTTTTATTCATGCATTACTTCAATTATATTATAATTTAGTAAATGCATATTAACTGCCTTTTATATATTTTTGTGCCTTATGTTTTATTGTGAATTTATGAGTTTATATACTAGTGAATATTACATTCTAGTTAAATTAATAATTAATACATTAATTTATTAACATGAATTAAATGAGTGACAATTGGCCTCAAAACAACCCTGGAATAAAAAAAGATGATGAAAGCAAAATATCTAAATGTGGTGTGCAGGAGAAAGTCTCCCTTGGATGGCAAAGGTCAGTTTCATGTTGAAAATAACTCAGAGAAAATAATTCTAGGCAGAGAGTTGAACAACTAGAGAAGTCATGATATTTAAAAAGCAAAAAAGTCCAACTTGATAAAGCTATAAAAAGGAATTAAAATGAACTTGGTAAAGAATATCTTGTAATGAAATTATCAAATTCATCTCCATCACTTCCTTCAAGATTTCATTTCCTTATTCCACACTGTCAGCCCCAGTCATGTGATCAAATGTCCTTTACAAACATTCACTTCTTCAAAGCATTGTATAATGTGACCATGTTTCTTAAATTAATATTTCCAATATGAGATATTGGGCCTAAGAATCGAGCATTCCATCCAAGTTATTCTAAACACTTCTTCATGTCTGTATAAACAAGCAAATGGATAAAAAATAAATAAATAAATAAAAAATGCCAAATAGCAAAGTATTTGTGAGTACATAATAGATGTTTTCCCAGCTGGATGTTGGTCTTGCTTTGGTCCCATTTTTGTTTTTTCTTTCTATACCCCTATTTCTCCTTTCTGGAAAGGAAATGTTGATTTGGTTCCATTGTATATTAGATATATGCGATTTGCTTTTGATTTTCACTCTCATAACTAAGAGCTTACCTTGAGTCTCCTGAGATTTTGGAGTTGGACTTTTGGGCAATGCTGCAACACTTAAGACTTTGGGACTCCTGGCAATTGATGAAATGCATTTTGCATTATGTGTGGGTCATGAGGTTTTGGGTCAGGGGTAAAATGTTATGATTTGGGTATGTGGTGTCCTCCAAAATCTCATGTTTGAGAAAATATGAGAAATTTCAGAGGTAAAATGATTATATTTTGATAGCTATTGTCTAAATTCATGGATTAATCCATTAGTATGGATTAACTGGGTTTGGCTGAAGAAAGGAAGTCACTGGGGGCATGCCCAGGAGGTTTATGTTTTATAGTTAGTGAGTGGACCTCTCTCTCTCTGCTTGTTGGTTGCCATGTACAAAGCTGCTTTCCTCTGCCACAACCTTCCACTATGATGTTCAGCTTTACCTGAGGCCCAGAGAGTTGAAACTCTCTGATCATGGAATGAAACTCTGAAATAGTGAGCCAAAATATACTTTTACTCTTCCAAATTGTTCTTGTCAGGACATTTGGTCACAGGGCTGCATTAGCTGATTAAAACATAAGCTAAGGTATTTGTGGTATTTATTATAGTCCCTCAAACACACTGAGGTTAACAGAAACATGGCCAAAGAACATTGTCTGAATTATACTAAAACATTATCAAAACTGATTGGCATTTGATTGCCAATAATTTATAGAATGCAGATATTCCTCCACATTAACTTATCTCTTTTTCATATGTTCAGATGTATTATACCATCTACAGACTGCTTGGGGCTTCACAAATTCCCTTATTATTAGAGTCAGTGAGTAAGAACTAAAGAAAAGAAAAATTAAAATCCTGTACAAGGGTATTCCAAAAGAGTGAACTGATTTGATTAATTATGACTTTTGAATTTAGAAAGTGGAGTATCAATTATATATAATTAGTTTGGGTAAATTTGTGACAAGTAGAAACTTTGGCAGATGGTTATGACTCTTCTATCTCAAAATTATACAGTGCACGTCATCAAATGCTATGATCCCTTTAATACTGTCTAGTTCATGCCTTATTTTTTTTCTCTCCTACATCTGTTGAAATAAGATTCTCATTTCATATAAACCAATTACTGGCAGCAAGTCTTATTTCCTAAATAGAGTAGTACCAGTGATTGTGGAGAGAAAATTACTATCATAGTTATGTTTTCACATATTGACTTTATTCTTCATCTTTGCTGCTGAAATTCCTAAATATACAAATGAGAAAGAAATCGGATATCTTGTATATGTACAACACAATATAATTCAATCAATTTATACTTGAAATAGGGATTTAATCTAGATTATTTGCAATGTCCTTTCCAGATACAGTATTCTATCTCTATGAATTATTGTTCTATTCTCACGAGAACACATCACCAATACTGAAATGATTTGAAAGAGATGAGTGACTTCTTGTTTGTACAAAGTTTGTTTTAGATCTGTTTTAATCAACTTTGTGTTGCTGTCACCAAAAGACCAGACAAGAACAATTTAAAGGAGGAAATGTTTATTGTGGCTCCTGTTTTCATATATTTAGTTTATCGTCAGCCAACACCATAAATCTGGGACTATGGTGAGGTTGAACATCACTGTGGAATGGAATGGCAGAAGAAAGCAGTACTGAACATCACAGCCAGGAAGCAATGAAAGAGGTCTATACACTGGGGACAAAATATAATCTGCCTAGGTTTGCCCCCAGTAACCTCCTTCCACCAGCTACACCCTACTTGACTATTGGAAGTACCCAGTTAATCTATATCAGTGATTTAATGCACTGATTAGCTTATACCTCTCATAATCTAGTCCTCTCATGTCTGAAAATTCTTGCCTGGTCTCTCACATGAGCTAGGAAGGACACCTCGTTTCCAAATCATAACAATGTCTCTCATTCTTTTGACTTGAACTAAGAGTCAAAAGAACAAAGGTGTCAGGTAGGTAGTGGTAGCATGAGTATCATAAGGACCAAAAAGGGTCAACACAGGTCTTTTGACTGGTCTCTTATTCAAAATTGAAATTTCATAGGCATGATATCATAGTGGACACACAACTTATTTTGTGCCCAAGTGCATAAAAAAACAACTTTGTACAAGACTATGACTAGTTTACAAAATCCAAAGTGAAAACATTCAAAATATAAAACATTGGTGAAAATGTGAAAAAAATCTCTTGACAGTGGAGTGGGAATTGACATTTCATAACATGCATGACCATTTCTACTGTAGCTATATATACAAATGCCTCTTTAGTTAGTTTCTTTTTAAAATTCATATGCGACAAAATTACACTCAGAAATACTCCAATACATGCAAACTTGTTTTTTTTTTTTTCCCCGGTGGACACAACATCTTTATTTATTTATTTTTTTAATGTGGTGCTGAGGATCGAACCCAGCACCCTGCACATGCCAGGTGAGCAAGATACCGCTTGAGAGCCACATGCCCAGCCCCCATGCAAGCTTTTTCATTGTTGCTTTATTTGTAATAGCACACAATTGGAAACAACTCAATTTTTAAAAAAATTTATTATATCAAGACAAGAAGCTTTTCTTTAAAATGTCAGGTAGCATGTATGTTAGAGTTTGCATCCTGAATTCTAAGTCAAAGCCACTCAGGTTTACCCTTCTGTCATATAAACAGAAATATGCAATATATTGAAAACTTCATTTTTATGTCTCAAAAATGAATGTGCCATATTGTGCTGACCTTAGCTTTCAATTTACTAAATAATATTATGAAATGTTTTAGAGTGGAATGTTACACAGATATGAAAGCGAATGAATTACCTGCATAATAACCACATCAGGAAATATCAGCAACATAATGTATGTAAAGTGGAAGAACAAAAAGAATAGATACATAAAATAGAGTAAAGACTATATGACTACAACACAGATAAAAAATACAAAATTGATTGCCAATTCATGATGAATTGGCAGAGATTACAAGATGCTAATGATTTTCCTTTATTTAACAAGTTCTGGATAAACAGAACATATGAGAAAAAAACAAAAACTCAATAGCAAAGCTTACAAATATCCCCAATAAAAATGAACAATAGACCTAAATAGATGTTTCTGAAAACAAGATGAATGCTCAACAGTATGTGACAAAATACTGAACCTCACTAATCATGTCAGAAATGCAAACTAAAAAATCACCTCACCTCAGTATATATAACCAGGAGCAACAAGACAAAATAAATAATTGTTGATAAGGATATGGAAGCAATGAAACATTTGCACACTATTGGTGAGATTGGAAATTAATGCAGACATTATGAAAATGTGTATGAGACTTTCTCAAAAAATTAAAAATAGAACTATCATTGAATCTAACAGTCCCTTTTCTGAGTATATAATCAGAAGTATGAAATGATAGTATTGAAGGGTATGTGAATTCATGTGTTCATTGCAGTCCTATTCACAACAAATGTCCATCAACTGACAATGGAGTAACCAAATTATTTTGTGTATGTATAATGGACTACTAGTCAGCCACTAAAAGAATAAAACCCTCACATTTGTGACAATGTGAATATATTAGGACATCATTATGTTAAGTCAGATAAGCCAAGGGCAGAGCAAGTACCACATGATCTCACTCATATGTTTTATCCTTAAAAAGTTGTACTCACAAATATTTAAACTACATTGCTGGTTAGGAGTAGTGGGGAGAGTATAGGGTTGTAAGAGAAAGGGAAAGTTTTATCAATGGGTACTCAGTTACACTTACATTTGAGAAAGAGTTCCAGTGTGCTACCCCACATCATGGTGAATAGAGATAACAATCTTTGTACTCCACATTTCAAAACCTAGGGAAAAAAAAAAAGAGATTTTGGAATTATTCCCAGAAAGAAAGGATAAAATCTTTTGGAAACAGATACATTAATCATGAATGTAAAAAGTACATAATTTATGTATGTATCAAAATATTACTCCATTAATATGTAAACTTTTGTGTTTTATTTGCCATTTAAATTTAATTAAAAACAAAATGTATTCATAAACCTATGTCATTTTTGGTGTCTGCACTCAACCATGAAGCAAGGCAGATCTCTTCAACTTACACCTCCTCTAAGTCATTTTGCCTGCTCTGATCTGCAATCTCTGCTCCCCAAGCACCTACCTCACCACCTCCATTCTACTCTCTGGTTCTCAGTTCACATTTTTAGAATGCACGTATGAGTGTGATCATGATGTGTTTTTCCTTCTTTGCCCGGCATATGTAATCTCTCTAATGTCCTCCGGGTTCTTCCATATTGCCACAAATGACAGGATATGCCAGGTTCTATGTATCTATTCAGTTGTTGATGTACAGTTAGGTTTATTCCATGTCCTCACTATTGTAAAGCATGCTGAAATCTGCATGTTGGTACAGGTGTCTCATCAGCATATGGATTAATCTCCCTTGGAAACATGTCCAGTAGTGTGATTGCTGCATGATATGGTAGTTCTAATTTTAATCATCTGGGGAGCCACCATGCTTTTTCCACAATGACTGAACTGATTTATATTCTTTTTATTTAAATATAAAAGTGTTCAAAGTTTAATTTTCTCCATATCTACAAAAGTGAAGAGATATCACGTTGTGCTTTTAATTTGTTTTTCTCTGGCAACTAGCAATCTTGAGTACCTCTCTCACTTAAATGTCAATTTTTATGCCCTCAGAAATGTGTGCTCATATTTTCCCAATTTTTAAATTAGATTCTTGGTTTTCATTCATAGAGCTTTTGAGTTCTCTTTATGCTTTGGATAGTAATCCCTTATGGTTTAAAAATACTCTTTGCCATTCTGTAGGTTGTTTATTCACTCTATTGATAACTTTTTAACTCTGAGCTGGAGTTAATCTATTCTATAATTCTTTGAGATGGCTTTATTTATTTTTAAATAAAGGTACCATCAGAGATGCATGGTTTTCAGAAGGCTAGGAGACTATCCTGGGGAATCCATTCATGCTCAATGGTATTACTAAAGAATTCTGTTCTTTGAGAACATCAACTATGGTTTCTGATTTCTCAATGAATGTCAGTTAAATGCTACTTGTGGCTTCTCAAAGTCACCACTTGGGCATATGGTCCCCCTCCTAGAAAGGCAACAAAGACAAATTGGGTTCTTCTTATCCCTATATTTTCTTTCCTCTTTCATCATTGCATCTCTGACATACTCTGCTTTCTTCTTTCTATATTTTAGGGCTCATGTCATCAATTGTGTTACCTAGATAATTATAAGGAAAATAAAAAAAGGAGACCCAGGTACAAGATGCAGAGGCAGGAAAGATGGCTGTTTTTCCAAGTTGCCACCTTTATTTAAAACAATAGGTTACATTAGGTCATTGGTACCATAAATACATTATTGTTTATTGTTTCAGTAAGGTTGCTTATTCTACAGTTACATTCTACAGTTACAATATGCAAAGTTAGGAGTTTGTGCAGCTCTCAAGAAAGTCCATTTTCTCAAGTGACTATGAACATAAGAAGTTACTGTTGGCAGAACCAGGAGCACCAGGCTTGGTGAAACATTGTAGTTATCTGGCAAGCAAGTTCCTTTATTCCCAGGAGCTGTATGCCTGAGATCAATGTCAAGCCCCGCAGAGCCTCTTCATGCAGAGCATTGCAAGAGCAGATAGACAATGCACATATATTAGTTATCTTACTGATTCTAAAAGAAATTGCAGAGCATCCTAAGCATGGAAAACAGGGTACCTGTTATCCCATAGGAGTTTGCTCATCAAAAGAACGCTACCCTCTATATTTTAATAACCAGAATCCCTACACATAACCTTCTCGTCTCATAGCTGATATCTGGTATACCTGTGCAAAGTTTTATTTATTATATAATTATTGAATTCACAAGTTCCATGAATTAGGACCAGGCGATATCTGGGGGACCATTAGTCTATCATAATGTCTCACTGAAATGGAATGACTACTACTTTAAATGCTTTATTTGATCATATCTTTAAATGTTAAAATCATTAACTGATGTATCATTTGATATTGCATTCCAGGCAGTCATAGCTTCCCTAGGACTAAATTCTAAAGAGTTCATTGTAATCAATGGCTTTATATGTTTAATAGAGTAAATAACTCACCAGGCAAGAGAGTTGAATTTTAAGTACTTGGATAAGTTTTAAGGAAGAAAATTAAATGTGCATAAGCCTTTCTTTTGATATTGTCTCTGGAGTAATTCTATGAAGACAGACAGCGAGTTAAATATGCTAACAGTGCTTAGCAATGCTATAAAATCCCTAGAGTTTGACAAGAGTTTGAGGTAGGGAACAGCAGTATGCACTTATATCTTCACTCATTTAATCACTCACTCAATAAACATATAATATTCAACTAAAATTGGCAATTCTATGTATTAAATATCAAAGGAAAAAACTAACAAATATAGCTGTAAATACATACAAATTATTTAACTAAATAATGTGCAACTTTATTTCTGTTGCAAGTCATAGTATTGGATTCTGTACATTATTCAAGGGATATAAAATGTACATTGCAATTTTATTGATGAGAACATACTTTCCCTTAGATATGTAATAATGAAAATAAATTGATTTGCCTAAGATACATCCAAGCTGAGTAAATTTCAGGCTAGTGCTCTGGAGTAAAAAAAAAAAAAAATAGATGTTAAGATGGAATTGATCAGCATCTCAAGGGGAAATGTAAGATCTGAAATATTTCTCTGATAACCAGCAATGCAAACATTCATACACAAATATGTGATACTATGTTTTAAGCATGAATCTTTTCAGAGCAGCAATCACATCCCTATTCCTAAGGCTGTATATCATGGGATTAAACATAGGGGTCACTATGGTGTATAAAAGAGAGAGTACTTTGTCAGTTCCTGCAGAATGGTTGGATTTGGGCCTAAGGTAGGTAATGGAAGCTGATCCAAAAAATAAAACCACAACCAGCAGGTGGGAGGAGCAAGTGGAGAATGCCTTAGCCCTTCCTTGAGCTGTTGGCAACCTCAGAATTGTGAGTCCAATTTTGCTATAAGAGGCAAGTATCAACATAAAAGGGACTACAGCAAATAACACAGCTACTACATAGACTGACACCTCATGCACAAAAGTATCCCCACAGGCTAGCTTGAGAATGGGGGGTATGTCACAGAAGAAGTGGTTGATTTGGTTGGAATAACAGAAATGCAGAGAGAATATCTGCCATGTTTGCCCTATCTGGACTGGCACTCCCCCAAGCCAGGAGCCAGCTGCCAGTTGATGGCACTTCTTTGGGTTCATGACTAGAGGATAATGCAGAGGGTTGCAGATGGCCACATAGCGGTCATAAGACATCACAGCCAGGAGGAAACATTCTGTTGCTCCAAACATTAGGAAGAAATACATTTGTGTGGCACAGCTCAGTAGGGAGATGCTCCTATCCTGAGTCCAAAGGTTGACCAGAATCCTCGGGAGAGTGACTGAGACATAACAGATTTCCAGTGAAGAAAAATGTCCCAAGAAAAAGTACATGGGTTTGTGCAGTGCAGGGTCCAGCCTGGTTATTATGATGATGAGGAAGTTCCCAGTGAGGATAACCATGTAAATGATGGAGAACACCCCAGATAGGAAACCTTGGATATTTGGAAATTCAGAAAATCCCAGCAGGACAAACTGTACCACTGTGGAGACATTGTCTTCTACTTCTATGGCTTCATGCTTCATCTATGGGGAAGAGGCAATCAGAAGTAGAAAATTAACTACATTTTCCTTTTTTTTTTTTCTTATGTGTACACTTAAGATGGCCTGATTTCAAATTTCCCAGTTACATTTAAGATAAAGATCTATGTCTTCTATTTGGTCTGAAATTGTCATAAATATTTTTAAAAATTATTCCTAAGCATATCTATATGAAAGTTGTATTTTTTTTTCTGCTGAAGGTTATTACACATTTTTTTCTGTTTCTGTGATGAGGCATGTCAAATTAATTCTAATTTGAACAGTCTGAGTCTAGGTCTAAGTGGAGCAAAAATTCTACTCTTCTAGTTTATATTTTTCTGCTCTCCCAACATTGTTTTGTGTACAATAATCAACTCAAAATTACCTTAAGTTTATGAGAATATGTTCTTTAAGACATTTCTAATAAATTTAGGCAAGAGTGCATTGAATGTTTAAAATTGATTTTTGTATTTTTCCCAAGATCATCTTAGCTTTTATATTCTGTAAAATGCATTAAAAAATAATGATTAACTGTACATGAACTACAATGCAATACTATTTAATATTTAAAATTGTATATTCATTTAACTATAAATTTATGAATCAGAAGTCGCAGATTTTGTTCATATTTTCTAGGACAATTGAAATTCAGAAGGATACTGAGGATCTCAAGAAGGATGAGGGACACTTAACATGATTTTCCTATAGAAGGAAGCTCAATAGTCAAGAAGCAATTTAATTTACATCTGCTGTCAGGAAACAGGTCTTAGCTACATTACGCACCTCTTTATTCTGAATGCAGATCTATGCATATATAAGACATTTAGCACATCTCTCCTCCTGGACATTTTCCTAAATCACTCACATCCTCAGGAATGACTGCTATTCTACTGAGTTCATTTACTCCATTCAGTCTATTCCCTTGCTTTTATGTGTGGGCTCATGCATGAGTGTGTTTGTATTCTATTATTTATTTACATTATGAATGAATTCTTTTTATTTCTAGACCTATGAAACATATCCTATTTGGTATTATAAACACTATTTTATATGCGGTAGAGTATATTTTTCCAAAAATTTTCATTGGCTGTATTTTTTAATTAATTACAAATGAGTCAAATAATTGAATTAATGACCAAGATTTAAGTACAGGTTCCTGGATTTCTGAGTTTCTAAGCATGCCGTGTGTGTGTGTGTGTGTGTGTGTGTGTGTGTGTGTGTGTGTAAATGTGTTTGTACTTGTGGTGGGTATGTAGGAATTATTACATCTCATTCACTCTTTCAGAAGAAGTTTATCATCTCATTATTTGCTAAATAATTTCCATATAAGTAATAAATAATTTAAATTCAAAAAATGTAATACGGTTGTATACCTCTAATCTTATTCTATGACTGTTAAGTTTGCTCGGGTGTCAAGATTTCAGCTTCAAAAATAGCTGCAAATGGGGAAAGATCAACAGTCCATGCTGAACTTGGTCATCCTGTGCATTTTTGTAACAGAACATGGCAAAGTTAAATAAGAATTTCTTTTTACATCTACAATATTCTGCCAAATATTGGAGTCCTAAAGGTACTTCAATCTTCTTCAATAATTATAAAATCACTCTAAATGAGAATTTGATATTTCAATGTAAAAGGTATAACTGAGACTCTACAATGACACAAACTATCGTGTAAGATAGAGGTGGCTCTACTGTGATTATAAGGATATGAAACTCTACCACAGAGTATTTTATGTTCCAACATAAAAAAATATAAACACTTATTCTTGTATCTAACTAAGCTGAGAACTTAACACATGGACACTTGTAAAAACCATTGATTGAATCAACAGTTTATTGTGCCTATCATATATTTTGACCATATTATCAAACCCTAGCCTTTAGAAATTGCCATCTTCTTCCATCTGTTTCCTATACCATCTCACTAATTTTTCATGCTTTTTACACATTGTAATCTCCTTTTTGTAATCATTTCCCTCTATTCGAGTAGAAGGGTACCTTTATAAAGGAAATTACAACCAAGCTTTCAAAGTGTAATAAGGAACAAAAAACACTGTGAACACAACTTGTGCTCTACCTGTATCTACTGAAATGAAACCTTTCTTTTCCATTTCTTTTATTTTCTTTTCAGAGGTGAGAGATTCTTAAATTTCATTTGTAAAATGAACCAGCAATTTTATGAATATTTAATGCAATTCTCTATGTTTAACTACATATAAAGAAATGAATATTATAATCCCTGCTACTTAGAGGGCTGAGGCCAGAGGTTGAAAATTTTGAGATCAGTGTGGGGAAATTAGCAACATTTTATCTCAAAATAGAAAGGAATAAAGCCCTGGATGTTTAGCTCAGTAGCTGAGTACCCCTGGATTCAATACTCAATACCTAAAATGAGAGAAATGATATAATTACTTACAATTATTCAAATTGTGCTTATATTCTAGACATAATTGGACATATCAAACTTACTCAAATCACACAATATTCTTGCTTATTTCTCAGACTTTGGGAAATCTTGAAATTTCTATTTATATTACTAAGTAAGAAAGTGATTAGTAATTCAGTTAGACATAGCTACCTTTTTGTTGTTGTTGTTGTTGTTTCATATACTTCTTGTTTATTTAACTGTTATCCCCTTCGATCAATGAAACAATTGTTTCATTTTGTGTAAATATTGTGCAATTATTCAGAGCTTCTCTCATACATATTATATTTGTAGTAAGTTAATGTAACCACTTTAAAAATAGAAATAAGAGAAGATACAAGGGTACAGAAGTCAGAACGATGTCCTTCTAACAGATATCACTAAAAATAAAAAATATGTATATATATATATATATATATATATATATATATATATATATATATACATGCTAACATTTCTCTAGCAGTTTTAGATTCATTTTCATGAATTTGACCTTTGAAAAGAGGAACATTTTTAATAGTAGTAGGATGCCATTTTAATACTCTGTATTCAATATTTTGCTCAGCTGTATATATATTTCGGTTTGAAACAGATAAAATGTCTAGATTTTGTTCATTTAAATAGTTAAACACATGCTTATCACATAATTATTTGGCAAATATTAGCACATAAGAAGATGATGATAATATTTTAATGCTGCCTCTTTTTATTAAAAATGATTTTCCATTTTGCTCTCAGTTCACCTAAAAATGCCAAAAGTCACAAGAATACAAATATAATCTGAAAGAACATCTTGGAATTGAAAAAGTAACCAACAACAAAGGGTTCCTTTTAAATTTTAAATATTTCTTATTGCTCATGTTCTTAAAAATAAAAGTAGACATGAAAATACATTCTGTATTTGTCAAACTTCTCTGTGCTTATCTATTTCAGAATTAGGTTAATCATAATGCTTACCCCTTTAATGATTGGTAAAATACACAAAATAATAAAGAAGTGTGTCCTTTTTATATTTTAGAAATTTATCTTCATTTGTAACAGAGGGTAAGCCTTGCCTATTATATATTCTACTCTTAGGAAGAAAAAAAAATCAGTGCTCCTGAGGTAGAAAATATTGTCTGTCCTGGGGATATGTATTTTCCCATGTAACTTACTAATTAAGGAAAGCATTTTCATGTTATTCAAGGAGTTTAACAACACACTAATACATGCCTGGCTATAGACCCCTTCTATTCTCAGTCTCTCTTCCTTTCTGTGCTTGATAATAGATACAAACATTGAAAAATCTACAATTTATAACTGCATAGTAGTTGTGATACAAATGAATATATTCTATCAATGTTCAGGACATCAATTAGAAAAAATTTTGTGTCGTTAAAAGTTCTCAAGCAGTTCATGTCTCTTCAGATGTTCCCATTATCTTCAACATGATTCTGCCACCTATCAATCTACATTGGTGGGTTCAATCTCATCATCCCCCACTTAGAAAGAAGGAGAAGGGGAATAAAGACTAATATTCACTTTTCCTTTTCAGATGCACAAACTGGAATAGTCATGCAGACTTTCCAGAAATAATGCTCAATGTAAAATTTAGTGACAGCACTATAGAAACCTGAACAGGGAGCTATAAAATGTAACTTCTAACTAGATGGACATGTAACCAACTATGGTTCCCTATTTTATCATTAATTTCCTTCACTTGTCAATATTTTGAATTTTAAGAAGTTATTGCTTGATTTTTGATTCAAGGAGCTCCTCAAATTGAGTGTAAATTAATAAGATAGGTTTCTATAACTTGCCCAATCATCCACAAAAACACACTTATGCACACTCACAGGTTCAAGGGAGACAATATAAGATGCAGCCACAGGAATCTGGAATATATGTCAACAAGTATAAGAACTAATGATTATATAAATGGAAAATATACTTTAGAACTTATGGCTTCCTAATTTCCAAACAATCAAAACTATGATTATTTAAGGGTTATATATGTACTTACCTACTTTGAATGATATTATTTGGGATTAATTTAATTTTAGCATTAAAATATACATGAAATATTATTTTTTTGTTTTAAATTTTACTCTTGTACATTGTTTAATTAGGCCATGTCTTTCTCAGTTAGGGATATCTTCATATATTTTATGTATGTTTCCTTTGAGAGATATGTGCTTTGCCAATATTTTCAGAGACTGTAGCCCATATTTTGCAGTTTCTTAACAATGTTAACACAGAACAAAATATTTAATACTGGTAAAGTATGGCTTATAAAGATTTTTCTTTCAGGTTTGTGATTTGGCTAACATTTATTGATAAATTCCTATACATGATCACACATATTTTTTCCATACATGTTCTTCCAATAACTATGTATTTTAAACATTCTATAGCTAAGTAAATAATAAGTCAAGAATTTCTTAAAACAAGAATTCTAGTTTTAGGGTTTTCTGCATAGAAGTCCATTTTTTTTTAGTGAAAAGTCTTTGCATCCTCAAAAAACTATATACAGCTATGTTGCACTAATAAAATGTTTATGAAAATTAAGCCAAACTAAATAAGAATAGTAAAAATTCACTGTATTTTGCACAAGACAGTTTCCATTACCACTCTCAGTTACATGGAACTGAAGATCTGCCAGGACACTAATTACCAGATAGTTCAGCAGCTGTCTAATTTTATAGGAGAAGGTTCTGTGACTTCAAGCAGCATATTGATATTGGAACAAAATTTCCAGAATTGTTATAAATGATGTCAACATCAGAAGTAAGTCATTGTGGGGATTGGGCCATGATTATAGCTATGGTGGGATGTACATAGACTTTGGGACAGATTAGCCAACAATTTAACAGAAGTTTCAGAAAAATGATGAAATGAAAATGGATACAGTTGAAATTCTAATTATTGTTGTGATCTGAATGAGTGGGTGAAATTGTAAGGCCACACACACTCAAGGTTATCCCAAGAGAGATTCTGGTAAATGTGACCATGTAAATGCAGAAAATAAAATCCATCAAACACTTGCAAAGTTCATGAAATTTTAATACATTTTCTCAGTTTCCAAGCCAGCCATAAATTCATCAACAAACAAATGTTGGATGTCTTCCTGCCTACAATAAGTATCATTGGCTGGTCGCCAAGCTATACTGACCAATGAGGTATACTTAGGAATTCAGACATTGAAATGTAACTACTACTACCACTGCTACTACTACTACTACTATTAATAATAATAATAATAATAATAATAATAATAATAGTAATAATAGCAACCAGATTTTATAATAATAATAATAATAACAACAACAACAATGTAACCTAATTCCACAAAATTAATTCAGGCAAGAGAAGAAACAAACAAAAGGCAACAACACCCCCTCCTAAATGCTACTAGAATCTAAAGTTGCTGAAGAATATTAGATCAGTTGTTCAGTTTTCACCAGACTTTATGAGATATGCAACCAAAGAAGAAAATATGACCTATATACAGAATCACAGTCAATAACATTGAAAAAAATCACAGTTTGCTGCTAGGAGACCTGCACTATGAGAAATATTAAGTAAAGTCTTTGAGTTAAAAGGAAGTGATACCATATATCAAATCATAATTTAAAAAAATAAAAAAAAAACAAAGAGAGCCATTATGAAGCAAATTATACCAGTAATTATAAGGCAAAGTGTTTGCATAATTTTTTGTTTCCCCTTTAAATAATTTAAAATAATCATTTAAAATTGTGATTTTGTATATATTACAACTGATTTTTTAAAGATTAAAATCACTATTAAAGATAATATAAACATTTTATAGGAAAAAATTATCTTAAAACAAATCAACTTCTAAAATGACATCATATGTGCATTAATTATGTTCATTAATATGAAATAAAATATCTACATAGACTTCCAATGTGTAATTAAATTGATAATTAATAAATCTATACAAAAAAGTCAATATGAGAGGGTTTCACTATTTTTCTTCTTTCAGTTTTTTGTATCATAAATTTTAATGCTCTTATTACTGCATTATATTCATATGTAATAGTTGAGTTTATTTTGACATATTCATAGTAGTATGGATTTAAATCCCATCCATTGCAGTTCCTAGTGCCTCTTTATTCCCTCCCCTCCCCCTTTCTGTATTAGGCTTCCTCTAATCTAATGTTCTTCATTCTACATATTTTTTATATACATAAATGTGGAAACTTAGAAAGATAATCAAAACAAAAAAATAATAAACTGTTTTTATGAAGCTCAATAACATATGCGTGTATATTAGATGATTGATAAAAATAGAGAAATCACAAATAGTAGATATGAGGATCAAAAGGAAATTTTACATTAAAACTCACAGACATTATTGAAGTACTAATAAAAATACTCCTAATGACTTTAAAACTATGAATATGGAAAGTAGATGAAAATCATTCCTAAAATCCACAAAATGCTACTCTTCCTCAAGATTAAATGGATAATATGCATAGTCTACCTAACTAGTAGGGAAATTGAATTTTTATTTAAAAGGCCTGAGTATCAAATGGAAGTGATGTATATAGGAGTTCAACAGGTCCAGATGACACAAGTAATTTACATGAGAAAAAGGTCCAGATTCTTAGGGTCCTTTCTCTTGCTACATTATTACTCTCTAATTCTACATTAATGACCTCATGAAAGCTGATTTGGCAAAAGAAAGTATGGGTCTGGTTTACTTGGTTCTGTGTGGCATTCAGAAATCATGCTAAAGCTGACCTCAGCAACCCTGTAGCCACTTTCTGGAATATCTTTGAGGGTGATTGGTGAGAGGATGTATTCCCAGGGAGAAGAACTCTGAGCAGAACTTCTGATTGTTCATTAAGCTTGAAAGACAAAATGGCCAGATGTGTGATTGTGTACCCATCCATTGGCTTAAGGTAATAGTTTGAGAGAACAGTGAGAGATTTTGAAGTAGTAAAATTGAAAAATGATAACCAAGAGTTCTTTAGAAAAGATACATAAATAGACTTTTCTTAATGATCAAAAAAAAGTGAAGATATTTGTGAACCATGTGAATGTTTATCAAAGGTTGACCTCAATTGAGGAAGTTTTGGATAATCAAATGGGTAGAAAAATCCCTTCTGTGGTTACCACCCAGGCTCTGTCCCCAGTTACTGTTAGCATTGTCCACTGGCTCTTGTGCCAAGAGATCATGCAGACGTAGGGTAAGGATATGAATGGACAAAGACACATGAACTTCAAATCATTATCCTCAATCTGATTAGAGTCACTGATGAATATCTAATTCTTGATATGACAACATTTCCTCCACTGACCCTCCAATTCTCTAATGGCAGGTTGATTACATTGGGCCTATTCCATCACAAAAAGAGAAACACTCTTACTAAGAGATTGCTTCTTCCAAAACTCACTTCTCTCAAACAATTTTTTTCTGTATTTCACAGGAGGGACACTGAGAATAAAAAGTCTCCTGAATTTCTGCCTCATCTAATTCTAAATGCAATAGCTTCTGGTTTGTCCAATTTCTGTCTTGAAATTATTTTCCTGGAACAATTCTTAGTATATTTTTCTTTCTATTATCATTCTTTTATTACCAATCATTTATGTTAGGTTTTAGTAGCTTCTGATAGAGGCTTTATGTGCAATTATTGGTGATTTATTCATGCCTTTCTTTGATCTCAGCTGGGGTAGATTTCTTGGACATGTCATTTGATTTATTAACACATATTCTGAATATCTTCTGCTAGTCAGAAAGTAGTACATTTTGTCTCCCCTTGGTCATACATATCTCCATGTAAGTGTGATAAGAACAGGTATTATTTACTTAAAGACAAATGCCTTTAATAGCAGGTGCAAACCTTACAACATACTTGTTTAATCATAAATATGTTGACAGGACAAATTTCTCAGAAATATGTTACCTTTGTGCATAGTAATAATAATAAGTTTACTTATGTGAATATGAATGAGAAAATAGCACACAAAACTGTTTACATGTTTCATATCCTCAGTGTATACAATTTACCATTCATTTTTATTTATTACATAAATAATACCAATTAATGGCAAAAGCTCTAAATATCAGTGAAATAAAAGAAACATAAGAGAAAAATTTATTCTGAGATAGCTACCATTAACTTTAATTAGGTTTTAATCCATCATTTTCAGTGAATATTGTGTAAAAGTATGTATGAAATACCTGTGATTTTATATTAAATACATGCTTTATAAAATATTATATCCTCTTCCTTAATTCTACTGTATCTTTTATCTCCCCAAGAAAATTTTAACTTGAAAAACAATAACTATTCAATATTCAATAAAATAATACTTGTCAGTTATTCACAATATTCTTCCTTTTCCCAGTTCTCCATATTATTTCTGTGATTTTAGTAATATTTATTATAACATATCATGACTACTACATAGGAATATTAACTTTTAAAAGTACATAAGCCAGGCATAATATTCACCAATATCATTTATGAAAATACATTTTTCTTTTCCTAGAACAAGTTGTTTCACTGAATGGTCATTGTTGGTCAAAACAAATGTGGGTATGTGCATTTGTCACTTTGTGTATTTTTCATTTAATGTCCACTTTGTACCTGTTTTAAATATAGTTGTCACAAATCTATGGATGTGAATGACATGATTTTCAAAAAGTGATAAGATGGAGTCTGTAATATTATTAGTACAATTATAATTAAAGCTATCAGTAGTACATTGAGAAAACATGTTTCCACACATACAAAAATTAAAAAAATATCAATGAAATATGATTTGGAATTTTGTTACACATATCACCTATATAGCTTCTCTCAATGTCACAAATAATATTTAATTTAAAAAGAGTTTCCATTGAAGACACAGAGCTAAAGATGGATACCACTGAAGATTTTATTACAGATACAGACAAAAATAAGTCCTGCAAATATAGCATACATTTATTCAAGTAGATTATTTCCCTAATAATTTTCTCAATGCCATTATAACATCCTTGTTCCTCAGGCTATATATCATGGGGTTGAACATAGGAGTCACAATAGTATAGAAAAGAGAAAGCACTTTGTCAGTTTCTGCTGAATGACTAGCCTCAGGTCTCAAATATGTAATAATAGCTGATCCAAAGAATAACACCACCACTGTAAGATGAGATGAGCAGGTGGAGAAGGCTTTGGCTCTGCTTGTGGCTGATGGCAATTTAAGGACTGTGGAGATGATTTTGATATAGGAAATGAGTATTAACAGAAACGGGGCCGAAACAAACAGCAGAGCAGCCACATAGACCATCAGCTCATTTGTGAAGGTTTCCCCACAGGCCAGCTTAAGTATTGGGGAGATGTCACAGAAGAAGTGGTTGATTACATTGGAAGCACAATATGGCAGGGAGAAAACCTGGAAGGTCTGACCTACCTGCACAGGAATTCCACTGATCCAGGAGGCAGCCACCAGCTGGATACAGACCTTGTGGTTCATGACCAGAGGGTACTGCAGAGGGTTACAAACGGCCACATAGCGGTCATAGGCCATCACTGTCAGAAGGAAACATTCTGTGGCCCCCAGTACAAGAAAGAAACACATCTGTGTAGCACAGGCAACCAAAGAGATGGTCCTTCTCTGGGTCCCGAGATTCAAGAGCATTCTGGGGAGAGTAACTGAAACATAGGAGATCTCCAAAAAGGAAAAATTGCCAAGGAAAAAATACATGGGGGTCTGGAGAGCAGGCTCTACTTTTGTTATTACCAAAATGGTTCCATTGCCCAGCAGGATGATCATGTAGATGACAAAGAACAGTCCAAACAGAAACCACTGGAGCTGGGGCACATCAGCAAACCCCAAAAGGACAAATTCCTTCCATGCAGTCAGGTTTCCTTCTGGGGGTTTCCCCTGGTGTTTCATCTGTGGAAAGCAGAAACTGGTCATGTGCTTCTCAGAGACCTTCAGGGACAGGTCTGGGCTATCTAAGTGAATCTGGTCATCCACATCAATACTCAGGACCACTGCGATTGTTTGCACTGTAAGAATATGACTCCGTACACATTCCACCTTTTATTGCATTAGATCTTATGCATGATCATGGCTCACATTGACCTAAAATTGTTTGAGAATCACTTCAGGTGTCTCCTGTTAAAGCCCAGCATAATCCAAACTATGCACAGGCACCTGTACAATTGACAACATTAAAGATTAATCTATAGGTCTGCCCTGGTATCTTAGGTTTAATTGAGTTGATTTAATTAGGTTAAATTAATTACATTTTTTGAAAATCCTCTTCTTGCATGTCTCCATGAATTTTCTCAGTCATTGTCAACAGAACTGTATCATAGATTATCTTCTCCCACACTATTAACATTTTTATTTATTTATTTATTTTAGTAGTGCTGGGCTCAAGCCCATGTTAATTGTACTACACTCCCAGCCTTTATCTCTAAAAAACATTTTTTTAAAAAAAATTGTTCTAACTAGTAAAACTTCACAGTAGTATGCATTTTGACACATCATACATAAATGGCATATGACTTCCCAAAATTCTCCCTGTTGTACATGATATAGAATTACACTGGTCATGGAATATTACATGGACACAGAGTGATGATGTCTGACTCATTCTACTATATTTCCTACACTTATACACCCTCCTCTTCCTTTTTCTCCCCTCTAAAACATATTAATGGGGTACCACAGTATGTTTTGATACATGTTCACATTGTGTAATATTTAAGTCATGTTACATATTTATTTCCCAAAGCAATATTCCTTATTGTGAAAATTTTCATGATCATTCATTCATATTTTTGTAAATATAGAATACATTTTTATGTGGCTATTTCACATCTCCATATCCTCCCATCACTTGATTTTAACATAAATGCCTTAACATAATTCATAATTACATAAATTTGGGAAAATAGAGAATATTTTATTGAAAAAAGGAAAAAAAATGTATCCTTCAGTAGGATAGTAAGTGGGAACAATTGGAGGATTATATTTAGTATTGCAGCATAGATCTAGATAGAATCATTTAAGAATGTACTGAAGTAAACCAAGGTGGTCAGTGAGGTATGCAACAGTGCATAAGTTTGTGGCACAAGTGAAAAAAATATATTGTCCACTAAAGTATACTCCATGTTCAGGATGCCACACAAGTCTTTGCTGTTCCATGAATAAAAATAAAATAAAGCCAACAAAACCCCCCAAACAAACCAAAGAACTCTACAAACTTTTCTATTTTCATGGTTTTGGGAAATTAACATATTGAGACTCAATAATAATAGGCAATTTTTTAATTTTCTCATTGAAAAATTTTTTATTGAAGCTGGGTTTGAATACTAACTCAACTATTTATTTTCTGTGATATATGAAAAAGCTATTTAACATTTCTAAGTTACCTTATTGGGGACAAGTAAATGATATACTATTGGCAAAACATCCCTTTTGAAGAATTGTCATCTAGTTATGGTTCTATACATATAATTGTGTAGAATATAGATATTTTTATTAGGCTAATATATCATTAGCCCCTTGGTTGGTAACACATTGCTTAGAAAATTTTATTTTCATAGTGTTTTCTACTTACTTTTTATGTACTTTGTCCCATTCTTATTTTTTTTTTTTTCTTTTGTGTCAGAATGATGGAAAGTTGCAGTTGACTCTTTGATAAAATATTAAAGAAGGGCTCACTCATTCTTAGGAGGCATTTAGTAAGTGTACAATTCTGAAAGTGAAGGCTACTTTAGATATTGCACCCAAGGTTTCTGGATCTTTACTAATCCCAGCTTTGTTATCATCCCTCCAAACCTGGTGCTTTGGACTTGGTCACCCGCCCCCCAACAGTAGGGACAGAGTCCTACCAAGATGAACGGGAATTGAATTACAGATACTTTTCCTGCTGGCTGTGAGATTCATACAAATTACTGCATTCCCTGTATCACAGGAATAAAAAAAAAAATACAAACTAACAAACAAAAGCCAAACAAACAAACAAAAACCAGACTAAGAATTGTGCCCAGATTTAGAATTAGTATGTAAATTACTGATCTTAATAGCTGTAAGAGGTTATGGCATTTATGCAAATCTACATAAATGCTATTTATTAATATTCTTTTAAGTTTATTGGCTGTTTCAAGCAAATATTTTTCAAGGAAAAATATTCTATAAATCATTTTCTTCTTTATATGATATGTTTATTATAAGAATAGAGAGAGATCTTATAGCAATCTTATAAAGTTATGCAATTCCCAAAGGTTCAAGATGAAATATCCAGAAGTTCTCTGTCACATTTTGTTTATATTCTCATCTTTTATTATGTGGTTCTAATATGCAAAATACAAATCACTCCTCAGCCCAGTGTGTTGAAATTTGGCCTAATCTTTCTATAGTGCTCAGTAATTTTTTGGAAATTATTCCAAGTAAGAAATACTATTAAAATTATCCCTCCGAAGAGAAAAAAAAAAAAAAAACAAGACAATAATTTACACTTTATGGGCTGGGGATGTGGCTCAAGCGGTAGCGCGCTCGCCTGGCATGCGTGCGGCCCGGGTTCCATCCTCAGCACCACATACAAAAAAAGATGTTGTGTCTGCCGAGAACTAAAAAATAAATATTAAAAATTCTCTCTCTCTCTCTCTCCTCTCTCTCCTCTCTCACTCTCTCTTTAAAAAAAAATAATTTACACTTTATGTATTTTTATGGTAAATGACAATATTTAAAAATTAATTGTACTATTAAAATAATTTTCAGTGATACATAAAATGTAATTGAATATAATACAAAACCAACATTTTGTTTTGAAATAATTAATACATACAAAAAATAAATATTATTTTACTCAAAGGGAGCAAGGTAGAAAGAGAAGAAATGTCCTCAATATCTTCAAATGAGATTTTATTTATTTATTTATTTTGGCAAATGTTTGTTTTTCTTAACCAAAAGTAAAATGTTCTGATTTTTATATTTTAAATTCAAGTTCTTATATTCTCAAAAAATCCAAAAGATTAAAGTATTATGTAATAATGTTTAAGTTCACCTAACTATTACATGCTACCTAAGCTTTTCTCTGTGCGTGTATTTCTTGTACATTAACAACTTAAACCTTAAACTAAAATTTAAAAAAAAATTTTGATCCTATGAAATTTTGTATCATAAATTATTATTTTAAAAATTATATATCTACAGTACTATTTATTGTATTTCTCAATGATTATAAGTTTTTTTCATAGATTCTTTTACTTTAAATCATCAAAGTGTAACCTAGACTGAATACATATATATGAATCTTATTTTTAACAAGGTGTTAGTTTGAAATTAAATTTTTTTCCAATAATATTATCTATGCTTAAAAACACAATCAGCACAGTTTTCTGACTTCACATAAACTTTACATTGATGTTTTATAATTATTATTTCATTGCGAGTTACATTTAATAGAATAATAACTATATATTGTTTGCTTTAATAAAACATACATCTTCTCACTATATTACAAATATCAATTTTTAGTTTGTCTTATAAATTAAAGTTTGCTATCAGGATAAAATAATTCATATTTACCTTCTTTGAATGGGTTGTTTTTTCCCTCACTGTAAAGCTTAACTCTTTTATTTTGATATTTAAATTGCTTAAAATGTCATCATAGATATTCCTTCTGCTTTTAAGATAATTGTTCTTTACAAAATGCTTTTTAAATATCAGCTGTTTTGTCTACCCCAAGGACTTTGTCCACCTACCCATTTAAATTTCTATATAAGAGCAGCTCTTAGGCTTCTGCTTATTTGTTTTATTTAATTTTGCCCAGATAACTCTCACTGTAGCCAGAATACATTCTCTTTAGGTTCCCTATGGAATAGAGTGCACAGTACATTTCTTTCTTAATATGAATTGAGCATTGAGCAATACCATCTGTAAACATCCTAGATTAACACATATACATTTTTTAAAAAATTCTCTAACAAGATATTTGCATGTGTGCATTTGTGTGTGTAGTGCTGGGAATTGAAAACAGACCTCATACATGCATACATGTTAGGGTCTGAAGCCCTGAACTTTACCACAGCCACTCAGGTTTATCCTCTATCATATAAACAGAAATAGAGAGTACATTAGTAAATTCTTGTTTGAGTTTCAAAAATTGCATGTGCCATACTGTGTTGAGTTTAGCTTTTGATTAAATAAGTATCATTATGATACATTTTATATTGGAATATTACACAGAAATGAAAGGGAATTAATTACCTGCATATCAACCATATCAGCAAGTGTCACCAACATAGAGTGGAAGAAGAATAAAAAGCAAAGAAGCATGAACTAGTGTAAAAAATACATGACTACAATATATGTCCAAAATAAAAAATTGACTGAAAGTTTGTGATGAATTGTCAAAGAATATATGATGCTAGTATTTTTTTCTTTATTTACCTACTTCTGGGTAAAGAGACTATATAAGAAACTCCAAATAGCAAAACCCACAAATATCCCAATTAAATATCTATCCTGAAGAGATATTTCTCAATAGAATAAAAGTGGTCAAAAAGTATATGACAAAATACTCAACCTCACTTGCCATGCCAGAAAGGCAAACTAAAACATCACCTCACCTCAGTAGAAATGACTGTGATCAACAAGACAAAAGATAGCAATTGGTGCAGATATAGAGACAAGGGAACACTTGCACACTGTTGGTGAGATTCTAAATTAGGGCAGACTTATGAAAAAGTGTATGGAACTTCCTAAAAACATTAAAAATAGAACTTCCATGGGATCTATCAGTCCCTTTTCTGAGTATATATTCAGAAGAAATTGTTGGGACCAGCTGTGCCAAATTTGTTGGTCCTGGTGAAGGATAAAGGCAGATAAGAAAAATAAAGACTCATACATGCAGATAATTTTGAAGATAAATTTGAGGTCAGAGGAGCACTTCTTTCTGATGGAGAAGCAGGTCTAAAGAGTTACATCAGTAATCTGTTTTTATATATGTCTCATCATCAGGCTAAATACTATGCAAATAATTATTATATGCATCATTCTTTGTACTCAGAAGGATACAGGGCTAACAACATTTATGCAACTTCTCTGCAGTTCAATCTAGTGTTGCAATATACAATATAAAGAGCTTTGTTTAGAGCTCAAGAAAGTCCACTTTTTTAAAGTTACTGTTAAGCACGCAGCTTCTGAAGTAACAGAGCTGGTGAAACACTGTGGTTGTCTAGCAAGAAAGTTCCTCTATCCCCAGGAACTATATGCTTGAGATCAAGGTTGAAGCTGATAAGACTCTTCTGCAGAGCCCTGCAGAGCATGCTTGAGGCACTGGGTTCCTCAGCACTACATAAAAATAACGAATAAAATCAAGTCATTATGTCCATTTATAACTACAAAAAAATGATAATAATAATTAAAAAGTCTAACAACCATACTGGACCCTCAAATCAAAGGTTTTAGATAGCCAGCTATTTGTCCTTAATGATTATCAGAATCATTTCCAATATCACCATGTTATGTCCTCCTCAGGATTTATTAAAAATAAATTTTTGAAAGTATTTGAGAACTAACCCTGGAGAAATTGGCTCCTGAACAAAAGCAGAACGTAAAAACTTTATAGTTAGATAAAATAAGACTGATGACAAAAATACATTTACTTATGTAGAATTCTTTTAAAAAATAAGAAACTTACATGGCCACAATACTAACTTCTTCATCAAGCCACAGTGTATTTTTAGGTCAGAAAAGAGTCAGTTCAGATATTTAAATAATGTGGAAGGCTGTGAAATTCTCATTTTTTTTTTTTTTTTAAGAAAGCTTCGGGGCTGGGGATGTGGCTCAAGCGGTAGCGCGCTCGCCTGGCATGTGTGTGGCCCGGGTTCAATCCTCAGCACCACATACAAACAAAGATGTTGTGTCCACCGAGAACTAAAAAATAAATATTAAAATTCTCTCTCTCAAAAAAAAAAAAAAGAAAGCTTCTACATTTGGAATCTTTCCACTTTTTGTCTTTCTGTGCTTTAGCAATAGGGAGAAACTGGTTAAGAAAACTGGCTGAAAACAGATAAGATTAGTAGCCAAGCAGTTTTGATTTAAAAGGGACACTTTTTTTTTCTTTTGTCTTGACTGGTTTTAGCTCTGTAATTTTCAGTTCAAATAGAAGACTAGGAGAGCTAGAGATCCAGCAGAAATGAAGAAGTAAGGGCAATTGTAGTAACCATTTTTTCTTCCCTTACAGTATGGTTTCATAGTTTATGTTTTCCTTGGAGAGCCCCACCTCTTATTTTCCCTCAAGTTTTAAGCATTACTTTAAGTAAGGTGTCAGTTGTCCATCTCTTTACATTTGCCATTCCCTCTGTAGGGAACCAAAGGCGAGTTTTAGAAATAAAGTTCATAAATTGTAACAACAATGTGCTCTTCTAATAGAACTACCTCTTCTTTTGCACATACCTTTAAGGATAGACACATAAAGATCCTCATTTTTGGACCTTGTATTTCCCCCTTTTTTATTTATTTTTTTTTACACTGGATGTTAATGGTGCTATCAGAGCTGCCAAACTTGCAGTTTCAGTGAGGGGCAAAGGGGGAGAGGAAACAAAGACTCACACATGCAAATAATTTTGATGATAAAGTCAGAGTTTGGTGGAACACTTCTCTGATGGAGAAGCAGGTCTAAAGAGTTATGCCAGTAATCTTTTTTTTATATATGTCTCCTCATCAGGTTAAAGGTCATGCCATGCAAGGTTTATTCTTTGTACTCAGAAAGCTTTGGGCTAGAAACATTTACATTTGTTGTTTATTTAAGGATTACAATAATTTTAATAAAAATCTTTCTTTTAAACTTAACTATACATGAACATGAGTGTTTTCATAACAATGGAATGTGAGAGGCAGAGTCTTAACAGGTGAGTTGGCCTCCTGACAAATCTTAGGTAAGGTGTATTATGGTCTCAGTTACAATCTATAGTTGCAAGGAGCTTTGTGTAGATCTCCAATTTAAAAGAAGTCCTTTTTTTTAATATTACTGTTAAGCAGGAACCTTCAGAAGTAAGAGTTGGTGAAACATTGTGGTTGTCTAACAAGGGAGTTTCCTATTTCTAAAACTATGTGTCTGAGATTAATGTTGAAGCTCATAAGACTCTTCTGCAGAGACTCCTCATGCAGGACATGGCCATAGCAGCTAGGCATCCTGCACCCTTGCAAAGGGATATACCAGGGCACCAGGTATACCACAGCCATGAGGTCATCAGAGACTCCAATCTGAGGCACTGCTGTCCCATTCTGTGTCACCAATCTCCACAGGAAATAAACCACAGTATTTAAAGGAAGGTGCATTTATGTGTTTATTGCTGTACTATTCACAATGGCCAAGAAATACAAACCATCTAAGTGTCCATCAACTTATGGATTAGTAATCAAAATATGATCCGTATACACAATGGACTATGAGTCAGCCACTAAAAGAGTAGAATGCTGTCATTTGTGACAGTGTGGTTATATCTGTAGATCATTATATTGAGATAAGCCAAGAGCAGACCAAGTACCACATGATCTCACTCAACATGTCGAATCTTAAAAAAAAAGTAGATCTCACAAACTTTTAGAGTACATTTCTGGTTAGGAGAACTCGGGGAGAGCAGGAGGTTGTGAGAGAAAGGGAAAGTTTTATCAACGTGTTCTCAGTTACACTTACATTTGAGAAAGAATTCTGGTGTGCTGTTGCACATTGGGGTGACCAGAGACACCAATACTATACTCCATATTTAGAAAAAAAGTGATTTTGAAATTCTTCCCAGAAAGACATCATGAAAGATTTTGGAAATAGATACATTCATCATGGTGTAAAAGTACATAATTTATGTATGTATCAAAACCCTACATGGTACCCAATTAATATGTAAACTTTTGTGCTTACATATTATTTAAAATTAAGTAAAAATAAAATATATTCATAAACCTATATCGTTTTTGGTGTCTAAACTGAACATGAAGCACAGCAGATCTCTTCAACCTGCACCTCCTCAATGTGGTTATGCCTATTTTTATCAGCACCTCTGTAATCTCTCCACTCTACCCTCACAACCACCATTCTACTCTTTGCTCCTCAGTTCATATTTGTTGATCACACCTATGAGTGAGATCATGATTTGTGTTTCTTTCTGTATCTGGCCCATGTCACCTACTCTACTAAGGTTCTTCCATGTTGCCACAAATGGCATGATTTTCTCTATTTTTTGTAAGAACAAACAATATTGCATTGTGTTTATGCCAGGTTCTATATATCTATTACATTGTTGATGTACAGTTGGGCTTATCCATATCCTCACTATTGTAAAGCGTGCTGAAATGTGCATAGCAGTACAGGTATCTCATCAACATATGGATAAATTTCTTTGGACACATATTTAGCAGTGCAATTGCTGTATCATATGATAGTTCTATTTTTAATATTCTGGGGAACCAACAAGCTCTTTTCCATGATGACTGAACAATTTATACCCCCCGCAAAATACTCCAAGAAACACATATCCTGAGAAACACATTTGTCTTTCATCTTTTTGATACCATGAATCTGCACAAGTGAAGTGGTATCACATTGTACCTTTAATTTGTTTTTCTCTGGCAATTAGTGATATTGAGTATTTGCCTTACATAACTGTGCCCATTTTTATGCCTTTAGAAATGTTTGCTCATGTTTTTCCCAATATTTAAATTGGATTCTTGGTCTTCATTGTATTGAGCTTTTGAGTTCTTTGTATGCTTTGGATATTAACCCCCTATGGATGGAGACGTCTTTGTGAATCTGTAGGTTGTTTATTCACTCTATTGATCATGTTCAAGCTCTGAGCTGAGATTAAGCTATGCTATAGTGCCTTGAGGTGTCTTCTTTATTTTTAAATAAAGTTATCATCAGAGATGCATGGTTTTCAGGAGGCTGGGAGGCTATCCTGGGGAATCCATTCATGCTCAATTATGTTATTATGAATACTGTTCTTTGAGGTCATGAACTGTGGTCCCTGCTATCTCAATGAATGTCAGTTAAATGCCATTGGTGACTTCTCAAAGTCACTACTTGGGCATATAGTCTACTACTGGAAAGGCAGAATTTTCCTTACTCTTTTGTCATTGGCTCTCTGACACATTCTTCTTTCTTCTCTCTGTTTTTTGGGCTCATGTCATGAGTTGTGTTACCTGGATAATTTCCTAGTCTTATATCTGCTAATCTGATATACCTGTGCAAAGTTTTATTTGTCATAAAATCATTGAATTCACAAATTCCATGAATTAGAACCAGGTAATATCTGGAGGACCATTATTCTACCACAATGTTCCAGTGAAATTGAATGACTACTATAAATGCTTTATTTGATCAGATTTTTAAATGTTAAAATAATTAACTGATGCATCATACAGCATGCATTTCAGTCAGTCATAGGTTATAGAGGAATAAATTCTAAAGAGTTCATATTAATCAAAGGCTTTAGATGTTTAAGTGAGTAAATAACTCACCAGATAGGCATGTTGTATTTTATGTACTAGTATAGAAAGTGTTAATGAATATAATTGAATGCTCATAAAATTTTCTTTTGGTATTGCCTCTGAAGGGATTATATACTGACCCACAGTCAGTTAAAGTGTTTTCAGAGCTGAGCAATGTTGTAAAATTTCCATAGTTTGCCAGGAGTTTGAGGTAGGGAACAGAAATATGCAAGTACACTGTCACTCATTTGATCACTCAATACATATTTAATATTCAACTACAATTGTCAACTCCAGGTGTTAAGTA
Organism: Spermophilus citellus; assembly: GCF_964194105.1. Taxonomy (NCBI): domain Eukaryota; kingdom Metazoa; phylum Chordata; class Mammalia; order Rodentia; family Sciuridae; genus Spermophilus; species Spermophilus citellus. The sequence goes on from NC_138183.1 coordinate 240,998,163, forward strand.
TCAAAGAGGAAAACTAACAACTACAGCTGTGAATACATAAGAATTTTTTCAGGCAAAAATTGGGCCAGTTTATTTCTGTCACAAGTCATAGTACTGGATTCTGATAATAGATTTCTAGGGATATATGATGAACATTGCAATTTCATTGATGAGAAAATACTTTTCCTTAGATATGTAATATTGAAAATAAATTGATTTGCCTAAGATACATCCAGGTTGAGTAAATTTCAGGCTAGTGTTCTGAACTAAAACAAATAGATGCTAAGATGGAAGTGATCGGCATGTCAAAGAGCAAATGTAAGATCTGAAATATTTCTCTGATAACTTTGAGATCAGCAATGCAAACATTCATACACAAATATGTGATACTATGTTTTAAGCATGAATCTTTTCAGAGCAGCAATCACATCCCTATTCCTAAGGCTGTATATCATCGGATTAAACATAGGGGTCACTATGGTGTATAAAAGAGAGAGTACTTTGTCAGTTCCTGCAGAATGGTTGGATTTGGGCCTAAGGTAGGTAATGGAAGCTGATCCAAAAAATAAAACCACAACCAGCAGGTGGGAGGAGCAAGTGGAGAATGCCTTAGCCCTTCCTTGGGCTGTTGGCAACCTCAGAATTGTGAGTCCAATTTTGCTATAAGAGGCAAGTATCAACATAAAAGGGACTACAACAAACAACATAGCTACAATGTAGACAGACACCTCATGCACAAAAGTGTCCCCACAGGCTAGCTTGAGAATGGGGGGTATGTCACAGAAGAAGTGGTTGATTTGGTTGGAATGACAGAAATGCAGAGAGAATATCTGCCATGTTTGCCCTATCTGGACTGGCACTCCCCCAAGCCAGGAGCCAGCTGCCAGTTGATGGCACTTCTTTGTGTTCATGACTAGAGGATAATGCAGAGGGTTGCAGATGGCCACATAGCGGTCATAAGACATCACAGCCAGGAGGAAACATTCTGTTGCTCCAAACATTAGGAAGAAATACATTTGTGTGGCACAGCTCAGTAGGGAGATGCTCCTATCTTGAGTCCAAAGGCTGACCAGAATCCTCGGGAGAGTGACTGAGACATAACAGATTTCCAGTGAAGAAAAATGTCCCAAGAAAAAGTACATGGGTTTGTGCAGTGCATGGTCCAGCCTGGTTATTATGATGATGAGGAAGTTCCCAATGAGAACAACCATGTAAATGATGGAAAAAACCCCAGATAGGAAACCTTGGATGTCTGGAAATTCAGAAAATCCCAGCAGGACAAACTGTGCCACTGTGGAGACATTGTCTTCTACTTCTATGGCTTCATGCTTCATCTATGGGGAAGAGGCAATCAGAAGTAGAAAATTAACTACATTTTCCTTTTGTTTTCTTATGTGTACACTTAAGATGGCCTGATTTCAAATTTCCCAGTTACCTTTAAGATAAAGATCTATGTCTTCTATTTGGTCTGAAATTGTCATAAATATTTTTTTAAAATTATTCCTAAGTATATCTACATGAAAGTTGTAGTTTTTTCTGCTGAAGGTTATTACAGATTTTTTCTATTTCTATGATGAGGCGTGTCACTTTAATTTTCATTTGAATACTCAAAAAATCTGAGTCTAGGTTCAAGTGGAGCAAAAATTCTACTCATTTAGTTTATATTTTTCTGCTCTCCCAACATTCTTTAGTACACAATGATCAATTCAAAATTATCTTACATTTATGAGAATATTTTCTTTAAGACATTTCTAATAAATTTAGGGAAGAGTGTATTTAATCTTTGAAATTGATTTTTGTATATTTCCTAAGATCATTTTAGCTTTGATATTCTGTAAAATCCATTAAAAAATAATGATTAATTGTCCATGAAATATAATGCAATACTATTTAATCTTTAAAATTGTGTATTCATTTAACTGTAAGTTTATGAAATCAGAAATCATAGATTTTGTTCAGATTTTCTAGTACAATTGACATTCTGAAGGATACTGAGGATCTCAAGAAGGATGAGGGACACTTAACATGATTTTCCTATAGAAGGAAGCTCAATAGTCAAGAAGCAATTTCATTTACATCTTCAGTCAGGAAACACGTCCTAAATAGACTATGCACCTCTTTATTCTGAATGCAGATCTATGCATAAAAAAGACATCTAGCACATCTCTTCTCCTGGACATTTTCCTAGATCATTCACATTTTCAGGAATGACTGCTATTCTACTAAGTTCATTTGCTCCACTCAGTCTATTTCCTTGCTTTATGTGTGCTTTCATATATGAGTGTGTTTGTATGCTATTATTTATTTACATTATGAATGAATTCCTTTTATTTCTAGACCTATGAAATATATCATATTTGATATTATAAACACTATTTTATATGTGGTACAGTATAGTTTTCCAAACATTTTTCATTGGCTGAATTTTTGGATAAATTAAAATGAGTCAAATAATTGAAGTTATGCCTAAGACTTAAGTAATGTTCCTGAATTTCTGAGTTTCTATGCATGCCTTGTGTAGGTGTGTGTGTGTGTGTGTGTGTGTGTGTTTGTATGTGTGTTTGTGTTTTTCGTGGTTATGTGTGAATTATTATATCTCATTAACTCTTTCAGAAAAAGTCTATCATATCATTATTTGCTAAGTAACTTCCATATGAGTAATAAATAATTTAAATGCAAAGAGACTATATGCAATAATGATGAGTACCTCTAATCTTATTATAAGATTGTTATGTTTGGACAGTTGTCAAGATTTGAGCTTCTAAAATAGTTGCAAATTGGGAAAGATCAACAGTTCATGCTGAACTTGGGTATCCTGTGGAGTTCCTAATTGAACATGGCACAGTTACATAAGAATTTCTTGCTACATTTACAATATTCTACAAAATATTGAAATCCTAAAGGTACTTCAAACTTCTTCAATAATTATAAAATTACTCTGAATGAAAATTTGATATTCCAATGTAAAAATGTGTAACTGAGACTCAAATTGGCTTTACTGCGATAATAAGGATGTGAAACTCTTACACAAAGTATTTTATTTTTCAACATAAAAAATTTTAAGCAGTTATTCTTGTATTTAATTAGCCTGAGAACTCAATAAATTGACACTTATAGAAACCATTGATCAAATCAACAATTTACTGGGGACTATGATATATTTGAGCCCACATTTGATTTTCTAATCTTAACTTTTAGAAATTGCCACCTTCTTCTATGTTTTTGCTATACTAGTTCTTGATTTTTTTTTATTCTTTTTGCACATTGTAATCTCCTTTTGCTCTCATTTCCCTCTGTTCAAGAAGGAGGGTACTTTTATAAAGCAAATTACAACCAAGTTTTCAAAATTTAATAAGGAAAAAAAAAGTACTCTGAACACAACTTGTGCTCTATCTATACCTACTGAAATGTAAACTTTCTTTTCCATTTCTTTTCTTTTTTTTTCCTAGGTGAGAGAGACTTAAATTTCCATTAATAAAATAAACCAACAATTTTATGAGTATTTAATGTAATTCTCTGTGTCCAACTATATATAAAGGAAAGAATATTATAATCCCTGCTACTCAGAAGGCTGAAGCAGGAGGAGGAAAATTTTGAGATCAGCCTGGGAAAATTAGCAACACTTTTCTCAAAATAAAAAGGAGTAAAGCCCTGGGTATGAAGCTAAATGGTTGGGTACCCCTGGATTCTGAAAATAAAAATATACAAAAATGTTAATATTTCTCTAGCAGTTTTAGATTCATTTATCATGGATTTGACCCTTAAAACAGGAAACATTTTTAGTAGTAGAATGCAGAGCCATTTTAATACTCTGTATTGAATATTTTGTTCACCTATATATATAATTTGGTTTGAAACAGATAAGAAGTCCAGGTCTTGTTGATGTAAAATAGTTAAAAAAGTGCTTATCACATAATTATTTAGCAAATATTAGCACATAAGAAGATGATAAAAATACTTTGAGGCTGCCTCTTTTTATTGCAAAGAATTTTTCATTTTGCTTTCAGTTCACCTAAAAGTGGCAAAAATTACAACAATACAAATGTTATCTGAAAAAGCATCTTGGAATTGAAAAAGTAAGCAACAACAAATGGTTCCTTTAAAATTTTAAATATTTCTAATTGCTCATGTTCTTAAAAGTAGACATAATACAAGGGGGAGAAATGAATTACAGTAGAGGGGGTAGAGAGAGAAGAGGGGAGGGAAGGGGAGGGGAGGGGGGATAGTAGAGGATAGGAAAGGCAGCTGAATACAACAGACATGAGTATGTCAACATGTAAATCAATGTAAGTGTAACTGATGTGACTCTGCAATCTGTATACGGGGTAAAAATGGGAGTTCATAACCCACTTGAATCAAAGTGTGAAATATGATATATCAAGAACTATGTAATGTTTTGAACAACCAATAAAAAAAATCCAATATTAGGAAAAAAATCAACAATATCTTTAGTCTCAAGGAGCTTTCAACCAATGGAATAAATTGAATAATTTCAGAGAGCAATGGTGTTAAGAGAATTCAAATTGATGAGACAGTGACTTAAAAAGTTGGTGATAAGAATGGGGTTAAACTAACTTGATTTGATACTGGGAGCAAGCCTCATTTGGAAGGAGGGTATAATTGAGTTAAAATCTGAATTATAAGGACATAGCAATGGTACTAAAATCCAAATTCAGAGCTTTCTATGCAGAAAAAAAAAAATATATCAAAAATACAAAGTGCTTTGCTGGGAATGAACATAAATGTGTTCCAGGAATAAAAATGAAGTTATGGATGAATCCTAATGAACTAGGAAGAGAGTAATATGGAATGAGGTCAAAGTGTTAGGCAAGGAACTGATCATATAGATTTTGTAAACTAGGATAAAGATTTTGACTTTAAGTGCAATGGAAGCATCTGAGTTTTAGCAGAAGAGTCTCATGAACTGCTTCATGTTTTATAAAAAGGACTCTGACTACTATGGGCTGAATGAAATGTAGAAGAGTAGGAAAACAAACCAACAAATTAGTAAACATGACTGTAGTCCAGAAAATATTAATTTTATATTTATCCTTTTATAATCACTCTATGTCACCAACTATCTTAATTTTTATTATTCTTATATATTTTTCAAATTTTTTTACTTAATAAAATAAAAATTTTAAAATTGGCTAACAATCTCCTTTATTTTAGGATCCCATAAGAAAATAGTTGTACAATGTGGAGATTGTTTTTCACCTGTGGTTTCCATATTAGCACAAATACACCACTTACAACTTATGAGAATGTTTTTTACTTTTTTTTTTTTTTTTTAGTGCAGTGGATCTAACCCAGGGCTTTGTGCATTATAGGCAAGCATTCTACCATGGAGCTAGATAAACACTCAGCCCTCTTTTAGAATATTTTAATACATCAGAGAGAAGTCAAATTTTGAATTTTCCAAATATTATGTTTAAGTAAATCTATAGGAAAAAATGAAGAAAGAAATATTACTAAGAATATTACTTTGACAACCACAACTTATGGAGTATGTACTGATGCAAGAATTTTGTTAGAAACATTTACACTAATGTATTTAATTATTTCAGCAACAATATAAACTATGTAATTAGCATCAATTTAAAATTGAGAAAGACTGAAAGAGATTATGTACCTTATTAGGGAACATAGGAAATATGAATTGGAGATAGGAACATTGGACATAGGATTATTCTGGCCCCAAAGACCCTGTTTGCTTTATATTACAAAAAAATGAAATGCTGGCCAACATGTTCATACTTATGAAAATTATGTTTGAGAGCTTATTATATTGCCTCAAGTGGTGACTTCTTACTTTTTCTGACTATATATATATATTTTGTTTTGTCTTGTTTTGGCATGTTGGAATTTTTGTTATAAGAAAACAATATCAAAGACTTGGTTTTAAAGAAACGTGAATCTGAAACACTCTATACTGTACAAAAGACCAAAGGTTTACACTGCTAAGCCAAAAATGCATAGATAAGAATGCCTAGACATTACCCTAAGTACGTGTATAAAGATACAAATGGTGTGAAAATATTTTGCGTATAATCAGTGACTTGGAAAATTGTGCTCTATATATGTAATATGTAATGAATCATATTGTTCCATCATGTAAAACAAATTAAAATAAATATTTTTTAAAAAGTAGACATTAATATACATGCTATATTTGTCAAAGTACTCCATGCTTATCTATTTTAGGATTGGGTTAGACATAATGCTTACCTTTAATGATGGCAAAAGACCAAAATAATAAACAAGTGTGTCTTTTTTATATTTTAGAAATTTACCTGCATTTGTATCAAAGGGTAAGCATTGTCTATATATATTCTATCCCAGGGGGAAAAAAAAAAAGCTGTGCTCCTAAGGTAGGAAATAGTGCCTGCCTTGGGGATGTGTCTTTTCCCAGGTAACTTCCTAATTGAGGAAAACTTTTCATGATATTCAAGGGTTTAATATAACACATTACAACATGCCTGGTTATACCACCCCTTATATTCTCAGTTTCTCTTCCTTTTTGTGCTTATTAATAAATATAAACATTAGAAAATCTACAGTTAATAACTGCTAGTTATGATTCAAACAAAAACATTTTATCAAAACTGCAAATGGTCAGTGCCTTCGATTAGAAAGAATTTTTTGTGCCAGTAAATGTTTTCAAGAGGGCTGGGGATATAACTCTGTTGGTAGAGAGAGTGCTTGCCTCCCAAGCATAAAACTACCAGAAAAAAAAAAAAGTTTTTTAAGAGGTTCAAGATTCTTCAGACATTCCTGTCATCGTCAACACAAGTCTGCCTCCTATAAATCTGCATTGGACAGTTAGACCTCATCATCCCCCACACAAAGAAAGAAGGAGAAGGGGAATTAAGGCTAGTATTCACTTTATCTTTTCAGGTGCACAAACTGGAAAAGTCATGCAGACTTTCCAGATGTAATCCCCAATGTAAAATTTAGTGACAGGACTACAGCAACCTGGAAAAGAGGCTGTAAAATGTAACTTCTAGTAAGATTGCCAGGTAACCAAGTATGATCTACTATTTTATCATTAGTTGCCCTCAATTGCCAAAATCTAGAATTTTAAGACATTATTGCTTGATTATTGATTCAATGAGCTCCTCAAATTGAGTGTTAATTAATAAGTATGTATAACTTCCCCAATAATCCACACAAGCACACTTAGACACACTCACAGGTTCAAGGGAGACAATATAAGATGAAGTCACAGGAACTTGGAATATATGTATATAAACATAAGGAATAATGAATACATAAATGGAAAATATACTTTAGAACATATGTCTTCCTCATTTCCAGATGTTGAAAGCTATAATTATTAAAGGGTTATATATGTACCTACCTATTTTTGAGTGATAATATTTGTGATTAATTTAAATTTAACATTAAAATTTACATGCAGATCCACCTCCACTGATGATCTGCTTGAGAGTCCGGGCCCAGGGTAGGTTCGAGTCTGCCACCCCCCTCCACCTGGGAGCCCAGGCCTAAACCACTTCCATCTTGGGACACTGCAGCCATTGCCATAGCCTTCCCCATGCAGTAGCCTCTACCTTGCCACAACAGACAGGGCCTAGAAGCAGCTATATCTTGGAGCAGACATACCAAAGCCAATGTAAGGCTCACCCTTTCAGCCCCATCTCAGAGGGACTGCATTCATCTTGAGGCACCTGCACTGCTATCTGGAGTTACCAGCACTATTACTACAATCACCTTTAGTTGTGGTACCAGACATTGTAGGACACCAGCAGAGTCTGGAAACCCAATATCAAGATGGGATGCATATAATCTGTGTGGATACTACAACTTATAGGGTAGAAACTGTAATATCTCAGATCCATAATGCAAGAAAGAAAGACACATAGACAACATGAAAAAAACAAGGTAGGAAATTGCCCTTAACAAACCAGAATACTACAAGAACAGAAACAATGAAGAATGCATTTGATGAAATGTCAGAAAAGGAGTTCAGAATGTTTACAAAATTATCGGTGAACTAAAGAATGACCAATATGATCAAATATAGGCACAAACTGATCACTCCAACAAAGAGATAAAAGATCAAATGCAGGTAACAAAAGATTACTTCAAGAAAAAGATAGAAATTCTTTAAAAAAAAGTCAGAAATCCTTGAAGTTAAGAAAAAAAATAAACCAAATAAAAAACTCATAAGAAAGCATCACCAACAGACTAGATCACTTGGAAGAAAGAAGGTCAGATAATGAAGACAATGTATACAATCTGGCAGATATTGAACATACAGTGAAGAAAGTTAGAAACTATAAAAAGAATATTCAAGAATTATGGTCTAGCATCAAAAGACCAAATCTAAGAGATATTGGGATAGAAAAAGGCACAGAGTTTCAAACCAAAGGAATATACAATCTTTTAAATGAGGTAGTATCAATAAATTTCCCAAACATGAAATTAATTGGAAAATCAAATAGAAAAGGCTTATAGGACACCTAATGTACAAAATTACAATTGCTCTACACAAAGGCATATTATAATGAAAGGATGGGATCTTAATGACTGCAAGAGAGATGAATCAGATTACATAGAGGGGAAGACCAATTCTTTTTTTTTTTTTACTGTCCTATTCTTGTTTTTTTTTTTGCTTTGTTTTGTTTGTTTGCTTTTGTTTTTTTTTATTGGTTGTTCAAAACTTTACAAAGCTCTTGACATATCATATTACATACATAAGCTTCAAGTGAGTTATGAACTCCCAATTTTACCCCAAACACAGATTGCAGAATCACATCAGTTACACATCCACATTTTTACATAATGCCATACTAGTAACTGTTGTTACTAGTGCTGCGTAATACTCCATGTTGTATACATGCCACATTTTTTAATCCATTCATCCATTGAAGGGCATCTGTGTTGGTTCCACAGTCTTGCTATTGTGAATTGTGCTGCTATGAACATTGATGTGGCAGTATCCCTGTAGTACACTCTTTTAAGGTCTTCAAGGAATAGTCCGAGAACGGCAATAGCTGGGTCAAATGGTGGTTCCATTCACAGCTTTCCCAGGAATCTCCATACTGCTTTCCAAAGTGGCCGAACCAATTTGCAGTCCCACCAGCAATGTAGAAGAGTACCCTTTTCCCCACATCCTCTCCAGCACTTGTTTTTGTTTGACTTCATAATGGCTGCCAATCTTACTGGAGTGAGATGGTATCTTAGGGTGGTGTTGATTTGCATTTCTCTGACTGCTAGAGATGGTGAGCATTTTTTCATGTACTTGTTGATTGATTGTATGTCCTCCTCTGAGAAGTGTCTGTTTAGGTCCTTGGCCCATTTGTTGATTGGGTTATTTGTTATCTTGTTGTCTAATTTTTTGAGTTCTTTGTATACTCTGGATATTAGGGCTCTATCTGAAGTGTGAGGAGTAAAAATTTGTTCCCATGGTGTAGGCTCCCTATTTACCTCTCTTATTGTTTCTCTTGCTGTGAAAAAACTTTTTAGTTTAAGTAAGTCCCATTTGTTGATTCTTGTTATTAACTCTTGTGCTATGGGTGTCCTATTAAGGAATTTGGAGCCCGACCCTACAATATGTAGATCGGAGCCAAATTTTTCTTCTATCAGACGCAGAGTCTCTGATTTGATATCAAGGTCCTTGATCCATTTTGAGTTAACTTTTGTGCATGGTGAGAGGAGATGATTCAGTTTCATTTTGTTGCATATGGATTTCCAGTTTTCCCAACACTATTTGTTGAAGATACTATCCTTCCTCCATTGCATGCTTTTAGACCCTTTATCAAATATAAGACAGTTGTAACTTTGTGGATTAGTATCTGTGTCCTCTATTCTGTACCACTGGTCTACCCGCCTGTTTTGGTACCAGTACCATGCTGTTTTTGTTACTATTGCTCTGTAATATAGTTTGAAATCTGGTATCACTATACCGCCTGATTCACACTTCATGCTTAGTATTGCTTTTGCTATTCTGGGTCTTTTATTTTTTCATATGAATTTGATGATTGCTTTATCTATTTCTACAAGAAATGCCATTGGGATTTTGATTGGCATTGCATTAAACCTATAGAGAACTTTTGGTAATATCGCCATTTTGATGATGTTGGTTCTGCCTATCCATGAACAGGGTATATTTTTCCATCTTCTAAGATCTTCTTCTACTTCTCACTTTAGGGTTCTGTAGTTTTCATTGTATAAATCTTTCACCTCTTTTGTTAGGTTGATTCCCAAGTATATTTTTTTAAGGATATTGTGAATGGAGTGTTTTTCCTCATTTCCGTTTCAGAAGTTTTGTTGCTGATATACAGAAATGCCTTTGATTTATGCGTGTTGATTTTATATCCTGCCACTTTGCTGAATTCATTTATTAGTTCTAGTAGTTTTTTTGTAGATCCATTTGGGTCTTCTAGGTATAGAATCATGTCATCCACAAATAGTGATAATTTAAGTTCTTCTTTTCCAATTTTTATGCCTTTTATTTCTTTTGTTTTTCTAATTGCTCTGGCCAGTGTTTCGAGAACTATATTGAATAGCAGTGGTGATAGAGTGCATCCCTGTCTTGTTCCGGATTTTAGAGGGAATGCCTTCAATTTTTCTCCATTTAGAATGATGCTAGCCTGAGGCTTAGCATAGATAGCTTTTACAATGTTGAGGTAAGTTCCTGTTATCCCTAGTTTTTCTAATGTTTTGAACATAAAGGGATGCTGTACGTTGTCGAATGCTTTTTCTACGTCTATTGAGATGATCATATGGTTCTTATCTTTAAGTCTATTGATATGTTGAATAACATTTATTTATTTTTTTTTTTTTTTTTAAGAGAGAGTGATAGAGGAGAGAGAGAGAGAGAGAGAGAGAGAGAGAGAGAGAGAGAGAGAGAGAGAATTTTTAATATTTATTTTTTAGTTCTCGGCGGACACAACATCTTTGTTGGTATGTGGTGCTGAGGATCGAACCCGGGCCTCATGCATGCCAGGCGAGCGCGCTACAGCCTGAGCCACATCCCCAGCCCCAGAATAACATTTATTGATTTCCGTATATTGAACCATCCTTGCATCCCAGGGATGAATCCTAATTGATCATGGTGTACAATTTTTTTGATGTGGCTTTGTATCCGATTCGCCAGAATTTTATTGAGGATTTTTGCATCTAGGTTCATAAGAAATATTGGTCTGTAGTTTTCATTCTATGAGGTGTCTTTGTCTAGTTTTGGAATCAGGGTTATGTTGGCCTCATAGAATGAATTTGGAAGAGCTCCCTCTTTTTCTATTTCCTGAAATAACTTGAAAAGTATTGGTATTAATTCTTCTTTAAAGGTTTTGTAAAACTCCACTGTATACCCATCCGGTCCAGGGCTTTTCTTGGTTGGTAGTCTTTTGATTGCTTCTTCTATTTCATCCATTGATATTGGTCTGTTCAAATTGTGTGTATCCTCCTGACTCAGTCTGGGCAAATCATATGTCTTAAGAAATTTATCGATGTCTTCACTATCTTCTATTTTATTGGAATATAGGTTTTCAAAATATTTTCTAATTGTCTTCTGTATTTCTGTAGCATCTGTTGTGATATTGCGTTTTTCATCCCGTATGTTAGTAATTTGAGTTCTCTCTCTTCTTCTCTTCGTTAGCATGGCTAAGGGTCTGTCAATCTTATTTATTTTTTCAAAGAACCAACTTTTAGTTTTGTTAATTTTTTCAATACTTTCTTTTGTTTCAATTTCGTTGATTTCTACTCTGATTTTAATTATTTCTTGCCTTCTGCTACATTTGCTGTTGTTTTGTTCTTCCTTTTCTAGGGCTTTGAGATGAAGTGTGAGCTCACTTATTTGTTGGTTTTTCCTTCTTTTGAGGAATGACCTCCAGGCGATGAATTTCCCTCTCAAAACTGCTTTCATTGTGTCTCATAGATTCTGATATGTTGTGTCTGTATTTTCATTTATCTCTAAGAATTTTTTGATTTCCTCCTTTATGTCTTCTGTAACCCCTTGATCATTCAGTAACATATTGTTCATTTTCTATGTGATATAGGATTTTCCCTTCCTTCTTTTATCATTGATTTCCAGTTTCATTCCACTATGATCAGATAAAATGCATGATTTTATCTCCACCCCTTTATATTTACTGAGGGTTGCCCTATGGCATAATATATGGTCTATTTTTGAGAAGGATCCATGTGCTGCTGAGAAAAATGTATATCCACTTGAAGATGGTTGATATATTCTATATATGTCAGTTAAGTCTAGGTTATTAATTGTGATATTAATTTCTATAGTTTCTTTATTCAACTTTTGTTTGGAGGTTCTGTCAAATGGTGAGAGAGGTGTGTTGAAGTCACCCATAATTATTGTGTTGTGGTCTATTTGATTCTTGAACTTGAGGAGAATTTGTTTTATGAACATCGCAACACCATTATTTGGTGCATAAATATTAATAATTGTTATATCTTGTTGGTGAATGGTTCCTTTTAACAGTATATAATGTCCTTCATTATCCCTTTGGATTAACTTAGTCTTGAAGTCGATTTTATTCGATATGAGGATGGCCACCCCTGCTTGCTTGCGAGGACCGTGTGCGTGGTATATTTTTTCCCAACCTTTCACCTTCAGCCTGTGTACGTCTTTTCCAGTCAGATGTGTCTCCTGGAGCAGCATATTGTTGGATTTGTTTTTTTAATCCATGTTACCAGCCTATGTTGCTTTATTGGAGAGTTTAAACCATTAACGTTTAGATTTACTATTGATGTATGTTTTGTACTTCCAGGCATGTTTGATTATTTATCCCTTTTTTTTAAATTTAGTTTGTTTCTCCATGCTTAGCTTTCCCCCCACCATCTGTCTTTACTGAGGTACTTCCCACTGTTGGCTTTGGTTATTGTTTTTCATTTCTTCCTCGTGTAGTGTTTTGCTCAAGATGCTTTGCAATGCTGGTTTTCTGGCTGCAAATTCTTTTAGCTTTTGTTTATCATGAAAGATTTTTATTTTGTTGTTGTACCTGAAGCTTAATTTTGCTGGATACAGAATTCTTGGTTGGCATCCATTGTCTTTCAGTTTTTGAAATACGTTGTTCCAGGATCTTCTCGCTTTCAGCGTCTGTGATGAAAAATCCGTTGTTAACCTTATTGGTTTACCCCTGAATGTAATCTATCTCCTTTCTCTTGTAGCTTTTAATATTTTCTCTTTGTTCTGTATATTGGATATCTTCATAACAATGTGTCTTGGCATTGGTCTACTGTGATTTTGTATGCTCGGTGTCCTGTATGCATCTACAATTTGTATATCTGTTTCCTTTTTTTATTTCTGGAAAGTTTTCTGTAATTATTTCATTTAGCAGGTTACTCATTCCCTTGGTTTGAATCTCTATCCCTTCCTCTATCCCGATGACTCTTAAATTTTTTTTTTTTATGTTATCACATATCTCTTGGATGTTTCTCTCGTGATTTTTAACCAGCCTATCTGAGTTGGCTAGACTCTTTTCAAGATGATATATTTTGTCTTCATTATCTGACGTTCTGGCTTCTACTTGCTCCACTCTATTAGTGATACTCTCATTTGCGTTTTTAATTTGGTTTATGATTTCCTTCATTTCTAAGATTATTGTTTGATTCTTTTTTATAATCTCTATCTCCTGATAAAGATGCTTAACTTCTTCTTTTATCTGTTTATGTAATTCATTCTCAATGTGTTCTTTTGCAGCTTGAATTTGCTGTCTCGTATCCTCTTTAAGGTTCCATTCCATCTGTCTAAAGTGTTCCTTGAGTTCTTTATATGACCATTTATCTGGTGACTCTATATCCTCCTGAATATTTAGGCTGTTCTGCATTGTTTGCACTCCTTTTCTTCCTTGCTTTTTCATGCTGCTCATGTTGCTTCTTGTTCTGTTTGACTGCTGAGTTACTGTTTACTCCTATAAATTTATTTGATGCTTGGGAGGAAAGGTATTAGAAGGGAAGGGAAGAAGTCACTAAAGAGAATGAGAGTAAGCAGGTAGAATTCAAGGAAGGGGGAATAAGAAAATTGAAAAGAAATGTAAAGACAGAAGAAAAGAAGGAGAAAAAATAAAAAATTAAAAAGAATTTAAAAAAATAATAATAGTAAAAATGAAAATTGAAATTAAAATAATAAAATAAAATAAAATAAAATGGATTTAAAAAATTAAAAAAACAGCAACAACAACAACAAAAAAATTATAAATGCAGTCTTAGAGTTCGATTAACTATTCTTCCAGTAGGTGGAGCTATGCCCACCGGGCCAAGTTTCTCCTCTCAGTAGGCGGGAGCCAATCATGGTGCAGCAGCTCTTCCTCCCAGACTGGGCGGGTCTCCACTCCTGAGTGCCTAGGGCCTCCTTTTGTGTCTAGTCACTTCCCAACTTTTCCTCGAGCTACGTCCCGCTCACCGGTGACGCTCACCACACAACTGGCTACACACCAGGTCTGCTGTTCCTGTGAGCCCTGTTTTCATGAACGACTAGGCACACTTTCCCTGTTTGCCATTCTCTCGGACCCTAAGTTTGTAGAGCTTGGGGCTGAGAACCCCCAACGAATTTGCTTGCCCTCTGGTAGCCACGCCCCTGAAACCTGGTGCAAGAGACCTCAGTTGTCAGCACTGGTGGGAGAGTGGCCGGGAGTTCCGCCGGAAGGGGCTGTTCACAGAGCCAGGCGGGCGGGGCTGTTCGCCGTGTGGGCGGGGCCTTTCGCAGAGCCCGTTGGGAGATGTTCACACGAGGGAGGGGTCCTTTGCAGTGCCTGACCGGCGGGGGGGGGGTGGTCGTTTGCAGCTCCGAACCGCCAGAGGCGGTTCACAGCACCGGGCTGGCGGGGGCCCAGGCAGGCAGCGCCCGCTCCTACTCGCTGCAACGTGTGGGCAGTGGCCGTTTGGTGGCGGCCGGCCAAGGTTCACAGAGCTGGGCCGGCGGGGTCCAGGCAGGCAGCGCCCGCTCCTACGTTCCCTGCAACGTGTGGGCAGCATTCGTTTGGCGGTGCCCGGCGGCAGTTCACAGAGCCGGGCCGGCGGGGGCCCAGGCAGGCAGCGCGCTCCTACGTTTGCTGCAACGTGTGGGCAGTGTCCGTTTGGCGGCGGCCGGCGGTGGTTCACAGAGCTAGGCCGGCGGGGTCCAGGCAGGCAGCGCCCGCTCCTACGTTCCCTGCAACGTGTGGGCAGCAGCTGTTTGGCAGCGGCCGGCGGCGGTTCACAGAGCCGGGCCGGCGGGGGCCCAGGCAGGCAGCGCCCATTTCTATGTTCGCTGCAACATGTGGGCAGCGGCCATTTGGTGGCAGCCGTTGGGACTGTGCCCCTGCTCTGCGTTGCTGAGATTCACTCCTCTGGGACAAACTCACACCTCCAATAAACTTACTAATTCCCAGCAGGTCTCCTTTCAGCGGATTTTTGCTAGAAGTTTCTCAGCAGGTCGCATGTAGGTGTATTAATGGGTCTCTCTGATCCCGTTACCGTGGAGGCATTGAAAGTGCTGCCTCCTCGCTGGCCGCCATGTTGGGTCCTAGACCAATTCTTATCTCAGCAGATATTTCAACCCAGACACTCAAAGCAAGGAGATCATGGAACAACATATACCAAGCTCTGAAAGAAAATGGATGCCAAACAAAAATTTTATATCCAGCCATGTTAAGCATTATATTTGATGATGAAATAAAAACATTTCATGATAAACAAAGGTTAAAAAAAATTACAACTAGAAAGCCTGCACTACAAAAATCCTTGGTAAAATATTCCATGAAGAGGAAATTAAAAACAATGGTGAAAATCAGCAGAGAGAGGTATTACACTAAAGGAAAAACTAAACAGAGGAGAAACAAAGTCAATTGAAATACCAAAAATAAACAAAAATGGCTAGGAATACAAATCATGTCTCAATAATAATTCTGAATGGTAGTGGCTTAAACTCACCAATCAAAAGACGTAGACTAACAGATTGGATTAAAAGGGACTGAAAAATATGCTGCCTCCAAGAGATTCATCTCATAGGAAAAGACATCCACAGACTAAAGGTAAAAGGTTCAGAAAAATCATACCGCTCACATGGACTCAGAGACAATCAGGGGTTTCTATCTTCATTTCAAATAAAGTAGACATCAAGCTAAAGTTACTCAAAAGAGATAAAGAAGAACACTTTAAATTTTTCAAGGCAACCATACACTAACAAGACATAAAAACTATAAATAAATAAGCTCCAAACAATGGAGCATCTACGTTCATCAAACAAACTCTTCTCAAGTTCAAGAGTCAAACAGACCACAACAAAATAATTCTAGGTGACTTTCACACACTTCTTTCATCACTGGATAGATATTCCAAACAAAAGCTGAACAAGGAAACTATAGAACTCAAAAATACAATCAATGACTTTGACTTAACTGACATATATAGAATATTTCAACCTTTAATGAATGAATATACTTTCTTATCAGCAGCACATGAATCCTTCTCTAAAATAGGCTATATATTATGCCAGAAAGCAACTCTTAGCAAATATAAAAAAGTGGAGATACTACCCTTCATTCTATCAAATCATAATGGAATGGAGTTAGAAATCAATGATAAAATAAGAAATAAAAGCTACTCTAACATCTGGAGACTAAGTAATATGCTACTTGTTGAACAATGTGTTGTAAAAGACATCAAGGAGGAGGTTTAAGAAATTTTAGAGGTAAATGAGAACACTGCTACAACATATCAAAATCTCTGGGAAACTATGAAGGCATTGCATGAATTTCCTTCCTTAAAAGAAGAAAAAGTCAACAAATAAATGACTTAACATTATATCTCAAAGCCTTTAAAAAAAGGACAAATCAACACCAAAAACAGCAGCAGAAAAAGAAAAATAACTGAAATCAATGAAGTTATAACAAAAGAAAGAATTGAAAAATTTGACAAAACAAAATGTTGGTTCTTTAAAAAATAAATAAAACAAATCCTTAGTCATGTTAATGAAGAGAAAAAGAGAGAAAACTCAAATTACTAAAATATGTGATGAAAAATTTATTATCACAACAGACACTACAGAAATACAGAAGGTAATTAGAAATTATTTTAAAAACCTGTACTCCAATAAAACAGAAAATATTGAAGGCATCGACAAATTTCTAGAGTCATATAATTTGTCCAAATTGAATCAGGATGATACACACAATTTAAGTAGATCAATTCCAAGTGATGAAATAGAAGACACCATCAGAAGCCTATTAACAAAGAGATTCCCAGAATGGGATGGATACACAGCTGAATTCTACATGATTTATAAATAACTAATAACAATACTGCTCAAATTATTTTGTGAAATAGAAAAAGAGGAAACACTTTCAAAGTAATTATATGAGGCCTGTATTACCCTGATTCCCAAACCAGGCAATGACACATCAAAGGAATTAAACTTGAGATCATTATCTCTAGTGAACATATGTTCAAAAATTCTCAATAACACTCTGGCAAATGTAATACAGAAATATATAAAAAAGATAGTGCAGCAAGATCAAGTGGGGTTCATGCCAGAAATGAAAGGTTGGTTCAACTTATGGAAATCAATAAATGTAATTCATCACATTAATAGACTTAAAGATAAGAATCATCTCAAAAATGAAGAAAAAACTTTCAACAAAATACAGCACCTCTTCAAGTTCAAAAAACTAGAATAACTCGGGATAACAGGAATGTATCCCAACACTGTGACAGCTATCTATACTAAACTACAGGCCAACATCGGTTTAAATGGAGAAAAATTAAAAACATTACCTCTAAAAATTGGAACAAGGCAGGGATGCCCTCTTTCACCACTTCTATTTAACATAGTTCTTGAAACACTAGCCAGAGCAACTAAAAGATGACAGAAATTAAAGGGATATGGATAAGAAAAGAAGAACTCAAATTTGCCCTGTTTGCTGGTGATATCATTCTACATCCAGAAGACCCAAAATTTTCACCGGAAAACTTCTAGAACTAACAAATTAATTCATCAAAGTAGCTGGATATAAAATCAACACACATATATCAAAGGCATATCTGTATATCAGTGACAGATCATCTGAAAGGTAAACAAGGAAAACTACCCCATTTATGATAGCTTAAAAAAATAAAACACTTGGAATCAACAATGAAAAAGGTGAAAGACCTCTATAATATAAACTATAGAATGCTAAAGAAATAAAAGAAGTCCTTAGAAATGGAAATTTCTCCCTTGATCTTAGATAGGTAGAATTAATATTGTCAAAATGATCATACAAGTAAAAGCATGAAACAGATTTAATGCAATCCCAATCAAAACCCCCATGACATTCCTCATAGAATTAGAAAAAGCAGTCATGAAATTCATCTGAAAAAAATAAGAGATCCAGAATAGTAAAGCAATCTTAAACAGGAAGAGTGAAGCAAGTGGCATCAGTATACCAGACTTTAAGCTATACTACAGAGTAATAGTAACAAAAAAACAGCATGATATTGGCACCAAAATATACTTGTAGATCAGTGGTATAGATTACAGGACACAGAGACAAACCTACATAGCTACAGTTACATTAGATAAAATAGCCAAAAACATACATTGGAGAAAAGATAACCTCTTCAACAAATGGTGCTGGGAAAACTGGAAATCCATATGCAACAAAATGAAATTAATCCCCTATCTCTCACCATGCACAAAACTCAATTCAAAGTGGATCAAGAACTTTCAAATTAAACCACAACCACCATGACTATTAGAAGAAAAAGTAGGCCCAAATCTCCATCATGTGGATTTAGGCCCTGACTTCTTTAATAAGACTCCTATAGTGCAAGATTAAAAATAAAGAATCAATAAATGGGATGGATTCAAACTGAATAGCTTCTTCTCAGCAAAAGAAACAATCAGTGAGGTGCATTTAAAGCCGACATTTTGGGAGCATATTTTTATTACACACACCAGATTGAGCACTAATCTCTTGGATATATAAATAATTCAAACATCTTAACACTAAATAAATAAATAAATAAATAAATAATAAAATAACCCAATTAATAAATGGGTCAAGGAACTGAACAGACACTTCTCAGAAGGTGGTATACAATCAATCAATAAATATATGAAAAAATGTTCAACATATCTAGCAATTAGATAAATACAAATCAAAACTTCTCTAAGATTTTATCTCACTCCAGTCAGAATTAATAATACAAACAACAAAAACTGTTGCTGAGTATGTGGGGAAAAAGGCACATTCATACACTGCTGGTGGGATTGCAAAAGTGTTGCAGTCAATATGGAAAACAGTATGGAGATTCCTTGGAAAACTGGGAATGAAGCCACCATTTGATCCAGCTATCCCTCTCCTTGGTCTATACCCAAAGGACTTAAAAAACAGCATACTACAGGGACACAGCCACATCAATGTTTATAGCAGCCCAATTCACAATAGCTATACTGTGGAAGCATCCAAGATGCCCTTCAGTAGATAAATGGATAAAGAAAAGGTGGTATATATAAAAAATGGAATATTATTCAGCATTAAAATAGAAAAAAAAATCATGGCACTTGTAGATAAATGGATGGAATTGGAGAATATAATGCTAAGTGAATTTAGCCAGTCCCACAAAAGCAAATGATAAATGTTTTCTCTGATATAAGGATGTTGATTCAGAATAGGTTTGGGGGGGGGGCATGTGAGGATTAGTGGAAGTCTAGATAGAGCAAAGGAGAGGGAGGTGAAGGGAAGGAGCATGGGGGTAGAAGAGACAGTAGAATGAGATGGACATCATTACTCTCAGTACATGTATGAAGAAACGAATGGTGTGACTCTCTTTGTGTACAACCAGACATATGCAAAATTGCCCTCTATATGTATTATATAAATTGTAATGAATTCTGCTGTCATATATAACAAATCAGAATTTTTAAAATGCAGTATTAATTTTTGTCATAAATTTCACTTGACTCTTGTACATTGTTTAATTAGGCTATGTCTTTCTCACACCATTCAGTTACACAGATCTTCATGTATTTTATGTATATTTCCTTTGAGAGATATGTGCTTTGCCAATATTTTCCTGAGTCTGTAGCCCATATTTTTATTTCCCTGACAATGTTGACAGTGAACAAAATATTTAATATCAATGAAGTATGATTTATAAAGATTTTCCTTTAAGGTTTGTGCTTTTGGAAACATTGATATATGCCTATACAGGGTCTTGCATATTTTCTGAAACATTTTCTTCCAACCACTATGAATTTTTAACATTCTATATAGCTAAGTAAATAATAAGGAGTCAATAATTTCTTAAGACAAGAATTTTAGTTTTAGGGTTTTCTGCATAGAAGTTCAATTTTTCAAGAAAATTCTTTGCATCCTTCTCAAACAACTAAGTTTCAATAATAAAATGCTTATGAAAATTAAACCAAACTAAATAAGAGTAGTAAAAATTCACTTTGTTTTGTATGAGACAGTTTCCATTACCACTTTCAGTTACATGGAATGGAAGATCTACCTGGACACTGTATGCCAGATAGGTTAGCGGCTCTCAAATCTTTTCAGAAGGATGATCCTGTGACTTCAAGCAGCATATTGGAAAGAAATTTCCAGAATTATTACAAATGATGTCAACTTAAGTAGCAAGTCATTGTCGGGGTTGGGCCAAAATTATAGCTCTGCTGGGGTGTGCATAGACTTCGGTACAGATTAGCCAAAAATTTAACAGGAGTTTCTGGAGAATGAGAAAATAAAATGGGTACTATTGAAATCTTAATTGTCATAGTGATTTGAATGACTGGGTGCAAGTGAAAGGCCACATATACACTCATGGCTGTCCCAAGAGGGATCCCAGTGAATGTGACCATGTAAATGCAGGGAGTATAATCCATCAAAAACTTGCAAAGTTTCTGAAATTTTAATACATTTCCCAATTTTCCAAGCCAGCCACAAGTTCATTTATAAATAAATGTTGTTGGAAGTCTTCTTGGCAGGGCTATTAAAATATACAATAAATATCATTGGCTGGTCACTAAGCTATACTGACCAATGAGAAATACTTAGGAATTAAGGAACTGGAACAACAACAACAACAACAACAATAACAACCAGATTTTATCAGTAGTTTCACAACATAAGTTGATTTCACAAAATTAGCCCAGGCAAGAGACTAAACAAACAAACAAATAACAACAACACCCTTTTCTAAATGGTACTAAAGTCTGGAGTTGCTGAAATATGTTAAATCAATTTTTCAGTGTAGGCCAGACTTTATGAGATATGTAATGAAACAAGAAAGTATGCCCTGTACAAAGAAACAAAATCAATAACATTGAAAATAGCAGGTTGCTTCTAGGAGTCCTGTGCTATGAGGAATATGAAATAAAGTCTTTGAGTTGACAGGAAGTGATATCATAGATCAAGTCAAAATTATAAAAAAAAAGTGAGAGTCTTTGTGAAGCTAATTATACCAGTGATTATAAAGCATGGCATTTGCATATTTTTTATTTTCCCTTAAAATACTGTAAGTAATTTTTAAAACAACAATCTAAACCTATGATTTTGTATATATTAGAACTGATTTTGAAAGTATTAAAATTACTATAAAAGATAATATGAACAATTTTATAGAAAACAATTGCCAGACAAATCAACTTCTAGAATGACATCACATCCAAAATGATGGGCAATAATATGAAATCAAATATTTACATAAACTTCTAATGAGCAATTGAATTAAAAATCAATAAATCTCTACACAAAAAAAAGACAAATACAAGAGGGCTTCACTAATGATTGTATTTTTCTTCTCACATTCACTTTTGTATTTCACCAATTTTAATGCTTTATTACTGAATTATAGTAATACATAATAGTTGGGTTTATTTTGATATACTAGCATCAATCTAATTCCATCCATTTGAGTTCCTAGTGCCTCCTCTTTCCCTCACCTCCTCCTTTATGTATTAGGCTTCCTTTAATCTATTGTTCTTTATTCTACATATTTTTTTAACATACATACATGTGGAAACTTAGAGAAAGAAAGATAATCAAAACAAAAAATATATAAGTATGGTTTTTATGACGTACAGTAATATATATGAATGTATATTATGATTGATAAAGTTAAAACAAGACAAATCACAAATGTAGATATGAGGATCAGAAGGAAATTTTACATGGAAACTCATAGACATTATTGAAGTACTAATAGAAATATTCCTAATAACTTTCAAACTAAAAATATGCCAATTAGATAAAAATAATTCCTTAAAATCCACAAAATGTCTTCCTTTCTCAAGATGAAATAGAAAATTTGTATAGTATACCTAACTAGCAGAAAAATTGAACATTATTTTTTTAATCTAAAAGGCTGGTCACTAAGTATCATATGGAAGTGGTGTATAATGACTTCAACAGGTCCTCTTGACACAAGTAATTTACTTGAGAAAAAAGTCCAAATTCTCAGGGTTCCTTTTCCTTCTACATTTTTTTCTCCCTAATTCTGTATTAATGACCTCATGAAAGCTGACTTAACAAAATAAAAAATAGGCCTAGTTTACCTGTTTCTGTGTGACATTTTGAGGCCATCCCCAAACTGACATATGCAACAGTGTAGCCACTTCCTGGGACATCTCTGAAGAATACTGGTGCAGAGATATGTCCCCAGAGGGGAGAATTCAGAGCAGAATTTCTGGTTGTTCATTTAGTTCTGAAGGAAAATGGCCAGATGTCTTATTGGGTACCTATCCATTGGTTAAAGTTAATGGTTTGAGGGAACAATGAGGAATTTGGAAGAAGTAAAATTTAAAAATTTGATCATTAAGAGGTCTTCAGAAAAGATACATAAATAGACTTCTCCAAATGACCCAAAAAAGTAAAGATATTTGTGATCAATGTGAATGTTTATCAAAGGTTGAACTCAGCTGAGGAAGTTTTGGGTAATCAAATGGGTAAGGAAACCTATTCTGTGGTTTCTTCTCAGCCTCTTTCCCCAGTTATCATTAGCATTATCCAATGGGCTGCTGTGCCAAGAGACCACTCAGACATAGGGAGAGGCTATGCATGGACACAGCAGCGTGCACTTCCAGTTGACATCATCAGTCTGATTAGAGTCACTGATGAATATCTAATCTGTCAGGAGAAGTGATTAATTTGAAATTCCTGGTATGCTATCATTTTCTGGGATGTCCTCCAACACCCTAGTGGCAGACTAATTACACTGGACTGTTCCATCACAAAAAGAGAAGCACTGTGTTCTTACTAAGATAGAGATTGTTTCTTCCAAAACTGTTTTCTCTCAAACAATATTTTTTTTGTATATTTCACAGGAGGGAGAGTGAGAAAAAAAAAAGGACTCAATTTCTGTCTCAAATCATTTTAAATGCAATAGCTTGTGATTTTCCAATTTCTGCCTGTAAATTATTTTCCTGGAATTAGACTTACTATATTTTTCTTTCTTTTGCCATTCTTCTATTACCCATATTTATGTTTGATTTAATAACTTCTTATTGAGGCTTTATGTAAAATTATTGGTGATTTATTCATGCTTTTCTTTGATCTCAGCGAAGGTAGATTTTTGGGGCATGTCATTGACTTGTTAACACATATTCTGGTATCTTCTACTAGTCAGAAAGTAGTACCACATTTTGTCTCTACTTTGTATTAGGTGTCTCCATATAAATGTGATAAAGACAGACATTATTCACTAAAGACAAGTGTTCTTAAGAGCAGTTACAAACATTACAAAATTCTTATTTAATCATAAATCTGGTGACAGATCAGATTTCTCAGAAATGTTATCTTTGTATATAATAACAATAATGTTTAACTATATCAATAGGAATGAGATAATAGCACAAGAAACTGTTTAGATTTTTCTTATTCACAATGCATATAATTTACCACTTGCTTTTATTTTTTTACATAAATAACCAAGGCAATAAACTCAATGTAATGCATTCCATTGTCATTTATTTTAAAAAATCAATTAAAAATAAAAAATTATTCTGAGATAGCTACATTGAACATCAATTACATTTTAATTCATCATTTTCAGTGACTACAGTGTAAAAGTATGTGTGATATATTTGTGAGTCAATTCAAATACATGATTTTAGAAAATATTATATTCTCTTCCCTAATTCTACTATAGCTTTTATCTCCCCAAGAAAATTTTTACTTTGAAAAATAACTTGTTGATATTCAATATAAAACTTGTCAGTTATTCACAAATTTTTTTCCAGTTCTCCATTTTACTTGTGTACATTTTAATAATATTTATTATACTATGATACACTAACCATATAGGAATATTAACTTTTAAAGGTAAATAAGCCAGGCATAATATTCCCCAACATCATTTATGAAACTACACATTTTTTCTCTAAAGTTTTCTCTGAATAGTCATTATTTAGGTCAAAATACATGTGTATGTGTGTGTGCCAGTGCTTGTGTTCTTCAGTTAATGTCCATTTTCTACCTTTTTTTTTTTAAATAGCCTGTCACAAATCTATGGATGTCAATGGCATAATAAGTGATACAACAGAGACTGTAATATTACAAATCCAACTAAAATTATTGCTGTCAATAGTGTGTAGCTGGTAAATGTTGCACACACACAAATATAAATATCAATAAAATGATTTGGAATTTTGTGGCACATATATCATGTATAGAGCTTAAAACAGAAGAAACTGTCTACATCAGAAATAAAATTTAATTTGAAAATAGTTATTAAAGAGAAACATAAGTCTCAGAGCTAAAGAAACATACCACTGGATACAGGAAAAATAAATAAGTCCTACAAATACAAATTGCCTTGATTCAATTATTTTCCTAATAGTTTTCTCAATGCCATTATAACATCCTTATTCCTTAGGCTATATATCATGGGGTTGAACATGGGAGTCACAACAGTATAGAATAGAGAAAGCACTTTGTCAGTTTCTGCTGAATGACTAGCCTCAGGTCTCAAATATGTAATAATAGCTGATCCAAAGAATAACACCACCACTGTAAGATGAGATGAGCAGGTGGAGAAGGCTTTGGCTCTGCTTGTGGCTGATGGCAATTTAAGGACTGTGGAGATGATTTTGATATAGGAGATGAGTATTAACAGAAACGGGGCCGAAACAAACAGCAGAGCAGCCCCGTAGACCATCAGTTCTTTGGTGAAGATTTCCCCACAGGCCAGCTTAAGTATTGGGGGGATGTCACAGAAGAAGTGGTTGATTACATTGGAAGTGCAAAATGATAGAGAGAAAACCTGGAAGGTCAACCCTACCTGCACAGGAATTCCACTGATCCAGGAGGCAGCCACCAGCTGGATACAGACCTTGTGGTTCATGACCAGAGGATACTGCAGAGGGTTACAAATGGCCACATAGTGGTCATAGGCCATCACTGTCAGAAGGAAGCATTCTGTGGCTCCCAGTACAAGAATGAAACACATTTGTGTAGCACAGGCAACCAAAGAGATGGTCCTTCTCTGGGTCCCGAGATTCAAGAGCATTCTGGGGAGAGTAACTGAAACATAGGAGATCTCCAAAAAGGAAAAATTGCCAAGGAAAAAATACATGGGGGTCTGGAGAGCAGGCTCTACTTTTGTTATTACCAAAATGGTTCCATTGCCCAGCAGGATGATCATGTAGATGACAAAGAACAGTCCAAACAGAAACCACTGGAGCTGGGGCACATCAGCAAACCCCAAAAGGACAAATTCCTTCCATGCAGTTAGGTTTCCTTCTGGGGGTTTCCCCTGGTGTTTCATCTGTGGAAAGCAAAAACTGATCATGTGCTTCTCATAGACCTTCAGGGACAGGTATGGGCTATCTAAGTGAATCTGGTCATCCACATCGATACTCAGGACCACTGCAATTGTTTGCACTGTAAGAATGTGATATTCCTTGCACATTCCACCTTTTTTTTTTTTTTTACATTAGATCCTATACATGGTCACTCACACATTTCCCTAAGATTCTTCAGAATAATCCCATGGTATCTCCTGTCAAAGCCCAGCATAATCCAAATTATTCACAGGTACCTGGACCTTTGGCAACTTCTGAAGATAAATCCACAGCTCTGCCATGGCATGTCAGGTTTAATTAATTACATTTAATTAGGTTTAATTAATTCAACTTTTTGAAAATACTATTCTTGGGTGTCTCTGAACTTTCTGAAGCATTTTGAATAACACACTTTCATAGATTATCTTCTCTCACACTTTTGAAAATTTCATATATTTATTTTTTTAGTGGTGCTTGGGCTCAAGCCCAGGTTAATTGTGTTAAGCCCCCAGCCCTCATTTTAAAAACTTTTTTTATTTGTTCTAATTACTTATAGGTGACAGTAGTAATGCATTTTGATATCATACATATATGGCATATTACTTCTCATTATTCTGGTTGTACATGATGTAGATTTACACTGGTTGTGTAATCATATATGCACATGGGATAATTACATCTGATTCATTCTACTTTCTTCCTACCCTTGTAGCCCCTCCCTTCCCATTTACTCACCTCAAAAGCATAAATGGTACATATCAATGGGACACCACATTATGTTTTGACACTTGAATACATTGCATAATATTTAAATCATGGTACATATTTATTTCCCCAAACATTATTTCCTAATGGTGAAATTTTCATGATTCTTTATTCTAGCTTTTTTGAAATAGCACATTTTTGTGGCTATTTAAACTCTTCATATCTTCCCATCACTTAATTTTAACATAAATGCCTTTATTACATAATTCATAATTATAGAAAGTTGGAAAATGGAGAATATTTTATTGACAAATGGAAAAATGTATCCATCCATAGGATCTGAAGTGGGACATATTAGAGGATTTTCTTTAATATGGGAACATGGATCCAGATAGAATTAATTAATAATGTACTGAGGGAAACCAAGGTGGCCTGTGAGGTATGTGACCGTGTGTATGTATGTGGTGGAAGTGAAAAACACAAATTCTGCCACTGGGTTAAACTCCATGTGCAGTGTGCCCCACCACAGTCTTTGCTGTTCCATAAACAAAGACAAAACAAACAATAAGTCCAAAGAACCAAAAAAATTCTACAAACTTTTCTATTTTTTATGTTTTTAGAAACTAACACATTGAGATAAATAACAACAGACAATTTCTTCATTTTCCCATAAGTTTGATGGTTGATATTATTGTTTTTTATTAAACTTGTGTTTGAATCTTAACTCTACTATTTATTGTCTGTGATATAAGAAAAAGACATTTAACATTTCTAAGGTACCCTATTTGTCAGAATTTAATGAGACAATACTGGCAAAATATCAGTGATCCATTTTTAAGTAATTGTTATCTAGTCTTGTTTCTATACATATAATTATGTTGATTACAGAAATTGGGCTTTAGGCTAATAGGTCATTAGCCCCCAGGTTGATAATATATTATTGCTCAGAACTTTCATTTCAGAGTTATCTGCTTACTTTTTAGGCAGTTTATTCCCTTCTTACTCTTCTTTTGGGTCACAATGATGGAAAGTTGAACTTGATTCTTTGAATAAATATTTAAGAGGTTCTCATTCATTCTCAGGGGACATTTAGTACATGTACAATTCTGAAAGTGAATGCAATTTT
Source organism: Spermophilus citellus (assembly GCF_964194105.1). NCBI lineage: Eukaryota > Metazoa > Chordata > Mammalia > Rodentia > Sciuridae > Spermophilus > Spermophilus citellus. The sequence continues at coordinate 241,025,702 of NC_138183.1, forward strand.
AGATATTATATCCAAAGTATCTTCTGGTTCTTGCTCTTCATGAATCTCAACCTTGCCTATCATTCCTCCAAACCTGTGGCTTTGGACCTGTTCCCCCAGACACAGAATAAGCGTAGTCATGGAAGTGAGATAAAGTCCTACAAAGATGGCTAGAGTGGAACTACAGCTCCCCTTCTTGCTGGCTGAGATTCACACAAATTGCTCTATTCCTGCTGCCATGGGATTAAAAGAAAATAACACAGGCTAAGAATTTTACCCAGTTTTAGGATTACTGATCTCGATATATGTAAAACAGCTTTAAGAGTGTATGGCATCTATGCAAGTCTATATAAATGGTACTTATTCTTATTAATATTGTTTTAAGTTTATTTAATGTTTCAGATAACATAAAAATATACTCTAAGTAGTTTTTTCTTTGTATGATCTTTTTAATGTGAGACTAGAGAAAGATCTTAATGCAATCTTATAATGTTATTAAATTCCCAAAATCTTAAGATAAATATCCAGAGTTCTCTGTCATATTTTTGTTTATATTCTCATATCTATCTGTGGTTCTGCTATCCAAAATACAAATCATTCCTCAGCCCAGTGTGTTGAAATTTGGCGTGATCTCTCTGTATGACTTTTATTTTATTATCAATAAATGATCTGGAAGGTAAAGATTGAACTATTTAGTACTGAAGATCAGTACAGATCATAAAAAATCGTTGTTCACCATGTATAGTGTTTAATATTTTATTCAAAAATAATTCAAAGTAAGACATACTATTAAAAGTATCCCTCATAAGAAGGAAAAAAATGAACAAGATTCTAAACTTTATGTATTTTTATGGTGAATGGCAATATTTAAAAACTAATTTTACTATTCCAATAACATACAGTGATAAATAAAATATAATTTATGTTATACAAACCCAATATTTTGTTGTGAAGTAAGTAGTATATAAAAGAGATAAATACTATTTTATTCATTGGTAGCAAGGTATAAAGCACAAATTTCCTCAATATGCTCAAATAAGATTTTATTACCCTTCTTTTTTGCAGTTGTTTATGTTTTTATTAACCAAAGGTAAAAACAAAAAAAAAAAACCTTAATGCTCTCATTTTTCTATTTTAAATACAAGACCCTGTTTCCTCCAAAAATCCAAAATATTAAAGTAATAGGTAATAATATTCAAGTTCAGCCAACTATTATAAGCTACCTAAGCTTATCCCTGGGTGTCTACTTCCTGTAAATTAACAACGTAATACTTAAAGAAAAAATTGACCATATAAGTATTTTATTTCTCAAAAAATTATCTTAAAAAGTATTATCTTACATTTCTATACTACTATTTCATGTATTACTTAATGATTATAAGTTTTTCATGGATTGTTTTACTTTCAGTCATCAATTAAAATATAATCTAGGGCTGGGTTTGTGGCTAAGTGGTAGACTGCTTGCCTAGCATTTTTGAGGCACTGGATTTACCACATATAAATAAATAAAAATAAAGGTCTATTGACAATTAAAAGAAAAAAAATAAAACATATATTTTAAACATTTGCCATTTTTAAATCTGCCTGATTAGGTACATATGAAAATAATTTGTAACAAAGTGTTAGCTTAAAAGCAAGTTTTCCTATAATATTATCTATTCTTAAAATACAACAGTTTGTACACTTTTCTGCCTTCATATAACTTCATATCATTGTTTTATAATTATTATTTCATTGCAAGTTATATTTATTTAATAGAATAAGAATTATATATGAGCTGCTTTAATGAAACATCCATTTTCCCACTATGTTCTGAATATCAATTTTGAGTTTGTATTATTAATTAAATTTCACCAGGATAAAAAAAGTTCATATTTACCTTTCTTGATTGGGATGATTTTTTCCTTACTGTAAGGCTTAAAGATTTTGATATTTCAATTGCTTAAGGTGAGACCACTTATATCATTATAGATGTTCCATCTGTTTTTAAGATATTTGTTCTTTAAAAAGTGCTCTTTAAATATCAACAGTTCTGTCTACCCCAGGGACTTCTTCCACCTACACATTTAAATTTCTAATTAAGAGCAGCTCTTAGGCATTTGCTTATTTGCTTTATTGCATTTTGTCCAGATAACTCTCATTGTAGCCAGAATACACTCTTTTCAGACTCCCTATGGAATAGAGTGCACAGAATATTTTATTTCTTAATATGAATTGGGTACTGATCAAAACCACCTGAAACCATCATAGATTGACACATATCCACTTATTAATTTTGTAATGAAGAGCTATTTGTATGTGTGCATATGTTTCCCTGTGTGTGTAGTGCTGGGAATTGAAACCAGACCTCACACATGCATTCATCTTAGGGTTTGAAATCCTGAACTTTATCACAGCCACCCAGGTTACCCTTCTATCATCTAAACAAAAATAGGTGTTATATTAATAAATTTTTACTTTCAGTTCCAAAAATTGCATGTGCCATAATGTGCTGACTTTAGTTTTAAATTAAATAAATAACATTAAGATAAATAACATTAAGAACACAAACAAGCAAAGAAACATGAAATAGTATCAAAACTACATGATAAAATATACATAAAAAATACAAAATTGATTGAGAATATATGATGAATTGGTTTAGACCAGTGTCTAATAATTTTTCTGTATTTACCTACTTCTCTGTAAAAAGAATATGTAAGAAACTTCCCAAACTCAGTAGCAAAAACTACAAATGTCCCAATTAAAAATGGACAATAGAAATGAATAGATGTTTTGCAAAAGAAGACAAACGATCAACAAGTATGTGAGAAAATACACAACCTTATCAATCATGGCAAAAATGCAAAGTAAAACATCACCTCACCTCAGTAGAAGTGACAAAAGATAGCAATTGTCAGTGAGGATGGGAAGACAAGGGAATACTTGCACACTATTGGTGAGATTGGAAATTAGTGCAGACATTATAAAAAAGTGTATGGAACTTCCTCAATAAATTAGAAATAGAACTACTGTGGGATTTCACAGAATATTGAAGGGAATGCACATTTATCTATGTGTTCATTGCAGTCCTATTCACAACAGCCAAGAAATACAAACCATCTAAGTGTCCATCAACTGACAGTCGAGTAACCAAAATATATTACATACATACAATGGACTATGATTCAGCCACTAAAAAAAAAATGGAATACTGTCATTTGTTACATTGTAGACTTATTTGGAGATAATTATGTTAAGTAAGATAATCCAAGAAGAGAACAGGTACCACATGGTCTCACAAGTGAAATCTTAAAAAGGTTGATCTCACAAACATTTTTAGTACATTGCTGGTTAGGAGAAGTGGGGAATTTTAGGGGATTCTGGGAGAAAGAAAATATTTTATCAATGAATACTGTTACACTTACATGTGAGAAAGAATTCTGGTGTACTATGGCATATCATAATGAAGAGAGATACCAATACTGTATTCCACATTTAAATAAAAAAGGTATTTTGAAATTATTCCCAGAGAGAAATGATGGAAACTTCTGGAGAAAGATAGATTTATCATGATGTAAAAATTGAACGAACAGTGTGACTCTGCATCATGTACAGCCAGAAAAAATGAGAAGTTGTGCTTCATTTGTGTACAATGAGTTGAAGTGCATTCTACTGTCATGAATAATTAATTAGAACAATTCTTTAAATTACCTAATTTATTTATGTTCAATGTATGGTACATGGTAAATTTTGTGTATTTACATATCATTTAAGATTTCTTAAAAATAAATTATAGTCATAAAGCTATATTGGTCCTGGTGACTATTCTCAAAATTAAATACAGCCAGTCTCTTCAACTTGTACCTCCTCTCAGTTGTTCTGCCTGCTCTGTTCAGAATCTCTGCAATCCCTCCACTCTACTCTCACGACCTCCATTCTACTCTCTGTTTCTGAGTTCATATTTGTAGATGAGATATAGGAGTGAGATTGTGATGGGTTTTTCATTCTGCATCTGGCTTATGCCACCTACTCTAATGTCCTCCAAGTTATTCCATATTACCATAAATGCCAGGATTTCCTTCATTTATTAAGTACTAACAGTATTGCATTGTGTTTATGCCAGATTCCATGCATATATTCAGTTGCTGATGTACAGTTAGGCGTATTCCATGTCCTCACTTGGAATACATGGTGAAATGAGCATGGCAGTACAGATATCTTGTCAACCTACTGATTTCTGTCTGTTGCACACATACCCAGTAGTGTGATTGCTGCATCATATGGTAGTTCTATTTTTATTATTCTGAGGAACCTCTATGATCTTTTCCACAATGGATGAACTAATTTATATTCCCACAGTAAGTGTTCAAAGTTTCATTTTCTCCACATTCTGACCAATGCTTTTGTCTTTCATTTTCTTTGCAACATTATTCTGCAGAAGTGAAGAGATGTCACCTTGTGCCTTTAATTTATACTTCTCTGATGATTAGTGATGTTGAATACTTGCCTTACATAATTGTCACCACTTTTATGCCTTAAGTAAGGAATACTCATTTTTCTCCCATTTTTTTTTAATTTAGATTGCTTGTTTTCATTATATTGAGCTATTTTGGTTCTTTGTATGCTTTGAATATTAACCTCTTCTGATTTAAAAATATCTTTCCCAGTCTTTAGGCTGTTTATTTACTCTGTTCATATAGTTCTGAGCTGGAATTAAGATATTCTATAGCTCCAGTGGTCTCACTGCCTGTTTTCAGGAGGATATCCTGGGGAATTCATTTACTTGCTCAATTATATTATTGGAAGAACTCTGTTCTTTGTATATGTTGAAATGTAATACCTGTTTTATTAATGAATATCAGCCTAATGTACTTAGTGGCTGCTCACAGTCACCACTTTGGTGTATGGTCCATACATGGAAAGGCAGAAAAAGCAAACTGAGTCCTTCTTATGCGTCCTTTTCCCTTCATCTTTTGTCATTGCATATATATGACATACTCTTCCTCTTCTGGGGCTTTTTAAGGGCTCATGTCATCTATTGGGTTACCTGGATAATATCCTAATCTCAAAGTTTGTAATCTGGCACACCTGTGCAAACTTCCATTTATTATATAATTAATGTTTTCACAAAACCTATGAATTAAGGTTTTTAGTCTATCATAATGTTCTAGTAAAATGGGATGGCAGGTTTACATGATCTTTATTTGGTCAGGTCTCTGTTAAAATTAGTAACTGACACAATATATTGTGTTGTTAAAATTAGTAACTGACACAACATATTGCATTCCAGGCAAATTTGGTTAGGTTACCTAACACTACATACTAATGTATTTATATTAATCAATAACTTTAGATGTTAAACTGAATGAATAACTCCAGATAGGAGTGTTATATTTTATCATGTTCTCAGATAGAGAGTGTTGAGAAAGAGATTAAATGCTCATAAGCTTTTTTCTACCATTTGGTATTTTCTGTGAAGTAATTCCACACTGACATACAGTGAGTTAAATAAATGAGCTATCTGTGCTTAGTGATGCTGTAAAATCTCTAGAGTTTGCCAAGTGTCTGAGGTAGGAAATGGCAGTATCTTTTACTCATTACTCATTTAATCACTCAGTTAACAACATTTAATATTCATCGACAATTGGCAAATCTATAAATTAAGAATCAAATGAGAAAAACAACAACAATAGCTATGGATACATAAGCAATTATTTAGGTAAATTATCTGCCAGTTTATATCAGTTGCAAGTCATAACACTGGATTCTGCTCTTTAATTTTAGAAGAGATTTCTGATGTACATTGTAATTTTATTGAAGAGAAAATAATTTTCTTTAGATATGATGTATGAAAAATATAAATTTATTTTCCCCGACTGAGTGACCAGCAATTCAAATATTTATAAATAAATCTGTGATACTATCATTTAAGTATGAATATTTTCAGTGCAGCAATTATATCCTTATTCTTTAGGCTATAGATCATAGGATTAAACATTGGAATCACTGTAGTATAGAAAAGAGAGAGTAATTTGTCAATTCCTGCAGATTAGATGGATTTGGGTCTGAAGTAGGTAATCAAAGCTTATCCAAAAAATAAAACCACAACCAGTAAGTGGGAGGAGCAAGTGGCAGAATGCCTTAGCCCTTTATTGGGCTGTTTGCAATCTCAGAATGGTGAAAACAATTTTACTATAAGTGTCAAGTATCAACAATAAAGGGACTACAACAAATAATATAGCTACTGTGTAGACAAACACCTCATGCACACAGGTGTCCTTATAAGTTAGCCTGAGAATGTGGAATACGTAAGTAGAAGTGGTGGATTTGGTTAGAAAGACAAAAATGCAGAGAGAATATCTGGCACATTTGCCCTATCTGGACTGGCACTCCCCTGAGCCAGGAGCCAGCAGCCAATTGATGACACTTCTTTGGGTTCATGACTAGTGGATAGTGAAGAGAGTTGCAGATGGCCACATAGTAGTTATACAACATCACAGCCAGGAGGAAGCATTCTGCTGCTCTGAACTTAAGGAAAAAACACTTTTGCTTAGCACAGCCCAGTAGGAAAATTCTCCTACTCTGACCAGAATGCTCGGGAGCGTGACTGAAACATAACAGATTTCCAGAATAGAAAAATGTGCCAGGTAAAAACAACAACAAAACAAAACAAAACAAAACCATGGGTTTGTGCAGCGTACACTTCAGTGGTACAGTGCCTCTGGATGTCTTATACTCTAAATACAATTTTGTATAAGAAGCTTCCTCAAATAACATTCTTGATGATTTCTTCAACTTTTGGAAACTTTAGAAACTTCTATTTATACTTCTAAGAGAGAAAATTACTAATAACTCAGCCTGATGTTGCTATGTTTGTTTTGCTCAGATACTTCATGTTTATTTATTTAACGGTTATTCTCTTTGAAACAATTATCTTCTATGGTGTAAAAAGTGTGGAGTTGAATTAGAGCTTCTATCATACATAATACTTATATCAAGTGCAAGTGGTTGGAATCAAATTATAAATAAGAAATAAAAGTAGATAGCAGTGTAAACAATCAGAAGGATGAATTTCTGCAAGAAATCTCTAATGAATAAAAAAAATCATGCTAACATCTGTCATTTTATTTATTTTCTTAATTTTTTTTAAATTGTAGATGGACACAATACCTTTATTTTGTTTATTTATTTATTTTTAGGTGGTGCTGAGGATCAAACTCAGTGCCTCACATGTGTGAGGCAAGTGCTCTACCTCTGAGCCACAACCCCAACCCCTCTCTGTCTTCTTAGATATATTTATCATGGTTTGTGACTATTACCAAGCAGGAACCTTTCTAATATTAGTAGAATGCAAAGCCATTTTAATACTGTGTATTCAATATTTTGCTCAATTACTATATATAATTGGGTTGGCACAAGATAAGATGTCTGGATCTTGTTGATGGAAAGTAGGTAAATACATGCTTATCACAGAATTATTTAGCAAATATTAACACATAAGAAGATGATGATGACAATAATCTTTCATGCTGCTTCCTTTTATTGAAAGGATTTTCCATTTTTCTCTCAGTTTACCTAATAATAGCAAAAGTCACAAGAGTACAAATGTAATATGCAAGAGCATCTTGGAATTGAAAAAGTAACCAACAACAAAGGGTTCCTTTTAAATTTTAAATATTTCTTATTGCTAATTTTAATATAGATAAAAAGTAGATATAAAAATAAATTCTATACTTGTCAAAAGTAGTCCATGCTTACCTATTTTAAAATTAGGTTAATTATAATGCTTACCATTATCGATTGGTAATAGACAGAAAACAATAAAGAAGTCTGTTGTTTTTATAGTTTGGGAATTTACCTTTATTTGTAATAGAGGGTAAGACTCTTCTAATATATATTCAACTTTCGGAAAAAAAATGAAACAAAACAAAACAAAAAAAGCAAACTAACAACAACAACAACAAAATAAAAAAAATAATAATAAAAAACCCCGAGTGCTCCTGCAGTAATAAATAGTGTCTGCCTTAGGGATAAATCCTTTCCCAGGTACCTTTCCAATTGAGGAAAGAATTTTCCTTCTATTGAAGGAGTCTAGTATAACAAACTATGACCTTCATGGCTATTCTACTTATATCCTCAGTCTCTCCTCGTTCTTTTGCTTACCAATAAATATAAACATTGAAAACACTTTCTTTTGTCATTTGTGATTTCAGTAACATTTATGATATATGCCTTAACATGATCATACATATTTTCTCATATATTTTCTTCCAACAACTCTAATTTTTTAAAAATTCTACAAATAAATCCATATTGCATTTTGAGTTTGATTTCTTGAAATAAGAATTTTACATTTTAGGGTTTTTGTGTGCATAAAATATTTAAGAAAAGTAAGGCAACCTAAATAAGAATAGTGAAAATTTGCTTTGTTTGGCACAGGCATTTATTATTACCACTTTCAATTACATTTAACAGAAGATCTCCTGGGACTCTACATGCCAGAAAATTTAGCTGCTTTCTGATTTATACAGTGGACGTTTGTGTAACTTCAATCGGCATATATAAATAATTTCCACAGTTCTTGTTAAAAAATTATATCAACTTCTGTAACAAATCATCAATTGGTGGAGGGGTGGGGGGAAGCAAGATTATAGCTACTCCATGGTGTCCATAGACTTTGGGACACAATAGCCAACAATTTAACATAAATTTCTGGAAATTAGAAGTGAAAGTGGATACTGTTGAAATCCTAATTATTGTAGAGATCTGAATGTCTGGGTGTGAGTGCAAGGCCAAACGCCCAATAGACTGTCCCAAGATTGATGCAGGTGAATGTGACAATGTAAAAGCAGAGAGTAAAATCCAGTAAACCCTTTCAAAGTTCCTGAAATTTTAATACATTTTCCAAGCTAGCCACAAATCCATCAATCAATAAATATTGGAAGTCCTCCTGGCTAGTGTATTTAAGGACACTCTCATTGGCTGATCACTAAGCTATACTGACCAATGGGGGTCAGACACTTGTGAATTTAGACATTGGAATAATCATAATCATAATCATAATAAGAACAACCAGGTTTTATCAGTAGTTTCACAACAAAAATAAAACAGATCACACAAAATTAGTCCAGGCAAGACACTAAAGAAACAAACAAAAGACAACAACCACCATTCCTACATGTACCAGAATCTGGAGTTGCTATAGTATGTCAGACAAATTGTCCAGTTGTAAACAGAATTTATGAGATGTAGAAAATATGAGCTATAAACAGAAACAAAATTAATATCAACAATAGCAAGTTGCTGCTTACGAGCCCTGAACTATGAGGAATATTAAATAAAATCTTTGAGTTGAAAGGGAGTGACACCATATGTGAAGTCAAAATTACACAAAACAGAAAGCTTTTGTGGTGGTAATTATACCAGTAAGAAATAGTGTTTAAATACTTGTTCAATTTTCCCTTTTAAATAATTTAAAGTAGTAATTTAAAAATAATAATTATAAAATGTGATTTTGTATATAATACAACAGATTCTGAAAAAAAATAAAATTACTGTAAAAATAATCTGAACAATTTTAGAGGAAGCAATTGATTTAGACAAATAAACTACTAGAATGACATTAAATCCAAAATGACATGCTATAATATGAAATAAAAATATCTATGGAGACCTTTAATAAGTAAATGAATTAATAATAAACAAATCATTACACAAAAAGCCAAGTACTAGAAAGTTTCACTAATATTGTATTTATCTTCTTACTTTCAGGTTTTTGTATCATCAATTTTAATGTTTTCATAACTGCATTACAGTTATAGGTAATAGTTAGATTTATTTTGACATTATCCTACTTGCATGGATTCATTTGGGTCCATTTCAGTTCCCAGAGCCTCCTCTTTCCCTCCCCTCCTCTTTTCTGTATTTGGCTTTCTCTATTCTACTGTTCTTCCTTCTCTATATTTTTAATATATAGAAAATTGGAAACTTAGAAAAAGAAATATAATCAAAACTTCATATAGTTTTTATAAAGTTTAATAATATATATGTTAATATATAGTAGATGATTAAGAAGATAAAACGAGATAAATTACAAATAGTAAAAAAGAGAAAGAAATTTCATGTTAGAACTCATAGATATTATTGAATTGCTAATTCCAACTCTCCTAATAACTTTATAAATATGCCAATTAGATTTTTAAAATTCCTTAAAATCCATAAAATATCATTCTTTCTCAGGATGAAAGAGATAATTTGTAGAGTCCACCTAAATAGCAGGAAAATCAATCTTTTATTTAAAAGTCCCAAGTATCATATGGAAGTGGTGTATATAGGACTTCAACATGACCTAATGGCACAAGCAATTCACATGAAAAAAAAAAAGGTCAAATTATCAAGGTCTTTTCTCCTCTTACATCATTTTCTCTCTAATTCAATATTAATGACCTCATAGAAGTTCATTTAGCAAAGAAAGTATGGATCTATATTACCTGGGTTCTATGTGACATTCAGGTATCACCCCAAAGCTAATCTCTATAACCCTGTAGCTACTTTCTGGGACATGCATCAAGGAGATTGGTGAGGGGGAAGAACTCTGAGCAGTACTTCTGGTTGTTCATTTAGCTTGGAAAGAAAAATGACCAGATGTGTGATTGTGTACCCATCCATTGGTTAAAGGTAATGGTTTGAGAGAACAGTGAGGGATTTGAAAGAAACAAAATTGAGAAATAATAATTAAGAGATTTTTAGAAAAATACATAAATAGACTTCTCCAAATGATCCCCCAAAAGTGAAGATATTTGTGAACAATGTGAATATTTATCAAAGGTTGTTTTCAGCTGAGGAGGTTTTGGATAATTACATGGGTAGGGAACCCCATTCTGTGGTTACCTCCCAGCCTCTTTCCCTAGTTACCATTAGATTGTCCAGTGGGTTGCTGTGCCAAGTGACCACACAGACACAGGGAGAGGCTATGCATGGACACAGCAGTATGAACTTCAAATCATTATCTTCAGTTTGATTAGACCTGCTGATGACTATACAATCTGTCAGGAGCAGAGATTAACCCTATATTTCAGGTATGACATCATTTCCTGGACTGGCCTTCTAACTCTCTAGTGGCAAACTGATATACACTGGACCCATTTCATCATGGAAAGAGCACCAATCTGTTATTACTCATTAGTATAGACATTGTTTCTTCCAAAACTCTCTTCTCTCAATCAATATTTTTTTTAAAGAGAGAGTGATGGAGAGAGAGAGAGAGAATTTTTAATATTTATTTTTCAGTTTTCGGCGGACACAACATCTTTGTTTGTATGTGGTGCTGAGGATCGAACCTGGGCCGCACGCATGCCAGACGAGCGCGCTACCGCTTGAGCCACATCCCCAGCCCCTCAATCAATATTTTTAATCTATATTTCACAGGAAGTCCAGTGAGGAAAAAAGACTTCTCAATTTCTGTTGGACCCCATTCTAAATGCAATAGCTTGTGGTTTCTCCAATTTCTGCCTCAAAATTATTTTTCCGAAATTATTCTTAGTATATTTTTCTTTCTATCATCATTCTTCTATTACCAATAATTTATTTTAGATGTTAGTAACTTCTGATAGAGGCTTTATCTGAGGTTATTAGTGATTTAATCATGCTTTTCTTTGATTTCAGCTGGGGTATAAGTCTTATTTGGGTATGTCATTTGGGTTGTTAACACATATTCTGGATATCTTCTGGTAGACAGAGAGTAGTACCACATTTTCTCTTCACTTTGTTTTAGATATCTACTTGCAAATGTGATAAGAACACATAATATTAACCTGAAGACAAATGCTTTTAAGAACAAGTGAAAACATTACAATGTTCTTGTTTAAACATAAATTATTTTCACAGGTAACAGTTTTTCAGAAATATGTTACATTTGTATACAGTAGTAATAATAAGTTTACTTACATCAATATGTATGAGACAATAGCTCACACAAAAACATAGATTTTCCTTATCCACAATGAGGAAAGATTTACCATTTGCTTTTATCATTACATAAATAACACAAATTACTTAACAAACTCCAAACTATCAGTTAAATAAAAGAAATATAAGAGAAAATTTTATTGAGATAGCTGCAATGAACATTAGTTATATATTAATTCATCATTTTCAGTGTATAGAGTGAAAAGTATTTGTGATATATTGGTGATTTAATAGCAGATATGTGCTTTTATAAAATATCTTCTTTCTGAATTCTGCTATATAGTTTATCTCCCCAAGAAAATTTCTATTTTGAAAAAACAACTTGTCCATATTCAATAAAAAATACTTGCTATTCACAGAAGTCTTCCTTCTTCTAGTTCTCCATATTAGTTGTGCATATTTTAATATATTATTTAAAATACAAAATTATTATCATAAAGGAATACTAACTTTTAAAGGTACATAAACCATGCACAATATTCACTAACATTATTCATGAAACTACATGCTCTTTTTTTTCTAAGAAGTGATTTCTCTAAAAAATCAGGGTAGGATCAAATATCTGTGTATGTGTGTGTGTATGTGTGTGTCAGTTTCTATGTTCTTCATTTAATGTCCATTTTCTACCTGTTTTGAAAAATGATTGTCATAAAATTATGGATATGAATGACATGATTTTCAATATTTGTTACAACAGAGACTGTAATATTATCAAGACAATTACAACCTGCTCTGTCAATAGTAATTTGACACTGCACACACATACAAAAATAAAGAATTTTCAATGAAATGATTTGCTATTTGGTGACCCATGTATTACTCATATAACTTGAGACAGAATAATCCCTCAACATAAAAAATATGATTTAATTTGGAAATAGTAACTACTGAAGAGATAGATAAGACACAAATCTAAATATACATACCACTTGAAATTTTCTTACAGATGCAAAAAATAACAAGTCCTGCAAATATAGCATACATTTATTCAAGTAGATTATTTCCCTAATAATTTTCTCAATGCCATTATAACATCCTTGTTCCTCAGGCTATATATCATGGGGTTGAACATAGGAGTCACAATAGTATAGAAAAGAGAAAGCACTTTGTCAGTTTCTGCTGAATGACTAGCCTCAGGTCTCAAATATGTAATAATAGCTGATCCAAAGAATAACACCACCACTGTAAGATGAGATGAGCAGGTGGAGAAGGCTTTGGCTCTGCTTGTGGCTGATGGCAATTTAAGGACTGTGGAGATGATTTTGATATAGGAGATGAGTATTAACAGAAACGGGGCCGAGACAAACAGCAGAGCAGCCACATAGACCATCAGCTCATTTGTGAAGGTTTCCCCACAGGCCAGCTTAAGTATTGGGGAGATGTCACAGAAGAAGTGATTGATTACATTGGAAGCACAATATGGCAGGGAGAAAACCTGGAAGGTCTGACCTACCTGAAAAGGAATTCCACTGATCCAGGAGGCAGCCACCAGCTGGATACAGACCTTGTGGTTCATGACCAGAGGGTACTGCAGAGGGTTACAAATGGCCACATAGCGGTCATAGGCCATCACTGCCAGAAGGAAACATTCTGTGGCCCCCAGTACAAGAATGAAACACATTTGTGTAGCACAGGCAACCAAAGAGATGGTCCTTCTCTGGGTCCCGAGATTCCAGAGCATTCTGGGGAGAGTAACTGAAACATAACAGATCTCCAAAAAGGAAAAATTGCCAAGGAAAAAATACATGGGGGTCTGGAGAGCAGGCTCTACTTTTGTTATTACCAAAATGGTTCCATTGCCCAGCAGGATGATCATGTAGATGACAAAGAACAGTCCAAACAGAAACCACTGGAGCTGGGGCACATCAGCAAACCCCAAAAGGACAAATTCCTTCCATGCAGTCAGGTTTCCTTCTGGGGGTTTCCCCTGGTGTTTCATCTGTGGAAAGCAAAACTGAACATGAGCTTCTCATATGGATGAGCTGTTTAATAAGACATACAACTTCCCACTATGTTATAAACTTCATTTTTGAGTTTGTATACAAATTAAAGCTTGCTATCAGGATAAAAGAATCCATATTTACCTTTCTTGAATGGGTTGGTTTTTCTTTCTTACTGCAGAAGGCTTAACTATTTTAATATTTAAATTACTCAAAGTGAGACCACTTATTATATTCCCTCTGCTTTTAATATATTTGTTCTTTATAAAGTGTTCTTTAAATATCAACAGTTCTGTCTACCCCCAAGGACTTCTTCCACCCACATATTTAAATTTCTAATTAAGAGCAGCTCTTAGGCTTCTGCTTATTTGCTTTCTTTAATTTTGCCCAGGTAACTCCTACTGAAGCCAGAATACACTCTCTTCAGGCCCTCTATGGAATAGAGGGCACAGTACATTCATTTTATTTCTTAATATAAATTGGACACTGAGCAATACCATCTTTACACATACTAGATTGACATATATCTGTTTATTAATTCTCCAATGAAGATCTATTTCTCTCTCTCTCTCTCTCTCTCTCTCTCTCTCTCTCTCTCTCTCTCTTTCAGTGTGTGTATGTGTGTAGGGGTGTATGTGTGTGTGTTTTGCGTGTAGTCCTGGGGATTAAAACCAGAGCCTCATGCATGCTAGGGGAGCCCTCCGAAACTGGGCTAGATCTCCAGCTATAAGGAGTATTTTAAATACCAAGGAAAAGCCTAACATACAAATAACAAAATGAACTGAACAAATTAAATTCACAGAAAGTTTGGAAAAACTCATTCTTTTTCACAAAGGGACAGATATCTGACTTCATTCATAAAAGAAGAATTTCAAGGATGTAGTTGAAAAAAAAATCTCAGAAATTCTATTATATATTCTATCCATGGATAGCAATTTGGCATAATTGACAGATACAAGTGCCTTTACTTTCTGAATAAATCAATAAGTGGTACATGTGTATGAATTTATGCATTAATAGAATATTGCAACATTGATCATAGTTGCAGACAGCAAACTAGTGTGAGCCATCATCTTGGATGTCTCTCTGACTTAGCCTTAATTTTTATATTGTAATTTATTACTTTCTTTTCCACAGCAAATGGATGCCTCTAATTATGAATGTGATAAATTATTCAGAATTTTTTTTTGTACTGGGAATTTAACTCAGGGTACTTAAGCACTGAACCACGTCCCCAGACCTTTTATTTAAGTTCTCTCTAAGTTGCTTAGGGCCTGCTAAGTTGCTGGAGCTTGGTTTGAACTTGTGATTCTCCTGCTTTAGCCTTCTGAGTTGCTGGGATTACAGATGTGTCCCACCATGCCCAGCTATATTCAGAGATTTTACAGCTTTCTGCAGGAATGCTGGGTTATTGTGACCCTTTATCTTTCAATTAGAAGTAAAAGCTAATTTATTAAATGATGAAAAATTTAAATGTTTTAATTATATCCTTTTCAGAAAGGAGGAAGAAAATGCTGTGCAAGATCACCTGTCTTGTACCATATTTTTGGGGAAGCAAAACATAACTCATATTTTGAATTTGCTCCTAGCAAAAAACATATTGTTTTTCTTTTCATCATCATCATAATAATTTGTTCATTAAACAAAATATAAAATAGTATGAAAAGTAGAAATATATGTATATGTAGAAATATGTAATATGAATATATTCTTATCATATATATGCCTTTATTCATATATATGATAGGCATTTCTACACATTCTTTTAAACTCACTTAAAATAGTACATTCTTAGTATAGGATTTTTTTTTTCTCAGAAAGCTTCATTCATTTTTATTCCTAGGTTTGTCAGTTTTCATCACCTCTCATGTTTCCTTATGTGAAATTATCACAATTGCTTCAAATTCTGATTTGATAAATATTTACAGCTATGAATCATATTAAGATGAACATTCTTGGGGGTAACTCTTGGTTTGCAGGTATGCATGCATCTGCTGGATAAACACAGGTAGATAGAATCTCCAGGCGAAGGCAGTCTATTTGCTGAATTGGATTAAAATTTCATATGCCAGAGATGGGGTGGGGAGTTGCCATTGCTCTTTTAAGCACTCATGCATGTAGTGTGCTGTGCTTCCTGTTACAAACTTTAGACGCACTAATAGTTGTGTCATGCATCTCACTGTTTGCTTATTACTGCTGGATTTCTGTTCTCAGGACTAAAACGCTCAGGGGTTACTCCAGTTGAACTGGGCTAACAGGGCTGTGCAAAATAACCCACAAGAGACACTTTGGGGTCGCTGTGACGGCACCTCTGACCTTAAGGGTCCACAGGAAGAGAAAGAGTGTACATGCGCTGACCCCTTTTATTGAGGAGAAGCTATTTAAATGAGACAAGGGGTCAGGTTTCAGGGGGCTGAGTCTATCTTCATGATGTCCACTCTCAGCAGGTTGACTGACACCTGGGTAGGCCACACCCAAGGGCACAATAAGAGAAGGCAACACACGGGCACTTCCATGGAAGATTCTATCCTAAACAGGGCAAGGGGTTAGATTACAAAGGAACAGGTGAGCATAGCTTCACCCACGGGGCTGTAGCAAGACACACTCATGCAGGAGACACGGACCCTCGAACCCAAGAAGGGTGGGGAAAGCTCTGCCACATTTCTGTGACTGAGGGCCTCAGCACCCAGCTGGGGAGTGTGACTCAGTCAAGTGCAAGGTTGGTCTCCCACATATTACTAATGGATTATTATTATTTTTCACCCTGGGCATTTATGAAGTGCTCCTTTGTCCTTTCTCCTTGAAATTTCTTCTCAAACTTTCTCTCTCTCTCTCTCTCTCTCTGTGTTTCTGTCTCTGTTTCTCTCTCTCTCTCTCTCTCTCTCTCTCTCTCTCTCTGTTTCTCTCTCTCTCTCCTCTCTCTCTCTCTCTCTCTCTCTCTCTCTCTCTCTCTCTCTCTCTCTCTCTCTCTCTCTCTCTCTCTCTCTCTCTCTCTCTCTCTCTCTCTCTCTCTCTCTCTCTCTCTCTCTCTCTCTCTCTCTCTCTCTCTCTCTCTCTCTCTCTCTCTCTCTCTCTCTCTCTCTCTCTCTCTCTCTCTCTCTCTCTCTCTCTCTCTCTCTATATATATATATATATATATATATATATATATATATATATTTCTTTTTGACTTCTTTGGAGGAAGAGCACATTTTATTTTTGTTTGTTGCCTACATACTCATTATGCAGACTAATGGGTCTTATTCTGGCTTACTTATTTATTTATTTTGGTAGTGGGGATTGAACTCAGGGACACTCAACCACTGAGCCACATCCCCAGCCCTATTTTATATTTTATTTAGAGACAGGGTCTCACTGAATTGCTTAGTGCCTTGCTAAATTGCTGAGCCTGGGTTTGAACTCAGGATCCTCTTGTCTCAGCCTCCTGTGCTACTGGGATTACAGGCGTGTGCCACCACGCCAGGCCTGGCATATTTTTTTATATGCATTTAACTCAGTCAATTATACCCCACAACAACAATTTTTAATTATTGCAGTTTAATTTATCAATTTTTTCCACAATGGTTAATGGCTGTGTTAATAGAATTTTTTCAAACTATAACCATGAAGATAATATAAATTGCTTTTGAAATTACTTCATGTTTTATTACATACTTAGGATATAAAGTATTTGAAACCATTTTATTTTGTAAACATTATGGAGTAAATATTAAGGAATTTATTTTTGTATACATTAAAATTCAATTAAATAGCAAGACTTATTAAAGTCTGTCTTTATTCAAGTCTCTGTGTTGAGATCTCTATGTGTAATTGTGCACTTAGAATTTATACTCTATCAGTTTCTGCAGCATTAAAATAGGTCCTGATGTTGGCTACACTGATCCCCCTCACTTTACTCTTATTCAACATTACCTGGGTGATTATTGACCATCTTCTTATCCAAAACAATTTTCAAGTCAGTCTGATGTGTTAGACAACACCCAATACATACACACACACACATATGATTTTATTCTATTTCATTGAATTTGTGGCTCACACTGGGAGAAAAATATCTTTTTCGATACTGGATTTTCTGTTACAACAATATACCACCAACATCATATTTACTTCCTCTAATTTGCTTAAATGATTTTATAGTTCACTAGATTAAATTGCTGAAATATTTTATGTGAACTTTCACAACTACTTGCTATTTTTTATTTTGGTTTACATATTGTAGTAGTCCCTCAGTATCTGTGATAGACCACTTCCAAGACACCATTGGACACTAAAATCATTGGATGTTCAAGTTCCTTTTGTAAAATGATGTTGGATGTACAAAAACACTGTAATATACTTTAAATCACCTCTAGGTTATTTATAATAGCAAAGGAATATGTTATAAATGTACTTATATAGTTGTTATACAATATTTTTAGGGAATAATGTTAAGAATTATATCTGTATACATTTAGTACATTTTTTGTCTTTCAAAAATTTTAAACCTCAGTTTTATAGAGATATAAAATTCATAGATATGAAGGGCTAATTGCATTTTAATATCATGTTGCCTTCTTTTACATGGAAATAAATTGATTTTGCTATTAATTTTATTGAAATGACTCTATGTTTCTTAATGGCACTTGCTATATACTGCCATGAATCTTTCTACAGTGACTTCCTCTCAAATTCAGTAATGTTCCGATACTAGTCAAACAAAACAAAACAAAAAAAAACAGAACTGTTACTAAAAGATTATGAAGATAAATCACTTTGTGAATGGAATAAATTACTAAGGAATGGTAATTTACATGATTGAAAATTATTTTAGGTCTACTATTAATAATATGAAAATCAGTTCCAGGAAATCATACATTTGAGAAAAAAAATAGAAGTATCGTCACTTTGTGACTAAACAAATGCTTTAATTTCTGAGGTCATATTTTTATCATCTCTGATTTCCTAGTATTGACAGTTCTGGTTTTTGTAGCCTCTCAACACAACTTGCCACAGTTTACTTAGCTCTATGGCTCAAAGCAAGTCTCCATCAAATTTCACTGATTCCATTTAAAAATATTTACTTACTGTTTTATTTTGTATATTTTTATCATTTTCTCCTGATTTTTGTATTTATGTATATTATAACTCCACAAAGTACTATTCTAAGATGGTTTATCCTTCCTCCTATACATTCAATTTTATTTGTTCAATCAGTAATCTATGCCATAATGTAAAATTATTTTTCTCATAGAATTAAGGTGTAATATCAGTTGACTTTGGGGAGATTACTCATGTGGACCTGAATGAATCACATAATTCCTTTCAATCTATGTGGAGTAAACAGAACTAAAGAAAAAGTCAGAGTTTCAAGGTGAGAGATGCAAGAGGGCACAATTATGAAATGTGGCAGGTTTCTAGGAGCTAAGACCTGGACCTCATTGATATCCAGCCAGAAAACTGGGCCTGTGGTCTTCTATCCACCAGAAAGTGGATTATGGAAACAATATAACCAAGTTGAGCTTGCAATAAAATATCTTCCCCTCATCTTTCTGATAATAGATTGGCCCAGCAGACACTTGGATTTCAGCTTGAGACCCTAGGTAGAGAAATTAGTGACCCTGCACCAGACTTAGGACCTACAGAACTAAAGAAGATAGGTGTGTGTTGCCTTAACATGCTAACTGTGTGGTAATTTGTTTACCACCATTAGAAAACCACTGCAATGACTTAAAAAGCTATGAATTTTGTTATTATCACCATGCAGATGTGGTTGATTTATACCTGATTGACAAATAGTTCTGTCTTTATGTCTGTTGTGACTAGATGCCTGTAGTTTTGCTCTTTCTTAAGATAAGAGCAGTGGACTTCATGTTCTGTGTGAGCTCTAACAGCACTCTGGTGATACCAATCACTGTTTGGCAACAGCCCTAATGTGTTTGACAGCCTGACTTAGTAACATGACCAAGAAAGATGAGACCCCACCTAAACTTCACCCTTACTCAGCCTTCCAGAAATCCACATTCCTTGAACAGTCCACTTGATATCAAGCAAAAGATATAGCCTGGTATGTGGGACAGTAAGAATGCAAGGAATTTACTGCTACCCAGTAGGTCTCCATTGCTTGCCTGCATCTTTTCTCTACATTACTGAGCTATGTGTTTGTCACTGTGAGTACACTGCAGTCTGGTGAGTCCTTTCAAATAAACAAACTACAGAAAACAATGCAGCTACATTCATTTTCCTATAGGTTTAATAATGACACCCATATAGAGAGGAAAATATGTTTGATTGAAAATATGGTCACTTTCAGAGAGATGTATTTTCTTACTCAGATTAATGATGAGCTCTCCATTCTGTTCTGAAAATGGGAACTTCTATCACTGAGCTGCTCTAAAGCGAGGCCTTGAGGGGCTAGCAGTACTAGAGAACATAGATGTACTCCAGGTCTTAATCTAGGTGCACAGAGCTTCCCCTTTGACTCCAATTTGGTCTTACATTGTTAAGAAAAAGAAAACCAAAAGTCTTTAAAAAAATCATTCAAAGCCAGATGCAGTGGCACATTCCTGTAATCCCAGCTACTGGGAGGCTCAAGCAGGAGGATCACAACTTCAAGGCCAGCCTCTGCAACATCAGAAGACCCTATCTCAAAATAAAAAAAAAAAATAAAAATAAGTAGGGCAGTAGCTCAGGGCTGGAGTGTTTTTGGACTCAATTTCAAGTACTACCACATCATATATATATATATATGATCTGTTACAATTCTTAGGCAGATAGTGTTTCCATATGATAGCATTTCTTAGATCTAGTTTGTAAAATAAAAGATAAGTAATATTTTGCAAAAAAAAAAAATCAAAGCATTTCCCCAAATGTGTGGAAGAATACAAATGGGGATTTTACCAGTGTGAACAGGCAAGATACACAATTCATGTAAGATAATTAAAATAAAAGAACTTTAATGATAGAATCATTTACATGCTGTATTATTTTCCTATGTCTGCCTTAACAAATTACTCTAAATGGATGATTTACAGCAACACAAAACTACTCTCTCACAGTTCTCCTCACCAGTCTCACAAATCACAGTGTGGTTGGGGACTTGCTTGCTCTGGTCTTTAGTGAGGAGTCATGCCCAGTCCCTATCAGCCTTTGGAGTCCCTTGTCTTCCTTGGTGCATGGCACTATCACTCCAGTCTGTGCCTCCACCTTCGCATGATGTTCTTCTCTGATTTCCTCTGTTTTCTAAACTTCTTCTGCCTCCTGATCTTATGAAGGCTCTGATCCTTGAATTTGCTTCCTAACATGATGATCTCATTTCAAAATCCTTATTGAAGTACATCTGCAAAGATCCTTTTTACAAACGGTCACATTTGAAGTTCTAAGTAGAGATAAAATATTTTGAGAGAATGCCATCCAACCCTCTCAAAATAGGTATTGATAGTGAAAATTCTACAAACTTCTCATACTAAATAGATATCACCAAAGGCAGACTAGAAGCTACAATATAAGGGACTGAGGTTAACAGAGAACAATGAAATCTGAGTGGTACAGGAGGGAACATACTCAGGATTAAAGAGACACACGGTCTGTTATTATATCTTTGCATGGAATTTCACTGGTAAATCCAAACACACTATTGGAGAATAGCACATTTATCTGGAAGAATGAGAAGATTAAAGAAAATTATCCCAGAACATGACCCTAAACACAGGTTAATGACATAGTTAGCAATCTTTCATGTGCTACTCAGGAAGATTCTTGACTCCACAGTTAGCCATGAGAGGAAAGATTCATATTCAAAATAGATCTTTCAATTGAGTTAATTTGTTCCCCTGATGTACTAAAACCCTCACCTAAACTCTATAAAACAAAGATTCCTGGATAAAATGTGGATCTTTACTAAATATTAACTACCATTATTTGAGAATATAGTAATAAAATTCATTTGTTTGGAGCAACATTAGCAAATTATTTCTGAGTTTTCAAGTCTTTGCCTTATTTTAACACCTTAGCTAGTAGTTTTCTCAGTGACACCATAATGTCTTTGTTCCTCAGAGTATATATAATGGGATTCAAAGCTGGAATCAAAACGGTGTAGAAGAGAGAAATCAGTTTGCCAATTCTTTCAGATTGATTTGGTTTGGGTTGCAAGTACGTGATCCCAGCTGTTCCATAGAACAAGACCACAACCATCAGGTGGGAAGAGCAGGTGGAGAAGGCTTTAGCCCTTCCTCTGGCCGATGACAATTTCAGAATACTGGAGATGATTTTGCCATAGGAGGCGATGGTCAACAGAAATGGAATCATGACAAACACCACTGCAACTACATAGACTGCCATCTCATTCACAAAAGTGTCACCACAAGCAAGCTTGAGGACTGGAGGAATGTCGCAGAAGAAGTGGTTAATTCTGTGAGACCCACAAAAGGGCAAAGAGAAAATCTGGTATGTTTGTCCAATCACAGCTGGAAGTGCACTGATCCAAGAGGCGGCCACCAGCTGCATGCAGACTTTGTGGCTCATGACTACAGGGTACTGCAGAGGGTTACAAATGGCCACATAGCGGTCATAGCCCATTGCTGTCAGGAGGAGGCACTCTGTGCCTCCAAGCAAGAGGACAAAACACATTTGAGTAGCACAGGCATACAAGGAAATATTTCCTTTCTGCGTACATAGGTCCATGAGCATTCTTGGGATGGTGACGGTTACATAACAGATTTCCACAAGGGAAAAATTGCTAAGGAAGAAATACATGGGGGTTTGAAGAGCAGGGTCAGTTTGTGTTATTACTATTATAATGCTATTGCACATCAGAATAGCCAAATAAATGAGTAAAAATATTCCAAACAGCATCCACCGGAGATGGGGAATATCAGAAAACCCCAAGAGAACAAATTCCAGCATTGTTGAATTTGATTTTTCTGTTTTAATTTGATCCCCATCTGCAGATATTGCAAATTCAAGATGGTTAATTCATTTATCTTTGTAACTACATTGATATCCTATGTTATGTAGCTTAGATGCATGAGTATACTTTATAATCCCTTAAATTATTTTATCATCTGTATGCTCTATTTTTATGAAATAAACTTTGAAGCATCAGGCATTAACTCAGAAGCAGGTAAAATGAAGCATTAATATTGAATTCATTTATTATACTTGAGTTGTAATGATAACAATGTTATTGAGAAGTATTTATTATTGTTTAGAACATATTGTGGATAAATAATAGTTTATTATTTTTCCTTAAGGTTGGAATCATGTTACATACTTTTTCTCATTTCTTTTTTTTTTTTGAGTTTATTATTTTTCTCTGTATTGGTAGTGATATTGCACCTTCTTTTGCTTCAAACCTTTACTCTTGAAGCTTTTATAGCTTTCATTTTATTTTTGTCAAATGTCTACTAAATATCTTTATATTTCAATGCTTTCTACTTGTTTTCAATTTTAGTATAAATAAATCATTTACCTTATAAATTTCATTATCATTATTTATATATATCTAATACTGTCCAACTTTAAAATTAATAAATTTAAGATATGCATGCATTATATAAATATTTTACTCAGATATGAATCTCAGAATTTGATGATTTTCTGTTTTATTAATTTACAACTATCTTTGAATAAAATACTCAAAGTGCTCTATTACTCCATACCTTTATAGATTTGCATGAAGCAGTCTATGCAGTGTTAAGTGACTTATCCTGTAAAATTTTCAGTTCTTTCCTTTGAAATTTACTCTAATTCTATATCAGCTTTGCTTTCTGGAAACATGCATTGCTCTTAAATAGCAAGAGTCCTGCCAACCCTGGGGAACATCTTCTCTCACGTACCAATTTAATTTCTAGGGAACTTCTGTTGGCAAGCATTCAGGTTCATTTTTCTAGGTCGTAGCTTTTGGATATAGATCCATCCTTTTCCCCAGCCCATCCTTGGCCTATAGCCTACCTCAGGAGGAAGCAATTTACTGGCAGTGAAATATCACTTATTTGTCTATCATTTCAGGCCACAGAAGTTAAAAACAAACAAACAAGCCAAGTTCTACCATATACATGGCCTTTAGTTAGTCAAGTGGATTTTCTTTCTTTACTTTTTTTTTTTTTTCAGATTCAGGTAATCCAGGTCTCTAGGAAATGGGACACATATTTTGTCACGTACATGTTCTCTACATTGACTGTTCATATTTGGGGTGGCCCTTTTTAATACTGGATAATCTGTACCCTAAATTAACATTTATAGAAATTAAAGCACACCATCCATGATGACAAATACCCAGAAATTTTAAAATTTGTATAATGTTGTCTAATCAGGAAAAGTATCTAGCTGTTTGAAAACTAGAGACTATGACCAAAATAAATATTTTAAACTAGATTATAGCAGAAAGACAAGAGGAAAGTTTCATCTCAACACCCTATCCTGTTTGAACTGTTTACAGGTATGTGTGGAGAAGAGTCTCAAACAACAAACCATGAGCCTAGAATCTTATGTATGTGGAATCAATTTTGTGATTTCCTGCTTGGATTTCCATGAGCATGGACACTGTGTTTCTAAAAGCACATTCTTTGCATGTTTTGAATCTGCTTCTATTTACTACTGCATGTTTCTACATTGCTTCTCTGTACTTTTTTATTATCATTTTTTTCACTTATAACAAAAAATGAGAACTGTACTCATGAATTACCAAAACCTTGACTTTACTATATATAGTAGGTGACACATTGAATGTCCATCCACCATTAAAGCAGATTTATCTAATCATCTTCCTATCATTAGAAATGATATTTATCACTCTCTAAAACATCTGAAAATATCCAAGAAAATGAAAAAAAAGTCAGATATACCAATTATGTAGCAAAATAAGAAAGTTTCCTACACAGTACAATTTTGCAGGTAGCATTTAGGAAAGTCTGTTACTTCCATCTGCACCACACTATATGGCCTAGTTCCCTCAGCCATCTTTGTAGTTCCTCATGGACAACTAGCACTCAATAACTTAAAATTGAACAAAGATCATACAGAAAAAAAAACATGCTTTAAAAAGCACCAACATATAATACACCTAATTTTAACCCAGATGATATTGGGGAAACTAGTCAGAGTTCACACATAAGACAAAACACTCTGATTAAAAATGATCTATAACTAAAGAAATCTGATTAGTCTTTCCAACTAAATAGGATGGTGCTGGAGAAGTTGCTTCATGTCAAACATATGGATATATGTTGGAGAGCATGAAACCACAGCCCGAGTTTTGGGCATTGATAGTGTGTTTCATTATTTGTTCCAAACACATCAGATCCTTCTCTGATCTCATAGAATTCAGTTTCTTAAAATCTAAAACCTTTTGTAACAAATTTCTCTATGGCCTAAGTCATCCTCTTCAGGTTCAGAGATCAATGAACAACAAATTCTTACCAGCCTGCACTGGTATGCCATGGGGTGACTGGGATACACAGCTGTCTCTGGGTTGATTAGAAGAACACTTACTCCAGGTACCAAGAAATTCCATGTACTTTTCCTTGTGGCACCCAGTTCCACAGTGAACCTTGTTTACCCTCTGTCTTCATTTATTCTACAGGATATCTCAGCACTCAGAGCCTCCTGCACCCTGTCCTGCATTTATACCCCAGCAAGTCTGGGATTTAGAACTTGCTTCCAGATCAAAGAGTCAAAGTCTTTCAAACCTTGCTCTCTAAGTTCTTTGCTTATGGAATTTTTTTCAGAATTTTTTAAAATTTAATATAGCCCTGTTGAATTTTTTTTTTACAAAATATAGTTTTTATTTTTGCTTCTTTGTTTCAACTTAAATGTGGCCAACTAGTAACAGTGTTAGGCTGTTTTTACTAGCACAGTATATTTATTTTCCGATATCAAATATTTCTGGGAATAAAAAGTGAAGTTAAAAGTAACTTTTATTACATTTCACAACCAATATTTAAGAACAGTTTCAAAAACAAAATAGAATGCTGTAATACATAGCCTTTAATATTTAAGTGTATCATTAACACTTTCAACAACAGAACAACTATCCTAGCACATGACCATGTATTTTGATTGGTTATTTTGACAGGTATACTTGCACCTTATACAATGTCAGTATTATTTTTCATTATCAGCTTGCTATTTAGATGCTGATATTATGAGGTAAATTTTTCAAACCACACTACAAACTTTAAAATATTTTCAATGAGATGTAAAATTCAATGAGATATCAGATATGCACATTTCTCAATCCATCACCACAATCAAGGTTTAGAATATTCTTATTTTCCACAGATACGTCCTCATGCAAGTTTAGGATACCTCTTCCCTCCACCCTTCATCCTAAGAAAGTACTGATTGAATATCTTCATTTACAAATCATTCATAATAATTCAGAAATACTCTTACATGTGGAGTGTTTCCCTCAATGTGAGAATGTAAAAGTCATCAAAGTTTCTGTGAATATCATAGTTCATTAATTGTGGTTCTTGAATAGAAATCCATTGACTAAATAAGCCACCATTTTTTATTCACTCAGCTGGTTTTTTATTATTTCTAGCTTTGGGTAATTATAAATATAGATGTTGCATATTACCATGAATAAATTTTATATTTGCATATGTTTTCATTTCATTTACTTAGAATAAGTGTTATTTGGCTATGTATTGGAGTGGAAAGTTTGGGTGAAATTGCAGATGTCTTTCTCAAAATTTTAGGCCACAATCAAAAGTTTTTTGAAGTGTTTTTATCATTTCACATTCCTGACCGTAGGTATAGGTGTAGCAATAGCTCTCACAATTTTTTTTTGCATTGTTTGGATTTCCAGTGTTTGCTGTTATAATGCCTAAATTGAGATAACTTAGCTATGTATGGTGGTAGCCACCTGTAATCCTAGCAAATCAGGAGGCTGGGGCAGGGAGATCTCAGGTTCAAAGCCAGCCTCAGCAACTTAGCAAGGCCCTAAGAAATATAACTAAGTTGTTGTCTCTAAACAAATTTTTTTTTTCAAAAGGCAAAGCATGGTTGCTGGGGATGTGTCTTAGTGTTTAAGTGCCCCTGGGTTCAATTCCTGGTACCAAAGTTAATTAAATTAGCTAATTAATTTACATGTAACTCTTAGTATTGAATACAATTTTCTTGAATTGAACATAATTAATAGACAAAATAATAATGAAAAACTTGGAATGGTGATGATTCAGATTGTGTTTTTTTCATTAGAATTAAGTATATACTTACATATTGATGTTTATATATATATATATAGATATAGATATGGATTTTGATTAATATTTTCTTACAAAACTATATATTACTTTTTATGACTTGTAGTTTCATCTAAATAAAAATAAACACATTGTTGCTTCATACATTTTATATCATATATTTTATTGTTTTTATTCCTTTATATTTTAATGAATATAATTTTAAGATGATCTCAAACTTTATGGTTCTTCCTGTGCATGCACCTCCTCCTACTTATTCAAAGAATATATGATGCTATAAAATCAGTTTGCACTTATCATTAAGGACTAACTTCATTTGCTTTTAACTAGGTTTGTCAGCCTTGTAGCCTGACTGAATCACATAAATCTCTTAAAATTTAGGTATGGTAGTCAGAATCAGTAATCTAAGGATTCAGTGGGAGACAAATAAAATAAGCAGGAGGATGCAATGTAGTTGACTTCTAGGAGCTAACACTTGGTCCCCAGTTGGCATCCTTCAAGGAAAATGCACCTGAATTTTACCAGCACAAGAAATTTGATTCCACAAACATCCTAGCTGAGCTAGAATCAAATACTCTTCCCCACAGCCTCCACACCTTAAATTTAGCCATGGAGACCCAAATCACAGAAACCAGCCACCCTGCACCAGACTTATGACCCACAGATGCTATGAGATGATAAATTTGTATTTACTTCAAATGCTGAGTTTTGGGTCACTTGTTAAGCAATATTTCAAAATTCAGGAGTAACTTAAAAGACATTGAACTTAGTCTTTACCCTTTTAGAGTGGTTTTGCCCTTGATCTGGAGAAGGTATCTTTGACTCTATGTATGCTTAGTTAAGGGTCCTTTACTTAAGATAAGACAGTGTACTTTAGGATGTTCTGTGGAAGGTCCAAAACAAAACTGGTGGTCTCACTCACTTCTTTATTGCTGGTTGTCAAAATTCCTAATGTGTTTGACAGCATGGCCGTCATTACAAGACATGACCAGGAGAAATAAGATCCCACCCCAGTTCCTCATACCCTCTCAGCCTAAAGTCCAGATTTCCTGCACAGGCCATCTGATGCCAAGCAAACATGCAGCCTGGTTTATGGGGAAAAGGGAAAAGTTAGGAATTTCCTGATACTGAGTGTCTCTCAGAACCAGAAAATTGACTACATTTTTCTTTATATCATGAACAATATTTTTTGTCATTAGACAAAAGTCTTTGTGAATGTACTCTGTTTAGTATGGTGAATCTCCAAATAATCAAAACAACAGAAAAAAAGCAAACATATTTATTTTTTTTAGGTCTAAAATTTATACAAATTGATAGAAACATTTATTTGATCACTGATTTGGCAATTTTCACAGGTATTAATTGGAATGACATGCAGAGATTTATATTCTTCTCTACTTGTCAGGGAGGTGAGGTTTCCTCAGTGGAGCTGCCCTGAAGGACTGTCCTGAGCAGCTGAGTACAGTTAAGGTATGTGTTCACTCCAGTGCATCAACAGAGTCTAAGTTACCTGGCTTACCTTCAATTCGTCTCTGATTGTGACAAACATAAACATACACTTTCATAAACACATTGGAATAAATGTGTGGAATATTTTGGGGATATATATTAATCTTAGAAGATGATATATCATGGATTTTGTTTATTAAATTAAAGGATAATTATTTTTATTTTACATAAAATAAGAAAAATGTGGGCCAAAATGGGTGGAACTAGAGAAGTAAGAATGCATGATATATGAGCTGTAATTTTGCTGGGTACAGAATTCACGCTTGCTGATTTAAATAAAATACTTTAATCAGAGCATCATTTACATGATATAATTCATTCCTAGACCCAAGTGACCACATCAACACAAATTGGTGGCCGAAAACAACATGATATCAGTCTCTCATATTCTCAAGGTCACTGTCCCAACTGAATAGTTTGGGGCTTCACCTCCTCCAAATGCTTTAAGAGAGCATCATTCCTCTGATCTTCCAGTATTGGGTGGCTCTTGTCTTACTTGGTTTGTGCCTGAATCATTCCAGTCTCTGCCTCCATCTTCACATGATGTTCTCTGTTTCTCTGTGTCCATTTTCTAAACTTCTGTCTTCTGTGTCTTATGATAATACTTCCTTCACTTTGGTGCCTGTCTTACATCTTATTTAAAAATCCTTAATTAACTATATTTAAAAGACCTGTTTGTTCCCAACAGAATCACATTTTTAGGGTCCAGATAGAGACACATTTAGAAAGACCAGCACTCAGTCCAAGACATAAAATGTACAAATCTACAAACTTATAATACTATAGTTATAAACAAACAAATCCTTAAGTTAACATAGGAGAGAGTGAAGCTACCAGAAATCATTATCTATTCCAGAAATAGAGACATGAACAGGATTTACAGACTTAAAATGACTTGGAATACAAGAAGAAATAAAGATGCAAAAATAAGAAAAAATAAGAAAATTAAAAAACACAAAATGCTCCTTTTACCAAAATCATAGTTTTTTCGGGATTTTTCTTTGGCTAAACCCATCCTTATAACATCAGAGAAGGGTAGCAAATACATGCTAGAATGAAAGAGTAGAAGAAATTACAGAACAAGACCCTTTTCCCTGGTTGCACTATATACTTGCTACCTTTCATGGGTTTTTTTTCTGATGTCTCTAAACTCAATAGATAATTATGAGAGGAAAGATTGATGTTCAAAATGATGTCCTTGTCATTGGGTTAATGTTTACCATGCTTTCAGGGAAGCCCTGATGAAGCAAGCTTTCTTTCTTTAAAATGAGATGGTTTGCT
The DNA here is from genome assembly GCF_964194105.1 of Spermophilus citellus. NCBI lineage: Eukaryota > Metazoa > Chordata > Mammalia > Rodentia > Sciuridae > Spermophilus > Spermophilus citellus. The sequence goes on from NC_138183.1 coordinate 241,055,547, forward strand.
AATAATAATTCAAATTGTAGGTATTTAAAGTTTTGGAATATACTTGAAATATATTCCTGCTGTAATTAAATGAGAAAACTATGAGTAAATTCTTATTGAGTGTTCAAGTCTTTTCCTCATGTTAATAACTTAGTTAGTAGTTTTTTCAATGCCATGATGATATCCTTGTTCCGCAGAGTATAGATGATGGGATTCAAAGCTGGGATCAAAATGGTATAGAAAAGAGACAGCAGTTTTCCTGTTCCATCAGACTGATTTGACTTGGGTTGTAGGTAAGTGATACTAGCTGTTCCATAGAACAAGACCACAACCGTCAGGTGAGAAGAGCAGGTGGAAAAGGCTTTAGCCCTCCCTCTGGCTGATGACATTTTTAGAATGTTGGAGATAATTTTGCCATAGGAGGCAGAGATCAAGATAAATGGAACCATGACAAATAGTACTGCAACCACATATACTGCCATCTCATTCACAAAAGTGTCACCACAAGCAAGATTGAGCAGTGGGGGGATGTCACAGAAGAAGTGGTTAATTTTGTTAGACCCACAAAAGGGCAAAGAGAAAATCTGGTATGTTTGCCCAATTTCAACAGGGATTCCACTGACCCAAGATGCAGCCACTAGCTGTATGCAAACCTTGTGGCTCATGACTACAGGGTATTGCAAAGGGTTACAAATGGCCACATAGCGGTCATAAGCCATCACTGTCAAGAGGAGGCACTCTGTGCCTCCAAGCAAGAGGACAAAACACATTTGTGTAGCACAGGCATAAAAGGAAATAGTTCCTTTCTGTGTACAAAGGTCCATGAGCATCCTTGGCATAGTGGCTGTTACATAACAGATTTCCAACACTGAAAAGTTGCTAAGAAAAAAATACATAGGAGTTTGAAGAGCAGGGTCAGTTTTTGTTATCAGTATAATAATGCTATTGCACATCAAGATAGTGAAATATAAGAATAAGAATATTCCAAAAATCATCCACTGAAGATGAGGAATATCAGAAAATCCCAAAAGAACAAATTCCATCAATGTAGTGGTATTTGATTTTCCTGTTCTAACTGGCTCTTCACCTGCAGATATGGTAAATTTAACATGGTTAATTTATTCCTATCTTGAACCACATTGATCTCTTATGATACCTGGAGTTTAGTCCATAAATACACTTTTATAATCTCATCAATCATTTCTACCATTATCTGTTTTTGTATCTACTACTTAAAATTTCAAATTTCAGAGATCAAGTGATATGCATTTAAAATCTATTCAGGAAATAAAATCAAATGTATAATTTTGAGAAATAAATTTTCATCATTTCACTCTGAAAAGGAAAATAATGTTAAGGTGTTTTATATTGATATTCCTGGGTTTATTTTATTATCTCTTCATTGGTATTCTAATATCATTTTTAGTCCTAAATATTTCCCTAAAACTCTTTCTTTAATTATTATTCAAAATGAACTGTAAGTCTTTGTTTAAACTCTAAAAAAACGAACTTTTTAAACTAATTCATTATTATTGAGTAAATAAATATGAATTATTATTGCTCTGATTTATGTATCAGTCTATTGCTTATGCTAAATATGGGAACCTAAATTCCAACATGTTGTTCATTTATTTTCCCTAATAACAACTATGGTAGTGTGAATTCAAATCATCAATTCAGAAGGGGATGAATCTCAATGATGGGTGATGCTCTGGATTTGGTACCTAGCAGCACAGAAGAAAATAGTAAATATAATTATCCTTTTAGTTAATAAATACACATGACATATTACACACACTATTTTTTTTTTGTATTTCTTTTCTTGTGTGAGATTCTCCATTGTCAATTAATTGTCTTGTAAACAAATATAGCACCCTTTCTTTTTTTTCCTTTCATAATGTTATCTTTTTACAAGTTCTGCTGTGTTTGACACTAAATTTTATTCACTCAAGTGATTCAAGGAAATAAAAAATAAAAATGTCCTTGTTAATTTCATCCCTATGATGCAGTCAGCACTACAAGACAATTCCCATCACATTTTCCCAATTCTTGTTTTCCAACTTCCCAAATGAGTTTTCTACATTTCTTATATTCTTAAATCTATTATACCTATGCACAATTGAGCCCCATTAATCTATGATTTTGAATTAATATATTGATAGATAGAAGTGATCAGATGCTGCTCCTTCAAGTTACACATTTCTGTTAGTAGTTGTTTTCAAGATTATCTTAAATAATTTTGGTGATTGTAAATGTAATTGTCATTATTAGACATGCATCTTATTTTATTTAAGTATATAATTAACAAAGTTAAAATATATGAGTTACTTGAATTAATCATTTCATAGACACAATTTTATTGTTTTCTGCTCTAGTACATTATTATTGATCCTCGAATTTAAAATATTCTTAAATAAAATGTATTAGTAGCATAACTACACCATACCTTTATTAATGTGCATGAAGCAGTCTATGTCAGTCAATTTTAATCTAGAAACTTTTTAAGCTCTTCTTTCTCTGAGGAAGTAATTGTAATTCAACAATATTTTTGCTTGATGCAAACACGGATTGCTCTTAAATAGCAGTAGTCATGTTCCTGGGGGAACATCTTCTCTCATGTATCAATTTAATTTCTAGAGGACTGCTTCTCTTTGGCAGTCATTCAGGCTCATTTTGCAATGCTGTGTTTCCTAGATGGACTCTACTTTTCCTCAGCCTCTCATTGGCATAGAACTTTCCCCATGAGGAAGGAAATTCCTGGCAGTGAAATACCACTTACTTGTCCACTATTACTTTCCAGAAAGTTAGTCTCTCAAACCACTTCTTTTAAATGCATTAGTGGGGGATGTAGATTTGCCTTCTGTACTCTGCTGATTCCCCACCATTCATCCAGATCCAGATCATCCAGTTCCATAGCAAAATATGCCACTGTTTTTCTCCCATATACGCACTTTGCTTGGAATGTCTCCAAGATCAGGGGTGGGGGTCAAAGCCTTTTCAAGAAATAGAATTATTTTACACTAAATTAACTTTTTGTGAAAATTAAAGTGTTCCTTTAATGCTTTGTTCATTTATTACTAGGTATCTACTTATTGGATGGCAAGTGTTCTTGATGCACTCTGAATGCAAATACTTCAATTGAAATATGTGTGAGCAATAATTGATTAATGCTATCTTTTGAAAAAATATATATTTTAGGTAGTTCCATATCTGTATGTTTGTAAGGTGTGTGTTTGAGCTGTCTTTCTTTATATACCTTTATTCCATTCATTTATTTTTATGTGGTGCTTAGGATGGAACCCAGGGCCCCACACATGCTAGGCGAGCACACTACCACTGAGCCACAATCCCAGCCCCTTGAGCTGTCTTTACAAATATTTCACCACAGTACCTCACAGGTTTTGTCTTCTGAATTCTTCTAGATCATTTTATCATGTACATTTCACCTTTATGTCTATGATCCATTTGGTATTGATATAAGACATGATGAAAAGATTGAGGCTTACTTTTCCTTGTGCAGATATTTGATTACTTCTGCAATACTCAGTGAAAATGTTTTCCATTGCCCATATTTATCCCAGCATCTTTATTAAAATACAAACATTTGGGCTGGGGATGTGGCTCAACTGGTAGTGCGCTCGCCTGGAGTGCGTGCGGCCCGGGTTCGATCCTCAGCACCACATACCAACAAAGATGTTGTATCCGCCGAGAACTAAAAAATAAATATTAAAAATAAAATTCTCCTCTCTCTCTCTCTCTCTCTCTCTCTCTCTCTCTCTCTCTCTCTCTCTCTCTTTAAAAAAAAAATACAAACATTTGTATCTCTTTCTGGATTGTCCACTGGTGAATATATTTACTATTTCACAATTGTCACTATTTTCCTCACAGTGAGATTTTGTGAGTCTTAAAATCACATCTTATTCTTTTTAAAATGTGTTATTTCTTCATAAAATTGATTTTCTCTTTTATCCTTCACATTTTTACAATCCAATCATTTCACCTCTGAATATTCCTACATGAACTGCTACTTTAGGGGGACACCTTCTGACAAAATCATATCAGATTATCTTTGAAAAAATTTGTTATGTTTAATATTCAAATTTACAAACTACAAGAATTGTTTTATGAGTAATTAGGTAAAGTATGAATCAAGATCTCTTTTGTACTTTTGTATCGACTTTAGAATATTTTAATAGAATAATTTAATAAAAATCAATTTTTCTGCACTATTCTGCAGAGCTAACATTTTTGATAATCAAGTGTTTCCACATGTTAGGTGTGTCCACCTGTGGAGCTCTCAATTGTGTCATTTATTCCTTTATTAGTTGTAAAATTATATCCATGGTTTGAATTTCTGCAACATTGTAACACATTGTTATATCTGCTTAAAAAGTTCTCTCTCTCTCTCTCTCTTGAATACACACAAAAAAATTATTCTATTTTTTTAAATCTGTGATTGATTTGAGAAAGTTTATATACTTTAATTATGATATTCTTATCATCTGCACATGCTATTGGTACGAATTTATTTCTTTCCTCCTAAATTTCCTTCAAGTTATTTTATTACTTATTGTGTAAGTTTTCTGAAATTTACTTAATTTTCAATAGTTGCTCATTTCCATTCTAGTTCAGATAGTATTTACTATTTCATGTTTGGTTTGCTTGTTTTATATATTTTAATATGTGAGATTAATATTTTCTGGAATTCCATGTATTTATTTTTGTTATTTTTAGTTCCAGTAATGTGTGTAGGTGTGTATATATGTATATAATATGTATGTTTATATATAAATATATATGGATATATACAAACAAAATAATCTGTTATGTTTTAAACAAACATAATTCTTAGCTTCTGAGATTACATTTTCTGTTGTTTGTTAGTTATGATCATAGTTTCTTTATAGTCTTTCTTTCAATAAAACTTGGCACAGTTTACTTAACTATTTCAAATATAATAAGTTTTTCAGAGAACTTCTCTGACAAATATTTAGTAATTTCATTTTTAAATTATTTTATTTTTGCTTTACTATGTTTCATCATTTTTTGTTTTTATTCTTTTGTGTTATAGCACTATTAAATATGATTTATAGATTGCCAAATAACTATGCTTCCTCTTATACATAAATCTACTATTTGTACAAAAAAGTACTAATGTAAACTCATTTTGCATGAATAATTTAGATCTAATATCAGTTGAGATTAATAATTGGAGACTATTCATGTGGATCTGTTTAAATCACATAAATCCTTTATATGTAGGTATGGTAGTCAAAGTCAGAAAGATCAGAGATTCACGGTAAGAGAAATAGGATCCAGCAGAAGACATATAGTGCAGTTTGTTTCTCGGAGCCAAGATGCAGCCCCCAGTTAAAATCCAGCCAGGAAATTGTACCTCAGTCTAAATGCCCAAAGAAATGGATTCTGCTAAAAACCTAACTGAGATGAAACAGAGTTTTCCCCTCATCCTCTAGATAAGAGCTTGACCCAGCTATGTTGATTTCAGCTTTTTAGATCCAAGGCAGCCCCAGAAACCATCCACCCAGCACCATAAACTGCAGAATATATGAAAACATATTTGTCTTATATTGCTAAATTTGAGGTTGTGTGTAATGCAACATTAGAAAAATTATTGCAGTAGCATAAACAGTGTTGAACATGGTCATTGCCATCGTGTATATAGATTTGATCTTCACTCTGTAGGGGAAAAGCTCTATCATTATATCTGCTTATGCCTACATAACTAGATTTTACTCATTTAATACTAGTGGCATTTGAGCTATTCTATGTAAGATCGAAAATAACTAGTGATCTCAGTCACTGTCTTTATTGTTAGTCACCAACTGTCCTAGTGAATTTGATCACTTGGATTAGTTACATAATCAAGAGAGATTAGCCTCACCTCAACTCCTCTTTCTCATTATAGAAGTCCAGATGCTCTGTGCAGTCCACTTGTCTTCATGCAAGAGTACAGCCTGGTATGTGGGACCAAAGAAATCCTGGGAATATCCTGGAGCTGATAGTCTTTCAGATTTCAGACACTAACTTGCCTTGTCCCTTAATTTTATTGAACTTTCCTTTAAATAAATTCTTTATGAGTGCACTCTGTGCATAAACAAGTGAGAGAAAACAGTAGAAGAGTGTGTTTCTTTCTGGTTTAATATTGACACTGACATATAAAAAATTTTTGAAAAATGATCTGGCAATATTATAAGATAAACCTTTTCTTAATTGGATGGATATGGTGGGATATACAATTTTCTTCTTTCATATTAGGGCAGTGGGAATTTCTTTAATGCAGCCACTCCAGAGCATTGTCATGAGTGGCTGAGCAATATCACAGGGGTAGACATACCCCACTGTGTGCTATAATTCACAATGCCTACCTTTCACTACCAATTGTGATTTTCATTATTTAAAAAGAAATCTGAACCTGTCTTTTAAGTTTCTTGAGCAAATACATAATTGTAATAATTCTTGGACATATTATTTCTGCAAGATGAGATTCTACTGATTCTACTTAATGTAAAAATAAGTGTTTTCATCAAAAGAAAAAAAAGTGTTAAATTATTGCCCCAAATGGAAGCAAAAATTGAAGCCAGGGATAAGAGATGACAAATCAACTGTGTCCTGGAAATGCAGAAAATTAACTCCACGGGAGTCAAATAAAAGAAATTTAAAGAATGCAATGTTTATATGCCAGACTAATTACTTGGATTTTCATCAATAAATTCTCCCAAACTGGTTGTAAAAAAAAAAAAGAAAATACATCACTCACAGTTGTTATAGCCAGAGTCAAAAATCACACTTCTTCAAGGCCTCACTTATCCTGAAAGCTAGCATAGCGTCCTTCTTCTTCCGGCTTTTGATGACATTTCTCTGCCTTTGTTGAGGACTGAATCACACCAATCTCTCCCTCTGCCTTCATGTCATGTTCTTCTGTTCATGAATGTTTTTAAAATATTTTCTGCCTTCCTTCTCACATCAGAATACTGATGACTGGATTTGATGCCCATCCTAAACCTTAGTGATCTAATTTTAATAGGCTTACTTAACTCTATCTACCAATCACTTATTTTCAGATTCAGTCCTATTTTTACATTCCAGATGTAGATGTATTTTGAGGCACTAAGAACCAGCCCACTATACTTACACAACTGTATTATTGAAGAAAAATCTCTTAGGAAAGAGATATTACCAAAACAAGACCAGAGCTACAATGGGAGGGAGGGAGGTGACTAGGACACAATAATATCTGGACAGTGGAGGAGCAAACATCCTAAGAAGTTTTAGTTTTAAAACAATATGGACAGAGAAATATAAAAATGGGATAATGCAAAAACACAAAAATTTTTAAAAATCATGACTCCCTTCTTCCACCCTCTTAAAATATTTCTGCCATTTTTAATTGGCTAAATCCAACATTGAGGTTACAGAATGGAACCATATTCATGAGAAAGAAAGTGAATATTGAAAACATAATCCTAGAACATGTGTATAGTGTATACTTCTTGGTTATATGACACATGCAATCATTTTCCATTGTGATTCTCAAAAAATCACTTAACTCAGTACTTAACCATGGAAGGAAATAAGGAAATATTGATCTTCAAATTACATACTTGCAATAGGATTATTTATGTTTTTATTACATATATACCTTACCTAAACTTTATAATCAAAGGCCCTAGGCATAATGTAGTAGTTATCACAATATTAATCATCATCATTTAAAAGCATAAGAACAAAGCTGGGGTTTTTTTGTAGTTACATAAGAAAGTAATAGAAAATCATTAGTTTTCAAGTCTTTGCCTTATGTTAATAACTTAGTTAGTAGTTTCCTCAGTGCCATGGTGATATCCTTGTTCCTCAGAGTATATATGATGGGATTCAAAGTTGGGATCAAAATGGTGTAGAAAAGTGACAACAGTTTTCCTGTTCCCTTGGACTGATTCGACTTGGGTTGCAAGTAAGTGATACTAGCTGTTCCATAGAACAAGACCACAACTGTCAGGTGAGAAGAGCAGGTGGAGAAGGCTTTATTCCTCCCTCTGGCTGATGACATTTTTAGAATGTTGGAGATGATTTTGCCATAAGAGGCAGAGATCAACAGAAATGGAACCAGAAAAAACATCATGGACGACATGTAGACAGCTATGTTATTCATGGAGGTGTCACCACAAGCAAGCTGGAGGACTGGAGGAATATCACAGAAGAAGTGATTAATTCTGTTAGATCCACAAAAGGGCAAAGAGAAAATTAGGTATGTCAGTCCAATTGCAGCTTGAATTGCAGTGACCCAGGAGGCAGCCACCAGCTGCATGCAGACATTGTGGCTCATCACCAGAGGGTAGTGTAGAGGGTTACAAATGGCCACATAGCGGTCATAGGCCATCGCTGTCAGGAGGAGGCACTCTGTGCCTCCAAGCAAGAGGACAAAACACATTTGTGTAGAGCAGGCATACAAAGAAATATTTCCTTTTTGTGTACAAAAGTCCATGAGCATTCTTGGGATAGTGACAGTTACATAACAGATTTCCACAAAGGAAAAATTGCTAAGGAAGAAATACATAGGAGTTTGAAGAGAAGAGTCAGTTTGTGTTATCAGTATAATAATGCTATTGCAAGTCAGAATAGTCAAATATAGCAATAAAAATATCCCAAAAAGCATCCACTGGAGATGGGGAGTATCCGAAAACCCCAAAAGAATGAATTCCATCACCATAGTTGTATTTGATTTTTCTGCTTTAATCTGCTCTCCATCTGTAGGCATGGTAAATTGTGTGATTAATTATTCACATTGTGAAATGCATTGATATTTTATGTTACCTGACTTAGATACATAAGGAAAAATAGCACTTATCTCTTAAAGAATTTCCACCACGACCTTGTTTTCCCTGGCTCCATGGGATGACATTTGTTATTTCAGAATTACTTGATATGCAGTTAAAATCAATTCAAGAAAAAAATCTAATGTATTTAATCAGATTTTATTAACAGACACTAAGAGTACTGAGAAGTGTGAGAAGTGAGTTTCATTTTGCAGAGGTACATGGAGAAATATTATTTATTATTTCATCCTTAAGGGCAGGATTATGTTACAGTCCTTTTATATAGTTTTTTTTTGGGGGGGGAGTATACAGTTTTCCCCCCTTTATCAGTAGTAATATTCTATCTTCTTTCAATTCAAAGCTTTGCTCTTGAAGCTTTCCATCAAATCTTATTCATAATGAATTTTAACTCCTCTCTTTTTATTAACGAGAATAAAGTTTCCTAAATCAACTTTTTTTAAATGAGGAATTAAAGAGGGCTATTATCGTTTTGTACCAATATCTCCAATCACTTATGCTGATATGAAAACATTAACCCAGCTTGATGTTCATTTGATTTCCCCATTAACAATTACTGTAATGTGTCAAATACATTAACTAAGCCTTAACTTAATAAACATGAGTAATACTTAATACTATTTCTTCACATTTTTTTCTTATCTATGTAAGTTTCTCCTCCTTCATGTGATGCTTTTGTAATCAAATGAAACTTTATTTCCCTATTTTTTCCTTCACCCCATTTTTAAAAGTACAACTTTAAATAAACCCATCTATGATTTAGTCAGGTTATGTCAATGGTCAGAACACACTAATGGGGATAAAAACAAGAGAAAATGAAAACAAACTCTCCATATTAATACCTCATCTGTGAAGAAGCCTAACAGTTCTTAATAAGTACTTTGTTCTTGATCTCCAGCTTCCCAAAATGAATAATTACATATTTCCCTAACTTCATAAAACAGTGAATACTGCACTCCATTTAACCCCTTCACTTCATGCTTTAGAAATAATATACAGATAGTAAAAGTGTTAAACTCTCTTCTCAAGTTCCATAGTTCTACTAGCATTAGTCTTCAAGGTTATCTGAGATAAATTACCTTATTTATTATCATTAATGTTTTCTGATATATATTTAATTTAATTTAGGATAAGAAAAAGTTAAAAAAAGATATGAGACTTACATTAGAGAATTATTTCATAAAGATCTCAGAATTTTGTGCTTTTCTACTTTATCAAATGAATCTTGGTCATCAGAGTTAGAGCTATCCTTAAGTAAAGAAGTCTAATAGCACAATTGCAGCTCACCTTTATAGATTTGCATGAAGTAATCTGTGGGATGACAAGTGACTTTTAATCAATCACTCTTTGAGGGCTTCTCTTTCTAACAGTGTAAGAAATTCTACATACTTTTGCTCTTAAATAGAAATAGCCATGCTTACTCTGGGGAACAACTTCTCCTGTATCAGTTATATTTCTCGTACTCTGCTTCTCTTGCTAATAAGTTTCTCATGAGAATCCTGAGTTAATCAAATTTGTGTACCTACGTAATCTGTTCCTTGTGTGTCATTGTCTCTGGATGATTTTGTGTGATTCATTACTGGTTTCACACTTTGCTTATAATCTATATTTTCATTACTTTTGTATTTTTTTGTTCATTTCCAGTTTGTTGAACATATTTTTATCATAATGCGGTCTTGAAGATTATGTGCATTAACTTCGAAATTACATACTTTTAAAAAAAGTTTGTATTTAAGTATATAAAGTACCTGGAGAACCTTGTATAGATTTTTATGGACAATTTGTATTTTAAAAAGTATTTTTTAAAAAACAATGTTTTCTACACTATTGACAACTTTTTTTGTTTCATACTTAATTACATTTTCTTGATTCCCCAGTAGTGAAAGATGTATTTCAAAGTTTTGTTCTTAATTGTAGTATTTTCCAGCCCATGAAATAAAACACAATCCCTTCCTTATTTTCATCAACATGTGTGCTACGTACCTGGATTAGTGAATGTAGAACACTCCCTCTCCTGTTTATTTTTCACTCTTCTCAGACTGTACTTCATCTTCTTTCATTCTTTTTCATTTAACATGAGAGAGTTTATTTCTATCTTGGACTCCTAATAGTGAGATTAAGATTATATTTCGGTGCCATCATGATAGGTACATGTTCTTTAACCTTCTATCACACAATCTCAGATATTACATCTAGCTCAACCCCATTGCTTTGTATATTTTATTCCAAAATTTTACATGAAATAATTTTGTTAATCTACTTAGGTAATTGCTTAAATTTTCTCCCTATCAGTATGTAATTTACAACAATGAAATTTTTTATGTTCATAATGCACAGTGTGATTCCATAATATAAACTTAAATTCATTTTAAACATTCCATATCAGACAAGGAACCATCTGAATACTCACAAGTGAATGCATTCAATGTCATGTGGAAAGGAAAATCACCCAGCTGAGTCCTGAAGAAGGCAGTTATGCAGAGAAAATCCTGACATTTAATTTTTAAAAAATCTATTTATTTATCTTCAATACCAGGACACACCCTGACATTATCACAAAAGCATGCAACACAATCTGGTTCAATTCAATCTTCATCACTTCCTCCCTTTTCCCACTCTCTGCCCTCCACTCCACAAATCACTTTTCAATTCATTTACACTTTATTCTTTTATTTATTAATTAGTGCCCTGTGGACACACACAATGCCATGCCATACCATGCCATATGTATGCATGCACATATGGAAGTTCAGCCAATTTCATTTCATTGGTTTTCCCTTTCCCTGCCCCTTTTCCACCTACTCATTACCTTTGTCTATTATACTGATATTTTTTTCTATTTTTGATAAAGTTCCTTCTTTCTATTTGTTATTTTTTTCTCTCTTTTTTTTTTACCCCCCATTCCCTTGTTTTGGATTAAATTCTACATATCAGAGAAAACATTCAACCTATGAATTTTGGGGACTGGCTTACTTCACTTAGCATGATGGTCTTCAGTTCCATCCATTTACCAATAGATGCCATAATGTCATTCAACTGAATAAACTCCATTGTGTTTATATACCACATTTTCTTTATCCATTCATCTTTTGCAGGACACCTAGTTGGCTCCATTACTCCACTACTGTGCATTGTGCTGCTTTAAATATTGATGTGGCTGCATAACTCTAGTATGCTGAGATTAAATTTTTCAAATATATGTTGAATAATGGGATAGCTTGGTCATATGGTGGTTTCATTCCTAGTTTCTGGAGGAATCACCACACTTGTTTCCAAAGTGGTGGCACTAACTACTAGTCCCAACAAAAACATATGAGTGTATCTTTTTTTTCCACATTCTCACCAACATTCGTTATTTTTTGTATTCTTGATGATTGCCTTTTTGAAGAGTGAGATGAAATCTCAATGTAGTTTTGATTTTCATTCCCTAATTGTTAAGGATTTTAAACATTTTTCATATATTTGTTGAATTGTGGATGATTCTTTTGAGAAATGTCCGTTCAATTAGTTTGTCCCTTCATTGATTAGGGGATTTTTTGTTTGTTTGTTTGTTTGTTTTGGTTTTTAATTTTGGGGGTTCTTTCCATATTCTGTATACTAATGTCCTGAGGAAAAGGTAAAAAAAAATTCTTCCATTCTGTAGGCTCTCTTTTCAAGCTCTCAATTGTTTTCTTTGACATACAGAAGTTTTAAATGTGATGCCATCTCACTTATTGATATTTTATTGCTTGTGCTTTAGGAATCTTGTTAGGAAAGTTTGTTCCTATGCCAACATGTTGGAGAGGTGGGCCTACATTTTCTTCTAGCAGATTCAGGGTCACCACTCTAATAATCTCCATCTTTGTTCCACCTTGAGTTGAATTTTGTACTGGTTGAGAGATAGGCATTAAACTTTTCTGCTACATATTGATTTCCAGATTTTCATTTTTTCCAGTATGATTTATTAAAAAAGCCACCTTTTTTCCAATGTTTTTGGCACCTTTTGAACAAAAATGTATAAGATAATTGTATTTACATGGATTTGTCTCTGTCTTCTATTCTATTCCATTGTCCTTTTTCACTGTTTTGGTGCCAATACCATGGTGTTCTTGATGCTATAGCTATGCAGTATAACTTGAAGTCTGGTATTGAGATCCCTCCTGCTTCACTTTTCTTGCTAAGATCTCCTTGGTTATGTCTCCTTATGTGTCTCTTATTTGGTCAAATGAATTTCAGGATATTTTTATCAGACATTTTGAAACACAACAAAGTGATGTTGTTTTAAACTACACCTCTGGATTTGATTTGCTGTGTAGCAATAAAAAATATGAAAAGAGCAATTCAAAATTATTAAAAAGCCAAATATTGTACCTTTCTTCCGTTATTCCATGCATGTGTACTATGTTGTAGCCACAATTGCCATCTGTCAGTGTTCTGAATATTCTCTCCTCTAAAACTATTGCCTTATTAAATTTGTGATTTTTAGAATATTTTGACAGTGAGATGATGCCTATGAGGACAACAACAAAAGTAGCTGAAACATGCATTCCATATAACTATGTAGAAAAGAGTAAGAACACATAATATAACATAATGGAGAAATAAACTTAAAAACAAAACAAATAAAAAATCCTAGCAAACAAAAACCAAAACCCTCAGGTTGTATATTTTTTTCATTTTTTTAAATTAATAAATCATCCAGTGACATGTCCATCATTTAGTAGAAATTCAAGTCTCTGGGTCCTTAATTTTAGCTTTTGTTTAGTCACACAGTATAAGGATTTAAGTAAAACCTCCTAAGTATCTTTTTTTAAATTTTTTTAATATTTATTTATTTTTAGTTATCAGCGGACACAACATCTTTGTTTGTATGTGGTGCTGAGGATTGAACCCCGAGCTGCACGCATGCCAGGCGAGCGCGCTACTGCTTGAGCAACATCCCCAGCCCCCTAAGTATCTTTTAAAGCAGTAAAATACAGAAAATAATTCAATTGCACTAATATCCCCATGATTTAAATTTTAATTCTCCTTAACATTCTTACCAAAAAATGAAAAAATGAAATCATTGTGAGGGGATGGATAAATCCAGTCTAAATAAGATGGAATAATCCTATATGTATTGTATTTCTAAGCAGGAAATATGTATCTAGAATTGTTTTGCATTAAAAAGAACAAGGTAAAAAATCTTTGGATGTCACTAATTATGACTCTGCCATATAGGAAATGTATCCTACAAAGAGAGGATCATACTCTTAGGTCCAGAGAAGCAGAATGGAGAAATATAGAGAAAATCTTGAACTTGTCCAGTAACCTGTTGCATTTTTTTTCCTAAAATCTGTCTCCATTCCTGCTAAGTTTAGAATTTTAGGGAATGAAGACATGTGAAAGACTCATCACCAATCCCCTCATACTGTATAGTATTGTTATTGAGTTCATTCTTTTAATCTTTCCTTGAGGATTCCTAAATTATTAATAAGCAAATTCACTATGTTATACGATAAGTTATCTAAAAACGTAAGTCCATAGTCAATAGTTTCCAATGACTCCCCACTCCCTTTTCTTTTCACAAGCTAATGACATCATGTGAAATAATCATTTTAAAACAAGGAAAATGAAAAAAAAAAACACTATTGATTTTGCAGGAAGACTTGTGTTATAATGGGTTCAAATATGTATTGAATGCACTAAATATTAAGTCATCAATTTTCTCAAGGTCATCATGACATCTTTGTTCCTCAGAGTATATGTCACAGTTACCACTGTTGGAGTTATTATAGTATACATAAAGGAGAGAAATTTGTCATTCTGAAAGAATTTTGAATTTTGGTCACAAATGTGTTATGTTTCCAGATCTAAAGAACTTTGACATGAAGTGAGCAGGTAGAGAAGGATCTGACTCTTATTGCTAATGACAACTTTCTTCAGGAGATGAGTATCAAGAGAAAAGGTATTGTGAGAGGTGGTTTCACTGAATGACTGGCATTTTCCTTCCCATGATTGAAAGAGACTCTGTCGGTCACTTTCCTAGTGACTTGGATATTGATTGCCAGAACCTCAAAGTAGCACGATGTGTCTTCAGATGTAGGCGTGCCTTCCTACAGCCCCATGGGTCCAGTTACTCTCACCTGTTCCTTTGTGATATTACCCGTTTGCCCTATTTGGGATAGAAAGTTTCATGGAAACACCCTTTGTGTGTCCTCCTCTCTTGCTCTGCCTTTAGGTGTGACCTTCCTAGATGTCAGTCAACTGCTGACAGCAGACATCATGAAGCCAGACTCAACCCCCTGAAATCTGACCCTTTGCCTCATTTGAATGGCTTTACCTCAATAAAAGGGTCAGCACGTGCTGCCTGTCTCTCTTTCTGCGGACCCTTAAGGTCAGAGGAGCCATCACAGGACCCCCAAAGAAAAGGGTATCTCTCTCTCTTGTGTGGTTATTTCGTGCAGCCCAGTTCCTCTGGAGTGAACCTGAGTGTTTTTGTCATGAGGAACGTGACAAAGTATCATGGCCAACTTTATTAAAGCAATTGTAAAGACCAAATCTCACTCAGCAACATTTCTGCAAGGCCAGCTTGAGTACTGGTGGGCTGTCATAGAAGCTGTTATTATCTTGGTTGGATTCACAATGGCAGAGAAAATATCTGGCAGGTCTGCCCCATAGGGGCCTGGATTTCACTGATCCAGGAGCTAGACTTCATCTGAATAAGATCTTGTGGTTCATAATTAGGAATATTTTCCCAGTAGTAAACCCACAATCAGTATTTTAGGTGCGTTTTTGGTGCTGCCTTGAATCTCTTTCTTTTTCCCTTTGGTACATTTTAGTTATACATTATAGTTGGGTTCAGTATAACCTAATCATACATGTATGAAATTTAATTTACTTTATTTCAGCCCCCAGTGCCTGCCCTTTTCCCTTTTTCTTCCTTCTATTTTCCTTCTTCTATTCTATTGGCCTCTCTTCCACACATTTTTGTATTTTTGACTGGTCTTTAAAGATGGGACTCAAGTTGATATATTTATATATGTACAAATCATAATTTCAGAAAATTAATTATTCATTTCCTTCCTTTCCCACCTTCTTCCCCCTAAATCTCCTAGTCCACTGATCTTCCTTCTATCTTTATGATATCCAACCCCTAACATCACCATTTTTCTTTACTTTGCTCTAGTTCCCAATACTGCATTTCTGTTGATGGGCACTATCAAAAAGTGAATGGATAAAGAAAAATTGTCACAATACACAAGGAAGTATTATTTAGCCATAAAGAATGTTATTTTCTTATGAATGGATGGAATTGGAAAACATTATGTTAAAAAAAAAACAGACTCTCAAAGCCAAGGGTCTCTAATATTTTCTCTAATATGTTGATCGTAGGAGGAAAAAAAAAAGGATCTAATGAATATAGACTGGAAAACAGTGGAGAGGAATGGGTTTGAGGGGAAGGGAAGAAGCTGGTAAACACGATGTTCTGGAGAATGAAATCAAACAAATTATGCTGCTGCTGCTGCTGCTGCTGCTGCTGCTGCTGTGTGTGTGTGTGTGTGTGTGTGTGTGTGTGTGTGTGTGTGTGTTGTCACAATGAATTCCACTTCTATATATAATTATAATGGATTAATTAAAAATAGAAAGGAGATCAGTAGATCAAAAACAATGAGAATGTGGAAAGATTTGCACTGATGATGTTTACTAAAAGTCTTTTCAATAAAATTTCATCAAGTGCCTCATTGTCTGCATTGTTTTCATTTAACAATCACATCTTAATGTGCCAGAGAAGTAAAAGCTGCAAGCCAAAACAGAAAAGCATGACTTATTTTAAAGCACAAAGATTAGATAATTTTCAGTTTCCTAGTACTTCTTGAGAAAAAATTCCAAAACCTTGGCTTAAAGTTTTGTTTTTACTCTCTTAAAAATCTTAAATGATATTTTTTGTATTTAACATATTTGGATATATAATAAGATCATGTAATGAAAGACAAGCAGTTGAACAGGGGAGCAACACCCAGCTATTTGGGAGACTAAATTAAGACCAGTCTTGGCAGCTTGATGGGACACATTCTGAAGTTCAAAATCATAAAACAGGAAGGCTACAGATGTAATTCATGTAGCTCATTCCTAGACAAACCCTGGGCTCTATTACTAGTACTGCCAAACAACAGTAGAAAGGGATTGAGGGAGGGAGGGGGGAGGGAGGGAGGGAGGGGGGAGGGAGAGAGATAGAGAGAGAGAGAGAGAGAGAGGTTCGCAGGCAGAGGGAGAAAGAAAGAAAAATAAAGGAAGGAAGAAAAACGGAGAGAAATAAACACACTTTCACAAGTAGATTTCTTTAGGACAAAATCTTATATATGAAACAGCATTATGATTTTAAAAGAAAAGAACTATATATAATTTTAAACAGTTAAAAAGAAGAGTTTGATCGTGTTTTATTCAAAGGTATAGACAGAGATTTATTTAGGAAAATAGGTACATTTTCAAGGGGACAATTTCAAGAGAGGATGCCCCTGGGGTAAAGAAAAGGAATATGAATTCAAAGAAGAATGCAGGCCATCTCCAGAAGGAGAGACAACCAATCATGTATTTTTAAATGCACAATTGTGGTCTACAAGCTGCAATTGTATGAATATTTCACAGAATGCACATAAAAAACAAGTTATAATAGTTTTTAAAAAGGAATAATAGCAGTATTCTGGAATTAATAATAATGTAACTTTAATCCAAAGATAAAATGAGCAGATTGTTATGGCTTCAAATTATTTTCTCTATACCAAGTACTTAATTTTTTTTTGTTTCTTTCTTTTGAATTAATTAACCATTCTGTGAGACAAATACACAAGAAGATATGTAGTAAATGAGACTCTCCATGTTTGAAATTATGATTATTATTAACTTTACGTTTCTTAAAATGAAAATATACCCTATAAAATTATATATTTGAAAAAAAATAATCACAGATTTAGCATTCCTAAACATAGATTGTATCATTTTCTGGACTGAGTCACAGAAGCTAACATAAATAAATTCAGAATAGTATTTTGATCATTGAAAGGATTTAATGCAAATGGAAATTATGGTTAATTACATGATAGATTCTTAACACTAAAAAATGTTATGCTTATGTAGGCTTGTAAGATTCATACTTATTCTCCTGTGTTTGAATGTATTTCCTTTTCTTCCCCCCAACCAGAAAAGTTTAAGTTCATGGGTACGTAACACTACATATTTATCTTCAAAATTCCAAATACATATGAATATTTCACTTTTTCAATTGTTTTTACGACTTTCACATGTGTCATCTTTCTATGTAAACTGATACTTCTAAGCATAAAATATCCTCATTTGTTCTTCCGGAGTCTCTGGCCCAAGGTATCTTTCCCAACAGTCACTCCATGGAATTCAGGTCCCCTGGGCATTCCTCTCTTGAACCCCACTCGGTCTTAGTGGAGAGCACAATCACTAGCTCTCTCCCTACTGTTCACTGTAGAGTATTCAAACTCCAAGTTGTGCACTGGAGGGCCTAACGCCTTTCTGGATATTCCTCCCATGTATCAACTTCCTGGCCCTTGGAGTATAACAAATGCTAGGTTTTGGTCATCACTAAATATGCATTCTTTGTTTAGTGTGATGCATTTATTATTTGCTAACATTATCCTAGTTTAGTAATTGATATTTTTAATCAACAACGTAAGTGCTACTTCAAATTATATCATTGGTCTGAGCTAAATATAAACACTTTAAAATCGAATCTATGAAGAACAATAACAACTCTGCAGAGACTGCTGATTTCCAACATACTTCCTTCATTTTTACAAAATAGTTTATCAATATGAATGAGATTTCTTTACACTTGCCTATGTTACATTCTCTATTAAAATGAATGACTGTTGGATCCTGGTTCTCTCTCTTTCTTTCCCTCTTTCTCTCTCTGATTTTTTATGGTTCTACCTCAAACTTCTTATGCTTGCCCCAGTTTGTATGATTTTGAATGAATATAGAACATATTTTTACAGTTGCATTTAACATTTTTCAAAAATTTTGCCTTTGATTTTGAATTACTATTGTAATAAATATCTTGCTTAAATGACCTTGGGCTCAATATGAGTACTGAGTGGTATTTTCTTAAATCTATGAGTAGATTTCAAAATTTGAAGAATATAAATAAGCATTGGTCAGAGATATTCTTGTTGAATCTTTCCTAATAATCATGAGTGCTTGTATGAGTGTATTTATGTAGTTATAGAATTTATATTTTCTTAGAATACTATGCATTTTTCCATTGTTTATAGTTTTAACAGTATTATGCAAAATACTATAATGTAAATGAATTACTTCGGTTTCTGAAATCATATTTTCCTCTCTTCTTTTTACTAGTTATACACATTTTGTTCTCTTTCAATAATACCTGCCGCAGGTTACTCAGTTCTGTTTTCATAAGATTGTTCCATAAAATTTTATTGATTCTGTTAATATGTTACTCAGTTTTTGCTTTCATTATTTTTAAAATATTTTCTCCTGAGTTTGCATTTTAATTTTGTCACTGTGGTAAAGAGAATTATAAAATGACCCTAGTATATACACTTCCTGGTATACATATACTTTCTTCCAGTTATTCAGTCAAACTCCAATCTAGGAGTTGCTATAGAAGCATTTTATAAATTTAATTAAGTTACTTAATCAATCCACTCTGAATTCTTAATATTTTCCACCAATCACATGAGCCCTCCAAATTTCTCTCTAGCAGTCAGATAGGAAATTAGAGATTCAATTTGTCTTCATTTAATGGGTACCTAGCATAGATTTTGTGATTTCTGACTTTAAGATTCTAAACAATGAAACTATTCATGTTGTATAGGACTACATATTTTTAAGAATTTTTTATTGCAATATAAGAAATGGATAAAATGAATATATTTTCTTTGTTATATTATTTTATACTTTTTAAGCAAATATTTTTTACTAGGAAAATGATGATTATATTCTTATTGTAGTAAATGCAAACTTTGCATAAAAACATAAATGATAAATCAGAAATGCCTTGACATTTTTCGATTCAAGAAAGTCAATATCTCCTTCCAATCTATATCCTCCCAGAGACTGATAATATGCACACTCTCCCACTATGTTATACCTCTGTAAAATGTTTCATGAAATTATAGATTATTGCCTTTCTTTATTTTTCAAAAATAATTTCATATTTTATGCATACATTTGCATTTTTCTTTATGTGTCAGAAAGTGTTTGGAATTTCTTTAGTGTAACTGTCTTAAGATATTGACTTGTGCCCTCCCTCTTTTGTTATGGCAATTTCAGCATGTTAGAATTTTCCTTATTAGTCACACACTGTGCATGAGATAGATGTATTCCAGTGACTTGATAAATTTAAACTGAGAGCACAGTTTGCTTCTCATTTTAATTTTGTACTATAAAATGTAGTAGACATTCTTGAACAAATATATTTGAAACAACTATTCCCATACAAACATTTATATTTGTATAAGTTGTGGTGTTCTTGCTAGTACTGGTAAAGTAAAAGTATTTTTATTTTTCTTTGAAAGGAATGACAACAGAAAATTCCAGACTACTGCTCCGATAGGATATAATACCAGATATGGGAAAGAGTATGCAGATTGGGGACTAGAAAAGAATATACCCCAGGTGAGTCAATCTCCAATAAAATCATTTTCTTAAGAGGGCTAGTTCTTGGATATTATTTCTTGAGCTACAGTAACACATGACCATAAATTGCATGGGTTAGTTCAAGAGAAATTCTGGAGGCTATATTTCCAAACCATCACCTCTGACTGGGGTTGGGGAGAATAATGTCAGGCCTCTTTTAGCTTTTGGTCGCTGCTGGTGTTCCATGGTTTGTGCTTCCACATCTCCAATCTCAGCTCCAATTTAGGATGACTTTGTCTCTGTGTCTTCAAATCTGTTGTCAAAACTTCCCTGCATATCTCTATCAGAAGGACACTCATCAATGGATAATAACACTCATCAACCATAATTCAAGAAAACTTCTTATCAAAGTCCTTATTTTAATCACCTTTGCGAACATTCTTTTTACTCAGTCACATCTATAAGGGTATCCATTGAATGGAAACCATTAAACCCACAGTACATTGCTATGGATAGGGTAAGGTGAAACACCACATATTTGACAAAACTGTAGCAAGACCTGAGGTTATAAGGGGAGAAAAAAAAAGTGTTATCAAGTAATAGTGAGATCCTAGATTACATTTAAATCCATGAGATTTTGTAGTCTTAAAGGGACATGGATTAGAGACAAGAGAGAGAAGTCCAGGAAAACCCAAAGAAATCCTCAAGGTTTCCCTACTTCTACCACCTTAACTTAGTTTTCCAATGGCTAATTTCAACCGGTTTCTGAGAAGGGCAGACAATGCACCTGGAAGATTGGGAAGAATGAACTGACTACAGAGCACAACCCAAATACTTGTTTCCACAATAACTCCTGTGATCTTTCATTTTGAAGATGGATCTTCAGCCATAGATCAGTTCAAGTAATGAGTTTCCATGTTGACTACAGAGAATCAATTAGCTTAACTGCAAGGAACAAGAGTCTCTTGAAATAATGTGTGGTTATTATCCATGTAATTACCATTATTTAGGAACTTAAGAAAAAACTTGATTTTCCTGTCATATCTTCCAGCTTCTGGTGGCCCTTCTCTCCCATGGTGGTTAGCTGTCTTACTCCATATTTTGTATACACCATCACACGGTGTTCTTCTCTGTTACTGCATGTCTGTTTTCTGCTTTCTGTGTCATATGAGGACATAGATCCCTGTATTTGGCGCCCATCCTAAACCACAAAGATCTCATTTCAAAATCCTTGCTGAATTAATTTTTTTTGTTTGTTTTTCAAATAAGGTCCCAGTTACAGGTTCCATATTGAGAGATATCAATCCACTATACTTGGGCATAGATAATTGTGGTGAAAATTCTAGAAACTTCTATACTATATAGATATTACCAAGGCAAAAACAGATTATATGGGACAGACTGAGGTTATAAGAACACAGTAAGATTTGGACAATACAAGATCAAAGACACCAAGGATTTTCAGTTTTAAAAGAACATGGACAAAGACATAGATAAATATGGGGAAATTCAAAAAAGTAAGATATTTTTAAAAATGAAAACGTCTGTTTCCATCATCTTATCTATGTCTGCTATTTTTCATTGGATAAATACAACCATACGGTTAGAGAACAGCACCAGATTCGTGAGGAATAATGATAATATGAAAGTAAATGACTTCCAGAACATGACTATTCAAATAAAAACACTCATTCGTTTCCACTATGCTGCTCATGAAGACTCTCAACTCAAGAGTTACCCAGGAGGAAAGACTGGTCTTCCAAACAAATCCTTGCAATTGAGTTAATGTATACTCTTATCACACAGAGGACCTTAGGTAAATATATGCAAAGGTTCTTGAAGCAAGGTGTGTTTTATCACAATATTAATTATCATTATTTATGGCCATACATTATTTATGGTAGTCTCTAGGAGACAAGATCCCTTATGAGGTTTGTTTTCTTCCCTCCCTCTCTCCCTTCCTTCCTTCCTTCTTTCCTTCCTTCCTTCCTTCCTTCCTTCCATCAAATCTCCATGGTTTGCTTACATTATTTCTCTTTGGAACCATATTAATTTCTTTCAAATAAATGCCTTATGAATGAAAAGTCTGATAAATAATCTCAAATAATCAAGCAAGATAAAGCAATACAACTGCATTTATTTAAGGCCATATCCATAAACCTGAGTGATTTTTGTTGTAGCTCTATGAAAAAATGTTAGAAAGAACCTTTCTGAGTTTTCAAGTCTGCCTATGTTAATAACTTAGTTAGTAGTTTTCTCAGTGCCATGGTGATATCCTTGTTCCTCAGAGTGTATATGATGGGATTTAAAGTTGGGATCAAAATGGTGTAGAAAAGAGACAACAGTTTTCCCCTTTCCTCAGATTGATTTGACCTGGGTTGTAGGTAAGTGATAGAAGCTGTTCCATAGAACAAAACCACAACTGTCAGGTGAGAAGAGCAGGTGGAGAAGGCTTTAGCCCTCCCTCTGGCTGAAGACAATTTCAGAATGTTGGAGATGATTTTGCCATAGGAGGCAGAGATCAGCAGAAATGGAACCATGGAAAACACCATGGATAAAACGTAGATTGCTATTTTATTCATAGATGTGTCACCATAAGTAGTTGGAGCAGTGGAGGGATGTCACAGAAGAAGTGGTTAATTCTGTTAGACCCACAAAAGGGCAGAGAGAAAATCAGATACATTAGTCCAGTGGCAGCTTGAACTGCAGCGACCCAGGAGGTGGCCAACAGCTGCATGCAGACCTTGTGGCTCATGACTACAGGGTACTGCAGAGGGTTACAAATGGCCACATACCGGTCATAGGCCATGACTGTCAGGAGGAGGCTCTCTGTGCCTCCAAACAAGAGGACAAAACACATTTGCATAGCACAGGCACAAAAAGAAATATTTCCATTCTGGGTACATAGGTCCATGAGCATTCTTGGGATAGTGACAGTTACATAACAGATTTCCACAAAGGAAAAATTGCTAAGGAAGAAATACATAGGAGTTTGAAGAGAAGAGTCGGTTTGTGTTATCGGTATAATAATGCTATTGCACATCACAATAGTCAAATATAGGAATAAGAATATTCCAAAAAAAATCCACTGAAAATGGGGAATATCAGAAAGCCCCAAGAGAATGAATTCCTTAATCATAGTTGTGTTTGATTTTTGTGTTATATTTTGTTCTCCATCTGTAGACATAGTAAATTCAGTGTGATTAATTCATTCACATTTTTAACTACATTAATATTTTATGTTACCTTACTTGATTCTTAAAGAGACATAGTATTAATCTCTTAAAATATTTCCACCACTACCTTGCTTTTTACCTGAGATGAGATTTTCAACTTCAGAGTGAATTGATGTGTAATTAAAATCAATACAAAAAAATAAAATCTAATGTATTTGATTAAACTTTATTGCAATGACACCAAGGGTACTGAAAAATGTATATTATTATGTAGAAGTACATGGGGAAAAACATCATATTAGTTCATTCTTAAGACAAAATTTATGTTACAGGAAATTTCTATAATTTCAAACTTAAACATTTTTTCTCTTTATCGTAGTAGTATTCTTTCTTCTTTCAAGTCAAAGCTTTTCTCTAGAAGCTTTCCATTGAATCTCATTCCTGTGTTTTTATTAAGGAAAATCAATTTTCCAAATCAACTATTTTCTGATGAGAAAATACAGAGATGAATTATCATTCTCTACTAACATCTCCTATCACTTATGCTAATTTGAAAACATTAACCCATCTTGACATTCATTGACTTGCCCCATTAACACTTACTATGCAGTGTGTCAAATAAATAAATCAAACTTTAACTTAATAAACATGAGCAATTCTTCATACTATGTCTTTTCTTATCTATGTAAGTTTCTCCTTCTTCATGGAATGCCCTTGTAATCAAATGAAGCTCTTTTCTATTATTTTTCCTTCACCGTGTTGTAAAAGTACAACTTGAATGGACACAACTATGATTTAGAGAGGTCATACAAGTGGTCAGAAACTATGAATGGGAATAGAAATGAGAATAAGTGAAAATAAACTCTGCATATTAATACCTTTACTATGAAGAAGTCAGCATTGTTTGCCAATTCTCAGTGAATTTTTAGTACATGTTCTTCAACTTCCCCAAAACAAATATTTACATGTTTCTAATTTCAAGGAGTGAACACTATGCTCCATTTAATCCCATCAGATCATGCTTTAGAAATAGTATATAATTGATAAAAGTTCTCAGACTCTCTACTCAAGTTTCATAATTCTGTTAGTATCTGTTTTAAATTTTGTCTGAAATAAATTAGTTTATTACATCACTAATGTTTTTTAATATTTATTATTTTATTTTATTTAGAATTAGAAAAAGTTAAAAGATATAAGCCTTATGTTAGGGATTTATTTCATTTTCAAAAAATATCTGAGATTTTCATGGTTTTCTACTTTATTAATTGAATCTTGATCATCAAATCTGAAGCTATCCTTAAATAAAGTATTCCAATAGCACAATTGCAGCTCACCTTTACAGATTTGCATGAAGTAATCTGTCTGATGATGAGTGACTTTTAATCTATCACTCTTTGAGGTCTTCTCTTTCTAACAGTTTCCTAATCCTGCAATATTTTTTTTCAAGCACCATCTGGTCTTAAATAGAGATAGCCATGCTCACACTGGGGATCATCTTGGTTGCTAGTATTCTACTTCTTTTCCTAATGAGTTTCTCATGAGAACCCTGAGTTAATCAAATTTGTGCACCTATGCCTTTTGGCCATTATGTATTATTGTCTCCAATGATTTTGTGTTGTTAATCACTGTTTTTAAATTTTGTTTATAATCTATATTATTGGTACTTTTAAATTTTTTATTTATTTACAGTTTGTTGAACATATTAAATTTTGCAGTATATTCTTTTCTTATTTTTAAAATATGAACTTTATAATATTGAATACTTATCTGCCTCATACATTTTCTCCTGAGACATTAATATATTTGGGAAATCTTATAGCTAGTTCCATTATGGTTTTCAAGCTTGCTCATCTTATCAAACCTATTTCTGTCTCCCTCAAATATGTATTTATTCTGAATTGACACTATTTCTCCATCTATTCTCATAATTGTGTATTTTTTAATTTTGTAATTAGTTTATATGATGAATTACATTAGTTGATTCTCAAATGTTAATACACCAGGGATAAATCCTACTTAGCCATGGTGTGAAATTCTTTGCATATATAATTGTAATGAATTTGATCATATCTACATCTAATATTATCTATATGTTGGTGAGAATGTTCTGTAGTAATATAATTTATTTCTATATCATCATCAAGTATAATAAAATTTCCCATGCAGAATCAAACTTTCTGCTAATCTCACATAGTTAAAATTTTAACTTTCTATATTATATTCTTAACTGAAAAGGCTTGCTTTTGCAGTATGCCACCCTAGTCCAAGACTGTTGTCATCTGGACAATCACTGCCAGAGTCCACTTTGGAAGAGTGAAGAAGAGAGAATCTAATATTCTCAGAAGTTCGAAATAACAATCAAGAACTCGTTCAGGAACAATTGAGCTTACATCTGCTGCTGCTTCCTAGTTCTCCCAACTCTTAATTCATCCACACCATCATTCTATAGTGCTGCCTCTTAATTCTGGGCATCTCTTTATCCAACCAAATTACAATGTGTCACACATTTGCTAAAATTATTTTTTACATACTAGTGTCTTAAAGATAATATGCATTACCTTTGAAAATGCATAGATTGTTGCATTTTGTATTTAGGTAAATAAACTCCCTGGAAAGCCTTGTGTAGATTATGCAGTAAATTTCTCCTTTAAAAAAAATATTTAAATACAATGTTTCCTACACTATCTATGAATGCTTTTTCCCTCCATATCTAAGTACATTTCTTGATTCCCATTAGAGAAATATATATTTCAAGGTTTTCTTCATAATTGTAGAATTTGCCAGCCCATGAAATAAAACAAAATCACTTCTTTATTTTCATCAATATATGTGGTGCCTACATGGTTTAGTGAATGTAAAATCGTTCCACTCTTGAGTACTTATCTCTCTTCCTGGACTGCACTTTTTTTTTTCTTTCTGCTTCATTTAATAATATGTAAGAGTCTTTCTAACTTAGACTCTTCGTGGTGAAACAAAGATTGCATTTTAGTGCCATCATGATTGGTACATGTTGTTTACTCTTCTATTACACAAACTCAGATATTCCATGAAGCTCAACCCTGTTACTTTATTTGATTAACTCAAAACATTTTCATGGAATAATTGTGTTAATGTATTTATATAATTGTTTAAACTTTCTCCCTATCTGTATATAAATTACAACAATGGAATTTTAGTTTCTCTACTGCACAGTGTAATTGCATAACATAAATTTAAAATCATTTTAGACTTTCCAGATCAGACAAGGAACCATCTGAATATTCACAATTGAATATATTCAATGTCACAGGGAACAAAATAATCACCCAGTTGAGCCATGCAGAAGGGAGTGATGGAGAGAAAATCCTGATATTTAAAAATATTTTTAATTTTTTCTATTTATTTATATTGAACACCAGGACGCACTCTGACATTATCACAAAAGCATGCAACACAACCTGGTCCAATTCAGTCTCCAACACTTCCTCTCTTTTAAACTCACTGCCATTCATTCCACAAATCAGTTCTCAATCCATTTACCCCTTATTGTTCTTATTTTATTTTTTAATCAATGCCCTGTGGACATACACTTGCCTGGACACACCGTGATATATGTATGCATAAACATATGGTAGTTCAATCAAATTCATTCCATTGTTCTTCACTTTTCCTGTTCCTTCTTTCTTCTCCTCAATACCTTTGTCTACTGATCTTTTCTCTATTTTGATAAAGTTCTTTTCCCTATTTTTTTTTATTTTCCTCTCATTTTTTGATTTTTTTATACCCACCCACCTTATTTTGGGTTAAATTCCATATATCAGAGAAAATATTCAACCTACGACTGTAGGGAACTGATTTATTTCACATATCATGATAGTCTTCAGTTTCATCTATTTACCAGCAAATTCCATAGTGTCATTCTTTTAAAATGACATTAAACTGAGTAAACTCCATTGTGTTTATCTGCCACATTTTCTTTATCTATTCATCTATTTGAGGTTGGTTCCATTGCTATTGTGAATTGTGCTGCTTTGAACATTGATGTGGTTGCATCATTGTAGTATGCTGAATTTAAATCTTTTAGAGATATATTTCAAGGAATGGGATAGCTGAGTTATGGTGTTCCCATTCATAGTTTTTTAAGGAATCTCCACACTTCTTTCCAGAAGTGGAAACTAATTAGCATTCCCAACAAAAACATATCAATGTACGTTTTGCTCATATTCTCACCAATATTTAATACTATTGTATTCTTGATGATTACCATTCTGACTGGAGTGAGATGAAGTCTCAGTGTAGTTTTGATTTGCATTTACCTGATTGTTAAGGATATTGAATATTTTTTTCATATTTTTGTTAGCCATTGCATTTCTTCTTTTGGGAAGTCCCTGTGTAGTTCCTTTGCCAATGAATATTGGTTGGGTGAATTGTTCTTTTTTTTGGTGTTCAATTTTGTGTTTTTTTTCCATATTCTATATATCAATGCTCAATCTGGGGAATAAGTGAGAAATATTTCTTCTCCCATTCTGTAGGCTCTCTCTTCACGCTTTTGATTATTTCCTTTGCTGTGCAGAAGTTTTTAATTTGATGTCATCCCACTTATTGATACATAATTTTATGTCCTGTGTCTTAGGACGTCTCATTAAGGAAGTTCATTCCTATGCTGACATGTTGGAGAGTTGGGCTGATATTTTTTTTTCTGGCAGACGCAGGATCTCCACTCTAATATCGATCTAGGTCTTTGTTCCATCTTGAGTTTTGTGCAAGGTGAGAGATAGGCATTAAATTTATTCTTCTATATGTGGATTTCCAGATTTCCATTTTTTCCAGCATTTCTTGTTAAATAGGCTGTTTTTTTTTTCCATTTTGGCATCTTTGTGGCCAAAGAAAAAAAGGTATCAGATGATAATTGTGAATTTGTCTCTGTGTCTTCTATTCTATTCCATTGGCCTTCTTGACTGTTTTGGTGCCAATACCATGCCATTCTTATTACTATAGCTCTATAGTATAATTTGAAGTCTGATATTGAGAGTCCTCCTGATTCTCTTTTTTGGAAAGAATCACTTTGTATATTCCATGCCTCTTATTTATCCAACTAAATTTCAGAGCTACTTTTTGTAGCAGTTATTGAAATTCTGACATTTTTGAGACATAACAGAGGGATGTTGTTTTAAACTACACCTGTGCAATTGATTTGCTAGGTAGCAATACAAAATGGGAAGAAGCACTTGAAAATTCTTAAAAAGCCAAATGTCAAACCTTTCTTCTATTGTTCCACTGCATGTCCACTGTGTTATCACCACAATTGCCATCTGTCAGTGTTCTAAATATTCTCTTCTCTGAAATTATCGCCTAAATTTGTGACTTTTTAGAGAATTTTGACAATGAGATGATGCTTATGTAGAGAATAAGAGAAGCACCTGAAGGATGCATTCTATATGACTATGTGGCAAAGAGTATGAATAGGTAATATAACAAAATATAATAAAAATATATAATATATTTATATGTAAAATATAATAAATTTAAAAACAAAAAAATAAATTAAAAAATCCTAGCAAACAAAAAAGTCACTCAGATTACATATTCTTCATTTCTTTTTAATTCATGAATCATCCAAATGTTCAGATTTCAGTGGAAATTCAAGTCTTTTTGTTCCTGAATTTTAGCTTTTGTTCATTCGCACAGTGTAAATATTTATGTAGACCCTGCTAAGTAACTTTTCAAGCAGGAAAATGTAGAAGATAATCCAATTGTGCTTTTATTCCCACAATTTCCATTTCCATTAACATTCTAAATGAAAAATTAAATCATCTTGCGAGAATGGATAAGGCCATTCTTGAGCAAGATGGATTTGGACATATGAACTAGTGAGCCTGAATAAAATGATTTAACTCTTTATGTCTAATTTTATCATCTTAAATTTGTCTATCTTTTGATTACTATTGTTGCCTTTCACTTCATTTTTTTTTGAGAAATGATGAAAGAAAAAAAAAAAACAATATAACCAGATGCAGTATCACAGAATTGTAATCCCAGTGACTCTGGATGCTAAGGCAAGAGGATTGTAAATTCCAGAACAGCCTGGTAAATATAGGGGGATCCTCATCAACTTAGCAAGACCCAGTCTCAGAATAAAAGATAAAAAGGACTGGGGATATATCTCAGTGGTAAAATACCTTTAGGTTAAATCTCAGTACAAAGAAAGAAAAGATGAAATAGAGGCAGAGAAAGAAATAGAGAAATTACTGTTAGTTTATATATTTTTTTCATGTCATAAATAATAACTGTTTTATGACTCAAAGATGGTTTGACTAATATTGCTATTTCTCTGCTAGATAATAAATACTATTTTAAAGGCATTTTAGTTGCAATTATAATAAATGTACAAAAGCATTTTGTTTTATTATTTTATTCTTTTTAAACAAACACGAATTATTTTGAGAGTATGCCTATTATATGGCCATTATAGTAAATGTTAACTATGCATAAAAATATAAAGACTAAATAAGAAAAGACCTAAATTATTTTTATTCGGGAAAGTCAATATGTCCTTCTATTCAACATTCTCTCAGAGACTGCTAATATGCATGCACTTCCAGTAATTACAGCATGTATAAAATATTACCTGAAAGTATACATTTTTACCTTACTTTGTTTTTTTAATTATATTTTATTCCTACATTTTTTTTTTTTTTACATTTCAACACAAGCTTAGAATTTCTTTAAAATATTGACTAGAACAGCCATGCAGTATGCATGGGGCAATGTACTCCAGTGAGTTAATCTGTTAAAACTGAGAGCACTCTTTGCTTTTATTTTTTCGTACTATGCAAATGTATAATAGACATCCTTCCACAAAAAATATTTGAAATTGTACAAACATTTGTATTTCTATAAGATGAAGTGTCCTAGGCACTGTTTGTAAAGTGTTTTTATTTTTCTTTAAAGCTTAGTTACTTTCCCAAAAGGTATACACCAGAGATGGGGAATAGCATATATACTAGGCACTGGAAGAATATAGAAGTCATCCTTGATGATTCAAGTTCCAACAAAATCACTTTAATGAAATGACTAGTTCATGTATATGAGATTTTAGGGCTATGGTGACACATTACCACATTGTACCACCTAACACAAAAGACTATTTGGGAAGAATAATTTCAGGCCTCCTTTTGCTCTTGGTGGCCACTGGTGTTCTTTGGCTTGTGTCTCTGTAGCCTCAATCTCTGTTACCATTTGTTATAATTTTGTCTTTTGTCTGCAGGTCTTATATCTAAACTTCTCTTCTAAGGACTCCTGTCAAAGGATTTAGGTCCAACCATAATTCAGGATAACCTTTTTAAAAAATTCATACTTTAATTACATCTGCACACACTTTTCAAAGTAAGCCATATATATAAGTCCTGTTTGGACATATCTACTGAGTGGAAACTATCAAACTGACAGTACATTGACATGAAGAGAGTAGGTAAAACACCAGATATTTGAAATTGTATGTAGACATTACTACAGTAATACCAGAAGCTATAAGGAGGGAAAATAGTGTTATCAGATAATGGTGAGATCTGGGAAAATAGAGAATTTCATGAATATATTTAGTCTTAATTTAGTCTTAGAGGGACATGGATTAGCAACAAGAGAGAAAAGTGCTCCCATCCCCCCCAAAAAAACTCAAAGAAATCCTAAGATTTCTCTACATCTACTGCCTCAGCTACTGTCAATTTTTCAACTGTCTAAATCCTACCACATTGTCTCAAAATACCAGAAAACACTTCTGAATGGCTAAAAAGAATATTAATGAGAGAGTGTGACCTTAATAAATGGTTCTACAACTCCCTCATTTGTCTTTCATATTTCTCCATGAAAGACTGATCTTCAAAATTGGATTACTTTAATTGAGCAAAACTGAACTTTGATTATAGAGAAGCCACTATCTTAACAAGTGTGTCTTAAAATAATATGTGGTTATCATACACATAATTATGATTATTTAGGAACAAAACTATTTGGAGCTGTTATGTCTATATGACAATCAAAATAACCAGTTATTTATGTTTTCAACTTTTTTACTCATGTAAATAACTTAGCACTTTCCTCAATGTTATCATGAAATCTTTGATCCACAGACTTATAATGTGCTGAGATATTTCTTTAAAAGTGGTAAAGAAATTAGAGATCATCTGTTCCATCCCTTCTCATTGATTTTGTTTGTGTCAACCATTTTACACCACCTGTCATTTCTATTTACTTATTATCTTATTTTAATCAGGAGGTCAGAAATAGTTGCCACAAATTTCTATTATCTTCTTATTAACTAGTTTTCTTTTCTACATTTTGTTAACAAGATTTATTTTATGGGTATTCATAATTCACTGGGATGAAGTTTCTCATGGAAGCTTATCCCAAAGGAATCATACCTAGCTATTCTATAACAACAATTCCTTACTACCAAATGCTCTCTGTTACACTTACATGAATTATATGAACCACTCCTAACTTCTTGGCAATATTGGTTTTGTGCGGGTGGCTTAGATTCAGAGTGAAGTTTGTTTACAGTGTTGCTTGCTTCTGGGATAAGATCTTTAGGGCTTGCACAAATCCAGACTCCATGAAGCACTTATATCACTTGTCCCAAGCCTTCTTAATTAATATCTTGTTCCTCCCCATCTCTATGCCTACATTCTGAGTTAAATCTAATCTAACTCCTTATTTAAATCAATCCTTTCATTTCCAGGATTATTCTAGTAACTTTTTCTCACTGTAAGTAATTCTATACATAGAACCCTGGGAGAATCTTTAAAGATGTAAATCTCATCATTTTATTTGTACTGTTTATTTTAGAGGATATAGATGCAACATTGAATTGTGGCACACCCCTGTAATCCCAGCTGCTTAGGAGGTTGAGACAGGAGAATCACAACTTCAAAGCCAGATTCAGCAACAGCAAGGTGCTAAGCAACTCAGTGAGACCCTGTCTCTAAATAAAATACAAAATAGGGCTGGAGATGTAACTCAGTGATTGAGTGCCCCTGAGTTCAATCCCTGATCCAAAAAAAAAAAAAAAGTTCTTACTCAATAATTTTTGTTTTTTATTTGATAGTTACCTGTTTAATGTCTATTTTCTTTTTTAATGTTTATTTTTTAGTTGTAGTTGGACACAATACCTTTATTTATTTATTTTCATGTGGTGCTGAGTATAGAACCTAAGGCTGATGAGCCACAACTCCAGCCCCCAAATGCAACCACTTTTATGTGATTTCTTATTGTCTTGCAGTCTTGTCTGGGCTTCTTTTTTTTTTTTTTTTCTTTTGGTTCAAGGGTTTGAACTCAGGGGCACTGGACCACGGAGCCACATCCCTAGCCCTGTTTTGTATTTTACTTAGAGACAGGGTCTCATTGAATTGCTTAGTGCCTCATTTTGCTGAGTCCTTCTACCTTAGCCTCTGGAACTACTGGGATTACAGGCATGCACCACCATTCCCAACTTGCCTGGGCTTCTTGACATAGAAGTGAAAAGATTTCCATTGTTTAAGAAAATAAGCCCTAATGGCCAAATGCTATTCATGTTTGCTAAATCACACACTCTAACCAACAGTCAGTGTGTGAAAGAAAAAGAAAAAAGACATGGGTACAAGGAGTAACAATTTTTGAGGCCATTACTATATGTGTGAAATATGATCACTTAATTGCACAATTACATAAATGTATTACATATATGTATCATGTTTATTAAAATATTTCTCAATATAATCATCCATTTTTTGACATTTTCAAGAAAATACTACTGCAATAAACATTATATTATAAACTTATAAGTGCTAGTCATTCTTGTTTGTATCTTTATACACACATCTATTCTTATAATTGTTTAGTAATATCTGTAGAATCTATCGTATTTTGTTTTAGTGGTGGATGCTAATGTAGAGTATGGAAGCCATCAACTTAGAAAATACTATGTGTCATATCATCTTATTTAGTCACACTCTTCTATTTACTAGTTTACAGTGAGGAGAAAAATCTTATTTTAAAAGTATAGTATTGGTAATTAATTAATACAAATGTCATAACTCTGAGAAAATAAGGTTCATTAAAGAGGAATTACATTATTAGTTTTTTTAATAAATTAGGGCAAGATTTAATTAGTTTCAAATTAAGTATGTATAAAATTAGTCATATAAGGCATTAATATTTGTTACATTCATTTTCTCACAATGTTAACGATTTGAGAAGAAATTTTCTTAATGCCTCTGTAACGTCTTTGTTGCGCAGACTGTATATCAATGGATTGAACATCGGGGTCAAAATGGTGTAGAAAAGAGAGAGCAGCTTGTCTGTTCCTTCATACTGATTGGATTTGCTGTTTAAATAGGTAATACTGGCTGATCCATAGAATAAAAGTACAACTATAAGGTGGGACGAGCAAGTGGAAAAGGCTTTGGCCCTCCCAGTGTTTGATGGCAGCTTCAGGATGGTTGAGATAATTCTGCTGTAGGACCCAAGGATCAACATAAAGGGAACAGTGACAAATAGTACAGCAAATACATAAACCATCATCTCATTCACAAAAATGTCCCCACAAGCCAGCTTGAGCATTGGGGGAATGTCACAGAAGAAGTGGTGAATTTGGTTCGAATCACAGAAGGGCAGAGAGAAAATCTGGCAGGTCTGCCCTACGTGAAATGGAATTGCAATGACCCAGCAACCAACTACCAGCCGGACACAGAAATTATGGCTCATGACTAGAGGGTAGTGCAGAGGGTTACAGATGGCCACATAGCGGTCATAGGCCATCACCGCCAGAAGGAAACATTCTGTGGCTCCCAGTATGAGGAAAAAGCACATTTGTGTAGCACAGGCAAAAAAAGAAATATTTCCCTTCTGGGTCCAAAGATCTAAAAGCATTCTGGGAAGTGTGACGGACACATAACAGATTTCCAGGAAAGAAAAATTACTGATAAAAAAGTACATGGGAGTCTTCAGAGAGGGCTCTATCCTCGTTATTAGAATGATGATGCCATTCCCCAGCAGGATAATCAGGTAGATGACTAAGAACGTTCCGAAGAGAAACCAGTGCAATGTGGGGATATCAGAAAAGCCCAAGAGAACAAAGCCCTCCACTGAAGTAAGGTTGGTTTCTGTGATTTTCACGTTTTCTTTCTGTGGATTTACAGTTCTTGACTGCATTTTCTTCATTTCAAATTGGATTAGTATGTGAGTTTGGATCCTTATGATTTCTTAGTTTCTTTCTGAAGACTACATGCTGTGATTCCAGGAGATCTGATGTGAAATGCAGAGTGAAACATACATCAAATAAAAATAAAAGTTAATGTGGTGAATAAAGTGCTTTTAAATATGAACTGATAATGTTAGATTGACTTTCTAATTATAGCATAAATAAGATCCATAGAGATCTATGCTGTTATTCCATTTATAATATCAGAAATGATAATGCTCATGAGTTTTTTCAAAATTATAAAATAATTCTTCTGTTTCCCTTTCTAATCTTTTCATTTTTAACCCAAGTTTTTGTCCAATTTTTATATTTAGAAAAATTTCTTTCTCCAAATAATGTTTATCCTCTTAGACTCAAATTTATCTAGGGAATCTTTGGTTTTTTTTTTTGTTTGTTTGTTTGTTTGTTTGCTTGTTTTGTTATTCTTGCATTCACACACATAATCTGGATATCTCAAACTATTATATTCAAATAAAACTTCATTTTCCCATTATTTGTCATAGATGGAGTAAG
Source organism: Spermophilus citellus (assembly GCF_964194105.1). Taxonomy (NCBI): domain Eukaryota; kingdom Metazoa; phylum Chordata; class Mammalia; order Rodentia; family Sciuridae; genus Spermophilus; species Spermophilus citellus. The sequence continues at coordinate 241,090,868 of NC_138183.1, forward strand.
TTCTGTATTTCTCCCCACACTTTTGAGACTGTACCCACTCCTTGACTGAATATATAGCAAGGTCATGAGATCCGGCAATCTTTTGCAGGACCTTTCTAATCACCATCTCTCATATATTAATAACTATGTCTCATTGCTATTAATCAACAATTTCAAGACATAACATTCATTTAACTCAACATATTTTTATGTTACCCAAATACATTCATAATTATTACTTTACCAGGTTAGATAGAATTCAATTTTCAACATTTAAATGTCTCTTTACAACCACTTCTAGATTTCTAATACATTCCAATCATTTTCCCCTCATATTTCCTCAATCACAAAAGCTGATCCCTAATTAAAAAAAAAAAAAAAGCAAAACCACATTTTCCTTCTTCTGACCATGGGCTGGGTCATCTGAGATGAACTTACTCAAGAGAAAGGTATATCTCTTTGTTCTCACAGCTATTTTTGGGTGACTCTAAAGAGAAAAAAATATTAGTATTATATTGCAATTGGGGTAAGTAGTATTTTCTGTCCTAACATCTACCTCACACAAAGACCACTATCTGTCATCCCTATTAACTGCTTCTTCTAGCTTATTTTCTTGAATATGAAGGTAAGACGAAATTGATAAAAATTCAGATTTTTCTATTAAACAATCCTCCTTCCTGCATTTAATTAAATAAGCTTTCTGATTTTTATTGTCTTTCAGATTCATTGAGATGAAGTTCTCTATTGGAGTTTCCTCTGAAAGATCTTCATCTGATCATTAACCACAGACCAGCCTTTCCCAGAGGAACATTGACAGGGATCTATTCCTTTCATACCTACATGAATTCTGTCTGTCTGTCATTGCTTCTACTGTACTAGCACCAAAGTTTTGAAGAGTGGAGACATAGTGGCTTTAATTTGTAGCAGGTGACTCCTTTTGGGACTGTGTTTTAAGCTCTTCAGTGCTGGATAAACATGAGCTACCTAGCACATACCCATCAGTGCTTGACAATTTTCAAATATGTTGCTTCTCCTTAACCCCATTCCTGGTTCTAAGATAAATCTACTTTCTCTCTTCTGGAATAACCCTAGCAGCCTGACCCCACAGCAATTCATTCTGCACAGAACAGCGGGTGAATATTTAGAAGATGTAAATCCATCATTAGACATCTCTGTTAGAAGATTTCTTATTTCCTTGTACATGAAATAAGATTTAAACTCCTTTCCATTGATTAAAAACTGTTGTATAATTCGGTACTTGGAAATCTTTTTAACTTCATCAGCTAAATTTCTCTCCTCATTTGCATTTCAATATTGAGTTCTATATCCTAAGAATGGAAATTTAAGTGTTGTCTCCTTTTATTTCTTATGACCATAAGGTTCATTGTGTGAATATTCTTTCTAAGTATTTAGGATTTTTCTCCAATGTCACTTCATAAAAGACCACCCCAATTATATTGTCAAGATTATATTATTACTACTGAATTGGATTAATACCAGTAAGTGAATTGTTAATCATATACTATTGTCTTCTAATTTAAAACAACTTATTTATACCCCTACTTTTCATTATACCTGAGGAAAATTAGATTTTTAAAGTTCACATATTTTTTCCAGGTTTTCACATATTTTGGATTCCAAATCTATTTTTTTCTTCTATATACCCTTGTTTTGATATTTCAAATAATAACACCTGTATAGAAATCATTCTTATTTTTTTTTAACTAGGTGATTTTTTTATGTACTTTACTGGTTCTTCAGAAGAAACAGATACGATAATTCTTCAAGGTCTCTATTACCATTTGTATTAGTCAGGTTTGTGTCGCTGTTATCAAAATTCCCAACATAACAACTTATAGGAGGAAACGTTATTTTGGCTCCTGGTTCTAGAGGTTTAGTCCAGGGTGGGCACAGTTCATTGCTTTGGGCTTAAGGTGAGGCAAAACATTATGGTGGGAGGTACTGGGTGAAGAAAACTACTCCATTCACGGCACCCAGCAAGCAGAGAGAGGGAGGGGAAAGGGTCCCAGGGAAGTTGGACCCTTCTAAGTCATGACCCTGTGACCCATCTCCTCCAGCCATGCCCCACCTACCTAGAGTTACCACTCACTTAGTCAATTCAAACTGGCATGGATGGATCATGTGACAGCTCTGACAATCCAATCATTTCACCTCCTAACATCCCTGCACTAACACATAAGCTTGTGGGGATACCACATCCCAAGTTGATTGTATGCCACACACGCTACCACTGAGCTACAGCTCAAGTCCTTTCCATTTTTTTTTAATTTTATTTTTAAACAGCCTCACTAAGTTGGTGAGACTGACATTGAACTTGTGATCCTCTTACTTGGCCTCCTGCATGTATCAGTGCATCTGGCTCTGTTATAGTTTGTATTGATTATTTTCTGATACTCCTGAAAATAAAATATTGTCTTAATCGGGAATCTTATTGTTTTAAAATAAAATTGACTTTAGGACATTGTCTGTGTTTTTGCCAGCTTGAAACATTTTCTTCTTCCTGTTTTAGTTTCATATTGTTTCCTTTAAATAGTCTTAATTATCTCTTATATTTATCAAAGGCTTTGGATCTATAATGTAAAAATTAATATCTGCCAGTTTGCTTACCTAAGACAATCCAAATTACCTATATGTATCATAACTCCTCCCTTTTCTTTACCTCAGGGAGAAAAATAATTACTGCATAGGTACATGGGGATGTTTGTGAAGCAGAAATGTACTCCACATACACACTACTGTGAGGACAAAAACATCAAGTGTATCTAGAGCCAACTGCAATTCCCAACTCAATTAACTATTAGGCTAATTAGCTTTCTTAAAACCTCTTCCAATCAGTCTATCCCATACCGCAGTCTGTCCTGTGACATCTGACAACACATTCATGTATTGGCCCTTGGAGTTCTCATCCACAAATTCACAAATATTTTCTACCCTTGGCATTACCTTCTGTGATCCAATTTTTTTTTTTTTGGAAGAATATAGGCAAGACTCTGCTCTACTATGTTACCCTATATATGATTTTTAATTAAGTTAAAAGTATAAATTACCATGAGAATCAGTTATTTTCCATGAGAATCAGTTGTTTTCCATAAAATAAGAGAGGTAATTAAAAATACAGTGAGACTATGGAAGCATAAACTTGAATTTTCAATGAGAAAAATTGCATTCTTCTTTGCCAGGTACATACAGATGTTTTTTGCTAAAAACCACAAAACTTTTGAAAATTTACTCATTTTTAATCCTATAATATTTTACTGTCTTCATTTCTCTTAAGACCAAATTAAATATTCCCATGGACCACATCAAACAATATATAGAAAGTTTAGCAAATGCACTTATATACTGTGTCCAACTCTTGCCATATTTATGGTCTTATTTGATTGGAATCACAAAAACAATGATAGGACATGGGTCAAATCCATTAAATTGTTGCTTATGAGTTGCATGAATTTACATTTTAAAAGAAATATTTGTTTTATATTTCCCATAACAGACAGAAATTTCCAAAGAAATAGGAATGATTTTATTTTTAATAGCAACAATTTTTTATTATCAACATTAAATAACATACTTAATCATTATATTCAATGCAACATTCTTTAATTTTAGTTTTCATATTTTTAAAATAAAAATTAATATTATAATTATTAAGAACAAATAAATTATGGATTAACATATTTCATATTCTTGGAAAATAGTAATTTAACTCTTTACCTGAGAAAATAAAATAAGTACAGGGACAAACAAATAGTGGATTCATTTTAACACCAAGATATTATTTATAATCTAAATGATTGATATTATTTATTGAATTGTTACCTTCAAATTAATAGTCCTAAAAGATAAAATATCAACATATAAGCAGTTTACCTTTTCAGTTTTGCCAAAGTAGCCTCCTTTTCATTGAATTTCTTATATTTTGTAAATATTTAAATAGATTGAGAGCTATATCATTTTTAAATAAGAGCTCCACTTGCCTTTGAACTGGTTAGTCCTCTTTATATAAGAAATAGTCACTTCTTTCCAATGGGGATATCTCAACCCCCCTGCTACATATAAATTGTTAGCTGACTGCCCACATTTATAATTAATTTGGTGTGTTTTCAAAACATTTGCTCCATAGCAGATTAGACTTTCCTGATGGCTCTCCACGGAATAAAATTTCACACACTATTGTTTTTCTCAAATGTAGTCAGCACCCATGTCCTAGAAGAGATTATCCTAATTGTCTATTATGACCTAATATTTGTGGGTAGACATTTTTAGCAAATGATGGCTCTTGATGACATCATCTGAACATGCTCAGCTTATTTTCTCATCTTTGAGGGATACTCATTTTTTTTTTTTTGTAGCAGTGGAAATTTATGGTTGTAGACTAATTGTAGACAAAAGCAGTTGTATCTCTTTTATTTTATTTTTTTAGTTATAGATGATCACAATACCTTTATTTTATTTATTTTTTTTTTAATGTGCTGCTGAGGACTGAACCCAGTGCCTCAGATTTGCTAGGCAAATGCTCTGCCACTGAGTTACAGCCCCAGCTCTGCAATTTTTAAAGAAACTAAAATACTATATTCAAATTATTATATTCTCTCAGGCACCATGGGAGACCATAAAAGAAAAAAAAAACAAGTTCATTAATGAACCTTATAAAAATAACTAAAACCAAATATTATCTATGAAATTTTAAAATGCTTTTCTCTCATTTCAAACTTCAATCATTTAGGAATTTTTAATTTCACTCTTCCCTATTTTTCTTTGTGGAGAAAACCATTCCAAGCATGAATTAGAATTTCTAACCTCTGTTGACTTCTTTATTCTCTATTAAGGTTGTTTCCATGTCAGTAGGTTATTGTTTCTGTGATGGGGTTATTTTATGAAGGTTATGCCCCTTCCTGTCACCTATGCTATGTCAGGAGAAGGCTTCTCCAAGTTTCATCCACACTTCCTTTGCTTAGCCATAGAATACTGCTCCCTTTCAGCTCTTTCACTACCCTGGGATTTGGAAATGGTAGGTGCTTTTAAAATCCTAATAGCAGAGACAAAGCACCCCCAATCTCCATACCAAGGGAGCTAGAACTGGACATCAGTTGACAAAAGATGATTAGTGTTTTCTAACTCTAGATAACTTCCCCTGTCTTCCCCAGTGATTTCAAGGATAATGCTTAGCAAGACAGCAGGTACCAATGGGAACTTTGTGACTGAATTTTGGCGTCTATCATTGTGATAAAGCTGCATGATGTTCATAGGAAAATTACATCAAAATGTCTACCATGCGGCCTGCGCAGTGGTTTCATTAATGAGGTCCTAGGCATAAAGTTTGTTAGAAGAGATCAAAATAAAACACACAGACAGTTACCTTATTTATATTGCTAGGTCCGAGACAGCTCACCTCTCTGTTTCCCTCCTCTAACCGCCCAGCAGGGCAGCGAGGATTACTCAGGGCTAGCAGGAGAGAGAGAGAGCGAACACGCCTGGGAGTAGCCCTTTATTGGGGAACAAGAGATTCAGGGGAGAATTCCATCCAATGAAGGTTGGGGGGGGGCTGCACTCCAAGGTCAGGGTCAGTGATTGGGTCCCCGGGGTCAGTGGTCAGGCACACCCCCACACGGATGGGCTCTCTCATCAGGAAAGGGCCGGGAAAGCTTCGACAGAGCCAAAGCACCTCAGGCCCTTAACGGGAGTCACCCAATCACGTGTCAGAATGGCTTCCCACAAAAATGTACAACATACATATAGTGAGAACCAGGATATTTCTGACATCAGACTTCTAGTGAGGAAAAAAAAGGAAGACATACCATATTTTCTTTTCCACACATACGATAACATTCCTTCAGTTGGAGAGATTCCACAAAAAGAATGAAAAGGAAGAAGCAGAAGGAAAGCATGCCTTGTCAAGGATGTATATTAAGGATGTCTAATTTTAATGCTACTCAAACTTTGAAAACTTAAGTTTTCATATTGATAATTTTTCAGCTCCAACGTAATCACTGAATTATAAATAAAGTGCTATATATAAAAAGCTGGAAAACATTATTATGACCAAATGAAAATATGTTTATTTCTGGAGAGAGTAAGGAAACAAGGTATACTGTCAATATTACATGATACCACTGGAGAATTTTTTTAGGTGCTATTTTTGCATTAATTCTTGCTTCCAGCAGTTTCCTTTGATATTTGTGACATTGTTTTTATTTTTGATGATTATCTGCTTCATATTCTCAATCTACTGTATATATACATTTCATATTTTTTCATTTTTTTCTAGTTCTTGCTTTGTTTTCTCCACAATAGAGTGATAAATTTAATATTTCCATGCAGTAGTTCCTGGAAGCTTTGATGTTGAGGACAACATGAAAAATGCCAAAACTTTTCTTAATCTTGGTGGCCATCTTTAAGCTCATTTTTCTTGGGGTCTCATGGCCAAGTGCTGTAAATGCCCTCCAATCCTGAAATCACTAGTAATCAGGAACCACAGATGATTTAATCACAGAACTCTGGCATGCAAATCTGTTTCTGAAGTGGGTTTTCAGAAATGTAATCACTGGGACAATTTTCCCAGAATACTCAACCAAACACACTGAAATCAACCAAACACACTGCGATTGTTATGGGGTCTCAAAACCAGTGAAGTAAAGTATTGAGCATTCCTGTGGTAAAGAAAGTAGGAAAAAAATATCAGTAGGAGAAACAGAAGGGACTTTATTTGCTGTACTAAATATATAGGTAATTTTGTTAATGTTGTTACCATCTATTATCTTTCCAATATCAAACAACCAAAAAAATATTTTAAACCTATTTGGAAAATATGTAGCATTTTTTATTCCTCTAGTGGTACATATTTTATGTCCATATTGTCTATTAAAGTTTAGTTCAATGTCACCACATATAGTGTAGTTATAATATTTTTCTGTTTTATTGTCTACCTTTTAATTTGAATGCTTAGTCTGTGAGAATAAAGGTCATTAATATTTACTATCATTTTCTATTTATTTCCTCTTTTTTTGTTTTTCTTCTCTTTTCTGTCAATTTTTAAGCTAATTCATTGCACTTCTATTTTATTTTTCTGTCTTTTTATATATAGCACTTTATTCATCATTCAGTGATTCTGTCAGATCTGAAAAATTATCAATATGTATATATCCTTAAGTTTTCAAAGTTTGAGTAGCATTAAAATCAGACCTATTTAGTCTACATCCTTGACAATTGAGGCTTTCCTTCTGCTTTTCCTTTTCATCCTCAATATCTTACATCTCACACTTCAAAAAGGTAATGATCTCATAACAGTGTATTTCCCTGTGCTCATATTGTATCCTTTAGGTGGTGGCATCATGTCATACATCTTAATGTGATAAACTTCGACTGATGCTATTATTTAAGTAGTCATTTTTTTTTCATATTGATGTGTACAGATGAAGTTTTCTTTATGTTCATTCTAATGAAGTTTAGAGGAACATGTACATTGATATTTTCCACTGTTAAAGAAAAACTGAAGTCAAAATAAATTTACGGAGTTTGAATGAAAAGAGTGATTCATGAATCAAACAATTCAAAACAAAAAGCAGTTCTCAGAGCTCCCCTCTAGTACCATGACAATGGGTCTTCAAAGCTGAACGAGAAGCAACATAAACAAATTACTTAATTGACTCTAGCTACTCATTTGCCTTACTTGGGTATGATGGTTCAATGGAAGGTTATTAATAATTTAAACAGTTGGCTGTTTGGCTGGCTGTGAAAATCTTCTTTGGTAGAAGTTAGCATGATCAGAAGATTAGCTTTCTGAGTATTCCTTCTCAGGAAGGTGGGCAGACTCCTAAGTTGGGCCCTGTGATTCTTGCATCCTGGTACTCAAGTTTTGTTCACTCAAATTCATTTGAAAATTAGAGGTAATAAAACTTGAATCTATTCCAACCATATGATAATGGAAATAGTATTTGTGTGATTATGTTTAAAGATTCCATTACATAACACTGCAATAACCATCTTGGTAGAAGTCTCCATTGTCCATGTTGGCTTGAAGAAGCAAACTCTAGAGGAGGTTGCCTTCACTGAGAAACCCATGTTGCAAGGATCAGAATGCAGCCCCTAGAAACTGAGAAGTGCTTCCAGTCAACAGCTAGGAAGAAGTTGAAAACTTGAGGCATGCAGTTGAAAGAAGTTGCATTCTCACCACCTAATTGAATCTTCCCCTAGAAGAACTGGGGTGAGTATGCTGCCCTGGCCAACACCTTGACTGTGCAGTCTGGGTGACCTGAAACAGAGGACCTAGCTAAACAATGTTTAGACTATGGTCTATCAGAAATTGACATGTTAGATATATTGTGGGGGGGGGAGCACATTTTTGGCTAATAAGATTGTGGTAATTTGTAATGCAACAATAGAAAAAAAATCTCTCAGAATCACAATATTTTATAACTCACATCCAGTGCTTGAACTAGTTTTCTCATGTAATTTGTCCTTTTTTATCTTTGTTCATTGTGGAAGTCTTATTCTGGTGCTAGTATTTCTCCATGAATGAAAGAAGATACCCTTCTCCCATGTTTCTACTTTCATATATTCCTTTTAAAGAGTGAGTTTATATTGTCAACTTTTCATGAAAACATTTAATCAAGTACAATGATTGCTCATTACATTATATGTTGTTTGGATATGTGGTGTCTCATAAATGCTTATGTGCAAGATGATATAAAAACATTCAGGGGTGAGATAATTGGATTATGCCAGGTGTAACCCAGAAATACTAGGGAAGATGGCTTGAGAGCATTTCAGGCATTAGCAAGACCATATTCATCACAGGCTCAAGGATATAAAAGTAAACATTCCTTTAAAAAGAGATCATGGGGACTCTCTGCATGCACAAGGGACCAACAAAGTTATTCCACTGTGTTCAGCTAACCTTGCAGCTATGGTCCCAGAAGACTTTGATATTACTCAAAATGGGTGCAGACCTTGTGCATTTACCATGTGGGGCTGGATCTATAGGAATGCAAGATACATTAGGTGGTCCTAGAAGCTTCCATTGAGATATGAAAAAAAAAAAAGGCTTCGAGGTCAGGCAAAGTGTAGCAGGGTGATAGATCCAGAGGGTTTCCCCTGAGAGGGTGATATGTGAAGATTTGAAAAGGAAGCTGCAGCTGCAGCAGAGAACCTGAGAGTAAGAGACAAGAGCAGCTTGGGATGTCTGCTGAGGACAGCTGCAGGAATTGAGCCGAAACAAGTGAAGAGAGGCCACGAGATCTGCAACCACCAAAACCACAGGGTGGAGCTACATAATCCTTTGGAGAGGACATTATGATGCCTTGAACCCTAAATGTTGGAAGAGGAACCACAAGACAGTTTTGCCCAGGTGTATTTTCAATTTTGCTTTGTTCCCATACCTTCTTTCTTCTTTCTTTACCCCTAGTTCTTCCTTTTGGAATAGAAGCATTTACTGTGCACCATTATATTTTGAATACCTGTAATTGCTTTTGATCTTTACTTTCACTTCTGAAAGTTTGCTTTGAGGCTCAGATTAAATTATGGTTAGAACTTTTGGGAAACACTTGAAGTGTTCAAACTATGAAGACTCCTGAAAATGGACTAAATGTATTTTGTATTGTAAGATGGGCATAAAATTTTGGGAAGCCAGGGAAAGGATGTTATGATTTGCATATTTGGTGCCCCCAAAACATATTTGTAAGATATATTTGTAAGAACGTTCAGAGATAAAAAGATTTGATTATGAGAGTTATGATCGAATCAGTGGACTGATTTCCTGGTATGGATTAACTGGGTGGTATCTGTAGACAGGTTGTGGCTGGAGGAGGTAGGTCACTGGGGCCATGCCTGTAGGTTATTTTGTTTATTGTCTCTGGCAAGCTTAGATCTCACTCTACTTCCTGACTTATGTTTTGAAATGTTTTCTTCCACCATGATATTCTGCCTCTTATTAGGCCCAAAGCTATGGATTCAGCAGATTTTGGTCTTAAACTCTTAAACTATGAGTCAAAATAAACTTTTCTCCCTCTACATTATTCATGTCAGAACTTTTTGTAACTGCAATGAAAAAGCTAAAACATTTTATTTCAAAGCATACTATAGTTATTTTAGTACAATAAATTCTCTCTCTTGTTGTTGCTATTTATTGGAATATCTGCTTTTCCTTTCTTTTGTGTTTTCTTTGTTTGTTTGTTTGTTGTTTGTTTGTTTTGGCTAAGCCTTGGTCAGATAATATTGCCTTTTCCATTTTGAAATGGTTATATCCTAACTAGAAATATAAGTACTTACATAATATTGGGGGAAAAAGGCAAATGTATTTACTACTTGTGTAATTTAAGAAAAGTTTTGTGAACTCTTTGCTGGATGAAGTCTGTGTCAAGTATTTTGGCAATCCAAACAATTTCTTGTCAGTTTGTTGATACTTGTCATCTAAATATTGTTTATCACCAAGGATTATGTGTGTGCATGCAGCATCCGGCATATATGTGAGTATGCATAATTTAGTCCACAGACTTTGGTTGGTCTTTGTCCTTGACCACCATAATTCCCCACATAAATTAAGTGCTAATAAGATGCAATGGAATTAATTTAAGGAAGAAACTATCCTCAAAAACACCATTCTCAAAAATGCAAAGAGAAATGAAACTCTAATTTAAGCAAAATACAACCCAATTTTGTTTTTCAGTGTTGGGAATTGAACTGAAGGCCTCATCTCTGCTGAGCACATGCTCCAGAATTGAACAACATAGTTCCCTGTTTGAAGAAAAAAAATGAGTTCACAGTTAGATATCTAGAAGAAAACTGTCATTGATATATAAATGGCAAGCAGCAATACAAATTTTTCTTTCAGATTTCAAGTTACATTTTTTGTGGAAATGATGTAGTTGCTCATGACTTTCCTTATCAATATTATTTTTGGACAATAATTTTGAGACAGTCAAAGAGAATGGAAGACAGGTATGTCAAGACTTACTGTGAAGATACATTATCTCAATGGTGTGTGGTATTAGTGATGAGATCCACAGATTCATCGATGGAATAGAATTGGAAGCCCAGGAATAGACCCACCAAAATATAGTTGAAAATGTAGTGTGATCTTTGAAAAGACAGTAAAATGGAGCAAAGATTATCTTCTCACAGAATCTTCCTGCAAGAACTGGCCATTCCCAGGTTAAAAACAAAACAAAATGAAAAAGAATGTATACACTTTTCATATCTTTCACAAATGTTAACTCAAATGCATGTTGGACCAAAATGTAAAGCAAAACTATCAAATCCTTAGAAGATAGCATAGAATAAATCAAGATGAAATAGGGTTTTCCAATTAGTTTTTAGGTACAGAAAAGCTAAATAGAAGATCCATGAAAGAAAAGGGTAAACTGAGAAGTGGCACAGAGGTAGGAAAGATGGTGACATGCGATGGTCATCATTACCCTAATTACATGTATAAAGACATGAAGGATGTGACTCTCCTTTGTGTACAACTAGAGATAAGAAAAATTGTGCTGTGTATGTGTTATATGAAATGCAATGCATCCTGTTGTCATATATAAAGAATTAAAATTTTTTAAAAACCCTGTACTTTATCAACAGTAAATTTTGGCTCTGAATAAGATATATCAAGAACCTGAGAACCCATGTCACTTATGGAGGATATTTTCAAAGATACACTTGATAAACTGTTTTTCAAAATGCATGAGGTACCCTTTAGACTCAACAATAAGTAATAAAACTGATTAAAAATCTGATGAAAACTATAGCAAGCCCCTCAAAAGAGAATGTTAAGTAAACGTATAAAAGATGCTCCATATCAAAAGGTCTTTAGTGAAATCTAAGTTAAAACAACAAAGAGATACCATTATATACCTATAATAATGGTCCAAATATAGAACACTGATAGCACCAAGTGCTGATGAGAATAGAAACCAATAGGCTGCTCATGCACTCACTGCAGGTATGCAAAATACCTTACCATGCACTTACTATAGAGTCCATCAATCATGTTCCTCATTATTTACCCACAGTAACTAAAAACTTTTGTCCACAAAGAATCCTATGCATGGATGTTTACAGAATATCTAGCATATTTATTCACAATTTTTAAAATTTCAACTTGATGAAGAGACTCTTTTGCAAACAAATGAATAAATAAATTGTGGTAAAATAGATAAAGTGTAATATTGTTACTGTAATAAGAAAAAAATCAGCGGTCAAGTTATAAAAAGACATGGGGGGGAAATGTTATCATTGAGTGAAATAAAGCAATGTGGTAAAACTACATGTTGTATGATTCCAAATATATGACATCCTATAAAAGAGCAAATGATAGAGACACTTAAATGATTAATGGTTTCCACTGGACAAGGGGAAGATGGGATGAACAGGCAGAGTACAGAGGATTCTGAAGGTGGTGAAAGTACTTCAGATGATGATATAAAGGTGAATACAGGTCACTATACATTTTTTCAACCCTGCCCCCCCATAAAAATGCATAACACCAAGAATGAATGACACTGTGAATGATATACTGTTGGTGTTAATGATATGTCCATTGAAGCTCACAATTGTTAAGAAATACACTGCTCTGGTGATGCTGTTGATAATGGGGCATGCTATAATGTGTAGAAGGGGGTACTGTATAGGAAAGCTCTGCTCCTTTTCCTCAATTTTACCAAATTTACTGTTGGCCTAAACTATTCTATAACATAATGTCTTTTAAAAAGTATTGTCATTAATATCACTAGTAAAGAAAATGCATTTGTGTTATATAAGAATCTATATGCATGCGTTAGTTGCATCACATTTTCTCTGATTAGTAAAATTAGAAACTTATACCTGGATATCCAAAAGAGAAAGTGCTTTTTAAACATGTGACCTAGTTTTTATAATTTTCATTATTTTTTTAATCTAATAATGCAAACTGCCTCTCTCAAATATCTCTCCGGGTGGTGGCTCAGTAGCACATGCTTGTAATCACAGTGGCTCAGGAGGCTGAGGCAAGAGGATCTTGAATTCAAAGACAGTCCCATGAAAAGTGAGGGACTAAGTAACACAGTAAGACTCTGTCTCTAAATAAAATGCAAAATAGGGCTGGGATGTGGCTCAGTGATCAAGTGTTCCTAAAGTCAGTCCCCAGTGTCGCCTCCCCAAAAAAAGTCCCTCCAAAAAAATATAGTAGAAAATATATGCCCTATTTAAGATGAAAAGAACATGTTTTTTCTCTCTAGGAATAGATGCAAACTTTGTTCACTTTTTCTTGTGTTCAATAAGTATCTTTTAGCCTTTACTATATCACAGGCATATTTTAAATGGGAATGCAGAACACTAAAAATATCAACAAAGGCTCCTTTCCTCATGGTGTTTATTTAAATTCTAGTGAAGATAACTGATAATAAGCAATATAAGAAATACATAACATGCTATATTTAGTGATAACATAAAAGATGCCATGTGAACCACTGGAAGTTTGGGAAAGATCTCACTGATTAAATGACATTTGAATGAAACCTAGAAAGGTGAGTTGTAAAATGTGTGAATGTCTGTGGGAAGAAAGGGGTAGGCAGAGGAGGAAGTAGAGGGAGTTTAAGAGGCTCCAGCCTCAGAAGGCCAGGATGGCTGCAAAAGATATGACTAAGGATATTTAAGTGAAAAACAATGAAATGTTGGATTATTTTCATTTCTTGAAGAAAAAAAAATCCCTTCCCCTAAAACATAGTTTATTTTTCAAAACAAATGTTTCAAAATTTAAATACTCATTGTCACCATTGTCCCAGTCTATTCAAGCTGCTAAAATGAAATATCTTAGATCTGGTCACTTATAAATGGCAGTAATCTATTTTTTTTTCATAGCTTAGAGACTAGGAAGCCAATGTTTTTTATTTCTCTCTTTCTTCTTCCCACTCTTTATTTCTATTTTTCTTTCCTTCCATTTTCATCAATATATGAGACTGTTCACTTCTGAGGATATTGTGTGTATATATGTATGCACCCACATTAGTTGCTTTGCTTTGTCCCTGGACTTTAATGTGACTGAAATTGATCTCAAAGCAATCACCTCAGAGTTAGGAAGTAGTCTATAAGTTGGTCTGGTGTGAACTTTTTTTTTTTCAAAATTGAGGTGCCCTAGTGATTGCTAGACACTATTATGTTGTCTCTTGGGTCTTTAACCTCTGAATACAATGCCGAAAAGGCAATGCAAACAGACAATAAGAGAGAAAATTCCAGATTTAGAAGTAGGATGTAAAGAAAAAGGCCAACAAACATGTGAGTTGTAGACTACTAACAAAGTAGAGCACCATTAAAGGTGGTAGCTACTGAATAAGAAAAAAAAATTTAAATGAATTTAAATAGGGTAAAAAAGGACCTATCCCTAAATTATGAGAGCTGTGGTTGCATTTTGAATATTAATAAACAAGGATTTTATTTTCCTGGAGGTCTGCCAAAATCGTTTTCTCTATGTTGTTTCACACTGTGTGTCGCTATTGAACACCTGTAAAGGACTTAGTAAGTCAAGCAGGAATCAAGATGAAGGGACACATTTACATCAGGGGTCCGGTGGAGGAACTGCTGGATCTATTTCAACTAGCCTTCCTGGTATCTTCTAAGGCTTTTGTGTCCCTGATACTTTCTATTGAAAAAACAGACGTGGTAACTTGTTCTGGGACAGTTTTCCAGCTTTATTGAAAGGAGGCAGGGTACCATTAGAAGTAGCCTGACTCCTTCTGTGTCTCAAGAGAATGCACTTACATGGTGCAGACTTGGTCTTGACATAATTTAGACACACTCATACTTTACCACAGAAGCAGCCTTCCCCAAGTCCTGTAATAATTATTGGCTCCTATGCTTACACAGTGGTGAATCTTTTTCCTTAATAAATGAGAATATATTATTCTTCTCTTTCAGAACCTTCCTTCTCATTAGGGCCACCTGTAAAGTTGTTTTTTTTTTTTTTTTTTTTTTTTTAGTTTGTGTCTTCTATGTGTTTAAGAAGCCTGCTTCTGTGAGGAAAGTTCATAATTGTCCAGAAATGACCACTAGCTGATAGGTAAGTGTTTCTCCTCAGGAGTGAAACACATTGAACCTCCCTAGCTACATATTAATCATCCTCTTTTCCTATTTTGGCAAATATTCTTCATAAATCACTAAGAAAAGCAGGTCAAATATCAATTTTCTTTAAAATTGAATTGGGTCATTGGAATTCCAGTACACATGGGGTTCATCTACTTGATCTTCTCTCTGGTTTTTTGTGGCCCTAACTAGTTGAATTGCTTTTTTTGTGACATACCTCCAGTGCTTACAATGGCCTGTGGGGACACTTTTAAGACTGAGATTTTTATTTTTCTTTACCAATTTTCTTTTACAGACATACTGCCATTAGATCCTGATGGTTCTTTCTTTATATAAACCTCCTTCACTAATTATAAAGCAATATATTGACCATGAGTATATAAAGCATTTATAGTTAAAAACTTTCTTATTATATTAGTAACCTTTCAATCTAACAAATTTAATTAAATAATATTATAATTCCAGACAATACACTGGACTCTAGATATATAAAGATGAATAATCTTTTTTTCTGAAAAATAAAATGTAGATATTATTCTGGACTCTTACAAATAACAATAGCAGTAATAGGAATAATCTTTGATGAATCCAATATGTTATTACAGATACTTCATTATATTGGATCAAGTTTTGAAGGTGGCTGCTTGTTACTCATAAGAAAATATTAGTTTGGGGATTAATCTACAATTTGAAAATAGAAGCAGAGTTGAGTTCACATAGGATAAAAATACAATAATATTAATTCAAAATAAATCAAAGTTCTAAGCCAAATTAACTTATAGAGACTGTGATGAATAAGAACACATTTTATGGATTTATGTTTTATGAGTCATAACACAATCCATTTAAGATGCAATTTTTTTAGTGCCACCATAAAATCTTTGTTTCTTAAACAATATATCATCGGATTAAACATGGGTGTCACAATAGTATAGAAAAGAGAAAGGAATTTGTCTGTTCCTGCTGAATGACTAGACTTTGGTCTCAAATACGTAATGATGCCTGATCCGAAGAATAAAGCCACAACCATGAGGTGGGAAGAACAGGTAGAGAAGGCCTTTCGTCGCCCAGTTGCTGATGGTAGCTTTAGGATGGTGGAGATTATTCTTACATAAGATCCAAGTATCAATATAAAAGGAATAGTGACAACCAGAAGAGTAATCACATAAGTTAACATCTCAATCACAAGAGTGTCCCCACAGGCCAGTGTAAGCACAGGAGGTATGTCACAAAAAAAGTGATTCAGCTGGTTAGGGCCACAGAAAGGTAGGGAGAAGATCAAATAGGTGAACCCCATGTGTACTGGGATCCCACAGACCCAACAGCCTGTGGCCAGTTGGATACACAGCCTATGGTTCATGATGATGGGATAGAGCAGGGGGCTACAAATGGCAACATACCTGTCATACGCCATTGCAGTCAGGATAAAGCACTCAGTAGCTCCAAAGACCAGAAAGAAGTACATTTGTGTAGCACAAGCGACAAAGGAAATATTTCTGCTTTGTCTACAGAGGTCTGTTAATAATCTTGGGACAGTGACTGACACATAACATATTTCCAAAAAGGAAAAATTCCCAAGAAAAAAATACATGGGGGTCTTGAGAGAAGGCTCAACATGGGTTATTATGATAATGAGGCTATTTCCCATCAGGATAATTATATAGATTATCAGAAACAACCCAAAAAGAAACTCTTGTATATTAGGAATATCAGAAAAACCAAGGAAGATAAATTCCACCCATGTAGTGTGATTCCTTTGTGGAGGATTTTGTCCTGTAGATTCCATTTATGAACACAAGGATTTCAAGATGTAGAAGTCACTTCAATCCACCAGGCTCGGTGGCCATAGTAATAATGACCAGTCTACTGACACGGAAGAGACGTCCAATTGTGTTTAAGTGCCTTGTATGTTCAGTGATATATTTCAAACTCAATATCCTAAATTTCCACAATATAAAAAGAATAATTTTAATTTCTGTTTCTGCTTGTAATAAAGGTTATGATCAAGTGACTAACAAAACAAAGTAAAACAAGACAGCAGTATAATAAGAGAAAAATATATCTGTAGTCTATGTTAGGATCTGAGCTGTTCCCATCAGTATTTAACATTATCTAATGAGAAAAGTCTTTCCCTCCCAATCACTGTAGTCTCTATTTGCTTTTCTTTTGTATTTTTTTCTTCCCAACAACTTCTAATTTGCATTTTATTTATGTGCTTCTTTCACATTTGATTTGATGGTTTTCTCTGTGAGCTGAATCCCAGATTGTCAAATGGCAAGGCAGTCAGCCCCTAAGATTCCACTGCCCTGCCAAGTTCAATCAGTCTTGAATCTGAATAATCAGACCACTGACTAGCTTGAAAAATGGCTTAGACATTGATCTTAAAAATTAGAAATGTCACTTTGTCTCTATCACACACCAAAAAATTCTATTTAATTAATAATGCAAATATATATTAGAAATAATGCACTGTAGTAAATTATATGTGCACTGGAAGTTCAAAATGTGAAATGAACTAAATAAACTTTTGTTGTCATATGCTTTAAACCCCTGATAATCTTAATAATTTCATTTATGTTGCAAATTATACGCCACAAAGAGGCATCATTGGGGAAGTTTTAGGACTTTAAACAGCTAATTAAATGCCCAAAGGGAAAATTAAATGTGCAAAATAATTTAAAGTATGGATCACATCTTTCACCAGTCAATACGTAAAACCTTCTACTGCATACTTCTAACATTAAATATGAGTTTCTGATTTGTGATACATGGCATAGTGCTAAAGGCAGTGCAGACTGAGCCTCATCAGCTCCTTCAGGAATTAAGCATTTTTGACCAGAGATGTTCAAGCTCTCCTCTGCTCCACTGGATCCTATAACATTTGTTTTTGTTTTTTCAGTTGCCATCCAGCCTGTGTCCTCCAACAATGCTAAAGTCTGACCTTTCCTACAGATGGTCATATTCTCCACACTTTATGGTGTTAGGAGTTTTGCACTCCCATTCCCTAGGTTCCAAACTCATCTTCACTTCCTACAAAATACAACATTCCTTCCTTCTATTAAAACCCAAAGTTCCACACACTTTCATAAATGCTAAACAACCAAAGAATTGACAATTTCTATTTTCAGTTATTTTTACTTCTCTTCTCAATGAATGTTCTCTTCTCTTTCTTTCCCACAACATACTTGAAAGTACCCTCCCACCTCTTCCTTACTTCCAAATTAGAATCATCAAGAAGAATCATCAAACTGGGAAATTTTGGATTAAAATAATATGTTCCATAAACGAGATTGTGTATGCTCTAAAATACTTTTTTACCATTTCTATTTTTTCCCAATTTCTTTTTCTTTTCATAGTTTGGTAATTATTTTCCATTTTAGGTCTTCTCTATATTTTCAAAAATTTGTATCATCTTCCAGGTATGTAAGTCATACCTTGAGGGAAAAAAAAAACTAAACAAAAAGAATATTGAAACTTCAGTGTTCTAGATATGTTTAACTTAATATATAAATCATTAAATTTATACATATCTGCTTTTTATTATTGTTTAATTTTTTTAGTTGTAAATGAACACACAGCATCTTTATTTTTATGTGGTGCTGGGGATCGAATCTAGTGCCTCACACATTTCAGGCACGTGCATTACCACTGAGCTATAGCCCCAGACCATATTTATATGTATCTTGTAGTTTATTATGAATTGTTTAGTGTGTTAAGTAATAAAGATAATAATCATGAAAGAATATTTATTTGCTGTTTTCACAGAGCTTGTGGACTAGTAGAGAAGTCAGACAGGTTTGGCGTCTTACCTTAGATATGCGAAAGTTTATAGAGAGAAATTAAAAGTTGTTATTGGAGTTTCAGACAATTGCTGAGGGAAAGGGCAGCTATTTTAAGACTTTTATAGATTTTGGTCCATAGCAAAATAATCTTTATTAATTTTTTAAAAAGAGATTAAAATATTTTCTGGGAGAAAAATAGACTTCATATCCTCATTCAGTACTATATTTCAGCAACTGTTTAGATGCCAACACAGATGAGTGATTTATAAATTCTTCCTGATTAATATATATAGGAATGAAAATTTCCCACCAATCTCAGCAGTTATGCTCAATTTCACTAGATAAGAGTGTTCAGGAACCAATGGACTAGATATTAAGTGAGCTAAAAGTGGAAAATAGATACATTAAGGAAATATGCCCTTATTGAGATTATAGGAACCTAATTTCTCTTGTTTTAAAACATTTGTAGTAATAAAAATAGGTTACTAAGGAAGATGTTTTGAGCAATGAGTGGCATAAGCTATGACAGTGGATATATTTAAATTAAGCAATTGTAGTCTAAGTGTTGCTTTTATGATCATTATTATCCTTACTGTGTTTATAATTATCATTTTAGAATATGCTATTTTTCTATCCTCTTAAAGTCTGCTCACCATTTGTTCTGCCCTGTAATGGCTTTTGCTCAATCTTGGACAAGAGAGAATGTATAGGGAAGTGTTTTAGCAAGAATGCTGAGCTGAAATTAATAGAATAATTCTATGCTGATGGAGAAAACCAGCAACAGTACCTGGAAAAAAATCACTTTAACATACTGGTCTCTTTTTAAAAATTGTAAATTATAAAGTCTTTTACAATTGTAGAGTTGTAATTTGAACTCAAGAGAGCTCACAATAAATGTACTATTGGCAAAGTGAAATTTAAAAATCTATATCAAAGCCTATTTAATACATAAAAAAACATTCTTGGAAATAACCTTCTTTGATGGTGTTTGTTTTCTCAACTGGGTCTATATTCTCCATTGGCAATTAGTAATACTTTGAAAGTTCTAATGTGGAAACTTTAGTAGCTTCACCACGTTTATTGAAAAAAATTTCTTCTTTATTATCCTATACCAATCTTATTTTCTATTTTAATAGGAAAGTAGCATAGCTAAAGGAGGGATATAGAGAACCCTCATTAGTTGCCCTATTTTTTTGTTGATGCTGACAATTTTTAACATTCATTATGTGCTAAACACCATTTTCATGAGTTTGCTTGCATTATCTAATTTATCATACTCTGAGTGAAGTAGATGTTGTTATTATATTTGTGTTATTGCATGAAAAGCCAGAGGCACAGAGAGGTTAAGTAGTTTTCCCAGTGTGATAAAGTTAGCATACATCCTAACTGAATTCAAACTCAGTAATTTACACACACACACACACACACACACACACATATATATATAAGCAAAGGGATCTATATATATGTATGTGTGTATATAAAATAATTATAAATACTTATATATTTAAATATTTATATAAATGAAAAGAGATTCATAGAAAATTCTGGTAGTCTAAATAATATTAATAAAGCTTTGAGAAATAGTAACCCATTTAGAACTTCAGAGTAATTTTGTAGATCTCAATTACTATTACAAAATGAGAGACTAATTTACTTCATAGATAGTCTATATAGTTTCATAGGATGACACACAGAGTAAATCCAAAAGATGAGAAGGAGTTTGGTGACCAATTGTCATAACCAGTATATACTATTACAAACAATTTGCCTCTTTTGAATACTATAGCCTAACACCTTATATAGTTGGATATTTATTGAATGTACATAGATGCATGAAATGCAGGAATACTTTTCAAATTAGTATTTGAGAAAAAGCTTAGTAGGCAAGTATTGTAACAGGCTACCCACAAAGGTATTCTGTAACCAGAAAAAGTCACTCTACTTTTTCTTTTCAAAAAGTACTAATACATTACAATGTCATTTTCCCATACTCACCTATACAAAATTGAGACTCAAAGCATTTTCATCTGTCTTCTAAAATATTTTTCCTCTTTCATAAGTACCTGTAAATAAAGATAAATTCCTTCCATCTCATGATCAGAGAAGGTTTCAGTACATAAACAACTCAGATTGTAAATGAACTCATAACTACCAAGTTGCATTCTTTGAGGTCGAGAAATGACCAAACGGATACAAAAGTTAGAGAGATGTTCAAAAAGCAATGCAAAACTTCAGATCAAGAGATCCATTGTATGGCATGGCAACTAAAGTTAAAAACAAGGAACAGTATTCTTGGTAATTGCTTATAGAGTGTTCTGATCATGATAAGATCATAAGCATATGACATTCATAAAGAAATCTGGTTGAAAGTATTTTCTTTGATGAGTTTTGATCCATAAGATTAAAAACAATACTCTAAAATAAAATCAATAATGCTTACCCATTACCTATATAGTGAAGAAATTATTATATGGTGCCTCTCTTAATAAGAATATAATTTTATGTAAGGTAAGTTTTTTGATTGACATTATTAGAGTAACATATCAAACTTTTTATTTCCTCTTGAAATGCATTCCTTAATTTTAAGTAAGCTATAGTACATTTTAGATAGGAAATAGTTCCTTATTCATTGTTAGGTCATTTTGTCTCTAAGACATGATGAATTTTTAAACCTCAGTAATTTATCAATTGAGAAGTATTAAATAATCCACACAATGCCTTTGATTGGATTAGTTCTTCATCATCATCTCTGTCTCTGTGGAATATGGTCTGAGGGGACCAGCCTCCTGATCATTCCTCTTGCCTTTCTCCCCATACCCTCTGCCTTTGGAGACTAGAGCCATTCCCCTACTGGCAAAGATTTTATAAGACATTCACAGTTTAAACATAGGCCTGCATCTGCACATAAATTCTGAAAATATTAAATTAAATATAAACAAATTTTTAAAATATTTTTAACAAAACTCATACATATGTCCTGCACATAATAATTGAAATATGTGCATATTGTGAAACAGTTAAAATGATCTAATTAACATGCATACCTTCACATACTTCTCAATATTTGTGATGAGAATACTTAAAATATGCTCTACTATCAATTATAATAATAAAATTCCTTGCTGTTGACTATGGTCATCATGTTGTATGACAGATTGATTTATTACTCTAATCTGTCTAAAATTTTGTTTCATTTGTCATGTCTCCCTAACTTTCAGCTCTCTCAGTTCCTGTGATCATCATTCTAGAACATTATTTCTCAACTTCAAAGAATGAAACTTGAAATATTTAAATATTTAAATATTCTGATACAAGCTCATATCTCCCTTCAACATAACTTCTATTTGACCTTAAGTATACTATTTTAATTTTTATTTCATACTTTAACTTCTTTCTTTATTTCATGAGCTCCTGGAGTCCTACCCATTTGTCTTCCTTTCTGATGCACATCTTGCTCCAAGCACCAAGCCACGCCACAGAAAACTCGGCTTTTCTTACCAACATAAAAGATCCTATTTGTCCCAGATAATTCTCTCTCTCTCTCTCTCTCTCTCTCTCTCTCTCTCTCTCTCTCTCTCCCTCCCTCCCTCCCTCCCTCCCTCCCTCCCTCTTTTTATAGTAAGCAGCTTACAAGGGTGACAGTTCAATGTATATTACAACTCAGGCAATCACATAATGAGGTCTTGTGTTTTATTCTCAGCAATTGTAACACTCTTTTTATCTTTTGTCATCACTTTGTCCAGTGACATTACATTCCTTAGCTTCATATTTCTTAGTTTTCCAAAAATGTTCAAAAGTATATGTAGGGTCATCAAGTCCTTTGATGCCTATAAGTGACTATCCAATGCAGATATGTTGTGTAACTCAAAAGCAGTTCATGCCATACACTCTCAGTATGTAACAGTTCTTAGCAGTTTTATGTCTAATCAGATGATAGAGATAATTCCAAGAACTTCAAAATCAATTAAAACAATTATCATTTAAATTTGTTTCCTCTAGAACCACTACTGGTACCCAAATCCGCATTAGTCAGGATTTTCCAGAGTGACAGAACCAATAGGATATACAGCTAGAGAGAGTGATGAGAGGAGATTTATTAAAGTGAGTGTATCCCATGATTATGGAGCCTGAAAAATCCCACGCTGGTGCTCTGCAAACTTCAAAACCAGGGAAGCTGACAGTGTGGCTCAGTCCAAGTCTGAAGTTCACAGAACCAGAGATACCAATGGTTTAGTTTTCAGCCTAAGGTCAAAAGTGTGAGGAACAGGAGCAGGAGAAAAAGGGTAGGAAGGAGACAGCATTAGAGAAGAGCCAGGGTCCAAAGGCCAGAGAACCCAGAGTGCTGATGTCCAAGGGCAAAATAAGGGGAGAGGAAGGATTTACTTCCCTGCGCCTTTTGTTTTATCTTAGTTTCCAGTGGACTAAATGATGGCACAATATTTCTCATCAGTCCATTGACTCATTTCCAATTAATTCCAGATATATCCTCACAGAAACACTCAGAAATTATGCTTCAGCAGTCAAATTGGCATGGGCAATTAACCTTCATAGCCACATAGTGTGAGTCCATGTTAGTTCCATTACTATAAGGAGATAAAACCATGCCATTGAAATTAGCCATAGATCTATCCTTATTATTTCTTCTTTAAACGTGTTGTTTGTTCCTTTTGACTAGGACTCTTCATATCTATAATTTTAGATGATTTTGACACAGTCCTCTTCTGTAATATAAGATTTAGCCATAGTGGCTTGTGAAATTAAATATAAATTCTTATTTCATATTTTTATGTTGGTTATACCTTTTTTGCTTCACAACTAAATAAATCTATTCCCATACCCTCTTTGAGTCTACATCTATTTTTTATTATTTTATCTTCTCTTAGCAGTATATTAATAAATTTGATATACCTTAAACACAATTTAACTAGTAAATTGCATTTTTAAAATTTGTAAGTGAAATTTTTCATAATGACTTTTTGGTCAATATGGACATCATGTATATGATGATGGAACTGTAAGACTAAAATGGAAGCAAAAAATTACTGTGTCTTAGTGAGTACACAGCTGAAGAAGAGGCAAGAGAAAAGGAAACTGCAAAAAAAAAAAAAATTACACGGAAGCCCACAGTGAAAAGTTGAGAAGTTTTGCTGACCTCCAGAAGCTCCTTAAAAAGTTGGAAGGCATGTGCCCCAACACCAAGTGATTTTTATTGACAGGAATTTTTGTATGCATTATTTGCTTATAAGTAAATGATGCAAAAAAAAATGAGTGAACTTGAGAAAAACCACATGGACATATTTATGAAGAATGGTACCTCCTCAAGAAGAGGGTCAGATAGGTCCTCAGGAAGGATTCATAAGAGGGCATTATTATCATGAGTGCTGATCTTTGCATGTATGCTCACCCCTGAAAATCTTCCACTGAGGTGGGAATTGGAGGTAGAAGAGAGTGTACGTCTGTGTGTATATGTGTTTGTGACTTCATTTTTAACAAAAATTATAAAATAAAAAAATAAAATATTTTAAATATAAAAATGACTACAGAATAAAAATGAAAAAATATTTTGTTCATTCTGCAATGTATTGGTGTTTTAAGTTGTGTTATTACAGAATCAAAAATCTTTAAAAATACAGTAACAAAGTTACATAAATGTAAGGTTAGTTTAATATTAAATTAAAAACTTCTATGCATTGAGAAGCGAAAGGTACAGTGTTTATTTATAAAGCATAAAATATTGGGTGATGGCACCCACCTCGTTCACATTTATTCAACAATCACTGACTTGCCCAGAAAAACATTGTGCTGAAAATTAAATTTTTGGAAAGAGCATTATTCATATAGGCAATAGTTTACTGTATTTGTATACTGTATTTATATATACATCTTTCGTACTGTATGTTTACCTTTTGTATACTTTGGTATTGTTACATGTACACAATTCATTGTGTAACAATCAATGATATCAGTACAGGAGCACAACACTGCACAGGGTCAATAGGCTATATGGTGTAGCATAAGTGTACAGTAGGTTACACCATCTAGGTTTGTGTAAATGCACACTGTGATGTTTGCACAATCACAAAATAATGCATTTCTTAAAATGTGTCTTGGTCATTAAGTGAGCTACAACTGTTTTATCAAGTATAGTTAAAATAATTTTACAGTTTCAGGGGGTTTATAGTTTGGAACCCGATCCAGAAACTCGTTTTTTAAAATTTTTATTAGAGAATTATAATTATACATAGTATTTGGGTTCATTTTGACAGAATTGTACAAGGAATTTGATTCAATCCCTATCTTCCCCCTTTTCCTCACTTTCTCCTCACCCTCTTTTGTGTATGTTATGTGTGTGTACAGTGTGTCTTATTTGTTTATTTTTATGTAGTTTTGTGGATTGAACCCAATGCCTCACACATGCTAGGCAAGTGATCTACCACTGAGCTACAGTCCCAGTCCCCTCTCTCCACTCCTGTACTCTGCTGATCTCTCTTTCACTCCTTTACGTATTTATTTTTAATTGGTACTTTCTACATATATATACATAAAGGAGAAATTCACATGCTACTTTTACATGATTTTATTAAATCATGCTATACTATAGATTATCAGATTGACTTTCTTTTGAAAAGTCTTGGAATTCTTTAATTAATACTCATCTCCCCATACTTTAGTAACAAATACGGATGTAATCATTTTGTTAAGTAGCTGAAATAGCCCAAGGACACTTATGAAGTTTGGAGATGGTGCATGGATTTGAACAGTGTATTCTAAACATCATTAAAAAAAATAACAAGAATCTTAATAACAGCACATGCCAATTTTCCAGCCAAAGAAGTAAATTTTTCTCTGTTTTAAAACTGTATTGCTGTTTTCTGACTTCACACATTAGCTTTCAAAAAGCAATTATGTTTATTTTGTCTTACCCTTTGACAGATTACATATTTTTGCATAAACTCAATTACCTTTTACCTGTTGTTTTTCCTCCCATACATTTGACCATTTGTGAATTATCTTCTTGATATGAGATGTTTTAATCCTATGTCAATCATGTTGACAATGCATTAACATGCTAGGTTCAATTTTATTTGTCCATTGTGAAGTTAAATGGGATGATTGCTTTACCTAATCTGGACACTAGCATTTATTACTGCTAAAAAATGTTTGATTTCATTTGTTTTATATACCAATGAATATGATGTATATGTTACCATATATTTAACATACTAAATTCAAAATCGTTTATATATTGTTATCACATATTTTCTATGCATTTTCTGTTTATTGTAGAAATATAGATACTAATATTATCTTTTTGTCTTTTCAAAATTTATTTGGACTAATATGATTCTAACATTTTAATTCTTCCATTATTTCCAAATTCTTTGCTTCCTTTTCCAATTTTCATGGACATTTACATGTTTGATAAATAAATTTCTGCTTGGCTTTACCTAATGATCACTGGTGAAGATATAGGCCAAAATAGTGTACCCTCATCATATAAAGTTCAAATCCTCTCATTCATTTTAATAAATAAGTTACTCAAAAACCATTAAGTGAACATGGATTGAAACTTTGAAAGTCAAAAAGGAATATAGTATAGAAAAAAAGAGAAAATTATATATCCATAATAAGGGATTCAGTGAATATTATCAACTTCTAAAAAAAATTCAAAAAAGTTTCAGTTAAATTTTAAATTAAAGAAAATAAAAATACTTCGAATGTTTTTCACATAAATGTTCTGAATAACAAGCAAGACAAAAGGAAGCAGAATAACCTCTTTGTGGCAGTATATAATGGATCTTGTATCCACATGACAGAAAACACAAACATCACTGATTTTATGTGGCGTAACTTCAGCAGGAAGGGCAGGAGTTGTGGGAAATTTCTCTTCAAAAACTGTAATTGTGGCTGTTTCTGCTGCACCTCACTTTCCTTCAGAGTTCTACTAAAACAATTCCTACCTGCCTGAATACTAGTAATGCTTAGCTTTCATATTAAAATTGATTATAATTGATATTTATTGCTAATCAAACCAGCACTTCTGTGAAATACACTAACCTACTTTTAAAAATGTCAGATCTGTTCATTGAACATTTTCTTACCTCCTTTGAAAATAAAAACTGAACTCCTTATATCAACTGAATGTGTGTGCATATGACTGTATATATGTCAATTTGGAAAAGAGGGTGAGAATCAATCCCTTCAGCCCTCTATAACATAATAAGTTTGATTGACTTATAAATAATTGAAATTTTCATGATTACAGTTTTGGAGCTTTGAAAATCCAAAATGAAGACACCAGCAGATTCATTTTGGGTGAGGTCTTGTTCTCTGTTTCAAAGATGGTGGCTTCTTTCTGTGTGCCCACATGGTGGCTCCCCCATACCTCTTTAATAAGGTCACTCATTCTGTCTCCACATGAGTTAACCATCTCCCAAATGTCTTAACTCTTAATAGTATTACATTGGCTACTAAATTTAACATGAGAATTTTAGAGAAATGTTCTGATGGGTTTAGTCGACTTTTTTCACTGCTATGAACAAAAGACTTGGTGAACAATTTCAGAAGAACAAAAGTTTATTTAGGGGCTCATCATTTCATTTCAGAGGTTTCAATCCATAGACAGCCAGCTTCATTTCTTTGTGCTTGAGAGGAGGCAGAACATCATGGTGAAAGGTGTGGATGAAAGCAGCTGGGGACATGGCATCAGGTAGTTGAGAAAGACACTCCACTTGCCAGATAGAAAATATGTGCCACATGGGTACACCCCTAGGGACCCACTTCCTCCAGACACACTGTAGTTACCTATAGTCACCACCCAGTTAATCCCTATCAGAGGATTAACTCACTGATTCAGTTAAAGCTCTCATAATCCAATTATTTTACCGCTAAACCTTCTTGTATTGTCACATGAGCTTTTGGGGGACATAGCATATATAAACCATAACACAGACAATAGTAAGGAGACTGGAAATTCTTGAGGAGAGTGGAAAGGAATGAATGGTAAATTGTAATTAATGCACTATAATTGGACGGTAATTTGCTTTTCAACAAAGTCATACCTTTTCTATGATGAATATATATGTGTTTACAGGGAAAGATACATTCAAAGGTAGACAATTCAGTATTTATTAAACTACAGAAATTTAATGTAAGTATCCCTCTAAGTTTTGTAAATTGTATTATAGTATGGTACAGAGTTTAGCAACATTTATTAAGTGATTTCAGCTGTTGTGCCTGCTGCATGCCCGCTTGTTTTAAAAACAAAATGTTCTTCTAATTCTCCTTGTCCAGGACAGAGGGTTCTTCTAGGTAGCATGCTGGCAAAACAAGGAACAATTACAATGCCACCAGCAATGGTGTGTCATCCAGAGAAAAATATAAGGCACCTGGGGACATCAGATTGGCTGGCATCTTGACACATTTTGTATTTCATAAGTTTTGTATCCCATGATGATCAGGAGATGACGGTCAGGCACCATAAAAGTGTTTCCCATGATGGTATCAGGGGATCATGCACTAGTCACCCATTAAATTATACCCCAGATTTAGACTGTGGTTGTTTCATGATTGGAAGTCTCATTCCATACTGAAATAATGTCTTCCCCAAAGTGGACAGAGGTCACAACCCACAGATCTCCTCCCCAAGCTGAACAGCTCCCCTTGCTTGAACAGGGTGAGTCCTTCAGCAAAAGGTCAAGCACTTCTTCAGGCAACTTGTGCAGTTGCCATTCTTTTAGTTTGGATCTTCTCCCCACGTGGGTTTAATTCCTTTGAAAAGATGGAAGTCACTGTGGCATGTCAGGAGCCTAGAACTTATCTTGTGCCTATAACATCTCCAGAATTGTTCCCCAGAAGCAAAGGTGGCCTTGTAGTTGACATTTTGATCATATCTCTAGGAACTCTAGGACATGCCAGTGTCCTCCATTCCACTTTTAGCTTCTCACCACCTTTCCATGTGTCAGTTATTTGTTCTGATCATGGTACTCACTGTTGTCATCATTTAGGTGATGACATTTATTTTTCTTTATTCTCTTATGGCTACTGCCTCACCTAGTGACCTCCATTTGCTGGGTGAGGATATATAATTTAAGATAATTTAAGTTTAATGCATGTTCTGTTATATGAAGTATTTAAGAGTCTCCTACAGGGCTGGGGATGTGGCTCAAGCGGTAGCGCGCTCGCCTGGCATGCTTGTGGCCCGGGTTCGATCCTCAGCACCACATACAAACAAAGATGTTGTGTCTGCCGAGAACTAAAAAAAATAAATATTAAAAAAAAAATTCTCTCTCTCTCTCTCTCTCTCTCTCTCTCTCACTCTCTCTCCTCTCTCACTCTCTCTAAAAAAAAAAAAAAAAAAAAAGAGTCTCCTACAAATAATATATGGTGAAAATGAAACCTGGGGAAAAATAAATAGATAGAAAATTATATGTGGCTAATTTAATGTGACATTATGCCTGTGGATTATAGACTCTTAAAATACCTTTTGTGTTCACTAGCCAAGCTTTATTATGAATAAACTCTATTTGTGAAGACCCAGTGAAGATAGAAAATTATTATAAAGATTCCATAGACTTTTATTAAGTTGGTAACTTATTTCTAGTTAAGACATGAATACTAAAATAATTAAAAAGTGTGTTTACTTAGAAAATATTCCAATAAAAATCCTTAGACTTTGGAATGGAACCACCATTTGACCCAGTTATCTCATTCTTTGGTATATGTCCAAAGGATTTAAAAACAGCATTCTACAGTGACACAGTCACATCAATGATAATATAGAAGCTTTATTCACAATAGCTAAGCTATGGGGACAAACTAGATGCCATTCAACGGATAAAGAAAATATGGCATATATAAATCGTGTAATATTACTCAGCCATTAAGAAGAATGACATTATAGCATTTGCTGGTAAATTGATGGAACTAGAAACTATCATGCTAAGGGAAATAAGCCACTCCCAAAACAACAAAAGCTAAATGCTGTCTTTGACATGCAGAAGATAACCCAAAATAAACAGGAATGAGGGGTGTGGGAAAATAAAAAAGAGAAAGAGAGAGAGAAAGGGAGAGGGAATTTCATCAAAATAGAGGAAATATCAGTGGAGCAGATGAAGGGTATTGAAGAGGAAGAATAAGGGACAGGGAAAGGGAAGAGCAGGGGAATGAATTGAACTGAAATTTTGTATGCACATGCATGAATGTGACATGGGGGGTCCCTGTATCAGGTGTGTCTAACAGGACATTAATTGTAAAAAATGTGAATTGTAAATGGATTGAAGAGCAATTGGAATGGAGGAGGGAGTAGGGGAAGTGCTGGGCACTGAATTGTTGTGGATTGTGTTCTATACTTTTGTGATTAAGTCAAGGTGTATCCTGATGTCATCTATAACTAACTAACTAAATAAATTAATTAATTAATAAATAAAATCCTTAGACTTCTTGTAAACTTTGAGATTAAATTGAATAATTGATTTAATTCATATTTTTAGAAAATAATCACAAAAATGAAGACATTTTTGCTGTTAATTATTTTCCATAATCCTTATTTACTTCATTTTTCCTGAGACTCTACATGAGAAAATTTAACATTAGTGTCATAACTATGAGAAAAGTTAATCCATTTTATTCTTATCCAGGAAGTAGCTGGAATTAAGTTGCATATAATATAGATTAAACTGGCTAATAATAATAATAATAATAATAATAATAATAATAATTTTGACTGTTGGGTGAAAGACAACTCTGAGCATAAACAGAAAGGGCAGAAGAAAGTGCAAATAAGAAAAAAAAACAGATTGCTCATTACAAAATCACTTCACTTGTAGGATTAAAACAGGGAAAACATTATTATTAAGCTGTTTGGGGTTGAATAGAATCCCCTGCTTATTTGGAAAAGTAGCTTGTTTCAAAGATCAGTATGATGACATTGAAATTGGCAAGAGTGACTCAATTCTGGTTTGGAATTTTCCACTGGGAGTCAAAAGGCAAGCTTGTCCAGAACATGGTCTCTCACAAACTATAACATTCACTTAGTCATTATGTGAGAGAGAGAGAGAGAGAGAGAGAGAGAGAGAGAGAGATATTAGGGTCTGAGAGTTTGTGTGCCCCTCCCTTTTCCTATGAAAGTTTAAATTCCAATCTAGCTCTATTCCTGTTTGAAATTAATGAGAAGAGGAAGTCAGCTAACTAATATCCATTGTACAATAGTTGAAAAAATACTATATCCTAAGAAAATAGAACAGTAGATAGGAAAACCTAATTTATATTGTCTGATTTCAAAATTGTATTGGCTTTTTGCAATTATCATTTAAAATCTAAATTCCATAGTACTATGAAACAACAGATTTTCTAGACCAAATTTCCAAATAAAACAAGTTGAAATAAACTACATTCAATGTTCTTGTGCAACAGATCTTATTTGTATAAGGAACTTGTGGCATCAAGTACTGTATTAGACTTTTACATGTAAATCCTCAATTAATCTATATATAAATCTTTGAGGTTGACATTAATATTTGCTCTTCACTTTTTTAAAATGAGAAATGCAAGACTCTAAATTGTTTAATGATTTACCAACAGACAAGATATTAGAAAGTGAAAGAAGTGAAGTAATCAACTAAAATGTGATGATCCACATAATTAATACTCAGTTACTTAATTCTTATTCTGTTCCATTTTTAGATTTAGTCACTTAGAAGACTAATGATATATGTTACATAAAAATACATAGGTGAGTATATTTTCATTTCTGTGTGCTTTTGTCTTCTAGTGAATCTGCTGGTAGCAGGCCCGCCCTGGCCCTTGGGGACTCAACCCCCACTTCTTTGTTCTGCATGTCAATGTGGCCAGCTCACAAGGCCATGACGCGGGCTCGCATATGTGTCTCTCAGGAACATCTTGACCTGTTCCAGCCTCCTAATAGGGAACGGTGACGGTGGCGGTAACCCAAGGATGCAGTTATTACTCTTCCCTCCTCACTTTTGAGTGATTTCCCGCAGCTGTTAAAAAAGATATATAAGGGGAACAAATTTGGCAATAAAGCGTGCACGCTTCCTCCTGGATGAAGAACCTTGGTGTCCTGTGTATTTCTTAACCCCGCCGTCCCTCGCCGGACTCGGCTCCTATTAGCTGGACGCGGCATGAATCCATTCCTACAATCCTCAATGTCAGGAGAAAACATCTTGTTTTCATCATATGGAAGATCTGAAATATCAGGAAGACAAAGATTTTAACCTCTGAAGTTCCCATCATCATGCTATTAAGCATTACCTCCTAGAGATGATGTCAGCAAGGTGGCAGATTAACAGATCCCTGGCATCATATATGGCTTCATCTATATTATCAGAAACGTAATTCCAGCTACTTGCCCTCAGAAAATCCAATGGCAACTACCCATGGACCAAACCATATTGGTGAAAATGTAAAAATGTAGGAATGAGGCTTAAGGCACTTCCTTTTGGACCATTGTGAGAGAGTCAGGGAGAGAGTAAGGGAAAGGGAGAGAAAAAAATTAAAGCTGCATTAGAAGGCAAGAGGAAAGGTTTCACCTTGTCCCATATTGGCTCTCCTCAAGGCTGGCCCAGCACCATGCAGAGAGGGTTCCTCTGAGCTTAGGTTTCTCCAGAGGAAAAAGATCCACTTCTGCCTCTCCTCAAGAGAAACACTGATGGAATTGCAAGGATACACAATGTGGGGTTAGCTAGAAAAAGAAGGGGGGCTCATAGTGACCGGCTAGTGAATTTGGGCTGGGACAACACATTCCTCCTAGTAGTAGCACCCAAACTGTGAGGCCAGCCAGTGGTTTGCACTCAAAGGAAGCCTATCTAGTGGCTCTATTTGCTTATGAATTGTGATTTTGAAGTCAGAATTAGAAAGGCAGTCAGTATAGATAGATAAATCAACTCAGGTCAGATGCATCAGGCCAATTTTGAGGGAGTCCCAGGAAGTTGGAGACTGTTTCCTGAAGGATTGAAATGTTAATTCCTTCAGAGCCCTTCCTCCACCCTTACCAAGAACCTGCCCCTGCTCCAACCTGTTGCCATGGTAACCTCTCCCAAGAAGTGCACCTCCCCACAGGGGGCTATAAGGTTGTTAATGTTTCCTGGGTTGCACCACCCTTCCCTTTCCCCTTCAGACCACCAGTATCTTTGGGTCATCCCAGGGAGCATTCCTGGGCCTAGTCATGTATACAGGAAGGAGAAAGATAAGGGGAAGAAGGCCGGAGACCAAAGGAAGCCTAGGACATAAAAAGGGCAGAACAGCTTGTTTCTTGGGATACCAGGATACCAGCTATATGGCCCCTTTCTTCCCCTGGGAGAAGTCTATATTACCCCTTTTAAAATAAATCCTGCTTATATGCTTGCCTCGGCATGCTTCTCTAATGTTCAGATTTCAACATTTGAGGGAGCAGAACTCATCACCATTAACTGGTGGTATCAATTTCCCATTCTGGATTACATGATTTCCTGGCCTGCATTCTAACCCAATTCTGGGTCCAGTCTCAGTCTTTACCCAGGGAAGGATACAAGAGAGTGGTCCCTATGAACTTCAGAGAGCAACCCCTTACCCTGCCTGACAAGTGAGTTGTAAGAATTACACCACACAAACTCAGATGAAAAGGAGCCTGCTCACAATGTGAGCCCAGGTGCATGCAATACAGCCTAACAATTAAGAAGCCTCTACACCCACCTGATCACAGAGCCTGAACATCAAACAAACCTAGCTATAGTGCCCAGCATGCAATCCCAGTGAACTATGGGATAAGAGGCACCTTTGGAGAGCAGGTCATGCCTTGCTTTGAATTACTCTTTCATGTATAGAACAGCCATTTTCAGGCTGTGCCTAAACCTGAGTGACTGTATTTTTTAAAGCAGTAGTTTACCACAAGCAATTTGACTTTGAGTACAAATGCCTTGTTGGTATACATAAACAAACACTATCTGCATAGCACAACCATAGGTACAAATTCATAAATAATTTATACATGCAGACTTATCAAACAAAGTCAGTAAGTATCTGGACACATGGACATCCAAATCATAGCAGGAGCACCAGACTTGGGAGTTTATCAACCTCACCAAATGAAGATTGCTCACTTGAGACCCATAAATGGAAGAGCTGCGTGACACTGGAAACAGTGCCAACTTGTCCCTGTCCCTGGTCACTCATCAGGAGTTTTGACAAGGAAAATCACTCAGCAAAGAACCTTTAATTTCCTATCTCCATCAAGCTTCAGCAAAATGCTGTTTCTTGTGCCTGTGATGGCAATGCATGGCCCATTCCAATGGCACCTCAGGCTGTTACTCTAAAACTGAAACTGCCATTTGTCTACATCTTCTGCTTTGACAACTCTGTGGAATTGGTTACCTGACCACCTGCAGTGAATCCTTTGACTGTGTTTATCTCTGTCTGTCATCACTCATGGCACAGGGAGCAGTAACCCTCAGGCTGCTTTAACCCTTTCTTAGTCTTTCTATGACCAATTTATATATCCTTGTGGGAAGAGTTTGACATTACTCATCATCAGGGAAATTCAATCTGGAGCAGAATGAGATATCATTTCATGTCTGTTCATTTCACTTTTTATGAAAATACAAAAAATACAAAGTGTTAATACACACAGAAATTAAATGATATGGTCATGATTTTCATATAATTTTTGAATTACAATATTATAATTTTGCCATATGTGAAAAAATAGTAATCAAAAATTAATATTTCCATGCCAGTTATATAAGGTTATTTTAAAACTACAAAATTTGAAAGAGGTTTATCTCCATCTCCTTTGACAAAAATCTGAATTATAATTTCATGTTTTCTGTTTTCTAAATAACTCTGAATGCATTGAGCATTTAATTTATTTTATTCAATGTTCTGAGTTACCTGTTTTGTACTAAATTTAATTGATGTGCTTTGCTATTGTATCTTAATAATACATCTGAAAAAATTTTATGAAAACTTTTTAAAATATTTCCATATTTAAATTTTCCTTCTAAATTTTTTTTATGAAATAATGAAGATATTAACCTTCTAGAAAGGTTCATAAGGGATTGAACTCTAGATCTGACATGGGTAGCCTTTCAAGTAAGCATTAAGTGTAAAGTCCTGCTCAAAGATGCATTATAACTTATAAGTGGAGTCAGTTGCATGTTTTCATGCACTTATTGAACTATTGAGAGAGAGAATGACAGAGATAAAATATATAAAAAAGTTTGAATGAGTACTTCTTAATTAATTAAATACCTTTGTTAATCATCAAGTTACATGGCAAACATGTATTCATGCTCTTGTTGGTGGAGATTTCCACATATCTTAGTTTCATTTCACAAGATGGTTTCCATGGTTAAAAATGAAATTTTAATCAAAGATACACTGAAGTCCTTAATAATAAAAACTTACTTAATTGTATTTACAACATTACCCAAGTAGAATTTATAATCTTCAATTACTTGTTTATATATTTTTCATTTTTTAAATAAACTACCTTAGAGCTTAAAACTTAATTATTGACTAGTTCAATGTAAACTTTTTTATCAAAGTATAGGCATTCATTAAATATTTAGGAATAAAAACATGAATAATGAATGAAAATGTTTTACTGTTTTAAAATATATTTGAAAATAACTGTTAGGTTTATAAATGATTAGATTTATGTCTCATCTTTCTTAGATTACAAACATTTTTGTGAACTTCATTTATATACTGTTTAACCTCAGGACACAGATATTTCCCTTTAATAATATTGTTTGTTTTAAGAAATATGTAAGGCAAATACTTATTATCAGTTACAAATTAAGAACATAAAATATTGGTCCTTTTGTAGTCATTTCTGTTGTTGAAATACTTGCATGGGTTGAAAAATATTTTGATTCATTAAAATCTGTAATGGCTATCATTTCTCTTGAGATTAAATAAGAAATAAAATAGTTAGAAACAGTCTGATACTGTACCCTTCATTTTTCCCAAAGCAAAAGGAATAATTCATAATTTTCAAAGGGATTCATTACAGTCGAGTGCAAAAAGCTTGGGAGGTGTCCTAATTCCGTTCCCATATGTTCATTAATTCCCTCTCAGGACAACCCTTGCTTATTATACTCATCCTTTCAGTAATAATTGCTGTCTATATTCTTTGAGTTCAAACTAAAAAAATGTACTGATTATTATTGTTAATGAGACTCATTGGGCATTTACTTTTGTATGCTTTTAATCAGTCTCAAAAGGTGGTGGCATTTGCACTTGAAATTGTACATTAAAAATTGAAATAACAATGATTTCAAAAACAGTGGACAATCATCTTTAATGCTTCCTGTGCAATTTCATGGTAAAAGAATTATGATTTTAGTTGCTTGAACTTTAGTTCCAAAAGATTTCTAATAGCAAACATATTTTATCTACCTTTATTATAAGTAATTAATCAGTACAATCTAGATAAAATGCATTAAGAGACTCAGTCACAATTTTAGTTAGAACTTCAAATGAATTTATAACTTCTGATCCAGGCTAATAAAGAGCAGTAGCCACTTTAAAGTTATATAAAAGATAATGTTGCTCACCAATTCCAGAAACATGGTAAAAATTTACTTGAGGATTTAAGTGGCAAATAAACAAATACATACATTAAAAACAAAATTTTTAAAACATGTAAGAAACTGACTTATGTAAAAAGGATAAAATCACAATTTATGATAATTATTAAAAACTGAGTTGTATTTGTCACTGTTACAGTAAGTACTTACAAATTTTTCCAAAAAAAATCTATTGTAAGTTCCTTAAGAAAGTGCATGTAATAAGAGATACTCTAAATTTTATAGATAAAAGTGTAAAAAAAAAAAAACACTAAAATATCTTATTATACATAAACAGTGACATCATGTTTTTAGAATGACTCATATAATGATATGAGTTTTGCAAGTTCTGTATGTACCTGGAGAATCAAAGCAAAATTTCATAATATTCTGAATATAAGTGACAAGCTGGTTGTAAGGTTTTTCAGGAATAACACCTAATAGAAAAAGTCAAACCTGAGCTGAAGAAGGTTGGAGAAAGCATCTATGAATTACATACTGGAATTAAGACTCACCAGTGACAGTTTATCACTGACTGATGACCATAATATGAAGACCAGCAACAGATCCCTATGTCACCAAAATATCAAATATTTCATTAATTTCCATCAACTTTTAAATATTCTATTAATTTCCATCAACTGCCATGTGGAAAATCTGAATAAGTGTATTCCTTATAAATTCTTACATTTCACTTGTGTGTTTTCTCTGCTCATGCAGCTTGAAATGAATTGTAAACTTATTTCCAAGAACTGGTGACACTGGGTAACATACTTATTATTTTTTTCATAATTTTAAAGTGAATACTACTAAATTGCTATTTGTTGGCATTAACTCACATAAATGAAATTTTAAGATATCATAGAATATCATTGAAGATAAATGGAGAATGTGTAACAATAGATATGGGGAAGATGTGCTGTCATATTAAAAAAGAAAAAAAAAATTATTCCTGATACAATACAGCCAAAATTATTCCAGATGTGTTGAAGATTAAACATCTGTCTCCCATACTACATCTACAAAAAGTGTTCAAAATCCCACCATTAAAAGTGTCAGTGAGGATACTGAGCCTAGGGAATTATGTCCTGTTATCAAATGCAAATGTGAACAAGAAAAGTAGAAAACAATTTGCCATGTTTTAAACTGAACTATACCTTATACCCAATCAACCCCACATCTAGTCCTGCAACTAGACAAAGTCTGTGTTTCTGTGTTAGGGACATCTCAACATGCCTCCCCCACCACTGACATACACACCCAGGCAACTGGACCCACATAAATAAATCACATACACTGAAGATATTTCCAGATCATCTTCTCTCTTTAATAATACAAAGAACTGTATTATTTCATGGGATCCAGCAAGGTCAACTAATTTTTTTCCAAAGTCTGATATTTTTAAGTCTAGACATAAGATACTAAACATTCTTTGCTTTTCCTGCCAATAAATGTGAAATGATTCTGGAAATGATTTATTTTATTGAATAAAAAGAAATAAAATAATATGAGTAGCTTCTCTTACTCTAAAATTGTTTCCAGCTCTAAATTCCTCTTTTATATAGCTGTTCTTCTGGTTGAGGAATAAGGACCTTTTTTTCTCTATTGATAATGCATCTGTTAAATAAGAAGCATTTCTAGTAGCAAGAAGCTGATTTTGATTTTTCTGCCAGACATTATAAAGAGGTCAATTGATTATAATGAGTAAGAATCCTGTTCATCCATTCTTCAATCTGTGTACCAAAAGCATAGCAAGGTACAGACTATGTTATTGTTGATACTTACAGGATGAAAATATCTAGACCTTTATTTTAAATTATTGAAAAATACTCTTGCAAATACTTTCACATTTGCTAAA
The DNA here is from genome assembly GCF_964194105.1 of Spermophilus citellus. Classification (NCBI taxonomy): domain Eukaryota; kingdom Metazoa; phylum Chordata; class Mammalia; order Rodentia; family Sciuridae; genus Spermophilus; species Spermophilus citellus. The sequence goes on from NC_138183.1 coordinate 241,129,123, forward strand.
CAAAGTTAACAATCATGAAGCAATTACCCAGATTCTAAGCCCTTACATGTATTATCTCAATCCTTTAAAGAATCTGCTAAGGTAAGAAATTGTTAGTAATAATTTTAAAATTTTATAAAATTTATATTTAAAAAAAGCATCTCAAGGACTTCCAAGCTGTGAAACTGTCAGGCATTCATAACTTGGTTGCCTGAGTCATCAGCTCTTACATCTGCAGTTTAGCATTTAAGGTATATTCCATTCTTTCAGATAATTGGGTGCCAGAGACCCTTCTCAATAGTATTGAGCTTGTACTTTAGAATTTTTTCATGTAACTACATACTTCAAAGTCTCTCTAAGTGTTTGAATTCATAGTGGGAATTGATAGAAACCATGGGTTTCCAGGAATTTTTTTTTCTAATGATGGCTAGAATTAAAGATTTTTGTTGTTGATGGTGTTTAATACAAATCTTGTGATGATGGGGTCATTTGCTTGTTGTAAACTGTCTACCCCATAATCAAATTGTGTGGCCATTTTTTTCTCTTTCCTTTTTTCTTTCTTTATTTTTTTAATTAAAAATATATCATGTAAGCCACAGCACTGAGAAGAGAGTAATTGCCAATATGATGTTCTGATGGGGTCAGGGATTCTCTTGGGATAATGTCCCACCTGACACAGACTAGAAGATAAATACACATCTCTTATAAGACTTAGTGATAAAACCTAGAGAAAAATACTTTCACCTCCTGTACAAAATAAATTATATAATCCAACGTATTAGATGGTGTATGAAGGTAAGTGATTTATTCCACAAAGCATCAACAAAATACCTGCTTCAAGTGTCATAAAATAATGGACTCAATGGAGATGAAATGCTTCTTTATAAACTCCAACTGGGTTTTTATCAGTTTGTGGGAGTGTGTGATCTGAGAAAGCAGGCTGAAGTTGATGGGGTATAGACCTAAGCTTACCTTACCCAGGTGATTACAAAAATCACCATCTACCACATGATTATTATGATGAGAAGAGAGTTGAATTTGTGCATTTTAGAATTTTGTGAAAACCACAATAATTTTATACATTTGGAAGTTCAACCTTAAATTCTATGAGCAAATGACGCACATTCATCCACAGAATGATTAATTTGTTTTGTATTTCTTCTTTTAAAAGTAAGCTAGGAAAATTTAACATTTCAAAGTCAGATATTGAATTATTCTAATAGTAATAATAATAAGTAGTTAATAAATAGATATAGGAAGAAAAAGTTAATAAATTTCCATGTATCTATGATGTAAATATCCCTGTAAAATGTGCTCTAATAAATTATTAGTTTAGTCTCCATTTTATCCTCATGGTATTTTATTGTATTCATTAAACACAGAAATTTAGCTAGAAGTTCAATGACTACTAGATTAGCTGTCAAACTCGAAGGTAAATGCAAATCTGCTTAAAACCAAAATCTACTTGCTTATCACCTACAGCTCATCATCCTTAAAGAAGAGAGACTGAATTAAATGTGATTAGCTAGATCATCTCTGTAACCTCACTCTCTCCTTCAGAGTATCAAATAAAAATTTATTTATGGACACCTTTTGAAAATAGGTGTGTCAAAGTAATTTCCTTGAAAACAGGTGGGAGCTGGCTCACCTTATATTTTCTGATCTTAAATCAGACTAGAGTGAGCTAAGCCCTAAAAAAAAAATAAGTGCAATGATTATAGGATACTCATTCTCTTCTTCTGTAGTTGCATGTATAGAACCTCTGAACAGTTAACTAGTTATTATGGGACTCAAGGAAAAATTTTTGACATGGATCTTATAAACTATTTATGAATTTGAGTGAATATACTCATTAAATTTCACGGAGGTAATACTTTCATTATAACCTTTATGCACACATTACTTGATGAATGATGTTTGAATATGATGTAGATATCCCATCTGAAAAAATAAGAATGTGCATTGGACCGCTTGTCAGCCTCTTCCCAGTAAGAACACTGTATAATCACATAACCTAGCTTAAAACTCCAACAGCAGATGAACATGTGTCAAGAGCAGACAAGACAACAGCATTTTGAGTAAAAAGAGAAAACTGAAATCTGACTGTATGGCAAGCTATATCTATATTCTTTAGTTGTATTTGCTATAAAAAGAAATTATATCCATTCCACAGGATAATCATAAAAACAAAAATGTTTCTTGCCAAGTGCTCAGAAAATATCTTGGCCAGTCTCCATAACTTTTATCAATCATTGATAGTTTTCGTCTCCATCATCATCCTGAGTTAATGCACATTACCAGGTGATACAAGAGGAACCTCAGAGCTCTAGTTCATAGAAAATGCAAATGAGATCTATTCAAGGAAAGGAAAGTTTACTTTGCCTTAGTGGTTAAGGTGTTATGATGGTAGGAGTATAATGGAAATACTTTGGTGATGGTTTCTGGAATTGTTAATTTTTATTTTTCTATTCACCTGCTTCTTTGTTGCCAGTGAGTACAGAAAATGTGTGGATATGCACGACTAATTTTAGCAATTTCAAATAATAATCTCTTAACAAACATAAATGTTTGCTAAGCAGCTTTAGAGCTCTTATGTTTGCCTTACATTACAACTCTGAATAATGGAGTGGGTATGCTTTAATAAATAGATTTGGAATACTTTTACAGATGAGGAAATGATGACATAGAGATGAAATTACTTTTAATATACAACCTGAATTAGTGCCAAGCACTGTAAATATTTAATTACCTTCTTATTTTTCCATACTGTGACCTCTTTTACACCACCCATAAAAATCAAGACAAAGGAACAGACAAATATGATGAGCCTGGGGTCTCAAGGTAGAGTCTTCTTCCACTTGAAAGAAAATCTCTCTCTCTCTCTCTCTCTCTCTCTCTCTCTATATATATATATATATATATATATATATATACTAAATTTTTTAGAGTGTTTTGTTTTGATGTCCATTTTGTCTGTTTTGCTATCATCCCTTTCCAGTTTAGTCATTGCTCCTTTAAGGGGATGTACTTTCATTGATTGTTAAAGACATATTATATTAAAGCTTTGTTAAAGAGATATTATATTAAAACTACAAAACCTACACATCTCTGATTTATCACCTAGGGTAGAATGTTGAAATTACTAATCTTTTTTAACATACTTGATATAAAATATTTTAATATTTTTCACAAATCCATTTATTAGATAATTATATGAGAGTTTTTGCCTTTATTACAGTACTGTTTGTTACCATCTTCCATTCAAGATCATGCGACATCTCCTGTTTTTCTTACATTTAATTTGTTCCTCAATTGTTTTTTTAAACCACAGAACTCAACACCATTTTGTCAGGAGAAAAAAGAAAGGAAAAAGAAATATAGAAAGAGGAAGAGAGAGAGAGAGAGAGAGAGAGAGAGAGAGAGAGAATGATAAAGAGGAAGTAAGAAGGAAGGAAGGAAGGAAGGAAGGAAGGAAGGAAGGAAGGAAGGAAGGAAGGAAGGAAGGAAGGAATTATCAGGACTGAGAACTAAAATATTTTATAAAGTTTCAAAATGACATTTGCACATTTCCCCTGGTATTTAAGAGTTGAGATTCCTTCACTACAGTTTCAGAGGTCCACCTGGCCTTCTTTCTCTGTAAAGCTCTTAGTTATAGACCTAACAGCTGTCCTTTAAACACTTATTTTTCTGGATATCACACCAACTATAGGTCTACCTGAAAGAAAAGAAAAAAAAATAAATCTTGGGGGATGAAAGCAATAAATACAGATCATATGTAAAAGATTAAGCATTTGTAAACAATGCATTCTGATAAACATATCTCCATACACCTGCACACCCTCATATATACAACAACTCAAAAATATTCTTACATGAGACCAAAGCTCATATATCCAGGAAGCCAAAGACAGTATGAATCTTAGAAACTATCTGCATATTTCAAGCTATTGAGTCAAATAAAAAAGAGTCAATTTATTTATTTTTCATGAACTTGATTTAATAAATACTCCTATAGTATCTTTTATGAGCAGTCACATGAATGAATCATTTATTGTTACCTAATCATTTATTGTTCTACACCAGAGTGATCAAATATCTTTACTCAGATCACAGAAACAGTAAGATAGAAAAGTCAAGGTTTATTTATTGATTGGGTGCTTGGTGTTGAATCAGGGTGCTCTATTACTTTTTTCTTTTTAAATTTTAGACAGGGTATTGCTAGGTTGCTGAGTCTGGCCTTGGACTTTTAACCCTACACCTCAGGCACCTGAGACATCAGGGTTATAGATATGTACCATTATGACTGGCTAAAGCTATGCTTTAAACCCAGATATCACTTGAATTATTATTATGCTCTTCACTGTTATATTATTACCCAACCCAACATCACAGATATTCGGTAAATAATGTAGTTAAATCGTGAGTGTATTTTCCAAAAATTGTCTCAAATCTCCTCTACATGGGAGAATGTGTTTTAATATTGTAAAAGTAGAGCTTTACTCCCAAAGATTTAGTTAACTCTCATTGTTGTACTGGATCTCATTTATATGAGCCTTGATTAACACCTAATATTAGCCAAAATTCTAAATTTTTAAAGAGTTTTGAATATGTATCCTGAAAAACATATTCTAACTAATATTTTCCAGAATAAAAAATGATAATCAATTGCTTTCTTTAAACAAATGACATAAGCCAAAGCAACAAAACAATGTCACAAAAATGGCATATATGTGCTCTCATTAACCTTCTATTTGTTTCCTTGAAAGGGAGAATAAAGATGTTGACTCATCCACAATCAAGCCAATTCATATCATCTGATACCGACCATCTCCAATGAGAAAAAACAAGAAAACAAAGAGGATGTTGGGGAGTAATCAGACCAGGCCGACTGAGTTCCTACTTGTCGGATTCACAGACTGTCTCCCCCTCAGATTCATACTGTTCTTCGTGTTTTTCATCGTGTATGCCTTAACTGTGGTAGGAAATGTGGGCTTAATAGTCCTAGCTAAGGTTGACTCAAGACTGCAAACCCCCATGTATTATTTTATTAGCAACTTGTCTTTCTTAGACATTAGCTATTCTACAGCAATTGCTCCAAAAATGCTGGTGAATTTCTTAGCTTCCAGGAAGAGTATCTCTTTCTATGGCTGTGCACTGCAGATGTTTTTCTTTGCTTGTTTTGCGGATGCAGAGTGCCTGGTCCTGGCAGCCATGGCCTATGACCGCTATACAGCCATTTGCCACCCATTGCTCTATCCTACACTGATGTCTCAAAGACTCTGTACCAGCCTCGTTGTGCTGGCTTACATCAGTGGAAGTATGACTTCACTGGTGCATGTGTGTCTCACAGTTAAGCTGCCATTCTGTGGCTCCAATGTCATCAACCACTTTTTCTGTGACATCCCACCTCTCCTGGCTTTGTCTTGCGCAGATACCCACATCAATGAGCTTCTGCTCTTTATCTTGTGTGGTGGCATCCAGACCAGCACTTTTGTGGTCATATTTATCTCTTACTTCTGCATCCTCCTGACTGTTCTGAGCATGACATCAACAGAAGGCAAGAGCAAAGCCTTTTCTACCTGTGCTTCCCATCTCATAGCTGTCATGTTGTTTTACGGGACACTCCTGTTTATGTACTTACGTCCTACCACCAGCTATTCACCAGAAAGTGACAAGGTGGTTGCAGTGTTTTATACTGTGGTCTTTCCCATGTTTAACCCAATAATCTATAGTTTCAGAAATAAGGACGTGAAAAGTGCTCTCAGAAAGCTGTGTGAAAAACGTGTATTTTCAAATTAGTAGAAATTTGAATCATTTACTAATATTTGAGGCGAGGCTGAGCCTGTCCTTCCATGTTCTTTCAAACACATTATGGGTAAATTATAATAAATTTACCACTTCAGGTCTCCTTGGGAAGAACAGAAATTTTAACAGTGTTATTTTTTCCAACCAATAAGAATTGAATATTTTTCCATTTAGTGGTGTTTTTCATTTTATTCCATCAGTATTTCATGATTTTAAATTTAAAGATCTTTCACCTGTTTGGTTTAATTTACTCTTAAGTATTTTTTTTTTTCCTGCAGCTAGCATAAATGACATTCTTCTTGATTTTGTTTTAATAGCTTAACTGGTAGCATAAGGAAATGCTTCTGATTTACCCATGCTGATTTTGTGTCTGGCAAGTTTGCAATTTGCTTCATTTATGAATTCTAACAGTTTTTGCTGTTGTTGTTGTTTGTTTGTTTCTTTGTTAGAAGGGTTTTTTTTAGTTTTTTTTTAAGTTTTTAGTGTTGATTTATACTTTTTTTTTTGTTTATAAGACCATATCATCTGCAATCAGGGACAATTTAAATTTTGCCACTCTGAACTAGATGCCTTGTCTTTCTTTCCTTTGCATAATTGCTGTGCTAGGACTTCCAGGACTCTATTGAACAGAGATGAAAATAGTTGTCATCTCAGTCTTGTTCCAGATCTCTTAAGAAAGGGTTTCAACTTCTCCCAGTCAATAGGATATTAGCTGTTTATTATATATGGCCTCTATTGTGTTGGAGTATATTTTTTTAATCCAGTAGCATTTTTATTTATTCATGCTAATTCCCCTGAAAAGATGTCTGCTGCATTTAAATATTCAATAGTATTAATGTATGAATAAATCAATTTCAATAGATATTCAATATACCATATAATTTAATGCAGCCTCATATTAATTCCTACACCAAAACAGTGATTTATTTTGTAAATGTTGACCTATTATTACTCCTATGTTATGTTTTTATCAGCTTTCTAGTGTAAGAGATGAAAAGAAACTTTAATTAGACTCAAGGGGAGGTACTCACTTGGAAAATAAATTTTTTAAACTCCATGTACACATTTTAGCACCTCTGGGTTCCAAGTCCATTAGTGAGCTCCAGGGTGCCCACTATCATGTGCAACCTATTAAAGCTATGCTACTCAAGTAGCTTGGTAACTATTCACAAATTAGATCAAGCAGAGTTTCAGAGAATAGACAAAGTTCTTAATCTAAACATACAGGATATTCACTCTAACGTACTTTATATCATTATTCAATGTCAAACAGTGAAGCAACTCATATATATATATAAACAGCTCTGCTTTGCAAATGATTGTTTTCCCTTAGCTTAGGCTGCTAACTCACTGATTTATGCAATTGTATTGAAGAAAAATAAATCAATTAATAGAAGAGTTATGCATTAATCACTCATCCATTGACAAATTTCATCACTTATTTGTTGGTGTATTAAAGAGTACATTGAAAGATTAACTGGTACCTCGAAAAATCTAAATGAAAATTGCAAACTATTGACTTCCAATTTCCCTTCTCTGTAGTATAATACATCCTTCCTTTATTGATATACATAAAATACATCACATTTTCTGTTTGGCTGATGCTATAAATTCAACATTAATTTTCAGTCACATCATTATGATCATGAATTATATCGGATAACCTCAAATGTGTAAGAAAAGAAGGCTTAAACAAAAATGGCTACTGCTAGGAAAATGTTGTTTCCTTTGAAGAGACAAATGAGCATCCATCTCCCTCCTGATCAAATGATTTCTCCACTATGATGGAGCACTGAGGAATGGTTTTAGTCTCATATTGAAGATATTTGCCACAAAATCCACAAGCAATATTTTAAAAAAATAATTCTGAATCTTAGGCAACTGCTCTCCTTTAACTACTGTGCTGTTTCTAAAAGCAGTTAATATCTGCAGCTGGAAGTACCTGTCTTCTCAAAGGGACAGGTAAATGAACAGAGGGAAAAAATAAAAAGTAAAAATTTAAAGGGTAAAGTCTGATAGTGGAGTGATCAAGTAAGAAAATTAAAAAGTCACAGTAATTTCAAATTTATTCAGGGTATAATGCAGTTTATTTTGACTTGAATGAGCATTGCATGGCATCTTCTCTGAGTCCAATCCTGAGATATCCTGTGGTGATTTTTCTCAGTCTGTTTCACAGTGTTTTTGTAGTCTCTGGGAGGTCATCTGGGTATGGATCACATAGTGAAGAACAGGTATATAAAACAACTTCAGAAATAAAGTAGATGATAACTGTGCTCTTAGAATATCAAGATAAATGCTACAATTACTGTTAATACTTTGATGATAAATTCCTATTGTAAATGCAACCTTAGGTGGTTTGAAGGGGTAAAAAATCATGCATTGCCTTGGTGTTGGCTGTAAATCATGGTATTATATTTGTGGGATGCCAATTAAACTAATCATTCCCAGCTGGACTTACAGAATATGGGTGAAGGGTCACTGGGCCAAATAATTTAATTCCATATCACTCTTTTTCAGAGCCATCGTCTATGCTCTTTGCCTCCTCATTATTTTGGTATGTGCTCAAATGTCTGGCAAAAACTATGGTTTATCTAGGCAGCAGAGAAGGATTATCTCTTCTGTTCACAAGGCTCCCCATAACACAGAAGCCCAGCATTCCAGTGGGCCAACTGCCTTTTCTTCCCAAGTCCTCACCCATGCTAAAAGAGGGAGCCAGGCTTTCCTACCTGGGGCCTTCCTCAATCTACATACACCTCAGCCTCCTCTCCAGGTGGAAGCTGCATTACATTTCTTATATGATTAATTTGTTGTGTATGTATCATAAAGTGATGTTGAATTATGCCAAACATCTTTTATGAATTTATTGAAAGATCCTATGAGTTTGGATTCTTTCAATAAATTCATAAACTATAAACTCTGTATTGCGTTTATTGATATGCATATATTAAGCCATCTTTGAATTCTTGAGATGAATCCCCTTTCATCATAGTGCAATAATGCATGGTCTTTTCAATGTGCTAATAAGTTTTGTTGGTGTATTAGCTTTATTTTTTTCTGCTGTGACAAAAAAAAAAAAGTCTGAGAAAAGCAATTTTAAGAAGGAAAAGTTTATTTGGGAGCTCATGGTTTCAGCGGTTCCTGTTCATAGATAGTCAACTCCATTCCTCAGGGCTCAACGTAGGTGAGGTAGCACATTATGGCAGGAGTGTGTAGTAGAGGGAATGCTCAGGACATGATCAGGAAGCAGAGAGAGACTAAGCTCAGCTCAAAAATTATTTAAAACAAAGGTATGCCCCCACAGACCCACCTCCTCCAGCCACACCCTACCTGCCTGTGGTCACCACTCAGTCAATCCCTATCAGAGGGATTGATTAGTTTAAGGCTCTCATAATCCAATCATTTCACTTGTAAACCTTCAAAGCCTTCGAACATGAGCTTTTGGGGGACACCTGGTATGTAAAACATAATGGGTTAGTATTCATTGTGGAGTATTATTGTATCTATGTTTATCAGGAATGTTTGCCAGTATTTTCTTTTCTCTTTTTATCTATTGGAATGTTTATTGTTTGTGTGTTTGTGTGTGTTTTTTTTTTTTTTTTTTTTTTTTTTGTAATTTTGGTTTTGCAATGAGGGTCTTGTGGAATGAATTTGGAAGAATTCCCTCCTTACCCTCTTCAAATTTTGGGGATATTTTTCTTTCTTTTTAAAAATTTGTTCTAATTATTTATACATGCCAGCAGAATGCATTTTGACATATTGTACACAAATGGAGCACAACTTCTCATTTCTTTGACTGTTGCACCATGCAGAATTATACCAGTTGTGAACTCATACATGTAAATAGGGTATTAATGTCTGACTCATTTTACCATTCTTCCCACCTCAAACCCCCTCCCCTCTGCTAACTCACATCTTCCCTAACCAATGTTCCTCCATTCCACCCTAGCACCACCCCCATTATGGATTGGCATCTGCATATCAGAGAAAACATTTGGCTTTTGGTTTGGGGGGATTGGGTTATTTCACTTAACATGATATTCTCCAGCTTCATCCAATTACTGGCAAATGCCAGAATTTCATTATTCTTTAGGCAGAGTAATATTCCATTGTGTGTGTGTGTGTGTGTGTGTGTGTGTGTGTGTGTGTGTGTATATATATATGTATATATATATATATATATATATATATATATATATATCACACTTTCTTTATCCATTCATCTTTTGAAGAGCATCTAGGTTGGTTCCATAGTTTAGATATTGTGAGTTGAACTGCTATAAACATTGATGTGGCTGTGTCATTGTAGCATGCTGATTTTAAATCTTTCGGGTATAAGATGAGGAGTGGGATGACTGGGTCAAATGGTGTTTCCATTCCAAGTTTTCTGAGGACTCTCCATACTGCTTTCCAGAATGGGTACATCAATTCTCAGTCCCACCAGCAATGTATGAGTGTAAAGTAGTTGGAACAGAATTTCTGATTTTTAGTACTCCACCATTGAGTTTGGCCACAGGCTGAACTCAACAACAGCCCCTGCAGGTGACCAAAAGAAATTCTCCTCTCTGTTGGACAGCCATTCAAGTACCTCCATAGATCAGGCCAGGTATAATTATTGAACCTGATGGGATATGCACAAATTGAGCAAATAATAAAGCATTCTTGGCATACCCTTAGAACATTAGAACATTTGTCTGAGTGGTGTCTATATGTAATTAGAACACTTTTTTTTTTTTTAAATGGAGCTGAGATGCCCTGGAGAGAAAATGCTCAGTACACAAATAATTGCTCCCATAACTTCTGCAGAGCCACACCAGTGAAACAGCTTGCCTTATTTTGAGGATGTAATTTGCTAGGGTGGAATACCAGCTATGACCAAAAGACTAGGTCTACATAACAACTACTGCCACTTGAAGAGTCAGCCAGCTTTCTCAAAGTATTTAAGCAGATGTCTCTGTCCAGACAAGAAGTCTTAACTCTTCCTTTGTTCTCTGGACATTCCAGAGACCACTGTAGCCTATGCATATGTGTCCTAGATTGCAATATTATTCTTTTTTCCTAAACAGGAATTTCTTTATTTGAGAATCTTTTCTGTATTTGTGTATGATCTTGACAATGAAAGCAGTTTGTGTTTTCTAGTAAATGATAAAGGCTTGTATAATCAATGGAAATTTTAACACAAAGAAATGAATTTTAACTGTAAAGGTTTTAAACTTCAGAGAAACTTATATTATTTTGTATTCCAAGACCATTCAATTCTTGCATATACTTACAATAGTGCCAGGCAGGGTTTCCTACATATCCCTGTGTCCCACCAGAAAACCAATGGCTTTTTCCCCATCCACACCATTTTTCATGAGAAGTTATCATTTCTTCTGAGCAACCAAACTTTATCAGCACTTCCTTAAACATTTAGCACATGGTTATACTTTAGTATCTGAGTTCATTATATCTGTCAGCCTATTAGTCTTTCAACACACACTGACCCCACCCAAGGAGTGACAGGAATAGAATCCTCCTAAGAAATCTTTTTCCAAAATTCATTTTTTTTCTTTTGACACAGTAACATTTTTTGCTTTGTATTCCAAAACATTCTAATGTTATTATGTTGAAATCTTCACCACTGTTTGTAATTGTTTATACGTTTTTGAATTTTGTACAAGATTTGGATTGGTATTGGCATTATTTTATTTCTCTTTATATTTATAATCTTCATAAATACAAATATTGCTGTCCTGGCACCCATGTCTTCTCTGATAATAATATATGAAATAAAGGAAAAGAAATTAGACTACTACCGTAATAGCAAATTTTAAAATGTCCAAGCAGGCTTATATCAACTGTCAAAATTTTCTAGATTATAACTGATATATTTAATACTGCTTATAATATTTAAATGCTATAATTTTCAAAGGTCTTTATTACACTAAAGTATAAAAATTTCTTGAGACATCTTAATTTCTCTATTTATAGAGAAATATATATATATATATATATATATATATATATATATATATATATACATCTTTGCATCAATTTTGAAGGATGTATCATTGATTATATGATATTTAATTTTATTGCATTTCTCCTGATTTTCCTGTGACACCCTAATCTCATCATGCACATAACACCATTCATCTGTTGATGGTTTTGAGGGATTCTGAATTTCATTTGTTTTGACATAGTAATATTTTTCATTTCATATCCCCAAACATTATAATGTTATTATGTCCGGAACTACAACACTGTAATTTTTTATACTTTTGTGAATTTTATACAATATTTGGTTTGGCGTTGTTGTTATTTTACTTCTCTGCATATCATAGCCAAGACATGCTAATGGATTAATGGTAGAACTTGTAAATTATCTGCCACACTCTCTGAAACACACAAACTGTTGGTATGTTTAGTTGAATTACTAAAGAGGGCCAAATACAAAATTATGTTACAGCCAATATACCTATGTGAAAAGTATGCGAAAAATCTCCCTGTTGCATTATTATTTCCCTACCATTTCAGCAGAATGAAAGTTATGAGAGAATGATAAACACACTCCACAGATATATAGTGCCTACTGAATTATTAGAGAGAAAAAGCATACATTTCAATATAAACTAGCCAGAGCAAGCCACACAGCCAAACTATTTCTGAGTGTTTATTGTGTATGAAGACTGGCATAAAACTTTAATTCAGTGATTTATGATCAACGTTTGTAGAGAATAATGTAAAACATTAATTAATATTAATTTCTTAGTGAACCAGTTAGATAGATTGTCTGTGAATATTCACATTTCACAGGAAAAATAAAGAACTTCAGTTGTTTCTTCATTAGAACATTAGAAAATTTGTCTGAATGATGTGTATATATATATAATTAGAACACTTTTTACTTCCTGGAATTGCATCTGTTATCTATATTATATGCTTATTATAAGGTTGATTTTTAGAGAACATGCAGGGTTTTTTTAGGATTTTTTTTTTTAGATGAGCACAATACCTTTATTTATTTATTTATTTATTTTTATGTGGTGCTGAGGATTGAACCCAGTGCCTTACAGTAGGTGCTAGGCAAGTGATCCACCACTGAGCCATGAACCCAGCCCCAACATACTGGTTTTTGAAACTGTTTTGCATATAAAACACTTCAATTTTAACAATTCTATCAAAGTGAAATTTACAGGATCTATTGGTCAATGGATCAGAGGGTATGCAGGTTTATGATTAGTTCCATTCTCCAGAGACTGGAAGAATACTAATGATCCAACTTATGAACAACTGAGATTCACTTCCACTTGAGAAGCTACTCCCACCCATTTTCCCCAAAAGAACTGTGACTAAAGATAAAACATCTCTATTGTCATTAATAAGTCCTTTAAGAATTATGAAGATCTGGTCTCCAGTAGACACTGCTAACTTTGGCCTTTGCTGAGTTGTAAGTATATTTAGGAAGTTGTTATGTGCATTTATTATAAGCTTCTTATATTTCTTTTATCTGTTGATACTGAAAGAAACTTTGTATATCAGCATTTTCATAGACAGAAAAAGAATGTTTTTCCTAAGATGTAGTTTATCTTTGAATGGACTCCAATGGTCTTTTCATGTTGTTAAAAGGGTACTATTGACATGATATCCTTTTTTTTTAGTGTAAGTTCATAAATGTTAAAATTATGCAATAATTGATTCATTTAGTACCTAAAAATGAACTGAATATTCATGAAAATTTCTTTAAAATGAAATATATGAGGCTCATAAATTTCTGAAGTTGTAGTATGATGAAAATTACTGTGTTCCAATTTAGAATAATAATAATATTTTGAAATCATTTGGATCCAACTTTGTTTTATGATTCTCATAAAAATATTTTCATTATTTTCTATATTCCTTGATTTTGTTACTGCATCCTGTCTATAACACACTCTCTTCATTCCCAGAGCTCAGATCTTGTTTTTTGCTATAGCAAACTACTGCTTCTTCCCACTACAACGCAAATGGGCCTGAATAAAACAGTCTTCACAGTAAAGGGTGTTTTTTTTTTTTTTTAAATTTGACAATCTAAACTATAACTTTGTGACTTTCAGTCTGTCATAGTTATTGTTGATTGTAGGTTTTTAAAGTTATAATTATGATCATTATTAAGTTTTATATTCGATTTGTAATTAGATTTTTTCCCTCTTTTGTCAATTTCAATTATAAACAATTCAATGTATGCTTTCTTAAAGTATAAGTACATATATAAACTTACAAATTTATATAATTATGAATAAATCTGACATATTTCATATAACATTTAATCAGCTCAATAGTTTTGCATATTTTACTATTATATGAACATTACATAAATAATACATAAATATATTATTTGCATTCAATAATTTGTGACAAACTCATTTATAAATACTATTTCTGCATAATCATATGTTGTGGACAAAGCCACATGAGAGAAAGGAGAACTTGCTTCTACTTTGGTGAACAATTGAGCTCCTACAGTAGGGAGACACCATTATTTTGATAATCATTTAACTCTTCCCATAGGCTTCTGGCTGGGTTCCAGTTTTTATTAGAATTAAAATAATTTTAATTTTATGATTTCTCTCACCAATATTCTTAACTATTCATAATCACTGGTAATTATATATTTTCTAATGTTCTTTTTGAGTTATAAGCCAAAATAAATGACTGTGAAGGAATTTAATATGTACTGAAACATCCTTATTTTGTTATGACATCTAAAATACTGATCTGAAAATTTGAAAACTCACATCAGAGTATGTCTTTTGGTTCTATATATGTTATTTCCAGGATTATTTTTTCCCTAAGAGGATACTCAAAATTATTAGTATTTGAGATCAGTCTTTAATTTATCAGGAAGGCAACAGTAAGTAGTAATAAAAACCCTGCATTTAGTGTTAGAATGATTTCTGTTGTGACTATAATTCTCACATCAAAAGAGCAAATCATACTCTGACCTTGATACCATGTTTCTGTATTTATTGTTTCCTACTGTGATAGCAATAAACCAGGAAGAAATATTACAGAAAACCCAATTGCAGTCACACTCATTGACCTCCTTTCTTCTCTCTGATCCATATGGTTCCTGTTTCTCTGCGTTCTCATGGTGAGATAGGAGTCAGGTAATTGTTAATGCACTTTTTGAAAACTTACGCTAGTTAAATTGGCTACAACTCCTCTATTTCTCTGAACGATCAAAAACTCTGATGAATTGGTTCCTGCGTGTGGTTTATTGTAGATGGAGAAGAACCTACTGAACTCAGTCATTATTCTATTACACCCCAGTGATATGATGTCCCTATTACACCAAGCATCATTGCAGAGGAAGAAGGTTAGCATTTAAAACACCCAAAAGTGTCCCTTTACCTCAAAAGTGCTTGCTTTTTCATTTTTAAAGTTGACTTTTATTTACAATTATCAACCTCTTTGATTCTTTTGCAATATGGTTTTATTAATAGCAACCACAAAAACTTCTTGCTACTTCCAAGTACATTATTTTCTCTTTTCCTTATATAGATTCAATGATCTTACAATGTCCATTGATCTGAAATACAGATAGAATTTAATTTATGACTTCAATTTTTGAGGGATGAACCTATGTTTGTAGATGGAAGATTCTGGCTTTAACTTATCAATACCAACAATACTACATTCCAGGCCTGTCCTATGTATAAGTCAAGTTCCATGAGGACTCAAATCTTCTACACTTCTTAAATCTCTAATGTCTAATATGTTTCCCTACACAGAGGACACACTCATTGAATAACAAAAACATGATATAAGAATGTTGTTAATGAGATATATTTTCCATAGAACATATGACACATTCATACTTATATGAACTAAAACCTAGGAGGAGGGTAAGGATCAACATGAAAAAAAAAAAAGGTTTATTTTATAGAAAATTGATTTTTTTATAAACTACCAAAAATAGCATAAGGCTAAACAAACATTCATAGAATGGTCAAATTATAGATAATGCTCTCCCTTTTCTGGGTTTTGCCAGGATAGATTATTGTGCCCTTGATGGAGTCTAGAGAGCAGGAAGGATCTTTCATTCTTAAGATACCTATGAATAAATTATTTATATAGATTTACCTCCTATTAGGTCATCTCAGATATTGTATTATCATATGTTAAAGATTTTTACATCTCATAATCAACATCAAATGCCAAACCAATTTATATAAATAATAGTAAAATATAGTTAAACAAAATTCTTGATATTTCAAATACATGTCTCTTCTTACATTTAGAAAAAAAAAGTTCAATTTGGTAATTATACACACATGCATGTACACACACACACACACACACACACACACAAACACAATCCCTAAAATAACAATTTGTTCATTTCAATTCTCCCATTTCCTTAGTTCTCATCTCAAAATCTGTGCAAAGTGGGATAACTTCTGGTCAGTTTTCCCACTGCCACCTTATTGTAAGACATAGTCATCTCTCTCAAAGAGTATTGAGACAGCTTTCTACATGTCTTTCTTGCTTCTGTTCTGGACTTATAGTAGTCTGTTCTCTAAGAAAGTCCTAGAGCAAAAACCTGTAAAAGTATTGTTCAGGTCATGTGATCCTTTCTACAAAGCTGATTCTCATCTTACGAGAGAGTTTCCGAATCCTTACAAAGTACTCCTAGGAAAAGAGTGTCTATTCCTCCTCAGTCAGTCTCCTTTGTCTTCTTGGTTTGATCAACTTATTTATTCCTCTGATTATGCAAAATCCCATCCTTAGGGCTTAGAACTTGCTGGAACATTCTCTCTTCAGATATCCACATATCTAATTACACCACTTCCATCAGTTTACTGCTCATATTTCTCCCTCTGTAGAGTTCTTCTTTGAACAAACTTGAAAGATGGTTCCTAGTAAGAGTCAAGTACTGATCCTTGGTATGCATAGACGTTACTTTATATGTAAAAGGGGATTTGTCTCCTGTGAGTCCATTTTAGATCAGGAGATACGGAGATTATCCTGGATTAGCAGCATGGACATTAAATATAACAATTTCTCTAGTTAGAAGGAGGCAAAGGGAGATTTTGCTATGAAAGAAGGTGGTACAATGATGTAGGAGAGTGCTCTGCTACCCTCTCTGAAATGAGAAAAAGGGGCCTGCATGTAGAGTGCATCTCCAGTAGCTCAAAAATGCAATGAGATGGATTTTCCCCTAAGGGGCTCTGGAAGGAGTGTGGCCCCACTGACACTTAGACTTCCACCTAATGAACTAATTACAGAATTCTAACCTCAGAAATGTAAGAGAGTAAATGTTAGGTATTTTAAGTCACCAATTTTGTGCAGCATTGTGATAACAGCAAAAGACAACTAATATATAATAGAGTACCTACAATTTCTTTCTTTCCACTTGTTAGCTTTACTTCTTTTTTACAGTATTAATCACCACTGCATAAATCAGTATGCATATTCTTTATTTCCCTAACAGAGTATGAGCTCTCTGAAGGCAGGATACTTGTCTTGATCACGTCTTCATCTCTAGAAAATACAATATTTCTTGACATAGAGCAGCAAATACTGCATATTTATTGAATGTGTGAAAGTAAATGTAGATAAACTAATTTGTTAACATTTTGCCATAATTATTGTTGAATTGGTAATATATCATGTCAAAAAAAATGTGAAAATAAGTTACAGCCTATGTTTTTTACAACAAAACAAATCTGATAGTTTTGGTGCTTCACATGACACCTTGCTTCTCTACAATGGATTTTCAAGTTTATTGTTTTAATGTTGATAAAGACCAAAAGTGCAATTACAAAATTACATGAAGATAACCAATGGAAAGACTTTCAATTTAAATGACACTCCTAATTTTTTAACAGTCTTAACATTAAGTAGCAAATAAAAGACTCTCTTTTTTTTTCCTTCTGGACTCAATTCTACTACAGGCACAGTCCCTGATTTTCCAAGTGGTTAGAAGGTCAGGCAAAATAGGTTTTTGGTTTGAGATTGTATAGAAAAGTTGTGATTATTATGAAAGTCAAAACCTTGGGCTTATCTGAGAGTAAATGTAGGTACAGGTTTACCCATAAGATAATGGAAGGTTTGTTATCTCTGGATCGCAATCATCTCACACACATAGAAAAGGAGGGTAGGCATAAGTTATAGGAGACATAGACCAGGATATGGATTTGAATGTCCAATATACCTATTAATGATTTTTAAGCATATTTTAGTTTTCAATGGACCTTTATTTTATTTATTGATATGTGGTGCTTAGAATTGAACCTCACATATGCTAAAGAAGTGCTCTGCCACTGAGCCACAACCCTAGCCCTATTAATAATATTTTAGATTAAAAAGTTTCTTATCATTTTGATGTGGAAATCAATAACAAAGGAATAAAATGACTAGAAATAGTGAAATTTTGAGCTATAGTATACAGATTGTCTATCACACATATTATCCACTGCTACAATCAATTTCTTTTCTCCATTTATGTACAGTGTAATCTAAATATCTTATGCATGATGATACTGTATTGAGGAGGTCATTTTTTTTCATCTAAATGACATCTTCTTGTTCTGCTACTAAGAAGCCATATCAACCTGAACTCATGGGAGGTTGGAATCATACAGGTGTTGAAGAATTCCTTCTAGTAGGATTAACTGAAAATCCTGACTTGCAGATCCCTCTCTTCTTACTCTTCACCCTTATTTATCTCATCATTCTGACAGGTAACTGGGGGATGATTGTCTTGATCAGGTTAAGCACCCAGCTTCACACTCCCATGTACTTCTTCCTTAGCAATCTCTCTTTTTGTGATATTTGCTACTCTACTGTCTTTGCTCCTAAGATGCTGATCAATTTCCTATCCAAACATAAGTCCAGTACGTTTTTTGGCTGTGTTCTACAGAGCTTCTTCTTTGCAGTGTATGTAACCACAGAGGGCATCCTGTTGTCAGTGATGGCTTATGACAGGTATGTGGCAATAGCGAACCCCTTGATGTATACAGTGGTTATGACACAAAGTGTCTGTATTCAGATGGTCCTTGCATCTTACTTGGGTGGTCTCATTAATTCGCTGGCTGACACACACAATAGGATTGCTCCAACTAGACTTCTGTGGTCCTAATGTTGTGAATCATTACTTCTGTGACATCCCTCCTCTCCTGAGGCTTTCATGCTCTGATGCCCGTACCAATGAGATGCTGCTTTTAGTCTTCTCTGGGGTCATTGCAGTGTTCACTTTTATCGTCATCATGGTCTCCTATATCCGCATCATTATTGCCATCCAGAGAATCCGCTCTGCTGAGGGGAGGCGCAAAGCCTTCTCCACCTGTGCTTCACATCTGACTGCAGTGACCTTATTTTATGGGTCTGTGACCTTCAGCTACATCCAGCCAAGCTCTCAGTATTCCCTAGAACAGGAGAAGGTGTCTGCTGTGTTTTACACATTGGTGATCCCCATGCTAAACCCACTGATTTACAGCCTGAGGAACAAGGATGTGAAAGACGCAGCAAAAAAATCACTTCTGTGGAAACCCCACTTGACTCAATCCTGAATGTGGACTTGCTGATCTAACTTTACCCTGTAAAGAGACTTTGTTTACAATTGTGTCAAGACAGCATCACAAACAAAACTAGAAAAGAGATACTGTTAAACTACTTGGCACAGAAATTTTGAATTTGACCTGAAGGCTGAAAATCACTCTATTGAACCATTCATTGTTTTGGTAGCAACATATTTTCATTATTTCAAAAGCTGAAAAATGTTTCTAATAAACTCTCATGCTAAATCTGAAGGTGATTACCATGGCTGTAGAAGAATATGGCAACGATTCATATTAAAATAATATTCTAATAAGGGGGGATTTATCAAATATATTGGTGTCTCAGAGAAGTATTAAAATGTTTCCTTGGCATAATTTTCTTAGATAATACCATATTATTTTTTCTAAATTCTTATCATTTAAATAAAATTTAATATTTTCCTTTTTACATTTTTATTATTCATAATAGCATTCTAAAATGGCTATAGAAATATGACTCATTATTTATAGCTTACTTATTCAACATATTTCTATTGAGTACCTTTATTGTTCTAGTTACATTGCATTATAAAAAACTAAAGTGATTTGAGCGAGAGAACCAAAGGTATTAGATGAACAAAGAATAGAGGGACCTGGTAAATGGGAAGTAAGCAATATTTAAGATCTTTGGTTCTAAAAAGGAATTTTTTAAAAAGCAGTTGACAATAAGAATTACAGGTCATATAGGACCATATGTCTCAAGCAAATTTAATAGGATACCATGTTTTAAGACTCTCTCAATGGCTACTAAATGATGTATCCTAAATGAAATGCAAATGTAATGCTGTAGAAAATTTTTTCATGATGTCATTATTATTATCAACATTTGAAAGTTAAATGAACAAAAAATTTGGAGGAGGGGAGCTCTGAAGTTGTCAAAAAATAAAAAAAAATAAAAAGCTTGAACTTGTATAAGGTTTTACAGGTGAGTAACAGAGAAAAGGATATATATTTTACAGCTTTGCATGAAAATCATAAACAGGTCCTGGTAATTCATTAGCTTTGTAGTTAATAGTGATTTTGAATCTTTGCAACTTCAATAATAAATTTGATTCTGAAATATTTTTAGATTTGTGAGTTTAGCTTTTGTTATTAGAGAAAAGATTTTATAAGAATTTTTAAATTGTTTCATTGGAGTAATAAAGTTTTCAGGAGGAAAAAAAGAAGGATATAAGAATCTGGGAGTCATTGCAATTTCTAAGAAGGAGTTTTTGGGGAAGATTGTGTAGCCAAGAGCAAAGCCTAAGAGGTGAGATGTATCCTGCAGTAGTCAAGAAATAGGAAAAAGTTTGGAACTGTAGCAAAGAAAAAACAAAGGAAATGTTTTAAAAGTGGGTCATATCACCTGATGTATAGTGAAAAATGATTGAGGACTTCATATTTGAAGAAAGGCAAATTTTCTGATTAACATAAGGGGAAGTCAGTCTAGTTCAGTAATAAGTGGATCATACAATGTGTTAATATAAATTCAACTGAATGGCAAGAGGTTGCACAGAAATTCAGCTAAGTGTTCAATGTTGTGTTAGCAAGGTTGTTGTAGCAAAACTTGTAGAAGCACACTATAGGACTTTTAGATTAAAACAATCAAAGATGACTCCAAGACAGTTTCAACAGATGAGCAAACATGAGATAATAATAACATCTAATATTTATAACATATGTATTATTTTCAAGCATACATATGATATTTAAAAAGTTGTTAATACAATAAGACCAAAAAAATAAGTCTTTCCTGCACACTTCCCACTGAGTTGGTAGAATGGGCTGGCTAAGAAACTAAAGCTAAGTAAAATAGAATGAGGAAAAAAACACAGGACACAGAAAATATTTTTAAAAAGCCTGGGTAGGACTTACAAGCCAACCAGACAGATCGAGCTTCTCGACTAAATGGCAAAATGGAGCCTGGACCTGCTTTATATATATCAGAGAACATCAAAGTTCTTCCATAGAAAGTTCTTCTCCCAAAAAGGTTAAAAGTGGTCTGTCCAGTTACCAATGGGTTATGCCTATCTCAAGAGCCACCACAAGACAGCAAAGGTGAAAGTCAAGTCCTTTGGGCAATCTATTGCATGGGAAAGCCACTGGTATTTCCCAAGGTTAAACCTAAAATTTTCCTGGCTACTTGCTGAGAGAAGATCCTCATGTGTTTTTCATGAATGGTTCCCCACAAGACTCAGTACAAATCAGAGAATTATGTGTACAAGTTCTATATCTGTGGTCAAGAAATGTAAATTTGCTAATCTCAACTTTTATTTGAAAAAAAGAAATAATTCAATCACTTTAAATTTTGTAAGCAGGAGAGTAGATAACTAATATATAAATAGATTTCACTATTGTTTATTAAAAGCTGAAATATGCAGGCTAGAAAAAAATTTAAAATTCATAATTCTGTAAAATTTATAGAATTTATATATTTAAGTTGCACAAAAGTTAAAATTGCAAAATAAAAAAAAAATTAACATAATGAACAGGGTTTGCAAACTACATTAAGACTATAAAGGTACTGCCTTGTATTAGATCTTGAACTTTGAGAAAGCTTGCATATGTACTATACACTAAAAAATAACATTGTATTATTAGAATAAAAAAAGTGTGTGTATAATATATAATTTGTGTGTATCATATTATATTTTACAATAGAAGAGTAAAGATTAATAAAGACATTGAGAATGTAATAAAGCAATTTTAGTTATTGCAGGTGGTGGTTTTAGGTAAGGATATATGAATGAAAACAAATATGATTAACTTTTTATTTTTTAATGTCTTCTGTAAAATCAAAACGTTTAAAAATTTCAAAGATTAGTAAAATATGGGACAAATTACTTATAAAGTGACAAGAACATTCTTTTCTTCTGGGTGGATGGAATAATTTTTGACCTGTACCATTATTTCTACAATAATAAGGGATAAAACAAGATTCAAGATACAGAAATCATCCATAGAAAAGAAGTGAATGACTGCTATAGAAAAAGAACACAGGTATAGCTAGTACTTCATACAGGTGTGACCTGGAGAGATGAGATGGCTTTTTATCACTGTGATTCTGGGAACATTTACAAACACAGAGTAGTCATTCATGAGGGCTCTGCAGGAGTTCAGAGGAAGTCAGTTGAGCAGTTCTCAGAAAGAAGCTTCTTAGGTATTACCCCACATGGCTGCATTTTCCCTCAGGGCATTAGCTGAATTCTGGCCTAAACAGGTCTAGAGACTAAATAAATTGACATATAGAGAGACAGACAAATAAATACAGAAGTAGGAAAAAAAAGTAGCATGATATGATATATGTTTTATATATATATATATCATATATATATATATATATATATATATATATATATATGATATATATCATATGATAGACAAAAGAAAGGAAAGAAAGGAAAATTTTTATAGCTGATGGACTCCGGTGTAGAACTTTAGAAAAACAAAGAAGAGCTTTGGTAATGTCCGAAATAATAAAAATAATACAGACTATGACCTGCCTAACAGATGGGCTACCAATTTTGAGCACTTGACCTGTGATTACTCTGGGAAGAGAAACCAGAGTGGAGCTTTGAGCAGTTGTGTAGGCTGGAGAGATGAACTGCTTTCTATACTGGCATACACACAAGTCCTGGTTTGCTCCATGAGAATTTCTCAGGGGAGAAATATAAATGGCTGGCTCAGGCCATGAAGCCTGTCTGAGGTGTGCACTCCAGCTGTGCCTAGAAGACAAAGATTTGCTAGAGTGAAGGACCAGCAATAAACACAGATTTTTTTTTTTCTTAAAACAGTTGGTAGACTTTTATGCCACTGTGCACCAGGTAGAGAGGATGAGAATTTTTTTTTTTCAAAAACACAAGTGAAAATGAAAGAGAGATCAGTGCATTCCAGGGAGAGCTGGCGGGGGAGGGAGGAGAGACAGATGGAAAGTAAAGGAATGGAGGAATGAAATGGGCTACATTATGGGACGTACAGATATGAACATACTGGAACGAATTTCACCTTTGTGTATATCTATAAAGCACTCACTACAATAAATAAGCAAACCAATAGAAGGAAGTCCAGTACAACAGAAGAAAGGGAACAGGGAGAGATAGCAGAGGAGGGGAAGGAGTAATATTGGGGACTGAAATGGAGCAAATTATATTCCATGGTTGTGTGAGTATATCAAAATGAGCCCCATTATCATGTATAACTATAATGCATTAATACAAATTAAAACACACACACACACACACACACACACACACACACAGACACACGCACACACACTGCTCTGAAGGCTCCAAATTAAGCTGAAGAGACAGCATGGTCTTTCTCAGTGTCCAGGTGCTTGGTTGACAATGTCCTACCACCTACAGGCCTGCACCCAATGCAGCCCGTTGCCCTGTCAACATACACATTACAAGGAATTCTAGGGTATACAGGGAAGAAAGATGAGACTGCTGCTCCAAAAACTCAATCTCCTGCACTGTTGAAGGGTGGAAGAAAGTGAGAGACACAGACAGACAGAGGTCAGCCTCTTAATCAAAAGCCAGGAACGTCTCATCCCCAAAAACTCAGAAACAGAGACAAGTAGAAGAAATATGAGGTCGGACACTGAGCCAGTAAGTGCTGGAACAATTAAATTTAAATTTCTACCTACCAGGAAATGTGAAACCCTTCCTTAAAAAAAAAATGTCATCTTCAGTTTTCTGTTGCTTCCACTTACAGGGAAATAGCAAAAATTTAAGTTTCTAATTACAAAATGTGAAACACTTCCTTAAAAAAACCATAATGTCATCTTCAGTTTCACTGTAGCTTACACTCACCGGGAAATAGCAAAAAATATAATTAAGAAAGAAAACACACAAAATACAACAGGTCCACTGAATGCCTGCGTGATAGAGCTAGAAAAGACTTCCACAGATTGCATAGTTAAGGTATTAAAGAAAATAAAAGGTTGGAACAATTGTTTAAGGTGATCAAAAGAAAACTTAAATGCATAAAAGGGACAACATCAAATTTTATAATAAAATGCTACAAGCTCTGAAAACAAGAATTTCTTGAATGTAAGAAGATATCAGACAAAGAAAAAACAATATTAATAAACTCAAGCACACATCAGTATAAATTATCTCAACTGAATCACAGAGAGAAAAAATTAACAAAACTAAGTCAAAGACACGTGAAACTCAATCAAATGGTGTGAAAAACATTTCATTGAATTGCCAAAGGAAGATGAGAAGATAAATAGAATGCAGATTTTAAATAAAACAAGACAAACTGACTATATTTTTCCTAAACTCGTGATTTCAACTAACATATTCAAAAGGAGAAAAGATACCTTCCTCTTAGCAGTCTTATAAATTACATTTAAAACTAATTACAAATAGTAAATATTCATTCATTGTTGAATGAATAAGCATTTTTACATATTAACAAAATGGCTGACCTAAGGGGATGGGATTAGGAAAGACGGTAGATGAATCAGACATAGATTTCCTATGTTCTTATATTAATACATGACCTGTGAAAATCCATATCACGTCCGACCACGAGTTGTTCATTCCCCTTTGTCTTATATAAAGAACATCTATTCTTCTCCCCCCATCGCCTTTTTGTGTAAATCTCCATAGTACTTTTCAGAGTGTGAGGCCTACCCTACATGATCTTCTGGTAGGTGCAGGGTCTGGGGGGTAATGCTTAGGTCCTGGATCCAGTTCGAGTTGAGTTTTGTGCAGGGTGAGAGATAGAGGTTTAATTTCATTCTGCTACATATGGATTTCCAGTTTTCACAATACCATTTGCTGAAGAGGCTATCTTTTCTTCAATGCATGTTTTGGTGTAGTATGAGATAACTGCATTGATGTGGGTTGGTCTCTGTGTCTTCATTCGTTGCATTGGTCTTCATGTCTGATTTGGTGCAAAACCATGCTGTTTTTGTTACTAGAGCTCTGTAGCAGTATTTAATTTCCAGTATTGTGATGCCTCCTGCTTCACTTTTCTCACTAAGGATTGCTTTGGCTCTTCTGGGCCTCTTATTTTCCAAATGAATTTCTTGCTGCTTTTTCTATTTCTATGAAGAAGGTCATTAGGATTCTAATACGATTTGCATTAAATCTATATAGCAATTTTGGTAGAATGGCCATTTTGACAATGTTAATTTTGCCCATCTAAGATCATGGGAGATACTTCCATCTTCAAAGGTCTTCTTCAATTTCTATCCTTGTTGTTTTGTAGTTCAAATGGAAAATTTTAATTCAGGAAGAGATTAACAAAGATTCCAAATAGGAATTTTATACTTGAAAAGTACAATTGAAATGAAAAATCCCTAGAGAGTTCAAGAACAGAATTGAGATGATACAATGAATGATCACTAAAGTTGAAAGTAGATCAAGAGAAATGATCTCCTTTGCAGAACAACTACAATAACACAAAGAACAAGGAAATGAATATAATCTCAGAGACCCTTGGGCCATCATAAAGCATAAAACAGACACATATAAGAGGTCACAGAGGATATAATGAGAGAAAGAAAAAATAATAATTATCTGATACAAATATCCATAGTCTTTGCAGTTAGTGGAAAAGTTATAGTCAACATTTCCTGGATATTCTCATTAAACAGCATCAATACACAAAAATAATAGAGGTATTGATAAGCCTAAATATGAAGGGGGCACAATATAAAAATGAAACAAAAAGAAAGTAATGGATGAACAAGCAATAAAATTCAGAAGAATTGAAGACATTCAAATAGAAAAAATAAGTACAACTTTCAATATTTTCAGGGGATATTGTTTTGTACATAGAAAATCCTAAGCAATTGTGTGAAATCAATGGACAAATGTTAACAATGTAAAACATTAAAGGATTAAGTTTCCATTCCTAGATATTCATCAAAAATAACTAAACAATTAATTTTTAAAAAAAACCTTTAATAGCAGCATTGTTTATAATACCTGAATATAGCAAATAGTCCAATTGTCCATTGGCAGTTTACTCCAGATAATACAAAATCTGTACCATGGGGCTGGGGATGTGGCTCAAGCGGTAGCACGCTCGCCTGGCATGCGTGCGGCCCGGGTTCGATCCTCAGACCACATACCAACAAAGATGTTGTGTCCGCCGAGAACTAAAAAATAAATATTAAAAATTCTCTCTCTCTCTCTCTCTCTCTCTCTCTCTCTCTCTCCTCTCTCACTCTCTCTTTAAAAAAAAAAAATCTGTACCATGGAATATTACTCAATAATGAAAAAGAACAGATAATGACTCATGCAACTATATTGATGACTCTCTATGCATAATTATTATTGAAAATTGAAGATAAAAATAAACACATACTGCACAGTCTTCCACAACCATGGGCTCTTCGTGTATGGCTTCAACCTACATTGGATGGAAAATATTTTTAAAACATGTATTGGGTTTGTACTAAAAATATCCAGATTATTTTTCTTATTATCACTGCCTTAAAAATACAATATAACAGCTATTTATATGTTTTATATTGTATTACTATAAGTAATCTAGAGATGATTTAAAATACACGGGAAAATGTGCATAGGTTATGTGCAATTATTACATTATTTATAAAAGAGATTTGACCATTCATAGGTTCTGGTATCTGTGGAGGGACCCTAGAATCAGTCCTGCATGGATACAGAGGGACATCTGTATCATCTAATTTAATGAAACTCTAAAAAAGCAAATCTCACATAAGGAATATAAAACAATTCAGCAGTTCCTTGGGGCTGGAGGTAGAGGAAGGGGTTTCGTTTTTAGGGAGAGCAGGGTACCAGGGATTGGACTCAGGGGCACTAAACCACTGAACCACCCAAGCTACTGGGTAGGGGTTTCTTGGAAAGAAAAAAAAAATATTTGAGGATTTTATGAAAATGATGTGTTTTGATTGTGTCAATACAATCCCTGCAATACAGAGTTGTCAAAAGTCCTAAAATCATGCCCTTGAAACTAGCATGGATTATTATACCATATTTGTTCCTTAACATCTTTAAAAAAATAGAATCATGTTTTAAAAGATAACCATGTAATATAATGTCTAAATAATTTTCATATGAAGACTTCTTTCAAGACAAAATATTTGCATATATAAGCTAAAAAAATTTCAAGTAATGTTAATATAACTTCTATATAGAAACTTCATCTACAGCCCAATAAATACTATAAATACCAATCCCTTTAAATTTAAAATCAGTTTTTATTGCTAATGAAGTGATTAGATCTTTGTTTTCAGGTTTAGTTGACTATTTAATGATTGGCATAGAGCCATTTTCCAGTATCATGTGTTTAAATATAGCATCACATCTAACTTTAAAGGATTAATAGAAGACACAGAAGACAGAGGACCTAATTAGATACTTTGAATGTAATTATTTTATTTTTATTGTCATTATTCTTGTCAACTGAATGCCTGCATATTCAGACATTTGCAAAGTTTTCAGAAACTTTTACCCTTAATCCACAACATTCTAAGAGAAAAGATGATACTGGTCTGATTAGCATGCTTTATTTATTCTTCACTTATGGACTGGAATTATACTTTTAAAAAAACAAAACAAAGCAAAGACTGACCCAGTTCTAAACTGTTCTATGAGTTCTAAAATAATGAATCCTCTATTCTCATAACTCAACCTCAGAAATCATCCAAATCCACCTCCTACTTTTTGCACATTAGCATTTAATTCATCAGAATTAAGAAATTTGCACTATAGAAGAATAAATTTACTTGCTTTTAGTATGAAGAATGAGGATGGATTCTTATTTACATGCATATGCAAGGAAAAGGTGTGAGATTTCCTCACCAAAATCCCTCATAAGGAATTTTAAGATGAAGGGTCTTTTCTGCAAGGACACATCACCCTGGAAGAACAGGCATTCAAAAGGTGGACGGAGATAGAACCTTGTCCACTTTTTGCTTTTAATGTAGCCCTTCTTGCTCTGCCTCTGAAACTTATTTTTAAAATGGACCCGTTTTCTTTCTTTTCCCCTCTCCCTGTTCCTCCCTAATCACTCCCACTCCCCAGTCTCTGGGAACACAGGATTACCTTTATTCCTCATTTTATGCAGATTGATCTGTCCTTGGGCACACACCCACCCCTGGAAGGAAGTAATCCAGACTTTGGGGATGGTACCAGAAGAACTCAGAAATGACTATCTCCAAAATTAACAAATGAATCACAACTCCAACAGAGAATGAATCACTTCCCAGTTCTGCTGATGGGCAGAAGAAGCACAGCCTTTGGGACTGGAGTCTCCTGTACTTCTCATTTGCTAGCAAGACAATAAAACTTTCTTTTCCTTTTTCACAAAACTGTGTCCTCCTTATTAAATTGGTATGGGGGACAAGGATGGAGCTTTTGGTAACAGTGAGGTTTCCTTGAAGGAAACCTTTAAAGAAGTACTGATTTTAGTTGTCTTTAATGTCATTCTAGTCACCAAAGGGAGTGAAAGAATGAAAACGTTTTCTTTCTACCAGATCTTGTTCTAGTACCTTAAAGTCCCTTGAAGTGTGTGGTTTTTTGTTTGTCTTCCTTTCCCCCTACCCCCTTAGGCTAAGGAAAATATTCTGAAAGCATACTGACATACCTTTCCTAAAGTATGTAAGGGTCCGGCGAAACGTCTGAGAAAGAGACCACGAGACTAGCTTCATGCAATGGCAAGGGGGATTTATTAGGGATCCGTACCAGCGCGCTGGGACTTTGTGCTCACTCAAGAAGGGAGAGCAGCCCAGAGCCCAGAGCAGAGGTCAAGCAGAGCTTAAGTACACTTTTTGGAGAGGGTGGGGGGCTTTGCATACATCAGAACAAATCATCATGAGGCGCGGGAAAATTGAACAACAACTCTGATACATGATTAGTCCATTCATTGGCGGGAACAGGCTGGACAGGGGTGATTGGTCACTTTTAAACTGGGTACACATTCAAACTGATTGGTTCGGGCCCTGTGACAAACTGCACAGGGCCCTAGGCTGAAAGGCCAGTAGGGCGTTGTCTTAACTATCTCAGGAATCTGGGTGTAACAGAGGAACTTAATAGTACCTAATCTTTTACATTTTAATTCAAACTTTCCAGCTTAGAAACTTTACCCTTTCATTCCCCACTCCTTTTTCTGACTACTTTTAATCTTAAAAGTAATGAATCATAATTATTGGGGAGTCTCATTTTTCATCTCTGTCGGTGGAGCATATTGCCTTCTGATTACCATGGGTTGTCCTGTGTTTCCTGGAATCATTTTTAGCATGGCCTCCATTTTAGA
This sequence comes from Spermophilus citellus, assembly GCF_964194105.1. NCBI lineage: Eukaryota > Metazoa > Chordata > Mammalia > Rodentia > Sciuridae > Spermophilus > Spermophilus citellus. The sequence goes on from NC_138183.1 coordinate 241,158,711, forward strand.
TTTCACTCGGTATTAGACCCTGATTTATCTAACTACACTGACTACCTAACTTTAAATCTGGCTTCATTCCCCCCTCTAATTTGGGAACTCCTTACTGCTGTGAGGAAGGGGGTCGAAGAGGATCTCTCTGGCTTCTTCAGGCTGAAAAGGGATGGTGTGGGGCAAGCAGTTTGGAGTCCCCCTTAAAAATATCGGGTCTATCGAGTGGTCCATGCTAAAAGTCCAATTGAGAAGTAATAGGCTGGAGGGCCATTTGAGTGATAGGTGATCTATAAGAGAAACAAGAATTCATTAGTACTGGAACCAGATTGATGCAGCAAGAAATGCCACAGCACAGAAATATGTCAATGAGTATAATGGCCAAGACAAAGATCAACAATGTTTTCTATCAGGCAGTACCAGGAACTAGGAGTTAAGATACTGTTTCCACGACAATGTTGCTGAGGACATGGCTTCCATCTGAGCATGTAAATCTTTAAGGATATTTGTCACATTGTCAGAAATGTCAGGGATGTCAACACAACATTTAGGGTTACAGATGTCTTTTCCTTTAAGATATAGTCTAATAATTTAATGCCATCTGATCCTGCAAAATCCTTTTACTAGTATGACCTCTGTGTCTAATAGAAAAATCTTTAATTCTGCTACACAGGGCTGGATAACCATACTAGCAAACATCAAGCCTACCTGCACTGGTTAGAAATAAAGGCCTTAGACTAAAACTACTCTAGCAGTCCCTTTGACAGTTATCAGGCATTTCTGTCTAAGAATCTCTTTTGTAGCTTCCAGTCTACTTATTTATGGAAGTTACATTTAACTATTATTATCATTTAAGATGTCCAGGAACAGCTGTGCTTTGGCTTTGACTGTCTTTGCTAAGTGTTTAAGATGAAGCAAGTCAAACTGACTTCTGTTTCTACCTATTGTTAACAGTCAGCTGAGTCTCTTGGGATTCCTCGGGAACTTCACAGCAGCTTCTCAGTTCTGCTAGTGCCATTTGCGCTAGGATGGGTCCAGGCCTTGCTTGACCATGTGGCTTCCCTCAGAAGCATCAGGGATGTCTCCCTTCTCTGATGACCCTCCTCTTTACAGCAAATGCACTGATTGGCCTTCTGCCCTCCACTGGTCTCATTAATCTCCCTGCTCGGGAAGTTATGTGGCCTAGAGTTGCAGAGCCCTTTGCTCAGTTCCCTATTCCCTGATTCAGACTGACTCAGAGGGCAAGAGCCAAATTTTTAATTTTAAAACTTAATCTTAAACATCTAGCAAATAAGTCAACAGCCTTATATTAAGGGTACTGAACTTTAATGTCTATCTCTCTATCCTGTAGGTGGCAACTCCCTATAACTCATTATCTTAAATTAACCCAGGTTGTGAGTTCTTAAAGCAGTACTTCTTCAAAACATTAACAGGCAATTCTTAAACCATCTATAGGCAAACTACAAAACAAAACTAACTAGGGTAAAAACATATTTAGTCTATGTAATAGCTATCTAGAATTTTTGGCAGAGTACATCCCTTGTTTGGTATCCTGGCAATCGTGACAAAAACCAACTTTTGGGCACAACTTTAAATACACTGAAATCTGGCCTACTTCTTTCATAGTCACTTTCACATGCAGTGAGATGGGACATAGAGCCTTATCTCAAGTAAGGTGGGGCTCTTCATAAATCTTAAATACTATAGTTCTGAAACTGATCTTTGCTTTTTAGACATCATTTTACAAAGTCTACATAAATTGTTGCTCAAGTTCACATGAATATTAGCTAACACAACATAATATCACATCTAAAACATGAATTAAAGAAAGGCTGAAAGCTTTTAACCTCTTGTTGGAAAGTAGCAAAGTACTTTTGTGTTTTGCAATAAAACCTTTACATAGATTAGGCTCTCATTAACTTAAAAATACATTTAAATTGTATCTCAGTGTAAAAAGTAACATGGAACTTTACATAACTTATTGATAATAAGTACAGTTATAGAACACAAGTGATATAAATAAATTTCCAACATGTTTTTTTTCTTTGAACCTAAAATTACCATACAACTTTAGAACACCAGCTTGTAAAGCTTCTACCTTACAGACTTGTATACCTGGAAGATATGAACACATTAGTAACATCACAATTACATTGATGATTTTATGTTAACCAAGTTTGGCTTTTAAGGAAATAACATAGCACAATTCTCTAAAACAACAGCACTTGTTTAACCAGCTGCTTAATTTCTTTAAGATTACTTGCTCAAAAACTTACTTATAACCAACTTGCACAGACCTTTTTTATCACTTACTTAAACCCTCTTAATTACTTAATCACATAGACTCTCTTATCCAGAAACACATTTTCCCTCTATTAAATCCATACCTAGAACCTTCTAGTTTCTCTTTTCTATCTGTTAACCTCCTTCTGTTCACATCTTGAAACAATACTTGTAAACTTTTTAATTTAAGCAGATTTAACATTTTATTAGGGCCTTTTTGAACACCTAGAAAAACTTATAAGCTTAATTTATGACCTCCTTTTTTATCTATTTACCAAATTTAAATTGAGCCATTTGAATCACGTGAATCAAAGATATTTGGATCCATTTTTAATTTTTTTTATGAGCGCTCCACATCTGTTAATTGTCATATCACTGCAGGATATATGGACATACACACATACAGACATACCGACATACAACACAAAACAAGAGTGTGCACACAACAATAATAAAGGCCTCGTAGTTTTTCGCAGATGAAATCTCCATTGCAATGTTTTTAAAAAACTCCAGTTGATCAAAAAATAGAACTTATCAGAAAAACATTAACTTGTCTGTAGGATAAAAATCACGAGCTCAAAAAAAATACAGAATCTAAGAAAAAGCAAGAGTCCTAAAAAAAAAAAAAAAAGGATGACTGGCCAGTAGTTAGTAAATACCTTATAATTTACTTCTTGGTTTGGTCTAGTTTGAGTTCAGGTAAAAAGACACTTTTACCCTTTTTTTTTTTCCTTGGGCCTCAGATCTGTCTCCTACTGAGTGCTCCAGGCTTCATCTATTTGCATATCAGCTTAAGCCCTGGCTAAGGTCTGGAAGGAGCAGGGAAAAACTGCTATTTTGAGCAGACACTTTAGGCCTAAGGCATTTTAGCCATAAGTCATATTTCCAGGTTTGGATGTTGAAAATTATGATACAAATTTAAGAAGCAATTCCCCAAAATTTTATCTTTTTACACTAGAAAAACTTGCTCACATAAAACTGGAAATAGGATCTCTACCATCAGAATAAATTTCTTTAGGACCTCTAAGCCACTTTCCTTGTTCTGAAGTTCCTAAAGTAGCATTAAGTTACATTAAATTTGCCCACACACTACCATGTATATCTGAAATTAAGCTTTGAGAATTTCCAAGACTGTTGTTATTTAATTATTTAATGTTATTTTAATGAGCCAGACCAACGTTTTAATTTAACACGTTTTTCTTCCCTGAATCTTACATGCTGAGGGAAACAGATATCATATCATAATTTATTATTTTTATCCCAGTTAATGTACTGGTACACCTTAGTGAAATCTTCTCAGGCTACCCAATTTAAAATTGAAACTCTTTAGAACTATCTGAAATCAAACTAAACAATTGCTTAAACCCAACTTTTAACTGCAAGATAGTGCAATGCTTTAGAAACCCATTCAGATACCAGATTGTTACAATAAAAATTATTTTTTTAGACACACATTTAACCTAGTTTATCTTTAAGAAACAATCAGACAACCAGATAAGAATATATCCCTCCAAGTTTTGAACTTTCATTTAATTATGACTCCCATCCGTGGCACCATAGACTTTCCCACGAGTGGACCAGATTTTTTTCACGTAGGGGCAACTATAGGTATAAAATCAAGGGTCTCAGTGTGACTGGTTTTACTGCATTCAGTGTCCCTTCTTTTTAAGTAAACAAAGGTGGCGTAATCCTTAAGATGCAGATAAGGACCCAGGGAACTCCCCAGAGCTAAATAGCTCTGGCAGCTGCTGGGAGTCCCTTAATCTTATCTTTCACTCACAGGATCAGCTCCTCCAGTTTGGTTTGACCTTAGGCACTAGGCTTTTTTTTTTTTCCTCACTTTTTAGTAGCCAGCTCCCAAAATGCTCATCCTCTGCTTGCAGTTGTTTCGAGTGCTAGGCTTCCCCAAGAAAGCTGAGTGGAGACTCAAATTTGTGACTGAAAATTTGGTTCCCATCTCTAAAGCCAATTAACACCAATTTAATAACGAGGACAGGGCTTTGAGAAAAGTCAAAGCAAGATGTCAAAGTTGTTAAATCTCCAGCAGGCATCTCTATTTGCACTCAAGCTGATTACGGGAGGGAAAGAAAACATTGCTTCCCTAGTCTCAGTATTTAGCCTATCCGCCTTGGGCTGCATTTCCATGCAGCCCGACTCAAGGAAGACCCGTTCGCTTCTTTGGCCCCGGGATTTGGTGATCACTGAAGCCGGGGAGGGCTGTAACACTCGGGGGGTTTGGGGACCCGGTCCCTTTTACCCCCATGAGGGAGGGAGAGGGCCGGGTGCCCCCGAGCCGCTTTTTTTTTTTTTGCTCGCCGGAAATGCACTGCACGCGGCTGGTGGCAGCCGGTTGCCGGCAGAGGAGGGGGAGGAGGGGCGGTCCCCCGCTGACCTCACCCCCGATTCCGGGACAGATCCGCAGATCCCAGCAGACTGTGCGGACCCCACCCATGCAGGAAGAGATTCGCAGAGGTCCTGAAAGGTTAGAAGCCATAATCTAGATGGCCATGCGGCCCCGGCTGAAATGGAGGGACTCTCCTGGGGGCCATTCAACTCCGAGGGTGGGCCACTCTGAAGCGCAGGGAGACAACACAAACGTGATGAAAACGCGGACACACAGTAAACGTTTAACACAAATTCAGAAGCAAAAATTAAAGACAGACAGTGAATTCAACAGAAAGAGTTGCCGGCAAAACCAGACGGGTTGGCAGTAAAATACACCGACAAGGGTTCATCCGCCCCTCTACCTGATGGGGAGCACCTCCGTCCCCCCGAGTCCCCCAAAGCGTCCCTTGGGGGCGTGGCCTGTGACTCCTGAGGCACGTCTGCCAGTCACTGCCAGGGGGAGCTTACACTCTCCACTGACAGCCACACACACACACACTGCCAACCCCACCCGAGGCTCTGAGAGATTATGCCCTTTGGGGACTTACGCCCACCATTGAGCCGCCAGAGACCAAACCTGAGCGATCGCACCTGAGCAATTGCGAAAGAAGAACAAGGGGGAGAGAAGGAGAAGAAGGAGAGGGGAGAGAGAGAGAAAGAGAGGCACCTTACTTACCCCCGAAGCAGTTCGTTAGGTCTCCCCGTCCAGCGATGTGCAGTTCCCGGCCAACGCACCAAATGTAAGGGTCCGGCGAAACATCTGAGAAAGAGACCACGAGACTAGCTTCATGCAATGGCAAGGGGGATTTATTAGGGATCCGTACCAGCGCGCTGGGACTCTGTGCTCACTCAAGAAGGGAGAGCAGCCCAGAGCCCAGAGCAGAGGTCAAGCAGAGCTTAAGTACACTTTTTGGAGAGGGTGGGGGGCTTTGCATACATCAGAACAAATCATCATGAGGCGCGGGAAAATTGAACAACAACTCTGATACATGATTAGTCCATTCATTGGCGGGAACAGGCTGGACAGGGGTGATTGGTCACTTTTAAACTGGGTACACATTCAAACTGATTGGTTCGGGCCCTGTGACAAACTGCACAGGGCCCTAGGCTGAAAGGCCAGTAGGGCGTTGTCTTAACTATCTCAGGAATCTGGGTGTAACAGAGGAACTTAATAGTACCTAATCTTTTACATTTTATTTTTTTTTAAATATTTATTTATTTATGTATCTTTAATTTTAGGTGGAAACATTAGTTTGTTTTTATGTGGTGCTGAGGTTCGAACCCAGTGTCTTGCGTATGCTAGGCGTGCACTCTACCACTGAGCCACCCCTCCAGCCCCATCTTTTACATTTTAATTCAAACTTTCCAGCTTAGAAACTTTACCCTTTCAAGTACATAGCTGGAATTATTATAAATTCCATTGATTTTTATTTTTTTCCTTTAGAAATCATATATACTGTTTTTCTCCACTGCAGCTTCCCATTTCTTTCTATTTATTATAATATTCAGGAAGTGAAATGCCTTAGGGACGCCATTACATTCTTGAGGGTTCTCTAAATCCCTCAGGAAACACTAAACAACTTTTAAATAATGTATGTATTCTATTCATTTAATCAGCAGGTAGCTCTAGGGAGTATATTCCCATTTGAATTAAGGTAAATATATAACTGAATCTTCAATCTAAACTTGTCTTTTGACAGGATGATTTTTTAAGCAGCTTGAGCTAACTTTCATACCAAGGATTCTATGCCTGTGACTCTCCTATATTAAAAGATAAGTTTGAATTCCAGTCTGCTGCCTCTTACTATTACCATTATTCCATTTACGCACCATTATACAAGTAAGATATACTTAACTGACTTTTTTAGGATTTGGCCTTTGCTTTTGTTTCGAGAAATATAGGGAAATAGAGCACAGGAAGGGGTTGTCACAAATTCCTAAATAAGCTGAGATGTTCATTATTTTTCCTTTCATTAGTAAGTTAAATTCACTTCTTCAAATCTTACACACACAGATTCTACAAGTCAGTTAAAATGTTTTGAATAAAGAAGGAAAAAATATTCGGAATTTAATCTGATAAACACTTCAAATAACAGGAGCAAATGAAACTGCAATTTATCTCCCCTATATGCTAAATTTCTCTTTTTCTTCATCAATATCCACCTTGTGGTGTGCCTTTTACTGGGGGTATTTTAAGCATCTATGTTTCAATTCATTGGAATATTCTTTCTAAAGGGAGAATTGCATCTACAACATCACTATATATTCCCATGGATATTATTTACCTATCACTGTGGATAATCTAGATCTAACATAATTACCTCCTCATTTGTTATTATCTCAATATTCTTGTTCTTTTTTCTAACCGAGCCGATGTATAAAGAGTCCGAAAATGAAATGATAATAAAACCAGCAAAAAAAAAAAAAAATCATTCTTTACTTAATTCTATGGAGATTAAATTACTGGTATTGTAACATTTAAAATATTTATTTACATTTATGCCTGGTTCAAAGGGAACAAGGGACAGTTTTTCTCACCCCAGTTCTCATGGAAGATTCCCTTCTGCCCAGTTCTCCTCACAAGGCTGAAGGAAGCTGTGTGGTTGACCTTGAACACAAGGACAGACAGAACCTGTGCTGGACCTGTCTCTATCCAAGGGACAGGTGTCTTCTGTGCAGCATTCTCCATGTTCTGCAAATGATTTTAAAATAAAGAAGAGTTTATCACTAAAACAAACTGACTAATCAACACAGGTAACACAATATTCCTAGGGATTGAAACAAAGGTCAGGAAAATAAGACACCCTTTTTGGAATGAGGCAGAGGAATGTGTGAGAAAAATTAGAGTGCACTTTAAAGACTGTGAAAGGAAATAGATAACCAATTCAGCGTATTCAGCAGGACATTGGGGAACAATTCTTAGGAATATGACATAGAATAAATAAGAATGAGCATCTTCTTCATTTGTTTTCCCCCCCAAATAGCCCATGGTACTTCAGGTAAGTCTGAACCAACTTAGTTAAAATATTGATTTACATCTTGTGTTTATTTATATTTCCAAATGTATATGTAAATGTGGCAATATATTTGTTTTGTCTTTTTTCCAAGTCAAATGTGGTGCCACTCAAAGATCATATGCATTGGTCCTGTGGAAAAGATTATATACTCTAAGAATCTTGTTGCAATTTGGGAAGAAAAGTATTACAAAGAAGGTTCTGTGTGTTTGATAAGTTTGCTTTATTCTGTTGTCTCATTTTGCCCTTTTCTCAGAATAATACAAGGATTTCTGTTTCCTGAGCCTCAGTTAAAGTATTTCTATTGAAATTCAAAGGTCAATTATAAATTGCTTTCACCATGTTTCATATTCCAGCTGGGAAATGCCCTCACCCCATTCTAAATGGATGTTCTCAGAAGTCTGTGCCTGTGGGTATTATCTAAGGACAATAAAGACTCTCTAGTTAAAATAACTTCAGAGATTTTGGACTCTGAGTCTCTGCCTTTTGTCACATCCACCTGTTAAAAAATATGGAGTACTGGTGCTGAAACCTCAATCCATGTCCTTGATGCCAATCCAATAATGAGGACACAGTTTTGAAAAAAGGGGAAAGGGAGGTTTGTTGCTTTGCTAGCAAAGGAGAAACACAGGGGACTCTTGTCCCAAAAGCTGTTTATGCCCATCAGCAGAAATAGGGGGCTACATTCCATGTGTTCTCTCGGTTGTAATTCACTTCTTAATTCGGGGAGATAGTCATTTCTGAGATCTTCTGGTACCATCTACAAAGTCTGGATTTACTCAGGGACAGATAACTCTGCCTAAAATGGGAAGGAAAGGGAGGTGGGGAGATTAGGGAGGAGCAGGGAGAAAGAGAAAGAAATGTTTCCATTTTAAAAATAAATTGCATTGGCAACACAACAAGGAAGCATAAAGTGGACCACTGTTGCAGTAGTTATGAAGAAAGAAAGATCGGGAAGGAGGGAAAAAATGTGGAGTAAAGGTTAATTATGAAAACATCAGTGGACATTAGTTACTCTTAAAGTCAAAGCCAGCAGTATAAAAGAGAGCTTTGAGGAGACCATAGATTAGATTCTCAACCACAATTTTTATGCTTTTTTAAACTAGACTTTTCTTTAGATATCTTTATACAGTGAAATTGCTTTAGCTTGTTGTACACATTAAGACCAGTATTTGAAATGCATTCTGTAACTGAGACAGAAATATTCCTTTATTCATCAAGGCACTTTTTATGGAAGAAGTGAATAAATAGAATTAAAAGAGTCTTAAGACTTTCTAGTTAAAATTTTCTATTTATATAAGCAGAACGACCAGAGATGAGAAGTCACTAACTCAAGCCACATAGCTAGTTAGGATTTCCAAAAGGTAAGGATATCATATGGTATGTATTACTTTACTCCAACCCCCTATCATCAACAGGTATCAAAAAACGCAACACATGGCTTATGTCAATTTTACCTCGGTGACGGAATTCATCCTTTTGGGACTGACGAATCGCGCTGAGCTGAAGGCGCTTCTCTTCGTGTTGTTCCTGCTGATCTATGCCATTTCTTTGGTGGGAAATCTAGGAATGCTCTTTCTAATCCAAATAACTCCCAAACTCCACACGCCCATGTATCATTTCCTCAGCTGTCTGTCCTTTGTAGATGCCTGCTATTCATCCGTTTTTGCACCCAAAATGCTGTTAAACTTCTTTGTTGAACAGGAGACCATCTCATTCTCCGCGTGCATTGGGCAGTATTTTTTGTTTGTGTCCCTCCTTACCACCGAGGGCTTTCTGCTTGCAGCAATGGCTTGTGATCGCTATGTGGCCATTGTGAACCCGTTACTTTATACAGTGGCTATGACTAAAGGAGTCTGCACCATGCTTGTATTTGGGTCCTGTGTGGGAGGCTTAATCAACTCACTGACACACACAATTGGCTTAGTGAAGCTGTCCTTCTGTGGGCCAAATGTCATCAGGCACTTCTTCTGTGACCTTCCTCCCCTGTTGAAGCTGTCATGTTCTGACACATCCACGAATGAATTGCTGCTCTTAATCTTCTCTGGTGTTATCGCCATGATCACTTTCTTGACCGTGATGATCTCCTACATCTTCATCGTGGCTGCCATCCTGAGGATCCGCTCAGCAGCAGGTAGACGCAAAGCCTTCTCCACCTGTGCCTCGCATCTCACAGCTGTGACCCTCTTCTATGGCTCCATAAGCTTCAGCTACATTCAGCCAAGCTCCCAATACTCCTTAGAGCAAGAAAAGGTGGTGTCTGTGTTTTACACTCTGGTGATTCCTATGTTAAACCCACTGATTTACAGTTTAAGAAACAAGGAAGTGAAGGATGCTGTTAAAAGGGCTACAGGTATGAAACGTTTTTGTCCTTGATTTCATACCACAAATCCAAAACCAGGAAATAAAACTGTGCTTTCTGTAATAAGGCCAGTAAAGATTTTTATTGGTGTGTCTTAATCATACAGAGTTCTGAGTTTCATTGTGGCGTATCCATACCTGCCCATAACATGATAGATCTGTGCCACTCTGCAGCACAGCAATCCCTGGAAACCTATAACCTGTTCAGTTGGCTCACAGCCATAAAAAGAGATCTAGAAGAACAATGTGCCCTAGGATACATGGCTAGTTATTGTGTTAACTAACCTAAAACGAGACTAAGATTAGGGGGTAGTTTTCTTAGATAATCGATGGAATTTTCATTCCTTTATAGGAGCAGAAATTGATGTAAATACATATACATGTTTTATATATAGATAGGAAGGGAAAGTCAGGAACTAGAGACTGGGTAAGTGAGAAGGGAAAGAGGGAGACCAGGCAAAGATGCACACCAGAGTTCATTTGTCAGAGTTGACAAAAGCCATCTCTCTATAGGAGAGAGAGGCAAAATAGGCTTGAGTTCTGGGACTTTTATGGGGGAGGCTCAGAAATCAGAACTGAGGTAGGTTTAGGGTTTGGTTGGTATGAGGGAGTGGTGAGCCTTTCTCAGAAACACCCTTGGGTGGGAAAGTGAACCCTTTTCCTTAAAATGGCTGATGTCACTTAAGATGGCCATCCAGATGCTAAGCAAGGACCTTATAAGGTACATATATAAAATATAAACATTCAACTAACATCAAAGAGACAAATATAAAAATTATGAGTGATATAACAATATATCTTTTGATCCTTCTATTTAGTATAAAAATTGAAAATATTTTAAAAACATAAAATTTTGAGTCTAGCACCATGGCACATGCCTGTAATCCTGGCAGCTTGGGAAGCTAAGGCAGAGGATTATAGATTTGAGGCTAATCTCAGCAATTTAGTGAGTCCCTAACCAAATTAGACCCTGCCTTAAAATAAAAAATAAAAAAAAAGGACTGATTATGTAGCTCATAGTAAAGTACCTCTGCTTTCAAACCCCGTTACCATGTATATATTCACACACACACACACACACACACACACACACACACACACATATATATATATATATATATATATATATATATATATATACACATACATACATACTTGCATTACCTGGAAAATGAAAAGGTATTTGTTTCAACAATTAAAAGTCTACTATTCTTTTAAATAAATGTGCACACTTTAAGAATGCTCAGGGAAAGGATCTGTTGATCCTCAACCAACTTTCCATTCACTCCTGGTGTCAGTTTTCACTGCTATCCCTGAAATTCAACAGGACAGCTTGCCATAGTGCCATTACCATTCTAGCCATTACCATTCTACATAAAAAGATCATTAAAATCAGTTTAAGTTCTTGCTCTGAAGAATTTTACTTTATGTTTTATTTTATTTATTTCTTTATTGGCTCGGGGGTACCAGGGATTGAACTCAAGGGCACTTGATCACTGAGCAACATCTCCGGACTTTATTTAGAGACAGGGTCTCACTGAATTGCTTAGTGCCTTCCCTTTGCTGAGGCTGGCTTTGAACTTGAAATCCTCCTGCCTCAGTATCCAACCCAATGGGATAATAGGCATACACCACCAAGCCTGACTTACTTTGTGTTTTAAAAGAATGACTTCAAGGCCAATTTGGAACCTGTAGTAATCAGATTTATCCCTCCCTTGTTTTAGGTATCTTCCAGCATCCTTTTTAGATGAAGTATTCCAGGTAGGGAAAATCTGTAAATTCAGTGTTTTTTTTTTTTTTTTTGCTTCCACTCAAATTTAATGCAAATGCATCACCATAAAACCAAGCCCACATGTACTGATTGTTCCATAGTGATCTTATCTCAAACTACTATAAATGATCCTATCTCAGAAAAAAGAATCCAATATCCTAGAGAAAATTTTATTTGAAAATAAAATGGTATTAACATTTTCCAGTCTCTTTTAAATTTGAAACAACTGGAGGGAAATGATCAAGCCCCATACAGTCATAACTTAGACTCACTAAATATTAATTAACTTTTGCATGGGGCATGTGAGACTAAATTTTTATTTTTTTTTCTTTTCAGAAATAGCCACTTTATTTAAGTAAATATTACCAATATCTACATAAGTAAAAACAATGGTAGCATATTGAAAATATGCTATATTAGATAAACTATGCAAAGACATTGATCTGAAAATTAAATTATCAGAATGAAATATTAATAATACTACCAATGACACGCAACACTTGTGTAGTCCTTCAAAATTTTCAGGACCTTTGAATATATTATTTGGGCTCCAAAGGAGCATATATATTTGACATTTATATATATGAGATTTTCATATAAGTGCATTTATATGAATTTTGTCTTTCAGACAAATGAAAAAATAAACTAATATTAATAGTATATAAACCAAATTGTATGTAGCCTTTCACAATATTTCAGGAGCATTCAATAAATTATATCTAAAAGGATTAAACGTGAAGAATATAATACAAACAAGATAATTGAAGATAATAACAACAAATTGAAAGGCTTATAATATTTTTTTCAATACACAACTTAAAAAGGAAGAGGATAGGTTCCAAGAATGCACATAAAATGATATAGCTCCATAAGTGTAATGTGTGAGAGGAGGTAATATTTTATGGAAAAAAAAGTCATTTTTGTCTCATACCAACCTATAACTCCTGCTAATCAATAATTACATAATATACTATAAACAAAACCTAGGCATTTCCATGATAAAAAAAAAAGAGGCAAAAATCACAGTCATAGAATTCTTATGGAAATTTAGGAGGCTGGTGGCAGATTTTTGTAATGTAAACTGAAAATAATTAACATTTTTCTATATTTAAAATAAAGTTTAGTATAATTTATATGTTACAGGTCTATTGTGTAATTAAGTGAAATTTACTATAGCATATTCCAAATTTTCTTAGGTACTTGGTAGAATTAATTGATAGAAAATAAATGAGAGCTTCATCAAAGACATATCTGATGCAACTCTGTTGACTGATAAGCAAAACATTAGTAAAAATGATCTGAGAATGCACACTTATAGACCCAGTCCTTTCACTCCATGTCACAAATTGGTTATTACTCAATATAAACAATTGGAGGAATCAGGGCACAGCAGATGTTCATTTTATATGAATTTCCTTTAGGTTCTCAGGGAATGTCTATCAAATATGTGTTAAGTTTTTATCCTGTTGTGTAACCTTGAAGTTTGTGTTTGGAAATTCACCTACCTCAAAAAGACAAATACTTTGCTGGTACCATCTAGACTTGTTGTGGTTACATTTATATCTTAGTCATGTTTATTCTTACTCAGAAACCAGAAGAATTAATGTTCCTAAGATTCAAAGTTTGGGCTTGCTTTATCAACATGGAGTGATTATGTTGTTCCCAACTATGATAACAATTTTCCATTGTCTTTGATCAAATGTAACCTGTTTTTAAATTCCATCTCCCCAAACCATGAACATCTAATGATCATATAGCCATTTCATCCAAACTATAATATGATATAGAATGCACTCTAAAAATACTCTGAATAAATAAAATAATGGCAATTTTTAGTTAAAGAAAGCGACAGCCTCTCTTCTTAGAGTTTATATCAGTTTAGATATGTCTTCTGAAGTCTGAGAATTCCTATAATCTCCTTCTTCTTTTGTAGACACTTCAGCATTCAGTTTTGTTAGAAAACCCTCCGGGACTAAAGGTTTCCATGTGCAAACCTGGACACTTCATTTAATTTTCCTGAGCCATATGCAAGGTCAATCAGAATGTTAATCAATTATAAAAATATAATGATTAAAGAAAATAATTGAACATATTAGACACCTAATAAAGAAATCATCTCAATTAGAATTCTTCCTGACATTGTTTTCTAGGAAAAAGAAATAATCATTTTAACTAAATTGATTATAATATTTTCTTTGTCCATATTCACCAATTTGTTTTCACTACTGCTTCATTTTAAAACCATTACAAATTATTACTACCATGTACATATGCAGTTGTGTTTGCTGGTTTGTTTGTATATGGCATATATTTGTTTCTCAGTTACTCTTATTATATATCTTTGCATGATATATAGCCCACCATTTCATCCTGTGTTCATCACCTTTTATGTTTTTGTTATATTCTACTACCTGTATACTAAACATTCCAAAAGATGCTTTCATATTCAACCAATATAATGACAAAATGTTAAAACTAATTTTATTCAGTTATCCTAATCCTTAATTTATCCCTAATATTGAAATCAATCTACTGCATGATGATACACTTGAATGCATGCACACAAACACAGTTGAAATTCTATGTAAAAATTACTTCTGCTATTTTGTGTGGCATTATATTGAATATATATATCCCCCACACATATATTTTCATTCTCTAAAATCACTTTCAATAATAATATGCTTATAAATTTTTATACTCAGCAACTTATAAATTTTAGGGCTTTAAAAATAATATATATACCAGATTATGCATAATATGTACATATGATAAGATGATATAAAATTGAAATTTTAAAAAGAGAATTTTTAACAGTTCTATTTTCCCCTGTAGAGCCTTATATAAGTAAGACAAGAACATCTGTGATATTTCCTCTCTAAAGTTGACAAAACATTAAATACATGAATGACTACCCTTGGGGAGAATGCTAGTACCTTAATTTCCTCATGTCTATTTGTGGCTGTTTTAATGAAACCCAGTGTTCACAAAGCACTGGGGATCCCATCCTCTATAGACCCAAAGCCAAATATAAACCCAACAGTCAGGAAGTTAAGAGGAAAAGGCCAGGAATTCCTCTCCACACCAGGTACGTGTCCTGCTTATGTGTTCTCACAGAGGATTTATAAATGCTTTCTCTGATCTCAAAAAAGAGAAGTTCACAATTCATGCAGGGAATGTAATATGAAGTAAAATCATCTGTTTTAAATACATTCAAAGTACCAAATACTCAAAGTGGAATTAGGCCATTGCCTGTCAGGTGGCTTTCTTGATATAGAGAGTGGGTTTATTCCACATTTTCTCAATTAGCTGTATATGAAGCTTCATATCCTTAATTTTTTTGTGAGAGTCACAAGAAAATGTACTTAAATAACTACCTTGATATCTAAGACTGATCATTACAATCTATTAGATTTTGCCAAATCTGAGAAGTAGAGCAGCAATTTCATTGGCATTGTTACCAGAACTTAGATGCAAATATCAGTTTGCTGTATCATATCTGATTTTACAATAAAATAAAATTGTAACATGAAAAGTAGTCCAGAAGAAAGTGACTATTATAAAGAAACAATTATGAAATCATTAAAATTAAAAGAAGCTCACAGTCACAAATGCACTTTGTTTTAAAAGAAGGTCAATCAAGCCAAAGGTAGCTAAACACTAGGAAACCAAAAATGAAAAAAAAAAAAAAATTCTAAAAGTTAGCTTAAGCAAAAAGTCATTTGTCAAGTATGTGAGTAGATAGTCTGTATTTTCTCATTCTCAATTTAATTTATTTTTTCTTTGCAGTTCTGGGACTGTGCCTAGGGATGCACACATGCTCTGCAAGCATTCTACCATGATTCTCTATTTTCTTCATTTGCTTTACTTTGTGTGAGCAATGGACTTCTATAGAGTCCTATGCCCTTGCATGACAGTGTCTACATTTTTTTTCTGTCATTTTCACAACTTCTCTTAAGATAGTTTATAGATGAGTCTAATAGTTGGTTTCAAATACAGACTACTCCAGTAAAATGTAACCAGTCATTCTTTTAGATTACTTACAGTTTCAACAAAATGAAAATAATCTACTCTTTCTTGTAGTATTGCTTGAAGTTTTTAAATTGTTTTTACATAATTTACTTAATGTCACACTGATACTAAGAGGTGGAAACCTGAATCCTTGTGTTTATTACTCTTTCTTCAAAGTTAGGGATGCGTCATTATCAAGTATTTTGGATGGTTTCATGGAAAATGTTCAACATGTCTTTTACTTACTGAAAACTTCCAAACTATAGTGACATATTTTGTACTCTTAAACTTCTGAGGTAAAGAGTGTTCCCTTTAAACATTATTTAAACGTTATTTCATAAGTACACTATATATTGGCAGCATACTTTTCATAAATTGTGAGCTAGATGCTAAAATTCTAAAATAAAATTAATGATCAAGTATGTCCTGTATAAAAACTCACATCCATGTGTCATCTGATGAGTAGGAAGCATATGATAAGTAGGAAGCATATATATTGTCTCTAAAATGAGATTTGAGACTTTGACTTTAGGGATTAAAACATATTGAGGAAGATTTCCAATTCTACAATAATGAAGGACTACAAGCATTATAAAAAGTATCTGATGTAGACAAATCCAAGTCTTTGGAGTACAAATACTATGAAACATCAGAGGAGATAATGATAGATATTGTTTGGCATTAGAAATAATTATTTTCCAGAAAAAGTTATCCTTTAAAACTAAACAATTTATTACCTTAGAAAATGTTTGACTGTTTTTATTTTATATTACAGATAGATTTGACTCTCACTTCCCTTTTTTTGGATACCCTCTAAGTTTTAATAGAGAATATTATATATATATATATATATATATATATATATACACACACACACACACACACACACACACACACACACACACATGTACATTTTACATATATGTATATTCTGTTTTATTTTTTAACTTGTTCAAATCTCATGTATAACAAATTTTCACATTTCCTCAGAAATCTGTCACCTATGGAGGAACATTTTTGTATTGTATTATTTTGTTCTTGTTAAAAGACATTCTTCCTGGGGCTGGGGTTGGGGCTCAGTGGCAGAGTACTTGCCTGGCATATATGAAGCACTGGGTTTGATTCTTAGCACCACATATAAATAAATAAAACAAAGGTCCATCAACAACTAAAAAAATAAAAATTAAAAATTAAAAAAAGATATTCTTCCTTAAAAGATAAAGTCCTTGTCTTTTATTCTGAAATTTAGAATATTCCAGATCCATTTCTTGAACTTTCTCTATCAAACATTCTTACTAGGACTTTCTAAAGGGATTGTAATTTTTCCACAGGTTCTTATGTGTTACATTAGGCCAATTTAGACCCTCCAGAGCATTCACCTGTAAGTTTGTATCAGGACAACTTTTCACACTTGCAAGAGTTTATTTCACCATGGATAATTTTCACAAAATTAAAGATGCTCAGTTTTCTAAAACTGCTAATGGATTGAACTCATGTATTCAAGCTGTGCTCTTTGGTTATTTCTTTTTCTTCATCTTGTTTCCTGCAGATCCTTCATAGGAGAGCCACATAAATGGCTGGCAGAAACATCAGTGTGATAACTGAATTCATCCTCCTGGGTCTGACCGATAACCCTGAACTGAATACCGTCCTCTTTGTGCTGTTTCTCTTGATCTATGTCGTTACCGTGGTAGGAAATATTTGGATTATCATGGTAATTGTGTCCAGTGCCCAGCTTCATTCACCCAAATACTTTTTCCTGAGCCACTTGGCTTTCTTGGATTTTTGCTATTCCTCAGTCTTTATTCCTAAAATGTTGCTCAACTACTTTGCAGGACAGAAAGTCATCTCCTATCATGGTTGTCTCCTTCAGTATTCCTTCATCAGCCTCTTCCTGACCACTGAATGCTTCCTTCTGGCTGCCATGGCCTATGACCGACACCTTGCCATTTGCCACCCCCTGCATTACAGAGGTCTCATGACCCCCACATTCTGCATCTGCCTGGTGACTGCTTCTTACCTGCTGGGTTGTGCCAACTCACTCACCCACCTGAGCGGCTTGCTCCGGCTGTCTTTCTGTGGGCCCAATGTTATTGACCATTATTTCTGTGATATTCCTTTACTCTTTCGACTCTCTTGTTCTGACAGCCACCACAATGAGCTTTTATTCCTTGTCCTCTCTGGAGCGACCTCAGTGACAACCTTTTTGTTGGTAGCTGGTTCCTACCTGGGAATTCTTATCGTGGTCCTGAGAATGAACTCCTCCAGGGGTAGGTACAAAGCCTTATCCACCTGTGCCTCCCACCTGTCCGTGGTAACTCTCTTCTATGGAACAGTGATGTCTACCTACCTGGGAACCAGCGCTCACTACCCGCAGGACAGACAGAAAATTCTGTCTGTGTTTTATACTCTTTTGCTGCCAGTACTAAATCTTCTAATATACAGCATTAGAAACAGAGAAGCCAAAGAAGCCATGACAAGAATAATGAAGAGAAAAATATTTTCCCATTGAATATGAGTTTTCAAGGACATTTTAAGGAATATTTATTGAACCTGCAGGCAGTAAAAACAATACCTACAACTTGTGGAGGGAAAGGAAAGTAATCTGAAGCAGCTTTTGTGCAAAGATGCATTATTGCTTTTAGGAACATACATGCACACCTGTCTCATCATCCATGTGAACATATATACACGGGTTTACATGGAAATGTTTTCCTTTAATCTCTTTGGTTCACCATTGAAAGGCCTGTGAAGTAAACTGGTGAAAGAGATTAACAGAAGAAAAAGTGAGGCTTATTGAGAGGCAACTGGATCAATAATTAACGACAGAGGTTTCTATACCCAATATAATAGGGAAAAGGGAGACAGGAGAAAAAAAAACTTTTATGGGAAAAATAGGCTTCTAATGGAACAAATTGGAGACAAAGAAGTTTGGTATAGTGCTTTTTTGTGCAGTTAGAAGTGGGCTTCTCTTGTTCCTGGAAAAAAAAAAAAAAAAAGCTGCTCACACTGCAAAGGCAGTTTTTCTATCCTCTCCTTCCTGCAGTGAAGAAGCCTTGGAGAGAGTATTAATGAGCCCTATTTTTGGCAATTTCTATATTTAGTCACATAAAGAAACCTCTAAAAAACTTTGTTGTGTATCTCGTGTCTTCAATTAGAAACAATTTTCTGTCACTTTGGTAATGGTTCTAATAATCTAATTTTCTATCTAACAAATTGAGATAATTTCCTATGAATTAACTATAGAGGAACCCAGCACATGGACAATAGCACAAATATCTGATAAACACACACACACACACACACACACACACACACACACACACACTACCTTGAGAAGAATTAGTTACAGAGTGGAAGCTCAATCTTCCCCTTCACATTTAGAACTCTCTAAGACTGAACCATTTTACAGATGAGCAAACCAAGGATTAAGGGACTTGAAAGAATACCAGAGAGCCAATAAAATCAAATATGTGAACTGGAATTCAAAAACACAGTACCTGTACACTTTTATGCAGACCTCTTTCACACTTTACAGTAATAAGGAGAATTGTATGTGTGTACTATACATGCTATCTTTTTTACCTAAAACTCTTGAAAATTGGACTATTTGATTTAAACATTTTAATAGGCACAGAAATGTTTCTTTTTATGATAATTGTATAGCTGCCAGTTTTACAAAAATAAATAATAATAATGCAAAGGTATTTTATTGTATTAGAGTAGATTAAAATCCATGAAAAATCAGACTTAAGGAAATTTCCAAAAAACATTCAAGACATTTGAAAATGATAATGGTTTTATTTTTTAACAAAATAGTGTTTAGAACACCATGTCATATTGTTTCAAATGACAATCATTTTATGGTCACTTCAGCATTAAAAGCCCAATTCAGAGTCATCATCATGCCCAGAATTGAAATAAGAGCAAACACAGATTTTGTTAAATACCACTTTTGCAATGTGTAGTAAATACAATTTCGAGTTTGCAAAAAGAATGTTTAAATCTATCATATAATACTAGTTAAATTATTTTAAATAATAATTTATAATGATAAAATATATCTGTTAGTTAATATCTATTTTATTCCTAGTGCTTGACATTTAAATTTATGTAAATATAATAAAATGTTAAGTGATTTTTTTATTATTTCTATTTAACAGTTTATTCCAGAATAATTCCATTGTCAAATATATTGATTATATATAACTGCAATAGCACTTTATGTGCCAAAATACAAGTAATTGCTGTTATTGTCATAACCAAGCTTTCTAAAACACAAAATAGTTTGCCTGAAAGTCTTTAGAATATTACAAGATGCTTTCTGAATGATATTCCCAAATCATACATTAAAACTTAAATCTGTATTTTTTATACCCATGCACTCATTTTTGGGTGTTAGAAATTTTAATTTTTTCATCTGACCAAGTAATTTATGGTATAATGAATTCTGTACAGTAGCCTCTGCTCTGACCCGAAGTTTCAATTATTCATCACTGTGTGTAAGGAAAAGAGGGGACATGGTAAAGATATTTTCACAGAAAGAGCTCTACTTTATTGCTAGTTATTATTGTTCATCAATTCCTGTGCCCCATTCATAAATTAAACTTTGTCATAGATATGCATGGATAGGAGAAAGTAGCACTTCATCTCTTTGTACACACATTTCCAGGTCAGTGGACTCAACCAACCACACATTAAAAATATGTGGGAAAAATAAATAAATAAGAATGATGTGATAATAAAAATAAATATAAAATGCAATATAATAAAATAAATATAAAATGCAATATTACAATGTCTAATAAAATTTACATTTTATTAGACATTGTAAATAATCAAAAGTAATATAAGGGATGATTTAAAGTATGTGGGAATTTGAACATCGGTTGTATGTGATTACTGCACTATTTTATGTAAGTGACTTAGGTATTTAATATTGATAGTAGATCTTGAAACCAAACCCCTATGAATGCCAAGGGAAGATTCTGTTGGACAGAATTCGTAGAGGTCTTATATATGTTTGTGTGTGTGTATTTGCATTAGACTTCATTACTTATTAGACATTCTGAATTCCAGCATACCTCTCTTTTTATGGTAAATACTGTGAAACATGAATTAGATGCTTAGGCTAACCAAGTAACTAAGAATGTCTTGACTACAGATACATTTGTATTTTTATTTGCCATCTGAACGTATTATATCTACCTCCCAAATGGGCTCCCTTTCTCAAAGTCCCTCAGTCCCTCTCAAACTCAATATTGTGAAACTAACACCAAATTTTTATCATCACATTATCTTTTCTGGATAAAGTGTATGGAAGAAGTGTTCTTGGCCACTCCACATTACTTTAATATATGGAGGAAAGCCATAGTTTTGGTCCCAGAACTCTTATTACTTGAGCTTTTTTGAGGGGTGGTATTGTGGGTACTCAAGATTGCATATAGGGGTGCTTTACACTGAGTTACATCCCCAGCACTTGTTATTTTATTATTATTATTATTATTATTATTAATTTATTTTTTATGAAAACTTATCATGAAATTGCTCAGTCTGGTCTTGAATTCATGATCCTCCTGCCTTGGCCTCCCGAACTGCTGGGACTACAGGTGTGCAGCACCATGAATGGCTACTTGTAGTTATTGATCTAAAGAAAACAAATCATGGTTTGTTTTGCTTCTTTAACTCTAAGAGCTTAGATTGTCCATGAGTGCATCCTACCTGCAGTTCCCTGAGCCCCATACCTGAACAGATCTTTCAAAGTGATCTAACACAGTGCATACCTTAGGTTCTTCCATCACACGTCAAGAGATATTTTCCAGATCATCCCCCCTTATTTCCATGAAAGTGTCCTTGGTAGTGTATCTGTCCTACTCATTTACTTGTTCTTCTCAGAATGTTCTTCTGTACCACATGTCCTACTGTAACTAACTAGTATGTGCAGCATATTTTGAGACCCTCAAATCTAAAGGACCACTTCAGTTCCTATGGGACATATTAAGCCTGGGAGAGTGTGGGTTGTTCATTCACCTGCTTCTTGGGGCACATAAAGGTTGGTCCCTTTTTTCATCTTGATTTTGCTAAAATTCACACTCAGTAATTTATCCTCTCCTTTGTTCAGTGGCTTTTGAATATGCCTGGGTTTGATGTGTCATGCATTTGGTTAAATTGTGACTTTGCCTATTCATTCTCTTTCTGAGGCAAAACTACTGATCCCACTGATTCTTTGGTCTCAGGTATCTCAGCCTTTGAATAAACCTCAGTCTGTGGTTAATGGAAATTCTCCAGATTAAAAATTTATATAAAAAATTCTTTTTTTTTAATTTTAATGTACTATTTTCTAATTTCTATCCTTACTTGCTGTTTATATGTGTTATCTTTTGGGAAGTGTGCTAAGGCTGATTCTGGGTTTACTGAAATTTTTAAAAATGTTTTATTTGTGTGTTCTTCTTTTGACCTACTTTTTACAACAGAGTATTTACATATGTGGCAATCTTTGCTCATCTTTGAGGTGACTTCCTGAAAAGCATGCTCAGTGTCATGCTTAATTGCTTCATTAATTATTTGGTTCCCTTGTCCACTCTTCATAGAGGTGCACACCACATTCTCTCTAAAAGCTGTCCAAACCCAAACATTACACTTTTTATCACTTTTTTCATATTCTCTTCTCTTCATGTGCTTATCAGACCTGGTATTTTTTTTTCCATTTCTCTCTTCAATAGTGGACCCTCAAATGCATCTGTGACTATAAATATGTAAAGGATTATGCAAATATTTTCACTATTCTAAAATTTAATTTGCTCATAAATAAAATGAAAATTTCCACTGTCAATTCCAAATTGGCTGTCATGAGAAGCATTTGGAAATTAGATGAAAAAGAGAAAATATCTTATGTTTCAGGGCCTATCTATATTAAACTCATTTATTGTATCTCTAGCAGTGCAGGTGAGTATGAGTGTGCTGGTGTCCACAGGCTTGTTTTTATTGCATGTGTGTGTCATTTTTCAAGCAAGCTATAGACTGGCACTCCCACTTCACAGAATATGCACCAGAAGGAATGTGATCTAATTCTCTTCTGGTTCAAAAGACAATACGATGATTAATTAAGTAATAAAATATAAAGGACTTTGGAAGGACACATTAATGCAGACATTTATGCAGTAATTGGAGTTCTCTTTTTTTAACCTTTGGTTAAAAAGTTATAACAGAAAAAAATGTAAAGTATTTTAATGTTAGACAAGAAATATTAAGACATGAGACATAATCTTATAATGTACCTGGGATACTGGGATAATAATTTAACTTCCCTGCTGTCATGTCCAGTTTTCTGGGCAGTTTATAATCCAAATATAAGAATATTACAATGCATTTGAGTGATTGCAAATTTTGCAAGAAATATTGTGATTGTACATTACTATAGCTCATCATAATTATTAACTTGTTACAATATAAAGTGGCCAAAGCCTGGTGCTGTGTCACATGCCTGAAATCTTAGTGGCTCTGGAGGCAGAGGCAGAAGGATTGCGTGTTTAAACCCAGCCTCAGCAAAAGCAAGGCACTATGCAATTCAGCGAGACCAGGTCTCTAAATAGAATACAAAATAGGGCTTGGAATATGGCTCAGTGGTAAAGTGCCCCTGAGTTCAATCTCTAGTATAAAAAAAAAAAAGTGTCTGCTTTGCCAACATAAGCAAACTGGGCAACAGGAAAGTTAAATTACTGCCCAATATCCCAGCTATGTTATAAGATTATGTCTCATGTCTTAAGATTTCTTGTCTAATGTTAAAATATTTTACATTTTTTTCTGTTATAACTTTTAAACCAAAGGCTTAAAAAACTCTAGTTATTGCATAAATGTCTGTAGTAATGTATTCTTCCAGAGTCCTTTACACTTTATTATTTAATTAATCATTGTATTGCCTTCTGAACCAGAAGAAAATTGGATCACATTCCCATTGGAGCATCTCCTGTGGGAGTATTTCATCAACAGTTTTAGTAAGTAGATATAAACATTCTAAATGAACCATATTCCTAAGGTTATTAAACCTGCATGTGCTATTTGTTCAGGTAAGAGAAATTTTCAGATCATTATCAGAATATTTTAGGTACACTAAAAATGAAAATTGAATATATTATTTTGTTATAAACTATTTATATATTAAAAATGTAGTATGAAACCTGTGTGTGTGTGAGTGTGTGTGTGTTTATTGTGGAGGATGGATCCTGAGGTCTCTGGTATGCTAAGCACGTATTCTATCATTGAGCTAAATCCCTAGCCCAAAAGTCCTTATTTAAACTTAAATATAAGAAATATCTGAAAACTGTTGAGTATAACACATATAAATTAAAACTTTCAAGAGAAAACAGATGGGTGAATATTCATGTACCTGGATTTGGCAGTAGATTGTTTTTTCCAGTTCTGGGGAATTGAACCCAGGACTTTGCACTCTACCACTGAACATATATCCTTAGTCCCTTTGGCAATAGTTCCGTAACCATGACACAAACAACTAAAGAAAAGTCCAAACAGAAAAAAAAAAAAAGGAATTGGATTTATCAACAAAACTCAACAAAAAATGTTTGCATTGCTATAGCTTAAATATGTCAGTTATAAGTCCATTTGTTGGAAACTAAATCCACAAATGCACATGCTGATAGTTTTTATGGGGTGGGAACTTTAGAAAGGAGTTAATTTAGAGGAGGACCTGAGGGTGATACCTCATGATGGAAGTAGTGGTATTATAAGAAGGGTAAGAATTAACTGAACTTACAGGTTCTTGCTCTCTAGCCAAGCTTCTGTCATGCTAAGACACAGCAAGAAGTCTCTGACTAGATGTGGCGCCTTGTCTTTGGACTTCCCAGGCTCCATAATCATAAACCAAATCAACTTCTATGCTTTATAAATGATCCAGTCTCAGGTATATTGTTATACCAACATTAAATAGATTAAGAAATGTATCAAATGATGTTTTCCAGCAAGTGAAAAGAAAACTTACAGAATTTAAAAAATTTTTCAAATTATACATTTGATAAAGATTGAATACTCAAAATATATAAAACCATACGAGCAAATGTCAGGAAGTTTAATAACCTACTAAAAATTGGGCAAAAGGTACAAAGGCATATTTCTCTAAAAAAATATACCAAATAATAGAGAAGACCTTGGAAAATTGTTTTACATCATTAACCATTAGGAAAACATTAATTAAAATTACTGTGAGATATGTCTAAGATAACAAACACAACAACAACAAAAATCCAGAAATAGCAAGTATTGGCAAGAATATGGATAAACGGATTCTCTTGGATTGTTAGTTGGAATGTGAAATGGATCAGTTATTTGGTAAACAGTTTTGTAATTCTTCAGAAAGTTAAATATAGAATTACTTGGGGCTGGGGCTGGGGCTCAGAGGTAGAGTGCTGGCCAGGGTGAGGCACTAGGTTCCATCCTCAGCACCACATTAAAACAAACAAACAAACAAATGTATTGTGTCTACCTACAATCAAAAAATACATTTAAATTATGCATATATATGTATGTATATGCATATATGTGTATATAATTACTGAATAACACTATAATTAACTGCTACATATAAAATCAAGAAATTTTAAAATAGGTGATATGATAAGTCTATATAAGTGCAGTACAATCTTTTGGGAGTAGATGGAACTGATGTTGTGGCACATTATGAATATAATAATTGCCACTGAATTGCCCTCCTTAAAATGGTCAAATTTGTGGCATGCATATTTCCCCTCAGTGAACTGTTTAAATAAAAATGACTCTAAATGTGATTTAACTTGCATAATTTTTATTTGTTTTGTTTTTGGTAAAGTGCCCGATTTTATAAGTATGTATCTTTGAAAGTAAATTAAATCTGTTATGTGTGCAATAAAAAAGATATCCTTTAATGTGATCATAATAGCTTTTATTTTGTAAAAGTTTCAAATTTGGTATAATGACATTTTCGTACTTTCAAATTATCAATTTTTTTTAAAAATTAAGGAACTTCTATTAACCTTAAGAGATTGTAAACATTAAAAATGTAACTTTGCATTTTATAAATTAAATATATGTGATTTTTATAATGGATATCATATAAGGGTACAATTTATGTATTGACATTAAATAATCTTTGATTTATTTTTATTTCTCCCACAGAAATTAATATTTCTTAAACTAGAAATTCTTCACATATTTCTTTCTGTTCCTACTGAATGTGCTTCTGATTTTATACAATTATTTCCTTCCCAGAGGTGAATATATCTATAATTTGTGATTAATATGTGCTGAGGGCCATTGCCAAGTAGGAATGACGCATCTATATTTCCTTGCCAGCATACCCCATGTTAAATGGACTTGTCTTGGAAATTTGCTGTGACCTTGCATGTGTGTTTGAGAAAGGTGACCCTGCTCAATGACCAGGATGGATCCAGGTTTTAGGAAGTATCCGGGTTTAAGATAATTTGGTTTTAAGGCGTTCCTGGTTTAAGACAATAGGGGTTTTAGGGAAGTTGGAGGTTGAAGATTATTGCTGCTGGAAATAGGGCGTTCCTGCTACCTGAGCTCCCGTTGAGTTCTCGTGAGATTCAGAAAGAAAGTGTTTGGGGGCTGGGGATGTGGCTCAAGCAGTAGCGTGCTCGCCTGGCATGTGTGCGACCCGGGTTTGATCCTCAGCACCACATACCAACAAAGATGTTGTGTCCGCCGAGAACTAAAAAATAAATATTTAAAAATTCTCTCTCTCTCTCTCTCTCTCTCTCTCCTCTCTCACTCTCTAAAAAAAAAAAAAAAAAGTATTTGGAAAAAAGCCTCGTGGAGTAGGTGAATAGGTGAATTGGGCGGAGGAGAACTGGGATTGCCCCAGAATGTGTGTAGAGGCCGTTGTGAGTTCGGGAATAAAGAATTGCTGTTTGAATCGACAAAGCTGTGAGTGGCTCATGATCTTGTGCCCAGCCAAGACATTGGCTAATATGTAAGTTATAATTAACAAATGAAAATTACCAACAAAATAAATGATAGTTTTTGGAAATTCTAAATTTATTAATGTGATATACTACTATCTTTTCCTGTAAATTTCTCTTCATTCAAATATATGCCTTTGATTTTTCTCCTGGTTAATTCATTTGAGTATATGTTGTTCCCTGATTTTGTAGATATATACAGTTATTATACATTTAAATTCCTTTTTTTCTCCAAATGGCTATAACTACACTCCCACCAGTAGCAGAGAAATGTTTTGTTTACTTCATTGCTTCACCATCATTTGGTAAATTTTTGTTATTATTTAAGTGTTATGGAAAGTTTTCTATCATCTTACATTTCCATATTTTCCTATCATTGTTAAAGTAATACATATACATTGGTCATAACAATATACCTATAGATAACTCACATTAAAAGATCTCATCTATAGGTATATTGTGTCCATTTTTCTATGGATTTTTAGTGTGTCATTTAAAGTACAAGTGTACCTATTTTCTTCAGTCTGCAACTTATTCTTTTACTCTATTTGTGATGATATTATCATGCAGATATTTAAGGTTATAAAATCTAACACTGATCAATCTTTGTGAATTTGATGTGTATTTGGGGATTTCTTAGATGATGAGTGATAAACTCACTGTTCCTTTGCAAAGTTTGGGTATGCACAATTGGCAGCTTTGACACTTGAGAGATGTAACCATGTGGATGGAGAGTAGAAAGTTATTCAGACAGCAGAAAAAAAAATGGGGATATTGTATGAGGAGACTCTCATGACAAGAGAGGTTTTCTCTGTTCTGCTGAAGGGTAAGCATTACATTTATGCATCTCATTTAGGAAAGCATACTATGATGACACTCTATGTTTTAATGTTATTATCTTATTGGAAATAGCATATCATGGTGCTGCCTTGAGAAAGAGAATAATTTTCCACAAAATCAGAGTTAAAATTCAAAGTTAAAAAGCATCAGTAAGAATAAACCAAAAAAAGGAATAAAAGAAGGACAAAAAGGACAAAGGAAGATGGGATTGAAGGAATCAGGAAGAACTGAGGAACAGAGTAAAGAGGAAGGCATCCATCTTACCCAAGAGTGGTTTTTCACTTCTCTGCCTTATTGTTTCTAACAATTCTATGAACAAATTTTATTAGAAATTATTTTTCATATTCCTGGTAACCTGTCCCAAAAGATTGTTGATGTGTGGTGTCCTCCCATGCTGTCACTCTTTCCAATCTATCAGTAATCTAATCTATTACTATTTTTTCCCCAAATATCTCCTTCTCTTACTGATGGAATTGATGTCAATTTATTGAAATTGGAATTTGACTTATATTGGTGACTCTAAGTAGCTAATAGATCATCATTTGCAGTAGGTCATGTGCCTCCAGAACTGATTCAAATTTCCTGTTGTTTGGGAGACATAAAAATAAATAAATAAAATGGATCAATACATAATTGTAATACAATTGATCATGCAAGTAGTGAAAACTTATGGACAACTAGAAATTGAACTTATATATAGGTAACTCTTAGACACATTGTTTAACAATAAGACTAATGAAGACAGATTTATTTTAATTATTGTTTCATCCCAACATTTGCTCTTAAATTTTAATTTTTATATCTTGCTATAAAAGTATTCCTTAACTTAAATTCAATTAAGGTTATTTTTGAAATATTTTAATTGCACCTTAATGAATACTTACATTGCTATTATTTCATCTAATGAATCTACAAACAATACCTAAAAATATAAAAACTTTCAAAAATCACATATTTCAGATGTTTTTTCAGAATAATTCTACTAACTTTTACCAGAGTTTTGAAAGAGTGCAAAATATAGAGCATGTAAAGAATTTAGAGTTCCAAAAGAAATAAAATGACCAACAACTTAACTTTTAAAAAAAGACATTACAATGCCAATTATTTAAGAAAGAAATTTGAATAAAATAGATGCTTTCATAAAATTTTCATGAACTTTCTTAGCACACAAATATGAATTCTACTAATAATCATCAGAAAAAGCCATAGTGGAGATAGCTTTTTGATTTGTTGTTTGTTTATAAAATTAGCTCATAAAACATTAGAATACAAGCAGTTGCTACTTTATAAGAACAATACAAATCAGCATATTGTATATACATTTATTTTAAATAAAGTTATATTAATGCCATTTTTATTGTTATTTATTGTTATAGAATTTATAGTGCTCTAATTATGAAAGAGCATAGATTATATCAAATCATTTTACACAAGTACTAAAAGATCTAGAAGTCTGAAGTTATTTTTCATATGATGTGAACACATGTGGGATTGGATGTTAGAAGAAATTTTTTTTTTAATTTATTTTTTTGCTTACTTTGTGTTTCAATATGATTTAATACTAAATCTGCTAAGGCTTTAGGAATGGCATGTGTTGAGTCAGGGATCCCCCCAGTACCTTGCAGCTGATCATGCATGAGTACTCCACCCTTGGCCTACAGTCTTGTAATTGTCTCCTCAACCTCTGCCTGCTTATTATGCCCACGAGATAATATATCAATATAGTTTTATCTCCCCTTGATTTATAATATTGTTCATTATTTCCATAGCAGCATAAACTATAAACTCCTGAATATCTTCAAGTTTGTACTATGAGATTTCAGCATGAAGAATGTCACTGAAGTTACCATGTTTGTACTCAAGGGCTTCACAGACAGCAATGAACTGAAGGTCATTCTCTTCTTCCTGTTTCTTCCAATTTACCTTTTCACTCTGATAGGTAATTTAGGATTGATTATATTGGTCTCTGGGGATTCCCGACTCCACAATCCAATGTACTATTTTCTGAGTGCTTTATCATTCTCGGATGCCTGCTTTTCTACTGTTATTACTCCAAAAATGTTAAAAGACTTTATTTCAAATACAAAAGTCATTTCATCTCTTGGATGTGCAGCACAGATGTTTCTTGCTGTTAGTTTTGGAACCACAGAGTGCTTTCTCTTGGCAGCAATGGCTTATGATCGCTATGTGGCCATCTACAGCCCACTTCTGTATTCAGTGAGCATGTCACCCAGGGTCTATGTGCCACTCATCATTGCACCCTACATCGGAGGAATGCTGCATGCTAGTATACACACAGTGGCCACTTTTAGCCTGTCATTCTGTGGGTCCAATGAAATTAGACATATATTCTGTGACATTCCTCCTCTACTTGCCCTTTCTTGTTCTGACACTCACATAAATGAGCTCTTGCTTTTCATCTTTGTGAGCTCCATTGAGATAGTCACTATCCTGATTGTCCTGGTGTCCTACAGCTTCATCCTGTTGGCAATTCTGAAGATGCATTCTGCTGAAGGGAGGAAGAAAGCGTTCTCTACCTGTGGCTCCCACCTGACTGGAGTGTCCATTTATCATGGGACCATCCTCTTCATGTATATGAGACCAAGTTCTAGCTATGCTCTGGAGCATGACATGATAGTGTCAATATTTTACACCATTGTTATTCCCATGCTGAATCCCATCATCTACAGTTTGAGAAACAAAGATGTAAAAGAAGCAATGAATAGAGTGTTCAGAAAAAAAATAGTGCATGGATAAAGTGAATATTTCACATTAAACTTTAAGTGACAAAAATGAAAACTAATTTTTAATGTGCCCCAATCATCAGTTCTGAGAAAGAAAGGTAGTATTTTAGTAAGAGGTGTATTTTGTTGTTGTTTTGTTTTGTTTTTGATATTTTGAAATAAAGATAATAGTCACCATGGTACCTACACAGATCAAGACGAGAAATGAGGGGGAAAGAAAGGTCCCAGGGAATGAGATTTAGTGAATTATGTTATGTGAATGCATGAATATGGCATAATGAATCCTATTGTTATGCATAATTATAACATAAATAAAAAAGAAAGCAAAGTCATTGTCTCAATCAATGGTTGCAAACATTTTTTTTTTAATTTTAATAATACAACCTTCATATTATAGCATGCAATTTAATTCTATTTTTAAAAATTGGGACTAAGTTTAAACAACACCTCAACAACACAAATACATAACATCTCTTAGCACAAAATATTCCTGCCATGATTTTTTTTTTGCATTTGTTTCTCCTGTTTGGAAGACTCTCCTTTATTGTTCACTTAGTTACCACCCTAGATTTCCCGTATTGATTAAGGTCCCTTCATTAAGATCACTGAAATTTACCATATTGTGTCTTATTTCTTCATCTTCCTTCTTCCTTAAATGTGTCTTTTGCAGTCTTCACTATTTTATATAACACACATTTAGATCAATATTTCATCTACTATTTTATAAATCTTAGAGAATGATATGTAATATTGCTCAATAAATTCTTCCTTAATGAGTAAATATTTCTGTCAAAAACAGTTTCTTTCAATTAAGACAAAATAAATAACAATTTAATTTAAATATTATTTACTTTCATATTTCCTTGTTTACTCGTTTTTCTTTTAGTTTTTCTTCTTTCTTGTTAGTCAGTTTTTCCATTCCTTCCTAGATTTCTTAACTATAAAATCTAAGAAGTCCAGAAATCTATAGTTCAGAAATCAGAAATATGTATACATTTTTAATGAACAGTGGGTTAGTGGCATTCCACATATTTTAATAAGTCATATTCTAAATATTATTTTTTATTTCCCTCTTATTTCTTTTAGGTTCAGCAGGGTTATGCAGTTTGTTTTTACATGTGTAACTGGAATGATTCCAGAAGTTCTGTTTTTAAATTTTTATTTTTTTCTAAACAAAATTCAGTTTATGTTGTTTGCTATATCGAAATCCCTTTGCAGCTAATGTATGACAGTTTTCCATGATTATTTCAGATACTGTTGAATCAGAAGAGAGTCCTTTCTTATTTGGTGTTAAAGATTAATATAAATGCCAACAAAAAATTTTATATTGTGTAGTTTGTCATCTGTCTTGAATATGTTGTTGACTAAAAATATTTTTTGGAGACATATTAGGATTCCCTAATGTTGGAGTCTTCTCTGTGTTTCTTTCTTCTCATTTCCTGTATAAAAACATACAGTTTTTCAGTGCCAGATTCTACATTGCCCCTTAAAAGATACAACTCACTTCTAAGTCACCAGTGTGAATTAAATTTAATCATTGCAAAGTGTTTTCTTTTTGTTTAGTTAGAGACTCTTCCTACATGCTATATCTCTGATATGAAAATCACAACCAGTATTTTATTTTTGCAGATAGTGTCATCCAGTCCTCTACTTAAACTTTCTATACACATTGTAGTATATTTGACCTTTAAAGAACTGCACTGAGTAGAGGAGTGGAGTAATAGATAGGAATTGATGCTTCGGTGATCATCCCTCCTGTCAGTAGTATCAATTGAAACCACAATCCATGCAGAAAAAAAACCTTCAGAAAAAGCAAGGAAACTGTTGGGAGCAGTGAATGAATTGTGGCCTTGGCTGAGCCATAGCAGAGGTGTGCCCCTCAAAGAACTATCAGTGTCATCTCACCTGTCTGAGCTGTTCACTTGCCTTGTAAACATCCTGCTCAAAGAAAGTGGAATTTATTGGTTCAGACAACCCTAGGTTCAAATGCAATGCCCCAGGAGGTGGAAAGAGATACCAGTGCACTCAAATAGTCTTAAGGTGCCAGATATCTAGAGGAGGAAAAATTACTGATCAAGTGGTAAGTCTGCAATCAAGCCAATTTCCCTACAGCCTCTCACTTTCTGCATTGTCCATATCTTTTGTGTTTATTTCTAAATATTCTTTCAGACTTTTAATTTCCCAGCTGATTCTCACCCCCGTTTGGTTTACTGATGCCTTGTTGTGCAGAACACAGAGTCAGGAAACCAGGCTGGAGATGAAGGCACCAGGGGACTTCCCAATAATAAGAAAACATGCACTACAGAGGAGAGAGAGGATGGCTTTGCATTACCCACATTCCTAGCTCCCTCAAGGCCTGGCAACACTGGAAGATCTGTTAACTTTTGTCATTGTGATGTAAACACAAGTGCTCACCTTCAACACCAATACTGGTCCACTCCAGGAAAACTCAGCTGTGGGTATGCACCCACAGCTCTGTATTCCAGGCCGGGACATGGGGACCTGCCTTTGTGCCTGGTACTACTACTAGTCCCAGACTTCAGGGTAGCACCCAGACCTCCATCTCCAGCCTGCCATCAGCAGGCTGACATCAGCATCCATCAATGTCATTCAGCCCAGAGCAGCCAGCAAATTTCGGTGACTCCTGGCTATAAGTATGTTACATCATTGTGCTCACTGAACATATTTGGGGAGAAGGGGGCTGGGGATGTGGCTCAAGCGGTAGCGCGCTCGCCTGGCATGCGTGTGGCCCGGGTTCGATCCTCAGCACCACATACCAACAAAGATGTTGTGTCCGCCGAGAACTAAAAAAAATAAATATTAAAAAAAAAAAATCTCTCTCTCTTTCTCTCTCTCTCTCTCCCCTCTCTCACTCTCTCTTTAAAAAAAAAAAAAAAATATTTGGGGAGAAGTTCCAAAAATAAATAAATAAATAAATAAATAAATAAAAATAAAACACAGTATAGCGACACTTTACTTACCATTTGCCTTGCACTAGGTATTACAAGTAATTGTGATTTATATTACCAGCAAATTAATATAAAGTATATGAGAGGATACACATAAGTTATATATAAATACTACACACTTCACCTAAGGAACTTGAACATCTGTGAAGTTTGGTATGGAAAGTAAGTCTAGGAACAAAGCCCCCAAGAAGGCCAAGGGTTGACCAAATTGGAGAGAACATACATTATTTGTTTTAGGCCTCCTTACTCATTACGAATTCTGAATTCAGCACAGGTCTCTTTTTATTCAACACCCTGTGAGACATTACTGTGTTGCTGTAGCTAATCAAGATAGCTAAGAATCTCTGAGTAGACACATTCTAACATTGAATCCCCAAATAGTTCCATTTCTCAGTGTCTTTCAAGTTTCTCAAACTCAATATTCTGAAACTGATGTCACTACTTTCCTTGAACCTATAGTATTATTATTTTTTTCTGATGAATCATTTCCATACACTTAGTCAACACAAGCCAGATATGTGGAACATAACCATAGATTCATCTTGATTCATAGATTCATTTATTTTACCTTCTCTAAAGACTTATCAGGTTAGGATTTCTCTCCCCTATATCCTTCAATAAGGTCCTTTTTCTCTAATAAGAAAAAGAACCTTATTGAAGGAACCTTATTGTGTGTGTGTGTGTGTGTGTGTGTGTGTGTGTGCGCGCGCGCAGCAAAGCTTTCAATAATATTTAGAAATGGGCATTTCGACATTTAATAATAAAGATGTGGAAATGTTCTTCATGCATGTTTTAAAAAATATCTAGTAAGATAATCTTTGACTTGTCAATCTCTACTAAATGTGGGGCTTGATGTAAATGCTCAATGATAAACCCAATGGTCAGTGAAGTAAACAATTGCCTGGCCAGTCTAGCTTGCCTCCACCTGAAAGATAGTAGAAAGTCATAGTTTGGATCTAGAATAGTATTTCTGGTTACTTATTTAAAGAAAAAAATCATTGTTTAATATGAATTTCATAAAAAATTGTCAAATAGAGTTATTCATATAATTACCCCCAAATCCAGAGAACAGTTCAGTGAATATTAATGTTTGAATAGAACAGATTACTCTAAAATCATGAATATTAAAGACACAACTCAAATATTAATTTAATACCTGTTATATTTTCAAAATTATGCTGATGTTTTGCATATAGAATTTTATATAATCTTTACAAATGCATGAGGCAGGTGCTAGTATATTATTGTTATTTGCAGTCATCAACACAATGAGAAAAGTTCAGAAATTGTGACAATGATAGTACATGACATTCCTGGAAACAAATTCAGAATTATGGTTCCCCCAAATAAACATTTTCTGTAATATCATTATTTTCATTTGAAAAATTGTAAGTATAGAATCTTCGGAATTTAATAAATTAGACTATAACATGATATGCTCTAAAAAGATGATTATAAATATACATAAGCAATACCATGATGTTGTTCAAAGTCTATCTTCAAAATATTATTGTTCCAAATGATAGCAAGGACCCATAGAGAAGTGCTCAATTCTTGATCTAAGGTGGGTGAGGAAAATACAAGACACCAGAGGGCATTAAGTGGAAAAATAAAATAATTTTTAAAAGAGAGGGACATGTGAAAAAGCAAAGTACACAGGACACAATTTGATGGTTCTATTAACAAAGCTAGAATAATTTGAGAAAAAAAAATGATGATAGTATTGGATAATAACTCCCCCACCAAAAAAAAAAAAAAATCAATATTAGGCCAGGTACAATGGTTCACTGCTGTAAACCCAGCAGCTGGGGAGGCTGAGACAGGAGGATCATGAGTTCAAAGCTAACCTCAGCAAAAATAAGCAAGTGAGGGAGAACCTGTCTCTAAATAAAATACAAATATGGATGCAGCTTAGTGTTTGAGTGCCCCTGAGTTCAATCCCCGGTACCTCCCCACCACTTAAAAAAAATCATTATCAGTGTTTATATTGTTATAAACAAATAATTGAATAAAAAAGTATATAGGGAAGAAATATCAACCATTCTTCACAGAATTATTTCAGTTAATATGTGTTAACAGAATAAGCAAATAGGAACAATCTACCAAAATAACATAGTAATTGCTATAGGTAACAGACAGACAAAGGGGAAAAGTTGTAATAGAATATTTGTAGAGTCTAAATTATCTCCTCCTACTTTTTGTTCATTACAAGAAAAAAAATCACACCTTAATAATGAAGTGTGGCAGACACTACATTGCTAAGTAGTAAAGATTAATATCACAAATAATAACACTTATCAACACCATATACCCTGTCAAAAGATGAAAAACCCATATGCATAATTTCTTACAAAGTTTGAATGACCACAAATCAATATGAGAAAATATCAGGTAAACTACAGTTGAGAAACATTCTATAAAATACTTTACCAGTGCTTCTAAAAATATATCACAGTTGTTCAAGGAAAAAGGGAAAAAACACATCCCAACCATAGTACATGTGACTTAGGATAGATAATATTAATTTTAACACAGTACTATGTGTTAGATATTGAAAGAGGAAAAAAAACACTTTAGTGGAAAAACTGGTGAGATTAAATGTTCTGTAGTTATATGACTGTATGATGGTAAATTACTTAATGCTAATTTTTTACTGTTGTTATGTTGTTATTTAGGATATTAATGTCAATGTAGATAGTAAAGCATATATTACAAACTTTTAAAGTCTAAAACATTTAAATAAAAGATTAGAAATACTTAAATTATAACATTCAAGTTGGACAAGGTAGCTATATGGATTAAATTGAGCCAACAATCATACTATGTTCATTTATTCTCTAATATGGACATTGGTATCCATATACCAGTTTTAGTTTAGTGACCACTTATTTGTTCATCAAGTATCAGGTAATGCTAGGAGCCACAAGCAAATAATATGATGCATGGCACTTTCGGTTGTAAGGTGACGCCAGCTAGCCACTGAGATGATATGATTATGTTAAGATTTACATTCATATGGAAATTGGACTCCTGCTGTTCACCTTGGCCTGCTACCGGACTCATGTTACAGGACTCCTGGAGAGTTCCCATTGGTTGGGGAAGGATAGTAGGAGGGAATTCCGGGGGAGGTCCGGGCCCCCAGGGTCCGGTAGGGTGGACCAGGTTTGGCTTGGCGCCTACAGAGTATTGGCGTCTTTTTCAAAAATAAAGTTTTGTTCCTGCTTGAGTGGCTCGTGATTCTGTGCCCAGCCAAGACATTGGCAAGATAAGCTAATAATGTAGACAAATTTTGAAAATTGAAAGAAGCAATTAAGTCTAAGGTAAAAATAGGTGCAATCTCATTGTCATCTTTATAGTTCACACTAAGCTAATGGTTCTCCTCTAACATCTCTTAAATCAATGTCTATTGAATGGATACATAAGAAAATGAAATGAAATTTGAGATTTCAGGTGTACAGCACAATTTTCAGTTTTGTTTTCTCAAGATGTAGGTTTTAGGAGAATATATATTGCATCCTTTATTTTGTCCTACTATATGATTATGTTGATTATTAGGAAGCAATAAGTCATATCTATAACAGCTTCTATTTATTTTAATATATCTAATATGACAGGGAAGATTGGAGAATGTTTTCCCTTCAAATGGAAGTCTACATGGAGAATTTGCATATTCAACTATGTAGTGCTGAATTCTTTTAAAAATAAAGAAGATGATATTATAATCACACTAGAAGAAATCAATTAGACAAGTCTGATGAGATCCTTCTAAATTAATGGTTATAAATGCATAGTACATGCTCTGGTCCATTTTGAAAATTTCACTTTTAGTGGCCAGCATCAGAACTAAGAAACCAACTCTTTATAGGTATGTTGTCCAAGAAGCTGTTTTAAAACAAGCAAATGAAAATTGTAAAATAATGTGATTCAGCTTTTAAGAGTATTGACCTATCATCTGAGCATCAAACAGAGACCACAAGTTTTACATTTTCTTCAGGTTTCTTACTTGTTTTCTGAGATCATATTCTATTCTCAGCCAAGGCTTTTTTGTATCTACTGTTGCATGCCATCTATTAGAAATAGCTGAATTCCTGTGTTAAATCTGTACACTATTTGTTAGCATGGATACTATCCTAATTTCAGCATACATTAACAACAGTAAGTCAGTGAAGAGAAAAACTGGATTCTTGTAGTAAGGGTATCTGGGAAGACCAAATAGAGACAGAGTTTATTTGAGATTCTGTAGCACAGTGAGTCTCATAGATTATAATAAGGAGGTAATGATTTTGGAAGTGTTTCATGTACATTTTTACTGATAAGACCAAGGTAAACATTTTCAAAACTTGATACATTTTTCAGTATGTCCAAGGCTATATAAATGAAATAAATGTAAGTGAGGAAATTGCATCTATTAATGTTTTGATTTGAGATTTTCCCAGACATATTAGGTTTGACCTCAGGGTACAATTAAAATACAAACCACAAGAGAGCAAAAACGTTAATTGATGAAATTCTTTATGAGGTAAATTTAAGAGTTTGAGAAGGTGGTAATTCTGCTAGAAGTCTAACACACTAGATTGCAAAAGAAAATTCTTTGTTGTGGGACTTTTTTAGAAAAAAATAATCAAAAACCCTAGTCCTGATCATGAATGAGGTTTGAACTGAAAATAAGTCTTAATTTTTAAGAAGGACATGAAAATAATTATCTTGGTTAATATGTCTTTTCCTTCTAATCTGTCAATGGAAGGTAACACATGGAATATCCATTACTATCATCAATAATATTGTATCAATATTATAATATTGATAAGGGTTCATGATAGAGGGAATATAGTTCTTTTCTAAAAAATAACAGAAGCAGCAGCACCAGTAATAAGAGATACAAGTCCCTGTATTTACAATTCATGGAACTCAGTATTTTGGATGATGGAAAGATAACAAATGTAAAAATAGGTGGAAGATAGCTAAAAGAGAAGGGTTCTTAGGTGACTGAATCCTAGGTAAGTCTAAGTCCTCTCCTTTCCATAACCCTGAGTGTGTATGTATATGTATTATGTGCAGCTTTCTCATCCTGAGAATTCTCTTTATGTTTTATATATTTAAATCATCAAGTAGGTCTTAAGAAAAGTGGTTTTAGTGACTGGAAAACAATATTTCTACATTGAACAAGGACTTGTTGAATGAATATATAGGACCACTTGTGAACATGGTGCACACTGAATGATTAAGTATGCTTAACACAGCTCAAGTCTCTTTAGTTTACTGTGCTACATGTCTAAAACAAATTTGTTTTAAGTGTGCATGCTAGTTTCAGTTTTCTTTATTTATCATATTTAATTAGGAAAATATGATTCTACTTTCTGTGAGATCACCTTTCATTTAACTTCTTTGGTTTAAGAATTTGTAGCCTTCTTATCACTGATGTGGAAACAAATATTCCACAATGAATATGTCATTTCCTGAGGTTATGTATGCCTTATCTTGGAAACAAGACTGCTTTGTATTTATACACATAAAACAATTTGAACTACATTATCAATTAAAGTCCTCAAGTGTTCCTCGTTCACCAGCAGTGACAAGGGGTAAAGACAGCAAAAAAGAATATTTGGACTGCTATGTAATAGTAAAGGATTTTTCTAATTTTCCTTTCAAAATAAAATCTAGCCAAGCTTTATTGAGTCAGAGAGATTATTAGATGTGTCCATCTGAGATTTAATTAAGATCCTACAATTATCTTGTAAACTAGCTATGAGATGTCAAGAAAATAAGACTTCAATTAAAAAAATCATTAAAGTCACAAAGTATAGTTTTCTTTCTTAAACCGGCTTTAATTTTTTTAAGAAAACAATACAATTAATTCTAGTAAATAAATTACTAAGTATAGAATTTGGGGCCCAATGGTAGTCTTAGGTAGAAGCGGTATATTTATAGAGAAATCTTTTTACATCATGACAGGCAATTATTTTCCACAGTGCTACCAAGTCTACTTAATGATGAATTAGATTTTTGTTTAACCAGGTCTGCCAGCTCTGTAAATAATAAAACCCATGCATAAGTCACAACTAGCTTGCTGTCACTAAATATTTATGTTCCACTCACAATGTTCTCAGTGTTGGAGGCGGTCAACTCTGATAGTTGTTGGACCTTTTGACATGAGTTCATCTCTCATTTTTCCTTCTGTTCTTTAGCAGGTACAATCAAAGCCCTGAGTTATAATGGCTGGGAACAATTTCACTGAGGTGGCTCTCTTTGTACTCTCAGGATTTGCAGATCACCCTGAATTAAACGTCAGTCTTTTCTTAATATTTCTCTTCATTTATCTATTCACTGTCTTGGGTAACCTTGGACTCATCATGCTAATCAGAACTGACCCTCAGCTGCACACACCTATGTACTTCTTCCTTAGCAATCTAGCATTCATTGACATATTTTATTCCTCTACTGTAACACCCAAGGCACTGGTAAATTTCCAATCCAAACAGAAATCCATCTCCTTTCTCGGTTGCTTTGTTCAAATGTATTTTTTTGTTGGTTTGGTGTGCAGTGAATGTTTTCTTCTTGGATCAATGGCTTATGATCGTTATGTAGCTATCTGCAATCCTTTATTGTATGCGGTAGTCATGTCCCAGAAAGTGTGCATCTGGCTAGGAGCAATGCCCTATGCCATTGGTTTCACAAACTCACTGGTATCTGTCTGCATGATCAGCAGTTTGGACTTCTGTGAATCCAGCATCAATCACTTTTTCTGTGACACCACAGCTCTTTTGGCTCTGTCCTGTAGAGATGCATTTGGCACGGAATTGGTGATTTTTATTTTAGCAGGATTCACTCTTCTTAGTTCGCTCCTCATCATTACAGTGACTTATATCAGCATCATCTCAGCCATCCTGAGGATACAGTCTGCAGCAGGCAGGTGGAAGGCCTTCTCCACCTGTGCCTCCCACCTCACAGGTGTAACTATCTTCTATGGGTCCCTGATTTTCACATATTTGCAGCCTGACAACACATCATCCCTGACCCAGGCGCAGGTGGCATCTGTGTTCTACACTATTGTCATTCCAATGCTGAATCCTTTGATCTATAGTCTGAGGAACAAAGATGTGAAAAATTCCCTCCTGAGAGTCCTGCATGGAAGACTTTTCCCTCAACAGATATTGTGTGCTGCAGTTTAAACTGTAAACCAATGATTACTCCAATGCTTAGGAAAGCAGTGGCTTCAAACCATGCGACACAAACTCAATGAGAATGTAGAATGTAGAGTCTTAAAATGTGGGATGTGAATTATTCAATTTGTTCATGTGGACCACTGAGTCAGTGCCCTGGGAAGTCACTTCAGCAAATACATTTTACAAAGAGGTAAAGATGTACATATGTAAGCCTGCCATCTCACTGAAAGACGTTAAAAAAAAAAAGACTAAATTGACCTTAATATGGTTACACCTTCTGTTTTCTTGAGTATTTGTAAGAGTAGAAAAGTGAAAGATTAAGCCATATGAACCTGAGAGTTATTAGGAATCCAAAATAGGATCTCATCAACCATTACCCAAGAGTAGATGAAATAGTATAGAACTTTTAAAAAAATAAAAGATGAAATAAAGGTTGAAAATATTTCCTTGCATTCACCAATGTAGATAACATAAATTAGCAAGTAAATCAGAGCAAAGTCTCAATCTTGTGGAGTCATTTGGTCATAAGAGATGAAAGTTTTATCATTTATCTGTGAGACACAATTTTTAATGACAGTATGTGTGTGTATACATATGTATGTTTTATTTTTGTTTTGTTCTATTTATTTATTTATTTTAATTTGCTTTGTTTTCTTATCTGTTTACATTCTGAGGTATGATTCTTGCAAACTAAACTTTGCAATGTAATATATTGCATTATAAACTGTTAGAAGCAACAACTTAGAAACATTCTGCTGCAATATTTTTGGTATGCATAAGTCTACTTCAGGAATCAGTTCCTCTTTTAATGCTACATAAATCTATTTCCCCTAATTGTAGTTTCTGATTAAGATTAGTTGTTACAGAGATTTTCTATCATGATCATTTGGAAATATTTGATGGATGACATTTTACTTTTTAAAATTTTGCTACCTGGATATTTATTCATGTACTCAAAATAGAAAGATTAATTTTTTTATGTATATGAAACTCATAGCTTTGATACCTTATTATATATTCCTGATTTTAATGTATTTAATTTATTTTTAATCATATAGAATGTGTAATTATTCCATAAATAGTTGCAAATATCAGTATTTATATATTGAAATTGAATAAGTTATGTATCTAATAACCTTGTTTATCTAATTTTTCATTAATAAGCTTTGCATCTAATTATTCTGTTTCATGTTATTGATAATTTATTGCCAGTACACATCAGGGAGGCAATAACATTCTAGACTATTTTTTAACTCATCCAACGAGACAGCAGTCTATTTTATTTTCCCAAAGTTATGCTGAAATATTCATTATACTTTGATTCAACATGATCTTCACCTGAGCCCCTGGCACACATCAACCATTCTCTCCTCCAGTCCCCTTCTCTGCTCCTCCTCTCTCTGCTTGCTCCACAGAGCATCTCTTTCCAGAGGATGTCTCACCTCTTCTTCAGTCTTTCTTCTTCACCCCAACATGGTCTGGCTGCTGTGGTCTCTCCTCTATCAAATGACTAAGATCAGCAGTCTTTGGGACTAGTCCGGCCCCCAGCAGTAACATGGGGTGTGAAATTTGTGAGATATCCTCTTTTCTTAATAAGCTGGGGCGGGGGTAAGGAACTTCTCACCTTTAAAATATTTGTGATGTGTCCTTAGTTTCTGCCCCTTCTGTTGGGTGCGAGATGCCCTTGTATTGTTTGTGCTCACTACTTGTCTTCTTGGAGTTTGTGTTCTATTTCACCACCTTTAAAATAAATTTACTATCATTTTTGTAAATGTTATCTTACATTGGGAAACATTTCAGGAATTGTGGGAGAAACAAACTAGACAATGAAAATAAAAATCAACAATAAAATCAATTTCAGGAATTTGATTCTGATATATAGATTCAGAAATCTTTTTATACCTGTGTACAAATACTAAAGGTCTATTAAAATGAATTCCAGATTAATACTACTTAATAGGGGAAAATTTTGTAGAATAAATGAAGATTTTGCTCAGGACATTTGTCTCAGAATATGGGGACAAGGAGAATGTGGGCAGGACTATCTAAAAATAGCTAAAGAAAGCAGCTAAAGTAAAAAAAAAGTTAACTTCAAAATTGAAAATGCTGTAAATCTCTTAGTATTATGAGATGTAAATATCTCTAAACGTATAATGAAATGTAATTACCCTAGTGAAAAAAAATTGTATTTATTTTTGTAACAAATTTCCCTGAAAAGCCTAAAGTGATTATTGATTCAAAATACAAACCACTGAAATACCCCTGAAAATTATTTTTAGAGAAAGCTCAAAGTCTCCAAGTACTGCTTCCTCTTTTTTCTTATTTTAAAGAGTATTTACCACTATCAGATAATTCATATAGTTTCTCCCTTAGTCTTTTTCATCACTATCAAAGAATGACCCTCTCGCTACACAATCTTCCTTGTTGGTCTTCAAATGACACAACCATCTTCTGCACAGGCCTTTGCCCTGATTTCCTCCCATCTGTAACATTTTCTGACAATGTGCATGTGTGTACATGATTTCTCACTTTTTTTTTCAAATCTCACTCCCAAACCCCCATCTTCTAGGCTGTTTCACATGTTACTTCTTTATTTCTTTATAATACATTTCATCGTCTTATATGTTTTATCCCTTATTTGTGTAATTTTTGTTTCCTCCTACTGAGGATTTAGAATCTATGAGTAACATAATTGATAACACCACAGGTCCATATCAGCATTTGAATCATTCTTTCCAAGAATCTATGTGCTATTTATAACAGGTGATTACAAGTAATCCATACATTTCAATAAATTTGCAAAGACTAATTTAGA
Organism: Spermophilus citellus; assembly: GCF_964194105.1. Classification (NCBI taxonomy): domain Eukaryota; kingdom Metazoa; phylum Chordata; class Mammalia; order Rodentia; family Sciuridae; genus Spermophilus; species Spermophilus citellus. The sequence continues at coordinate 241,202,013 of NC_138183.1, forward strand.
GAGGTCATATATTCTGACCAGACAGAAACAGAATTTTAAATTAATCTTTTAAAAATACCAAAATAGATTCCAAGCAAAATATTTAAAAATTTTAAATCACAATTTTATATTATTCTTAGTCAAATTTAAAATTTAAAATTCATCTTTAGAATCTCTATATAACATACTAGAATAAAAATAATCCAGATCAGGACATACAAGTCAAAAGAAAAATGGCACTCAGATCATTGGCAGTTATTAAATTCTATCATTATTAAACAGATTAAAAGTAAGGTAAATAATTACTACTAGAGGCTAGAGAAAGAATACTGAATTCAACATAGCAGAGAAAATAGAGTAATAACATTCAAATAAACATTAATTAGAAATGTGAATAAATGAACATTGTTTCTCAAAAAAGGGGGAGAGTTAAAGGAAAAATAGTATCAATGTACTCATGGTAGATAAATTATAAAATTATAAGGTGACAGATATTCTAATTACCCTGAGTTGGTCACTAGTCATCTTTTGCATAAACTAAAACATCATACTCTATTTCATAAATATTTACAAATATTATGTGTCATTCAGAAAACCAAATAAAATGAAGAAAAAAAAGGTCATTCTCTATTGATCCAAAGATGAAAGAAAAAAATTGAAAAAAAATAATAAGAATAATTTAGGGGGAACTAGGTGGAAAGGAAAAAATGGGGGGAGAGAAAAAAGATATATGTGCTTTAAAATGGGATGAGCTAGGAATTAAATGATACCATTGTTTAAAAGGCAAGAGATTTAAAAATCTCTCTCAGACTTCTGCTACACACAACTGATACAGGAGTCACCCACCCATCACAAAGAGCTCTAAACCTGACCCAAATGAGTTTCAGTGTTAAGAAAACCTTACACAAGAAAATCATGCTCAGGGAGATTTTCGATCACTGTGCCTACTGGCATCGACACAGAAAACCACCCTTTGTCTCTAATCTGTCACATAATTTGAAATGGGCTTTTAAATCTATAAATTAGCCTGTCTCAGAATCAGCTAAAATTTTGATGAATATAGCTGCCCTTCCAAAAGTTCTTTAAAGAGTCAATAGATAAAAAATATACTCTTTTTTTATTATTTTATTGTTGGTTGTTCAAAACATTACAAAGTTCTTAATATACCATATTTCACTGATTGATTCAAGTGGGTTATGAACTCCCATTTTTACCCCGTATACAGATTGCTGTGTCACATCAGTTACACTTCCATTGACTTACGAATTGCCTTTCTAGTGACTGATGTATTCTGCTGTCTATCCCATTCTCCACTATCCCCCCTCCCCTCCCCTCCCTTCCCCTCCCCTTCTCTCTCTCCACCCCCTCTACTATAAATCGTTTCTTCCACTTATATAATTTTTCTCCTACTCCTCCTTTCCTCTTATATGTAATTGTGTATAACCCTGAGGCTCACCTTCCAATTCCATGCAATTTCCCTTACAAGAGCATGCTACAGGGACACTGCTACATCCATGTTCATAGCAGCACAATTCATGATAGCAAGATTGTGGAACCAACCTAGAAGCCCTTCAATAGATGAATGGATTAAAAAAATATAGCATTTATACACAATGGAGTATTACTCTGCATTAAGAAATGACAAAATCATAGAATTTGGAGGGAAATGGATGGCATTAGAGCAGATTATGCTAAGCGAAGCTAGCCAATTCTTAAAAAACAAATGCCAAATGTCTTCTTTGATATAAGGGGAGTAACCAAGGACAGGGTAGAGACGAAGAGCTGGAGAAGAAGATTAACATTAAATAGGGATGATAGGCGGGAGGGAAAGGGAGAGTTAAGGCAAAAATATACTCTTTATCCATATAAAATATCATCTGAATTTCTGGGGTACAAACACCCTTTCCAAAAAGTTACTTTTTGCCACATTTTTTAGTTAGTGCATTGTAATTGTACTTGATGATTGCATTCAGCTTTACATATTCATACATTCACACAATATAACAATATAATTTGGCCAATATTACTCCCCAGCACTTCTCCCTCCCTCCTCTCTTCCCATACCATGTCCCCCTTCCTCTGTTCTACTGATCTCTCTTTGATTTTCATGCATGTGATCACCCCTCCCAACTTTCTTTTCCTTTTTTTTCCTCTCCAGCTCCTACATATATAAACAACAACAACAACAACAACAAAATATGACCCTTGACAATCCCAGTTTGGCTTATTCCATTTAACATATTGGTCTCAATTTCCATCCATTTTCCTGAAATTTCATTTTTCTTTATGGCTGAATAAAATTCCACTCTTTCTATATACCACATTTTCTTTATGCATTTATTTGCTGATATACACCAAAACTGGTTCTATAGTTTGGCAATTGTAAATTGTGCTGTGTTAAACATTGGTATTCATGTATTGCTGTAGTAAGATGTCTTTAATTCTTTAGGATGAATATGAAGAAATGGTATAGATGGGTCATATAGTGTTTCCATGCCTACTATTTTGAGAAACCTCCATTGTGATTTCGGTATGGTTGTACTAACTTATGTCCCACCAATAGGGAAAACATATTTCTCTTTCTCCACATTTTCTCCTTTATTTATTATAATTTGTATTCTTTTTTTATTTATTTTTTATTGGTTGTTCACAACATTACAAAGCTCTTGACATATCATATTTCATACATTAGATTGAAGTGGGTTATGAACCCCCAGTTTTACCCCAAATGCAGATTGCAGAATCACGTCGGTTACACATCCACAATTTTACATAATGCCCTATTAGTAATTGTTGTATTCAGCTACCTTTCCTGTGAGGGAAGGGGAGGGGGGATAGTATGGGATAGGAAAGGTAGCTGAATATAATTTGTATTCTTGAGGACTGCCATTATTACAGGTGTGAGATGAAATTTCAGTGTTACTTTGACTTGTATTTCCCTAATTGTTGATGATGTTGGTGATTTTTTTCATATATTTGTTGGCCATTTATATTTCTTATTTTGAGAAGACTCTAGTTAATTTTTCCATTTATTAATTGTTTTGTTTCTGGTGTTTTGAGTTCTTTATTCTAGATATTAATCATCTCTCAGACCAGTGTTTAGAGAAGATTTTCTCACATTCTCCAGGTTCTCTCTTAATATTCCTAATTGTTTCCTTTGCTGTGCAGAAGCATTGTAATTTGACTCCATCTCATTTATTAACTCTTGGCATTACTTCCTGAGGTTTAGGGGTCCTATGGAGAAAGTCATTGCCTATACCGATATACTGGAGATTTGACCTGATATTTTCTTCTAGGAGTTGCATAGTTCTTGGTATAATTTCTAGGTCTTTGATCCAGTTTGAGTTGGGTTTTGTGCAGCACTATTTGTTAAACGGGCTGTCTTTTCTGTATTGATTATTTTTATTACATTTGTCAAGAATCAGATGACTACAGATGTTTGGGTTTACTTCTGTGCCTTATATTCTGTACCATTGATCAATGTGTCTCTTTTATGCCAGTAGCATTCATAAAAGAGCCCTTTAAAAAATTTGTTTATTTATTTATTCTAATTAGGTATATATGACAGCAGCATGCATTTGATTCATTGTACACAAATGAAGCACAACTTTTAATTACTCTGGTTGTGGGGAACCATTCTGACACGTGATTGGGTGACTCCCGTTAAGGGCCTGAGGCACTCTGGCTGTGTCGGAGTTATCCCGACCCTTTCCTGATGAGAGAGCCCATCCGTGTGGGGGTGTGCATAACCACTGACCCTGGAGACCCAATCACTGACCCTGACCTTGGAGTGCAGCCCCCCCTCAACCTTCATTGGATGGAATTCTCCCCTGAATCTCTTGTTTCCCCCAAATAAAAGGCTGATCCCCGGCGTGTTCGCTCTCTCTCTCTCCTGCTAGCCCAGAGTAATCCTCGCTGCCCTGCTGGGCGGCTGGAGGCAGGGAAAAGAGGCGAGCCGTCTTGGACCTAGCATTAAAATAAGGTACTGTCTGTGTGTTTTATTTTGATCTCTTCTAACTAACTGAATGCCAGAACCTCATTAATGAAACCACTGCGCAGGCCGCGTGGTAGAATTGGCGCCCAACGTGGGGCATTCTGAATTAGTTAGATTGAGTGGGAGCGCGCGCTAAAAAGATTAAGGGAAAAAATAAAAAGGAAGATAAGGAAAAGAAATAAAGAGAAAATAAAGGAAAGTAAGGAATAAAGAATAAAGAAAAGAAAGAGGTGACATTTGGGTCACAAAAGTAATAAAGAGGATAAGGAAAATAAGAAATAAGAGAAAGGAAAAAGTGACATTTGAGTCACAAAAGTACCGGGAGATATTGAAGGAAAGAGACGTTAATTTACTTAAAATGGGAAATTCTACTTTTTCGGATAAGGAAATGTATCTAACTATTTTAGACAGTATAATTAATCAGAAAGAAAAACAGATAAAGAAAACTCAATTATTGCAATTCTTAAAGATTGTAGGTGAATATTGTCCTTGGTTTTGTGACCAAGAGTCTCCAAATTTACTTACTTGGGAGAAATTAAAAAGAAAAAAAGTTTGTCTTTTTAAAAATATAGGCCAGAGTTCCCGACCCCCTGAAGACCTTATAAAAGCCATTCAAGGAGCTGTTAAGTCTATTCAAATGGAAAATCAGCCTGAGGCTAAGTTAATTACCTTTCCCTTGAGAACAAAAGCACTAGGGACCAAGGTTAGAAATGTGAACTTAGACTCGCAGCCCCATGCGGAGGATTCAAACAGCGCGGATCAGCCCGCTTTCTCGCTGCCGCCGGCATTTCCTCCTGGCGGGAGCCCGGGAATTCCAAGAACGGTCGCACAGTGTGACGTCATCGCGCCGGCCATGGGGGCCACCATCTTTAGATTTACCAGAGCAAAACAAACAGTTTCCATGCCGACCATGGGGGCCGCCATCTTTAATTTTACCGGAGCGGAACCACAGTTTCCGTACAAACCCCTAATGATTTTCAAGGCTTTTAAGAGAGATAATTCAGCCTATGGGATCATTACAGCCAGGACTTCCCTCCCCCACAGCCATTCCTTTAGATTATAGCTTGATGGTAATAGATTTAAAGGACTGTTTTTTCTCTATAAGGTTACATCCTGAAGATTGTGAAAAATTTGCTTTCACTGTCCCCACAATTAATTTTAAAGAACCTGTTAAAAGATATTGTTGGAAGGTCCTTCCTCAGGAAATGCATAATAATCCTACACTATGCCAAAAATATGTTGATCAGGCAATAGATCCCATTAGAAATAGCTTCCCTGATGCATACATTATTCATTTTATGGATGATATATTATTGGCCCATGCTAATCCAGAAATACTTTCAGAAATTTTTACTCAGTTAGAGGCTTCCCTTACAGCAATGGGTTTATGTCTAGCTCCTCAAAAAATTCAAAAGGTATCTCCTTTTCAATATCTAGGTCAGATAATTCAAGGGAGTACAATCCGTCCTCAAAATCTTCAGATAAGAGTTAAGGAGTTACATACCCTTAATGATTTTCAAAAACTATTAGGAGATATTAACTGGCTAAGACCATCCTTAAAGTTAACTACTTCTGAGTTAAGTCCTTTATTTCAGATATTACAAGGAAATCCTTCTCCAACCTCTCCACGTCAACTAACTTTGGAGGCCAAAGCAGCCTTAAGGAAAGTGGAAATTGCAATTAAAAATGCACAGCTCACTAGAATAGATCCTAAAGAAATACTGTATTTATTAATATTTCCAACTGAACATACCCCAACAGGAGCCATATGGCAAAAATTAGGAGTTATTGAATGGATTTACTTATCTCATTCCCCTCAAAAAACATTACTTCCTTTTCATGATTCTATAGTTCAATTAGTAATTAAGGGTAGAACTAGGATTTTACAATTAATTGGATCTGAGCCTGATATCATAATTATTCCATTTTCTGTTCAACAGACTAATTGGCTTTTTCAAACTTCTACTTCATGGCAGATAGCTTTTGCAGATTTCCCTGGCCAGATAGATAGCCATTATCCTCGTGATAAGATTGTACAATTTGCATCATTAACATCACTTATTTTTCCAAAGATTGTACTTTCCCATCCAATAGAGGGAGCTTTATCGGTGTTCACAGATGGTTCCAGCTCTGGTAAGGCAGGTTTCTTCAGCCGTGTTCACACAGAGGTAATACAAACTTCTTATACTTCAGCTCAAAGGGCAGAACTTCAAGCCCTGATTTTGGCCTTAAATTATTTTTCAAATGAGCCTATTAATATCTATTCTGACAGCTTATATGCAGTCAGAGTTACCAAAAATATTGAAACCTCAGTTATTGGGTTTACTTCATCACAGAAGTTATTTGAATTATTTCATAATTTACAAAAGACAGTGCTAATGAGGAAGTACCCATGTTTTATTACACACATCCATGCACATGCTAACCTCCCTGGACCTTTGGTTGCAGGTAATGATAATATTGATAAATTAGTAGCTTTTTGTCAACAGATGTCTTCATATGACTGTGCCCTAGCTTCCCATTCCTTACATCATCAAAATGCTTCTAGCTTACGTAAAAAATTCAGTATTACCAGAGAACAGGCTCGTCAGATTGTAAGCCAATGCCCTAAGTGTGTTATTTACACTCCATCTCTGCCATCAGGGGTAAATCCCCGTGGTTTAAAACCAAATCAAATATGGCAAATGGATGTAACTCATATTCCTCAATTTGGTAAGCAATGTTATGTGCATGTCATAGTGGACACTTATTCTAGATTTATTTTTGCCACAGCACGTACTAAGGAAAATACTCAACATGTAATTTCTCATTGCTTAGCAGCTTTTTCCGTTTTAGGGTGTCCTATGCAGATTAAAACAGATAATGCTCCAGCTTACGTAAGCTCTGCTTTTCAAAAATTTTGCCAAGAGTTTAAAATTAATCATAAAACAGGAATTCCTTATAACCCCCAAGGTCAAGCCATTGTAGAACGAGCTCATTTATCTATTAAACTTCAATTACAAAAATTAAAAAGGGGGATTAAGATAATAACTCCCCAAAATAGCCTTAATCATGCCTTATTTGTTTTAAATTTTTTAAACTGTGACACAGAAGGTCACACTGCTGCTGAGAGGCAAATGTCTCCCTCGGTGACAGGCCCTTTAGGCAGAGTTCTGTGGAAAGATTTACAGACTGGTCAGTGGAAGGGCCCAGATCCGGTAATATCATGGGGCCGAGGGCATGCTTGTATTTTTCCAGAAGGTGCTTTTCGTCCTATTTGGGTGCCTGAACGTGCCATCAGACATGGAGGAGCCACAACCCAGAAGGAGGAGATATCGGAAAAAGATGAAGAAAGACCAGATTGAACCAGCCGAGAAGCTGATTTCATGGAAAGATGTGAAGAAACTGACAACCCAGGCTTCCCAAATACTTCGACGCCTAGGAAAGAACAGGACCCCAGTCTTGATGGTAGCGACAGTAATTGCCCTACTGGGCTGTCAGGTAAAAGGGAATCAAGTAGACACTTATTGGACATATTTCCCAGATCCACCCCTGGTACACCCAGCTGTGTGGACTGGAGAATCTATTCCAGTATTTACTAATGACTCATTCATGATGGGAGGATTTACAGATACTCATATTACTCCCAATCATGTGACTAGATTTAATTATTCTGGCTACAGTGCCCAATTGCCTTTATGTTGGTCACATGATAAACATGCTGGCTGTCTAAAAGTATCATTTGAAGAAAAGACAGCGATTGGTAAACCTAGACTGACAAATAATTCTATTTATGGAGACTTAAAACCTAATACTAGATCAGTAATTAAGATGGGACTTTCCCATAACAAGCCAGTCATTTCTGCAAAACCTCCACCGGTACCCCACTGTCCAAATAGTTCTATAATTGAAATTGGCACCTTTCCTAAATGGATGGATTGTGTAAATACCTTTCCTGTACAACATAAGGTGTCTAAAGCTAGTGGGTATATTTTAGACTGGTCTCCAAAAATTGATAAGAGACAATTACGAAGAAATTCTGCTATGACACCTGCAGGATTTGTTAGTAATATTTTGACTTATAGTGAAGGAGGCATTCAAAGAGATATTTGGCGTTTAATTGCTGCCTCAGAATATTTACATTTTTCAGATAAACCTTTACCAAAATTTGTCGGCAAGAACTGTAAAGAGGGATCTTGCTATGGCCTAAGAGCCTGTGTCCAATCTCCTTATGTTTTAATTATTGGAAATGTAAAAGTTAGATGGATAGATGATAGATATTTTGTTACTTGTAATAAGTGCAACCTAACCAATTGTATTTCTAGGTATAATGGAGGAAAAGGAGTGCTGATACTTCATCAGCCCTCTTTTGTTTTATTACCTGCTAATATTTCAGAGCCATGGTATGCTGATACTGGTTTACAAGTTTTACAGCAGATTCATGCCCAGCTAACAAGACCTAAACGTGCTATTGGAGTCATAATTGTTGGTGTCTTAGCACTGGTCTCATTTATTGCCTCAACCGTCTCTGCATCTCTGACATTGTCTCAGAATATTCAGCATGCAAAATTTCTTAATAATTTAGCTCAAAATACTTCCAAGGCTCTGCGTAATCAAGTAAATATTGATGAAAGGATTGAAACTAAATTAAACGCCTTAGAGGCGACTGTTATTAACATTGGTAATGAACTTTCAGCCTTAAAATTTAAGGAAAGGCTTAAATGCCATGCTAATTATAAGTATGTATGTGTTACAGCTGCCAAGTACAATGCTTCTCTCTGGGATTGGGAGAAAGTTAAAAACCATTTATTAGGTATTTGGCAAAATAGTAATAATAGCTTGGATATTCTGGAACTTCATCACCATATCCAAGACATTCAAAATAATAGAGCTGATTTTTCAGATCCTTCTTCTTTGGCTAACCAAATATTGAAGGAATTAAATGGATTCAACCCTGGAAATATTCTTAAGCACTCCGCTTGGTACCTTATTGGATTATTCTCTTTGCTGTTAATTCTCTTTTGTATTGTAACTATAGGATGGCGAGTCTTCCAATCAAGAATCCGGGGACTCCAGAGAGTGAACCGCCGCCTCATTGTTAAGAATAGAAAGGGGGAATATGTGGGGAGCCATTCTGACACGTGATTGGGTTACTCCCGTTAAGGGCCTGAGGCACTCTGGCTGTGTCGGAGTTATCCCGACCCTTTCCTGATGAGAGAGCCCATCCGTGTGGGGGTGTGCGTAACCACTGACCCTGGAGACCCAATCACTGACCCTGACCTTGGAGTGCAGCCCCCCCTCAACCTTCATTGGATGGAATTCTCCCCTGAATCTCTTGTTTCCCCCAAATAAAAGGCTGATCCCCGGCGTGTTCGCTCTCTCTCTCTCCTGCTAGCCCAGAGTAATCCTCGCTGCCCTGCTGGGCGGCTGGAGGCAGGGAAAAGAGGCGAGCCGTCTTGGACCTAGCATTAAAATAAGGTACTGTCTGTGTGTTTTATTTTGATCTCTTCTAACTAACTGAATGCCAGAACCTCATTAATGAAACCACTGCGCAGGCCGCGTGGTAGATCTGGTTTTACACTATGTAGCATTGCACCAAATGTGCAGTTATACATGTACCTAGAGTAGTGATGTCCATCTCATTCCACCACTTAGAGAGCAATTTTTATATCTATATGAAAATCAAGTTTTTCTTGACTCAATGCAAGATTTATGAAAACCTTTTACACAGATTTTCACTGTATACCTTTTTTATATTCTCCCTTTGCTTCCTCATCTTGGACAAATATTCCTCCATGAAATATTTCAGCTTTTCTAATATTTTAATTTCATTTTATTCTTCCTTAAAAAAATCATTTGACCTGAATATTTACAGAGTTAATGAGCTTTTGAGCAATAAATTAATTACTAAATATTTACTACACTCAGGGCTAATCTTGTGTTTTTGCTTCCATTTTTCCTTTATAAAATATATTTAAAAGTCAACTACACTAAGATAGTAAAACATATTTCACAAGTTTTACATGTGGATGTAGGAGGTGCCACTGTCAAAACAGATTAAAGAGCCTGCACCATTTCTGTGGTGTCAGATGCGTACCTATGTTACTGAACTGGGGCCTTCCAGAAAACCGAGGCATCATGAACCCTAATTCTTGCAATCAATTCAGAAACATTTCAGTTCAGATGTGTCAGTCAGAGCAACAGAAACAAGTTTATTGAAGGGACAGGAAAAAAGAAAAGGGACACTATCAAGGGAGAGAGTGGGTCCTCTCAAAAAGAAGGGGGACAATGTGCTTCTCCTGCATGCCAGTTTTACTGAGGATCCCTTAGAAGTTTTCAGAGAGTCCTGCCCAGCTCCACCCCTTTTGACTGATAGCAAGATGACAGGCTTTCAAGTAGCTATTGCCATTTCAAACCTAGGTCCCCTTGTCCATTGCTGACTACTTCTAATTGGATTCTTAATCATTTTTTACAGGTTTTATGGTTAGGAGAAATTATCCTTATATTCCAGGATCTGGTTTGTAAAAAGGGTCATAAAATCTCTCCCTTCAAAGTAAGTTAGGTTCCTTTTATCAATGTTATTTCCTTCCTGCATTTCCTTGCAGATAACAGGTAGTTTTTTGAGGAATATGAAATTTCCTGTCCCTTTAGGCCAGACAGTGCTGCAGGCAAATTGATTTTTTGCACAGAAAATATTTGGTGGTCAGCATGGTGGGCCCATTTTATACAATTATTCTCTTAACCTCACATTCACACCATTCTCATCTTTATGAATTATGGGCATGCATACCATATGAATTTGTGGGGTTTGTGAAAGGTTAACACATGAAAGTGATGGTATATTGTAAAATTAAAGTTGTACAATGGAATAATATTTACATAATAATATTATATTATTATATATTATATATTTATATCACATAATTTATATTATATATTTATATATTTTATATAATTTATATAACAATAATTATACAATGGTAAAATCATTATGTGAGTATATAAGTACACATACAAATAAGTAGTATGTCACAAAAATTATTTTAAGAATTGCAATAATTTAACAGAATAATAATGGTTTTGAATTGCTTTAATTGTTTTTTTATATTAGATTGTATATTCTTTTTAGTAATGAACTTGTTAAATCCTATGATTGAATCACTATTTTAGATTTAATAGATTTCTAATCAAAAAGTTATAATTTCATCCTTAATAATGTCAATCATAAGATAACTAAGCATTTGTCTAGAAATATATTATACTCTTCTCTAGTCAAAAATTTCCTGATTTGATGCCTATATAATGTAAATATTATGCATTGTAAGTTTGCACATTATGCATTAATTTTAAAATAAATATTATTTTTTTTAAAAAATTAGAGCATCACAAAATAGCACAAAATAATCATGTTCTCTACTTTCTCCCTCGGGGGATTTCTAAAGCAAAATGTGTGCTTACTTAATCCTTGCATCTTGTTGATGGAAACATGCCAGGTGATTTTCATTGGAAAGGGATCCCCGAGGATGACCAAATGTTTCATTATGCTCCATGCCCTTTATATGGGGCACCCTGTAATAATGAGATTGAGAGGCAAGGTGTCCACTGCTCTGTTTACTTTAATGGTACATCTGTGGTGTCAATTTATAGGGTGATTTATCTTATCTCAGAATAATAAAAATAATGAAAGCACAAAAATGTAAAAAGAACTTAAAAGAAAAACAAATAGGAGTTCACCAAAATTTTCAGCTCATATGGTTTATAAATTTTGCTTCTGTGAAAAATTCGAAGTTAACAAATTCCTAAACACATAATATTGGAGGAAGTTTTTTCTAGCTTTGGCTCATGGTAAGTATTCTATTTAAAACCTTATGGTGTTAAATTATGTTAAATAAAATGGAGACATTTTCTACCTTGTCCTAAGAAATGTCATGATTTATGGAAGCAGAGATATAGAGTTAATGGAATCAGAGTCTACAACTAATGTACATATTTTGAAATTATAATTTTGGAAGAAATTTTCTTTTCAATTGTCAAGTTAGGCAAGTTAGGAACATATCATATCCTCTGGATATTAATACTTGTGTGTACTCTCTAATTCTAATGTCCTTTGCTAAGGTCCCCTAGAAGTGAAATGTATTTGTAATTACTGTTAAATGATATGGGGATATTGAGGACAGCAAGTGAAACTTTAAAACAGGGTTATATTGTTGTTTATGACATAACCTTGCTCTGGTTGGTTCAAACTAATTACAAAAGGGAATGTGGTATTATGAGCACACTTTCTAGAATTGAAGTGTTTTGGTAGAATCACAGAGTCAGCATTTAATTGCTTTGACTTCAGGTGAATTATACATTTTCTGTGCCTTTTTCTCATCAATATGTAGATAGTAGTAGTACATATGGTAAGACATTTCAGGTGAACTAAATATATTAATAAAAAAGAGCATTCAGAAAAATAGTTGGATGATTCTACAACAGTAGAATTCTACCTTTAATTATTATACCATATCCAAATGTCAATTGATGTCTCTATCTCTATTTGCCAATCAAATTTTTTCTAGTCCTAAGTTGTAAACTTTTATCAATTCCTAGAAACACTAAATTAATAATAAAAATATTGGGTCATTCCTATAGACAAAACCATTTTGAAAACTTTTCTGCTAAGTCTCGACTTTGATTTTTCCATAGTGCAGAGGTAGACACTATGAGCAGATGGAATAACACAAATGTGCCTGACTTCATCCTCATGGGACTGACAGATTCTGGAGAGATCCGTGTAGTCCTCTTCATGCTATTTCTCCTGATCTACCTGATTACTGTGCTGGGGAATGTAGGCATGATATTGCTCATTTGCCTGGATCACCAGCTTCACACTCCCATGTATTTTTTCCTCACTCAGTTGTCATTCCTTGACCTCAGTTACTCCACTGTCATCACACCTAAAACCTTAGAGAACTTACTGACCTCCACCAAGAATATCTCATTCATGGGCTGCTTTGCTCAGATGTACTTCTTTGTCTTCTTGGGTGCTGCTGAATGTTTCCTTCTCTCCTCAATGGCCTATGATCGCTATGTAGCTATCTGCCGTCCTCTACACTACCCCATCATTATGTCCACAAGACTCTGCTGTGCCCTGCTTTTTGGGTCCTATTTGATTGGCTTTATGGATTCCTCTGTCAATTTGCTTTGCATGAGCAGATTGCATTTCTGTGACTCCAATGTAATCCATCACTTTTTCTGTGACACATCCCCAGTTTTATCCCTGTCCTGCACGGATATATATGATACTCAAATCATGATATTTATTTTTGCGGGTTGCACACTAATGGTGTCCCTTATTACAATATCTGTGTCCTATGTGTCCATTCTCTATACTATTCTGAAAATTAATTCCACTTCAGGAAAGCAGAAAGCCTTCTCTACCTGTGCCTCCCATCTCCTGGGAGTCACCATCTTTTATGGTACTATGATTTTTACTTATTTAAAACCAAATAAGTCCTATTCCTTGGGAAAGGATCAAGTGGCTTCTGTTTTTTATACTATTGTGATTCCCATGCTGAATCCACTAATCTATAGTCTTAGAAACAAAGAAGTGAAAAATGCTCTTATTAGAATCATTCAGAAGAGACAGGGCTCCAGGCAATTAAAGTGATGCTAAGGATTTTAATTCATCTTTATTTTTTTAAAATTTTTTTTTCTATTGGGTATTTCCTTGATCTCTTGCTAAAAACAATTGAATCTATTATTTGTTATTTCTCTGGAACTGCCCTTTACTTAACCAAACAAGATCTTTGACATTTCTAGAAATATGTTTTGAGAAATCCACATCATAATTGGAAATCATTGAATGTGTGTTAAATCTATTATCTAAATATCCGAGTTTTTAAAGGCACCTGGAGTGAAAAATAAGAAAATATGAATGTCAATCTAAAAACTATATCATAAAATATTCTCTGAATACTCCCATTTCAAATAATTTTATAAGAAAAAGAGCTATGATTTTGGCACAAAGATAAGGCCTTTAAAGTCACTCTATTCATAACAATAATAAGAAATACAACATGTGGTTAATAGCATTTCTTTTGGAATCAACAATTTAAGGATTTAGATTTTGCATCTGATAGTTTTCTCACTGTACAACCCTTAAAAAGTCAATGACAGTTAAATGGTCAGTTCACCCAAATTCACAAGTTAAATAATGATTCCATGTGCATCTGAGGACAGATGTAAACCATTTAAAGCAATAATGATAAATGTTGACCATTAATAGTAGACTTACATTTACATAATATTTTTAATGCATGATGCCGTATTTGGATAATTTTTACTTTTTATTTCATAAATTAGTTTTGGTTGACCAGGCTTAGTGGAATACACCTGTAATTCCAGCGGCTTTGGAGGCTGAGACAGGAGGATCACCAGTTCAATGCCAACCTCAGCAAAATGAGGCACTAAACAACTCAGTAAACCCTATGTCTAAATAAAATACAAAATTGGGCTGGGGATGTAGCTCAGTCGTTGAGTGTCTCTGAATTCTATTCCTGGTTAAAAAAAAATTACTTCTGGTTAAATTAATTGAAAAACACTCAAATAGCTAAAAGGAAAAACTATCACTATTCCTAATTTTGAATTTAGAATAAAGTAACATATTAAAGTAGAAATTAAATCATGGGAAATATATATGCTAATGTTGAAGACAACTTAGTAGTAGTAAAAGATGTTAAGAGAAATAGAAACACTGTAGCAATTATTGACATATTTGTGACTTCCTTCTAGATTAGTAACTTAATTTATGTCTATATATTGCATATATAATGGGCATTTTTGTCATTTCCTATGTACTTCTTTACAGCTGTATTCTCTTGAATGCTTAATATTCAAACGTATTTTTGTCTTTGAAATCTTTTGGTTAAATGGGTACAGGATCAAAACTAGTCATCCACTGTTGTATTTAAAAATCTGTGAGTAATTATATCTCTTGTGTGTGTACCTTCTGAACATTTAAGAAAGTTCTTCTCTGTAACATATCCAGTAGGCTACTTCATTTATTTGCTCCAGGTTCCTTTAATAATGTTATTTAAAAATAAATTTTTGAAGTAAATTTTGATTAATTTTCTACATATTTAATAAAGAAAAATTATAATGCAAATAATTGACAATGAATGTATACTTTGTGGTATTCCATAAACTTTAGTCAGTTAGAAAACTAAAATCTCCTTTACTTAAAAATTTTTATTGCATATTCTGAAATTGTAATGTTAATTTTCTTTCTGTTCTTTAAATGTTGTTTTAGAAGGAATAGTTCCCCATCAAAAGTTTGAGACCAGGAGATTCCCAAGTTCCAGCTCAACCTCAGAAACTTAGCAAAATCCTGTCTCAAAATAAAAAAATAAAAAGGGCTAGAATGTAACTAAATGGCAAAATACCCTGGATTCATTCTCCAGTACAAGAAAAAGTATAATTTCCTTTTCTATTTATGTAATTATTTTTTAAAATTGTATAATTACTACTGAGATTATTTATGCCAAAAAATGATTATATAAGTTATTTTTCAAAATTTTACAGTGTTTTTGGTACAATTATCTTTGATAACTTTTCCCAAGTGCTTTTTGTGTGTTTAAAGTGAAATCTATTTTGAGTTAATTAATTAAACAATCTTCCCCTGATTCAAAGCTGCCAAAAATGTATTGAAATCAATTAAACTTTATTATGTTTCTGTAGATTTTTAATCTATTTCAAATTTTTCCTTATCCTACATCAATGATATAAAAATTAATTTGATTTAGGTTTTCTTTGACATTTGTGATGTGCATAATTTGTTTGTAGGTATTTCTAGTTGGTTTTGTTTTCTATTAGAAGTAAGAATTTATTAAACATTTATTGTTTAAAAATGCTGTTTGTTTTCCTTTCTTACCCTCTATATTCCTTATTTCAATCCATTTATTTATGGGTTCTTTTCACCTTTGTGGTTATTTTTATGAGATCTTGTTTCACATTGCTTTCATTTGCATTTATTTCGATGATTTAGAAATCTTTCGCTACATTTTGTGCTGATACAGATGGTCAACAGAATCTCCACATTAGAAGACAACAGTAAGTTGAGGAAATTTTGAAGTTTAATTAAATTAAGGCTGCATTTTCTCTTTATACTATGGATTAAAATGTATTTATATGATTTTTAAAAAATTTTCAATATAATCTATAGGTAATATGAAAGATTCAACTGTTTGCATTTACTCTATAAATTCATTAATATAGCATTGCATATACAAGAACAATTTATCAGATGATGGGAGCATGCTGGGGCCTGAAAATGTATTAGGACACAGGCTTTCTAGTTTAATAAAGGAATTCAGAAACAGAGTGGATCATCAAAGAGAAAAAGATCCTTGAGCCAGAAGGGGTGGCGCATGCATGTAATCTCAGTGGTTCAAGAGCCAGATGCAGGAAGGTCATGAGTTCAAAGACATTCTCAACAATTTAGTAAAGCCCTAAGTAATTTAGTAAGATCCTGTCTCTAAATATAAAACATGCTGAGGATGTGACTCAGTAGTTAGGAGGCCCTGGGTTCAATTCCTGGAACCACAATAAAAAAAATCATTGGGTATAAACTGTAGTTTGTCTGTGTATTAATCTTATACATCTTGTGTTGACTTGTTCAATAAGAATAGTTTGTGATGGCTAGTTTTTTTTTCTTTCACAAGGAAATTGGGACCATTACTTTCTCCGATTTTATTGCTCTATTACCCCCCAATTCTTCTTCTGTTCTACATGGTTAAAGAGAGTTCATCCAATGCTATCCATATTTCAGTCAGAGAGAAACATGAAATTTTTACCTGGAAATCTACTGCAAAAATTATTTTTCATATGAATGGTTTTCATTAACTAATCCGTACTGGTGAGATTTTTACACTGAAAAAGTTATTGCAAACTGATCTCTTGAATGGTTTTTATGAAACAATTTAATTGCTCATATATATATGTGTGTGTATATATATGTATGTGTGTGTATATATATATATATATATATATATATATATATATATATATATATATATATACATATAAATAGAGAGAGAGAGAGGGAGGGAGAGAGAGAGAGAGAGAGAAAGGGGTGGGGAGACCTACTCAGATTACCTATTCTGATGTGACTTTAAAAAAAACTGTACTTTTTCAAATTATCAAATTTATTAGCATGAGATTGTTTATAATATCTCTTACTCTGCTCTTAATATTTATGGACATCATAGTGGCATCTCATTTCATTCATGATGTTGATAATGTTTTGTTTTGTTTCTTCTCTATGGTGACCATTGTTTATAAGGACAAGTTTAATATATTCTACCAAAAATGAAATGCATAAATTTAATTTTACTCTTTTATTTTATGCTATTTTTTCATAAATTTTACTTGTATGAATAATTTGAAGCTAAAATACAACACTATAGTATTGATTTAGTCTTTTATTTGTTAAAACAAAATTAAAATGTCCATTATTTGTTATATAATTTTTTTTTCATATTTTTGGTGTTTCTGTCTTTGCATAGATACACATGTCCTTCAGCTCTCAAAATGACTGCTTGGAAAATAATTAAAGTATGAATCTGTTATAGTTATAAATTATTATTAGTTACAAATTATTCAGCCTAAATTTCATTCACATTTATCCTTTCCAGGTCCCTCAATCTTTTTGAATCAATGCTTTGATGCATTTCTTGTCTTCAGAAAAGTATAGACTACAATGCCTTCTTATATTTATGCTGCTTTGTTCTTTGTGTCTATATTATACTCCTTGGAATTCAGATTATTTGGATCAATGCAAATTCAGCACTGGTATAGATTACAGAAAATTAAGGTTTTTTTTTTTTTTTTTTTTTTTTGTGTGTGTGTGTGGGGTAGGTACTGGGGATTGAACTCAGGGGCACTTGACCACTGAGCTACAACCCCAGACCTATTTTGTATATTATTTAGAGACAGGGTCACATTGAATTGCTTAGCTCCTCAATTTGCTGAGGCTTGCTTTGAACTCCTGATCCTCCTGTCTCATCCTCTGGAGCTGTTGGGATTACAGGCATGTGCTACCAGCCTGGATGATATATATATATTTAATATATATATTTAATATATTGAATTTTAAAATGAGCATAGGAGAAAGTTGCTATAGGGGTTTCTACATACTATATGGGAATAGGTTCTATATACATTTAAATTCTGTCCATTGCCATGACTTTAAATATTGCTTATTTGGATAACTCCCCACTCACCAGGGCAATATCAATTTCTGAAACTTGAAAATGCAAAGGAATTTCTAAATCAGTCCAGACATGACTGATCTCACCCACTCTGCTCTTACCTTGCTTCCTGGCTTCTTTGTTTCTTCCTATCTTCTTCCCTTTCTCTGTCTTCCTTTCCTTTTTCTATCTTTATCTTTGAATCAATCAAACTCACAACTTGTAAACTCCATGAACTTCAATGAATGAAATAACTCATCAAATCCAAAGGAAACCACTTCTATAGAACTTTTAAATACACTCATTTTTCTCTCATTTTGTCACTGATTTACTAAATAACTTCAATACTTCCTAAAATATTATCTCAAAAATATATGATGAGCCGGGTGTGATGGTTCATGTCTCTAATCCCAACAGCTCAGGAGGCTGGGGCAAGAGAATTGTGAGTTCGAAGCCAGCCTCGGCAACTTAGTGAGGCACTAAGCAACTCAGCTAGACCCTGTCTCTAAAAAAAGGTTGGAGATGTGGCTCAGTGGTCAAGTGACCCTGAATTCAATTTCCGGTATGTCCCCCAAAGAAAAGAATGATAATATTGGTGAAATAAAAACAAATGTAATTCTTTCATTCCATGTATAGTGAGTTTAAATGCAGAAACTGCATCCTTACAACTTAGATTTGAATTCTGCCATCACTCTTAAGCACTGTGTAGCATTGATCAAATTATTTAAGTGTTTCTTCATCTGTGATAAGAGGTACTACTACCACCATTTATTGAAGTCATTATGATGATCTCATGATTTAATACATGAGGTCCAGCATCTCATTAGCTACAAAAATTATTAATATTATGAGGTAGGAAAAATCCTTAATACTATTAGGGTCTCAGTTTAGGTGTGAAAATAAAACTGACAAAGATGGTTTAATTGGAGAAAGCATGCAAATTCATTCCATAAAAGTTTTACATGACATAGTTAAAATGCCAAAATAAAGACTCACAGATCCTGAGGAAGTTATTTACTTTGGTCTTTATATTCATGAGGAATTGACAGTTGGGTGCATGCTTCCCAGCAGCTCCAGATGCTGAGGAAGGAAGATTATGAGTTCAAAGCCAGCCTCAGAAATTTAGTGAGGCCCTAAGCAATTTGGTGATAACCTGTCTCTGAATAAAATATTTTTAAAATGGCTAGAGATACGGCTTAACTTTCATATATCCCTGGATTCAACCCAGCTACCAAAAAATTTAAAAAATAAAATAAAAATAAAGAATGGACGTCACAGGTCACAGTCATGTAGAAATTTTATTGAATAGAAGAATATGATTGAGAAGAGACTGCAGGAGGATGACTTCTTAAGGCCTTTCTCCTCAGATTTCTGGCCTTTCTGCATAGCTGGGGTTTTTTTCCCCAATGGGCATAGATCAGCACCCTTCTAAATTGGGGGTCAGATGATTTATATTCAGAGAAGGTTGGTCAGAGTTTCTTTATAGCCATCTGTACACAGAAAGGTCGTAGAAGGTCAGAGTGATATTTCTAGTGATATTTCTTGGGGGAATATCTAGGGATATTCTATCTAGTGATATTTAGTGATATTGCTTTGGGGAAGAGGAGCTGTAGTTTATGAATCGCTGCCTTGAGGAGGAGGGATTCTATGGCCTATCTGGGGGAGAAAGCAGAACATAAGAAAGGAGGGTGCTTCTAAGACCCTTGCAGCCTCCTTCATTTAGAGGTACTCAGCTTGCCAAGGTGATACACTATGAAGCATCATGTACTGAGCCCTTGTTTTTCCATCTAAAACTGCATGAAAAGGTTTAAAAAAAATTAAGACCAGAGTTTGTGTGGAGATGAGAGCTGGATTAGTCCATGAGTGACAGTTGATCTGCAAAGGGAGAGAAGGTAGATTAGGGAGAATGACAAAGGAGACCAAATCGAAGTCCATTGAACAATCTAAGCACAAAAAGAACCAATCTCATGTCTTCCATGACTTCACTCAGTAAATAAATGTCATTCATTTGTTTTGTTTTCCTATTAACGGTTTCAGGTATATTTTTAGCCTAGAGATATGACAGTGAGATCTAGTAGACGTTTACTTATCTTTATGAAAGTTACAGTGACGTAGAAGATCTTATATTAATGAAATTCTCATAAGAAAAAAATAATAAATAAAAGTCATTAAATGATTAAATGGCCCATGAGCACCAGGGAAGTCAAAGTGTTATTTTAAAGGTAAAGTTAATTATCTGAAATATATAGAAAAAGTTTTATTGACTTGGGTGTTTATTAAATATAGTCATTCCTTTACACTGACCTGGACAACGGCAAATGATGGGGGAATGGTTATCCCCACCATTTGGCCTCTGTGATATGGCTGTAAAAGGAAATACATGGTAAGTTTCCTGTATTTAAACTTGACATGGATTTTTAACCAGTTATAAATGAGATCATCCCAGATACCTGTGCTCATATTCTATTTGTCCTCATAATGATTATATATTCTAATTTTAAACAGCAATAAAACCAATAAATTAGAATAAAAGCTGGAGTAAAACATATCATAATGTGTTTTTATTTTTTATTTTTTTTATTTTTTATTGGTTGTTCACAACATTACAAAGCTCTTGACATATCATATTTCATACATTAGAATCAAGTGGGTTATGAACTCCCATTTTTACCCCAAATACAGATTGCAGAATCACATCAGTTACACATCACATTTTTACATACTGCCATATTAGTGACTGTTGTATTCTGCTAACTTTCCTATCCTCTACTATCCCCCCTCCCCTCCCCTCCCATCTTCTCTCTCTACCCCATCTACTGTAATTCATTTCCCTCCATGTTTGTTATCCCATTCCCCTCATAACCTCTTATATGTAATTTTGTATAACAATGAGGGTCTCCCTCCATTTCCATGTGATTTCCCTTTTTTTCTCCCTTTCCCTCCCACCTCATGTCTCTGTTTAATGTTAATCTTTTCTTCCTGCTCTTCCTCCCTGTTCTGTTCTTAGTTGCTCTCATTATATCAAAGAATACATTTGGTATTTGTTTTTTAGGGATTGGCTAGCTTCACTAAGCATAATCTGCTCTAGTGCCATCCATTTCCCTGCAAATTCCGTGATTTTGTCATTTTTTAGTGCTGGGTAATACTCCATGGTGTATAAATGCCACATTTTTTTTTATCCATTCATCTATTGAAGGGCATCTGGGTTGATTCCACAGTCTAGCAATTGTGAATTGTGCTGCTATGAACATCGATGTGGCAGTATCCCTATAGTGTGCTCTTTTAAGGTCTTCAGGTAATAGTCCGAGAAGGGCAATAGCTGGGTCAAATGGTGGTTCCATTCCCAGCTTTCCCAGGAATCTCCATACTGCTTTCCAAATTGGCCGCACCCGTTTGCAGTCCCACCAGCAGTGTACAAGAGTACCCTTTTCCCCACATCCTCGCCAGCACTCATTGTTGTTTGACTTCATCATGGCTGCCAATCTTACTGGGGTGAGGTGGTATCTTAGGGTGGTTTTGATTTGCATTTCCTTGCCTGCTAGAGATGGTGAGCATTTTTTCATGTACTTGTTGATTGATTGTATGTCCTCCTCTGTGAAGTGTTTGTTCATGTCCTTGGCCCATTTGTTGATTGGGTTGTTTGTTTTCTTATTGTCTAATTTTTTGAGTTCTTTGTATACTCTGGATATTAGGGCTCTATCTGAAGTGTGAGGAGTAAAAATTTGTTCCCAGAATGTAGGCTCCCTATTTACCTCTCTTATTGTTTCGCTTGCTGAGAAAAAACTTTTCAGTTTAATAAAGTCCCATTTGTTGATTCTTGTTATTAACTCTTGTGCTATGGGTGTCCTATTAAGGAATTTTGAGCCCGACCCCACAATCTGTAGATCGGAGCCTACTTTTTCTTCTATCAGATGGAGAGTCTCTGATTTGATATCTAGCTCCTTGATCCACTTTGAGTTGACTTTTGTGCATGGCAAGAGGAGGGGATTCAGTTTCATTTTGTTGCATATGGATTTCCAGTTTTCCCAACACCATTTGTTGAAGATGCTATCCTTTCTCCATGGCATGTTTTTAGCTCCATTATCAAATACAATATAGCTGTAGCTTTGTGGATTAGTCTCTGGGTCCTCTATTCTGTACCATTGGTCCACCCGCCTGTTCTGGTACCAGTACCATGCTGTTTTTATTACTATTGCTCTGTAATATAGTTTGAAATCTGGTATCGCTATACCACCTGATTCACACTTTCTGCTTAGAATTGTTTTTTCTATTCTGGGTCTTTTATTTTTCCATATGAATTTCACGATTGCTTTATCTATTTCTACAAGAAATGCCATTGGGATTTTGATTGGCATTCCATTAAACCTATAGAGAACTTTTGGTAATATCGCCATTTTGATGATGTTAGTTCTGCCTATCCATGAACAAGGTATATTTTTCCATCTTCTAAGATCCTCTTCTATTTCTCTCTTTAGGGTTCTGTAGTTTTCATTGTACAGGTCTTTCACCTCTTTTGTTAGGTTGATTCCCAAGTATTTTATTTTATTTTTTTTTTTTGAAGATATTGTGAATGGAGTGTTTTTCCTCATTTCCGTTTCAGAAGTTTTGTCGCTGATATACAGAAATGCCTTTGATTTATGTGTGTTGATTTTATATCCTGCCACTTTGCTGAATTCATTTATTAGTTCTAGTAGTTTTTTTGTAGACCCTTTTGGGTCTTCTAGGTATAGAATCATGTCATCCGCAAATAGTGATAATTTAAGTTCTTCTTTTCCTATTTTTATGCCTTTAATTTCTTTCGTCTGTCTAATTGCTCTGGCCAGTGTTTCGAGAACTATATTGAATAGAAGTGGTGATAGAGGGCATCCCTGTCTTGTTCCAGATTTTAGAGGGAATGCCTTCAATTTTTCTCCATTCAGAATGATGCTAGCCTGAGGCTTAGCATAGATAGCTTTTACAATGTCGAGGTAAGTTCCTCTTATCCCTAGTTTTTCTAATGTTTTGAACATAAAGGGATGCTGTACTTTGTCAAATGCTTTTTCTGCGTCTATCGAGATGATCATATGGTTCTTATCTTTAAGTCTATTGATGTGGTGAATAACATTTATTGATTTCCGTATATTGAACCATCCTTGCATCCCAGGGATGAATCCTACTTGATCAGGGTGCACATTTTTTTTTTTGATGTGCCTTTGTATCCGATTTGCCAGAATTTTATTGAGGATTTTTGCATCTAGGTTCATTAGAGATATTGGTCTGTAGTTTTCTTTCTTTGAGGTGTCTTTGTCTGGTTTTGGAATCAGGGTGATGTTGACCTCATAGAATGAATTTGGCAGAGCTCCCTCTTTTTCTATTTCCTGAAATAACTTGAAAAGTATTGGTATTAATTCTTCTTTAAAGGTTTTGTAAAACTCCGCTGTATACCCATCCGGTCCTGGGCTTTTCTTGGTTGGAAGTCTTTTGATTGCTTCTTCTATTTCATCTATTGATATTGGTCTGTTTAAGTTGTGAGTTTCCTTCTGACTCAGTCTGGGCAAATCATATGACTTAAGGAATTTATCGATGTCTTCACTATCTTCTATTTTATTGGAATATAGGTTTTCAAAATAATTTCTAATTGTTTTCTGTATTTCTGAAGCGTCTGTTGTAATAATGCCTTTTTCATCCCGTATGTTAGTAATTTGAGTTCTCTCTCTTCTTCTCTTCATTAGTATGGCTAGGGGTCTGTCGATCTTATTTACTTTTTCAAAGAACCATCTTTTTGTTTTGTTAATTTTTTCAATAGTTTCTTTTGTTTCAATTTCATTGATTTCCGCTCTGATTTTAATTATTTCTTGCCTTCTGCTACATTTGCTATTGTTTTGCTCTTCCTTTTCTAGGGCGTTGAGATGAAGTGTGAACTCATTTATTTGTTGGTTTTTCCTTTTTTTGAGGAATGACATCCAGGCGATGAATTTCCCTCTTAAGACTGCTTTCATTGTGTCTCATAGATTCCGATATGTTGTGTCTGTATTTTCATTTATCTCTAAAAATTTTTTGATTTCCTCCTTTATGTCTTCTGTAACCCATTGATCATTCAGTAACGTATTGTTCATTTTCCATGTGATGTAGGATTTTTCCTTCCTTCTTTTATCATTGATTTCCAGTTTCATTCCATTATGATCTGATAAATTGCATGGTATTATCTCTACCCCTTTATATTTACTGAGGGTTGCCCTATGGCATAATATATGATCTATTTTTGAGAAGGTTCCATGTGCTGCTGAGAAAAAAGTATATCCACTTGATGATGGTTGATATATTCTATATATGTCAGTTAAGTCTAGGTTATTGATTGTGATATTGAGGTCAATAGTTTCTTTATTCAACTTTTGTTTTGAGGATCTGTCCAATTGTGAGAGAGGTGTGTTGAAGTCACCCATGATTATTGTGTTGCGGTCTATTTGATTCTTGAACTTGAGGAGAGTTTGTTTTATGAACGTTGCAGCACCATTATTTGGTGCATAAATATTGATAATTGTTATGTCTTGTTGGTGAATGGTTCCTTTTAACAGTATATAATGTCCTTCCTTATCCCTTTTGATTAACTTAGTCTTGAAGTTGATTTTATTCGATATGAGAATGGCCACCCCTGCTTGCTTACGAGGACCCTGTGCGTGGTATATTTTTTCCCAACCTTTTACCTTGAGCCTGTGTATGTCTTTTCCAATCAGATGTGTCTCCTTGAGGCAGCATATTGTTGGATTTGGTTTTTTAATCCATGATACCAGCCTATGTCACTTTATTGGAGAGTTTAAGCCATTAACATTCAGAGTTACTATTGATATATGGTTTGTACTTCCTGCCATGTTTGATTATTTATCTCTTTTTTTTCCCTAATTTAGTTTGTTTCTCCATGATTAGCTTTCCCCCCTTCCTCTGTCTTTACCGAGGCACTTCCCGCTGATGGTTTTGGTTATTGTTTTTCATTTCTTCCTCGTGTAGAGTTTTGCTCAAGATGATTTGCAATGCTGGTTTTCTGGCTACAAATTCTTTTAGCTTTTGTTTATCATGAAAGATTTCTATTTCATTGTCATATCTGAAGCTTAATTTTTCTGGATACAGAATTCTTGGTTGGCATCCATTGTCTTTCAGTGTTTTAAATACGTTGTTCCAGGATCTTCTTGCTTTCAGCGTCTGTAATGAAAAATCCGTTGTTAACCTTATTGGTTTACCCCTAAATGTAATCTGCCTCTTTTCTCTTGTAGCTTTTAATATTTTCTCTTTGTTCTGTATATTGGATATCTTCATAACAATGTGTCTTGGCGTTGGTCTACTGTGATTTTGTGTGCTCGGTGTCCTGTATGCATCTACAATTTGTATATCGGTTTCCTTTTTTATTTCTGGAAAGTTTTCTGTAATTATTTCATTCATCAAGTTACTCATTCCCTTGGCATGAATCTCTGTGCCTTCGTCTATCCCGATGACTCGTAAGTTTGTTTTTTTTAAGTTATCCCAAATCTCTTGGATGTTTTTCTCGTGATTTTTTACCAGCCTATCTGAGTTGACTAGACTCTTTTCAAGATGATATATTTTGTCTTCATTATCTGACGTTCTGGCTTCTACTTGCTCCACTCTGTTAGTGATACTCTCGATTGAGTTTTTAATTTGGTTTATCGTTTCCTTCATTTCTAGAATTATTGTTTGATTTTTTTTAATAATCTCTATCTCCTGATAAAGATGCTTAACTTCTTCTTTTATCTGTTTATGTAATTCATTTTCGATGTGATCTTTAAGGTTCCTTTCCATCTGTCTAAGGTGTTCTTTGAATTCTTTATATGGCCATTTTTCTGATGACTCTAGGTCCTCCTGAATATTTAGGCTGTCCTTCATTGTTTGTACTCCTTTTCTTCCTTGCTTTTTTATGCTCATGATACTTCTTTTTCTCTTTGACTGCTGAGTTCCTGTTTACTCTTATAAATTTATTTGATGCTTGGGAGGAGAGGTATTAGAAGGGAAGGGAAGAAGTCACTAAAGAAAGGGGGAATAAGAAAAATTGAAAAGAAATGAAAAGACAAAAGAAAAAAGTGAAAAGAAAGAAAGAAAAAACGAAAAATTAAAAATTTAAAACCAAAAAAAAATTATAATGATAATAAACAAATGGAAATTAAAGTTTAAAAAGTAATAGTAATAATAATAGAATAAAAAGAATTAAAAAAATTGTAACTATTAATAAGAAACTTGAAGAGCAACAACAATATCAACAACAAAAAGTGAAAATAAAATTTAAAAAAATACCAATAATAATCATTAAAAATAATAATAATAATAATAATAAATGCAGTCATAGAGCTCAATTAACTTCTCTTCCCGTAGGTGGGAACTGGGCCATGCTTCTCTTCTTGATGGGTGGGAACCAATCACTGTTCCTCAGCTCTTCTTCCCAGACTGTGCGGGTCTCCAATCCTGAGTGCCTAGGGCCTTCTCTTGTGGTTCCTCAAGCCAGGCCCCACTCACCTGTGAAGCTCACCACAATACTGGCTACACGACAGGTCCCTGCTCCTGGGAGCCCTGTTTCCATGGATGCCTGGGCCCACCCTTTCTGTTTGTTTCCCTCAGACCCTAAGTTTGTAGGCCTTTGGGGCTGAGGACCCCCACCGAATTTGTTTGCCCTCAGGTAGCAACTCCCCTGGTAGCTGGTGCAAGGGGCCTCTGTTGTCAGCAGAGGGATACCCTGGGTCTGACTATCGTGCTCAGTTGGCTTTTACCTCTGTGAGTTCAGGTGGGCCGACTAGTTATTTTAGCGGGATCATTAGTGCTGAGTCACTAGAAGCAGGCAAACTGGGGCTTGAATGCAGCAGATTCATGCTCAGTGTGTGTTTTCTGAGGGGCCCAAGGTGTACGCCCTAGCTCCAAGTCAGCTCAGCATTGCCTAGTGATCATGAGCAAACAGGCTTCAGATAATTTACAGCTCCCTATGCCCGCGCAGTTGAAGAGGTCAGAGACTTGATCTCTCCGCGCCTGCCGCCATGTTAGACCTCCTCAATGATATTCATGTTACCCTTACAGTTTCCTGGCATAAGCAAGATCTTGGGATTATACAAACCTCTGCTTCTGTTTCCAGTCCAGTTTTCTAGAACTGAAACCCTGCTGCCGTTGCCTCCACCTCTGGGCCGCGCTCTTGGGCGTCGCGCTTGTCTGCGACCTTAGCAGCGCCGCTGCAGCCTCCGTTGCTCCTCGGCCCGGTGCCTAGCTCCCGGGGCCCAAGCGGCTGCCGCCGTGGCTCTCCAGCCCCCTCCTCCAGAGCATGGGTCCCCTCGCAGGGGGATGCTGAACGACCCCAGAGCAGGCTCTGCCCCAAGGTGCAGCAGGGAACAGGCGACCGAGGAGCTTGAGGCCGTGGTCCAGCCTTCGGAGGACAGGCCTCGGCACGCAGCCCAGTTCCAGTCTCTAGATGCAGCAGCTGGACCGTGTAGACAGGGCCATCAAGACAGCATGCAGAAAGCAAATGGCGGCTCCCGCGGAGTGGATTTTCGGCCCCGAAACCACAGCCCAGCCAACAATTTCAATCCACTAACTCTCCCTGTATAGACAATATTCAAAAAATAAAAAAAAAGGTGGGGTGTACTGAGCTTTCTTTGCCTCAGGTACTTACAATCCACTGCTGATTACACCTTCAGCTTCTCTGCCGGGAGCGAAGTGAAAGAGGAAGCAGATGGGCGCAAAGCGCCCGCAGCTCTGAGCAGCAAAGCGTCCGGGAGCCAAGCGTCTCTTTTTCAATCTCTTTGTTTTTTCTGCTGCTTGGCAGGGTGGTCCACTACAGATTAATGGTGAAAGGAGCTCTAACAAGCTGCGCAAAGTCTCAATTAAAGCCGCTGCTCTGAGCACCAAGCAGAATTGTGTGGCTCCTCTATCCATAATAGGTTAGAAGAAATTAGAAAATGAAGTACCACAGGCGATTATTTGAAATCTCAAACACACATTTAGGAATTATATCATAAGAGGAATTTTGTGTTTTTGATTTTGTTTTCATTACTGGGGATTAAACCCAAGGGTGCTTGATAACTGAAATACATAGATAGTCATTTTAATTTTTTATCTAAAGACAGCATTTTGTTCAATTGCTGAGGCTGGCCTCCAACTTATAATCTTCTTGCAACAGCCTGAAGAATTGCTGGATTGTGGATGTGTGCCATTGAGCATGACTGGAATTTTATTTTGATTGCTATATTTTCATAGAATCACAGGAAAATCACTCCTTTGGAATACAAAACAGGTTTAATTTTAAAAAGTAAATATCTACTTTTTATGTAAACAAATTTTGAAAAAAATAAAAAGAACCAATAAAATATATACAGGGTGCAATAATAAAGAGATATGAATTACAGTAAAAAAAAAGAGTGTTTACATTTATGGGTCTTTTTTATTGGCTACAAATTTGTGGAATGAGAACAAATGTAAGATTTTTCCTTATAAATAGAGGACAAATACAGGTCTTGGAAATGAGCTCGCATCTTGCATATAGCAACAAGGATCACAGCTTCTAAGAAATATAACTTTCGAATCTTGAAATAGTCACATGTAGTAGCCATTTCTATGCTATTCTTTAAGCGATATTTTCACTTGTTTTCCAGTCCTTGAGTATAATCTTAAAAAAAAGCTTCATTTATGTTTTGGAATATTGGAATGGATCTACTCAATTTCTCCTTTTGAATAGGGAAATTGACTAATAATAGAAGAAATATGGTTTAGAGTCAAACGGGGCAAAACATGTAACAGATGCCTAGTTTTATCTGAGTATGTAGGATAAATTGGGCAATTGTAGTAACATTTGGCAGAACAGGGATTGAACAATCAGGTTTAAATTCATCCTGGGTGATAGAAACTCATTATAAACAATGTACACATATATGAAGTCATACAATCTTGAGAACATTATTCCTTTCATAGTCACTGAAAATCAACGTATTTATCAATTAATTAAAAACAAATATATGTGCATTAATGATTGTTCAGTGCAGATCAGTTTGAACATAGGAAGTGTACAAATAATTTAATATATCATTATTTCTAACATGCTGCTTTAGAGGACTAATTAACATTTTATTTGAACATATTCTAGCATATATATCACTATTAACTGAAATCAACAGCGTTTTTCTCTAGTTGCTGAACACACAGATATCAAATAACAGGTAACATTATTTTTAGATTTAATCAATTTTTAAAATGCACTTTATTTTTGAACAAATTTCTCTCAAATAATTTTTTCACTGCCTCTTTTACATCTTTGTTTCTCAAGCTGTATATAATGGGATTCAGCATGGGAATCACAATGGTGTAAAATGTTGACACTATCATATCATGATCTAAGGCATAGCTGGAACTCGGTCTCACATACATGAAGAGGATTGTCCCATGATAAATGGACACTCCAGTCAGGTGGGAGCCACAAGTAGAGAACACTTTCCTCCTTCCTTCAGCAGAATGCATCTTCAGAATGGCCAATAGGATGAAGCCATAGGAGACCAGGACAATCAGGATGGTGACTATCTCAATAGAGCCCACAAAGTAGAAGAGGAGAAGCTGGTTGGTGTGAGTATCAGAACAAGAAATAGCAAGGAGAGGAGGGATATCACAGAAAACATGTCTGATTTCATTGGACCCACAGAAGGACAAGCGGAATGTGGCCACCGTGTGTATAGTAGCATGTGAAATGCCACCAACATAGGAAGCAATGATGAGTGGCACATAGACCCTGGGTGACATGCTCACTGAATACAGAAGTGGGTTGTAGATGGCCACATAGCGATCATAAGCCATTGCAGCCAAGAGAAAGCATTCCGTGGTCCCAAAAGTAACAAAGAGAAACATCTGTGTTTCATATCCAAAAAGTGAAATGGATTTTTTCTTTGCCAGGAAATTGACCAACATATTTGGGGTGACAACAGTGGAATAGCAGGCATCCAAGAATGATAAGACACTCAGAAAGTAGTACATGGGGTTGTGGAGCCTGGAATCCTCAATGACCAATACAACCAATCCCAAATTTCCTATCAAAGTAAAAAGATAGATGCCAAGAAATAGTAAAAATAGGAAAACTTGCAGGTAGAAATCATCTGTGAAGCCTAATAATATAAACATTGTGACTTCAGTAGCATTGTTGAACTGAATCCTGGATAAATCCATATTCGATGGTATCCCTGACATTTAAGTTAACACTTATGTTTTCTAAGAGCAATATCCTGCAAAAGTAGAGTCTAGTCAATTAAGTCTTCACGTTTGGGCTTTGGAAAAGCATAGCAAAATCCTTGCCATTAAAGGGTGAGCAATGGTGAAGATGATGTATTCCAGTGGAAGCATTATTCTGTTTAAATGAACTGAAGAAATTAATTAGTTGTTGGATATGTTTGTCACATTAAAAAAATCTGCCAAGTAAGTTTCCTTAACTTTATATTTATTTTCTGTCAGATTTCTTTACTTGTTTTCACAGTACATCATCTTTAAATTCACAAACTGAATGCATATTCTAGATTCCATACAAAGTCCATGGGATGATTTCCATTAAAGTTTCTTTTTTAATTGAATCAATCACATTTATAAGATCATGTTTAGTTGAAATAAGGAAAAGATGGTGAGAATTATTGCTTATGTAGTCTCAGTTCAACATTCATAGAAATTTGTTATGTTAGACTTACATTTTAGTTTGTCATTCAAGGCAGTTTTTATGACCAAAGCATATCAAGCCCCTTTTTTTCTGACAATTGCTTAATTCCAAGAGTACTGAAGGGCAAGGTTGAAAACCACAATAGGAATTCTTCTGTAAGGAGGGGCACCTTGTATACAAAGTAAGAATAGTTTTAGTGTGTTTTATTTTAAAATTAGTTTTAGTTTTTGTTTTTCATTTTTATTCTTGAAATAAACAACATCATGTTTTCCATTTTGGGTCTTGTTTTTTTTTTTTAAACACATTATTTTAACTGAATTCAAATGTTTCAAAAATAAGATGATTATACATACAAATTTTAGGGTATAGTTTTTAGATACATTTGTCTCAAAAACAATTCATGACCATTCCTATATTAAAAGCTCAGAATTACTATTTATTGACTATTGTGATCTTGGAAAAGTTAGTTGTTCTGAACGAAAGATTAAGATTGACCAAAATTTTTGTCTTGTTCAACTACATGAATGAGATATCACCAGAGAGTACCTATTTATGAGAAGATAAAATGCATTTTACATAAAAATGTTTTAATAAAAATAGGGAATTATAAAAGCTGTATTTCATCATGGTCTTGAATAATCAATGGGCTCCAAACAAGAAGGTATACACACACACCACACACACACACACACACACACACACACACGCATACACACACTATTCCAATGATATGATACCTAATATCCCAATATTCTATAGTATATTATATTTAAAATGCATCTGTATTACTGTAGTATGCCTCCTGTATGACAGTACAATAATTAATATGTTTAAATATATTCCCCTACTATGTCTGTTAAAATATTTTTTCTAGTAAACTTTGATGGCTCTGAGGTTGGCTGTAGAGTAAGGAGATCTATGAGACACAGTATATTTTGTTCTAAACCATGCCTCTTTAGAGTCCATATTTACTCTCTTATAGGGAAATAGAGGCAAGAGAGACCAACAGAGTGATCTCAGATATATTTTAAAAATGCTCACCACACAGATATTTCGGTCAAAGTAATAATTAGGAAAGTAGAACTGATTGTGTTTATTCTATCTGACTTCACTTTGACAGAGTTTGGAAAGCCAAAATGTAGATTGTGGAATTTTCAACCAAAAATAATGAGTCTGGAAGACTGAGGAAAATCAGCTCCTTAATACTCACAGAAAACACAATCACTGTGCTCATCAAGAAGGAAAGCCATACAACAACTCTCACGGTGTGCAGATTTCACCAGGGGTAAAATATTTTGTGTGCATTATCTTATGTAATCTTCATGAGATTGACCTGTAGAATAAGTGGTTCCATATCCCCTTACTGAAGAGAAAACAGATAACTTAAGCAAGTCACACAGATGGTAGCAGAGCCAGGATTCAAGCCCAGACTTCTGTGAATCCACACTGAGACTTTATCCTCTTGGCCACACTGCAGACTCAGTGTGACATGCCATAGCTCCAGGATCATCTGAAAGCAAGGCAAAATCAGATCCTCACATACATGAATTATTTTATAAAGCAGTCAAACTTCAGTACACCATGGGATTAAAGACAATATTAAATTATTCCCAGGTAAATTTCCTAACTAGAAATAAAATTTAAATTCATTTGTATCCCTTCATAAGAAAAAAATTTCCCTGATTAATGTGTAACCAGTGGCGGATTGAAAGTTAATGTTTTTTTATCCATTTTATCATTTTTTTAAAATTATAACTATAACTCCTTTTTTACCACCTTATGTTGACAGTTATATTTTCTCAATAAAATCAAAACAAATTCTTAGTTTACAGCTCTATTAACTGAAATATAGAGGGAACCCTCCTTGTTTCCCCAGCTGTAGTCCCTGACAGGTATGTAATTCAATTTGTTATACAATCCACTTATGTAAAATTCTCTTAGAGTAGTACTTAGTGTGTGTGTGTGTGTGTGTGTATTATATATGTATATACATATATAAATATGTGCTATACATTTATAACAAAAAGAAGAAATATTTATCTTCTTGTTTGTAGTCCCTTGATTATTTGAGACCATGAAGAAAAACAGCTTTTATAATTCCCTATTTATTTTTTTGCACTTTAGTAAAATTTGGAAATTTTTTATGATTTTTAATCATATATGTACATGCATATGTATTTAAAACTTTACAATTAAAACACTTTCATGTAAATGTATTTTTAGTACTACTAAGGTATATACTTTATTTCCAAATTCAAGGTTATAGGTCTAAGTATTTCATAAGGAAAGAAAGCCTTGCCTCTTACCTTTGGAAATAAACTTCTCAGCTAAGGCAAACTGTGCATATTGTGAATTTTCATTCTTATGTCAGGTCTTGAGCTCTTCTTAAATTCCACAGGGATGTTCCAAGGAGGAAACAGTAATTCTCTTCAGGGACATGAAAGTGTCATTATTTTTTTTTTTCTCATGGTAAACAAATGGATGATTTGTAGCAATGGAGTAGATGATAAAAATGATAAAAAATATAACTGAATGTGCATTGGCACTTGGTATAAAATGAATGCTTAATGCATGCTTAGGCCTAGAACAGAAGTCTAATAAATCAGCACATATTTCCACTTCTGATACTAATCTTGTGTCATTGGATTGAGTAAAAAAAATTCTCTGAAATCTACTTTCCTCTTCTTGGAAATATAACCTGTTTAATTCTATCAATGTATCTTACACATGTATATAGTGAGATCATATGAAAGCATAACTTAGGATAGAATGTATAATCATTCAATAAAGATCACTAACTATACTATCTAAATTTTGAAGTGTTATTATTCTAAGTGGTATAAAAAATAAATTTAAGCTCATTGAAAGTTTAATAGAGGATATAATATATAAAGGCCAAAACTAAACTGTTAACCCTGAAGAGCAAGTATTGATACGAGAATTAGTGCAATGTACAGATAATGTTCTTTGTCATAGAATATCATAACTTTAGAAATCTGGCTAGTTAAAGGTCAGCCTTTCCAGTTCCTTGGAATCTTTCATCCCTTTCAGACTGTCACATACTAATGTAGAGACTTGTGCCTAACTGTGTTCATAAATCATTCAAAATATTGTAAAGTATATGTGGATGGCCAAAAGAATGAATTAACAAGCCACAGAATGAGGAAAAATATTTGCAAAAGAAACATCTGATAAAGGACTGTTACCACAAATGTACAAAGACCTGATAAAACTCAGCAATAAGAAATCAATTTGATAAATGTTAAAAATGACCTTAAAACTTAGGTCTATGACCTCAACAGATACTTCACAAAAGTCTATGGTAAGATAATAAGTAAGCAAACACAAAGATGCTCCATGTCATAGTTCATCAGAGAGATGTAAATTTAGGTAACAATGAGATATTGCTACATGCCTGTTGGAACAATCAAAATCTAGAACACCAAATGTTAGGTAGGATGTCCAGTAAATGGAGTTCTCTTTCATTGATGGTGGGAAAGAAAAATGGTACAGCTACTTTGGAAAACATTCTGGGGATTTCTTACAAATTTTTGCTCAAAATGCAATAATCACACACATACATAGACATGTGTGCACACACACAAAGTTTGAAAACATAAGTCCACTCAAAATTCTGCACACAGATGTTTATAGCAGCCATATTTATAATTTCCCCAACTTAAAAGCAAGCAAGATGCCTTTCAGAATGTGAATAGACTGATCAACTATGGTATATGCAGACAATGGAATATTATCAAACATTAAAAATGAATTTTTTAAGTTCTGAAAAGATATGGAGGAAACTTAAATTTATGTATATGAGTGAAGCAAACCAAAGTCTAACAACTAGTGAATGGATAAATAGTAATGGTACACTTAAACAATGGAAGACTATTCAGTGATTAAAAAGGAAAAAAAATACTGTAACCAGATAATAGGGATGGCTCTCAAGTGCCTCTTGCTAAGTGAAAGAAACCAAAGGGAGAATGATGCAAATAATGTGATTCCACTCTTGTCACATTCTGAACATGGCAAAATTTTAACAATGGAAAACATTATTGCAATTACCAGAACTAGAGGTGATGGGAGTTGATTTAATATGAACTGGCAAGATGAAACATTTTTTAGGGTGATAAGTATATTTCATAACTTGCATTTCTTATACAAATGTATTTGATTCTCATAATTTATATAACTGGTACTTATTTTTCTGTATGTGAATTAAAATTCAAAATTCTGGCTTTAAAAATCTAGTGATTGCCTATAATTGTTACAGCTTTGGAAGTTGAATTATTTTTGGAGGGGAGACAATGACTGGTAGATAGGAAAAGGGAGACTACTAGGAGTGCTGGTGATAGTATTCTTTATCTTAGTCTTTTTAAGTTAAGTTTGTAAAAATTCATCAAGTTGTACATTTAGGATGTTTCCCCTATTTATTTTTTTTTAATAAAATTAAAAGGGAAGCAAAACCTTCTTGTACTGTAATTGTTTTAATAAGATCTCCTAGATTATATTACTTAAATGTTATCATTTGAATTGGTTTTATCATCCTACTGATTTTCTTATTAATGACACAGCTTGTAGACAGTTGTTGTGTGCTCATAATTGTATAAGTATCTAATATTTTGAAAAATTAGTTTATTGTTTTTAGTTTCATCAATTTCTCTCAGTTTTCTCTCTTTTTGATTAATTTTCTTTCATATCACTATTTTATATCTTGTTTTTCTTTAATTGTGTTTTAATAGTAAGTTTATATAATAACTACTTCCTCTTGTGTTTTATTACATTATTAATTGTATGATGTTTTGCTTTATATTGTGTGAAGTTATATTATTGGTTTAACTCTCTGAGCTCTCTGAATTATCTCGTATATTCTTTTAATTTCCACTAGTCATATTTCTTTTATCTATTTTCTTGACGCGGCAATGATTATTTTATCTTGTTTTAGCAAATTTAAAACATATTTGATAGGCTATTAATACGGCATTATTTTATGTTCTGATTTTAGTAACTTTTAAAATGCTATTTTGTTGTTTTGGTCCTTCTACAACATAATATCCTTACATAAGATTCAGTTGTGATCCTCATATTTATCTTTATATTTCAGTGTGATAAGCATATGAAGGATCAGGAGGAGGTTCATGTAAGATTGGAGGTAAATCCAGCTGTATTTTTCTGTTTCATAATTACAGAGTCACTCTCATATATTTACCAGTGCTTAAAATAGTTATTGAAAGTTTATTTTAACTCTCAGGGCTAAGATTTATGTATATGCTTTTTATTAATTAATATTATAGATTTGAATTAATTTTATAAATTAATGAGGTTCAGTGATATTTCTGCATATGCATACAGCAGGCACTGATAAAATCAGGGTAATTAGAATTTCTCTCATTAGAGAGGGAGTGTTCAAGCTCTTTTTGGAGTGTTTGGAGTTTTTGGAGTGTTCAAGCTCTTTTCTTACATGTCTTCATAAAATATATAGTATATTATTGTAAATTACATTTCCCTCACTATTTTGAAGAACACCAGAATGTATTCTTACTATCTGTGTTTTGTTACCTATTATCTAAACTCCGTTTATCCCGTTCCCCTGATCCCTTCCAAGCCCTAGTAATCACTATTCTATCTTCAGTTTGACTTTTTAAGTTTCCATTTTTGAGAAAAAACATGCAGCAATGGTTTTATGCACCTGATTTTCATTTTGCTTTACTAAATGTCCTTTACTTAATGTCCTCAATTGTGCTGTAAATGACTAAACCAGTTTTATTCTTCTTTATGCCACCAGAATAATGTAAATAGAAAATTCAATAAAATATCATCTCACTCTAATTAAAAATGGTCGTTATAAAAAAGACAAAAAAAATTAAAAATGCTGACACATATATTGAGAAAAAGGAAATTTTTTCCCTCTTGATGAGAATATAAATTTGTACACCCATCATGAAGAATATTACAAAGGTTCCTCAAAAAACTAAACACAGATCTACCATATGATCCTGCTAATTTTCTGTGTATGTATCAAAATGAAAAGAAATCAGCATACCCATGAGATACTTGCACCGCTTGTATTTATTGTGTCATTATTCATGAGTGCTTAAGATGAAATAAACCTTGATGTCCATCAACAGAGGAATGAATAAAAAATGTGATATGTTTACACTCTGGAGTATTATCTGTGAACATTCTATCTGGAGTTCCTTCAGTCCCATAGCCAGACAGGTATTGCCTTTCACAGTGGTCATCTGTACTTCAGACATTTTATATTGTTTTAACAGGATGTGTAGGGTCTGCCATCTTCCAAGAAATTCATCACTTGTTTAAACTTTTCCCACTGTCTCTGCCCTACTCATGTGACATGCTTCTCAAATATTTTTTCCATTAAGAAAAACATATCTCCTACTGAAGGAAGCACATGCTTCATATTATTGGGATTCTCTGAATCAGGGCACCCTTCCAGTTTTCCAGTTCCTCTGGGACAGGATATCTGCTTTGATGCTATGTGAGGGGTTGGGTGGTCATTCAACTGCACCTTGGAGAATGGAAAGCCTTACCCCTCCCCCTTTTTTTCCAATTTAGTTTTTCTGAGATTACTACTTAGGAAATTGATTTTCCCTGTTAACAGTGAGTTTTGAAAAGTCATGTGTCCCATATCTTATAAGTCATGTTAATGCTTTATTTTTCCTATACATTTTGTGCCTGAGGAAGATCTGTTGATTCTATTAAGAATTTGCTTCCATTTGTTACCATATCCCTTAACAAAAATTTCATTTTCTCATTAATCAACTTTCTTTGTTCTAAAATTTTGTAAAAACTGTCTTCCTTAACATTCTACTTCTTCATTGTTGGTACATCTCCTTGTGTTTTCTCTGTTTATACTTTTATTATACAGATAATTTACTACCAATTCAGAAAAAATATAAAAGCACATTTAAAATTAATTTATTAACTGACACTTAAAAACATAAAGTATGCATATTAATGGGGATATGTTGCATTATTTTGATATACATTTTTAATGTCTGAACTAGCTTAAAAATTCTCCCCAAACATCTATCATATATTCATGGTGAGAAATTTCAACATCCTGTCTTCTAGTTGTTTGAAATTGACTGTATAATATTGTTCTCTGTGGCCACTTTACTGTGTAATAGAGCACCAGAATGTCTTGCTCTTAGCTAAGTATAAATTAGTATTCATTAATCAATCTTTATTCATCCCTCCTTTGGATAAATATTAAATAGTAACATTGCTGGATCATGTGGTAGTATTTGAGTAAAAATGTAAAGTATTTGATGATTGCAAACCCATCTTCTAAAATTCTCAAGAAAGATGATTTTACATCATTATTATTCACCATGAATTGTTGCAAAACTGAATTGTTGCAATGTCAAATGGCTTATGTCATCAATGGGAAGAAATCAGGCTTCAGAGAAGTGAAGTTATAACATGTCAAAACTATGTGACAATATATGTGCAGGGTTTAAGATTTCTTAGTTAACATAAAAGCATCTTAAAATATATTTCTAAGCCATCATTTTGAATCAGATAAAAAAAATTCACTCATTTTATCTATGTCAACATACAGTGTTTTTTATTCAGAGCCATTATCTCTTTTTATTATGAATTAAACTACCATGTTGTTATTTGGAGCCAAAAAATAATTGGGTCATATTCCTGTTGGGGCATCTCCTTTGGGTTCTACCTACAATAATGTTAGTTGATATAAATAGCTTAAATGAACCATATTTAAAACATGATTAAACCTGAATTTAATATGCCACAGGTAAGGAAAATTTTGACATTATTTGCACAATATGTTGGAGGATTGAAAGTCAGGATCACATTTTGGTACTAAATACTTTAGCTATTAAATATTCAGTATAGACCCCCTTTAATTCTAGCCTATTGTATAGTGGGGTAGAATACATTTCTCAGTATCTGATTTATACCAAGTTCTAAATAAGTATAGAAAACCAATAATTCCAAGCAAAGAAAATTGAAATCAATTGATGTTATTATTTTATTTACAAATAGTACAACTAAATCTACTTTATTGTTTTAAATGCAAGGTTAATATTGTTTCCATGTATTTTAATAATGCCACTGATATTTTGACAGGGATTTATTGAATAAATAGATCACATTAGGTAGTATGAACATTTTAGGAATATAGATTCACCCAATACATGCACATCAATATCTTATCCCTTTTTTTCTGTCCTCTACAAGTTATTTCATCCATGTTTGTAAAATTTTCATTGTAGAAGTAATTCCTTTCTTTGGTAAAATCTATTCCTAGCTTTTTGGTTTTGGGTTTTGTACATGTTATAAATAAGATTACTTTCTTCATTTCCATTTCTGATAACTTTCTGCTGGCATGTTATTGATTTTTGTGTTGATCATTTTACCCTGCAATGCTGCTAAATTCATTCCCTAGATCTAAAAGACTTTTTGGTGTGTTTGTGGGATTTTCTGCATCTAAGATTCTGTCATCTGAAAATAATGACAATTTCACATAGTTTTTCTAATATAAGTGAACTTTATTTGTATATCTTGCTTGATTCCTCTGGCTAGGACTTCAATACTATATTGAACAAAGATGGAGAAAGGGGGCATCCTCCTCTTGTTTTTGATCTTAGAGGAAAACCTTTCAGTTTTTCCCCATCTTGTATGTTGGCTTTTGGCTAGTTACACATGGTCTTCATTGTGTTGAGCTGCATTCCTTCCACACAAAATTTGCTCAATGTTTTTTATCATGAAGGAATGTTGACTATTGTCAAATGACTTTTTTGCATATATAGAGATTACATTATTTTTTTTTTCTGGCTTTCATTCTGTCCCTGGGATAAATCTCATTTGATCAAACAAAACTTTTAATATGCTTTTGAATTTGTTTTGGTAGTATTTTGTTGAGGATTTTTGTAGTTTTCTTTCTTATGAACTATTTCAAAGGACAGTGTTTGTGTGTGTGTGAGAGAGAGAGAGTGAGTGTGTGTATTAATTTTAAACTTTTTGTTTTGTCTTAGTTTACATCAATTTTCTATTATTATCAAATTCATTTAACATGTTTCTGGCAGTATTTGTTGCCTGTTCATTTTAAAATATGTTAAAGATACTCAGTTTTTTATTTCATCTATACCTAAGCTTTAGTGCTCAGGTGAAAAATGTTCCTTGAGGCATTTCTATATTCTTTGAAATATGGCTAATCTGGGTTCAGTAGAGCACACCTGTAATCCCAGAGGCTCAGGAAGCTGAGGCAGGAGGATAATGAGCTCAAAGTCAACCTCAGCAATTTATCAACACCCTAAGTAATTTAGTAAGACCCTGTCTCTAAATAAAATACAAAATAGGCTGGGGATGTGGCTCAGTGTCTAAGAATCCCTGGGTTCAAACCCCTGTACCAAAAAAAAAAAAAAAAAGCCTAAACCTATTCACATGATGGCATGACTTTGTATTCTTTTTTCCATATTTCCTTCTGTTCATGGTGTTTATAGTGACTGATGTTACTTTTCAGTGTCCCACAATCCACGCTTGGGTGTCCTTGCGATTATGAATATGAAGTACATGATTATACAAATCATTTCACTATTCTGGTATTCAAGAAAAAAGTATAAAATGAGAAATTTTTACTATTTGTCACTTTCAGCCTATCAAGAGCACATGAAAACAATCGATGAAAATGAAAAAAAATTGAGTCTTTCCTGTTTACTAGTGTTAAATTTCTTCATCTTAATCCTTTTACAAGTGTGTGTTTCACAGTGTGTGTTTTTGCACGTTTGTGTGTGTGAATCTACCTACATATGTATACTTAAATTTACATAAATATACATATATGTATACACTCAAAGTTTCATCTGAGTAAATTTTAATTTTCACCATTCACAAATTGTGTGATTTATTTAGTTCAAGTTTAACATTTTTTATATCTTCCAAATTTATGTAACTTTTGTAGGTTTCTTATAACCTTGAATAATAATCCTCTGATAAGCTCAAAATTTATACTTCAAACTCAACAAGGTATAAATTAAAGAGAGTAAATCTGTAAAGTATTTGAGTAAAACTGTAAAGTATTTGATGATTGCAAACCCATCTTCTAAAATTCTCAAGAAAGATGATTTTACATCATTATTATTCACCATGAATTGTTGCAAAACTGAATTGTTGCAATGTCAAATGGCTTATGTCATCAATGGGAAGAAATCAGGCTTCAGAGAAGTGAAGTTATAACATGTCAAAACTATGTGACAATATATGTGCAGGGTTTAAGATTTCTTAGTTAACATAAAAGCATCTTAAAATATATTTCTAAGCCATCATTTTGAATCAGATAAAAAAAATTCACTCATTTTATCTATGTCAACATACAGTGTTTTTTATTCAGAGCCATTATCTCTTTTTATTATGAATTAAACTACCATGTTGTTATTTGGAGCCAAAAAATAATTGGGTCATATTCCTGTTGGGGCATCTCCTTTGGGTTCTACCTACAATAATGTTAGTTGATATAAATAGCTTAAATGAACCATATTTAAAACATGATTAAACCTGAATTTAATATGCCACAGGTAAGGAAAATTTTGACATTATTTGCACAATATGTTGGAGGATTGAAAGTCAGGATCACATTTTGGTACTAAATACTTTAGCTATTAAATATTCAGTATAGACCCCCTTTAATTCTAGCCTATTGTATAGGGGGGTAGAATACATTTCTCAGTATCTGATTTATACCAAGTTCTAAATAAGTATAGAAAACCAATAATTCCAAGCAAAGAAAATTGAAATCAATTGATGTTATTATTTTATTTACAAATAGTACAATTAAATCTACTTTACTGTTTTAAATGCAAGGTTAATATTGTTTCCATGTATTTTTATTATCAACAGGTTATACAACTGATAAAATTTCATTGTTTTAAAAGAATGAACCCACACATTAAGAGAGGGGACAGACATAAAAACCATAATTTAAATATTATACCCAGGGCTGGGGATTAAGCTGAATGATAGCATAGTTGCCTGACATATGCAAGGACTTGGGTTTAAGACAAGCATTGTCGAAAACAAAATTACAGCCAGAATTTTTAAAATTTAATCTCAATAGAATTATTTGAGTGTGTATTACGAATTACAGAAATACATTATTTGTAGCTTAATATTTAAATATTTGACTCAATGTTCTGGTTACACATAATTTTCTATAACTTTGTTATAATTCTTATTATGTGTCCTAATTTTAAATGATTTTAAATAGATATCTCTGAAGATCATTTATATGGTCATCTTAAGTGTGTAGCCATAAAGTAAATTGGTGCACACATTTAAATTGTCTTCTTACCTGTACATTATCTTGTTTCTTGGCTATTCAAATATATAGCTGCTTTAAAGAGGGTCATAACTGGAGAAAGACTGACATTACACATGGGTTTTAGTCAGGAATTTGGCTCATCAATATGTGTTTCTGGATTCCACATACCAGGTTACTTACCTTGCATCAGATAAGTCACTGAATCTTTGGCATGAATTGCATTGACCCGGGATTCCCTGTGACATCTAATTGCATAGAGACATGGATAGACTTCATCACGTTCATCAAAATCGTACTTCATTTCTCTTATTCTGTTACCTCAGCTATATAAACATAGGTTAGCCAAAAAATCAGAGTGCAGAGCCTTCAGTGGATCACAAAACAGAAAAAAGATCACACAAAGAAACAAATATACATCAGTATTGAGAAAAATGGTCTGTCTTTATTTTCATTATCCACATTAAATGATAGTTTTATTAAATGTTTCAGTATTTAAAATATGTGAACACCCTCAAACTAAATTTTATTTTTTCCACCTTCTCCTATTTCCATTTCTTCTATATCATCTGATGGAAGCTGTCCTGACATAGATTTTATGGTTTTCCAAATTGTTTTTTAATAAATGCATTTTCTATTGAAAGAATATATAAATGTATGCATACACACAAAGGCACAAACATATAAGAAACTGATTTTTTATGCAGCCTCAATACTTCATCAGTGAATGCTAGATGGTTTAGTCACATTTTGATTGACTCTTTTTTATTCCACTGAACAACTTGGAATGTAACAAGAAAGAAGAAACGAGAAAGCCTATGTAGGCTATGTGATGCAAATAAATAGAAGACAAGTAGAATAAAGAAAGCGAATCTGGAGAAAGGTGGAGGGGAGGACAGGGATAGGACAATGATCAAAGTATGTTATGTGCCTGTATATGTAATCACAGTCACTCCAACTGTTATATATAATTATTATAGACTAGTAAAAAGTTTTAAAAAGAGTCTTCTCCTTTTGACTCACAATTTTGCCCATTATTTTCATAGAACATGAACAATGGTCTTCTGAAGATCTTTAAGCTTGTTTTATGATATTTAAACATGAAGAATGTCACTGAAGTTAATTCATTTGTAATACAGGGCTTCACAGACAATAAAGAAGTGCAGATAATTCTTTTTATACTATTTTTAGCTGTTTACATTTTTACTGTCACAGGAAATTTGGGACTGATTGTATTGGTGATCATGGATTCCAGGCTCCACAATCCCATGTACTATTTTCTGAGTGTGTTGTCTTCTGTGGATGCTTCCTATTCCACAGATGTTATCCCAAATATGTTAGCAAATTTCATATCAAAAAGTAAAATGATTTCATTCTATGGATGTGCAACACAGTCATTTCTTGCTGTCGCTTTTGGAACCACAGAATGCTTTCTCTTGGCTGCAATGGCTTATGATCGCTATGTGGCCATCTACAACCCACTTCTGTATTCAGTGAGCATGTCACCCAGGGTCTATATGACACTCATCATTGCTTCCTATGTTGGTGGAATTCTTCATGCCATTTTACATACAGTGGCCACTTTTAGCCTGTCCTTCTGTAGATCCAATGTAATCAGACACATATTCTGTGACATCCCTCCTCTACTTGCCATTTCTTGTTCTGACACTCACATAAATGAGCTTCTGCTCTTCCTCTTTGTGAGCTCCATTGAGATAGTCACCATCCTGATTGTCCTGATCTCCTATGGCTTCATCCTGTCGGCCATTCTGAAGATGCATTCTGCTGAGGGGAGGAGGAAAGTGTTCTCTACCTGTGGCTCCCACATGACTGGAGTGTCCATTTATCATGGGACCATCCTCTTCATGTATATGAGACCAAGTTCCAACTATGCTCTGGAGCATGACATGATAGTGTCAGTATTTTACAGCACTGTTATCCCTATGCTGAATCCCATCATCTATAGTTTGAGAAACAAAGATGTAATAGAGGCGATGAAAAGACTTTTTAAAAAAGTTGGTGTATGGATAAAATGAGTTTTCATACTAAGCAATAAACTAAAATCACTAGACTTATTTCCAGTGTCATCTTATTATGTTTTAGTTAAAATATTTTTATTAGGATTCAGAAAGTGGCAGAGAGGATGTATGATACTAATGTCAACCTCTCTGCAGAGGAGAAATGAAGCACTTAAAGAATTGATGACCAGAGGTTTGGTTAAGTGACTAATCACTCTAAAGCTCAATATTGGACAACTAA
This sequence comes from Spermophilus citellus, assembly GCF_964194105.1. NCBI lineage: Eukaryota > Metazoa > Chordata > Mammalia > Rodentia > Sciuridae > Spermophilus > Spermophilus citellus. The sequence continues at coordinate 241,246,409 of NC_138183.1, forward strand.
TAACTTGAGGGGACTTGGAAATTGACTGGATGAGGCTGGGCGGGGAAGCCCTTTTGTAGAATCCATTGCTAGTCACACTGGTTGGAAGATATTAAGTCAATACAGCTTCTCCCAACTTACAGTAGAATCACATAAAACCTTTAAAAAAATCTCTGCAACAGAATATCTAAGTTAACTGTCTAGAAGGAACTTGTAGCAGAATTTCTGCAAGCTGAAGAATACCAAAATGCCTTCCCCGCTCTGAAGGTGGGTTGGGGTGAAGCTGAGTAGGAAAAAAAAATCACTTTCAAGGAATCCAACCTTAGCCTAGTGTTCCTCACTGCCTCAGCAGGAATGTTCTTCATCACCTCAACCTGGAGGTGGTTAAACCCCTCATCATTGCAACCAGGGTAGAATCTTCTCTACAACATAAAGGCTTAGACTCACAGGCCCCATAGTTGTAGAGAGCCATCAAGTTCTATGGTGCCATAAAGAAACTTCTGCTGAGGGGAGTGGTACTCCAAAGCATTCAGCAACAGCCCTGAAACCTGCATCATACACAACCACACCCAACAGAAATAGTCAGAAGATGCAACACACTCCAGGCATGCAGACTTGGGCCTCTGGGCTGACCAATCACTAGCTTAGAAAAAAAAAAAAAACATAGTAATTAGCAAAGTAGTTCACGTGCTCCAGCATCTCTAGTGGGTCCACAGCTTTAAGTCCCAGAGTGTCCAGTTGACTCAATTATCATTCTGATGCATAAATCTTCAGGAGATGAGAATGAGATGGAATGAGATGGAAGCCCAAATACAAAATGCTTTTAGAAAGAATTTTTAGAAAGAAAGAAGCTTTCTCTCTCTCTCTCTCTCTCTCTCTCTCTCTCTCTCTCTCTCTCTCTCTCTCTCCTGATTAAAAAAAGATCAAAAGAGATCCTTTCCAAAATATATTGTAATTAAACTGCCGAACATAAAGAACAAAAAAAATTGGTGTATAGATGAAATAAATTTTTCATACTAAGCATTAAATTGAAAAAAAGTAGACTCAATTTCAGTGCCTTCTTGTCATAAATTGTATTTAAAGTATTTTGATTTTGGACTCAAAAGGTGGCAGGGAGTATCTATTCAGCAACCCTCATCTTCTCTACAGATAAGAAATGAAGCAGATGAACAGATATTTGGTGGACAGAGTAAAAACTCAAAGGATTAATATCAGAATGTTTTAGAATTGGAGGGACTTGGAATTAAGCTGTGTGAGGCACAGCAGCCAATTTATAGAGCCAATAGCTAATTAGACTCCCTAGGACACCTTAAATCAATACAGCTTCTCACCACCTACAGATGGATTCAAATAACATCTTCAAGAGAGCTGATGAAGGAACTTGTAAAGGGATTGTTGAAAGTTGAAGGATACCAAAATCCCTTTACTTCTGTGAAGACATGGGGAGAGAGGCAGAACTGACCCAAGAATAAAAGCACTCTCTCTCTGCTGCCTCATCAGGAGTTCAGACTTACACAGGCCAACTAACACCCTCCCCACATCTTGGGGATGGGTAAGCCCCTCACCATGAGACAAACAAGGTGGAAACTTCTTTGTAACAGGCCATCTACAAAGAGCTGTATTTATAGGCCTCACAGTTGTAGAGAACCAACACATTCTCTGCTGCCATTAAAAAAAAAAAAAAAAAGAAAAAAAAAAAAAACCTGCAGAGGAGCTTTGGTACTCAGTGCTCCGATACAAGATATTCAGCAACAGCCCTGAAGCCTGCCCCCTGCACCACCATACCCAACACAAACAACCAGCTGATGCAGCACCCTCCAGGCACACAGATCTGGGCCTCTGGGCTGATTAACAAGCACTGAGGAGAAAACCATAGCAAACAGCAAAGTAGCTCAGGTGCCCAGCACGTCTTGTGGGGCCACAGCTATGAGTTCCCGAGTTGCCAGTTAACTCAGTTATCATTCTGATTCATAAATCCTCAGGAGATGTAACCTTAAGCAGTCACCTGGGAACCTCAGCATGTACACATCAGTACACTCCACAGAGCAGCTTACATGTTGACATCCCAAAGACACCAACCACTACCTAGTGTGTCCAGAAATACATTAAGGTGTCCTTTGAGCTGTGTATATCAGATGGAGCCAAAGCTGCCCCACCATGGGTCACATAACACAACATCAAACAGACTACTATAACTCTACCTTAAAATGCCATACCTTGCTGAGGGCCATTGCCAAGTAGGAATGACGCATCGAAATTTCCTTGCCAGCGTACCCCATGTTAAACGGATTTCGCTGTTGACATCGCATGTAAGGTGACCTTGCTCAAGGACCAAGGCAGATCCGGGTTTAGAGCTGATCAGGTTTGAGGAAGTATCCGGGTCCTTGGGTTTAGGGCGTTCCCGGTTTAAGACAATAGGGGTTTTAGGGAAGTTGGAGGTTGAAGATTATTGCTGCCGGGATTAGGGTGTTCCTGCTGCTTGTTCCCTTTGAGTTCTCATGAGATTCAAATGGGATATTGGAAAAAAGCCTCGTGGAGTAAGTGAATTGGGGGCAGAAGAACTGGGCTTTCCCCAGAACGTGTGTAGAGGCCGGTGTGAGTTCGGGAATAAAGAATTGCTGTTTGAATCTACAAAGCTGTGTGGTGGCTCGTGATTCTGTGCCCAGCCAAGACATTGGCAATACCTCACCCTCTCCAAAATATTACATGGAGGAGCCCACAGTGTATTTGACAGTACTGGGATTATAACATTTTTTTTAGGAGTATACACAAAACTAAATACTCTAACAAGGAATAACTTCTAAATCACAGACATTTAGGATCCATGTTCTCTGAATCACCAGAAATAGGAACAAAAAAATTGAAGGGGATATCTTAGAATCGTATCAGAGATGAACAGGTATCATCACTACCTCCATGACCCGAATTTAGAGTTAAAGATGAGGTGAGGTGGACATCTTCTAAAAGTTCAAAATCCAAACCAGGAATACTTAGTATTAAAACTCCCCACCTTAGCATGCAATTGACCAAGCTCCAGATTTCAGGCAGCTACCAGCAGACTGAGTCTCTGGCATTCAATAGGGCCACATAGCCAAAGGCTTCATCCTTGTAGGACAATCTCCAACTTGCACCATTGTTGATCTGACTTTCATGGTCATAGACTCCACATAATCCGGAATAGCCTGCCAGCCTCCCAGGCTTCAGGAATGCCACATCAGCTCTTGGGGTTCCAGTGTGCCCTAGCATGGTTTCTGCCAACAAGGCCCTAGCAGAGCCATGCCAACCACAGCTACCCTGCAAACAAAATGAACATGAATGCTTCTCTGAGTCTTTCCCAGACAAAAACAAACTTAGAAAACTGGGATAAGTCCCTACGTCTTTAAGTGCAAAAACACTGATGCATTGCCACAAACATCAAGACAATCAAGGAAACGTGTAATCGCCAACAGGCAAAAGGAGGAGTTAGTGATTGACCAAAAATAAATGAAGACCCAATGAACTTAACAGACTCATATAGAACATCAAGTCTAGCAGTTGAAGAACGCATATTCTTCCCAATTACATATGGAGCATTTCTCAACATCGATCAGATTTTAGGACACAAAAAAGTCTAAACAAATTTGTGAAGATTGAAAATAATATCAGATATCACTTCTCATACCTTGGTGTAAATCTAAGCATCTGTTATAGGAATAACTGAAAAAATTTCACAAATATATGGAAATGTTTAAAATCTATCCGGAATGTGTGTATGTGTGTGTGTGCATGTATGTGTGTGTCTGTGTTTTTTAAATATGTGTTCGGTGTCTCAACAATACAAGTTCTGACAAACCCATCACAAGTCAAAACTATCACCAGTCAAAAATAGATTTAATAATATCCTGATAAACCCATCAAAATAAAAAAATATAAGATTATAAGTGCACAGTCTTCTCAATTTTTGATGTATTTTTATGAATATAATTTTGTGCTTATAAAATTAAAATAATATATGGGAAATTTCTAAATGTTAGAAAGTTTTTCAAACTACAAATTTTATGTGTTTAATTTCACTTTCAGTGTTTTTAGTATGTTTTCAGTTGTGCATTTTGACCATTTTGAAGAGAAAACTTATATTTTCTAACAGTTATTCCTAATTTCCCACCTCGCTCCTGGAGAAATATTAATATACTGTTCATCTCCATGTATTTGCTTAATCTATACATTTCATATAAACATATTATTAAATATGTGGTCCTTTAAAGCTAATATCTTTAATCAAAGTAGTGTCTTGATGGTCATACATTTTCTAACCCTTCCTTCCTTCCTTCCTTCCTTCCTTCCTTCCTTCCTTCCTTCCTTCCTTCCTTCCTTCCTTCTTTCTTTCTCTCTCTCTTTCTTTCTTTCAACAAGTGAGTTACTTATTTTAAGTAAGGGCTGCTGATGAACATTTTTTGGTGCTGCTGAAATATTGTAATTTAATCTGCTCCAACATAAAGATATAAGAATACCCAACAACCCAGCAAAAAATAGAACAATTTATTAGATGATGAGATGGTCAACTGGCCTTGTCTAAGCTTTATTCACTTTTATATTGTCCTTTTATTCTTTCTTTCTTGTTTTTCCTGGTATTTCTCTTAAATACCAGAGTACTTGCTCATGTGGCTTTGTTGTCTGTTTATTTTTGAATGTGTTGAGAATTCTTAGTTTTGCATTTTATCTATTTAAATTTTGGGCTCAGGTATCAACTCTTCATTGAGGCACATCCTAGATTCTCTGAGATAGGTCTCAAACCAATCACAGCAGTATTCTTCATTCCTTTTTCATACTTGCTTCTATTTATGGTGTTTCTAATGACTAATGTTAATTTTCAAAGTACCCACATAATCCACTCTGTGATGTGCTTGTGATTATGAAAAAGTATACTTGACTATACAAATAATTTCACTATGCTTGTCTTTAAAATGCACAAGCATAAAATAAGATATTTTCACTATTTATCATTTTCAACATGGCTATCATCAAGAAGATCTGGAGAATTGATGAAAATGAAATATACTTTTGTTTCGTTCCTATCAACCTGTGTTAAATTTCTCTATAAGTTCTGTGTACATGTGTGTGTGTGTGTACCATGTGTGTGTCTCTGTGCTCATTTACATTTATTACACACATTTCTGTGGCTGAATTTCTTTCTAATTTATTATTCTCTCTTTACACATACATACAAAGTTTCTACATTATTCACAAATTACATGATTTATTAAGTCCAAGTTTTATTTTTTATCTCCTCTACAATTAGTCACTTTCTTAGATTCTAATTACCTTGAATAATAATCCTCTGATAAGTTCAAAATGTACTTTATTCATTTTTAAGACAGCTGTTTATATTTTGAACAAGTAAAATTGAAAACCCAGATGGCATATATCTTAAGAAACACATGGTGATGTTTCATTATAATTGTTTACCATAATTACTGACTTTTTTGCAATGTTAAATGGCTTGTATTGTCAGTGCAGATAAACTGGGCTTTGGAGAAGGAGATTATCACAATGCTAAAGTTATTTGACAGTGATTCCACAGGTCTTAAGTTTTCTTAACACAAAGCATTTTCTAAAACACCTATTTAAATCAGACACAAATAATTCCATTCATATTTTCTGTCAGCATGCAGCCTTTTTTTTTTTTTTTTTGCCAGAGCCATTATCTTTTTATGGTGAATTAAATTATTATGAACTAGAAAATAATTGGGTCATATTCCCCTTGGGGCATCTCCTTTGGGCTCTATCAACAGTCAAGTAAGTGGATATAAACAATGCAAATGAACCATGTTTATAACATAGATAAACCTGAATTTACTGTTCCACAGGTAAGTGAGATTTTGATAACACTTGCGGAATGTTTAGGGGGAACTGAAAATCAGGATGAAGTTTTGGCACGAAATACTTTAGCCCTTAAACATCCAATATGAACCCCTTTAATTCTTGCTTATTCTATAGAGGGATAAAATGCATTTCTAAATATCTGATTTATCCCAATTCTCATAAGTATTGGTTTACAAAAGAATTATAAATGTTGATACTTAAAAAATTATAAATATCAATACCTTTATTATTTAATTTACATGAAGAGTAAGCCTACTATATTGTACCAAATGAAATTGTTCAATTTTTTCCAAGTACTTTTATTATCAACAGATCACACAATGTACAAAATTAATTTTTTTCAAGAATGATCTACAGATTAAAGAGAGGGGACAGATAGTAAAACAATAATCCAAATATTACACCTAAGGGTGGGGGATAAAGCTCAATGATAGAATGCTTGCTTGGTATATGCAAGGACCTGGAGTCAACCCTAGCACTTTCAATCTCAACTCCATAAAAAATTTACATTTTTTAAAAATTCAATGCCATTAAATTATTAGAGTGCATATATCAATTGCAGAAAAATACTACACGTAGCTAAAAATTCAAATATGTCTTTAAATATATGACTCACTCTGGTCATACATGCTTTTTTTTAAATTTTTTTTAAAAGAGAGAGTGAGAGAGGAGAGAGGAGAGAGAGAGAGAGAGAGAGAGAGAGAGAGAGAGAGAGAGAGAATTTTTAATATTTATTTTTTTTTAGTTCTTGGCGGACACAACATCTTTGTTGGTATGTGGTGCTGAGGATCGAACCCGGGCCGTACGCATGCCAGGCAAGTGCGCTACCGCTTGAGCCACATCCCCAGCCCTCATACATGCTTTTCTATAATTTTGTTATAATACTCATTATGTTTCCTAATATTCATAATTTTTAAATAGGTATATCTATAATCATCTGATATGGTCATCTTAAATGTGAAGCCAAGCCGGGCACAGTGGCACATGTCTGTAATCCCAGACAGGATTAGGAGAATAAAACAGGAGAATCACAAGTTTGATGCCAGCCTCAGCAAATAATGCAGCCATGTCTCAAAATGAAAAATTTTTAAAAAGGCTGGGAATATGACTCAATGGGTAAACACCCCTGGGTTCAAACTCTGGTACAAACACAAAATATGTACATAAAACTGTATAAAGTAAATTCATTTACACTTTTAAATATTCTTCCTGCTTGTACAATAAGGTGCTTCTTGATTATTCAGATATTTTGCTGCTTTAAAGAGGGATAAAACTGGAGAAAAACTAACATTACACATGGGTTTTATTCAGGAAGCTGGTTTATCCATATGTGCTTTCAGATTGCATGTCCCAGGTTACTTACCTTGCATCAGGTGTGATTGAACTGGTGACAGGAATTGTGTTGACCCTGGATTTTCTTGCAACATTTAATCATGTCAGGACATGGATAGATTTCATCATGTTCATCAAAGTGTTACTTCATTTCTTTTACTCCGTCTATACCTCATCTACATAAACACAGGTTGGTTAAGAAGTCAAAACTGAGAATGCAGAGCCCTCCATGGATCACAAAACACAGAAACTCACACACAAAGAAACAAATATACATCAATATTAAAAAAAAAAAAACTGGCCTGTTTATACACTCGGTAGGTGATAGTTTTATTATGTTTCATTATTTTAAAATAATATATGGCCACACTCAAATTAAATTTGCTTTACTCCCATCTCTCTTATTCACATCATGTCTATACCATCTGAAGGAATCTTGACATACTACTTCATAGTTTTCTAAATTTTTTATAATGAAATGCATTTTCTATTGTGTGATAGGATACACAAATTTATACATAATACATGCACACACAGAATATATATATATATATATATATATATATATACATACATATATATAAATATGTAATTAGCTAAGGAGATTCTACTAATTTTATAATAGTAATAAATATTTACAATGTATCTATTTACTTTTTAAAATATTTTTTATTTATTTATTATATGATGCTGAGAATTGAACCCAGGGCCTCATATATGCTACCACTAACCCCAACCTCAGCCCCTTACTTGTTAAATTAAAGCATACCCTTACTTTTTATTGATTTTTTTTAGTTGTATAAAATATTAGGATAGATTTTGACATAATCAGAAAAGCATGGAATATAATTTGCTCTAATACATTCCCCAGCAATTGCTCCCTTTCTTTCCTTTGATCCCCTCACTTTTACAGTATTGATTATATATAAATATACATACATATATATATATATATATATATATATATATATATATACACACACACAAAATTTTGGATACATTAATTTCACTCTTCTTTCATTTTACCATTCCTCTTTTCCCCCCCAAAATTACAAGAAAATATAAGTAACTTTTATATACTTATTATTCCATCTTAGATTTACTTTTGACACATAAACTAATTTATGAAATTAAAATTACTTGTGCTATCCTCCTACTTCTGGTTAGTTTGTTACCCTGAATCTGTCAAATTACCTCCTTCACCCAGAGAATACCTTTTCAACAGTTTTCATATGCAAACTGTCATTGGTTAGCCATGAATTTATAAACTAATTAATGGATTAAAGGGCTTTTGCACATGATCTAATAACACTGGCTGAATGTGATGGTGCATGCCTGTAATCCCCATGATTTGTGCATCTGAAGCTAGAGGATCATAAGTTCAAGGTCAGCCTGGGCAACTTAGTGAAAACCTCAAAATAAGAATAAATAAATAAAATAGGGTGGGGAATGCAGCTCAGTGGTAAATTGCTCATTACTTCAATTCCCAGTACCATAAATAAATAAATAAATAGATAATTGTATATGACATAATATTAATTTCCATGTTCTGTGTATTAAAATTTCTTTTTTCATTTCACTCTGATGAATATTTTAGACTCAACCATATTAACTCAGTAACCTCATATTATCCCTAATTTTGTAGATATATACATATATATACATATATAACGATATATAAAGTATACACATGTACATATATAAACCTATCAAACATTGATAAATAATTTCCATAAGTGGCAGTGATTTCAATACTCATACCAATGGAGTGGGGATATTTGCTCTGCTTCATGCCCTCACCATCACTTTGTAGTCAGAGATTTTTTGATTTTTATTTTTTATGAAATGATAAGAATTTTATATGTGATATCATTTCAAGTCATGAAAATGCTCTTTTATATCTTTTTACACATACATATACATGCATGACTTGGCCATCAAAATTGTTTTTACGTTTTCTGAATTGTCTGTAGCATCACTTTGTTCACTTTTTATAGATTTTTAGAACATTATGTTTTAATTTAAGCAGTGTATGGTTGTATCTACTTTCTCCTGGGTGTGGCTTTTGCTTTAACATTATTGATAATCATCTTATTATATACACTTTTAAAATCTTAAATTATAAAATAATTTACATATCTCTTTCACAGTCTTCATTTGCATAAGTTGATATGCATGATTAAAAGTATCAGTGGAAGAGTTTTCCAAAAAGGAAAAAATAAGCACAGACATATTATGATGGGAACATATTGTGGCAAGACATGCTCTATATTTGTAGTTTGGGGATGTTACCTAAATTTATGAATGTCCTTTAAAGTAAATATTCTTTGATTATATTCCATGCTCCAAGTTTACAGTATGACTGGAATTATAGAATAAAAGCACCCTTTCAGGATGAGAATGGTTTTCAATAAGATTATAATTTAAATCAGTAAAAAATTAATGTATAAGGAAAGAAGGAATGACAGAGGGTGGGAGGGAGTGGGGAGGAAGGAAGGAAGGAAGGAAGGAAGGAAGGAAGGAAGGAAGGAAGGAAGGAAAGAAGGAAGGAAGAAGGAAGGAAGGAAGGAAGGAAGGAAGGAAGGAAGGAAGGAAGGAAGGAAGGAAGGAAAGGTTAAAATTTAAAAAAAAATAAAGTTCACTTGTTTAGCTGTAAAGGGATCAGGCAATAAGCAATGCTTGAGAAAGAAATATGAATGTTACATGCTGTTATATAAATTTTGTGTTTCATCTTCCCCCTCAAAACATTAGTTTAATTCAGACAATCCCAATAAAAACTAGTGAAGATAGAACAATTTCAAAAATTAGCTCATAAAATAAAATACAGACAAATATTACTCTATGAAAGCAATGCAATCCAGTATACTTTATATTTTAAGTTAGTTTAATGATTAAATTTTATTAATATATTCCTTCATTATTTGTCCCATTGATGTACAATAAAGAAGGCTTGAATTCTACTGAAGAACAGTAAGTCTTTCACGTTTCTGAATGTTCTGAAATTCTAACCACTCTATCCATGTGGTCTATCTCCTTATATACTGTCTCATGTATTTCATTTTATAAAAATGATTTTTCAACTGCTCACTTGAAGTTTTAGTGTAATTTAATGTAATGACACTAATAGAACTAGTTAATAAATCAACTAGTATGCATAACCATTATGCAACAACAAAATGTTAAAAAATATAATTTCTTTTGACTCACAATATTGTTCATTATTTTCATAGCAACATGAACTATGATCTTCTGAATCTTCATGTATGTTTTGTGGCATTAAACCATGAAGAATGACACTGAAGTTAATGCATTTGTACTCAAGGGATTCACAGACAGCAATGACCTGCAAATGATTCTCTTTTTCCTGTTTCTAGCAGTTTACCTCTTTACTCTCCTAGGAAATTTAGGACTGATTGGATTGGTCATCTTGGATTCCCGGCTCCACAATCCCATGTACTATTTTCTGAGTGTGTTGTCTTCTGTGGATGCCAGCTATTCTACAGATATTACCCCTAATATGTTAGCAAATTTCATATCAAAAAGTAAAATCATTTCATATTATGGATGTGCAACACAATCATTTCTTGCTGTTACTTTTGGAACCACAGAATGCTTTCTCTTAGCTGCAATGGCTTATGATCGCTATGTGGCCATCTACAACCCACTTCTGTATTCAGTGAGCATGTCACCCAGGGTCTATGTGCCACTCATCATTGCTTCCTATGTTGGTGGAATTCTTCATGCTATTTTACACACAGTGGCCACTTTCAGCCTTTCCTTCTGTGGGTCCAATGTAATTAGACACATATTCTGTGACATCCCTCCTCTACTTGCCATTTCTTGTTCTGACACTCACATAAATGAGCTTCTGCTCTTCCTCTTTGTGAGCTCCATTGAGATAGTCACCATCCTGATTGTCCTGATCTCCTATGGCTTCATCCTGTTGGCCATTCTGAAGATGCATTCTGCTGAGGGGAGAAGGAAAGTGTTCTCTACCTGTGGCTCCCACCTGACTGGAGTGTCCATTTATCATGGGACCATCCTCTTCATGTATGTGAGACCAAGTTCCAGCTATGCTCTGGAGCATGACATGATAGTATCAATATTTTACACCATCATGATTCCCATGCTGAATCCCATCATCTATAGTTTGAGAAATAAAGACGTAAAAGAAGCAATGAAAAGAGTTTTGGGGAAAAATTTGTGTATGCATAAAATCAAATTTTCACACTAAACACTAAAATGAAAAAAAATCTGATAAAAAATGTTTTCTTTTAGCTTATTAATGTTTTTCATTTATTGAACTATCTTTTGATTTTACCTCTGAAGATTTAAAACCATTATGGAAGTAAAATAATGATTTTTAATTTTTCTGAAACATGTTAATTCAATGATTTTAAATTTTTAAATTTATTATCATTATTTAACTACATATTTTTATTATATTTCATTGTTTCATTGAACAGTTTAAAATAAGATCATGTTAAATTGTCTTCTCAATTTGTGTACAGGTATGAAAATATCATCTACTTGTTTATGAATTCATATGCATACACACTCATATACATGTATGCACACATATATACATATATGCTGGTACTGATTTATTAGTTTTCTAGGGCTGCCATAACAATATACCACAGAATGAGTGGCTTATACAACACAAATTTATTTTTTCATGGTTCTTGGAAGTATTGTTCAAAAATAAGTTATTGGCAGATTGATTTCTTTTGCGGCTTCTCTCTGTAGTTTGTGGATGACCACCTTGTACCTCTGTCTTCATGTGGTCTTCCTTCTATATTTCTGTGCCCCAAACCCTCATTTTTACAATGAGACCAGATATATTTGAAGTTCCACCCAAAACTTCTCTTTTTACTAATTATCCCTTTGAAGTAAATATAACACCTTCTGCAACATTTCAATTTCAATATAATAAATAATATATAATATTTAATTAATATATAATATATAAATATTTAGTATATAATATCATAATTAATAATTATAATTAATAGACAATATAATTATAATATTATATATGATTAATTATACATATTAAATATATAAGATTATAATTTAAACCAGTAAAAAATAAATGTAGAAGGAAAGAGGGAAGGACAGAGGGTGGGAGGGAGTGGGAAGGGAGAAAGGAAGGAAGGAACAAAGGAAGGAAGTATGGAAGAAAGGAAGGAGAAAATGGTAGAAATTGAGGGAGAGGTGAGGAGGAGACATTTTGTTTGATTACTTCAAAGGGATAATATATATATAATATAATTAATAATTATAATTAATAATAATTAGTATATAATATATATAATATTGGTGCATGCACATGTATATACCCTCATAGAGAGCTATGTGTATGTGTAATCTCTACTTTAAAACATATCCATAGATGTCATATCCATAGATGTCAAACTGCATGGGATCCCATACTTGCAAGTATGTGTCACTTTATATCTCACTATCTTGATCATATATCACCTGATCAATGGCAAACCTACAGATAACCTAAATCCAGACTGCTTTTCATAAAGTGCCTGGTGTCCAACTTTAATTCAGTTTTGAATTTTATGCATCTGTAGCAGTCAACTTATACACTGGATCACATACCACAGATAATATACATAAATTCCTAGGTTCATTACTGGAATATTTTGTGAGGGTGTATTTCTTCCTTTTTTTAATAAATCACACAGAGCATGGATGGAAAACCCATTCTTTACTTTCTCATAAAAGAGACTGGACATTGTCATATATCTAGGTGATTCTTAAACTGAAGAATAATAAAAGAAGCATAGGTCAGAGTCAGGTACAACTGACTGTCTGACTTGACTCATCATCTTTTATGCTCTCATTTAGCCTTTGTTTTAACAGATCTCATTTTCAACACAAAGAGACATTTTATCTCTTCTGAATACTGATCTCACTGTCACATGATGATGTTAGCAATTTACCTCCCCTGTGTCTCTCTATATTCCTTCTTTCTTAAGTGTACCTGCTTCACTTATCATTTTTTATATATCATGCATTTTTATTTATGTGTCTTTTATTATCTGATCTATTTTATGTCATCTAGAACAATGATATGCATTATCACTTAACATACAGTTGATGGAAAGATCTATGTTTATGAATCAAAAGAATTAATTTTCTTAAATGGCCATATTACCAAAAGTCATATACAGAGTAAATGCAATAATCATCAAAATACTAATGATATTGTTCACAGAACTGGTGAAAATGGTCCTAAAATCCATATGGAAAAATCAAAGATCCAAAATAGCCAAAGCAAACCTGAGCAAAAACAGCAATGCTGCAGGCATCACCATGCCCAATGTCAAACTGTAGTACAGAGCCATAGACCAGTAGACAATAGAAAAGAATAGAGGACATAGAATCAAATGCACTCAGTGACTGCCATCTGATTCTTGACAAAAGTGCCAAAAACAAACTTTGGAGAAGATATGTGTCCAACTATAATTAAAAGAATATTTTAAAAAAAATCAATGCAAAACAGTCCAGAGATCTAAGTATAAGGCCCGAAACACTGAACTTCCTTGGGGGAAAAAAATCCCACACACACTGGAAACAAACTAGAAACAATAACTTCCTGAACAGGACTCTTATAGCTCAGGAAATGCTAAGAAGAATTAATAAATAAGCTGGCATCAAATTAAAAAGTTTCTGCACAACAAAAGAAACAATTAGCAGAGTGAAGAGAAACATCTACAGAATGGGAAAACATCTTTTCTAGCCACTCTTCTAACATGATTAATATTTAGAACTCAAAATATTTACAACAATAAAAAACTACAATCAGTAAATGAGGATATAAATTGAATAAATATTTCTCAAAAGAAGAAGTACAAATGGTCAATAATTATATGAAAAACTGTTCAACATCTTTACTTATCAGGAAAATGCAAATCAAAGCCATATTGTGACTTAATTTCACTCAGTTCAAAATGGTAATCATCAAAAAGGAAATAGAAATAATGACAAACACTGGCAAGAATGTGAGAGAAAAAGAGCACTTATACACTGTTGGTGAGAATGAAAATTAGTACATCCATCATAGAAATCAGTACAGAGGTTCCTCAGTAAACTAAAAATAGAACTACGATTCAGTTATACCTCTCCCAAATATATTTCTGAAAGACTAAAGTCAGTGTAATTAGAAAACTAATACCAATGTGTATCATAGCACAGCTCACAACAGCCAAGTGGTGGAATCAGCCTAGAACTTCATCAACAAATGAATGGATAAAAAAATTGTGGTACATGTGCACAATGGAATGCTACTTAGCAATAAAGCAGAATGAAATCATGTCATTTACAGAAATAATGGATGGAACTGAAATCATAATATTAAACAAAATAAGCCAACTACGAGAGATAAGCATTTCATGTTTTCTTTCATATGTGGAATCTAGTAGAAAAATGAGATGAATGTGGAAGGGAGACAATTAGTGAAGATAAAGAGAATCTGTGGTAGGAGGAAGGGATGATAAGGGTGGATAATAGGGAGGTAGAAATAATAAAAATGCATTGTACACTTGTGAGAATAAAACACAATGAAATAGACTATTTTGTGTAATTAATATCTGTTAAAAATTGTCCTTAATGAATGTTTTAGATTTTAGATTTTAGAAACGTTTATTTCATCCTAGAGAAATATGAAACAGGATGTTCATTAAAATATTAGATGTACTAATATTTCATCATTTATTTAAAGAATTATTTTTTTCCTGTTCATTCTGTTAGTGAATTTTTCTATTCCCTTCTAAATTTCTGAACTGAATTTATTTTCTAGTGAATAGTTAGTGGCACACATATATTTAAGTAGTCAATATTTTCATTATATACATTTATTTTTATTTTATTTTTGTTTTACTTAGGAATGGTTTTGAATTTTGGTTTTAATTGCCTGCATAAAAATATCAAAGAAGTTTTATCTTATTTTATTTACTTCTAAACAGAATGCATTTATATTATTTTCTACATCAGATCTCTTTTTAAGCTAATATATGACAATATTTCACAATTACTTCACATGCTTTAGAATTGAAAGGAGCCCCTCTTATTTGGAGTTAAAGTTTAATATAAACTCATGTATAAAAACAATCTTTCAGCTGTGCATTTTCTGTCTTTCTAATGGTTCATTGACTGGTTTTATTGGATGTATAACAGTTTTTCCAATATTAGAATCCTATTTTTCCTTCCTTTCCCCTGTGTGCCAAATTCTCTAATTTAGAACATTGGTTGCTACATTGTTCTTTGAGCAGATATAAATCATGTCTAAATTTTCATGGCAAATTAAATCATATCATTACAAAGCAGCCTTTTATTCATTTTGAAGCTCTTCCATGCATTCTATATTTTTGATATAAAAAGTTACAACAGATGTTCTCCAGTTTATTATCTAAATGACTTTGTGGCCAGTCCTTCGTTTGTACCTTTCTGAAACACTTTGTAACATATTTGACTTTATAAAGAAACTATACTGAGGTGGATACTGGCACATGATTGGAGGTGAACTCTGTTCACCACCCCTCCCCATCCCCCCAAATATAAATCTGCATTCACAGAAATGCCTTCAGAAGAGTTAAGAAAACAAGTGGAAGATAACAGTATTTGGATTATTATTTAATAATAATATAAATATAATTATTATTTAATAATAAAATTACACATGGAAGTTTCTAGGAAGGACAGTGTTACCTTACTTAGGTCATATCTCCCTCATCTCCAGGTAACACAGAACCTAGAGGAATGTCACACATTTGGAAAAGGGAAAGGCATGTAGGACCTTACCTGGGACACCAGCACTGCTCCTGCTAAAAGAAAGCCCTATATTGACAGACCCCACAGTTCCACATTTCAGGCCACTACCTGCAGACTGAGATTACAAACCTGACCTGGCATTAGACAGGACCACATGGCCACAGACTTTAGGCTTATAGGACAATCTCTAACTTGTATCACTGCCAGGCTGGCTTTCATGGTCATGGACTCCACACATCCTAGAACATTGACAAACCTCAAGGGCTTCAAGAATGCCACATTTCTGCACTGACCACATCAGCCCTGAGCTACTGGCAGTGCCATGCCAGCCACAGCTACTCTGTGCTTACAGTGAACATGAATGTTACACAGAACCTTTCTCAGACAAAGGCAAGCTGAGAAGACTGGGATAAGTCCCTACTTCTTTAAATGCACAAACATTGATGCGTGACCACAAACATCAAGACAATCAAGGAAATATGTTATCACCAACAGACAAAAGAAGGTGCTAGCTATTGGCCAAAAATAAATGAAGATTCAGTGAACTTAACAGACACATATAGAACATCCAATCTAACAGCTAAAGACTGCATATTCTTCCCAATTGCACATGGAGCATTCTCCAACACAGATCACATATTAGAACACAAAATTGTATAAAAAAATTATGAAGATTGAAAAATAATATGAGGTATCACTTCTCATAACTTGGTGTAAATCTAAGCATGAGTTACAGGAATAAATTTGGTAATATCACAAATATTTGGAAATTAAAAAAAAAGTCTATCCCAAAAGTCTTCTTTTTAAAGATATGCTAAGTATGTTAATAATTATATATGTTCCTCAGCTCACAATGGAGTAATACAAGTTCTAATGAAGCCATAAGAATATCACAAGTCAAAAATGCACTTAATGATAGATACACTGAAAAACACATCGAAAATCAAAAAAAATCATAGATTGAGCAATATATACGAAGATTTGATTATGAACACAATTTTCCTTATCAAATTAAAATAATACACAGGAAATATAAAACATTAGAAAAGTTTTAAAAATATAACATATATGCTCTAAATTTTAAATAGTAAAATGTATATTTTAGTGCATTTAGTATGTTTTAGTATGTTAGGGTTTTTGAAAAATTTTTACCACTCTGAAAATTAAACCTGTACTGTCTAAACAGTCATTCCTAATTTTCCACTTTCCTATCCTTTAAACATTAATCTACTGTCTCCATGTATTTGCTTATTGTGTACCTTCCATAAAATGTATTATTAAATATGAGGTCTTTTATAACTAATATATTTCATTAAAATAATGTCTTGAGGGCCATCCTTTTTATGACATTATCAATGATATTTCTTCTTATTACCAAACAAGTGAGTTACTAAAGTTTATTAAATGGTTGCTGATAAACATTTGTTAGTGATACTGATAGAAATGAGAGTAATTTAGTCTGTTCAAATCTGCAGATACCAAAAAAATAAAAAAAATAAATAAAGAGAGAGAGAGAGAGAGAGAGAGAGAGAGAGAGAGAGAGAGAGAGAGAGAAAGGATACTAGAGAGAGGGTAGTCAGGATACAGCATATTCTGGGGAAAGAAAGAGATTCAGAAATACAGCAATTCAGAAAAGCAAGGACTATACTTGCAAATACCTCTTCAGAATTTAGCTACTAGCCTCTGTGGGTGGCTTTTGTGCATATGGTAATTCTTATTACCTTATGCACAAGAGCCACCCACAGGGCCTATGCATTTTATGTTCCTGCTCTGTTCTTTCTTAGTCTTTACAATATTCTGAATAATTGAAGAGGGTCACACATCACTCTTATCAACCACCCAGTATGAAAAGGAAGATTTTCAAACTGGAAAAATAATCTTAATTTTTTTTCATGTAGATATTGGTTAAGTAAGAATATAATTTATTTAGTAATTACAGGACTATTCAGGCTACCTGCTTTCTCTGATATGGTCACTTTTAAGGATTTACATAGCTCATTTAACTGTAAAATTTATTAGCAATTGGTGGTTTGTATGACCTCATATTTTCTACTAAATATTTATGAGAACTCTAGTGATATCCTTTATTTCATTTCTCATATGTATTATGTATTTTTGTTCTTTTCAGTAGTGATCATCAAAGTTATCAAATTCATATTTACCATCTTATAGTTTGACTAAAAAATATTTTAAAAAGGCTTTGTCTTATGATTCTTAAAATAGTATAGATCTTCCTTTTCCATTTGTGAACTATTTTTTCATTAATTTAATAATTATTTATTACCTAATCCTACATTGCATCAGGGCAGTTTTTTTTTTTATTGAAGCAATTAATATTTTTAAAAAATACTGTTTAGTACACTTACCTTCATTTTTAAATCTTTGGCATTTCTTTATGATATTATTTTTATACATGCTCTATTGTTACCATGTTCCTCCATACCTGGAAAATTATTTGAAGCACAAGTCTGTAAAATCATTTCAGTATCTGTGAATTTAGTGTTCATTTTCATATATGTGTGCTATTTTTGTGTGAAAGCATGTTTCCCTAAAAATGTATTTATTCTGCCTATATGTGAGAAATATATTTCAAATAATTTAGTAGAAAATGATTTTTTTTTTAGACCAGGGATTTAATCCAGGGACACTTAACCACTGAATCACATCCCAAACCTTTTTTTATCTTTCATTTTGAGACAGCGTCTTGCTAAGTTGCTGAGACTAGCTTTGAACTTGTAATCCTCCTGCCTCAGTCTCCTGAGTTTCTGAAATTAAAGGAATGTGCCACAACAATTTTTGTCTTTTACCACTTTAAATATACCTTCATTATTTGCTGGTGTATAACATTTCTTATAATATCTGCTAAAATTCTTTCAGTTTTTCTTCCATATGTAATATGTATCTTACACTGATTTTTTTTTTTAACTTAGCTCAACTTTATTAGTGACACTTAATATTGTGTGTGTTTTTTGTTGGTTGGTTGATGTGCTTTTTGTATTTATCCATGATGGTGAACTTGATGTGAACTGATTTGACTGTGAGATGCCAAGATATTTGACAAACATTATTCTTAGTGTTTCTGTGAGACTGTCTTGAATGAGATCAACCTTCAAATTTGTGGAATCTGAGTAAACAGATTTCCCTTCATTATGCATGTGAACCTCATGCAATCAGTTGAAAGCCTATGTAGAACACAAAGAAACCCTCCCACAAAGAAGAGAGAATTTCCCAGAGTTCTGACTTATGCAATCACCAAGAGAAGCTCTTCCTGGTTCCACAGCAGACTGCTTCTGGACTCCAATGGAAAACCAACAGTAGGTAGTAATGAGCAATGGTATGCAAACATAATATAGCAGGGTTACTGGGTTCCTTTGAATTGCCTTTAGTGAACCATCAACTTGTAGAACAACAACATGAATACTAACTCTGGGAATAAACAGGTGAAAACAAAGGAGGAAAATTTAAAATGCATCAAAAAAGGGAATATCATTGGGCTAAATCCTGACAGGTCTACTGAGTTTATTGTAACAATGAGGATTTAGGGCCATGGGTTTTTCATTGGATTTCAGAAGGGAAAATTCATTAATGGAACAGGTGCACTAAGATGAACTCTGCCTGGTCATTGGTCCCAGAACCTACATTAATATATTATTAACTTGTAAACAAAGCTCCCTGAAGAGGATAGTAACTGTGACAGTTATGGAGAAGATGAACTACAGTCAAAAGTTCCTTGAGCTGGTTTGAAGGAGGAGATAAATAGAGATGGTAAAGACTACAGAAGGCGGAACTCAGTTCTGACAAACATCAAACAGCAATGGATTTGGCAGCAGTTCTGCTTTCTTTGTTGCTCTCTGCTGGGAGGTGACCCAGTCTATCTTGAGAGTGCTTTTTGCTTGAGATGTACTTTGCTTTAATTCATAATAAAATTCTTTTCCTTGGTTTTTTGGTGTTTGATTTATTTATTTTTTTCATCTGAACACAGATCCTAGGTTTGGGGCTTCATCTCTCCACTCTTCTGTGACACTCTTGGGAGACTGATAATTCATCCTGAAAATTTTGCACTTTCTAAATGGAAAATTTTGGACTTTATAGTTTCTATAATAACACGACTCAATTCCTTCCTAATCAATTTGCGCTCTCTTTCTCTCAGTGTATGCATTCTATATATATATAATATTAATATGTATAATATTATAATATATATACTATTTATAATATTTAATATAAATTAATATATATATGATATTATATATATCTGCATAAACATACACATCCTAGTTCTGCTAATTTTATAGAAAACTCTGACTGATACTATTACTGAGATTGTTTCTTAGAGGAAGATTATTAAGAAAGAGATTGATAATTTGGGGGTTTCTTTCTTTTTTGGGAGTGGGTACTGAGGGTTGAACTCAGGGGCACTCAAACACTGAGCCACATCCCATACTATTTTGTATTTTATTTAGAGACAGGGTGTTACTATTAGCGCCTTGCTGTTGCTGGGGCTGCTTTGAACTTGTGATCCTCCTGTCTCAGCCTCCTGAGCTGCTGGGATTACAGGTGCCCCCCACTGTGCCCAGCTTGTTTTTTTTTTTTTTTTTAATCAAATGTCTGCTATAATAATTTTAAAAGGCATTGTGACTTGTTTTTCCTACAGTAAGGAGAACACCTATAGTCTGAGGTAAAATGTGGTAATACAGAACTTCCATACATCACTGTTTTATACTGAAAATCAAACACTTTCAGGAGTATGGCAGTAAACATTGTAGCCAAACTGAGAAATATGACTGGCTTCTTGTTCATAATGTCTCTAAACAAATTGGGACAAGAAACAGAAAATCTCAGGGGTTTGAATTTCCAGATCAAGAAACATAAAAATGAACTGAAAGCTTGTACGTCAGGCCTGAACAAGTCCCTTATCTCCTAAAGTGGCAGAGCTGATATTGTTGCAAACCATACCCAGATCTCATCTTGGGGTGGCGGACATAAAATACAAATTGAATACTTACAGGTGACTAATTTAAATGTGAGAGGAGATTGAGAAGGAACATGACGTGGAAGTTGAAATAAAAACATGTGACAGGCCACTGATGAACTTCAGGACATTGATCCTAAATGTTGATGACTCCTCTTTGTCAGTACAAGAAGCTAGATCCATCTGGGAGGATGGACCTTGCATTACCTGAAGACATTGCAGTGTCATCCTGTAAGACGGTTTCCCTGAAGACCATTCTGAATCTCTTCAGGACTGTCCCACACAACCTCTTTGCTTTTTGACATATTACTACACTCATGTTTTAGGAAACTCCCCCAAATGAGGTGCAAATTATAATCTTGTAAAGATGCTATACGCCAAGAGAATTATAAGATCTTCCTAATTTATAGAGATTCATACAGAAATTCAGGAAACATGTGTGAGAATGAATATTAAGAATATGGGGTAATGATGGAGGGAATATACAATTGTCAGAGTAAATTTATTGACATGACTTCAATAAGCAAAAATTCTGTACTTAGCTCACATACTTAGAAAGTCTTAACAATTTATTCGATCAGCTGAAACAGACCAAATGTAGCCTACAGTTATTAGAAATGTTGCACCCACATTTTTTTTCCATACAGAAAGTGATTCAAAGGCTTAGAGATATTTGAAAATTAGAGTGAGTTTGTCATTTAAGACTACTAATTCAAACTGGGAGAATCTAGAAGATAAATTATTTATCATGACTGTGGAAAATAAAGTTTTGAGAGGACACACATCCCACAATTCTTGAAGATCATACAGTGGAACCAGAACTTTTTGTGGGACCCGAACTTAAAGGGGGAAATACTGCTACTTTTAGGTAAGTCTAAATTCAGTGAAAGTAAATGGAAACTGGGGTAGTAAAGGTCAATGGTCTGTTCACGATTTTCAAAGACAAAGTAAACATAGGTACTTTAAATGGCTGTAGAGTTAAAGCAATAATCTATAACATACCCCAAGCAGATCTATTGTCTTTGCTACTTGATTGTGGATTTCCTAGATGTGAAATAGATAAATAGCCTACTAAATTATTATTTCCTCTGTATAAGCAGAAAAGTTTCAGGTCAAGTGAATGAAAGTGAAACATTAATCTTAAAAAGAGAATGAGACAGTCCCTTTAAAGTGTCCGTACTTTGAGCCTTCTTTAGGTCCAGAATAACTTGAATAAAGGAGAGTCCATGTACCTGGGGAAGGATCCAGGGCACTGCCAAAGATTTATGTTGTTAATCTTTTCCCAGAGATATTTATGAACTTTTAACAGATTAACTGTGCATTAATGGAAAACATCTGACCATATCTTTCAAAGATTATTGGACTCTAACTCTGAACTGCCAGAAATTACAGGAAACCAAGTATGTCACTTGGTGCACTTTCAAAAGAGATGCTTATCAATCTACTTAAAGGCATTTTAACACAGGTTAGTATCAAGTGTCTTCATAAAACCATCCTTTGGTTATTTCACCAATATTGAAATATTAATTATAAAATAATATAATTCTCAGCTTCAGCCAGAAGAATTCCTGACCTGTGGATGAGGGTTATTGTTGTGGGAAATGACAAATGGAAGTCATTAGAACTATCTATAACTTGAAAAATAATGAACCAAAAGCAACATTGCATTCTTAGAGGCATCTTAGCTATTACTGTCACCTTGAGGAGGAGAAAGATAAAGGGGTGGTGATTCCCAAAACATCCCAATTATTTTTATCTGTTTGACTTATTCAAAGAAAAATGGATTTTGTGGGACAGTGAATTATTATAAACTTAGTCAGGTAGTGACTCTAAGTGTGTCTTCCATACCATATTTAGGTTCATTGCTTGAACATTTAAACATATCTCTTGTAACTACCATTCACACCAATTGTTTTGGAAAATATTTTCTATTCATCCCTGCCAATCAACACCACCAGAGACAGTTAGGTTTCAGAGAGCAATGCACCTTCACTGTCATCATCAGTGGTATATCAACTATTCAGCTTTATGTCACCCCTGAATTTACAGAGATCTCACACATCTTTCCAACCCAAAAGACATCATGTTGGTTTCCTATATTAAAGACAACTACTGAACAAAAACCAATAATTACTCTAGACTTATTGATTGCTTAGAGAATTGTTTGTCAGAGGGTAGGGGAAAATTTTGACAATAATTCATGGATTTCTGCCTAAGAATTTCTGTGTATCAAGTGCCATAGCTTGTTGGGCTATTCCTTTAATGATGAAGGACAGCTTCTTTCATTTCCTTTAATTCAAGCTATAAAGAGACATAATGCCTAATGAGCCTCTTTGAACTTTGGTGGAACAGCATATTCTCTTTTCACGTCAGTTACTCCAGAAAACATGTGGCATGAACTGAAAAGCTGAAATTTTGTTTGAGACTCAGCACAAACAAAGCCTCAACCAGTTTAGGCTTCCCTGCAAGCTCCTCTGAGACTTTAGCCATATGACACAATAGATCCCAGTGCATGAAATGTCACTGGCAGATGAAGACGTATGGAGCCTTTGATAGTATCCCGAAGATGCAGGCCATTCAGATTTTGAAGAACCCTGCCATCCTCTATAGACAACTAATCTTTAAGTAATAGATAAATGATGGCTACAGGACTTCAGCAGATACTGAATGAATGCTCAACAATAGATCTCAAATTTTCCATATGACTCAAGCTGCCCATGAGGAAAAGGGTCTTGTCTTGTTTTTGCTTTCTTTCTGTCTTTCTTCCTTCCTTTCTTTCTGCCTTTCTCTTTTCCTTTCTTTTCTTTTCATTCTTTCTTTTTTTCTTTCTAGTACTGGGGATTAAACTCGGGGCATCTGGGCAAGTGCTGTACCACTGAACTACATCCCTAGCTCAAGGAAATAGGTATTATCTAGTCCACTGACCCATCAAATGTGGTATTTCCAGCAGCCTTCCATCATGAGATCAATCCAGAGTAGGCTCTGAAAAGCCCAAGTAAGTTGCACTAAATGCTCTCCAAGTGCTCTAAAAGGCCCGTGGTCCATGATCCATGTTTCTGCCATATTGCCTTCTTTCTCCCCATCTGAGCAAATGGCTATATAGGAGTTTCCTACCATGAGTTGGCAGAGTAAAAGAATCCTCCATCTTGATTGACAGATGGTTCTGCATGATGTACAGGCATCACTCCAAAGTGAACAACTGTAGCACTTCAGCCCCTTATGTAGAGTATAAGTAAGTGTTGAGGAGTTATGGTTTCTTCTACCTAGACAGCCTCAGGGTGCAGGAAGTAAACAGGGCTAGGGCCATGACACAGAGCCTTCACTGGGGCAATGCACACTAGAGCTATGGAGACAGAGCCACCCTAAGACCTGAGGACTGTAGAGCCATCAAAGTATAATACCTTCCTAGGAAAGTTACATGCCTGCTACTTCAGTGCATGAAAGCTGACACGTTTATTTCACCTGGCCAAGCCATGAAAGCTGTGGGTCTCCAATCTCTTGCCTTAGTATGTTTCAGGAGGTGGAACATGGAGTAAAAGATTATTCCCCAGCTTTAAGATTTAATATTGTTTGCCTATTGTGTATTAGAGATATTTAATTTTTGTTCCCATCTTTTTGATTATGTAGGCTAAATCCCTATATATTCCACATAGGTCAAGGATGCAATGGATTATGAGTTATAGTGGCAACCATTGCATAGACCCACCAGCAAAGCCTAACGGAGGCAGCCATAGAGGTCTCCATCCCTGACTCTTGTGTTCCTGCTTGAAAGGATTCTAGGAAGACATAGATATAGTAAAAGAATAACAAAGTTTATTTTAAAAAGATGTGAAAAAGGTAATGGGGACACTCTCAAGGGAGACAGTGGGTACTCTCAAAGAGGAGAAGGATGTCACATTCCATATGCTTTACTGTTTCATAGGGAGTCCAAAGGAAGTTTTCAAAGAGTCCTGCCCACTTCTGCCTCTAGACTTTCGACTGACAGCAGGATTGCATCAGACCTTTAAATCCCTACTGTTCATGGTGAAGATCCAAAAAAATCTGTAGGTCACATTGACCCATGCTGACCAGTTCTAATTGGAATTTATTAATACAGATTTTATTCTAAGGGAAGTTATTCATATTTCCCTTAGTTCTGGAATCTGGCCTGAGTGAGGGTTTTACAAGTCTCCCCGCTCCAGGGTAACTTGTCAGGATGGAGACTTTCCTGTATTTCTCTTGCAGTTAACAAGTTTGCTGAGGAATATAACATATTCTATTGATTTAAACCAGGTAGGCCTGCAAGTAAATTGCTTTTATGTCCCATATTTTTATTGGTGTATTATAGTTGTACATAATGGTGGGATTTGTTCAACATTCATACATGCACAAAATATAACAATATAAGTTGGCCAATACAATTTTCCAGAATATCCTTTTTCCCTCACCTCTTTATTCCCCAAACAGTAGGCCAGGTTTTAGATTCATTCCCTTAACTTCATGTTCCTATTGCTCACATCTGTCTGTTACCTTATCAGAAGCCACATTGCCAATACACCAAATGCAATAATTTTACTCTTAGTTCTATTGTTTTAATGAAGATCTTTAATCATTCCTAAAATATCATCTAAAAGCTAAACAATGAAGATGCTAAGGTGAAAAGATATGTCTACTCTTTCATTAAATGGATAACTTGCTGCAAAGTTGGAATTCTGTGACTAGGCAGCTTAGTTTAAATTCTGGTACTCTCAAGAGCTGTGTGTGGCATCAAGTAAATTTCTTAAAGTTTGTATGTTGTTGTTTTCTCATCTATAATAAATAGTAATATTACAGCTGCTTCTTGGAATTGTTATGAATGTGAAGAACATACACACATATATGTAAAAATTATGCAATTTTATACATATATGTATGTGTTTATGTGTGTGTGTGTGAACGTACATGACATTTATGTTCTTGTTTAGTACCTAACCTAATAAGCTGCATATGATTCTCAGATTTTGGTATTACCCATTCATCCATTGACTCACTATTTAATAAATAATCTCTCAGTAGACTCTAAGTTCTAGGTATGTTTTACAGTTTGGGGGATATAACTCTGAGGACACATAGGTACCATGACTGTCTTTATACAAGGTACAGTTTGAAGATATTTGTAGACAGTGACAACTAAGTACACCAAAATGTTTTAAATGAGAACAGTGATCAGTAATGAAAAAAAGAGGCTCCATGTAGATAGTAGGTGAAAGAATTTTATTTTACTTATTTTTTTTTTTTTTGCCTGACACAGTGGAACATTCCTGTGTTCCCAGAAATTTGGGAGATTGAGGCAGAAGATTTTAAGTTCAAGGCCAGTCTTAACAATTTAAAAAAAAGAAACAGGACCAAAATCCATCAGAGAATATTTATTTACATATGCCTAACCAATTTAAATTTCTTAATAGAATGGTAGACTCCAGTAACAAAATGATTCCGGAACACTGCAGACATTTTGAATTTTGCAGGCAGTTATTTAGATTTTTTTTTTTTTTTTTACCAGAGATTGAACTTAGGGGAACTCAACCACTGAGCTACATCCCCCAGTCCTATTTTGTATTTTCTTTAGAGACAGAGTCTCACTGATTGCTTAGTGCCTTGCTGTTGTTGAGGCTGGCATTGAACTTGAGATCCTCCTTCCTCAGTCTCCTGAGCCGCTGGAATTATGTGCCAACTGGCCGGCAGAAAATATTTTTGAAGTAATTGTTTTTGCATTAAAAATTTATGTCTGACTGGGCCCAGTGGTGCCAAGTGTGTAATCCAGCAGCTCGGGAGGCTCAGGCTTGAGGATCGCGAGTTCAAAAACATCATTAGTAACAGCAAGACACTAAGCAACTCAGTGAGACCCTGTCTCTAAAGAAAATTAAAAAAAAAAAAAATAGGGCTGGAGATGTAGCTCAGTGGTTGAGTGCTCCTAAGTTCATTCCCTGGCACACACAAAAAAAGTAAGAAAAATCATGTCTGAAAATTATTTGTATGCATCTCAAACTCGCACTGCAAATTTAACTCTTAAAAATAACATAATTTTGGTTACTCTATTCTGATCGATGAATTTACAGTAAAAATGGGCTTAGACAGAAAGCACTGTTTCATTGAAAGAAAAGTAAATTTTTTGCCCTTAATACCTCTTCAAATAAATTTTTGAACAAAAATTAAAGAAAGCATAATTTTGAAGTAGAAACATATGTCAACAGAGGTGAAGTCAGACTACTTCCATTCTGTGCCCTTCTTCCATGGAAGTAAATTTTGAGTAATGATAATGTTGGGAGGTGATTTCTTTGATACTAAGTAGTGAAAGTGGAGCTAGGAACTGAGGAAGAATTTAGAATTGAAGTAAACCCCTAAGGTAGACTAATTTTGCAGATGTTTGGACAGTCATTTACAAATAGTTCTTTCCTAGTCTAAAGTTTTGCTTTACTTGGACGTTAAAAGACATCTCAATGAATATCCACATTTGGTATCTGTATATTTCTGGTAGTTCCAAAATGGATCATCCATTTCTGTGAATAAAAGAGGCCAGGGAAAATTTAATAGGAAAAGAATATTCATCATGTATAGAAACAGAAAAACAGCAAAAGAGATGCTCACAACTTGAATGGATCTCGGTATGTGATGAAATGTTTAGAAAATAAGATTTGGGGATTCTTGCTTAGGGATTTTAGAATGGGAAATTAACTCCATAATAAATGCTAGAGATTTGATATAAGTAGTTGGAGATTTTTTTTTAATTTATAGAATTCTGAGGACATAGCTTCTAGTTAAAGCAAGCAAAACTCAATTCTACAACCAAAAATATCAATAGCCTTACATCCCAGAATGTATAATATGAATTTATTTGATAAAATAACAGGCATATAATACAACTGACACAATTTATCTTAATTTGAGAAATTCTTGACTGGAGAGCTGATGATTATTTTACTTATAAGGAGTCTAGCATATATAGCACAATTAACTAAAACAAGGACATTTTGTCACCAATTTCTGCCATACAGATATGAATAGACATCCACTTTTATTTATTTTTTTAAATTTTACTCAAATAAAAAATTTACATGAGTTATAAAGAAACTTCTCTCAACAATTTTTTCATTGCCTCTTTTACATCTTTGTTTCTCAAACTGTAGATGATGGGATTCAGCATGGGAATCACAATGGTGTAAAATATCGACACTATCATGTCATGGTTTGAATCATAGTTGGAATTTGGTCTCATGTAACTGAAGAGGATGGTCCCATGATAAAAGGACACTCCAGTCAGGTGGGAGCCACAGGTAGAGAACACTTTCCTCCTCCCTTCAGCAGAATGCATCTTCAGAATGGCCAACAGGATGAAGCCATAGGAGACCAGGACAATCAGAATGGTGACTATCTCAATAGAGCCCACAAAGTAGAAGAGGAGAAGCTGGTTGGTGTGAGTATCAGAACAAGAAATAGCAAGGAGAGGAGGGATATCACAGAAAACATGTCTGATTTCATTGGACCCACAGAAGGACAAGCGGAAAGTGGCCACTGTGTGTATAGTAGCATGTGAAATACCACCAACATAGGAAGCCACTATGAGTTGCACATAGACTCTGGGTGACATGCTCACTGAATACAGAAGTGGGTTGTAGATGGCCACATAACGATCATAAGCCATGGCAGCCAAGAGAAAGCATTCTGTGGTCCCTAAAGTAACAAAGAGAAGCATCTGTGTAGCACACCCCAGAAAGGAAATGGATTTATTTTCTGCGAGAAAATTGACCAACATTTTTGGAGTGACAACTGTAGAATAGCAGGCATCCAAGAATGATAAGACACTCAGAAAGTAGTACATGGGGTTGTGGAGTCGGGAATCCTCAATGACCAATACAACCAGTCCCAAATTTCCTATCAAAGTAAAAAGATAGATGCCAAGAAATAGTAAAAATAGGAAAACTTGCAGGTAGAAATCATCTGTGAAGCCCATCAATACAAACATGGTGACTTCTGTGACGTTCTTCCACTGAATCCTGTAAACATCCATATCTGATGACAACTTTTTCATTTTAGTTTTTACAAAAAGATTGAAAAATATCCTTTATTAATAGAATTTGTGTAATTATATTCCAATTTGGTTCTTAGGGCATAATGATTTCTTTGGTAGTAATGACATAGGCAGTGACAAAGAACTGCATCAGCACATGAATTTTTACTATATAAGGCAAAAAAAAAAAAAGAAAAGAAATAATTTAACTCATTGTTGGCTAAATGCATTGCTAGAAATTCCTGTAATTAAAGTGATTTTTATTTTCCAATTAATTTTTGAATGAATTTTCTGCCATTTGTGTATATATATATATATATATATATATATATATATATATATTACATCCTCTTAAAATTAAAAAAAAAAACTGAATTAGTATAGATCAGCTTAAATCCAAAAATGTTTCATTGGAAAACACATAGCTGAGTTGAAGTCTTATCTACTAAAAAGTACATGAAACCACTTAATGTTTCATACTTTGTAATATAGACGACACTAAGCTAAACTTATAGGTAAATTTAGATGGTGCAAAGAATGTGAAAGTTGTTTACTCTAAAATGTTTTCAGATAACTTCTTATAAAATAGTTACACTGACTTTCCAACTTGCTTTACGGGCATTCTTTTCAAACGAAACCATGTCATGTCCTCTTTTCTGAAATTGTCTTGTTCCATTAAATACTACAGGAATCTTTATTCTGGGATAATTGCACTTCTTTGCAAACCAAGACAATACCAAGTGCGTTGTTTTAGGATTTTTCCTCTGTAAATATACAGTATCTAGTTGTCAATTTGGGTCTTTCAAATTTCAACAATAGTAATGAGAGGATTTTTGATTTACATATTCCTACAAATTCCTTGGAGACAATTATTTTAATAAACATTCTTTTCCTTTTTCCTTCTTTATTTTGGTACTCAGGTACTCTACCACTGTGCCTCATCCCCAGCGTTTTTGTATTTTATTTAGAGACAGTCTGAGTTGTTTAGCGCCCTGCTAAATTGCTGAGTCTGGCTTTGGATTTTCGATTCTCCTGCCTTGGCCTCCTGAGTCGCTGGGATTACAGGTGTGCACCACCTCTCCCGGCTATACATACCTTTAATATATTATTAAAAGTAAATGAACTTGCCCTCCCCATGTCAATATAGAGGAATTTTCTCTGCTGAGAGTGAAGGACTGCTTACCCTCTTCTCGATGGCATCTGAGGGATTCCTAGAAGCTGAGAGCACTGACTGTCCCTGCCTGGGCAGGTTTAGAACAGGCTAACTTAATCTAAATATGTATATTTTCTGCATTTTTTTTTTGGTCCCACTTTGCCCCTGTTCAGGCCAGATTTATCTTCATACATGTAGCATATATTGTTTTTAATGAATTGTAACTGCTTCTGGGGTAGGCAACATAGCTTCTTCTCTCCAGTTTGATCAAACTTCAGAACTGTGTGAAGTTCCTTTTTCCATCTTTTGTCTGTTTTGGGTTGGGAGCTGAATCCAGCAATCTGGAAATCAGGTTAGGCTTTCAGTAACAGGACTAATTACTTATGGTATTTCTGAAATAACTATGAAATAAAGGTCCCCTGTATTGGTTAATAAAATTCTTGGTACAAACCATTGCCAAAAAAATTAAGTCAGTGTATTTGCCACAAAGCAGAATTTGATTTCTGAACTCCTCCCCCCGCCCTGAAATTGTCATTCCTATTCAGTGAATACAAAAAAAGAAAAAAAAAGAAAAGTAAAGAAAGAAAGTACATGACCAAGAAAAAAAAGTAAACAGATAAATTTAAAGAGCTACCTGTATCTAGGCTAAAAGCCTCAGTTGTTGACACAGATTTAAATATTGGAGCCACTGAAAGTTATGGGAATGGTTTCTACACAGTGACTTTTTGAACTTTAGCATGACATAGACCCAAAGTCACCTTACTATAGGGACACATGCACACCCATGTTTATAGCAGCACAATTCACAATAGCCAATCTATGGAAACAGCAGATGTGTTCATCAACAGAAGAATGGATAAAGAAAATGTGGTATATATACACAATGGAGTTTTATTCAACCATAAAGAAAAGATGAAATTATGGCATTTGTAGGAGAAAAGATGGAACTAAAGACTATCATGTTAAATGAAAAAATTCAAACTAAGAAAGTTAAAGGTACTATGTTTTCTGTCATATGTAGAAAGGGAAAACAAAAGTGGCGATGGATCTCCTAGAAATCAGAGGGAGATCAGTAGAAGAAAGGGACTAAAGAATGGGAGGTACATAAAGAGGGGGAAAATGGTGGGTAGTGATATTGGACAAATTATATTATTATATTATGTGCATGTACAAATATGTTACAACAAATCCCATCATTATGTGCAACTATAATGCACTAATAATGTAACATGAAAAATTTTTTTAAAAGTTCTGTAAACTCTGCCATAAATAAGTACAGCTAAATTTAAAACTTATAATTCATAATTTATGTAATTCATAATTCATATAATTCATACTGTAGAACTTGTTGAATTTTTGACATATTAAGATGACTCACATAAAAATAAACACTAAGATTAAATTTTAGAAAGAGAAGGAAGTCATATTTCTCTATTATATCAGAAATGTTCTTAAAAATGTAGAAGGTTTTGTTTTTCAAATAATAGAATAAGTAACTTCCTAAATGTAGGATTACAAAACAAAACAATTTTTTTTCTTAGAAAATGATATAGTAAAATGCCTGATGAAATTAAAGTACAACTGTTATATAAATTCAGATAATTTGCATATTAGACATAAGAACAGGCACAAATATATTAATATATAATTTTGTTTGAAGTCTTATTTTCATAAAATAGCTTGCAAAGTCATCAAGAAATTGTGTAAATACTTGCTAATGTTAATTTTGTGGGCTCAGAAAGACACATTTCTGCTTAAAATGTTTCCATTCTGATTCTATTCTCCCCTACTTTCTTCTTTTTCTGCAACAGAATTAGTAAAATATATGCAGGAATATTTAGTGCAGAGAATCATGGACAAAGTACAATTGTTGAAATAGATTGACAGTATAAGGAAATAAGCATTCAACTAAATGTTGAAACATATTACTAAGAGTCTGGTAAAAGAATTCATTACAAAATAACTGTTGACACTCATATACAAGAGAAATGTCAATTACATTACAATTCCAGTATGTTGGAGTATACACATTCTGAATTTGACTTTCCATAAGATTAAATACAAAAACTCTAAGTTATATAAGAAATTTAGCAATGTACCTGTCACTCCATCTGCCTGTGGACATGCTGATAAAATAATAATATATTCACTTAAGTTCTTCTAATACTTTGTCAATAACTTCCTAACAAATCTTAATGTGTTTATTCTGAATGTACAACAGGAAGGTGGTTTATGAAGTGAGTATGACTTATTCCAAATCATGTCTTCTTGTAACATTTATCTACTTCCTTGTGGAAACTATAGACATAATAGAGGAAAACATGAAATCTGACTATTTTTTCCAAGATGCACTTTGAACAGCTATTTTTTATTAACTTATATGTAAGGATATTAGAATTGGTTGTGCTCATGATGAGTTTGTGTCATTTAAGATATACACAAAATTTCAAAATGTATACACACTGAATTGCTAACTACAATGTGCTCAATCAAAAAAAAAATAAAACATATAAAAATAACTTCTCAACTCTCACAGTCAGATTCATGACAACAATACTATAAACACGTAGATAAAATGCATGGGGAGTTAAAATAGAAGCCCTTCCAACTTCTGAAGCTACTATAAGGGATGGGAATTATGTGTCCATTATCTTATTCAATCTGAATAAAAACCTGAAAAATAAATAAAGCAGCCTCATTTTATGCATGGAGAAACTGAGGTCCAGCTAGATACAATTTTACCATTCTCAGACTGTTTATTAATAGAAATAAACAGAATGTCAGATTTCTCTGACAATTTCTACTGGACCATTTTATAACCCCTTTTGACATGTCAATTCTGGAATATCAACTAGAACTGATACTAAATAGCATTGCTTTGTAGTTGAATGTTTAAAGATGTTAAATTTAGACTCTGCAATTAGAAGAAAACTAGAACTGCTTCTAAATCAATTACTAACTTAGAAAAATAAATTAAAAACTTGAATTCCCACATTGAAAGACATAAGAAAACTTGAACCCAAAGTGAAATATTTACATTGACTGGATTAAATTTAATTTTCTTTTCATCTAATAATTAACAATACAGGTAGTTCTTAGGGCTGGGGATTAGTGGTAGGGCACTTGCCAATATGTACAAAACCCTAGTTAATTAGTCCTCAGGACTTTAAGTGTAGTAAAAACAATAGTAATAATAATTTATACTACTGCACCTATTCCGTTATCTTTCATCAAGCAAATTAAAGCATATTTCTATTACAGCTCTATTGATAAAACAGTATGCACACTAAATTGCTAACTACAATATAATCTATTTTCCTTATCCCTGCATTACCTGAAAAGTGTGTGATTCAACTGGCAGCATAAATGCAAGAGAGAATACTTCATTGAGTCTGAAATATTCTCTCTTACATTTAAGTATTAAGGCATGTACTTTGGTGTTCACTATAACATAAAATATTTCCTAAGAAAAATCCCTTCTCTTACCTATAAACATGGATGGACTGCTTTTTCATTAAGAAATACCATGAAGGCTATGCATCTGAACTCTTATACCAGCTCCTCAGCACTTCATGTCCACAGGGAGTTCCCAGTGAGGACACACCAGTTCTTTTCTGGGACAGAATGGATCCCAGTGGCTTTTTTATTAGTAAACAAATAAATGTTTGTAGAATAAGAAATTATAAGGTTGAAAATGATAGCATAAATGAATTTTGGTATTTGCTTAAAAAATTCCCTCAGGTAAAAATAAATCTAATCATACAAGATACAGTCTAGATGCGGTACTTATTATCTAAGTGCCTTTGAATTGATAAATTAAATGCTGTGAAAATCAGTTTCCTTTTACTGGGAATATAATATATAAAATTTCTGGAAATTTTGTCACCATGCACACAATGAAAATAATGCAGAAGTATCCCCTCCGACAGAATGTACACTCTGTAGTAACATTTGCCTATTTAACTATACTTCTAAATGGTAGGTGAAATAGATTTATGTTTATTGAGACTTTAATAGAGGAGATTAACTATGAATACAGAAATAGGATATATTGATATGAAAGTATGGGCAGTTTACAGATAATAACATTCTGTGCAATGAAAGTTTAGAATATTAGAGGTCTGAGAGATAAAAGTCAAATTTTTGAATTCTACAGCATCTTTTCTTCTTTTGGGGATCAAATATACTAATGCACAGACTGGCTGATTGTTGTATATGTAAAAAGTTCTTTGAAAAAAATTCGCAAAACATATGGATGTTAACTGTAGGAATGTTATTTTAAGGTTTAAGATTTGTTTGAGACACATTTTATATACAGTGTAAACAATGAGTCAGTTTCTCTTTTGGTGGCATTAGGATGGTCAGATTTTTTGATATCTTAAAAAAAAAAAATCCTGGGCTGGGGATGTGGCTCAAGCGGTGGCGCGCTTGCCTGGCATGCCTGAGGCCCGGGTTCGATCCTCAGCACCACATACCAACAAAGATGTTGTGTCCCCCGAGAACTAAAAAATAAATATTAAAAAAAAAATTCTCTCTCTTTCTCTCTCTCTCTCTCTCTCTCTCTCTGTCTCTCCTCTCTCACTCTCTCTAAAAAAAAAATCCTTTGTTTACGAGTTTTCCTTAGAACTTTGTCAAAATCAATTTACTGTTAATCTTTTTTTTTTTTTTTTGGACCCAGGATTGAACTCAGGGACACTTAACTACTGAGCCACATTCCCAGCCCTCTTTTGTATTTTGTATTTTATTTAGAGAGAGGGTCTCACTGAGTTTCTTAGGGCCTCCCTAATTTGCTAAGGCTGGCTGCATTGAGTCTGGGAGCAAGTGGGCATGGCCATTCACCTGTAAGTTGCCACCTGTGCTGGTTCTTCTCTCTTTTCAACATGATTTTGCTGAGATTCTTAGTTGGTAAATTATCTTTTCTTTTTAGCTATGGGTTTTGAAAGTTCATGGTTCCATGTCTTACAGATCCTGTTATTAACTCATTTTCCTTGCTAATTCTGTACCTGAAACAAAATTGCTGACCCCAACAATATTCTGCTGCCATTGGATGCCTTCCGTTTTAAAATTTCAAGTTATATTTTCTTTTCCAAGTTTTAATGAACATTTTTAAATATAATTTGTCAAACAAACCATCTGTTTGTATTTTGTTTCACATACCTATGTAAGCTAAGAATAACTTTAGATTACTCTGTATTTCTTGTTTTCCTATTTTTATTGGCTTAAATATCATCCAAAAATGTTATGAAATATTTTGTTTAAGTTTACAGGAGGCATGTGTAGAATGAATTGATGGTATAATAGGAAAAGAGTGAAAAGGGTGTTTACTATGATGAGGGAGACCTGGAATTGAATCTTGCCTCTGGCCCTTGTTATTTCTGAGAGAAGATATAAAGATGCAATGAATGAATAGCCACAGAATTTCAGTTCTGCAATAAGTATTTATTAGGCATAGGTTATAAATTTTCTTTTCCTTTGCAAATTTATTTCAACATTAAGCCCACAATATTTCAATTCTTTGCTTTCTCTTCCAGTTTCATTCATAGAAGTGGCTTTCCATTTGATCTTACATAAGGAAATCTTGAAGAATCAGTCATTATCTTTTTTTTTTAAATTTTTATTCTTTCAATATGTGTGCATGTTGGCTTAGCCATATCCAAACTAATTCTCTCTTTAGCATATAAAGAAGCAATGCGTTTGAAACACATTTTTTTAAATGCTTAGCATTGCATTTCTTTTCACTGCCGTATTTACCCAGAACAAAACCAAACCAGTGTAATATAGTAAAATGGGACTGTGGTGATCTGGTGTGTTTATGGGGGGGTGTATCAACATAGTTCACAATTCATAAAGCTTCTTTATTCACTAATTGAAACAAATAAAGAGTTAGCAAAGTAAAAACTGTAATGATAATACTCATTAGATTTAGTGTGATGCAATAATGTTCAAACATAAATTAATAATCACAAAGTAAATATATTAAATATTGTCAATTAATAAAATGTTAGGCTCACAGCTGTGGGTACATGCATTTTTCAATGACTTAATTTTAGTGCTAGATTTGTGAAACAATAAATTTTGGAAAAAACACAACTGATGAAAGAAATTCACTTATATAGGTATCTCACACTTATAACCAAAAATAAAAAGAGGCATACTTAAAGGAAGTTGCTTTAAAGACATATTTATTCACATGTTTAATTAATCTGTTATCTGTACCCTACTATGTCTACCTGGAAATTTTAAATTATTGATATTTTAAAGAGAGGTACAATTTGGAAAGAAAGTCTAATGCCACACATGGCTCTTAATTATCAAGGCTAGTGATAACACGTTTTCAGACCTCAAATCTTTGGACCAAGTATGTTGTTGAACTGATAGCAAGAATTGTATTGGTGTTGACATTCAAATTAATTCTAATTACACTTAAAATAGATTGATCTCATCACACTCATGAAAGTTCTTTTTATTATTTCTTTCCAATCTGTTTTTATCTCATCTGCATAAAATATTTTTTTCTACCTCTCTTTGGATAAAGTTTGTATCACTTTTCCCATAGCACTTTGAAAGAAATAAAACAAGTGCACTTGGAGGGGGTTTCTATCTATATACTGAACATTGTTTTAATTAAATACATTTTGTTATTTAAAATTAATTAATGGACTTAGTTATTTAATGCATTTTAAATTATTAAAGACATTAAAAGTATTTAAGTAAAGAATGCTTTGTATATTCTATTTTTTTATTTAAAATACATATATATGGCTTCCCCAAATTTTTCCTTGACACTTCATTTGAGTATTCATTATGTAATTTCCCTTTATTTTTTTTCCAAATTTCTAAGGAAATATATTCTTCTGATACTTATTTCTTCTAGATAATCCTGACTTTACCTTTCCCAGAAAATTGTGATTTTCTTCTCTTTTCACCACTATTTCTAACCCAAATGGCCATCTCTCCTATTGATGGAATTTGTCTACATATCAAAACTGCAGCTTGAAGTACATTATGAGTTGATCAATTTATATAGCATATTATTTGCAGTGGATAATGTGTACTCAAAACTGACACATGTTTCCTGTAGGTCAATATGAAAAAAATAAATAAAAAGTAGTTAAATAAACAATCAATTTTGGGGCTGGGGATGTGGCTCAAGCGGTAGCGCGCTCGCCTGGCATGCATGCAGCCCGGGTTCGATCCTCAGCACCACATACAAACAACGATGTTGTGTCCGCCAAGAACTAAAAAAAAAATAAATATTAAAATTCTCTTTCTCTCCCTCTCTCACTCTCTCTTTAAAAAAAATAAAATAAAATAAACAATCAATTAAAGCTATCTACTAACTAGTGCTATATTATGAGCTAATAATTAAAAATTTGAATCCATATACTGACAAACTCATTGACTACTAACTTACTTAAACATAGGACTCTACAGGAATTTGTTTTCTATTTCCTTTAACTTTAAATTATTTCTAATTATTTTTCTTTCATATTGTTAGTACTTAAGCCTAACTGCAAATAGTGCTTATTTTTATTAATAGTTTAAATTACTGATCTTCATGAAATACTTATTAGTTTTAGATACTAGTCACCTAGTGGTACTTTCAATAATGACATAATTAACAACATAAAACAAGCATAATACCTTGAAAGGAAAATTATATTTATTATTTTTTTCTTCAGAACAATTATTTTCATTTTTACTTCAGACTTTTGAGACAGAATAAAACACATACATGCATGCATTTATAGTCTATATAAATAAATAAATACATACATTAATTTGGATTTCCAAAACAATTTAAAGTACTAAATATGTAAATATGTAAAAAGGACAATATAATGCTAATATTTGAGATAAAATTAAATAAAGCATAAATTGTTATATGATCTTATATAATGATACATCTTCACCCTAAAATTAATTCTATTCTTCACCCTTGATTCATTCTATTCTGAAACATCTTGCAAAACTGTACAATCTAGGAATCTACTACTGTGAGTTTATATAGTATCTGCTTTTCCATGCCTCACTGATTTCATTAAGCATAATGTCCTCTAAATTAATCTAATTTGTCCTAAATGACAGAATTTTGTTTTCTTAAAGATTAAATAGTGTTCTCTGATGTGTTTTTATCACATATCCTTCATCTGCTCAACCCCTGATGGTCACTTAGGTTCCATACTTAATTACTATAAATAATGCTACAATGACCTTGGGAGCACAGATATGCCTTCAGCATGCTGACTCAAACTCCTTCAGATGTATTTACAACAATGGGATTGTTGGATCATATGGTAGTTCTGTTTTTAGTTTTTTGGGGAATTTCCATACTGCTTTCCGTAAGATCTCTACCAATTTAGTGGGAGATTATTTTCTAAGTCATACTTTTCTTTTTTTTCCACATTCATAAGTACACACTAAATGAATATTAAAATCTATTTTCACTATATTAAAAGTAGTTGCAAAATAGTTGTCTGTGATCTCCATCATCATGACATCTCCATCAATGTCTGTGAGGGAGCAATGGCAAGGAAAGATTTTAATATGGGAATAACGATAATTGATGTAAGGCAAATAAGGCAAAATGCATGTCAAAAGCTTGGATGTATCTTAGTATACCAAGGTACAAGAAAGAAAAAAATACATAACATTTGGGATGACCTTCACAAGGATTTCAGAATGGGAAGTATCATCACAATGAATGTTAAAGATTTAGTATAAACAAAGTGAGGATATATCAAATTCTGAGGAAAGAAAATATAAGTTTGTAGCAAGTTAAAATCAAATAAAAAATGATTACAAAAATGTAGTTATGGGAAAATATTTAATTTGGATCCTTTTAAATATAAAAATATATAGTGAATTTACAATTGATAAATGCTGCATTGGAGAACAGATAGACTTTTTTTCAATTAGAAATATTCTGCAATCTATTGCATTATTAACTAAAACAGGACATTTTTGTTGCTAGTTTTTGACCATAGAAAAATGATTCCAGCATTAATTTTAGGTTTACTGAATACTACATACATAGTTTTTTTACAACACAATGTTTCCCAAACAGTCTTTTCACTGCCTCTTTTACATCTTTGTTTCTTAAGCTGTATATAATGGGATTCAGCATGGGAATCACAATGGTGTAAAATATCGACACTATCATGTCATGATCCAAAGCATAGCTGGAACTTGGTCTCACATACATGAAGAGGATTGTCCCATGATAAATGGACACTCCAGTCAGGTGGGATCCACAGGTAGAGAACACTTTCCTCCGCCCTTCAGCAGAATGCATCTTCAGAATAGCCAACAGGATGAAGCCATAGGAGATCAGGACAATCAGGATGGTGACCATCTCAATAGAACCCACAAAGTAGAAGAGGAGAAGCTGGTTGGTGTGAGTATCAGAACAAGAAATAGCAAGGAGAGGAGGGATATCACAGAAAACATGTCTGACTTTATTGGACCCACAGAAGGACAAGCGGAATGTGGCCACTGTGTGTATAGTAGCATGTGAAATGCCACCAACATAGGAAGCAATGATGAGTGGCACATAGACCCTGGGTGACATGTTCACTGAATACAGAAGTGGGTTGTAGATGGCCACATAGCGATCATAAGCCATGGCAGCCAAGAGAAAGGATTCTGTGCTTCCAAATGTAACAAAGAGAAGCATCTGTGTAGCACACCCCAGAAAGGAAATAGATTTATTTTCTGCCAGAAAATTGACCAACATTTTTGGAGTGACAACTGTAGAATAGCAGGCATCCAAGAATGATAAGATACTCAGAAAGTAGTACATGGGGTTGTGGAGTCGGGAATCTTCAATGACCAACACAACCAGTCCCAAGTTTCCTACCAAAGTAAAAAGGTAGATGCCAAGAAATAGTAAAAATAAGAAGACTTTCAGGTTAAAATCATCTGTAAAGCCCATCAATACAAACATGGTGACTTCTGTTATATTCTTCAACTGAATTTTGTGTATATCCATGTCTGATGACAGCCTTCTTAATTATGTTTATTTACTTGTTCTAAATGCAATTTATTACGTTGATAGAGTCCATCCAATTATATACTCATGTTTGTTCCTTAGACTGGTGTCATGATTTCCTCAGTGCAATATGATAAACAGTTTTAGGAAAGTTTGACCCAAATGGACGCATTTTGCTGTTAAAGAAAAGGACGTTTTAATCCATGTGTTGGCTGAATTTACCATGCTAAAATTTTCTTATGCCAAAATTCCTTGCTTTTGCTTCCATTCATTTTCTGTTAATTTTTTTCCCACTCATTGTGATATTATGTCATCTTAAATTTCATAAAGACAAATTAATATAAACATTTTTTAAAATCCAAACTGTTGTGGTGGTAAACACACAATTGCATATAGGTCCTTGTTATACTACAAAGTACATGAGAATTTCTTTCTTAAATTTTAGAGCTGTTATAGGGCAGCAATGAAGCACACAACAGAAGAGTGAGTCAAATAGAATTGAGAAAAAAAGAGATGTCCACATTATTTAATTTTTTGAAGTTTGCAGATGACTAGTAAATGGGATGCACTTGTATTTGAGGTTGTCATGCTGGATTTCTACCAGAATCATGGTATTTACTCTTCCTGATAATTTCCTTATTTCAATAAATGGAACAGTCAATACAATTCTGGAGATACATGCCCCTGATTTTTCAAATAAAACAGTGATAAGGTATTTTGTTTTCTGTCACCCCAAAATATGGTTCACTAAGTTGTTCATGTTTTACCTTGATAGTTAATTTTAACATTACTGCTTTTTAAAATTTTATTTAATGACATTGTAAGATGTTTCCTAATTTGTCTCTCCTTTTACTTGCAATGTCCCTGAATTTAGCTCTAGATATATTTGTGTCAAAAATAAATCATGCCCATTCATAATATATTATAGTTTTTAATGGAGTTTAAAAAATAACTCTGAAATAAATGTCATTTGACAATAGCCAATGAAAATATTTATTAGCTAGAATAGAAGCAATTCCTGAAATAATAAAATCACTATATTTGCTAGTGTTTAATTTCTCAGCATTTTCCCCAATTACTAAGTCTTTCTCATTCAGTGAATGATAAATCAGAAAATACACGAGCAACTCCAACATCAACAGCAAAAATAGTCAAAGATGAATCTGTTTCTATACTGAGAGCCTCAGTTCAGTTAATGAAGAACATATTATATGTGACATACTGGACCTACAGAAGTTGGAAGGAAGGTTCTATCATGAGGAATCTATTTTTTCTTTAGCATGTATCAATGAAAAGATTTTACAAAGATGAAAGACCACAATTCACTTAGGTCCAAGCTAAATTCAAATGATGAGCAAATAATTTATGAGTTGAAAAGTGCTATA
Organism: Spermophilus citellus; assembly: GCF_964194105.1. Lineage (NCBI taxonomy): Eukaryota > Metazoa > Chordata > Mammalia > Rodentia > Sciuridae > Spermophilus > Spermophilus citellus. Next base: position 241,287,893 of record NC_138183.1, read on the forward strand.
GTTTGATTATATCGAGACATTCACATGCTAAATAAATAAATAAATAAAACTACTGTTCAGAAAGAGAAGCCCCATGTTTATATTATCCTACAAGTAACATCACAGTTCTAATGAAAAGATTTTGCTAATATATACAACAAATACTTTTATAAACGTGGGGACAGAGAAGAACAGGAAAACATATGCTCTTCACATTCTTTAAAAATTTGATAGTGAAATAAGGCTATGTTAGATTCTGTTTCTTTCTAAATACAGACAGCTTTCCTAATTATTCAGAAGAACACATAAATGTCTTGATGCATAATTTTTCTTAAATGTCATATTGATAATTTAGTTTTTAAAAGTCAATAAATAGTACAAGTATGCATTAATGTGTGATTTAGATATCACAAATTTTTTTCCTGTTTAAAATTTCATATTATTTTTTCTCCTGTAAACTTCTGTCTCTATCACCCTCTGTCTTTCACAAGCATACATAAAACTCAATAGATCATACAAAATTATTTACTATAGAGATGAGGGTTAAAACGGTGTTAGATAGGGAAGAAGCACAAACAAAGTATGGGAGCAAATTGGGAAGAATGTACTAATTGTATTCTAAAAGAATCCATAAACCATATTTTGACTTATATACATTACAGAAATTTCAGACAAATTATAATTTTAAATTTTGCTTTCTGTTGCAAATTGTATTTGGACTGTAAACATATAATTAAAGATTTAGAGCCTAGTGACTTTCTAAAATGTAACTAAGTTTGGACAAAATTCTTATACGTAGCTCGTTTGAATACCTGAAGTTTTAATTATGTGTGAAGAAAGCACAGATGTGAGATATGAATTCCAAATTTTATTTAGATGACAAAATAAATTGAGAGATATATAATCAAAATTTTTAATGAAGCTTTGAAAACTAGAAGCAAGGTTTGTCTTCTAAATTATACACACATTTGTGATTTGACACTGTCACTCTTCTACTTATAGCCATGTCAGTAAAATAATAGTATGTCTACTTAATTTACCTTATACTCTTGTCTGTATAATGTTTTGGGATCATCTGATAGGTTTGATCTTATCTGTGGAATAATAATGTAGTTTGTGGATTATTTATTTTATTTCAAACCATGTCCCATTAGAGGATTTATATACTTCACAGTTTAAATGGAGGAATGGCAGAGAAATAACATGAGGTCTAGTTGCTTTATCCAAGCTACTCTTCAAACAGCATTCTTCTTAATAAAGATTTTAGAAAATTAGAAATGGTTGCATTTATGACTAGTTAATTTTTTTAATAGAGAGAGGCTAGAAAGACCTAAGTATAGATCTTTCATTTTCACAAAGCATGTCCTAACTGAAAAATGAAAATAAAATCAGTTCAAGTTTTATTGTCAAAAATCATAAATCAGAATCGCAGAAGAACAGCATCACTAACAGTGTCAAGTTACGATATGAAATGAAAAGTTACTATAGCAACAGCCACATATTTGGATTTCATGTTTACATGGGGTTACACATTTAGTGTACATTATCTTATTCCATGCACCCAGCAACTTAAAATCTAAACAACCCAGTGTCCTTATAGGGACAAGAAAACTGAGGCCCACCTAGTCTGGAAGAGTTGTTAGTCACACAGTTTTTATTAGATCCAGGACTCCAGTACACATCCCTCTGACTCCACATTCTGAACTATTTCTATGTAATCCTATTATAGACAGTGTGGCATGTCCTAACTCTGCAGATATCATCCACTAGAAATAATAGAAGGTAGGGCCCTTGTATATTTAAATTTTTCTTTTAAAGGAATTGAATTTAAATAAACCACAATTCTTTTTAAAACACTCAATGGCTTCTAAATCAATTGGCTAACTCGTAAAATAAATTTAAATTAGTTTCTCTCCATTTGGAGAAAACAACAATTCCAAAATAAAATGTCCTCATTGTTTGGTTAAGAGTTTTTTTTATCCATCTAATTATTTTTCCTATATTTTAAATATGGCCTATTATTCTACTGCATCTCTTCTGTTGTCTTTAATCATGAAAGTAAAAGTAAATTTCTAATTTCAGTCCTATTGATTGAAATATTGAGAGAGTCCTTTCTATTTTTCTCTGTTAAATTCACTGGAAGACCTACTATTCAATTTCTAATACAACTTTGAATTAACTAGAATCAGTCTTCTCTCTGATTTAACTCTTCAAGTTTATACATTAGTTTCAGATTCAAGATGATAGCTTCTAAAATATTTTCTAAGTGATGAAATGTCTTTTAGCTTACCAGTGAAATGAACCGCTCTCTCAGGTATAGGTTAGTATGAACACTGTACATTTGGACTCTAGTACTAACTACTTGAGCCTTTTAAAGTCCACAGGGATGCCCCAAGGAGAAAAACACTGGTTCTTTTCTGGGATAGAAAAGCAACAAGCTAATTTTTTTTCTTCCAAATAAGCAGGTGAATGGAATATAAAAATGAATAACATAATGGAAATGATGACATGAAGTAACTTGGGCCCTTGGTTAAACAAATGATCCCTCAGTGGAAAAGCCAACTAATGATAGGACCTATGTCCAGCTCTGGTTCTAATTATCTATGTGCTACAGAGTTGATGCAGATATTCCCTGAAATCCAGTTTCCTCTTCCTGGGAATTTAACATATGGACTTTATCAAAGTCCTACAATATGCATATAACAAAATGATATAAAAATAACTTATGACAGAATACAGAATTATTTAATAAGTATCAACACTAACCATCAACTGAATGTTGAACTATTAAGTTTAATCTTAAATTTATTGATAGATTTAATGCTTCCTTATTCAAAAGTGTTTATGTGAAAATTAATAAGTGTCTTCTACTGTTTATTTGAAAAAGCACAGAATCCTTGAGAGTCAAATCAACAGAATAGAAAATTTTCAAATAAATTTTTAATAGAAAATTAAAGTTGCAATATTTACATAATCTTATTGCAAGATGTAAATATAGAACAACCAAGTTTTGGGATTTAGTTTGCTCTTTCTCTTCTAGGGCCTTACGGTATATACCACTACCATATTTATTTGGTATTTTTATGTTTTATTTTTTAAATTCTAGACACTCAATGTTATAAACATTCCTCTTTGAGCTGTGTTCATACCATTCCAGAGATTTTGATATGCTATATTTCTACCTTCATCTGTTCCTTATGAATTATTTTGACTTCTTCCCTAATTTCTTACATTAATAATTCATCATTCAAAAGTATTTCATTTAATTTATAGGTATTAAAATTGTTTCTATTTTTCATCTAGCTGTTGATTTCTAATTTTATTATGATCAGATAGGATGCAAGGAATTATCTATTATTTTTTGTATTTGCTAAGATGTTTTGTGTTCTAATATATGGTCTATATTAAAGAAGTTTTCATATGCTACTGAGAAGAACATAAATTTAATTGTTTATGAATGGAATATTCTACAGATGTCTGTTAAGTGTATGTGATTGTGAAGAATATTTAGTTGATGTCGAGAAGACCTCCCTACTGGTCAGAGAGAAGTGTTGAAATCACCAGTTTAATCATATTGGGATTAATTCGATTTTTTATATTGACAAAGATTTGTTTAATGTATACAGGTGCATTGAAATTTAGGGCATAAATATTTATAATCATTAAATCTTGTCATTGGATGGTTCCTTTAACCAGTATGATGTGATTTCTTTCTCCTCTGATTAATTTTGTCTTTCAAACTCCATTTACATAGGATATCTTTTTCCTATCACCTTCACCATGTGGATGTCTTTCCCAGTAAGTTCAATCTCTTATTAACAGAACATTCTGTCAATAATTGTCTTTTTATTGGAGAGTTTACACCATGAAATTTAGTGTTACTATAGATGATTTATCTTTCCTGTCATTTTTATTTATTTCTAATGCTTAATTTAGATTTAATTCTCCCTTAATTGAGTATATTTCTAGTGATATTTAACTTATGTTTGACTCTGATATTTTGTTTTCATTTCTTCTGTGTAAAATAATTCATTATTTCTTTTTTAAAATTGTTTTTGTTTCTGATTATCCTGAAAAGTTTTTGTTTCATCTTCAGTTCTGAAGAATGGTTTTGCTTCATATAAAAATCTTGGTATCTATTATTCTGAGCTGTCCTGGCTTTGAGGGTTTGGAATAAGAAATTATTAGAAAATCTAATTGCCTAATCTCTAAATGTGACCTACTAATTTTCTTTTCTAGCCTTATAAATTGTATGTTTGAGAACAAATATACATTCTGTCTATTAGGCATTTTGATTATAATGTGACTTTGAAAGGATCTTTTTTGTTTCTAAGGTTTGGAAATTTTTCTGATAACTTTTCATTGAAAAGTTTGTGCATTTTTTTATTTTCTATTTTGGTGCCTTCTTCTGTGCCAAAGATTCTTATATTTGTCCTCTTAATGTTATCCCAGATTTCTTGAATGTGCTGGTAATGGTCTCTTTAACACTTTTTCCTTATTTTAGACCTTATTTCTGAGATTTATTTTGTTTTTGAGGCCTGAGAATCTTTCTTCTTTCTGATCTAATCTATTGATGATCCTTTCAACTAAAATTTTTAATTTGATTTACTGATGCTTTCATTTCCAGGATTTGATCCTTTTTCAGAATCTCTATCTCTTTATTGAAGTGGTCTTTCGCTTACTGTAGCTCATTCATTATATCTTCTTTTAGTTCAATGAACATTTGTTCTTGAACAGGTTAAGAAATTGGTTATTAAACTTGGTAGTATAATACATAAGAGCTGAAAAAGGGAGAAGAGGAAAAAGTGGGCAAATAAAAATGATTGCAATCTAAAATAAAAAGAGGAAAACATGGGGAATGTTGAGGCAGAAGGAGGTTAATCAAAAGGAAAATGACTAAGAAGAATAAGTATAAAGCTGAGCTAGGAAAGCAAAGATAGAAAGAATCCAGTTAATGCTCCACCTGGCTGCCATGATTATATTCCATTGTGATTTAGACTGGTATTTTAAAGTCTCCATAGAAACCCTAGTGATCTTCTGACTCAATGAAATTATTTTAAAATTCCACTGGCCTTATTTAAATAAATTTTAAAAAATCAACCCTGAAAATCACTAGCAATAATGAAAGAATCATATCATCAAAGGCAATTTTCAAAACAAACAAAGCTCTTTGCCTTTTCATTTTCATAATACCTGTCCCACATCCCTACCACCCACTGTTTTTCTCTCTAGCTTCCAAAAATGTGTTTCTGAGTTAGGCTTATTTCATTTAGCATGACAATCTGTAGTTCCATCCAATTACCAGCAAATGCTCAGTTACAGTGGTAATGTTTTCCCCTCTTCCTTCATTCACTTATTACATTTAAATTATATACTGTGATTTCATTATCTCCCTGGGTGTTTCCATTTAGTCATTAATTATAACACAACAATATCTTTAGTACATAGAGTGTATAAGTTTTTTTTTTTTTTTCCAACAGGGGTATTAATAAAACTAAAGAAAACTACATACACAAAGCATCTCATTCCATATTATATTCCTGAAGGGAAACATTACATTGGTTTTCTGTCCTTAGATACCATGTGATCCCTTCCTTCAAATGTCAAAACCAAGTCATGGACATTCATATCCATTATCTGTGCAGATCCAAACAAAAATTTACTTGAAGTCCTTCAATTTAATTATGTATTTAAATGGTAATGCAATCTGCATTTGGGGTAAAATTGGGAGTTCATAACCCACTTCAATCTAATGTATGAAATATGATATGTCAAGAGCTTTGTAATGTTGTGAACAACCAATAAAAAAATAAATAAAAAATAAATGGTAAGTATGTGAATTTATAGTTGATCAATGACAAATGGTAGATATTGCTTATATCTGGTATAGGAGAGAAATGGATAGGAAAAGGATCAGAATTCACAAAAAGAGTAAGGAGCATACAATATTTCCAATATTAGAAAATATGATTTTTATGGGCAAAATAAAGACTGACTAATAAAAAATTGTAGTGAATGGGGTTGTTGCTCAGTGTTAGAGTGCTTGCATAGCATATTTGAGGCACCCAGTTCAATTCTCAGCATTGGATTTAAGTAAAATAAAATAAAGGTCCATTGAAAACTGAAAATATTTTAGAAAAAAAATATAAAATTGTAGGTTCAATCTTATTAATATATAAGAATTATGAAAACAATCATCAGTTTAGCAAAATACATAGTTTTATTGTTATTATATACAGAACCCTTAAGATTAGTAGAACCCCCTTGGCTTATTATAATTTTTCAAAAATTGGGTAAATTCATGATAGAACCTTCTGTGAGCACACCAAAAGTAAAATCTCCATACACCAAAACTATAATAAACTAATGAAATAGACAATTTTTATTTCATGTAATAGAAACTATTTTCAAGAAGGCATACAATATATAGGCAAAATATAAAATTAGGCATTTCTATAAAAAGTACACACATAAACAACTGAATATATTATACCTAAGTTTATTTAAAATAATTATAAAGTTAAGATTCATCTGCTGTAAATTAAAGTATTTAAATTGCAAGGGTATGGTTTAGTGGTAATTACTATGTTCACAATGTAATGCAATATAGTTCTAAGACATTTTCATTGATACAAAGCACTAGTAAAGAAATTTCTTCCCATATCTCCTCTTCCTTTAGCCCCTTGTAATTTGTTTTCCATTTTTATTTATTTTTCTATTTTGCATGTTTCAAAAAAATTATAGTAAATGTAATCCTTGTTATCTATCTGCTTTGAATTTATTTTCAATATTTATATTTAAAATAGCATGTACAGGAAGTTTGTTCCTTTAAAAAAACTTTTATTTCATTATGTCTAACATGAAATCTACATTCTTAAAATTTCCAAATGTACAATATATTGCTTTTTACTATAAGCTCAATGTTTCAGAGCAGATATCTATAACTTGTTTTGTGTGCTTAATTGAAACTTCCTGTCTACTGAAAATCCTCATTCTCCGCAATCTCTGCCCCTTTGCAATGACCATTCAACTTTTAGACTATAAAAGTTTGAGTATTATCACTATTATATGCATGTGGATTTATGTAATATTTGTCCTATTGCAATTGTTTAATTTCATTAGCATCATGTTTTTTAGGTTTAACTATAAGTTCACATGTTGAGGTGTATTATCTTTCAAATATAATTAATATTCCATCATGTCTATATGTCACACTTTATATATTCACTCACTCCTAACTGGATGTTTACAGTGTTTCTACAACTTGGCTATTTCAAATTTCCTTGTAATACACATGAGAGTACTAACATTTCCTCGAAACACTAGCACCATTTTTGGGAGGGAAAGAAAAAAAATGGAATTTGGATTGTTGGCTCATATTACCAATTGCAATAAATATGTAAGTCATGGTTGAACACAAATCATCCCTTACAATTAGTGGATAACTTATAGGCCTTTCATTAAGTTCTTAATGCTCTAGGGTTAAACTAGTTGCTTGCCATCTCCTTTGGGAGAGTCCCAGAGGTGATAAAAATGCATAAATTGTCCTCACAAATGCCATGTTAAAAAGCAAATAGGAGAAGTAAGAGAGACTATCATAAACCTAATAAAGACAGAAAGTGTTATGTCATTCTGTATGGTACAATACTTACAGAAATGCTCACATTTTGCCCTGATTTTGCCATTTAATGTAAGTGACCATTTCCAAAATCAGTTTTTGTGCTTTCTACTATTCCATAAGGCCTTAGCAAAAATGGGAATTCCTTCTTTTTCCTTCATGCTAATTTTTGTGTATATTCAAATCAGTTGAGAGTAACCATCTTGGAAACATGCAATTTCTGTGTGCTTAGAAAATATTTGATTCAGTATACATATATGATTTTATGTCTAATGGAAGCCAATAGTGGCAACAATGTAAAAAATGATACAGATTTTTTTTTAAATTATAGAATTTGCAGTGATCCAGTCTTTCACTTTGATGTACTTCCAAATACTTATTTAGTGACATTAGATTTTATTTGTAAACCTTTCAAAATAGTTTGAAGAAGAAAGGGGGTTTTCTGCTTCATATTGATACATTGAGAAATGAAATGCATTATATGCAAATCCAGAGTCTTTTGAGTACCCATTTTACAGTGATGGGAAAGATTCTTCATTTTAGCAGTGGAATCTGAGTAAATTTTTCTCAGAGAAGTGTTAAATAACGAAATATCAGTATTCACAGAAGTCAGATAATGGTGAAAAGTTGCTTGATTATCTCCATTCAAATTCAAAGGTGGTAAGAAAAAAACTATTTTTTAGAAAATCTTAACCTTGTGGGAAATTTGATACTTACCACTTTATTTTTTAAATTCATCTTAATTACAAACTGAGCCAAAGCATTTTTTTTAAAAAAGCCTTATATTGTTTATTGTTGGATTTACTAAAAGTATTTCTCTAGTGTTGTGGTTTAATATATTTTAAGATTCATCTAATGTAAGAAGGTGTATCGGTGAAGCAGGGTGAAATTATGTTAACCACTGCAGATTCAGCAATATTTTATATTTCTTATATGTAAATTATATGTGATCAGCTTTATATTTAATGTTATGAAATTATAAAATATTGTTTCCTCATAATTCATTTACAGTCTCTTTTCATTACAACTTAAACTGTAAAGTGTGTCATTTTCATTTATTGTTCATTTTATTTAGAAATCTTTGCTGCCCACAAATTTTATACCCATAAATATTATCTAACCTTCCATGCTCTATACCTGTTTTTATGCTACACCATTCAATCTCTTGGTTATTAAAGATATTTGGATATGTTTATTGGCTCTTTACACATACTTTTCTGCATGATGGGCTAATTAACTTTAGGAGGAATTTCTTGTGAACATGATGCACAAGAGAATTTCAAATCAAATCCAGAAATATGTCATCATTGTGGAATTTTATTTTTCTCTATGGTATTGTCTACCACCCTAAAAGTTTTATACACTGCCGAAATTTACAATATTTATTATAAAAGTATTTCAACCTCTTATTCCTCCTTATAATATAGGGTTTTTATGAGACTTGTTGTATAAAACCAGTGTCATTGAATTCTCTTTTTGCTCATTTACTCTGATTTCTTCATATTTCTCTAGGCTATTACACATAACATAATTCATATTTGTTACCTATAAGTAAAGATATTTCAATTATAATGACAATTCCCCCAGGGAAAGGCTAAGATTTTAAATGAATTTAAATCCAAACAACACACACTAAAATATTGCTGAAATATTTGTGACACTTAGAAGATGAGTAATCCAAAACTGCATTGCTCCATTTGTCCAATTTTAGACAGGTGTGGCCATGGGGTAGGATGGGACAGAGACTAGAATAGCTTGCATGTATTCATCTTTCTCCACCTGTTATTCACCTGTCCATCATGTTAGCCCTGATAAAGTGAGGTTCATGGGCTGAAGAATATTCATATACTCATGTAAAAATTCTTCTTTCAGGTACTTGTCATCACCTAAACAAATAAGAGTAAAATCATAAATACATATATACACGATCTTTGAGAGCTATGTACACATAGCATAGGCAAATTGAATCAGTAAGTCGTCCTTCATCCTTCTCAATGCACCTCAAAGGCATTTTGGCTTTATATATGAGTGTAAAGAGCTTTTGTTAAATTATTTGCACAAAGTAAACTATATACACTAAGTTAATGTGTAACATAGACCATATCTGTATACTTACATATTTTTTCTGTTGTTTTTTATACAGATACAATTTCCAATGTAATCTGTAGCAGCTTTCTACTCATACATCTACCAAGTTTTATAGTTTTATCGCGAACACCTGTACAAACAAAGAATTTGTAGGACTGTGTACTAAAGTAGGATAATATATGCATTTTTAAAATGTATTATTAGAAATATTTAGTATATGATTGGAATATAAATGATTTTATTAAATTAATAAATACAGGTCTACATGTCATCATATAAATAACAAATACTGCTGAGGGCCATTGCCAAGTAGGAATGACGCATCAAAATGTCCTTGCCAGCGTACCCCATGTTGCTTAGAGGACATTTGCTGGGACATTGCATGTATGCTTTAGTAAGCTGACCTTGCTCTAGGACCAGGGCGGATCTGGGTTTAGAGCTGATCAGGTTTTAGGGAGTATCCCGTCCTTGGGTTTAGGGAAGTTCCAGGTTTAAGGTGTACCCTGCGAGGGAATAGGGCGTGTGCCTCAGGCACACCCGATCCTTGAGTTCCCGTTGAGCTCAGAAAGTATTGGAAAGATTCAGAAAGTATTGGAAAAGAAAGCCTCGTGGAGTAGGTGAATTGGGCGGCAGGAGAACTTGGATTTCCCCAGAACGTGTGTAGAGGCCGGTGTGAGTTCGGGAATAAAGAATTGCTGTTTGAATCTACAAGGTGTGTGGTGGCTCGTGATTCAGTGCCCAGCCAAGACTGGGGCATTTGGCCCTGGTCCTAGAGCAAGGTCACCTTACTAAAGCATACATGCAATGTCCCAGCGAATGTCCTCTAAGCAACATGGGGTACGCTGGCAAGGAAATTTCGATGCGTCATTCCTACTTGGCAATGGCCCTCAGCAAAATACAAAAATTTAGGAACAATGTAAAAGTAGGATACCATTCATCTATCATCCAAAGTTCTAGAAATGTTTATACTTTCATCATTTATGCTTTCTCTATCCATATAAGTGTATCTGTATCATTGTCTGCCTACTTTTTCATTGAATTCTCAACCTTGGAACAATGTTACGATATGGTTATTGAAATGGACTAGAGGTAATATATAGTAAATTGTTTAGCAGCTTAGCTGACATCTACAAATTAGATAACAATAGCCATCCAAATCTCAATTGTGAAAATGAAAATATCTTTAAGCTAGTAAAATGTTCTTTAGTAATCAAATCACCTAAGAGCAGCTGTTTTACATTTATCTCTGATTTTTCATATTTTATTTGTGAAAATGTGTTTAATTTAAAGTATTCTAAATTTGAAAGTTTAATTATACCTCATGTATATTAGCTTTGCATAATGTATATTCCCCATGCAATAATAATTGAAATCTATTCATTTTGCTACTATGTATTTCCAGAAGAGACTTTCTAATCAACTGAATGGAAAAACACAACCTCACAGTGGTACATGAATTCATTCTGAAGGGTATCTCCTCGCGTCCTGAGCTGCAGAATATACTCTTTGGGCTGTTCCTCATCATCTACATGAGCACACTGGTGGGCAACTTGGGCATGATCATCCTCACCAAGGTGGACCGCAGGCTCCAAACACCCATGTACTTTTTCCTCAGACACCTTGCTATTACAGATCTTGGTTATTCTACAGCTGTGGGCCCCAAAATGTTGGTAAATTTTGTGGTAGATCAAAATACGATCAACTATTATTTCTGTGCTACACAACTAGCTTTCTTTCTTTTTTTCATATCTTGTGAACTTTTTATTCTGTCAGCAATGGCCTATGACCGCTACATGGCCATCTGTAATCCTTTCCTCTACACGGTCATCATGTCACAAAGGGTATGTCTCTTGTTGGTGGCAATCCCCTATCTCTACAGTACTTTTTTGTCTCTTCTAATCACCATAAAGATTTTTACTTCACCCTTCTGTGGCTACAATGTAATAAGTCATTTTTACTGTGATAGTCTCCCCTTGCTATCTTTGCTTTGTTCAAACACACATGAAATTGAAGTGATAATTCTGGTCTTTGCAGCTTTTGATTTAATTTCCTCTCTTCTAATCGTTCTTGTGTCCTACCTGCTCATCCTCATAGCCATTCTCAGGATGAAGTCAGCTGAAGGCAGGCACAAGGCTTTCTCCACCTGTGGATCCCACCTGACGGTGGTCATAGTGTTCTATGGGACTTTGATATTCATTTATTTGCAGCCAAATTCAGGTCACTACTTTGACACTGATAAAGTGGCTTCTGTATTTTACACCCTAGTTATCCCCATGTTGAATCCCTTCATCTATAGCTTGAGAAACAAAGATGTAAAATATGCCCTACAGAGGACATGGAAAAAGATATGGAATATTTTTTTTTTCTTAAAAGTAGCATAGAATTTAAGTTAGACAAGTCATACAAATGCCTGCATTATGGGGCTTGGGCTGTAGCTCAGTGGTAGAGCACTTGCCTCGCACACTGGAGGCACTGGGTTCGATCCTCAGCACCACATATAAATAAATAAATTAAATTAAAATATATATAAAAAACAAATACCTGCATTTGATACTTTTGGAATGTATAGAAAGCAAAAGTGCACCCATTATATATTTAAAGATTGGTCTTTTGGTATTAGTCAGATTTCTAAATATTGTAAATATATAAGTGAACAAAATGGTAAAAATTGTTGCTTTTCTTGATGGGAAGAAATGAATTATAAACATAATAAATCAGTAAATGTTATAGTAAAGTAATGTGTGCTTAAAGTTCTCAGATCCAAACTGATGGTATGCTATAAGGGAATGAAAAAAATATTTATCATTTATCTATCTAAACACACACACACACACACACACACATACACACACATTTTTTTTTTTGAAAAAGGAATTGAGATATTTTTGTTGTGGTTTTTATAGTTTCATGTATTACAATAAACTTTTCAGTATCCACATGTGTGTATGTTTGTTATGTTTGCTTCCTTTTTTGGATAAGACAAAGCTTTTGTTTTAAGCTTTAAACACTTCAATGGATAGTATCAAAATCAACCTTTATTGTAACTTATTGCAAAGTGTTCAGCAGAAAATCTATCTTCTTGAAATATTTGCAATGTATAATACAGTACTTTTGTATTTAAATGTATAATACAATACTTTTAAATACATGTGCAATGTTTACAAAGAGATCTCTAGAGCGTATTTAGTTTCAGTAATTCAGATTTTCTATTGACTGAAAATTTTTCATTTACCAAATTTCTATTACATGTAACTATTACTCTACTTTCTGATTCAATTTGAGAATTTTGGATACCTCATTATGCAGCTTAATGCTGTATTTGTCCTTTTGTACCTGGTTTATTTGATTTAGTATCATGTACTTCAGGTCTATCCATGTTATCTCATATTAAAGTAGATTGTCTTTAAAATCTAATTCATATTCTACCACATCTAGGTGTTACATTTTACATATTTAGATGGATATTTAATCTCAAATATGAAAAAAAAGTTCCATAAATTTTCCTCATAAATGTAATGTTATAGTTGGATGGATATTTAGGTTGATTCCACACCTTTGCTAGTTTTAATTACACTGTAATGAAAATGACAGTATTAGCACATCTCTGAGATGCTTATACAAGGGCTTTTTGACAAGACCTTGAAGCTGCATTACTTGCTCTTATACTCTATTAATAAATAAATAAAGCCACAGTTGAACATAAATTGTTCCTGACAGCAGATAAATTGTCCAAATTTCATTCAGCTTTCAAATACTTTGGGGATAATCCACTAATTGTTTAGCACCTCCTCAGGGAGAGTCTCAAATATGAAAAAAAAAAAAAAAACTTCCATAAATTTTCCTCATAAATGTAATGTTAAGAATCCCCTGGAAGAATCAAGAGAGAAGGTTCATTACAGGTAACAAACACAGAAAGTGTCATGTGGTGTTGTATGCTACCTGTACCTACAGAAGTGGTCAGTGTGCTCTGGCTTTGCCATCTGATGTAAGAGACCAAACCTTATTCAATTCTGTGCTTTGTGCAGCTCTGTAAAGTCTGAGCAGTAATAAGTCCTCTGTTCTGTTCTCTGAATGCTAATTTTTAAATATTTTCAAATGAGTTGAGAGGGTAAAAATCTTTGAAACACATACTTTGTGTGTGTGTTTTAAAAAATATTGAATTTCACATACACATATAATTTTATATCTGAGATCACCCAAAAATGGGAGAAAGGGAAGCCTTCAAGGATGATAGAATGTGAAACTTCAGTGACTTAGTGTTTTGTTCTGATATTCTTCCAAACATTTGGTTATTTAGTGACCCTAGGCCCTTTCAGTGATCCTTTTAAAAATCAAATTAAATTTGAAGAAAATATGTATCTCATCTCATCTGTTCCTCATCTGTTGATGAAGAAGAGGTGGTTACAATTCACAATTATATGTTGAAGGTATACTATGAATAATAAGAAACCTTTATTTTTCCAGTTTTATAGTGGTGGTAAATGTTCATTTTGCAGTGGAATCTAAAAAAAAAAAACTTTTCTCAGACAACAGCACTAAAAATTAAAATGCCAGTATTCAGTAGATGGTCAACTATGAAAGAGCAAATTTTTTTAATCTCCATTGAAGTCCCAATCCAGTAAACAGAAAAGAAATTAATTTCCTTACCTTTTTGATACTGATCCTGTGTACTGCTTTATTTGTAGTTTTTCATAATTAGAAATTATATCAAAAAGTAACAACAAAAGACAGGCTTTACATTGTTTCTTATTGTACTTAGGTATTTCTTGAATGTTTTGCTCTGATATTCTTTAACACACTTATGATTAAAGAAAGGTGTCTGCTTGGAACAGGGTTGATTATCAGTTGGTCACAATCATGCAAGCAAAATTTTCCATTAGTTAAATGTCAATTACATGTAATCAGCTTTATATATAATGCGATAAAATTTCATGATCCTCTTTCCTCATAGCTCACTTACACACTTTACTCAATATATTTTTCACTATAAAATGTGTCATTTTTAATTTTTAATGTATAAGCTATTTATGATCATTTTGCACCAGTGATAATTACCTTAAATTCCATGCACCTACTTCTATGCTATATTTTCAAACCTCAGGCTATTATTTCTAATTCTATTTCTATTCTGAGACATTTTGTTTACTTAAGCACATATTTTATGCATTAATGGTTATATCATATTTGGAAGGCATACTTATGCCCTTAGTACCAAAAAGATTTCAAATCACAATCAGGAATCTGTGTATATATCAACTTCACTGTGTTTTGTATTTTGTCTTGTGTCTGTGATATTATGTCAGGTAAAAGTTTTATAAAACAGAAATTTATAAAATTTATTTTTAAAATGTTTCATCCACTTAGCCACCAAATTTGATAAATCTTTATTCTATAAAATCAATGCCAATGACCTTTTTATCTTCTAATTTTCTCATATTTCCTTATGCTCCCTTAGGTCTTGCATGTAACTTACATCAGATTTGTTACACAGAAATAAGAATATCTCAATTCTAATGGCAATGCATCATGAGGAAATTTAATGTATTAAGTATATTAATATCAAGGTAACTTATACTAAAATATTGTTGAAGTACTTATGAAAGATAAAAGGCAGGAAATATAAACCACAGCAAGTAGTGTGTCCAGTGTTAATCCTTGAGTATATTTGAGGAGGGGGCATGAATGGGAATTGGTGTAAATTGCATGAATCCATCATACTTGACCTGTTCCTCACCTAGTATCATTTGAGACCTCACAAAGAGATGAAGTCCACGAAAGTGCTCATATGAATGTGTAAAAGAAACTTCTTTCAGGTAGATTTCTGTCAATATTATATATATATAATGTGTGTGTATATACACACACACAAAGAAGTAAAAATGAAACTACATATATACGTGATCTTTTCTATTTTCTATTTTATGTTTGTATTAGTGCATTATATTTACACATAATAGTGGAGTTCATTTTGATACAATCATACTTCAAGGAATATAATATACTTCCTTTCAATCCCCAGTACTTTCTCTTTACCTTCTCTTTTCCTTCCCCCCTTTCTCCTCTTCTACTCTATTGGTCTTAATTCTAATTTTTCTAAGTTTTTGCTTTAGATATGCATAAAGGTAAAATTCACTGTGGTGTTTTCATACATGTGCATAGAATAATTTGGTCGATTTCATTCCAGAATTCCTCTATAGTCCCATTACTTCTGCCTCCCCCTCAATACCCTTCCTCTACTGCACTGATCTCCCTTCTATTTTCATGGAATCCCCCCACCCAACCTTTTCCATTTCCTTATTTTTCTCTAGATTCTTTAGATGAAAAAAAGAATTTTGATCTTTGATGTTCTGAGTCTGGCTTATTTTATGTAACATGGTATTCTCCAGTTCTCCTCATTTATCAGCAACTGACATAATTTCATTATTTTTTTTTAACTAAATAGAACTTCATTGTGTACATATACCACATTTCTGTATGCATTCATCTGTTGATTGACACCTGGGATGGTTTCATAATATGGGACTGTAAATTGCACTGATATAAACATTGTTGTGCTTTTATCACTATAGCATGCTTATTTCAGTTTGTTTAGTTCTGTTTATGAGAATAGTTTTTAAAATTATTTGCCTAACGTAATCTCTATACCCACCAACTAAACACATAACATATACTATATGGAAATGGATACACATTTATTCTGATTATACAAAGACAATTTCTAAAGTGGTCTTTTGTAGTTTTTCATTCATACACCTACCTAGAGTGCTCAGAATTTCAGCTCTATCATTTATAAGTAAATAGATTTTATAGGATTATGGATTGATGTATTGAGTTGTATTCATTTTTTTGAATTGATAATTACAAATATTTAGTATGTCATTGATATACCACATTATCATTTATTAAATGTAATTAATAAATATCAAAATGATATTGCAATTATATAAGTGACAAAATTAATAGTACAATAATTACTTACCAAACACCCAAAGTTTAAGGAATGTTTAACTCTTTTTATTTTTTATTTATGTGTCTATATCTTTATCAATATCCTTATATCTTCTTATTACTTTTCTCTGAGTTTATCAGCCTTGGAACAATTTTATTGTTATGGCTATTACATCTGAATGGATACTAGATGTAGTAGGATTTTTAGCAGCTTAACAGCCCTGGAACCATTAGATCCTAGTAGCAGTACACTTCCCAACTGTGGCACTCAAAGTACCTACAGATATTGAAAAATATTCTTTGGTAAGTGAAATCACCCTGGTTGATAAACACCGTCCTGTAACTCTATTTCTATATATTTTCATTGTAATGACATATATAGAGTTTAGTTTTGAATGTTATACATTTGAAAGTTTATATATATATATATATATATATATATAATTTACAATAGCTTTGAATAACAAATGTTCCCATAATGACAACATTGGAAATCTATTGATTCAGCTACTATGTCTTTTCAGAATAGACTTTTTAAAAAAAGAAAAAGAAAAAAACTGGATGGGAAAACCCAACCTCACAGCTGTGCATGAGTTCATTCTGAAGGGCATCACCTCACGCCCTGAGCTGCAGGCTCCACTGTTTGGGCTGTTCCTCATCATCTACATGAGCACACTGGTGGGCAACTTGGGCATGATCATCCTCACCAAGGTGGACCAGAGGCTACAAACACCCATGTACTTTTTCCTGAGACACCTGGCTCTCAGTGACCTTGGTTATTCTACAGCTGTGGGCCCCAAAATGTTGGTGAATTTTGTGGTGGATCAAAATACAATTTCTTATTATTTATGTGCTACCCAGCTAGCTTTCTTTTGTGTGTTTATTACTTCTGAAATTTATATTTTGTCTGTGATGGCCTATGACCGCTATGTGGCCATCTGTAACCCTCTCCTCTACACGGTCATCATGTCACAGAGCATATGTCAGTTTTTGGTGGCAGTCCCCTATTTGTATGGGATCTTTTTGTCTCTTCTAGTCACCACTAAGATTTTTACTTTACCCTTCTGTGACTACAATATCATCAGTCATTTCTACTGTGATAGTCTCCCCTTGATCTCTTTGCTTTGTTCAAACACACATGAAATTGAAGTGATAATTCTAATCTTAGCAGCTTTTAATTTGCTTTCCTCTCTTCTGATTGTCCTTGTGTCCTACCTGCTCATCCTCATAGCCATTCTCAGAATGAAGTCTGCTGAGGGCAGGCGCAAGGCTTTCTCCACCTGTGGATCCCACCTGATGGCACTCATAGTATTCTATGGGACTTTGTTATATATGTATGTACAGCCAAAGTCCAGTCACTCTTTTGACACTGAAAAAATGGCTTCCATATTTTACACCCTTGTCATCCCTATGTTGAATCCCTTGATCTACAGCTTGAGAAACAAAGATGTAAAGTATGCCCTACTAAGCACATGGAAAAAATATGCAATATATTTTCCTAAAGGTATATAAAATAAGCCATTTAAATCAGATTTTACAACAACCCAGTCTGTTTCATTCCAAGTTGTATTAGAAGCAAAAAAATTGACTCAATATATATAATCAGTAACCAGCCTTCTTTGTACTAGCCAAATTTTTAAATGGTATGAATGCACATATAAACAAAATGAATGGCAAAAGAATTTCCATTCTTAAGCATGACATATGAATTGTGAACATAATGAATGATTACATTTTATAATAAATTATAATGGATTTGGATTGTGCTTAGACTATTAGTGTATGTAGCAGAGTCCCATGCTCTATTGGAGAATGAGTACTGTGTATGGATGAGAATTTACAATGTTTTTGTTATATTCTCAAGCATTGCAATCAACTTTCCACTGTCCATGTTTGTGTATGTATTTCTTTTCTTATATGAACACACTCATTCCATTTTGGTCTTTATGTTCTTGTGGCTTGTGTTAGACTCAATCTTGACTATGGTAACAGATGGGTTAATGTAATCTGATGATATGAAGAAAAGAGTCATATGAATGTGTTAACCTGGCACTTTTCCATGTGGGGATCTTAGGCACCTTCTTTTTTCCCATGGGAACCCTCACCTTCCTATAAGAGCTCAAGGGAGTCTGCTATCTCAGCATAGTCAGCTCTGTAGCCGCTTGTAGCTTCAGTGCAGTTTCTCACTTTGTCTCTTTCAGTACATCTGTATATACAAGTGAAGGCACCAGTTGAGATTAATGTCTCAAATTCAATTAAAGACTCCCATGGTTTATTCATTATTTATTATCCTTACTGTTCAATCTGAATTCCTTTCTTTCTGTTTTGGTTCCATGGATAGTCACTCTTTCTTACCTCAGTAAATGCAAGGAATAACTCTTCTTTAAAAAAGTCTTAGTCTGTTAGTTAATATTATTTTGGCAGAATATGCTTATTCTGTGATAAACTATGTTTGTAGTTCCTGTGTTTCCAGTGCTCTGAGTTGGTGTAACCAGAGATGAGCTCATGATCCATGCTGTGCTATGTCTATTTGGAGTGTAATATGTCATGGTTTTGCACATCATCCTTGAGCTTCTCTAAAATTCTCCGTGTTTCCCTCATTGTTTTATGGTTTAGAACTTACTGCATTTTGTTTACATTATGAAGTTACAGTTACTAGAATAATAAAAGCATATGCATATTGTCATGTAAAGAAAAAACGTGCTAAACATACTACCAAAAGCACTATACAGATTTAATGCAATTCCTATCAAAATCCCAAGGGCATTCCTCATAGGAATAGAAAAAGAAATCATGAAATTCACCTGGAAAAATAAGAGACCCAGAAGAGCTAAAGCAATCCTTAGCAGGAAGAGTAAAGCAGGTGGTATCACTATACCAGATCTTAAACTATATTTCAGAGCAATAGTAGCAAAAACAACATGCATGGTATTGGCACCTAAACAGACTGGTAGACTAATGGTACAGAATAGAGGACACAGAGACAAACGCACAACATTACAATTATTTTATATTAGACAAAAATGCCAAAAACATGCATTGAAGAAAAGACAGACTCTTTAACAAATGGTGCTGGGGAAACTGAAAATCCATATACAACAAAATGAGATTAAACTCCTATCTCTCATCATGCACAAAACTCAACTCAAAGTGGATCAAGGACGTAGGAATTAAACTAGAGACTCTCTGTCTAATAGAAGAAAAAAAAGGCTCTAATCTCCATCATGTGGGATTAGGCCCCAACTTCCTTAATAAGAATCTTGTGGCTCAAGAATTAAAACCAAGAATCAACCAATGGCATTGATTCAAACTAAAAAGTTTCTTCTCAGCAAAAGAAACAATCTGTGAGGTGAATAGAGAGTCTGTATCTTGGGAGCAATTTTTTACCCTTCACATATCAGATAGAGCACTAATCTCTAGGATATATAAAGAACACCAAAAGCTACTAGTATTTACATAGCTCCTTTTTTAAATATCAAAAGTTAAAATTGGTCACCGACATTGATTATCTGTGTATATTTTGTTCATACAAATGGACTGCCTATTTGTGTGAATACATGTGTGTATAATTGTTTATGATTCAGTACAGAAAATATCCTTAAACAAAATCAAAATTCTAAAACATTGATTCATTTATTAATTAAACCTTCTAATATTTACACAATGGAAATACATATTAAAAAGTAAATATGTCACAGATTGGAGAAAACAGATATAATTATGCAAAATAGAAATAATAATTAAAGGTCAAAAAGCCATATAAAAGTGAACAAAAGAGGGACATAACAGAATGTACAAAGCTTTAATTTTATAAAGTATAAATTTTATTATAAAAATAAATCAAGCTGGGTACAGTGGCATATACTTGTAATCTCATTATCTCAGGAGGCTGAGGCAGCAGGATTGTGAGTACAAAGACAATCTTGGAGACTTGGTGAGTCCCTGTCTCTAACTAAAAAAAAAAAAAAAATGGGCTGGGGATGTGGCTCAGTGGTTTATTGCCCTTGGATACAAGCCCTGGCACCAATAAATAAATAAATGAACACATAAATACATTAAAATAAAATTAAATCAAAGATGGACTAATGTGAATAGGTGAAGTTGATTTTTAACAATTTAATTTTGAAAATCAAATATGATTTAAGAGTGGTATCATGTGGTTATATTTAACAAACTCTTTGCAATAAAGCTTGAAGAGAGATGCTTACCCTGTGAAAGGGGAATAGGGAAAATGAACCAGGCCTTTGACTTGAAACCCAGTTTGGAACATACCAACATAAATCCAAGTGACAGGAAGAGTCCTTTGGTCCATACCCAAAGGTGTACATCTGAGACTTAGTGACTAGAACTCATAATCCAGGCCATAATGAAACTGCTTCCATGATGTTTCTGCTAGCCTTGGGTAGCAGCACAGGAAGCAAGACTATCAGCTTGGTAGCATGGTATAAAAGTGAGCATGTGACTTTGTCTTAGGGTTCATGGCCAGGTCCACTGCAGTGAGAACCAGCAGGAGCAGAAAACAAGGGGCTTTACACCCAGGGCAAAGTTCACAGATGAAGCCACCTATTTGGGGAAACATTTCAAATATATAATAAATTTATGTATTTGGCAAAATAAGGGAAAAACCTCTAGCTAATTATCATGGAGGAGTCCAAGACAAATAATGAGGTGAAGAAAGAAACCTTCGGAAGAAGACAGTCACTAATATACTACAAAATTTACTTAAAATCTCTGCAAGCTTACAGATTTTAAGTAAATTTTGTAGATATGTACATTCATTGATAACCAAGAAAAATGGTAACTAGTGCTACAGAGTGTTTTCAATACCTTATATAAGATGTTTAGTTTTTTTCCCACATTTTGGGTATTCAAATAATGCTGCAATGAGCATGCGAGTGCTAGAATATTTTTGCGATTCTAATACCAGATACTTCTGGATAAAACCCTGAATTTGGATTACTGGCTCATATGATCAATTAATAAGCAAAATCACAATTGAAAACAAATTGTCCCTGACAATTATTGGGTATCTTCCAGGTCGTTTATTAATCTCCAAATGCTTTAGGGATACTCTAATAGTTGTTTGGCTTCTCCTCAGGGAGAGCCTCCAAAGGCTAAAGAATCCATAAATTGTCCTTGCAAATGCCATGCTAACAAAACAGGGCAATCCAAACAAGAGGTTTCACTGCAGGTAACAAAGACAGAAGGTTTCATGTGGTGTGTATGCTACCAGCATCTATAGAAATGGTCACATTTTGCTATGGTCCTGCCATTTAATGTTAGTGATCATTTTTTTATTTGAGTTCTGTGCTTTCAATTCCATGATACAAGAAAAAAAAATAGGACCATTTGTCTAATTGAAGCCAATAGTTACTGGAGGTAAATGATCAAGGAATTGTAATTGTTTAGTTCTGTTGATGCAAGCCAAGATCTTGAGGATGCTGGACAAGTTCTCTGCCACTGAGCAACTATTCCCATATGAAATAGTAATATTTAAATTGCAGTCATTCTGTCTTTCATCTTGACATACTTCCAAACACTTAGTTACCTAGTTATTTAAGGCTGATTTTTTTTTTAGATTTTTTAATTGATTTATTTTAGTTATAAACAACATTAGGACTTATTTTGACATAATTATGTAACTAGTGTATCCAGACTGTTTTTGTGACAATTTAAAAAATAGTTTGAAATTTAATGATTAGGTAAATAAATATATACATACAATTCATTCCTTGTCTCTTCATAAGCAAAAGGGAGTCTCCTCTTCACAATAAGATATGAAAAACATTTTTTGAAGAGTCAGAGACTTTTAAGTCCTCAGTTCTATTGTGATGGTAAAGTGTTCATTTTACAGCAGAATCTGAGTCTAAAAAAAATTAAATTATAGGGTTAAAAATGAAATTCCAGTATTCAGTGAAGATTTGAACTATAAAAACCAGATTATTTTTTCAATTGAATTCCAACACTGATGAATGCAAACATTTTTTCATCTTTGCTTACTTATAGAAGTTCATACTTACCAGGTCACTTTTTAAACTTTTCATGATTACAATTGAAACCAAATCTTAACAAAAGAAAACAAGAATTACTCTATTTCTTATTGAATTTATTGAAAATAGCTCTTTAATCTTTAGTCTAAAATATTTCATAAGTTTAATTTAGTAATATTGTGTATTTGTAGCAGGATAGGATGTCAGGTAGTCACGTGAATCTAAGCAATATTTTATGTAAGTTAATTGTCCATGGCATGAAATCTGTTTATAATTAATGTTGTCAAATTGTATTATTCCATGTCCTTGAACCTCACTTGTAGATTGATGTCATGATAATTTTCACTATTTAAGGTGTCATTTCTATCCTTTTTATTTAGAAAACATTGGTGCTCACAGTATTTTATTCCAGTAGTAATTTTTTTCTTTGAATGTCATGCATCTGCCTCTATACTATACCTGTCCATCTCCAGTCTTTTAGAGATGCTCAGATAGTTTTCATTTGCTTATATGCACATTTGTATGCATTATCATATTTGAAAGAGGTTTGAAAAAAATTTGATCAGATTTGAAAAAAATTTCTATGAATTTAATGGACAGTAATATTTCAAATGACATCCATCAACACATCCATGTCATTTTTTATTGTTTTGATGGTATTATATATCATATTAAATGTTTACACATTGTAGAGCATTATTACAAAATGATTTCAACCTTTTTTTCTCATTGAAATATAATATTTCTTTCTCAAAAGGAAATTTTATGAGTCTTCCTTGTATAAAACCAGTGCCAATGACTTTCTACTAATTTGTTTAGATTACCTCATTTTCACCCAGATTTTTGCATATAAAATACTAAGAATCTGTTACAAAGAAGTAAGGGTATCTTAATTATAAGGACAGTGCTGCAGGAGAATATTAACATTTTAAGTCAGTTTACATCAAGGTGACTTACACTAAAATATTTCTAAAATTGTTATGAAAAATAGAAGATAGATAATCCAAACCAACAGCACACTGTCCAGTTTAATAAGTATGGGGTCATGGTATAGAGTTTGGATGTTTTGTATATTCATCCTATGTCACTTGTTCCTCATCTATTCTTTATTTTAGTCCTGGAGAAGAAGTGAAGTCCCTGTGCATAAGAATGCTAATTTATGTATATAATAAAAACCTCTTTCAGGTAGGTAACAATTTTAAATATAAATATATATATATATATATATATAATATATGTGTGTGTGTGTGTGTGTGTGTGTGTGCATATATATGGCAGTATATAAACAGTATATTATATTTATAATGTAAATGTACAGTTATATTTTATTTATTGTATAAATATAATGTACTGTTTATAACAGTAGTACCTATGAACAGTATATATTGTATATATAAACAACAATACAACAGAGACATTAGGTGACTATCTTTGAGAAATATTTCAAGGTAGCATAGACACATGGAATCACTTAATCACCCTTCATTCTCAACAACCCTGCTTTTTAAAGGCTTTTTGTTTTGTTCTGGACAGTATGTATACAGATATATATTTCTTTTTATATATATATAAAGATAACTTCTAGTAATATTTTTTATAGTTTTTATATTTGTATACACTGACTAGGCTAAGGGTTTCAGTTTTAACTAGCAGTATATAGATTTTATAAGATTATGTCAAACTAGAAAGTTGTATGCATTTATGAAATTTGTTAGAAATTTTTACTATGTAATCCGCATAGAGGGCATTTCATTAAAATAAATATAATTGTAATTATGTGATTGTAATTATAGAATTGGAAATAAAAATAAGGAACAATACAATTATTATTCATAATTATGTGCCCAAATTTTTAAAATGTTTAAGCTGTTATCATCTTTGCTTTATGTATCCACATAACTGTATCTATCCATTTTCTACAGAAAGTCTATTTATTTATGTATCTATCTATTACCTCTATCTATCAAGGTTTTAGAACCTCAGAATGAAATTGTTGATCTAGACACTGATTTAGGCAGAATGCTCAGTAGTTTACCTGATCTCTAACCTAGCAGTTTCCTTCACAATTGTGACAAAATATCTCTAGATATCACAAAATTATCATTAGTAAGAAAATTACCCTAGATGAGAATGAGTAGTTGATCTCTGATTCCTTTCTTTATATTTTTTATTTGTAAAGACACATTTTTTGAATATTTTAAATATGAAAGTTTGGACATAGCTTACCTACCCTAGGTTCGCATAATAAATGTTAATCTCTTGCAAATATTTGTAATCAATTGACCTTGATGCTGCATTTATCCAGAATAGGCTTTCTAATAAAAACAGATGGAAAAATACAATCTGACAGCTGTGCACGAGTTCATTCTGAAAGGCATCACATCGCGCCCTGAGCTGCAGGCTCCATTATTTGGGCTGTTCCTCATCATCTATGTGATCTCAGTGCTGGGCAACTTGGGCATGATCATCCTCACCATGGTGGACCAGAGCCTGCAAACACCCATGTACTTTTTTCTCAGACACCTGGCTACTACAGATCTTGGTTATTCTACAGTTGTGGGCCCCAAAATGTTGCTATGTTTTGTTGTGGATCAGAATACAATATCCTATTATTTGTGTGCTACACAGCTAGCTTTCTTTCTTGTGTTCATTGCTTCTGAACTTTTTATTCTATCCGCAATGGCTTATGACCGCTATGTGGCCATCTGTAACCCTCTCCTCTACACGGTCATCATGTCACAGAAGGTATGTCATATACTAGTAGCAGTTCCCTATCTCTACAGTACATTTGTGTCCCTTCTGGTCACCATAAAGATTTTTACCTTACCCTTCTGTGACTACAATGTCATCAGTCATTTCTACTGTGACAGTCTCCCTTTGTTACCTTTGGTTTGCTCAAGTACTCATGAAATTGAAGTGATAATTCTAATCTTAGCAGCTTTTAATTTGCTTTCCTCTCTTCTGATTGTCCTTGTGTCCTACCTGCTCATTCTCATAGCCATTCTCAGGATGAACTCTGCTGAGGGCAGGCGTAAGGCTTTTTCTACCTGTGGATCCCACCTGACGGTGGTCATAGTGTTCTATGGGACTTTGCTCTTTATGTATGTGCAGCCTAAGTCAAGTCACTCTTTTGACACTGATAAAGTGGCTTTCATATTTTACACCATAATTATCCCCATGTTAAATCCATTGATCTATAGCTTGAGGAACAAAGATGTAAAATATGCCCTGCAGAGGACCTGGAAAAAGTTATGCAATGTTTTTCCTAAAAACTACATTCAATATGAGTCATACATATCAGGTTTGTATGGAAACTTGTGCTGTGTTTCTCCAAAATAGCATAGCAAGCAAAAATATGCCCTAAGAGATTGACCTTCTTAGTCCTTCTCAAACTTCTAAATGCTATGAACTCATAAGAAACAAATGATGAAGAACACTGCCTTCTTTAAGGGGGAGATTAATTTGTAGTATGATAATTGAAGCAATTCATCAGTATAATATAATTGGTTTATCATCTCTATACTGTAGAGTGTATGTTGTATGAGAATAAAAAAAAAGAATAACATGTACAGATAGGAGTTGAGCTAGCCATATTTATAGCCTTAACTATTATAGTGTTTAGTACCCATGTTTGTGTTTGTGAACCTGTTGTCCCTTGAGGTAAGCACAATTGTTCTGTTAGGCTTTATACACATCTATAGACATGTTCAACTTAATTGTGGTATAGAGAGGCTTGGTGTAACACAAGGATTCACATATCCTAAGAATATGCACAAATGCCACTCCTCCACTTAGAGTCTTAGAGTCATTCCCTTTTCTCATCTGTACCTTTACTTTCATATATGAGACTGAGAGGACCTATTAAACCAATTTATTTGACAATTTAGTAACCCATAGATTCAGCAGTGCACCTAGTTTTGTCTAATCCAGTCCTTAAATATATGAGTAGATGCACCATTTAAGATGAATTTCTAAAATTCTTCCATAGAAGCTTCCAAGATCAGTCTGTCTTTCTTTTCTTCTTTATTCATTTATTCACTTATTCCTTACTGGGTTAATCTTAATTCCTTACTACCTATTTTTTTTTTCCTAAGGGATGGTAACTCTCCCTTACCTCTCTAAATGCAAAGGAAAATTCTTGTTTAAAAGTCATAGCCTGTCCGTATTTTATTCTTACTCAAGGTACCTACTCTATGATAAATTAAGGTTAATGTTCTTTCTTGTGGCTGATTTGCCTTATATTTGCTCCATGTTATAGTGTACTATTTTGGGAATATGAATATTCTTTGACTATACTGATGTTAATCAAATTTGAAGGAGACAAACAAACAATCCTATAATTTGAACTATGCTGCATTTATTTTTACTTTTTTTCTTTTTTGGTGGTGCTGGGGATTGGACACAGGTCCTCATGTATGTAAGGAAAACCCTCTACTACTGAACTCTTTCCCCAGCCCTGAACTATGCTGCATCATCCTCTAAAAAAATGATCTTTATGTTTTCATTTTATTTATTAATTTAACATTCATATTATTTTTCTGACATATGGAGACTGATCTGTTTTCTTAGTATACCATCATATAATAAAATTATCTTTTGCCAATTAAATATGAATGAAAACTTTATTGAAATGATAACAGCATACATACACACACATATAATCATTTAAGGATGAATATTACTGAAGAGTTTATACAATTCTATTTATTATGATAAAATTATATAACAGACCTACAGAAATTGGTTTAAAAGATATTTTAATTTCCTAGAAAATATGCTAGATAGAAACTCAATCAAATGTTAATTCACTACAAGTTTTACACATGTCTAATTAAAATACTTTATTTTATGTTTTCACAAATTAACTTTAATAAATAATTATAACCTTTTATAGAGCGAAAGATAAAAATTTCAATATCTAATTTTGAAAAGCAAATACTTCTTTCCAAGGTTTCAATTTCAGAATTCCCCCTGCTGTGAGGATGCTTTTGGAACACAATTTGGAATATAGTATTGTTTGTTAGCTCTCTGCTCGGAGAAAAACCAACCAAACACGTTAGAGGAGATGTCATGCAGAAACCTCATCCTTGCATGCCAGCACCTACTGAGGGATCCTGTCTATTTCAGACCAGAATGTGACCTCCTTATGGCTGCGTTTTTATATTTGGAGATGGAGGCTAATCTCTGGCAGGAGTTGTTGGTCAGGCCTCTAATCCTTACCAGTTAAGGTTGTACTACTCCCTTATTCCAAGGAACTTGGTGTGTAGATTTGCTGGGGGGAGGTAAGTGGGAGTGTTCAGGTTCCATCAGGAGATACTCCAGACATGTCTGGGTATGGGCCTGAGCCTTTGCCAGTAGTAGGATGCTGTGGTAGCAGCTTCCACCCATCACTGACCTGACCCAGTTCTGCTCACTCTTGGCCTTATTCCTTATCTTAGAGTGGGACCACCAATTTCAAAAGGAAACAACTTTGAGTGTTCTGTGCTCTACAGACATGCAGTCCAGAAGCTGTGGCTCCCATCATCAACCAAAGTTGCCCCTAAATCCATGCCAGTCTCACTCCTGTACCCCGATTGACACAGTTTGGGCCCCCACTGATCCAGTGAAAAGCAAACAAGTGGCCATTGGGTTTTGAGGACACCAAAAGAAAGCAAACCAAGAAAAAGACAATCAAAACTAGAAAAATCAGGGGTGGGGATGTACTAAGTGTTAGAACACTTGAATGGCACATGAGAGGCCCTGGGTTCAGTCCCCAGTGTGGCAAAAATTACATACTTACATACATTAATACACAGATGCATAAATAGAGAAAAAAGAAAAAGAAAGGAAAATGCAGGGATTTTTAATCTCCTGCTCAGAAAATTCAATCTATTTATGCTGCTGGTACAGCATCCCCGTTTTCATTAAATATGCTGGGAAGTGCCAATACTCTCTCCTGCACCAGCACACTTCACAATATCTAAGCATTTTTTCTGGTCAAACTGAATTTCCTGCACAGCAGAGCCTCCTTATAAAGTTCCTGCAGGTCAATGAGGGGACATTCCCTCCCCCACTGAAGGATCCCACAGACCTGGTGCTTCTGCAGTTTATTCTTATTGTTAATTTTCTTTGTGTTCCCAAACCCAATATCTGTTGCTTTCACTTGGTTGCTAGCTCTCTGAGTTGCCTTCTGGCAATTTCCCACACCTTTCCCACCCCATTGTTCCATGCAGAACTGTTTTTTGTCTGATTCCTTCACAGAAAGCATTTACTGTATTTACTTGTTAACTTTTTTCAGAATCCCCATTAGTGTACTTTAATAGTCATTGAATATCAATTGAATGGATCATTACCCCATCATAAAAACAAAGGAAAGGAAAGGAAAGGAAAGGAAAGGAAGGAAGGAAGGAAGGAAGGAAGGAAGGAAGGAAGGAAGGAAGGAAGGAAGGAAGGAAGGAAGGAAAAAAGACAAACGTGAGGCTAGTGATTTGCTCATAATTGCAAAACTAGTGACAAAAACAGATCCTTGGTGGTCACCTCAATACCAGTGGCCAAAGTCAGGAGGATTAGAAACCAGTCAGGGGCCATTACCAGGGAGGAAGTTCTAAGGACTCCTTTCCTCTGAGGTATCCCTTTGCCATAGATCCTTTGGCTCTGATGGCTGAAGATACCTTAGGTTTCATCCATATCATCTCTGCCTATCACCTAACTACCTCCTGTAGTGAAGAGCTCTCTCACCTGAGCCAGGTGTTCTGACACCCAGCCCTACCTAGTCTTTTTGCTTTTCCACACTCTGGACTTGCTCAGTGCAATGGGACAAGACATCATGAGTCTGGCCAAGATGAAGGACACAGGAGAATGACTTTTGGATAAAATGGCAACAGCCTACTGTAAATTTCTCTTCATCTTGGTTGGTGCACAGGAGGATGTGGCAGTTGTTTCAGAAAAGGACAGCAAAGTGCAAATTTGCGTAGAGACTTGAACAGCAACAACCAATCTCTGCTGAGCTTGTATTGAGAGGAGAGTAAACAAATAGGTGGTGATTCAATTATTTATTTCCTGTAAAAGAAGGATTTAATATTTTAGGAGTGTGTAGGGTGGTTGTTTGTTTTTGCTTTTGGGTCTGTTAAAGCAGATTTTTCTTTACAATTTTTTAAAATCATTTGTTTGTTTATTCTTGTTGCTGGATTTCCCCACAGTACCATTTATCAGACATAAGAAAACCTCTGAGCCATCAGAGGATGACAAATCCCTATCCCTTTAATACATCTTTGCTGTTCTGATTTAAAAATTCAAAAATTGCTTTAAGGGGCATATGACATTTCAGAAAAAGATTTGTGTTGACGTTTGTCTATCTGAGACTAGAGTTCAATGGCTCATCAAAAGAAATGATATTTTCCTTGATTTTTTTTTTCTTAGAGACCAGGATTTGTTCTCTGCAAAATCAGAATCTATTTTTGTTGCTAGCTTGGTGATAATGAGGAAATTATGAGCGTGGCTCTATTTTGCCTTTCACAATGTTCCTGTAAATACATGTGTATATTCATACATATTTTTACATGAATGCTGATATTTACTGATACACACAAAACACTGGCACAGGCATATATTTAAGTAATCTTTATTTAAATTTCTATATCCTATTTTCTTTAATCTCCAGCTAATTAAAATTATTAGGCCACATCATCACTTTTATAAAAAATATGTTTCATTTAGTCAGGTGGGGTAGTGAGAGCCTGTAATCTCAGCGGTTTAGGAGGTTGAGGCAGGAGGATTAAGAGTTCAAAGTCAATCTCAGAAATTTAGTGAGGCACTTAGCAACTCAGTGAGACCCTGTCTCTAAATAAAATACAAAAAAGGATTAGGGATGTGGCTAAGTGGTTAAGTAACCCTGGGTTCAATCCCTAGTACCAAAAAAAAAAAAAATGTTTCATTTATTTCTAACTAGTTTAATCAAACCTGACCTAGTAGAAAGAGTAACAACTTTTCTAATAAGCTCACATTATTTTCCATGGAGTTGTTAGTATCGAGTTGTGGGTTTGAAGTAATCTGCTCCATTCTTCTGTCTACACATGAATCTACTTATACAGCCTGAGGCTCAGACAGACAGGGAACAGGCTCAAATTATGGGAGTCATCCTTGGGCAGATTCGTGAGAGTGAATTTCTCCCTATTTTATCATATAATCCATAGCACAGGTATAAAATCCATTTTTAATTCCTCACAGAATACAAAGACTAGACATTAATATTTTTCAAGATTATACTAAAATTTAAAAAGTTAAGATTTTCAAAAAATATTTATTTTTAAAAAATAAATAAAATTTGCAACTCATAGAATAAATAACAGGCTGAATCTCTATCCATCATTATGGGATTCTCTCTAAACTTGGTCCATATTCAGCTTTTGTTGTTTTGTTATGACCCTACTATTCTGTGAGGCTATTACAGATGACAAGTTTTCTGGACAAAGTATACATACAAAAATTTTCAAAGAAAAAATTTTTTCATGCAAAAAGTATGTACTTACATTTATTTTGTATATTTAATTCAATTTACATTTTTCTAGAAATTACAAATGTAAAATCATTTGAAATACTCTTTTCCATAAAATTGACACAAAACTAAAAGTTGCTGATTTTAAAGTAATGGTTAGAAGATGAAGTATTTGAACTATTTCCGTTTCTCTAGTGGAAGGGTAGTGGAGATTTTGAACTTAATATGTAAGTTACAAATGAGCTCAAATATTCACAAAAATCAGAATAATGAACACCAAATTAATTAACATGGATATACCAAAACTGATCCAAAGATAAAATAAATTTATAGATTAAGATGTTAGGTAGTATTTCACATTATCTTTTTTTTCCAATTTTCATTGTCAAGATTTGTTAAGACTTTATGAGGCATATCATTATCTTTATGAATTTTAAAAGAATTGCTTTATATATTTTTACATGTTTTTATGCATATTGATTAGGTTGAAGTTGCATGAGCTCTCTGTTGTCCAGCGAGGAGGTCCATAGAACAGGGTAAACGAGAGTGTGGCTGTGGAGTTGCTAATCAAGGCCTCCTGAGACTAAGTGGGAAGCAGGTCAGATTTTATTGTGCCCTTACCATGTATATATACTCAGGCAGTAGCTAAGCAGATTACAGGCAGCAACCAATGCAATTTCTGGCCAACTTTCCCTGCAGCGACCAATCTTGGAATGGACCATGGAGCAAGGGCAGGAACTTGCAACATGCAACCTCATGCCCAGTCCTGTGCCTACAAGGTAAGCGGTTTGCCTCTCACATGCCTAGCATGAGGGGAGTGGTTTGCCACTCAGATGCCCTTAACCTATGCCATGTAAACAGTACTCCATGCACTTGTCCCCAAATGAAGTGGCAACAGTGTTCCAATTTTCTTCAATATCCTTACTGACTAGTCATTTAGTTTTTCTACCAATTAATGTTTGGTAGAACATTACTGTTCTACCAGTTCCTTAGAGAAAGATATTAAAACTTACAAGTATGATTAAGATTTGTTCATTTTTCTTTAAAAATTAAGAAAAATAAAACCTAAGGTTTACTTAAATTTTAAAATTCTGTACCCAAGGTAATACTCTGTAATGTCTATTTGGTTTGTTTTAGCCATTCCTATTCATTTTGCTTACCATTCAAATAGCAAACATCTGTAAGCATATTTTGTATAAGAACATAATTTTATTGATAATCAATGGTGCTTGTGAATGAAATGTGTAGATAGTGATAACCTCTGGTAAAGAAGTAAATTAACTTGGATTACAACCAAGAATCATAGGAAGAAGCTTCAAGAAAGAGTATCAATTAAATAAAATATGATTTTTGTAGTAAAAGTGAATAAAAATGGACTAATGTGAATATACAAAATGAGTTTAACTCTTATGTAATTTTTACTATGAAAAACAAGTATATTTTACTTTACAAAATTACAGATTAATGGTGTTAATATTTATCAGAACTCTCATTATTAGTAGAATGCCATCAGGTTAATTATATAATATATATATATATATATATATATATATATATATATATATATATATAGTTATGTATATTATACGCATTATGTATGTTAAATATATAATATATAATATATAATATTCTAATGTATAGTTTACATATATGTCTTTAATATATATAATTTTAGTAATTTCTGAATGTAATCTATTTTGAATATATCAGAATCGAAGTTTTAATAAACCTCAAATTAGCTTCAACTAATTAAAATCAATTATTGCATGGGATTAGACACATTATCAGGAATACATGTGTATGATAAAATATATAAACAAGCTATTCACTAAAAAAACAGATAACAAACATGATAATATATTAGAGTTCATTTGAAAATTCTTGAGGTAAAATTTATGTGTCATAAATCAACTGTTTTAAAGGGAATGACTCCAGAGCAATTATTACATTTGCAATATTGTGCAACCTGCATCTCTGTCTAGTCTAGCCCATGAGACTGAACCAGAAACGGCTAGGATTCAGCCTCTCATGTTGATAACCTTTCAATATTCAGTTTTTCTATGGCTCTAGGCTTTTTTGTGAAATTCCCCAAAATAATCCAACACTTAAGCTTATGTAAATACATGTTATTAATTTTTATTATGTCCTTCATCTCCAGGTGACCTGTTTTTCATCTTTATGAATTTTCATATTCTGAATATTTTATATAAAGGATTCAGAGGAGAGGGGCAAGATGGTGGATTAGTGTAGGCAGCATTTCTCCAACTTGGCTACCCAGAACTCAAGCAGTGGGAATACTGCTTCTCCCCCAAGGTTTAAAGTGAAAAATATGGCGGTGAGTGGGACAGACTTCCCTAGCCAATGAGAGACTGTTCAACTCATTAAACAGACCTAAAATTATAAGTTGCCTGAGTTTATCAATCCTCTGCGGAGAGTAGATACAGGAGCGATATTGGGACAAAAATGCAGCAGCACCAACAGGAACTGGAAACCCAGATCCATGGGTTTGCAGCCAGGTCTTCAAAAACACATCTGAGCCTAACAAAGATTAACTGGGCCTAATAAACTCATGGAAAATCAGAAACTGAGAGCATTTCACCCAGCAGGAACACAAGTTAGAGAGGCAAGAAAGAATTTGGCTCTTCTCAGCCCTGTGAGTCCTGAAGCTTGCAGTGGCTAACAGGGTCAGCTACAGCAGATTAAGAAGTGGCAAGGGTGGGTTTGAGGGCCTTGGGGTCTCAACATGTCCAGCTGATGGGTCTCAGAGAAAGACTCCCAGTGGATTATAGGAGCCCAACCTGGACAGCACCCATGGGGTCCCTGCTACTAGCCCAGTCTCTAATGCCCTCTGGAATCCAGCACCTACTGGGTCTCCCAGTCCTTGATGCCTACCAGATCTGGAACAAGTTTGGCACCCACCCTGACCCCCTAACCCCAGGCCCAAGTCCACCAACCCTCTTGCACTCTATATAGTCCACCACAAAGCTGCAGGCTCATAGCTCAGTCTGCCAGGCCAGCACTTCACCACCAAGCCTGCCCAGTCCAGCCCAGAGCTTCACTGCCAGCCCATAAGGCTCAACACCTGGCTCTGATCCTCCTGGCCTAGGCTGACTAGGTTCATTGGACATACCAGCCACACTGCCAGCCAATCACTGCCCCACCTACCTGGCCCTCAACTTTGAAGCCGGGCCCACTTGACCCAGCCAATTATTTTGCCTCAACCCTCACCTAGCTCAAGATTTTACTGCTGGGCCCACCTGGACTAGGCTGGCTAGACCCTCCCAACAAGAGGCTATACTGGCTGTAGCTCAGTCTCCTCAACAGCCAGGGGCTATGCCAATGAACTTGCAACATGGCCTGCCTACAGCAGTCTCCCAGGTAGGGAAGTTGGGAAACCTTAATAACCAAACATCAACTGGGTTACACAAGAAAAAAAGAAAGAATCATCAGCTTGTGGCCCATATTTCCACACTTACTTCACATCTCAAGAAGAAATGAAAAGAAAGTCAGTTGGGAACTGACAAGGAACATTTATGCTCACTGAATTTTGGTTTTCTTTCTGTTTTTCTACTTATAATATTCATTAATTTAAACAATTCTATAAAAAATTATTTTAATTTGTTATATATGACAGCAAAATACATTTCAATTCATATTACACATATATAGCACAATTTTTCATATCTGTGGTTGTACATTACATAAGTCTATATTTGTTTTTATTTTATTTGAATGTGTGATGATTCATTCAAAGTATACCTATACATATACATATATACATTTGTTATTTTTTTTTATTTCTAGCCTTTGTTTTGTTTTGTTTTGTTTTTGAGGTGGAAAGTGTTATTTTTCTCAACTCCTATATTTTGAGAGTTAGGGTTTTAATTAGCATATTTTGATTTTGTTTATGTAGTATTGGCCACTTCTCTATCTCCCATGTCTCCCTCTCTCTCTTTGTTTTTTTTTTTCTATTTCTGACAGCCAAATTACATACTCTCTCCTTCTCCTTTATATTATTGTTTCTCATTAACACCATAGCCTAAGTTACTGTTGAATGTGCCTTATTCAACTTCTGAAATTACAAATATTTTTATACTGTCCTATTTCTTCTTTTCCCTCATAATCAACTCTATCCTTAACACCTCCTAATACTAATTAATGTCTATTACATCTATGCATACCACCAATGCACAACAATAATTACTATGGTAGAAGTCATAGACAATGGTTATTGTTTGATTTTATGTCAGACATAATTAAAAATATTTACAGTTTTTACTGATGGAAATTCCTAATCCTACAATTTCTGCATATTGTACCAATTAAAACTGTAAATATAAAAATAGGAACTAAGTACTAAAGTTACTGCTACATATTGTTTGCATAGACTATTGATATTGTTGAGCTCCCCCCTCAATCTGTGAGGTACCAATAACATAGAGGGACACTATAAAGTCACAAAGTAGAAATGCTACAGCTTCAGATACATCCATATAGATGGGTAGACCCATAAACAATATGAAAAAAGAAGGAAAGAAACCATCCAAAACAACACAGAATAT
Source organism: Spermophilus citellus (assembly GCF_964194105.1). Classification (NCBI taxonomy): domain Eukaryota; kingdom Metazoa; phylum Chordata; class Mammalia; order Rodentia; family Sciuridae; genus Spermophilus; species Spermophilus citellus. The sequence continues at coordinate 241,323,551 of NC_138183.1, forward strand.
CTCAATAACAAACTCCACTGACACAGTAGTGGGAATGTCAGAGATGGAATTCAGAAAGTTCAAGTTTAAACTAATCTATGATGTAAAAGATGATATAAGAATTTAAATTAGAGAAAAAATTGAAAGATCACTTCATTAAGGAGATAGAGATCCTGAAGAAAAATAAGTCAAAATCCTCTAAATGAAGGAACCAATGAACCAAAGTAAAAATTCACTGGAAATCATCACCAGAATACTAGACCATTTGGAAGACAAAATATATAATTTTGAAAATAATGTTTGTTGACCATAGGGGGAAAATGTTAAGATACATAAACAGAAATTCTAAGATATATGGGATAACATGAAAAGACAAAACTTAAGATGTATCAGGATAGACAAATGCACGGATACATAAACCAAAGGATTACACAAACTTTTCAATAAAATGATATCTGAAAATTTCCCAAACCTAAATATTGAAATGTAAACTCAAATATAGGAGACTTACAAGGCCCAAAATATACAAAATTACAACATAACCACACCAAATCACGTTATTATGAAAATGCTTAACGTGCAGAATAAGGATAGAATTATAAAGACTGCCAGTCCATAATGATATGTCACAATTAGAGAGAAATCAATCCATGACTCAGCTGATTTCTAATCTCAGACCCTCAAAGCCAGAAGTTCTTGGAATAATACAGAACATGCTCTGGAAGAAAATGGATGCCAATAATGCTACACCTGGGAAAATTAAGCTTCATATTTTATGAAGAAATAAAAACTTTCAATGATAAAAAAGTTAAAAGCATCCACAAATAGAAAGCTCACTCTATAAAACATTGTCAATAAGATATTTCATGAACAAGAAATGAAAAATAAAGTTGACAACCACCAAAAAGAGAAAGTATACTAAAAAAATAGGCAATAGGAGAAACTAATTTTAATTAAAAACCAGAAATAAGGGCTGGGGTTGTGGCTCATCGGAAGAGCACTTGCCTAGCATGTGCATGGCCCTGGCTCGATCCTCAGTACCACATAAATATAAATAAATACCATAAAGGTATTGTGTCCAACTACAACTAAAAATAAATATTAAAAAAACAGAAATAAATCAAAATGACAGTAAATAAAAATTGTCTCTCAGTAATAAACCTGAGAGTGAATGTCCTAAGTCCATCAATTAGATACATAGATTTGCAGATTGGATTTAGAAAACAAGACCAAATAATATTCTGTATCCAAAAGACTCACATCCTAGGCAAAGTCATCCACAAACTGAAGGTAAAAAGATGGAAAAAATATATCATCCAGATGGATTTCATAAACAAGCAGGGGTTTCTAACCTCATGTCAGATAAAGTGGACATCAAGCAAAAGATAATCAAAAGAGACCTATCAGGACATTTCATACAGTTTAAGGGAATTATATATCAATAAGACATAACAATCATAAATATATATCAAACAAACCCTTCTCAATTTCAAGAATCAAATAGAATACAACAGAATAATTCTAGATAACTTTAACATGCTTCTCTCATCACTAGATTCTCCAAACAAAAGCTAAATAAAGATGCTATAAAACTTAAAATATGATTAATTATTTAGACTTAACAGACATATATTTAATATTTTATTCATCAATGATGAAATACACTTTCTTCTCTGCAGAACATGGACCTTCTCTAATATAAACCATATCTTAGGCCAAAAAGCAACTCAGTAACTACAAAAAAAATGTTATAATACTTTGTATCCTGTCAGGTCATTATGGAGTGAAATTAGAAATCAATGATAAAATAAGAAAAATAGAAACTAATGTAACACTTGAAGACTAAATAATACAATATTGAATGATCGATGGATAGCAAAATAAATTAGGGATGAAATAATAAAATACTTAGTGATAAATAAGAATAGCAACAAAACATAACAAAATTTCTGGGACACTATGAAGGTGATTCTAAGAAGACAGTTTAATGCATTGAGCTGATTTATTTTTTAAAAAAAGAGTCATCAAATCAGCAACCTAACATTACATATCAAAGTCAAAAAATAAATAAATAAATAAAATAAAAAAGAGTTAGTCAACACCTAAAGCAGAAGACAGGAAATCAATAAAATCAGAGCCAAAATCAATGAATTTGAAACAAACATATAAAAATATCAAAAAGTCAAGGAGAAAAAGGTTGTTTTTTTTGAAAATATAAATCAAATTGATAAACACTTAAACAAGCTGGGGGAAGGGACCACAAAATACTAAAATTCATGATGGAAAAGGAAATCACCATAGACACTATTGAAATACAAATGATAACCAGAAACTATTTAGAAAATACATACTCCAATAAAATAAAAAATTATGAAGACATTGACAAATTTATATAGACATATGTCCTACCTAAATTGAATCAGGAGGACATAGAAAGTTTAAATAGATCAATTTCAATCAATGAAACAGAAAAATGGCATCCAAAGCCTAGCAATGAAAAGAGACCATGATCAGACGGATTCTCAGTTGAATTATACAAGATTTTCAAAGAGGCATTAACACCAATACTTCTAAAATTATTCCATGAAATAGAAAAGGAGAGAACTCCATTTACTGATTGGGTTATTTTTTTTTTTTTGATGTTAAGATTTTTGAGTGTTTTATATGTCTTAGAGATTAATGCTCTATCTGATGAGCCTGTGGTATAGATTTACTCTCATTCTGTAGACTCTCTACTCACCTCACTGATTGTTTCTTTTGCTGAGATGAAGCTCTTTAGTTTGTATCCATCTCATTTATTGATTTTGATTTTAATTCTTGCACTACACGAGTATAACTAAGGAAGTCCTAGCTCGACATGATGGAGATTTGGGCCTACTTTTTCTTGCATTAGGCACAAGGTCTCTAGTTCATTTCCTAAGTCTTCGATACACATTGAGTTGAGTTTTGTGCATGATGAGAGATAGACATTTAATTTCATTTTGTTACATGTGGATTTCCAGTTTTCCCAGCACCATTTGTTGAAGAAGCCATCTTTTCTCCAATATGCATTTTGTCTAATATAACTGTAGTTATGTAAGTTAGTCTCTGAATCCTCTATTCTCTACCATTAGTCTGCAGGTCTATTTTGGTGCCAATACCATGCTGTTTGTTGTTGTTGTTGTTGTTGTTTTTTAACTACTGCTCTGTAGTATAGTTTAAGGTATGGAATTGTAATGCCACCAGCTTTGGCTATTCTGGGCCTCTTATTTTTCTAGATGAATTTCATGATTGTTTTTTTCTATTTCTATAAGAAATGTCATTGGGATTTTGATTGGGATTGCATTGAATCTGTATAGTCCTTTTGGAAGTATGGTCATTTTGTCAATATTCTAAGTATCCAAGAACTAGGTAGATCTTTCCATCTTCTAAGGTCTTCTTTAATTTCTTTCTTTAGCATGTTGTAGTTTTCATTGTAAAGGTCTTTCATTTCTTCCATTAACTTTATTCCTAAGTATTTTATTTTTGGAGTCAAGAAACTGAACAGACACTTCTCAGAAGAGGATATACAATTAATCAACAAACATATGGAAAAATGGTCAACATCTCTAGTAATTAGAGAAATGCAAAACAAAACTACTCTAATATTTCATATCATTCCAGTCAGAATGTCAGCTAACAAGAATACAAACAATAATAAGTGTTGGCAAGGATGTGCGGAAAAAGGCACACTCATACATTGCTGGTGGGACTGTAAATTGTTGCAGCCAATCTGGAAAGAAGTATGGAAAATCCTTGGAAAACTTGTAATAGATCCACCATTTGACCTAGATAGCCCACTCCTCAGTTTATACCAAAAGGACTTAAAAACAGCATACTACAGGGACACAACCATATCAATGTTTATAGCAGCACAGTTCATAATAGCTAAATTGTGAAACCAACCTAGATGCCCTTCAGTAGATGAATGGATAGGGAAATTTTGGAATATATACACAATGGAACATTACTCAGCATTAAAAGAGAATAAAATCATGTCATTTGTAGGTAAATGGATGGAGTTAGAAAATATAATGCTACGTGAAGTAAGCCAATCCCAAAAAACAAAAGGCCCAATGTTTTCTTTGATATGAGGATGCTGACTCATAATGGTGATGGGGAGGAGCAATGCAGGTATGGAGGAACTTTAGATAGGGCAAAGGGGAGGAAGGGGAAAGGAGGAGGCAAGTGGGTAAGAATGATGGTGGAATGAGTTATACATCATTACCCAAGTACACGTATGAAGACATGAATGGTGTGAAAATGCTTTGTGTACAATCAGTAACTTAATACATTGTGTTCTATATGTGTAATATGAAATGAATTGCATTCTGCCATCATGTACAACAAATTAAAATAAATAAATAATTTAATAAAAAAGAAAAAATTAATAAAACTCATTCTATGAAGCTAGCATCACCCTGATACCAAAGCCAGACAAAACAAATACACATCAAAGAAAGAAAACTTCAGATCAATATTTCTGGTACACATGGATGCAACAATTCTCAATAAAATACTCAAAAGTTACATACAAAAACATAATAAGAAGATAATGCCCAAGATCAAGTGGGATTTATCCCAGGTATGTAGGGTTGTTTCAACATACAGAAATCAATAAGTGTAATTCATCACATCAATAGACTTAAAGACAAGAATCACATGATTATTGCAAATGGATACATTTGACAAAGTACAGTACCCTTTCCTGTTCAAAACATTAGAAAAATAGAGATAGTAGGAACATACCTCAACATTGTAAAAGCTATATATGCTAAACACAAGGGCAACATAATTCCAAATGGAGCAAAATTTAAAGCATTTTCTCTAAAACCTGGAATAAAACAGGAATGCCTTCTTTCATCACTTCTATTCAACATAGTCCTTAAAACCCTAGTCAAGGCATTGAGACAAAAGAAATAAATTAGAATGATACAAATAGAAAAAGAAAAACTCAAACTATCCTTATTTGGTGATGACATTGTTCTATATTAACAAGACCCACAAAACTACTCCAGAAAGCTTCCAGAATTCATAAATGAATTCAGTAAAGTAACAGGACATAAAATTAACAACTATAAATCAATTGTATTCCTATATACCAGTGATGAATTATCTGAAAGAGGAATTAGAAAAAACATTTCAATCACAACAGTGTTGAAAAAAATAGTTTGAAGTCAATCTAACAGAAGAGTTGAAAGACCTTTATAATGAAAACTGCAGAACACTAAAGAAAAAAATTGAAGATCCTAGTAGATGGAAAGATCTCTAATGTTCTTGGGTAGACAGAATTAATATGTTAAAAAGGACATACTACAGAAAATGCTGTATAGGTTTAATTCAATTCCTATTAAAATTTCACCGATGTTCTTCCTGGAACTAGAAAAGGTAGTTATGAAATTCACTTGGAAAAATAAAGACCCAGGTTAGCCAAAGCAATTCTTAGTGAGAAAAGTGAAGCAGGATCCATCACAATATCAGACCTTAAAGTATACTACAAAGATATTGTAACAAAAATTACATGCTATTGGTGCAAAATAGACATGGAGATCAATGGAACAGAATAGAATTCACAAAGACAAACATACATATATTCAATTATATGACACTATACAAAAGAGCCTAAGCATATGTTGGTGAAAAGGTAGCTCTTCAATAAATTGTGCTGGGAAAAATGAAAATACATATGTAGCAGAATAAAATTTAACTCCTATATCTCACCCCGCACAAAACTCTCCTCAAAGAGAACTAAGGACCTAGGCATTAGACTACAGACGCTGCACCTACTATATAAAAATTTAGGCCCAAATCTCCATCATGTCAGCTTAGAAACAGAGGTCCTCAACAAGACTATTAAAGCATAATAAGTAAAATCAAGAATTAAATTTAGTATCAAACTAAAATACTTCTTCACAGCAAAGGAAACAATCAAGAACATAAACAGAGAACCTAGAGAATTGGAAAAAATCTGTGCATACTGGACCTCAGATAGGACATTAATTTCCAGGATATACAAAGAACTAAAAAATCTTAAAACCAGCTGGGTGTGGTGGCACACACCTGTAATCCTAACAGGTTGGAGGCTTAGGCAGGAGGATCTTGTGTTCAAAGCCAGCCTCAGCAAAAGTGAGTTGCTAAGCAACTCAGTAAGACTATGTCTCTAAATAAAATACAAAATAGGACTGGGGATGTGGTTCAGTGGTTGAGTACCCCTGAGTTTCATCCCCAGTATCTCTCTCCCCCCAAAAATCAAATAACCAATCAACAAATGGAAAAAGGAAATAGGCATTTCACAGAAGAAGAATTAGGAAAGGTCAACAAATATATGAGAAAATGTTCACCATAAATAGCAAAAGAAGAAATGCAAATTAAATGTACACTGAGATTTCATCTGACTCTAGTCAGAATGGCAATTATTAAGAATACAACAATAAATGTTGGTAAAGATATGGGGGGAGATACACTCATACATTGCTGGTGAGACTGTGAATTGGTACAAACACTGTGGAAAGAAGTAAGGAGATTACTCATAAAACTTGGAATTGAAACATCATTTGACCCAGTTACCCCACATTTCAGTATATACCCAAAGCATAATAGAGTGACACAGACACATCAATGTTTATAGCAGCTCAATTCACAATAGCTAAGCTGTAGAACCAACCTAGGTGTCCTTTAATGGATAAAGAAAATGTGGCATTTATAGACAATGGATTATTACTCAGCCATAAAGAATAATGAAATTATGGCATTTTGGTAAATAGATGGAACTGGAGACTATCATTCTAAGCAAAACAAGCCAATATCTTAAAACAAAGACTGAATGTTGTCTGTGATATATTGATGCTAACACACAAAAAGGGGTGAGGGAGGGAATAATAAAAGTTCATTGTCTTAGACAAATGTGAATGAAGGGAAGGAAGAAGGGATGGGTATAGAAAAGATAGAATGAATTTGATATAAATTTGATATGTTCATATATTAATATACCACTAGTGAAACAACATCATGTACAACTGCAAGAGTGGGATTCTAATTAAAATTAATTATATTTGGTCTATGTATAGTATGTCAAAATACACTCTACTGTCATGTATACCTATAATAAATTTAAAATGAATAATTTTTTTTTAAAAAATAAAGAATTCAGAGGAAATATATCATTTCTTGCCTGTTTTTTTTTTAATTAGTTTAATGTTTTCAAGATTTACAGGTCATTTAACTGGTGTTGGGACTCTGTTTCTTCTTTGAAAAATTATTTAATCGGGCTGACCAAGAAATTTACCATCTCCATATTTCAAATGTACAATTCAGTACTGGTAACTATAGGTCACAGTGTTTTACAGCACATCTTCAAATTTATCTGCATTATTTAAATTTCATGTCTATTTATTCGCAATTCTTCATTTTCCTCAATTCCCTCTCCTCTGCAATTACCACTCTGCTTTATGATTCTATTTTTTGGGCGGTAGTACCAGGGATTGAACTCAGGGGCACTCAACCACTGAGCCACATTCCCAGCCCTATTACGTATTTTTTTTTTTTTTTTTTTTTAGAGACAGGGCTTCACTGACTTGCTATGCACCTCACTTTTGCTGAGGCTGGCTTTCAACTTGCAATCCTCATTACAAAGCCTTCCTAGCCACTGGGATCATAGGCATGTGCCTGGAATGATGCTATGTTTGAGTATTTTGGATATGTCATGTAAAAAGTATTTTTTTTATTTTGTGACCGGTTTGTTTTATTTAATGTTCTCCTGGTTTATCTTTTTATCACAGTATGAAGTATATACATTTTTAAGTATGAATAATATTTTATTGTTTGCATAGACAACATTTGACTTATGTGTTTGTCTTTCAGTTATATATTGACACATTTGACTCTTTCAAATTTCAAATTTCAATGAACATAGGAGTGCTCATATCTCTTTGTGATCCTAATATGCAAACAATGTTGGATCCTACAATAAATGCATAAACAAGTGAAGTCAAATTTGTATAAATTTATCCCAGATAATTATTCAACAACCTACAGGCATTTCATTAGGGTTTCAAGTTCTTTAGGGATAATCACAAATTGCATCTCCTAAGGGAGAATCTCTACACTAAAAATAAATTAATAAATTTTCCATAAAATGCCATATTAAGGAATACACAGGAGAATCTAGAGAGGGATTTCATTATAGGTACCAAAGGTAGTTTAATGAAGTGTTTATTTCACCTGTCTCCACAGAAATGAGTACATTTTTATGATAGCTGTTGCCTTTAATATAAGTGAACGTTTCTGATTTGCTTTCTGCACTTTGTTCTACTCCATAATATCTTAATAGCCATGGGATATTTCTCCCTTTTTTCCATACTAATTATGAAATATTTTCACCCAACTTGAATGGGTAAATGCTCATAAGCATCCTTGAAGCATGCACATTGTGTGTGCCTACATAGCCTTGAATTTTGTGGGCATAGATTCTCATGTTTAACAGATGAAAAAACTGAGAGCAAATGAAGCATATAAAAGGAGACCTATTTTGAAAACAAAACTGGAAATAGCAAGGATTCACTCTTTCATCCTAATGTCCTTCTGAATATGTAGGTATTTAGTGCTTCTAGACTCATTTTGGGATCCTCTTTACATAATTAGCATTTAAAGTTATGTACACAATTGTATGAATGTCCAATATTTTGGTAAGGAAGAGTTTCCCTTCACATAGAGATATAAAAAATACTTTCTTTGGCTATCAGGAGACTTTTATGTATCCAATTTGATAGTCATATAAAATGATTTTTTTGCATGGAAATTTGACTAAAGGTTTTTTCAGAGTTTAACTTTAAGTACAAAGTATGAGTATGAACATAGATTAGTAAACTATGAGGAAACAATTGAGTTCTTTCTGTTGAACTCCAAAACAAAGGGGAAGAAACATCTCTGAACTTTTTTTTACATTGCAGCAATATGGATAGTTACTTATCATCTGCACAAATCTTTGTAGTACTTCATGATTTCACACCAAATCACAATAAAACAATAAAAATGAGATTGAAATATTATTATTGCATTTATTGAATGGACTTCTTTAGTATGATAATCTGATGCGTATTTTGTTATATTTAATGAGAAAGGGTTCTATAAGGAGTGTGGTAGGATAACAGGAAGCCACAACCATATAAATAATAATTAATGTAATTTAAGACCAAATTGTATGTAAATATAAGCTGGCTTTATATATAATTTTGCAAAATTGTTTGATTTTTTTTGTTTGCTTGTAGCTTGCACACAGACAGCTGTCACTACTATTTTTACTCTAGAATGTCATTCATTTTATTTTTTCTTATTTAGAGAATATTAGTTATCAATTTTTTAAAGAAATATTAATTATCTTATCTTAAATATGCTATTCATATGTCACTATACTGTATTTTTAAATCTCTGGACTATCATAGATATTCAGATAAACTTTGTTTTGTTATGCAGATGTTTATTTGGATAATGTGCTGTCGTATTCAAAAAAAGTTCTCATGAAGATATTGCAAATAAGATTATAAAACATAAGGATGGATCCATGTATATGTCATCTTCAGTTTGTTTAAATATGTCTCTGTGGTATTATACACAATAATAAATGTTTGATATTATATATAACTTTTAAGAATACATTTTTAAATTTCTGAGCTTTTTTTTTTCTCTGAGATATAGTTTCCTTTATCAGAAGAGATTTTTATGACTCTCCTATGGAGAGAATGAAAAAAAATTGCATGCATTGTATTCTACTTGACTTATTCTCACCTATTCTTCATTTTAGCTTTTGAAAAGAAGTGGAACTCCTGTAGAGAAGACTGTACATAAAAAAGTATATAGAAAACCTCTCATAGTTAGGTTACTGTTACCACTTAAAAATAAAAGCAAAATTATATTTGATAAGTATTTTAAAATAGCATGGACATATTAAATCACTTAATCATAGTTCCAAATACACTGCAAGATCATGTTTGTTATATATGTGATAATAATTTTAGACAGTTTATTGTCCCAAATTAGGCTCTGTATACACTGAGTTAATACATTATGTGAACTATATCTACATACATAGAACTCCTCTTTTGTTTCTTCATGTCAATACATTTTCAGTGTAATCTATTATAGACTTTTTATTCATGCATCTGGCCAATATCTATCAAGGAAGTTAGCAGTTCCACCTCTACCTCCTTGAAGTATTAGGATGTATGGGGCTAGGTTTTGAATTGGGAAATCATTTGAAATGTTGGAATTTGTCATTAAAAAGCACATTATTAGAATATGTATTAAGTAATATTTCTGAATGTACTTATTAAATATCACCATATAAATATAATGATACAAATGAAAAACAGAAGACTTAATAGTGTAATAATCATCAATTTATCTAACACCAAATATCATAATAACGTTTAAACTTAATTCATTTCTACTTTATAAATAATACCTATTTATCTGAATCTGTATCCCTATCTTTTTATTCCCTAGGTATTCATTTATTAATTTTTCTCAATTTGCAACAAATTTATTAACATGGATATTGCTTGGGGCTGGATACTGGATATAGCATATTGAACAGCTTAAACAACCACTAACCATTAGAGGTCAGTAGCAGTTCATCCCCCAGTTGGGACAATCAAAATATGCAGCAATTGAAAATGTTCTTTTATTAGTAAATTTATCCTACATGAGAACCACTGCTCCACCTCTGTGTCTATCTCTGTGCATTTATATGTGTAAATATTGATTCGTTTTCAACAATTCAAAATTAGAAAATTCGGATATATCTTATTTACACTAGATTTGCATAATTAGTCTTCATAGGATGATTGTTAAAACATGGTGACTCTCCTACTGTGTCTATCAAATGTAGGCTTTCTAACACACCTGGATGGAGAAACACAATCTCACAGCGGTGCATGAGTTCATTCTGAAGGGCATCACAGATCGCCCTGAGCTGCAGGCTCCACTGTTTGGGATGTTCCTCCTCATCTATGTGATCTCCGTGCTGGGAAACTTGGGCATGATCATCCTCACCAAGGTGGACCACAGCCTACAAACACCCATGTATTTTTTTCTGAGACACCTGAGTATTACAGATCTTGGTTATTCTACAGTTGTAGGCCCCAAAATGATGGTAAGTTTTGTGGTGAATCAAAATGTAATCTCATATTATTTATGTGCTACACAACTAGCATTCTTTCTTTTCTTCATTAGTAGTGAGCTTTTTATTCTGTCTGCGATGGCCTATGATCGCTATGTGGCTATCTACAACCCTCTCCTTTACACAGTCATTATGTCACAGAGGGTATGTTGTATAATGGTAGCATTCCCCTATCTCTACAGCACATTTGTGTCCCTTCTAGTCACCATAAAGATATTTACATTATCATTCTGTGGCTACAATGTTATCAGTCATTTCTACTGTGATGGTCTTCCTTTATTATCTTTGCTCTGCTCAAACACACATGAAATTGAATTAATAATTTTAATCTTAGCAGCTTTTGATTTGATTTCCTCTCTTCTGATTGTCCTTGTGTCCTACCTGCTTATCCTAATAGCCATTCTCAGGATGAAGTCTGATGAGGGCAGGCGCAAGGCTTTCTCCACCTGTGGATCCCACCTGACAGTGGTCATGGTGTTCTATGGGACTTTGATATTTATGTATGTGCAGCCCAAGTCCAGGCACTCATTCATCTCCATTAAAATGGCTTCCATATTTTACACCCTAGTTATCCCCATGTTAAATCCCTTGATCTATAGCTTGAGGAATAAAGATGTGAAATATGCTCTGCAACGAATATGGAAAAAGATATGTCACATTTAAAAGAATTTGCATAAAATGTAAATCCTAAGAATGGGTTTGGAATGTGAATGTGCCTTATCTTCTTCCAGAATATATTATAAATACAAAAAGGCCCAACATATATTTAAGAATTGGCCTTCTCAGTTCCCGTCAAATTTCTAAAAGCTAAAACATACTAGTGAAAAAAGCAGTGAAATCTTTGTTTTCCTTGAAGAGGAAAGATACATTGTAGACACAATAATTGAGTAATTATATAATAAAATATAATAGGGTTTAGCATCTGTAGACCATAAGATCAGGTAGCAGATTCGCATCCTGCATGACCCTGAGGAAGAAGAGTGTTTGGGGAATAAAAGTGTGTATGGAAGAGGACTTGAAATGTTTCTTATTGCAATCTCAAATACTATAGTAAATTTTCCCATGTCCATGTGTATGCTTATATATTGTGTGTGTATGTGTGTGTGTGTGTGTGTGTGTGTGTGTTTAAGCATAACCTTTCAATTTTAAACTTCATCCACTTCTGAGTGTTTTTTTTGGGGGCTTCATTGTGATATTAGGAGGCTCACTGTAGTGTGCACTTTGAAGGAACAGTGAGACAAATGTGTCCAGATGCCCTTATTCCATGTGGGAATCTTAGACTCTTTATTTTTTTTCTCTCTCTCATCCAGGCCCTTACTTTCATGTATGAGCTTCAAAGAGTTTATTAAAAATTTTGGTCATTTAGTAACCCTTAGCTTCAATGCTACATCGAATTTTGTCTAATTCAGTGCAGGTGTATATATGAGTGAATATACCAATTAAAATGAATTTCCTATGTTCTTTCAAAGAAGTCTCTATGTTTTTTGTTTTTCCTCTTTTCTTCCTTACTGGAATGATCTTTATTCTTTACCATCTGTTTTTATTTAATGGATAACTATCTTATTATTCTTTCTTACCTCTCCAAACAAAAGTAATAGTACTTTTTAAAAAGTGAAAGTCTATTTATGATTTTATTCTTTCTTCTCAATATGAAGTGGCTATGATCCTCTTTCTTGGGGCCATCATTCTTCACAGTAGACAAGTGAGCATGCTGTCTTTTGGTTGGATGTGTTCTTTGACTTCACTGATTGTTTAACCCATCTTGGAGGAAGCAAATAGACATAACCCCACAAGGTAGGCTTTCCTATATCTCTGGTCTGAAGCAGAATATGGGTACTGAGTCACACACTTTTCATGTCTTCTGTACATATTCATTCACGCCCTCTCTACAGTCCTCCATGTTTTCATCATTTTTATTGTTTAGCATTCATGACATTATTTACATAATGAAAGGGTTGGTTTTTATTATAAGCACATGGAATAACATTACGTGTTTATATTTGATCATATATGAATAAAAATAATTCATTGAACCATAAAAGCATGTATTAATTGTCTGCATATGGAAAATATTATTGTTTATTAATTGTGACTAAATTATATATATTTAATGGGTAGATGTTTGCTTATGAATTTAAATTCATAAGTATTTACAAAGAGAGTATAATTTTCTAGAAAGGATTGTTGAGTAGAAATGAAATGTTCATATTGGTCTTTGTTGGCAGAGGACAATAGAAACTTGTATATTAATCTATTTGTAAATTATTTCATATGGTTCACCAAACTGACATTGGAGAAACAGTACCACTTTTATAATAGAGAAAGATATATATTTTTAAGTTCTAAATTTAAAATTATATGAATAGAGTAACTCAATATACCATTTCCAATATAAATTTTAGTGGGATATTTATACTCCTTCAAGTGATAAACAAAACCCCCCAAATAAATATGCTAATACTTAATATTTGTTAATGTATTTCATTCTTTTAAAAGTTCTTCCTTTTTCACTGCATTTTTTTAACCATGGAATACAAAATAAAAAAACTTTTAAACATGTATCTGGAATATGATTTTATTATTTGCTAAAATATAGTTAATAACTTTCGTATTTTATATAATGGTCAGAAAGGTCAGCATATTTAGAACAAGAAAAACACAAGCATATTTAGGGTCACTGAGAACATCTATAAAAATATCAACCTGTGTTTTAGGCGAATATCATAAAGAGTGATGTATTGTAATTTTTCCTTACAAAGACACTAAGAGACACTAGAAAAAAAATTATGATTAAGTGAGTCTCAAATTCAAATTTGTAATAAAATTACCAGCTTACTCTTCCATTAAAATCTAGTCCTTGTGGTTTGATAGCTAAGTGTTCAGGGAAATACAAGTAACAAATCTCTGGAAATATGAAGAGAAGGTAAGTTTTACAACCTTTTGTGGATCACTCCTGAGATATCAAAGGCAGTCAAAAACATCACATATATAAAAATTCTAAACAGAATACTTGCTGGTGACTCCAGCACTATGTTCAAACAGCAATACACCAAGTTAGATTTAAGCAAGAAGTTTAATCCTTGTTTTATCATTCATAATTTTACTTTCCTGTGCCATATGAAGAAATTGAAAATGAAAACGTTTTTAAAGTGTTTAAGTTCCCATATGCATTGATAGGAATAATTATGACCATGCTAACATTAAAATAAAAATTTCTTAGATTGGGTGTGTCCTTTTCTTTATTTTCTCTATCATTCCTATTTATACTTTTTATTGTATTGCAGTAGTAATTTTATTCTTCCAGAGGAGAAATCATTCTTTAATTCCAAAAGAAAATTTCCCTGAGAACTCTGAATTCAATTGAAGGACGCATTTGTAAATTAAGGTTATTAAATGTAAATAAGACCTCAAAATTATTCATGTAGGGGGCTGGGGATGTGGCTCAAGTGGTAGTGCGCTCGCCTGGCATGCGTGCGGCCCGGGTTCTATCCTCAGCACCACATACCAACAAAGATGTTGTGTCCACCGAGAACTAAAAAATAAATATTAAAAATTCTCTCTCTCTCTCTCCTCTCTCCTCTCTCACTCTCTCTTTAAAAAAAATTATTCATGTAGAGCAATTCTTCCCATTATGTATTCCTATGAGAATGTCTTACTTTGTTTGTGTTTGTTTTTGAAGGCGCCCTTCAATATTATTCAAAGTTTCTTCTTTACTTAAGTCATGGACACATACACATTATCTATGCATTTACTAGACTCACAGATAAAAATTTCCCCTGTGTGTGTATGTGTTTTGTATTTTTGTGTCTATAGATGTATATGATTCTGCATGGAAAATATCATTAAACACTACTGAAAAATCACAAAAATTGATTTGTGAAATTTTAAAGTTTGCACAAAGAAAATAATAACAAGTATGATAATAGAAACAAGCAACCAATTAGGGAAACAAGATACATGGGTGGAATTAATATGAACTAAGCCAAAATCCATAGAAAATGAACTTAGTGTATAATTAGAGAATATAAATTTTAATTTATTTAATATCATTTGTATTAATAATGTGAAAATATAAATAAAATCTGTATACAAATAACTTAGAAATTCATGAATTTGATAAAACTGCAGTGCTAAGTATTGGTGAGGGGGTAAAGGAAACATTCTAATTCTACTATGGTAAGTATAAAATTTAT
Organism: Spermophilus citellus; assembly: GCF_964194105.1. NCBI lineage: Eukaryota > Metazoa > Chordata > Mammalia > Rodentia > Sciuridae > Spermophilus > Spermophilus citellus. The sequence goes on from NC_138183.1 coordinate 241,338,917, forward strand.
AACACCTTTGGGAAACGATTTTCAAATTTCTTATATACCCTGCCAAATCAGGAAACATATTTTCTATAAATTAATTAGCATGAATAGGTCAAAAACCATATCAGAATAAAAAAGTATATTTTCAGGATAAAACCTACAACAACTTCAATATTAATTCAAATGCTTGCACACAATATTAAAGATTGTGATGAGGGCATGAAGATATGTCACCAATGGCCACATCCATATAAATGACAATTGTAAATAGGGTTTGCCTCTAGTAAAATAGATAACTTGTTAGGATCAATGACAGGATTAAACAGAAGACAAAAGAGTACATGAAGTTTTTATTTTATGAAATATACATTTTAATGGTTGAAACAAGCCAGACACTTCCTGGTGTGAATATATAAAGTCAATGTTATCCCTGTGTCTTACAGAGAAGATTCATTTGCAGAACCTCAGTGAGACAGCTTCAGAGTTCCCTGAAAAGGATTCTTGTGTTCTTCCTTGAGAAAATCCTCGGCAAAGACATGAGACTTAGTGAAAGGATAACAAAGTTTATTAGAAGGGATAGGAAAAGGGGACACTCTTAGGGAGACAGTGGGTCCTCTTTGAGAAGATAAAGAACATGTCTCCTCCCCTCCAGTTTTGTTGAATGCCCCAGGGATGGTTCCCGAGAGTCCCACCCAGGTCTATCTCTTGATGTTTGTTGGACATCAGGATGGCATTAGATTTTCAAGTACGTACTGTGCATGGTAAATAAATATTCAAGGCAACTAAGTCACTTTGGCCCATGTTGACCATGGTTAGTTGAAACTTGCTCTTAAAATTTTTGTGGTTAGGGGAAATTATCCTTATTTCTCTGAGTTCTGGAACTTGGTCTGTATGAGGGTCTCAGAAGTCCCCTCTTCATGATACCTTGTATTCTTTTCTCTTAGCATCATTTTAGACCTGCATTTCTCCTTCAGATAAGTTTGTTTGCTGAGAAATGTAGCATCACCTATTGACTTAAACTAGGCAGGGTTGCAGTAAAATTGCTTTTTACATGAAAGCTTGTGGAGATCAGCACACCAGAACAGTTTACTGATTAATCCTATTAACCTCATGTTCCCACTATTAACATGTTTGTTACCTGTCATTATATAATATTCATGAATATTGGTAGAATTTAACATATATTGTTAATAATTTCCAGAGCATTTAAGGTTAGTAGAATTCCCTTAGTTAATGAAAATACATAGTAAGAGTTCAGGATGTAGACAAAGATGACAGATGAAGAAGATCTTCCTCTGATTGTTCTCCCACAGTCAAACCATTGTGGCATTTACTGAAGCATCAAATTATTTCACAATAGCTAAGATGTCAAGGGAGAGACCATAGAACCTGGCTTTATTTAGTATAGTAAAAACAACATTGAAGAAAGCAAGAAGGAAATAGCAGCCTGCATCAGCCTTCCCAAATATAACCAGTACAATGTAGATATTCATCCTTCTTGGGAGAGAAAGAGAAAATTGAACCAAGGGTATATACTTGAAACCCAGCATCAAGTCAACCATGTTAAATCTGAGTGCTCACTAGAGCCCAACAACTATAGACTGGAAGCCAATATCTGAGACTGAGCCATTAGAATTGTACAATGCAGGCTGCCAAGAAACTGCTTCTACCACCCCCTTACCCCACACCAGCAGAGCAGGAAGCAGGTCTCTACACCCTGGGAAACAGGGTGTGAAAGACAGCACAGGAGTTGGTCTTAGAGCTCAGTGCTAGGACACTGCAAAAATGAGAACCAATGTAAGGCTAAAACAAAAGGCCCAGATAGAGCCCACCAATGAGTTCTCTAATTTAGCCCCAAGATTAGGTGGATATCTACCTCCTCAAGTCTGGTCAGTCTCTAAAAGCCTTAGAGTGGTTATGAAGAACATCCCTTCCATGCAAGACTACCTGTGCTGGGAGAATCAGATGTGATTAAGCTTAGCGTCAGACATGGTGGGCAAGAAACCATCTCCACCATATGTTCTCTAACCTTGGGCACCACTGCTAGACTAGTGTTCCATTCATAGAGGGAGGTTTCAGCCCTGCTCCAACACCCAGCAGAGATATGTTTCTCAGTTTCTCATGAGCTGGGACATGAGCCTTTGTACACTCCCGAGACTGTGCAGGTCCTTGTGGCGGTGGGATTCAGGCAGGGACCTTCTTGACATTAGCATCAATGGAATTGTTAAGTCTTTACAAATACTTTACAAATCTGTATGGACTTCACAAATATTATGCCAACATTGGACAGCATAGCATGGTGCAAGACTGGATTTGCTGTGGATAGGTTGGGGTAGTCTATGGTGGGCTTTCCCTTGGAACTCTGAACTGGGCTCATGAAACCAAACACTGGGCTGATGTTAACAGCCCACATCACTCTTAGAAGAGATTTTTATGACTTTAGCTCTTGTGCTCTTGCATGAGAAAATTTCAGGCAAGACAGAAGACATAGTAAAAGTATAGCAAACATAAATAGAAGGGAAAAGAGAAGACTCTTGATGGAGAGAGTAGATTCTTTCTGTGAGCAGAGTGACAATGTGCCCTTTTTTACACAATTTAATTGAGAAATCTTAGGGGAAGTTCTAAGGAGGTCTTCTCAGATGCCATCTCTTGATTTCTGTCTGACAATAGGATTGTTTTAGGTTTTTAAGTCTTTATTTTAATTTGTTTCGTGACCTTTGTTTTTAATTAGCCCATTTCCCTGAGTCCTATTAATCTTTGATCTATATAAAGGTCATAAAAGTCTTTTTTTTCACTATGTGAACAAATTTTATTGATTATTTAAAGCATTACATAGTTCATGATATATCATCTTTCATACATTTGGCTCAAATTGTGTTTTGAACTCCAATTTTCACCCCAAATACAGATTGCAGAATCACATCTGTTACATATTCACATTTTTACATAATGCCATATTAGTGACTGTTGTATTCTGCTACCTTTCCTATCCCCTACTCTCCCCCCTCCCCTCCCCTCCCCTCCCATCTTCCCTCTCTACTTCCCCTGCTGTTGTTCAATTCTCTCCCTCTTTTTCCCTCCCCCTTGCCCCTCATAACCTCTTATAATTTTATGTATCATTGAAGGTCTCCTACCATTTCCATGTGCTTTCCCTTCTCTCCCCGTTTCTCTCCCCCCATTCGTCTTTGTTTACTGTAGTCTTTTCCTCATGTTCTTCCTTCCTGTTCTGTTCTTAGTTGTTCTCATTATATCAAAGCAGACATTTGGCATTTGTTTTTTAGGGCTTGGCTAGCTTCACTTAGCATAATCTGTTCTAATGCCATCCATTTCCCTGCAAATTCTATGATTTTGTCATTTCTTAGTGCTGCATAATACTCCATTGTGTATATATGCCACATTTTTTTTATCCATTCATCTATTGAGGGGCATCTAGATTGGTTCCACAGTCTAGCTATTGTGAATTGTGCCGCTATAATCATTGATGCAGCCGTATCCCTATATAGTGCTTTTTGAAGGTCCTCTGGGAATAGTCCGAGAAGTGCGATAGCTGGGTCAAATGGTGGATCCATTCCCAGCTTTCCCAGGAATCTCCATACTGCTTTCCAAATTGGCCTCACCATTTTGCAGCCCCACCAGCAGTGTACAAGTGTGCCCTTTTCCCCACATCCCCGCCAACACTTATTGTTGTTTGACTTCATAATGGCTGCCAATCTTACTGGAGTGAGATGGTATCTTAGGGTGGTTTTGATTTGCATTTCTCTGATTGCTAGAGATGGTGAGCATTTTTTCATGTACTTGTTGATTGATTGTATGTCCTCCTCTGAGAAGTGTCTGTTCAGGTCCTTGGCCCATTTGTTGATTGGGTTATTCGTTTTCTTATTGTTTAATTTTTTGAGTTCCTTGTATACTCTGGATATTAGGGCTCTATCTGAAGTGTGAGGGGTAAAAATTTGTTCCCAGGATGTAGGCTCTCTATTTACCTCTTTTATTGTTTCTCTTGCTGAGAAAAAACTTTTTAGTTTAAGTAAGTCCCATTTGTTGATTCTAGTTGTTAACTCTTGGGCTATGGGTGTCCTATTAAGGAATTTGGAGCCCGACCCCACAATATGTAGATCGTAGCCAACTTTTTCTTCTATTAGACACAGTGTCTCTGATTTGATATCTAGCTCCCTGATCCATTTTGAGTTAATTTTTGTGGATGGCGAGAGAAAGGGATTCAATTTCATTTTGTTGCATATGGATTTCCAATTTTCCCAGCACCATTTGTTGAAGATGCTATCCTTCCTCCATTGCATGTTTTTAGCCCCTTTATCAAATATAAGATAGTTGTAACTTTGTGGATTAGTCTCTGTGTCTTCTATTCTGTACCATTGGTCCACCTGCCTGTTTTGGTACCAGTACCATGCTGTTTTTGTTACTATTGCTTTGTAGTACAGTTTGACCTCTGGTATCGCTATACCTCCAGATTCACACTTCCTGCTTAGAATTGCTTTTGCTATTCTGGGTCTTTTGTTTTTCCATATGAATTTCATGATTGCTTTGTCTATTTCTACAAGATATGACATTGGAATTTTGATTGGCATCGCATTAAACCTGTAGAGAACTTTTGGTAATATCGCCATTTTGATGATGTTAGTTCTGCCTTCAGAGTAACTTTTTTTTTTCTTTTTATCAGCAGTGAGGCCCTGAAAATACCTCTGCAGATAACAGGTTTTTGGATGAGTAATGTAGCATATCCCAGTGAGTTAAGCCAGGGGAAGGGCAATGTAGCCTGAGGTAAATTGCTTTCTTTGTGCGGAGACATCACAATAAGGGGCTGTTTATCATCACAGTATCCACTTGCAGGTTCCTACCACTTATGCCTATTTGCTACTTTTCTCTCCCTGGCCATCTCTATCTGTGGATCCTCTGAAACATCCCTGCCAAGAAACAGATCTCCAGATTATTGGACTCCTACTGTTAAGGTTTACATATTAGGTATCCCCTGAAAGCTCGTGTGTGAGACAATGTAAGAAAGTTTAGAGGTGGGATGATTGGGTTATGAGTCTTAACTGAAGCAGTGTGTTAATCTCCGTGATAGAGTTAACTGAGTTGGGACTATAGAGCAATAGAGGCTGGAATAGATGGATCATTGGAGCTGGACCATTGGAGGTATGCCTTTGGGATATATATTTTGGGAACTTAGTTTAGACTCTCTGTTTGCCAGTGTCATGTTCTCAGCTGCCTTCTCAGCTGCCACACCCTCTGCCAAGATGTTCTGCCTCACCTCTACCTCCAAAGAATGAAGTTGGCTCTCTGTGGACTGAGACCTCTGAAACCATAGCCCCCAAGTAAACTTTTCCTCCTAAAATGTATCTTATCAGGTTTTTGGTCATGGCAGCAAAAAAATCTAACTAAAACATCTACTCAGGCTGATATTACCTGTGACTAGTTCAGTTGATCTTAGGAAAGATAAACACCTTCAGCAACAAATACCCCACAGCAGTGTAAGATTGGATCCTCCCAAAATATTGCTGGTGGTCTTTGAGTTAAGCATGTGACAAAGCTTCGTTTTATAGGTGGGCACAGGCATAGCAGAAGAGCCTTCTGCCTGTCCTTCAAAGGAGATTTGACCCACACCAAGGAAGACCCCTGAAATTCCTGACAATAGGGTACTGACTCATATGTATGGTTTGGGCCTATCCCAACCATAGGAAGAAGTTTTTCTGTTTGTACTACCCTTTATAGGTATACCCCAGGTTTAAGTTGAAAAACAACCTAAATGTAGAATTTTAAAAAAAAAATTAGACTTGCGCCATCTTCTAGTGCTAAAACAATGACAAGATTCCAAAAGCTGACTTTAGGAAATTGACTAAGATTTCCATCTACTGTTAGGGCTTTAGAAGTAACAACAAACTCTGAAAATGAGCAGACTGTTTGGAATTTCTGGAAAGACAAGCACAAATGAATCTAAATTTCAAAGACTAGAATAAGTACTTAGTATTATAAAAATGACAAGACATGCCAACACACATCAGGACATTTTGGAAAATGATAAACTCACTAAATGGTCAAAATAATGTGTGAGAACCTGACATGATGGTTATCAGTAAAAGAAAATTTTCATGTGGATACTTTACAACAGCTTTTCAAGTTAACTTAATAAGAAAAAAAAGAAAGAAGGAATTAAATATTCTAACAAGGAGCTTACAGCAGAATGAAAGTAGTTTTAAAAATTCTAGCAGAAATTCTTAATCTGAGAAATATTAAGCAAAACTTAAAATGTACTTGAAGATATAAAAGACAGGATACATCATATGGAACCCCAAACTTAGGAGCTTGAAGAAAAATACTTGAGAATATACAGTTCAAGGAGAAAAAGGAATGAAGAGGTATAAAAAGACTTGCAGAAAATTTGGGATACCATTAAGAGAGAAAATAGGCTATCAGTGTTTATATTGAACTTGAGAAGGGTTAGAGTACATATTCAAAGTTATCATACAACAAAATCCCACAAACCTAGAGAAAGAAAGAAATATCGATGTAAGTAATAAATTGAAAATGATCAAAGTTTACAAGTCAGTGTAAATAGGTAAAAGTCAGTGAAGTCTGAACTAAAAATATAATCCAGCTCTCCAAGTTGAAAGATAATGAAATGATTCTCAATGCAGTATGAAAAAAAAAAAAAAGAAAGAAAAACTAAGTAACACATGCAGATGCCTCACTTTACCTAACAGATGGCATTAGCTGAAAAATTTACAATCCATGAGTGTGTTATGAGAGATTCACTGTAAGGAAAGAAAACAAACAAATCAATGATAATGACAACAACAACAAAACTGCCAACCAGGGATGTCATACCTGGTATCTGGATCAAGAGATCCCAGATGGACAAAAATTGGGAAATATATTTCTGCCATTGTTTTTCACTGGGTGAGGGAAAGGTAGAATAGAAACTGGAGTAAGTTGTATATATTCATCCTGTTTGATCCGATCCTCACCCATTCATCAGTTTAGCCCTGACAGGGAGGTGAAGTCCTTGTGCACAAATATATATATATATATATCTATATATATATATATATAGAGAGAGAGAGAGAGAGAGAGAGAACCTGAGAACCTCTTAAAGGTAGGTTGCTGTCACCACTGGGAAAAAAACATATATATATATATATATATATATATATATATATATATATATTTGAAATCTATTACCAAATAGCATGTACACATTGATTCATTAAATCATTCTTCATCCTTCTCAACAAAATCCAGTTATTTTTTTTTGTAAATGATAATGACGAGTTTTCATCAAATTGTCTTCCCAAAGAACCCTATGTTTACACCATAAGTTACCACATAGTCTATATGTACATGTGTGCATATTAATATCAGTTTATTTTTAATATGAATACAATATTCAATATGATCTATTAAAGTTTCTCTTCATGTCTATATAGGTCTGTTAACAGATTTGGCAATAACATTTGTAAGTATAAGAATTTTATAGGAATATATGTGAGATTTGGAATTGTATGCTTGTTTGGAGTTTCTTTAGAAAATTTTATTATGTAAGTGGCAAATGTACTGTGTTATTTTCTGAAACAATAAATATTATTAGGTGCTCATAAATATTTATATGATAGATAAAGGTACAATAATTATTTACTTATATAACATCCAATATTCTTACAAATTTAAAACTTTTATCATTTTTGCTATATGTAACATTATATTTACATCTGTAAAATTATATGCATGCTTAATAGGCTATTATTATCAGGGTTTGTTTACCAAATATTAAACAGTTATTGATATGCTTATTATTTGGCACTAAGTATTAGGTATAGGAGTATGTTGGCTATTTAATTGACCTCTAACCATCAGATGCCCATGGCAGTCCACCTCCCGATAGTTACAGGAAAATGTCTATATATTTTTAAAAATATTCTCTGCATTCATATATATATATATATATATATATATATATATATGAATATGTACACGTATATATGTATATATATTTGTAAAACTGTGTTTATTTTTAAAATTAATAATTTTGAAAATATCTTCTTTAGACTGGGTTGACATAATTAACCTTCATGTGGCATTTTTTGAAATATACCAATTTTAGTATGGTGTCTATCAAGTAGAGGTTTTCCAATGAAAGTGATAAAGAGCAGACCATAAATATATGAAACTGAGAAGAACACAAATGCAAATGATCAATAAAATGAAGATCTGTTTCTTCAAAGAGATCAGAAAAAAATGACCCACATATAGAATAAAACAAGGGAGAACAGACTAGATTAAATTAATAAAATGGATGAACATGGAGTGGGGATATAGCTCAGTGATTAAACATTAGCCTAACATGCACAAAGCCCTAGGTTCAGACCCTAGCACTGAAGAATAAATTTTCTTATAATGACCATGTTCTCCCAAATGATCCACACATTTAAGGACATCCCTATGAAAATACCAAAAAGCTTATACACAGAACTAGAGAAAAATTCTCTAAAATCTATATGAAAACACAGACACACACACACACACACACACACACACACACACACACACGCCCAAGTGGCAAAGGCATCTTGACCAATAAGAACACAGTGGGAGTCAGTATACTGCCATATTGCAAAATATCCTCAAAGCTACAGTAATCAGATGGGCTGTATTTAGCCTAAAACAGACCCTTAGATCAATGAGACAGGATAGAGAGACTAGAAATGAACCTAAAGCCAGCTGAGGTTCAAGAGAATTGCTAAGAACACACATTAGGGAAAAGACAGTCTTTTAAAAAATAGTGCTTGGAGAAGTGAATATCTGTGTTCAGAAGAGCAACACTGGACCCCTATCTCTGACTAATTACTAAAATCACCTCAAAATGGATTAAAGACATAAATGAAGATCTGAAAACTGGAAACTACCTTAAGATTACATCAAATTATAAAACTTTTAAGCAGTAAAAGAAACACTCACCATAGTGAAGAGGCAACCTACAGAATGGCAGAATATATGTGAGATCTTTGTATCCGACAAAGGGCCAATGTTCAGACTATATAAACTATGTAAAAACTCATTAGCTAATTAATCAAATAACCCAAATTAGAAATGCACAAAGATCTAAATAGATATTTGTGGAAAGATGACACATAAATATAGAACAGAATAACAACAAGAACAAAAAAGTTCAGCATCACTAATCACCTGGGAGATTCGAATCAAAAACATAATGAAGTGTCATCTCAAAAAAGTAAAAGTGACTATTACTCAAAACAACACAACAATTAAAATAATAATAAAAAACAGAAGTTTAACAAATTTGGGTAAAGATATAAATGAAAGATATGAATAAAAGGGAAGACTTTTACACTGTTGGTGGGAATATAAGTCAGAATATGCAGAATGCTAACTATATGAAGGATCGCAGAAAATGAAAAATATTCCTGCAATGTTATTTAGTCATCCCCTGCTGAACACATATGCAAAGGAATAGAATCAGCATGTTGAAGAGATGTCCACACTCCAGTGTTCTTTACACCACTCTTCACAATTGCCACAAGATAGAAGCACCCCAAGTGCTCACCAACTGATGCAGGTATACAGAAACCTCATGCACATAGACAATGGAATATTATCTTACCCCAGAAAGGAAGGGAAACATGTTACTTGGAACTACATGGATGGAACAGGATATCATTGTGTTATTTAAAATAAACATATAAAAAATGTCAAGTACCTCGTTTTCTCACTTAAATGTAGCAAATAAACTAGTTAATCTCAAGAAGGTGAAAGGAAAATATTGTTTACTAAGGGGTAAGTTAGTAGGATGGGGGGGATGAGGACATATTGCTCAATGTGTCATTATAGAAAGACAAAAAATAGTAGATTCTGTAGTGCTATTGCATAGTGGGTGATAGTCAATACCAAAAACAATAAAAATTTAAGTATTTTGTATGTTTCACTTTAAAGAAATGATAAGTGAGGATATCAATATTTTCACCTGATACAAGCATTATATTAGGACTCATAAAACATTAAATGGTACCCCATTAATATGTATAATTTGGTTTTATGTTTTAAGAATTTATTAACACAATCAAAAGAAGTTTTTAAAATAAGGTACTATCATGAAAAATAAATTTTGAGCAAGGAACACAACTGGCTATTAGAAACAAAACCACGCTTGTTATTTCCCCTGATGCTCAACAATGGTGTGAGGTCTATTTATGATGAAGGAACAGTATCACTAGCAAAAGGTTTGGGTAAAACTAAATAGGCACATGCTAAAGAAAGCAATCAGATCTTCCAACTACATAGTGTAGTTGTATCAATTTAATCTGGATAGAAGTTTAAACATAAGTCCTAAAAGAACAATGCATAAGATAAAAGCTGCAGGATCATGGGGCTGGCCATAATTTTATGGGAACCACACCAAATCGAAGTATCAAAATCAAAATTAGGCAAGTGAGCCTACATCCAACTAAAAATCTTCAGCCAAGCAAAGAAGCAATCAGCAGAAAAAAGACAAGTGACAAAAAGTGATGAAATATTTGCAAGTCAAAATCTGATACAAAATGAGTATGAAAAACACAAGGATTTTCTAAAACACAATAACAAACATATTTTATTTCTAAATAATCACAGGAATTGAATGTACTTTATGCAAGAAGAAAATGGTCAAAGGTTGTGTGAAAAAGTTGTTAAACATCACTAATTATGGAAATGCAAATGTGAAACAATGAAATCACAGGACAGAGAACACTATTCAGTCATAAACAGCGTAAGCTTGGTCCTTAGCCAGAATGATTTACTTTTTTTGTTATGAAGCAAATTATTAAATCTCTCCATGGAAACAAATGATAATTGGGGCATATTCCCTGTGGGGCATATGCTGTAGGCTTCATCAATAGTTTCTTCATTGGGCATAAACAGTTTAAATATGCCTCAGTCGCATTGCCCTCAAGCTTGTATTTGCTGATCCTTCAGTAAAGAAAATTTCAGAAATTCTGAAGGGTATTTTGGGCACTAGAACCTAGGATTTCAAGGACATGTCTATTATTCAGTACTAGACATTTTAGTACTAACGATAGTACTAAACATTTCAGTTCTTGCCTATTGCATGTGTAGGTCACTTATACTCATTAAGATATGATTTACTAAGTGTTCTGCCTAGAAATTTAAACCCTAAATTTTAGGTAAAAAAGACAAATTAAAAATATTAAATGTACATTATTACACCAATGAGTGTGCTTCTTAATGTGTGTGTGCTTTCATGCTGATGATGGATGCAGAGAGTTCAAAGTAAGGACAATCAAGACTCTCAACACAGGGTAAGAAGGCACCGATGTTAACTTCAATTCTGTGGTGCCTTCTGTTTTTCCACAGGGAACAAATTTTATAATAATCTTTGCATGTAATATGGTGGTCTCCACAGATCACTACTTATTTTATACCATTTGCTAGTTTTGATGACTTTAAAAAATCCTAAAACATCAAATTGAGACTTGCTTTAATTTCCCAGATCAGGATATTGTTGCTTGGGGCAGAGTCCAGTGGCACAAAGAAGTCAAGATATTAAAGGAAGCAGAAAAAATAGTCTGCCAAGTGCATCCACTCTGGAGGGAGATCTGGCACTGAATCTGATCTCAAGCAATTATTATCTGTCAAAGTCACAAAAGGTGAAATAGCATAAAATACAAAGGAACTTTTCTGCACCAAGAGCTCAGTAAGTGAGTATTATCATTTGTCTCCTCTTTTGCAGATACAGTGTTTGCTCATGAAGCCCAAGGTAATCAATGTTTTCTATGCTTTCTACCTTCAACTGGGATTGGATTTGTAAAAGTGGATTTAGATTAGATTTATACCTTGATCTTATACTATCTTCAAATATCATAGTTATTCTCTCTTTGATTGCATTGAATATATGCTGATATTGACTTACGTGTAAAGATTATAATATTTCTTTTGTTATTTAGGATAAATGTCAGTCTTCAGAAGATTATAGTTGAAATATAATTTATAAATCAAAAGAAAATAGGATTTGTGGTAATTTTCAAATATGTTTTATTTTATCACTCATTTCAAAAATTGTTTTATTCTCTAAAGAATACTAGAGGAGCCAGGTGCAGAGGGATTCACATGTAATCTCAGCAACTCAGGAGAATGAGGCAGGAGAATCTCAACTCCACAGACAGCCTCAACAAATTAGTCAGGCCCTAAGCAATTTAGAAATATCCTATATCAAATAAAAAACAAAAAGGGCTGGGATGTGGCTCAGTGGTTAAATAACCCTGTATTCAATCCCTAGTTAAAAACAAAGAATTTAGGAGTATAAAGTGTGGGCACAGAAAAAGTATCAAAATCTTAAGTGTGATTTAATAATATTTAACTTCAGGTAATACTCTCTCAAAACTACCTACTTAAGCACCTCCTCAATAGTTATTCATCCCTAAATATTTCTGCAATCCTTTAAAAGTAATTAGTGTTCTGATAATATAGATGAGGAATTTATATGAAATAATTTTATTCAATTGTTAAAAGGCTATAGAATTCTGATTCTGTACAAGGATTTGTGCTGACATATCTCCAGTATATAGATATCAAATATATGTGTTTTTTTAGCTATTCAGTTCTTGCACTAATGTGCTTTAAAAAAAAGGCCTACTGCAACTCAGTTATATATTAACCAGTTGATATGATTACTTTTTAAAATGACATAATATCCTTCTTGTATGAACACCAATAACTTTCCCATGCTTCTGCAGTGACTGGCATGAACGATTGATTCACATTGTCTTCTACTCTGCTGCTTGGAAATTATACATTGTTCACACACACAAAAAAAAAAAAATTGTACATAATTGATCATGGTTCATGTTCATTCCAGTCACAGTGCTGTTCATACTTTCCTAGTAATCACCTGTCATTTTTTGGTCATCTTCAAGTGTGTTCCATGAGACTTCAGCATGAAGAATGTCACTGAAGTAACTGTATTTGTGTTGAAGGGCTTCACTGACAATCCTGAACTGCAGATCTTCTTCTTCCTCCTGTTTCTAGCAATTTATCTTTTTACTCTCATGGGAAATTTAGGACTGATTGTATTGGTCATTGGGGATTCCCGGCTGCACAACCCAATGTACTATTTTCTGAGTGTACTCTCTTCCATAGATGCCTTCTATTCCTCTGTTATCACTCCAAATATGTTGGTAGACTTTTTGTCAAGGGAGAAAACCATTTCATTTGGTGCCTGTGCAGCCCAGATGTTTTTTGCTGTAACCTGTGGAACCACAGAGTGCTTTCTCTTGGCTGCCATGGCTTATGATCGCTATGTGGCCATCTACAACCCACTTCTGTATACAGTGAGCATGTCACCCAGGATCCATGTGCCACTCATCTTGGCTTCCTGTGTTGGTGGAATTCTGCATGCTGTAACACACACCACAGCCACTTTCAGCCTGTCCTTCTGTGAATCCAACATAATCAACCACATCTTCTGTGACATCCCTCCTCTCCTTGCAATTTCCTGTTCTGACACTCGCCCCAACCAGCTTCTGCTCTTCTACTTTGCTGGCTCTATTGAGATATGTACTATACTAATTGTCCTGATCTCTTATGGTTTCATTCTGTTGGCTATTCTGAGAATACGCTCTACTGAAGGAAAGAGGAAAGTCTTTTCTACATGTGGCTCTCACTTAACTGTCGTGTGCATTTTTCATGGCACTGCTGTATTCATTTATGTAAGACCAACATCCAACTATGCTTTGGAACATGACATGGTAGTTTCAATATTTTACACCACTTTTATTTCCATGTTGAATCCCCTTATCTACAGTTTGAGGAACAAAGATGTAAAAGCAGGAATGCAGAAAGTGTTTGGGAATATTTGGCCTATCAATAAACTCTATTTTTCTCAATAGACATTCATTAAACAAATTGGGAATGATACGTTTGACAATACCATAGAGTTCCTGAAAATATTTGTTTCCTGGTATTGATGTGATTCTACTATGTGTGGACATTTGAAATAGTAATAATGGTCATATGTGTTTTGTGTTGTTCTAAATGTAGAATCATCTATTTCCTTTTTGCTATGTTCATACTTAAATTTGTATACACATATGTATGTACATCATGCTGATACTAAGTGAAATGTCTAAAACTGCAAAGCAAACTTGAATTTATTTATGTAGTTTTCAATATTCTGTATATTGTTTTCTGCCTAAATTATAAAATATGGACTATATTATTTGTGTTAATGAATAATTTTATCATGTCAACCAACTTGGTCAAGAACTATGTTAAACCAAAGGAAAAAAAAGTCACTAATGCCATAAGCCCAGGCCATCTTCCATGGAATATTAGGTACCTGGATGCAGTCAAAGCAATCTGCTGAATCCTTATTTCTATTCAACAATCTATTCAGCCTTGTGGTTCAGACTCCAAAGATAACATGCTCACATTCTAGAATCACACATCCCTGGCATGACTGGTGAAGTGAATTTCTTCTTCTTTTATTGTGTCTTCCTTAATATGGAGATGAAGCCTTTCTTTAATTCCTTTCAGACAATTGAAATAGATGTTAGCAGCTTTCAAGTTTATACTTAAACATGAGAATAACAAAAGAAAAGCACAGTTCAGAGAACAATGTACAACTGGATGATAGATTTTGTTCTTTCCAGAACTCAGCAAACATCTCTCATGATGAGATTCCCTACATACAGCCTTGGCCCCTACTCAGCTTTGGCTCTGTTCTCCTCAATTCTACTATTCTGAGAAGCTCTTGCAGACGGCATGGCTTCTTGTCACCCAGCTACAATAATGAATGTTCTGTGATCTCTAATGTGTTCATCTTTAAACCTGCTTCCAATACAGAGCACAGTTATGTCTCCATTAAAAATGTTTCAGTGATTTTTTTTTCTTTTCTTCCATCTTCTTTTATTACTTTTAAATTATTTGTACCTCCATATCCTCTCTCAAGTGTTTTCTATTTTATTCATTGCAGTAGGACAATACATTCATTATATAGAGTACAACCAAAAGATATTTTTCTGAAATGGATTGATAAATTTAAATAACACTGTAATGGACAGTACTGAATATCCTACTTATTGCACATAAGTAAGGGTATCTCAATTATAATTATAATCCCCCAGATGAAGGGAGATTATTATTAAATTATACATAAATTTATATCAAGTAATTTACATGAAAATTTCTCTTAAACACCTATGAAAATAGAAAATAAGAAAAGCAAAACAACAGAAAATTGCCCATTTTTCCCCCTACTGGATGTGTGAGGGGGAGGACAGAGATTGGGGTAAGTTGCCTTTATTTATCCTGCTTGATCTGATTTCTGCCTATTCATCATTTTAGCTATAACAAGGAGGCAAAGTCACTGTACTAAATATCAGAAATGTAAATGGATTAAATTTTCCAATTAAAAGATATAGAGTGAATGAAGGCATTACAAAATAAGAACCTACTATATGTTTCTTTCAAGAGGTCAACTTTATATCTAAGTAAATGCTTGGGTTGGTATTTAAGAATAAAGGAAGACATCCCTGGCAGTTGTAATTCACAAGAGAAAGAAGTAAGGATATTTGCAACAGATAAAATGTACTTAAAATAAGAAGCAATGAGAATACATAAGTACAATTATTGTAAAATGATAAAAGGGTCATTTCAACTAGTGGCAATAGAATTCTAAATATTTATGTATCCAAAATCAAAGAACCCAAGTTAATATAAATATTTAAGAGAGATTATAGTGTCTTTTTCCTTAAAGATAATAATACTGTCTTTTTCCTTAAAGATAATAATAACAACATAATCCTAGGAAAATTTAATGCTCCATTTTTCAACAATGGATATACAATTTAGGAATAAAATTAATGGAGAAGCAAAAGTCAAAATGCTTCTTGAACAAAGCAGACCCAACATCTACAGATAATTCTATGCAACACTTGAAGACTACACATCCATCTCATCAGCACATGGCATGTTCTGCAGAACACATTACATGATCAACTACAGAAAAGTATGAACAAATGTTGTAATCAAAATCATATTTTTTCCAATCAAACTACAAGAAATATAGATAGTATAGAAAAGATATACTTTGGACAATATAAAATTACATGAAACTGAAATCACTTTGAATAAACTAATGGATCAAGGGAGAACACATGAAAAAATTTAAATGTTCCATGAAATAAATTAAGATACAGATGGAACACAGAAAAACAAATCTTGGGATATGGAAAATCAATGTGAAGTGCTGAGTTTATACCAAGCAATGCTTACATCAAAAATTAGAAAAAACACAAACACCCTATCAGTACATCACAAGGAAGAGTAATAAAAAGAAGAAAAAGAGGATGTTAGAAGGAAAATAAATGATAAAGAGTAGAACCTAAATAAATGGTACTGAGACCAACACGATTGCAAATTATCAACAAAATGAAGAACCATTTCTTCAAAATGATCAGAAATATTGACCCACCCATACTTAGACTAAGAAAAGGGCCAAAACATTTAACTAAACAAAATAATGGATAAATAGGAAAAGGGATATAGCTCAGTGGTTGAACATCAGCTTAGCATGCTCAGGCTCTGGGTTCAAACCATTGTGGGGAAAAAATAGTGGGAGGTAATTCCACAAGACACCTCAGAAATGCAAAGGGTCACCAGAGATTTTATGATCAAGTCTACATTTGAAAAAATAGTGAAAATATTTTATAAGAAAATCTCAGGAGAAAACATTTACCTTCTGGTTTATAAGAGTTAAAGGATAACTAACACTAACTCTTCTTACTTTGTTCCAAAAAATAAAAGAGGGAGGAATTTTTTTCTAACACATTCTATGAAATAAGCAATACCCTGACATCAAAACCTTACAAGGACTTGACGTAAAAAGTTTTGGCTAATATCCTTGATCAAAAAAGATACAATTATGCTCAACAAATTACAACAAGTCAAAAGCAGCAGCATGTTAAATGGCTTTTTCAGTATTATTATGTGAGATTATTCTCAGGGATTCAAGCATGTGTCAATATATGAAACTCTATGAATATGCTACACATTAGCACCAGAATGAACATCAAAAACCCTCTGTATGATTATCTCCACATGTACAGAAAATGTGTTTCACAAAATAAAAATACTGGTCATGCAGAAATTGAAGAGAATAGACCTCAATATCATGAAGACCATATGCAACTAGCCAGTTGCTAATGTGATACTGAAAGACGAAAAGCTGATTCTCCCTTTCCATGATCTGAAACAAGAGTGCCCACTTCTTCCATTTTTTTTTCACCAGCCAGAATGACCAGGCAAGAAAAAAACACAAAAGACACCTGAATGGGAAAAGAAGAACTCAAACTGCAACTGCTTTTAGCAACACGATCTGATACATAGAAAATCTAAAGGATTGCAGCAAAATACTCTTAGAACTAATAAAAATGCACCAGTGTTGCAGAATACAAAATCTAGGGGCTTTGCTTGATAACAAAATCATCTGAAATGGAAATGGGAAGAGAAGTGGTATTCACAAAGGCTTCAAATATAAATAAACATTTAGGAAAAATATTAACGAACAAAGTAAAAAAACCCTTAAAGTGAACACTATGGAATATTAATGTAATAAATTAAAAGTCACAGTAAAATGGAAAAAAAAAATCCTATGTTCCTATGCTGGAAGAATAAATAACCTTAAAATACCCATGATATCCCAAAAGATTCATAGATTCAATGCAATTCTTATGAAAAAAGTAGGACAAAATAGATTGGACACCTGAGGAAACTTCAGGAAGCAGGATAATTGACTGCAGGATTCAGAGGTGGCTCTTGCCTAAGGATTCTTCCTCTCAACAAAGCTTTTGGGAATTCTTTGAACTTCATACCGAGTGGGATGGATCCTTGGCGGTTCACATAACAAGTTTTTTCTCTTCCATTCTCTAGATCAGACACAGGTTTTGCAAATTTTTAACAAGAAAACAGAGATGATATCTTTTTTTATACAACAAGCTTGCAGACTCTGTCACACCTTTTGTGTGTGTGCACACCTGACATTTACAAGAAAGAGGAAACTACCAACAACAATAAGCTTGGCAGACATCTTGCTGATTTGACAAGAGGAAAAGCTTAATTATGGCATGGATCTTTTGGATGGGAGCATGTGGCCAGCTACAATACCATTGTACTAATTCACAGGACTAGAAAAAGTTGCCCAAGATTTATATAGAAAGACACACACACACATACACACAAACATGCACACCCCAATAGCAAAAGCCATCATGACCAATAAGACTAAAGTGAGAGTCATTACACTACCTTATTTTAAAAGATACTACAAAGCTACAGCAATTAGATGTTCTATATTCAGCCTAAAAACAGAACTTCAGCATACAGGGACAGATTAGAGAGACTAAATGAGCCCATACATCTCATGCTACCAGAGGTTCAAAAGAAGAGCAAAGAAGACATTGGGGAAAAAGACAGTATTTTCAAGAAAAACTGCTTGTAGAAGAGGGTATGTTCATTCAGAAGAATAAAACTGGACGTGTATCTCTCTTTTTACTAAAATCAACTTGTAATGGATTAAAGACTTAAATGGAAGACCTGGAAACAAGAAACTACCAGAAGATTATGTAGGGGAGATACTTCAGAACATTGAAATGGGAAAGGATTTCCTAGGAAGACCTCAAAAGTTCAAAAGAAAATTATAAGTAGACAAATAGTGTTATTTCAAACCATAATGTTTCTGTGAAGTATAGGAAATGCTCATCAGAGTGAACAGACAACCTGTGGAGTAGAGTAAATACAAGCAATCTATCTATCTATCTATCTATCTATCTATCTATCCATATATATATATGTGTGTGTATATGTGTGTGTGTGTGTGTGTGTGTGTGTGTGTGTGTATATATATATATATATATATATATATATATATATATATATATATATATATATATATATCTGACATGGGGTAAAAGTTCAGACTCCATAAACAATGTCAAAAATCAATAGCTAAAGGTCCCAAATAACCCATATTAGAAATAAATGATAGATTTATTTTGATATTTCTGAAAATAGGATATACAAATGGAGAACAGAAAAATGAAAAAAAAAATGTTCAGCATCACTCATCACCTGTGAGGTTCAAATCTAAGCCATAAAGAAGTGTCATCTCAAAAGAGTAAAAGGGACTATTACCAAATACAGTAACAAACAAATAAAAAAAAAACACAAATGATAACAAACTCATGTAAATACATGAACAATATGGAAGGCTTGTATTGTGTTGATGGAATGTTGTCATAACATGTTGTCAGAACATGCATTATAGCAAAATAAAATATCGTTCTGCAATGATCTCCAGTCATTCCTCTGCTTTGCACATATAAAGGCAATGGAATCAGCATATAAGAGACTTCTACACTCCAGTGTTATTGGCACCATTGTTCACAATAGCCACAGCTAGAAACAAGTAAGTGCTCACCAACAGATGCAGGTATATAGAGTATGCTATACACATACACAATGGAATGTGATTTGCACAAAGGAAGCAATGAAATGATTTAATTTGGGACAATATGGGTGGAATGGGAGATCATTGTGTTATTCAAAACAACATATAAATATACATCTATAAATGTCTAACCAGCTTTAAATATTATATCATGAATACAGACATAGAAGCATTACATGTTAACCAATTAATATGTATAAGTTTATGTTTTCATGTGTCAGATGAAAATGAATTTATTAACATGTGGGAGGCCATCCTCACACGTGATTTGAGTTACCTCCCTGGCTGGATGAGAGGCACTTAGACACAGCTGTGTTAAAGCCTTCCCCACCCTTTCCCAGGTCGGAGGGCTTCTCTGTGCAGAGGCATGCCTGGCCACTGACCTGAAGACCCAATCGTCGCCCCTGACCTTGGGATGCTGCCCCCCATAATCTTCATTGAATGAGATTTTCCCTGGAATTTTTTGTTCCCCAATAAAAGCTCACTCCATGACATTTTCTCCCTTTCTCGATAGCCTCTTCAGTAAACCTCGATACTGCATTAGGTGGCTGGAGGCGGGAGCTAGCAGAAGCTGTCTCAAGCTGGTATTAAAGGTAATGAGAGTCTGTCTCTTTAATTTAAAATTCCCTACTAATTTCTTATGAACCGAACCTTCTTTCATGAAGCCAGCGCTGGTCGCATGGCAGATTAACTAAGAGACATTTTTAAAATAAAGTACTTCCATGAAAAATAAATTCTGGGCAATGGAACACAATCAGCAAACTAGAAACAAAGTCATGCATTTAGGGCCACTGATATTCAACGATGATTTCAAGAATACATATTTGGCAAAAGATAGTATCCTCAACGAACTGTTTTAGTACATCCAAATATCCACATACAAAGAATGTAGTCAGAATTCCCAGCTATGCCATGTAGGTATATCAACTTAATATGAATTACATATTTAATCCTAAGCCCTAAAAATGATACTCATAACAGATAATGGCCATAATTTCTTCATGACCATATGAAAGTTAAGCAGGGAGAAAAAATGGTGAGTGACTCTATTGGAACTAAAAATATTCTTCCAGGCAAAGAATCAATTAGCACAGTGAAAAGGCAGGTGATAAATGGGATGAAATATTTACAAACTGCAATCTAAGATGAAATGAATATAAAAAACATATAAGGAAGTACTGGGATGAGGCTCAGTGGTAGAACACTAGGCCAGAATACGTAAGGCCCTGGGTTCCATCCAAAGCATCACAAAAATGAATAAGTAAGTAAGTTAATTTATTAATAAGTAATAGTGATCTATAAAATATTACACAATCAGTAATTTAAAAATAATCACAGGATCTGACTATACTCTATGTAAAGAAGAAAATGGCCAAAAGTGTGTGGACAAGATGTTCAACATCACCAATAGTTAGGGAAAAGCAAACATGAAATATTTAAAACACGGGACAGAGAACACTATTCACTCAATAAAGAGCATCAGCTTGGACCTCAACCAGAATGATTTACTTTTTGTTATGAAGCAAATCATTAAACTGCTCTGTGGAAACAGAAGGTAATTTGGGTCTATTCCCTTTGGAATATCTGCTGTGGGCTTCCTCAACAGTTCCTTCAGGGGATATAAGCAGTTTAAATTTTCCACATTTACAGTTCACCCAAGCTTCTATTTGCTGATCCTTTGGTAAGAGAAAATTTCAAATATTTTCAAGGGTATTTTGGCACTAGAATGTAGGCTAGCAAGTATAGGTCTATTATTTGGTACCAATCATTTAAGCTACCAAAGAAGAAGCAAAAAGTAGTTCTTTGTTTTGCATGTGTGGATCCCTTATATTTATTAAGATCTAATTTATTAAGAGTTCTGACTAGGAATTTAAACCCCAACTACCTGGAAAAAAAAAGAAAAGTGGAAAATATTAAATCTATGTTTACTACACTACAAGTGAGCTTCTTATTGTGTATGTGCTTTCATGCAGATGATGAAGGCAAATAGTTCACAGCAAGACAATCATGAATCTAACAACAGAGGGTAAGAAAACAGGACATTTTCCACTCTGTGGGGTCCTCTATGTTGTTATAGTTGTAAAAGGACAATATTGGTAAAAGTCACATACCTACTACATAATCTTGTAGTCTCTTCAGAACTCTGCATATTTTATAGCATTTCTGTTAGGTTTAATGGCTTTAAAAACCCCAAAACATAAAATTGAGACTTGCTTTAATTTCCTGGGGAAGGGTGTTGCTTATGGCATAGTCCAGTGGCACAGTGAAACTAAGGTATTAAAAGGAGACAGAAAAAGAGTTTTGTGAAGTGCATCCACTCTGGAGGGAAATCTGGCACTGAATGTTGTGTCTGGTGAGAATTCATACCCTATTTGAATCAAATGTATGATATGTCAAGATCATTGTATTGTCTTGAGCAACTAATAAAAAAACATTCATATCTGCTTTCAGAGATACAAATAATAAGACTGATATTATTTCCCTCAAAAAAAAAAGTCACAAAAGGTAAAAGAGCATAACATGCACACAGGAACATTTCTGTACCAAGAGACAAATGAGTATTATCAATTTTCTCCTCTTTTGCAGACTCAGTATTTGCTGATGAAGCCCAAAATAATTGGTGTTTTCTATTATTAATTGAGTTGGATTTGTTGAAGTAGACCTAGATTAGATTTATAACTTGATTTTGTATTTTCTTTAAGAATCACAGTTAGGCTCCCCACGTAACTGATTCCTTTGAGCATGTGCTAATATTGATGTATCAAATAATATTACTATCTTAGCATATAGAAGACATGCTTCTTTCAAGAAGAATTTAGCTGAAAACATATAATTTCTTTAGAGTGAAATTAAGCCCCCTGTAACATAGAAAATGGAATAGTAATTTTCACGAGTGTATGAGTTTTGTTGTTGTTTTTTATTTTTCCGCACAAATAACACAACGCACAGGGCTTTTAATTCTCTGAAGAAAAATTCAGGGATATAAAGTGTAGGTACAGGAAAAATATGACAGCAGATTCTTCCCATGAATGTTTTATGGAAAATCGTTGAATGCAATTGTTGAAAGATGTAGAATTCTGATTTTACTCCATGATTTGCCTCTGACATAACATCTCAAGTACATATATATCTATACATATATAGTATATCTATTAAATATATATTTATGAAGTATATACACTTTTCAAATAAGTATTTATGAACACTCAAATATATTTAAAGTATAAACTTAAAAATATATTAATTAAATAATATCAAAAATACAGATGTCTATTTATATTTAGATATGTATTTATCAAGTATATTTCTGTATATTTATATATGTATCAAATATATTCATATATTTATCAAATACATATATTTTATATTTGTATACTTGAGGAGGTATGTCAGAGCAAAACAATGGAAAAAATTAGAATTCTACATATCGCAACAAACACACACACACACACACATTTTAGCTGCACTCTTCTTGCTTTAGTGTGATTTTATATGGAAAGAGCTAATGAAACTCAATGGTACAATAACCACTGGACCTGATCATTTAAGGAAAATGGCACAATGTGTAACTGTGTTAAAACCTATAACTCCAAATCAGTTGATTCACATTTCTTCTGATATGGTGTTTGGGAATTATACACTGTCAAAATACAATCATACACATTTATAGGTATGGTTCATGTTTCTTACAGTCACAGTGTTGTTCATACTTCCTAGTATCATCAGCTGTCAATTTATGATCATCTTCAAGTGTGTTCCATGAGATTTCAGCATGAAGAATGTCACTGAAGTAACTGTATTTGTGTTGAAGGGCTTCACTGAAAATCCTGAACTGCAGATCTTCTTCTTCCTCCTGTTTCTAGCAATTTACCTTTTTACTCTCATGGGAAATTTAGGACTGATTGTATTGGTCATTGGGGATTCCCGGCTGCACAACCCAATGTACTATTTTCTGAGTGTACTGTCTTCAATAGATGCCTGCTATTCATCTGTTATCACTCCAAATATGTTGGTAGACTTTTTGTCAAGGGAGAAAACCATTTCATTTGGTGCCTGTGCAGCCCAGATGTTTTTTGCTGTAACCTGTGGAACCACAGAGTGCTTTCTCTTGGCTGCCATGGCTTATGATCGCTATGTGGCCATCTACAACCCACTTCTGTATACAGTGAGTATGTCACCCAGGGTCTATGTGCCACTCATCTTGGCTTCCTGTGTTGGTGGAATTCTGCATGCTGTAACACACACCACAGCCACTTTCAGCCTGTCCTTCTGTGAATCCAACATAATCAACCACATCTTCTGTGACATCCCTCCTCTCTTTGCAATTTCCTGTTCTGACACTCGCCCCAATCAGCTTCTGCTCTTCTACTTTGCTGGCTCTATTCAATTATGTACTATATTAATCATCCTGATCTCCTATGGTTTTATTCTGTTGGCTATTCTGAGAATACGCTCTGCTGAAAAAAAACAGAAAGTCTTTTCTACCTGTGGTTCTCACTTAACTGTAGTGTCCATTTTTTATGGTACTGCTGTATTCATGTATGTGAGACCAACAACCAATTCTGCTTTGGAGCATGACATGGTAGTTTCAATATTTTACACCACTTTTATTTCCATGCTGAATCCTCTCATCTACAGTCTGAGGAACAAAGATATTAAACAAGCAATGAGGAAAGTGCTTGGGAATAATCAACTTATCAATAAAGTCTGTTTTTCATAGTAGAAATTCATTGACCAAATTGATAATGATACATTTGACAGTATCATTGAGTTCCTGAAAATATTTGTCTCCTTGTGTTGATGTAATTCTACTATCTGTGGATATTTGAAATACTAATTATGTGTGTGTGTGTTGTTGTAAATGTGGAATCATCCATTTCCTTTTTGCTATGTTCATGCTTATATATGTACACACATATGTATGTACATCAAACAGATACTTGCGGGTATTCTGACAGTGGAAAAATACAGGGAAACGTTCCTCTGGTGAGCAAACTCAAGGGGTGGGAGTCACAGGTACTCTTTTTCCCACACTTAGAATGCTCAGCAGTTTCTCCTTGAAGCTAGTAAGATAACTATAAAGGTGCAGTGTATAGTTACTATGGTAATATTCTTGGAGAAAAGGGCTTTGTGTCTTAATTAGCCTGGACTTTGATCTCAGTTATCTAGCATGTGGGATTAAAGGAATACTATACAATAATGTAGTCATGGTACTAAAAACCTAATGTAACTTTTGATATAAATAAACATGGCTGTTTGGAGGGGCAGCCGCTCATTCTTTCCCTTTCCTGGCTCTGCATCTTGTATTTGTGTCTCCTTTTATTTTTCTCACAGTTACTAAGTGAAATGTCCAAAACTCCAATCAAAAACTTGCATTTATTTATTTATGTGATTTTTAAATATTCTTTTTATTTTTTCTTTCTAAAATATAATGTATGGACTATATTATTTGTATTTATGAATAATTTCATTATATCAACTACCTTAATCAAGTACTATGTTAAACCACAGGAAAAAAGTCACCATTTCCATAAATCTAGGACATGTTCCATGGGATTATAGATAACTGAATGCAGTTCAACACAGTCTCCTCTATCCTTATTTCTATGCAACAATCTATTCAATCTATTGTTCAGATACCAAAGATAGCATACTCACATTCCAGAGTCACATCCTTGGTATGACTGATGAGGGTGAATTTCTTCTTTTATTGTGTCTTCCATAGCATAGACATAAAGCCATTCTTTAATTCCTCACAGACAATTGAAGTAGACATCAGCAGTTTCAAGATTATACTTAACTATAAGAACAACAAAATAAAAGCACAATTCAGCGAATAAGGTACAACTGGATGATAGATTTTGTCCTTGCAAGAATTGAGCACGCATCTGTCATGATGAGATTCACTACAGCCGTGGCCCCTGTTCAGCTTTGGCTCTGTTCTCCTTGATTCCACCACTCTGAAAAATCTCTTGCAGATGGCATGGCTCCTTGTTACCCAGGCATAAGAATGAACATTCTGGGATCCCGTACCATGCTCATCTTTAACCTGCTTCCAATACACCCAGTTTTCACTGCACATATATATCTTTATTAAATTTGTTTTAGTAATACTTTTTCTTTTCTTCCTTCATCTGTCTTTATTTTTCTTAAATTATTTTGTAACCATACTTCCTCTCTCAAGGGTTTCCTTTTTCATTAATTGCAGTAGGACAATACATTTATTACACAGAGTACAACCAAACAATATTTTTCTAAAATGGGATTAAAAAATTTAAATAGACAATATAAAATATCCTACTTATTACACATAAGTAAGTGTATTTCAGTTATAATGATGAAGATGAAGATGAGTATTTTACATGAATTTATATTAAAGTAGTTTGCATTAAAATATCCCTTAATCATCTATAAAATAGAGAATAAGGAATATAAAACAAATGAAAATTGGCCCAGTGTTTTACACTGGATGTCTGAGGGGAGGAAAGAGATTGTGGTAAGTTGCCTGTGTTCATTCTGCTTGACCTGATCCCTGAGTATCCATCATTTTATTCATGGCATGGATGACAAGACCTGTTCATAATTATCATAGATGTAAATGGATTAAATACTACAATTATAAGTTGTAGAGTGTATAAAGGCATTAAAAAGGCAAGAAACTACTATATGTTCTCTACAAGGGGTTGAGTTTATATCTAAGTAAAGTTGGGTGGATATTGAAGAATAAAATAAGATATCCCATGCAGATAGAATCCAAAGCAAAAAGAAATAGCCATATTTACACCAGAAAAAGAATGAATTTAAAATAAGAAGCAACAAAATGCAAAAGTATAATTATAAAAGGATAATGGAGTCAAATAAACCAGAGGTAATAAAAATTCGAATTTGTTTTTCTATTTTTTGGGGGGGATATTTCTTTGGATTGATTTGCAAACAATTGCATCACCTTGGAGTTTTCTTTATTTTATTGATTTAAAAAAAAATCAATGACTGTTGAATGCATTACAATTCTTATTACACACATACAGCACAATTTTTCATACCTCTGGTTGTATATAAAGTATGTTGACACCAATTTGTGTCTTCATGCATGTACTGTGGATAATGATGTCTATCACATTCTACCATCCTTGCTAATCCCTTGCCCCCTCCTTTTTCTTCCCACCTCTATGCCCTATCTAGAATTCATCTATTCCTCCCATGCTCCCCCTCCCTAACCCACTAATCAGAGTATCCAAATATATAAATAATATAGAAAGATTACAGTGTCTCTTTTTTTCTTTGGATATAATAATAATATAGTAATAAAATAATACTAGGAGAATTTATTTCTCCTCTTTCAGCTATGGATATATTAAGCAGACTGAAAATTTGTTAAGAAACAAGTGTTAACGTGTTCCTTAGACAAAGCAGGTCCAATAGACATCTACCGAAAATTCCATCAAACACTGAGACTGCACAATCATGTCATTATCACATGGAATGCTCTGCAAAATGCATCATATGACCAACTACAGCCAAGTATAACAAATGTTTTAATTTAAATCACATTATCTTTTTCAACCTAAATACAAACCATAACAACAACAACAAAACTAGAAATCATAGGAAAGAGATACTTTGGACACTGTAAAGTTAATAACCTACCTTGGAAAAACTAAAGGATCAAGGGAGAACTCATGAAGAAAATCTAAATGTTTCATGAAATAAATTCAGATGCAACATACAAAAAACAAACAAAAAAATATGGGATACAGACAACCAGAATGAAGCAGTGAGGTTATACCAAGCAATCCTACATTAAGAAAAAAGAACTCAAGCACCCTATCAGTACATCTCAAGAAACAACAATAATAAGGAAAACAAAAGGAACTGGACAAATGTTTTAGAAGGAAAACTGATAAAGAGTAGAATGTAAATAAATGAAATTGAGACTAACACAAAGCAAACAATAAATAAAATAAGAGACTTTTCTTCAAAAAGATAAGAAAAAGTTACCCACATGGATTTAGACTAAAAACAGGGATAAAAAGACTTAACTAAATGAAAAAATGGATGAATAGGTATCAGGAATACAGCTTAATGGTTGAACATTGCCTAGCATACACAAGATACTGGGTTCAAACCCAGTACTGAAGAAGAAAAAAAATAATTAATGAGAGTTAATCCCACATGACACCTCAAAACTACAAAAAGTCATCAGAGATTTTTTTATGAGCAATTCTATGTCAGCAAGATTGATAATTTAGAAGAAATGGACAAATTCCTGGATGCACATAATTGATCAAGAACCAACAGTGAATCAGGAAGAAATAGAAAATTTGAGTAAACCAGTAAGAAGCAACAAGTTTGAATAAGTAATGAAAATCTCTCATCAATGAAAAGCTCAGGAGAAAACATTTCCCTTTGAGTTCTATAGAGATAAAAGATAAATAACTCTTCTTAATTTGTTCCCAGAAATAAAAAAGGGAGAAATTCTTTCTAACACATTCTGTGAAGTCAAAAATACCCTGACACTAAAACCACACAAGGACAGTATTGACTGATATCCATAATCCTCAACAAAACTCCAGCAAATCAAATGCAAAGCATGTTCAATAACTTTTTCAATATTATCATGTGGGATTATTCTCAGAGATTCAAGAATATGTCAATTAAATTGACACATTCTTGAATCCCTGAGAATAATCCCACATGAATGAATATATATATATATATATATATATATATATATATATATATATATATAGAGAGAGAGAGAGAGAGAGAGAGAGAGAGAGAAAGAGAGAGAGAGAAGTATATGATTATCTCCATGTATGCATTTCATAAAATAAAAACACTGAACATGTAGAAATGGAAGGGAAAGCACCTCAGTATCTTGAAGACCACATGGAACTAGCCAGTTGCTGATATTATACTAAAAGGATGAAAACGGAAATCTTCCTCTCCATGATGTGGAACAAGGGTACCCACTTCCTCCATTTTTATTCACCAGTCAGAGCAACCAGGAAAGAATAAGCTAAAAGGATACCTGAACTGGAAAAGAAGAAGGGAAACTGTCACTGTTTGTAGATACCATGATATTTTACATAGAAAATCTAACAGTTTTCATCCAAATACTCTTAGAATTAATGACAATGCAGCAATGTTAAGGAACACAAAATCAAAATAAAGAACAAGGAACTTTTCTTTATGACCAAATGAAATCATCTGCAATGCAAATGAGATAGAAGTACCATGCACAAAACCAACAAATATAAATAAAAATCTTGAAAAAAAAAGCAAATTGAAAAAAATCCCTAAAATGAATACTATGAAATATTAATGAAATAAATTGAAGTCACAATAAAAGGTTTTAAAAATCCCATATTCCTAGGCTGGAAGAATAAATAATCTTAAAATGTCCATGTATTCCAAATGATTCCTAGTTTGAAGGCAATTCCTGTGAAGATACCACCACACTGATTCACAGAACTAGAAAATGTTGCTCAAGATTTATACAGAAACACACACACACACACACACACACACACACACACACACACACACACTAGCCAAAGCCAACATGACCAAGAAGAGCAAAGAGGAAGTCAGTAGGCTCCCTGATTCAAAATACATTACAAAGCTACAGTAATCAGATTAGCTATATCAGCCTAAAAACAGATCCTCAGTCCAATGGGACAGGATAGAGAGACAAGAGATGAGCTCCTATGTCTCAAGCCACATGAGATTCAAGAGAAGTGCTAGGGACACACATTAGGGAAAAAGTCTTTTTGACAAAAAAATGCTAGGAGAAGTGGATGCCTGCATTCCAAAAGACAACACTGGTCCTCTCTCTCTCTCTCCTTAGTTACTAAAATCAACTTGAAATGGATTATTAAAGACTTTTATTGGGAGATTTGAAAATAAGAAACTACCAGAAAAATACGTAGGTGAAATACTTCAGAACATTGAAATGGGAAAGGAATTCATAAGGAGACCTCAGTGGCATAAAATAAAATTATAAGTAGATAAATAGAATGATTTCAAACCACAGGTTTCTACAGAGTAAAGGAAATGCTCATCAGAGTGAAGATACAACCTGTGCAGTGGAAGAAAATATAAGGAACCTGTGCTTCTGACAAAGGGTGAGTGTTCAGACTCTATAAAAATGTCAAAAATCAATAGCTAAAAGTCCTAAATAACCCATACTAGAAATACATGATAGATCTACTTTGACATTTCTGGAAAAAGTCATAAAAGGAGAACAGAAAAATTAAAAAGTATTCAAATCACTCATCACCTGGGACAGACATTCAAATCAAAACCATAATCAAATGTCATCTCAAAGGACTAAAAGGGACGGTTACCAAAAACAACAACAAACCAAAGAAAAACAAATACAAATGAAAACAAGCTCAGGTAAAGACATAAACAAAAGGGAAGAATTGCACTCTGTTGGTGGAATGTTGTCAGAACATACATTATGGCAAAATAAAATATAGATCTGTAATGATCTGTAGTCATCCCTCTGCCTTGTACCTACTCAAAGGGGATGGAATCAGAAGAGATTGAAGAGACTTCTACACTCCAGTGTTATTGGCACCACTGTTCACAACAGCCATAGCTGGAAGAAACTTAAGGGCTCACCAACAGGTGCAGGTATACAGAGTATGCTATATAAGTACATAATGGAATGTGATTTGCACAGAGGAAGCAATGAAATGCTTTAATTTGGGGCAACGTGGGTGGAACAAGAGATCATTGTGTTATTTGAAACAAACATATAAATATATATCTATAAATGTCTAACCAGCTTTAAATATTATATCATGAGCAGTACATACCAATTAATATGTATAAGTTTATGTTTTCATGTGTCAGATGAAAATGAATTTATTAACAAAAACAAAGAAGTTTTAAAATAAAGTACTGCCATGAAAAATAGATTTTGGGAAACAGACACCATCAGCATAACTAGAAACAGTCATGCACATATGGCCACTGATATTCAACAATCGTTTCAAGAATACAAGTTTGGCAAAAGATAGTATCCTTAACAAATGGTTTTAGTGTATCTAAATATCCACATGCAAAATAATGTAGTCAGACTTTCTAATGATACCATATAGGTATATCAACTTAAAATGAATTAAATATTTAAACCTAAGTCCTAAATACAAAAACAAACAAACAAAAAACCCTCAAAAACAAAATGGCCATAATTTCTTGGTGGCTGTATCAAAGTCGAGCAAAAAAAATTAAAGTTGAGTGAGATTATATGAAACTAAAAATCTTCTACCAGGCAAAGAAGCAATCAGCACAGTGAAAAGGCAAGTGACAAAATGGTATGAAATGTAATATTTACAAAGTACAATCTATTGTGAACACTATTTCAAACATACAAGGAAGGACTGTGATGACACTCAGTGGTAGAACACTAGCCCAGAATACGTAAGGCCCTGGGTTAAATCCCCAGCACCACAAAAATATACATAAGTAAATAAATAATTAATAAACAAAAGTCACACCTCAATTGTTACAAAATCAGTTATTTATAAATTATCAAAGGAACTGACTATACTTCATGCAAAGAAGAAAATGGCCAAAAGGTGTGTGGAGAAGATGTTCAACGTTCCCTAA
Organism: Spermophilus citellus; assembly: GCF_964194105.1. NCBI lineage: Eukaryota > Metazoa > Chordata > Mammalia > Rodentia > Sciuridae > Spermophilus > Spermophilus citellus. The sequence continues at coordinate 241,370,040 of NC_138183.1, forward strand.
TATTTAGGGAAATACAAACATAAAATATTTAAAACACAGGACGGTGACCACTATTCACTGAATAAACAGCATCAGCTTGGCCCTCGGCTAGAATGATTTCCTCTTTGTTATGAGTGAATCATTAAACTGCTCTGTGGAAACAGAAGATAATTTGGGCATACTCCCTTTGGGACATCTCTGTGGGCTTCCTCAACAGTTCCTTCAGGGGATGTAAACAGTTTAAATTTGCCACATTTACAATTCACCCAAGCTTATGTTTGCTGATATTTTGGTAAGAGAAAATTTCAGAAATTATGAAGGGTATTTTGGGCATTAGAACTTAGGCTGTCAAAGGAAAGTCTGTTACTTGGTACTAGACATTTAAGTTACCAAAGGAGAAGTAATAAGCAGTTCTTTACTATCACATGTAGAGATCTCTTATATTCATTAATGTCTAATGCGGTAAGAGTTCTTCCTAGAAATTTAAATCCAAACTACTTGGAAAAGAAGAAAAGTGGAAAATATTGAATCTATGTTTACTACACAATAAGTGTGCTCCTTACTGTCTGTGTGCTTTCATGCTCATGATGGAGGAAGATAGTTGAAAATAAGGATAATCATGAATCAACACAGGGTAAGAAAATAGGACATTTTCCACTCTGTGGGGTCTTCTTTGTTCATAGAGTTGGAGAAGGACAGTAAAAGTCACATTCCTGCTACACAGTCTTGTAGTCTTTTCAGATGGCTACTTATTTCATAGCATTGCTTTTAGGTTTAATGGCTTAAGAAATCCTAAAACATAAAATTGAGACTTGATTTAATTTCCTGGGGAAGGGTGTTGCTTGGGGTAGAGTCCAATGGCACAGTGAAGTTAAAATATTATAGGAAACAGGAAAACAGTGTGGCCAATTGAATCCACTCTGGAGGGAGATCAGGCACTGACTGTTTCTTCTGGTGATTATTATGTGGGAAAGTCCAAAAGGTGAAATAACATACACAAAAGAATGTTTCTGTACGAAGGGTTCAATGAATGGATATTATCATTTCTCTCTTCATTTTCAGATTTAGAATTTGCTGATGAAGCCCAAGATAATTTGCCATTTCTATCATCAATTGAGATTGGATTTGTAGAGGTAGATCTGAATTAAATTTACAACTGATTTTATACTATCTTCAAGAATCATATTTGTTTTCTCTTGGTAACTGATTCCGTTGAACATGTGTTAATATTGATGTATTGAAATAATACTACATTTTTGTAGCATATAGATGACATCCCTGTCTCAAGAAGAACTTAGCTGAAAACAATTTCCTCAAAGCAAAATCCCCCTGGAACAGAAAATGGAAATGTAATTTTCAATAGTGTATATATTTTTTTTCTTTTACACAAATAACTAAATTCACCAGGCTTTTTTACTCTAAAGAGTAATTCAGGACTATAAAGTGTTGGTACCGGAAAAAAATATAATAATCCTGTGTGATTAAATGCATATTATCCCCAAAGAATACTCTGTAAAAGCAAACTAATTCACCATATATTTAACACAAAGCTGTTTGTTTTTACTTTAGTATTGTAAAATAAAAAATAGCGTATAGATTGTTCACATGAGTGTTTTATGTCAAATCATTGAATGCAATTGTTGAAAGATGTAGAATTCTGAATCTATTCCAAAATTCGGCTCTGACATACATCTCAAGTATGTAGATATCAAATATATATATGTATATAAAATATGTATATTTATCAAATATATATTAAATTATCAAATACACATTTATGAATATATGAAATTCAAAATACACTTATCATATATATATATTTATCAAATATATATTTTTTAATATGTATAATATATAATATTGGAAAAGGATCAGAATTCTGCATCTTTCAACAAACATACACATTTTTGCTTTAATGGTATTTTATATGGAAAGAGCTAAGGGAACTAAATAGTACAATACCAATGAGTCCTGATCATTTAAAGAAACTGACACAAGTTTGTTTACTTTGTTAACACCCATAACTTCCAAATGATTCCTCAGTGATTGAAATGATAAGTTGATTCACATTGTCTTTTGCTGCTGAGAAATTTTACATTGTAAAGAATATATTCATACACATCTATAGGCACAGTTCTTGTTCCTTGCAGTCATGGTGCTGTTCATTCTTTCTTACTAGGGTCTGCTATCACTTTATGATCATCTTCAAGTGTGTTCCATGAGATTTCAGCATGAAGAATGTCACTGAAGTAACTGTATTTGTGTTGAAGGGCTTCACTGACAATCCTGAACTGCAGATCTTCTTCTTCCTCCTGTTTCTAGCAGTTTACCTTTTTACTCTCATGGGAAATTTAGGACTGATTGTATTGGTCATTGGGGATTCCCGGCTGCACAACCCAATGTACTATTTTCTGAGTGTACTGTCTTCAATAGATGCCTGCTATTCATCTGTTATCACTCCAAATATGTTGGTAGACTTTTTGTCAAGGGAGAAAACCATTTCATTTGGGGCCTGTGCAGCCCAGATGTTTTTTGCTGTAACCTGTGGAACCACAGAGTGCTTTCTCTTGGCTGCCATGGCTTATGATCGCTATGTGGCCATCTACAACCCACTTCTGTATACAGTGAGCATGTCACCCAGGGTCTATGTGCCACTCATCTTGGCTTCCTGTGTTGGTGGAATTCTGCATGCTGTAACACACACCACAGCCACTTTCAGCCTATCCTTCTGTGAATCCAACATAATCAACCACATCTTCTGTGACATCCCTCCTCTCCTTGCAATTTCCTGTTCTGACACTCGCCCCAATCAGCTTCTGCTCTTCTACTTTGCTGGCTCTATTGAGATATGTACTATACTAACCATCCTGATCTCCTATGGTTTTATTCTGTTGGCTATTCTGAGAATACGCTCTGCTGAAGGAAAGAGGAAAGTCTTTTCCACCTGTGGCTCTCACCTAACTGCAGTGTCCATTTTTTATAGTACTGGTTTATTCATGTATGTGAGACCAACATCCAACTATGCTTTGGAGCATGATATGATAATATCAATATTTTACACCATTTTTATTTCCATGCTGAATCCCCTCATCTACAGTTTAAGGAACAAAGATATAAAAGCAGCAATGAAGAAAGTGTTTGGGAGTAATAAACTTATCATTAAAGTCTGTTTTGCACAGTAGAAATTAATCGAATAAATTGTGACTTATATGTTTGTATCATAAGAGTTCCTCAAAGTGTTTGTTTCCTGGTATTTTTATAATTTTCCTATTTGTGGATGTTTGAAATACAGAACATGGTCATTCTTTTCTTGTGTTGTTGTAAATATGGAATCATTCATTTGATTTATCCTATATTCATGATTAAATTTGTATACACATAAGTATGTACATCCTGCTGATACTAAGTGAAATGTCCAAAATTACAATACAAACTTGAATTTATTTATGCAATTTTTAATATTATTTATATTGTTTTCTGTCTAAATTCTAATGTATCACTATATTAGATACATTAATGGATAATTTTATCATGTCAACTAACTTGATCAATTACTATATTAAACCGAAGAAAAAGTGACCATTTCCATAAGCCTAGGACCCTTTCCATGGAATAATAGGTACCTGAATACAGTTCAAAGCAATCTCCTCTACCCTTATCTCTATGCAACCATCTATTCAGCCTGTGGTTTACATACCAAAGATAACATGCTCACATTCCAGATGCACACCAATGGAATGATTGGTGAAGGTAAATTTCTTTTCTTTTGGGGGAAGTTGGGACAGTACTGGGGATTGAACTCAGGGACACTTGACCACTGACCCACATCCCAAGCCTTAATTTGTATTTTATTTAGCGACAGATCTCACTGAGTTGCTTAATGCCTTGCTTTCATTGAGGCTGGATTTGAAGTGGTGATCCTCATGCCTCAGCTTCCGGAGCTGCTGGGATTACAAGGGTGAGCTAGGGCACCCTGCTGAATTTCTTATTTTATTTTTTTAATTTTTGTCTTCCGTAGCATTGACATGAAGTTATTCTTTAATGCCTCACAGACTATTGATGTAGGCATTAGCAGTTTTCAAAATTATACTTGAATAAAAGAATAATAAAAGAAAAGCACAATTCAGAGAGTAAGGTAGAAAGTACGAAATATTTTGTTTTGGGCAGAACTGAGCATACATCTATCAAGAGGATTCTTGGCCCTGTTCAGCTTCAGCTCTTTTCTCCTTGATTCCACCACTCTGAGAAGCTTTTGAAGATGCTGTGCCTCCTTTGTGCCCAAGTACAATAAAGAACATTCTAGATCTATACTACGCTCATCTTTAACCCTGCTTCCAACACATCAAGTTTTCATTACACAGATATGTTTCCATTAAATTTGTTTCAGTGATATTTTTTTTCCTTTATTTCTTCATCTTCCTTTATGGTTCATAAACTATTTTGTAACCCCATTTCCTCTCTCTAGGCTACGCTTTTTCATTAATTTCAGTAGGACATTACACTTATTACAGAGACTACAACTAAAATATATTTTCTTAAATGGGATTAATACATTTAAATAACACTGTATCAGACAATAAGGAATATCTTACTTTTTACACATAAGTAAGTGTATCTCAATTATAATGATAATCCCCAAGATGAAGATTAATATTTTATAAATATTGAATATTTATAAATTTATATCAGAGTAATTTACATGAAAATATATTTAAACACCTATGAAAATAGAAAATAAGAAAACCAAAACAACAGAAAGGTGCCCGATGTTTTTCACTGGATGTATGAAGGGAGGATAGAGACTGGGGTAAGTTGCCTGTGTACATCCTGCTTGATCTGATTCTTGCCCATCCATCACTTATATGTGACATGTAGGTGAAGTCCCTATGCTAATTATAATAGATGTAAATGGACTAAATTTTCCAATTAAAAGATGTGGAGTGTATAAGTTCATTAAAAAAACCATAAGTTCATTAAAAAAACTACTATGTGTTTCTTTCAAGGGGTTGATTTTATATCTAAGTAAAGTTGCATGGATATTGAAGAATAAAGTAAGATATCCCATGCAGATTAAGTCCACAAGAGAAAAAAAGTAGCCATATTTATATCAGATAAAATGAAGTTAAAATAAGAAGCAACAAAACACAAAAGGATAATTATAAAATGATAAATGGGTCAATTTAGCTAAAGGTAATAAAAATTGCAAATATTTGTATGCAAAATCAAAGCACCCAAATACATAAATATTATAAGAAGATTACAGTGTCTCTTTTTTTCCTTTGGAGATAATAACAATACTATGAGAATATATTATTCCACTTTCAGCTATAGATATATTAAACTGAGTGAAAATTAGTGAAGAAACAAGTTTTAAATTTCTCCTTACACAAAACAGACCCAATAGACATCTACAGAAAATTCCATCCAACCCTTAGATACTGCATATCTATGTCATCAGCACATGGCATACTCTACAGAATGCATTATGTGACCAACCACAGACAAGTATGAACAAATGTTTTAATTTAAACCATATAATCTTTTTCAGCCTAATACAGGAAAAACCAGAAATCACTAGAAAGAGATACTTTGGGCACTGTAAAATTACTTGAAAGTGGAATAATCTATCTTGGAAAAACTAATGAATCAAGGGAGAACTCATGAACAAAACTTTCAATGTTTCATGAAATAAATTCAGAGGCAGATACAACATACAAAATACAAACAATGAGATATGGAAAATTAATGTGAAAGGGTGAGTTTATGCCAAGCAATACCTACAACAACAACAACAACAACAAAAATAGAACTCAAACACCCTACCAGTACATTTCAAGAAATAAGAATAAGAGAGCCAAACCAAACAAGACCAAACCAAACAAACAAAGATTTTACAAGGAAAAAATGACAAAGAAGAGACCATAAATAAGTGGAACTGACACTAACACAAATGGAAACAATCAATAAAATGAAGAGCCATTTCTTTAAAAAGATCAGGAAAATTGATTCACTCATATTTAGACATGAAAAATGGAAAAAAAAGACTTACTTAAATAAAAAGTGGTTAACTAGGGAGGAAGGATATAGCTTAATAATTGAACATTTGCCTAGCAGGTGCAAGGTACTGGGTTCAAACCCAGTACTGAAGAAGAAAATTAATGAGAATTAGTCTCACATGATACTTCAGAAATACAAAGGCTCATTGGATATTTTTATGAACAGCTCTGTATCAGCAAGGTTGGTGATTTAGAAGAAATGGACAAATTCCTGGATGCACATACCTGATCAAGAACCAACAATGAATCAGGAAGAAATAGAAAACTTGAGTAAATGAGTAAGAAGCAATAAGTTTGAGTAAGTAATGAAAAACTCTCATCAAAGAGAAAACATTTCCCTTCTGGAATTCAAAGAGATAAAGGACATATAACACTAACTTTTCTTAATTTGTTCTAAGAAATAAAAGAGAAAGGAGTTTTTCCTAACACATTCTATCAGGCCAACAATACCCTGACATCAAAACCTCACAAAGACATGACATAAAATGTATTGGCCAATATCCTAGATCGAAAGGTAAAATAATCCTCGAAAAATTTCAGCCAATCAAATCCAAAAGCATCTTATAAAGCTTTTTCAGTATTATCATATGAGATAATTCCCATGGATTCAAACATGTGTCAATATGTGGAACTCCATAACAATTACAAACATTATCACCAGAATGAACACCAAAGACTCTCTCTCTCTCTCTCTCTCTCTCTCTCTCTCTCTCTCTATATATATATATATATATATATATATATATATATATATCTCTATGTATGCAGAAAATGTGTCTCAAAAAATAAAATCACTGAACATGTAGGAATGTTAGAGAAGGCACCACAATATCATGAAGACCATATGTAACTAGCCAATTGCTAACATTATACTAAAAGGCAAGAAGCTGAAACCTTCCTCTCCATGATCAGGAACAAGGGTGCCTACTTCTTTCATTTTTATTCACCAGTCAGAGCAGCCAAGCAAAAAAAAGCAAAAAGGACACCTGAATTGGAAAAAAAGTAGTGAAACTGTCATTGTAGAAAACATGATCTTATATGTAGATCTAAAAAATTGCAACAAATTACTCTTAGAATTAATAAAAATGCAGCAATATTACGGAATACAAAATCAAAATGAAATAAAAAGCCAGGAGTATTGCTTTATGAAAAAATAAAATCATCTTAAATGGAAATGAAGACAAAAATACCATGCACAAAAGCTACAAATGTAAATGAAGACCTAGGAAAAAAAATTAGCAAGCAAAGTGAAAAATCCTGAAAATGGACACTACATAATATTAAAGAAAAAGTTGAAGTCACAGTAAAATGAAAAAAAAAAAAAAAAACGTTTCCAGGCTGGAAAAAATAATAATCTTAGAAAGTCCATGCTATTCCAAATGATCTACAGATTCAAGGTAATCTCTACGAAGATAGCATTGCACTAATTTACAGAACTAGAAAAAGTTGTCCAAGATTTATACAGAAACACACACACACACACACACACACACACACACACACACATGCACGCACCAATAGCCAAAGTCATCTTTACCAATAAAAACAAAGTGAAAGTCAGACACTGCCTTATTTTAATATATATTACAAAGCTACAGCAATCAGATCAGTTGCAGTTGGCTTGGAAACAGACCTTCAGACCAATGGGAAAAGAGAGAGGAACCCATGCATCTCAAGTCAGCTGAGGTTCAAGAAAAGTGCTAAGAACACACATTGGGGGAAAAAGGCAGTCTTTTCAACAAAATGTGCTTGGAAAAGTGGATCTCTGCATTCAGAAGGACAACACTGGACCTCTATCTCTCACTAGTCACTAAAATCAAGTCTAAATGGATTATAAAAATTTAATGGAAGATCTGAAAACAAAAATCTATCAGAAAATTATGTAGGGGAGATACTGCAGAACATTGAAATGGGGAAGGATTTCATAAAGAGATCTCAAAAGCACAAAAGACAATTATAAGTAGACAAATAGGATTACTTCAAACCATAAAGTTTCTATAAAGTAAAGGAAATGCTAGTCAGATTAGAAAACTTGTGGAGTAGAAGAAAACACATGTAATCTATGCATCCGACATTGGGTGAATGTGAAGACTATAAACAAAGTCAAAAATCAATAGTTAAAACTTCCAAATAGGGATTCCAACATGGCGGCGGGCACAGAAAGATCAAATCCCTGACCTCTTCAGCTGTGCAGGCATAGGGAGTTGTAAACAACCTAAATCTGTTTGCTCAGGATCACTAGGCAATGCTGAGCTGACGTGGATCTGGGGCGAACAGTCTGGGCCTCTCAGAACACACACTGAGCCCGGATCGGCTGAATTCAAGCTCCCGTTTGCCTGCTTCCTGCAGACAAACAGCTGTGACTCAGCACTAATCCATCCGGCTGAAACAACTGGTCAGCCCTTCTGATTCTACGGAGGTAAATGCCTACCGAGCCTTCATAGGTAGTGGCCACAGGTTTGAAACGGGGCTTGGGAAAGACAGTAAGGACCCACCCGTTGCATTGGTTGCCCGGCAAAGGGAAACGAACTGTCGCCATTTGCAGGAGACACCACCATGGCAGAGAACTGATGTCATCAGACTGCGGTGGAGGAGATAACTTCATTGTAACCTGCTGCTACAGGTGTGTAATTCCCTAGCCTTCCTTCTCCACACATGGGGAAACCTTAAAGGCCCCTCCCAGCTCTCCCGTAAGGGCCCCTCCCAGCTCTCCGGTGAGCGCGATAGCCAGCCCGAGGGAATCAGAGGTGGCGCGGGACCCGTGTCGCGGAACTACCGCTCCCACCAGGGCTGACAGCTGAGGTCTCTTGCACCAACTACCGGGGGCGTGGCTACCGGAGGGCAAGTAAAATTCGCTGAGGATTCTCAGCCCCAAGCTCTACAAACTTAGGGTCTGAGGGAATGGCAAACTGGAAGAGTGTGCCCAGTCGTTCATGAAAACAGGGCTCCCGGGAGCAACAGACCTGGCGTGTAGCCAGTATTGTGGTGAGCTGCACCCGTGAGAGGGGCCTGGCTAGAGGAAAAGTGGGAAGTGACTAGACATAAGAGGAGGCCCTAGGCACTCAGGATTGGAGACTCGCCCAGTCTGGGAGCTGCTGCACAGTGATTGGTTCCCGCGTATTGACAGGAGAAATGTGGCCTGGTGGACACAGTGCCACGTACTGGAAGAGAAGTTAATCAAACTCTAAAACTGCATTTATTAGTTTTTTTTTTCTTTTTTTCTTTTCTCTTTTTTTTTGATTTGGGTTTTTCTTTCATTTTCATTTTTCTTTCTTGTTGTTTTTTTAAATTTTTTTGCACAATTTTTTTTTAATTTTTTTTCTTCTAATTTTAATTTTAATTTTTTTTTATTATTTTTTTAAATTTGTTT